>NC_045494.1:11060361-12479413 GCF_009650955.1 Corvus moneduloides
ATGGGATGAGATCAATGGGATGGGGATGGAGATGGGATGAGATCAATGGGATGGGGATGGGGATGGAGATGGGATGAGATCAATGGGATGGGGATGGGATGGGATCAGTGGGATGGGATGGGGTGAATATGGGGATGCTGACAGAGTGTCTTCAGTCCAGATGCAAAGCCTGTCCCCTGAGGAAGGCTCTCCAAAATCAGGCTGCAGAGACTCTAGGTCTCATTCCATGTGGCCATGCCCCAGTTCCATATCAGGCTCCCCTCCCTCGAACCCTGCTTTTGTTTAGCCCCATACCTATTTATTCTGCTTTCTTTACCCAGATCACGTGCAGGGAATGTGATTCCAGGGCAGGGGGCAATCCCAGCATTGCCCCCAGCCCAGTTAGGCTGGGATCAGCACCAGCAATCAGGACCTCTTTCCCTGAGGACAACAAGCCTCACAGACATCATTTCACGCTCTTGCTGTCAGCTGCCTTGCACAATTTATCTTCTCATTACCTCTTTAACAGCACTGCTATTCAGTGGCTGATCGAGGGAAATAACTCTTGTGATGGAGACGTTGGCTTTGGATATAAAGCAGAGATATTATTATGCAGCAAGATAAATGCTAAGTTCCTGCAGCCAGCACCCAGAAGAGCTTGGGAAGGTGGAGAACCACTGGGCTGCTGGTATCCAAAGGTGTGTGTCTCTGGCTTGGGTAAAGTCACCTTAAGGCAGGTGGTGTTGTCATGGGAGCAAAAGGTGGTGCGCTGGAGAGAGGAGAGAGAGAGAGAGAGAGAGAGAGAGAGAGAGAGAGAGAGAGAGAGAGAGAGAGAGAGAGAGAGAGAGACAGAGAGAGAGAGAGAGAAGGAGAGAGAGAGAGAGAGAGGAGAGAAGGAGAGAGGAGAGAGAGAGAGAAGGAGAGAGGAGAGAGGAGAGGAGAGAGAGAGAGAGAGAGAGAGAGAGAGAGAGAGAGAGAGAGAGAGAGAGAGAGAGAGAGAGAGAGAGAGAGAGAGAGAGAGAGAGAGAGAGAGAGAGAGAGAGAGAGAGAGAGAGAGAGAGAGAGAGAGAGAGAGAGAGAGAGAGAGAGAGAGAGAGAGAGAGAGAGAGAGAGAGAGAGAGAGAGAGAGAGAGAGAGAGAGAGAGAGAGAGAGAGAGAGAGAGAGAGAGAGAGAGAGAGAGAGAGAGAGAGAGAGAGAGAGAGAGAGAGAGAGAGAGAGAGAGAGAGAGAGAGAGAGAGAGAGAGAGAGAGAGAGAGAGAGAGAGAGAGAGAGAGAGAGAGAGAGAGAGAGAGAGAGAGAGAGAGAGAGAGAGAGTGAGAGAGAGAGAGAGAGAGAGAGAGAGAGAGAGAGAGAGAGAGAGAGAGAGAGAGAGAGAGAGAGAGAGAGAGAGAGAGAGAGAGAGAGAGAGAGAGAGAGAGAGAGAGAGAGAGAGAGAGAGAGAGAGAGAGAGAGAGAGAGAGAAGAGCTCATCTGAAATCAGAGTCACTCAGCCCTCACATACTCCAGACTGCCGTGTTACAGCAGATAATTTTTAAGGGATTCTTGCCTTTTGGGTGCTCCCTATGTGCCCTGCTGCCCTCTAAATGGAGCTGGAGGCCCCAGTGTGGTCTCTAAGGAAGAAGTGAGAAGAAATGACCCTAGGGAAGAACACTGGATCTGGATGACTTGGCAAACTAAGCTATCAAAGGGAGCTTGTGCTGTGTGCAACATTTCCCCACAGCCACCTACAGCCACGGAATTCACCTGCAAACCTGCAGGCATGGGGAGAGCTCCCCGTGCTGCTCTCTCAGGTGATTTTTCCAGTCTCAAAGACTCTGCTCAGCCTCACTGTTTCTTGTCTGAATAAATCCCCAGCTCTCCTGGCACTCCCGGGAGCTCGGGCACACCTCAGCTGTGGCGCTGGGGTTGTGTGAGGACTTTCTGCTTGGACTCCTCGCTGCTTCCCTCTCCCTCTCACTGAGCAGGAGTGCTTATCACGGGAGTCCGTGGCTGTGTGGTTTGGCAAGGCACCAGGAATTTTTGATTCCAGAGGCACTCTGTTTTCAGCAGGAGCCCCAGCACTTTCCCTGGGCAGTGTCAGGCACTTTTCATGGTAAATTTCCCTTTTCTGGGAATTCACCTTCCAACAAAAACAGTGTTAAGAAAACTTTTAGCAGCCTAGTGCACGTCCAAGGCACAGGGACTGGAAAGGGACACCTGTTTCCAGGTGTGGGGAGCAGGCCACCAGCTCTTGGAGCTGCTCATCTCCCTCCAAGGGCACAACCTCTCTCAGCCCAGCTAAACCCAGCTACTGGTAGAGAATGATTAAAAAACCCCAGCCTACATCCTATTTATGTGTTTCCAACTCAGTCACCACTGCTTTATTGAGGATATTTAATGCTGAAATTCAAGATTTTCACCTTCTCTCTTGATTGTCCTGGAGAACTTGTCAGGAATTCAGACCTAGTGATGTGATACTGAGATGTCAGCTCCTGATCCGGTGGCAATCCATGCTGCAAAGGGAATGCAGCCAGCAAGGTCCCTGGGAGAAGGGTTAGGAGCAGGCCCTGCCAGGTCCTACCAGCCCAGAGGCAGCCGTGGGCTGGTCTCTGACCCTCCTCAGTGGCCACCTGAGTCACGAGAGTACCAGAGCTGGGCCTTTTGGCCAACAACGCTTTCCATCGGCATCACTGCCACTGCAGACCACGTCCAGGAGTCCTTCCTTTTCCAGGAGAGTGGAGGTGTGTGGGACATGTCCCCCATTGCTCCGTGCAGGGGAACAGGGATTAGTTACAACCTTAGCCCAAAAAGCCACCAGCAAATTGCACCAGGACTGTGCCATACCAACCTTCCAGCCCAAACTGGTGCAACAGATGATGGGGAGTGGAGCAATGAGGATGTGAGCAGGTCAGAAAACCTTTCTGAGCCCAGCAGCTGCTTTGCTGGGTCACCATCCAGGCTGCAGCAGGGAGCAGCAGCACTGCCTTGCCAGGAGGGACGAGCCCAGACATTTTATTGCCACGTGTCTGAAAAGGGCATTGTCTCAGTGCCTCCAGCTTTCTACTTTTAGGAGGAAAAAACATATTGAATAAAATATAGACACATCAGCAGACATGCTGTGGGCACAGGAGCTCCCTGGGCTCTGCTGGCTCCCAGCTCTCTCCCAGCCCACTTTGCTGGATTTGCTTCCACGCGCTGCGCACACGCTGGAGAGTGTCGCTCCCTGGGGACAGACAGGAGCTGTCACAAACCATTACAGCAGCTTCTCCAGACCTGCCTGCATCCCTGGCAGGGCTCTGAGCTCTGCTGGTCACCGGGCAGGAGCCTGCCCGTGTCCCTTTGGGTTTCCCTGCCCGTGCTCCGTGCAGCTGCTGAGGGCACGGCGTGGGCTGGGGGTGCTCGCTGGAGTGGAAAGGCTGGTGCTGTGAGAACACCTCTCCCTCCCAGATCCTGTGACAAGGCTCATTCCCCACTGGTTTTGCTCTCATCTCTACACAGAAGCCTGCAGGAAAAGAGGGCCTTGCCAAAAAGAGACTTTACCACCTTGGCACGGTGTCTGCCTCTGGCGGGGTTGGACGCGGTCTGGCCAAAGGCCTCCTCCCTCCATTCTGTCAGCTCTTATCTCAAACTCAATCCCCCAAGCTTTCACCCCACCTGAGGGGTGGGATGTCCCCAGCAAGGTGGGCAGGAGTGCTCCGTGCCCTGCTCACCCCAGAGCACGGGCAGAGCCTCCGTGTCTGGCCCAGGACAGGAGGAGGCCAAGCAGGGCCCTGGGCTGGACCATCACCGCTCTGCTCCTTGCCTCAGTGACCCTGGAAAAAAGCCCTGTAGGGCTCAGCTGGAGGTTGTCCTGGAGGGTCTGGGATGCCCTCCCAAGCCTGGTGACCCAGTTCAATGTGGTGCCAAAGCACTGGTGCAGGCACCAGCCCGGAATCCTTGGCCAGCACCTCCAGCATGATCTTGCCCATTAACTCTGCATAAACAAACAATCACTTATAACGTCAGGGAAAATAACCTCACCCGTAATCACTGATTAGAAATGTTTGCTTATGGCTGGGTATTTATAGCCTACAAGAGGTAAATGTCACCCTCATTGCCGGCGTTCATGGGAGATATTGTTTAATTAGTGATCACAGCCTCTGGGCTGCAGCTCTTTGGAATGGGAGATGAGTTCTGCTGTGCTTGATTTACCCTTCCTTCTGCTTTCCCTGCTCTTGTGCAGGAGTGGGATCTTGTTGAGGAGCTGGGTCTTACCTGCAGTCACTCACAGAACCTGCAGGGAGCTGTTCTGGGCTGCCATGCCTCACTCTGCTCTGATTTACGCTGCATCTCATGACTCCTGAGCTCAAACCCTCAAGCTGCTCAGCCACAACACTCCCACAGTCCTGTCCTTCCAAAGGAAGGCAAGAGGGTGGAGGAGATGAAAAGAACAGTAGGTTCATACTGATAGAAATGTCTCAACCTTCCCAAATTTGTGGTAGACTTAAAGGTAGGTCGTCCTTAAGAAAGTCCAGCCTAAGACATCTGAGATCAGTGGTTAGAGCAGACCAGAGAGGAGAATGAGCTGGAGCAACCCCTGCTCATGGGAGCCCAGTTGTGAGCTGTGCTCTGCAACCCCAAATCAGTGGAGGGATTAAGGGGACTGAGGGAGCCTGGCTTGAAGCCAGAGACAAAAATCCCAGGTACCTGAGCTCCTCACACAACCAGAGTGTGACCAGACCTACAAGAGCGGGATGAAGGACCCCTGAAGTCTCAGGGTAATCTCAGTTTGACAAGAGGTCAGGCAGGGCCTGCACTTCGCACTCCACCCGCGAGTGGGATCAGTAGTGAACAGGTTATGCTGATGAGCCTTTTTTCCAGCATCCCAGATTCACTGTCCTTGATGTTTGTTGAACACACTCAGAGCTACTCAAATCCCCCAGCAGCCTGTGATTATCTCATCTCTGCAGACAGGGAGTTCGTACATGCTCTGACAAACCAAACACGGGAGCAGAAATCTGTCAGGAGGAGTCTGCTTCACTCTCCCTGCACCGTGGCAGGGCTCTGTTGGTACTGCTGGGATGTGTTGTACAAAACAAGAAGACATCCAGGAGCTCCTAAACCCCTCTGCAATTCCTCTGTTTGTCTGGAGCAGCCAAACACGCTGTCTTCCCATGCTGCTCCTGCCAAGCCAGACGTGTCCTCACAGCATCCTTATCACCGGGGCAGTACCCCTGAAAGGCCACTGTGTGTGACAGTGACTAATGGGAAGTTCATGGCACTCTGTCAGGCACCAGGACAGGAGTGATCCGAGCTGGGCACGGGGGACACCATCCCTGCTGCCCTGGGCTGGAGTGCAGAGGGGCACAAGGACCTGCTGCTGGCACAGAGGCTGGCAAGGTGAGAGCACGGCTGTGCAGGTTTTGGTGGGCTGCAGGGTGGGAAGCAGCACCCCCCGTGCAGGAGAAGAGGCAAAGGTCCACAGAGGTTACAGCTGAAAACCACAGGGAGCTCCTGAGTGCTCCGGCCCTGAGCACCAGGATGTCACTTCTCTCTCTTCCCCAATGCATTTGGGTGTCTCCTGGTAGACAACAGTTGCCTTCTGTCTTTTAAACATGCTCTATTAACTGCCATCACATTTTATCGCTCCTCTGGCAATATCCAGCAACACCTCTGTAATTTATTGTCATTAGTTTTATTCACAGCCGTCACAGAGGTCACAGCATGGGGGGAGAAGAGAACTTCACCCATTTCACCACTGAACGTGCTGCAATAATAGCTTTTCAAGCAGCTGATGGTAGAGGGATGTGAAAAGATAATGAATAACGAGGAGTAAAGGGACTGACCTTTTTCCAACAAGAGGCTCTTTCAGCATCGTGACACTTGGAATTTGGGTGAAACGAACCCTGACTCCCAAGGCTGTGTGTTCTGACACCTCTGATGCAGACATCTCCCTCGGAGCTGCTCTGCTCAGACTCCCTTTGCAGGCAGGGGAGCTTTTCTGTCAGAGGTGTGTGGTGAATTGTACCTTGCAAATGCCTGTTTCGTTCTGGCAGCACTGAGGACAGCCTGGAGGGATTGTTCTGGATGGAGATACCTGCCCGTGGCCCCATGCTCACTGTAGTGATCACCTGCTCTTAGAGGTGCCCAAGCTCAGAGATGCAGGTCCTGCCCCTGGGGAGGAACAGCCCCAGGCTTGGGGAACGGCCATGTATTGTTGGGTTCCTACACATGCCCAGCTCCAGGGTGGATCTCTCCAGACAAACAGCTTCCCAACCAATACACTGGGTTTTCTTTGAGCAGGAATTGGACAGCGAGGTCCACTCAGCCAGACAGGCTCGGCCCAGCTGCCTGAGAGAAGTGGCAACTTCAGAGTCCCTTAAGGGATCCTAAAACTCGCGTTGTGGTGCTACAGCTGAGGTGACTGTGAGCTTGTTTCCAGCAGTCACAGCTGCCCAGTCTGCCAGGAAATCCCCCTGTGAGGAGGTTTTTAACCCCCAGGAGGTTGGATCTCCCCTCCTGACTCCAAGCCCTACAGCCCAGAAGGGAGCACACCCCACTGGGCCCTTCCCTTGCTGGTACAAAACATCTGCCCCAGTCCAGGGGCCCTGATACAGAAGGGCAAACAGTGGGGTTTGGAGCCTGAAGGAGGAGCTCAGCTTGGTGCAAGCTTTGAAATAGATTTTGAAGGCAGAAGTAATTAAAGCCGTGGCTCTGAGTGGGAAATAGGCTGGGATGAAGCATGGCTTTATCCAAGGGAGATTGTGGCAGGCTAATCCGATATCTCTCCCTGATAAGGTAATGGAGTTCTTAGACAAAGGGAACATGCTCGATACCATCTCTGGGGGCTGCAAGAGAGCATTCGATACGGTGTCACATGAGGGACTCATTAGCGATGCCGAGGAAAACGAGGATTACGGGAGAATTAAAATGGGAGGGAGGAACCGAATAAAGACAAGACAGAAAAGATCTTGTGTTAAAGCAAAGAGTCAGGCTGGGAGGAGATGCCAGAGCTCCTAAAGGGCTACCCCTAAGGCCGATATTGTTCAATACTTCCATGGAAAATCTTAATAAAAGTAGGTAGTGTGCTAATAACTCGGAGCTGGGGAGCACTGAAAGGAAATACAGCCCCCACCTGGCTCCTGGGGCAAATACCAGACAACCTTGAGGAGTGGAGAAATTAAAACTGGAAGAAACATTCTCGCAAAGCAAATTGGAGCAGAACCTGGTTGCAGAGGTGCCCTGGTGACCCAGGAGTCTCTCTGTGTCCAGGTCCTTCCCTGGGTGTAACTACTTGTGGCTGCTTTGGAGTTTTCCTGAGTGATATTTAGTTTGGCTCACTGTTACTCACCTCGGGGTTAAGCTTTGTGAACTCCACCATTCAAGAGACTCTTTTTTCCCCTTAATGAGCTCCCTGTAGATATTTTCAAATTTATCAGCAAGTTAATTAGTTTTGTAGATGAGGCTACCCTGCAGTTTTCATTTCCATGCAGCGAACACGGTGAAACTCCTGGACTTTTATTCAGGATTGACAAGCACGAGAGCACTGAGTCCAGTTTTGGCACCAACAGCTCCAGATAAAGCGTGCAGGGGTGAATTTTGTGGCTGTGTTTGGCCATGGCCCCTGGGGCTGAGTGGCTCTGACACAACCCTTTGCCTGGAGCACCAACAGCGTTTGGAAGGAGAAAGTTTTGTGGAGCTACACAAACCTCAGGAATATCAATTGCATGATCAAGAGTGTCAGTAACACTTAACTCACTTTTTATGTTCTGTAGAAAAAATTCTTCATATTGGTGTAAATTGCTGCAATTTTGGGGACTGGTACAACCCAAACCACTTGGAGTTTGTTCAGCCTGCCCTCCCCATTTCTGCCTCTCAGTTACAGGGACAGACAGGCAGATTCCCAGGAAGGAAAAACTCTGCTGAAGATGTATCAGAACAATCAGATTTTTCATTTACCAAACTGCCAAGCTTTGTGCCAGGCTCTCCTTTCACCCCGGTGCATGGGAGTGCTGGATTTGAGGTGGCAGCCACTACAGGAATTACCTGAGGTGCTCCTTTTCCCTATGAGTACAAAAATGTGATTGCTCTCTGCAGCAACAGCTTGTTTTCCTCCTTCCTCCCTCCCTCCTTCCTGAAACAAACCCAGATGTGTTTAAAGCATTTAATCATAAATACCTCTTGAAATCTGTATGACTGCGTGTCTTGTACCTTCCTCTTTTCTACAGGCTTTATACAAAACAAAAAAAAAAAGTCATTATCTGGAATTCTGCATGTGGTGGAAATTCCATTTGTTCTCTCATGGCGCAGGTTTAGGATTTTCAGCCTGACCTGGCCACATGGGAATCATTTCAGCACTGGGTCCTGGACAGTTGCATCCTGGCTGCACCTCAAGGGCACATTCAGAATCCCTGGAGCCTGAAGCGCTGCTGCTGGTCCCAGACCTGTGTTTTGGGGTCGTGCATCAGCTCCTGCAGTATTCCCTGGCCTGCTGCTCTGTCTCTGTCCTTCTGATACCCTGGTCCACATCATTAAAAACGGAAGACAAGTCCTCCTTTTATTTTGGAGTCCTGCTGAGGACGGCTGTAATCTCAAACCCCCCTCATTTCGCAGTAGTCTCCTCCTCATCTCATTTACATAACCAAAGAGCTTTTTCTCTTTGCTTTGACGTGTAACTCACTGGGACACTTGACAGTTCTCCCCCTTCATCACTGCACTCCTTGACCTCTGAGTTGTATTCCTTTGCTGATCAATCTCCTTTAGCTTGGTTTCCCAAGGGGGGAAAAAACCCCACCAACCACTTTTTCATTCCTTTCACTACTTCTCCTGCAATAACTTTCAAACACAATGGCCAATTCCAACCCCACCTGAAAGGATGGTAGAAGCACCTGTGATAATTAAGATTCTGAAAGCTTTTTTTCCAAAAATTGGCAGCTGAGTAGATGAGAGAGATTCAAATTAGTGGCTGCACTGAGGGAAAAGGAAGCATCTCCAAACCATTATAGATTCCTTTTGGCAGCTGCCTCCGTGTCAGTCAGCACCAGCCTGCAGCCAGCTCTGCCTGCAGGAGCCTGCGAGTGCCTCCAGGCTCCCCCAGCTCCCCTGGTATCAGGGAAATGCTGTGTGGGACTTAAGGGTTTGATGTTGGGGTCTCTGTCACTGTTTTGTGGGGTTTTGGGGGTAAGTGGAGTGCAGGAAACACAACACATTCCTAAGTAACCCTACATTCCTGGCCGGAACAAGTTGCTCTCCTTCCTTCCAGGCTCTGCTTATTCCTAAGGTGCCTTTTCTAAATTCAGTCAATTGTGGGACCCTCTCCCCTGAAAATCCCAAAAATCCATATCCAAACAGTTTTACACCTGGAATCTGAGATGCTGCTTCTGAACTCAAGTTCTTGAGCTCCTCGGGCTTTGCTGAACACTTCCCTGAGTTTGTAAGAGCTTTCCTTTTTGCACTGAAGAGATTTACCCACAGATCCATCCTTTGTCCGGGTATTTCATTTCATCTGAAGCCTTTTGTGCTCATTCCACCCAAGGTCATTTTGGGAAGCCTCACAGCTCCTCAGTGTAAGTGGTGCCTCTTGTTCATCGAGTGGCTGTTGGGGAAAGAAACTCATGAGATGTCCAAGGCACCAGAGAGAGCTGGGAGTTGGTGTTGTTCTGCAAACTGTTATTTTCTAGGGTATCAAAATCCCCCTGATGACAAAATTCCTCCACTAACACCAAATTTAGGGCGTTTACCCATTTCCAGCTCCAACCCTGCAAATCTTCAGCTCATTACAAACATTCCTCCAGCAGAACCTCTTTTACCTTTATACTCTATTATCTTTATTCTGTCCCAGACTGGGAGCAGCCATGACACACTTTCATTGCCACAATTTCCTTGATTTTCTCCTCATTCCATCACGTTCCCACCTCACCTGTACAGCCCTTGAAGGCTGCACACCCCAGGCCCAGCCTCAACCACTCCCTGCCCTTAACTCTCTCAGCTCCTTCACATCTCCACTGGTTTTTGTTGCTGCTGTTCAGACACTGATGCCCCAGCCCTTCCACACTGACCCATTTAGGTGCTCTGATGTGTTTTCACTGCTCTTCACACTCCTGCTGGCTCCCATTTGTCCTTTCCTTTCTTCACTGCGCCTCCTTTCCCTGACAAGAAATTCTTAACCAAGACTCTCTGACCACAGGGGCCTTTCTACTGTTCTGCTCTCCAGTTTTTGCCCTTTGTATCCTGCCTGAGAACAGTCTCCTTTCTTCTCTCACATTTATTTTCCTCAAACTCTGCCCTGTTTAGCTTGGACACCAACTGCTCTTACTTTTATTGCCCCTCCCTGCTCCACCTCATCTCCATCTGTGCTGATTTCTGTTGCATATTCATTGCTGCAGCAATTCAATCCCTTAGATCTCTTTAGCAGTATCTGGCCTCTTCCTCTTCTATGTGGCCTCCAAATTCTCCTGATCACCTCATTTCTGCAAATCTGGGCTTTCTTGGACACTCATTTCTAACCTGTCATTTCCACTTTAAATGTATCCATTTTTAATTTTCCTGTCTGGTTTGTTTTCATCCCTTGTCTTTCACCAGCTCAGTGTGTGTTTGACCTTGGAGAGAGCAAGATGTGTCCAGTGTCTCCTTTCTGGTGCTACAGTTCTTCTGGATAGGGCTTTAATCCATCACCACTGCCTTCCTTTTTTTGCTTTAATCCATGGAATACAGACTTCCTGAAGTTCCCTGAGTGTTTCACTTCCCAAACTTTTCTTCCACTGCCAGCCTTAACTCGTTTTGGCTGGTCTGTGCCTCGGTGTTGAGTTCTCCATGAAATAATTCATCAATGACACATCCTGCAAACTCACAGGAGTGGCCTTTTCCCACTAGGGACAATTCCAGCACAAACAGCTGGGTCTGGGTCATGGCAGAGCCTTTTCCATTGCATTCTCTGTGGAACAACGTCTATAAATTGAAGGGAACACGTGACGAGGATGTGACAACACAAAGGCTGGACCAATACTCTGCAAGCTACAGGGAAAGAAAAACAAACCTGAAAAAACAGCTCCTAGTAAAAAGCACTGTCACATTCCATGGCAATCCTGGCTTCTGAGGACTTCATCTAAAAGGAATTGTCTCATTCTGGGAAAGTGATGGGACCTGACTGGCAACAAAACGTCTGCACCGTGTGGCAATGCCTTGAGTTATTCAGTCATCAGCTAAAGATGTTTTGCCACTGCTCACAGCTTTGTGGAGGACATTTGTCTCCAAACAGTGCTCCCAAAACCCAGCCTGTCAGAGCCTGGACCTGTAAGGGTGGAATATGAGCACTGAGTGAAAATGGGATTTGTACTGCCAAGTTTCTCCCTGCTGCAGCCATTCCCTAGGAAGGACTTCCCCGCCCCCCTGGAATCTGGGCTTGCTGGGACACAGGAGAGAAGCCCAGTGCACTCAGAGAGCTAAAACCGCTGTACAAGCAACCAGCAGATATTTGCACCTTCACTGGGGGCTAGCGAAGTCTTTACCCTGGGATCAGAGTGAGAATCCGAGCCAGCCCCTCGGTGATGGTTCTGTTATCAGTGCACGCATCAGAAGCTGCTCTCTCCACCTCCCTTTGGATGCACAGCCAGCGACTGGGGAGGCTCTGGCATCCCAAAATCCCTCCTGGGGAGCTGCTGGGGCTGAGGGGCTCCCTGAACATCCCATCACACCCTTTGCTGCCAGGCTGGAGGAAGGGCCAGGCAGAGCAGAGCAAAGCAAACAACAGAGCCCATTTTTCATATAAATCTGCCTAATTTACACGCAGGATTTTCAGCCTGGGATCTTGTGGGCAGATGTGCCCACACGGGCCTTTTGTGCTTTGCTGCTGTGGTTGGTGGTGTGAAACCCAAGCCCTGGAGGAGCCTGCTGCAAGTAACTGCTCTCCTTCCTTTGCTTCCGTTTTTTAGTAGGTGCTAAAATTCCCCAGAGCAGCAAACACAACTTGGGGTTGTACCTCCCAGCCTTCTCTCCCGGCTTCCAATCCTTGCTTACTGGGTGAGCAGCATCAAATGCCTCTGAAATGCCTCTGGCAGCTACCAGACAAGCCCTCGGAGAATGGATCTCACTTTCACTCCTCCAGCAAGTGCTTTCCTGGTGTTGGGTGCATTCAGCAGGCGAACAAAGGTGAGAGATAGGGCAGCTGCAGTGATGCAGACTGGGGAGGAGAGCGGAGGCCCTTACGCTGGAGACTTGTGGGCTGTAATTATTTCCCAATTGGTAATTGGGGTGTGCAGCCTTGGGAAGCAGCAGATGGTAATTAGGTCCCGTTAGATGTTTGTGTTCAGCGTGGAGCTGGTTCAGCCAGGGCTGTGCTGGGGGGGCTGCCTGACACCTCACCAGGCTCTGGGGGGAAGCTCCTGGGTGCTTCTGAGATGAATGAGAGGGAGGTGTCTTTACAAACACACTGTGGGGCTGCTGGTCGATAAAACCAGATGCTGACAGGTGAAAGAAGAGTGGGAGGACCCATAAATTCCAGAGGGATTCCGCTAATTGACACAGACTGCTGCTCGCCCTGGGCAGAGGGGAAGCAGAGACCTCGCACCACAAGGTCTGGGGAAGCAGAGGACCTTCAGCCCCAAAATGAGTGAAGGACATGCTAAAAAGGAGAGATTAAAGGAATTAAATTATGCATGGCTCGGGCGGGCAGTGATTAAGTAGCCAGGCAGGAGGAAAACTGTTTAGCGTAGTCTGATAAGGAAGAGCCTAAAGTTAAAAGGTGAGACTGATAATGGGAAATGGGGACTGCATAAGAGGGAAACTTCTAGGAAAAACTCTGATACTGCTTCATACTGGGTTTCTGAAGGGGGGTGGAAATGCAATTATTGCAAACTTGGCAAAATGCTGGAGAACCTTCAGAGGGACAAGTGTGCCCTGCCCAAAGTACCAGCCCTGCTCCGGGAGCCAGTGGTGCCACTGCTGATGTGGCTCTCAGTGCTCCTGTGTTTTGCTCATCCCATCAGTGGAGGCTCCTTTGTGTGCAGAGCAGGGAAGGTTTTCAGAACGTGCTGGGCTGGATTGTCTCACAGTCACCAACACAGCAGCAGGGAGCCAGCCCTGGCAGTGCTCAGGTGGTTCTGGTGTTGTATGGGCAGAGCTGGGATGCCCCAAGGATGGAGGGTTCTTTGTGAAATAGATACCTAAATACAATTTTATGGTGACTCCTAGTGATGCCCATTCTCAAAAAAAAAGGCTGCTAAAATGGCAATAAAAGGTCCTTTTCCTAGGGAGACCTTTGGAGGGGCAAAATGTCCTGGGGTCCATCATCACTGAGTGTGGTGCCAGAGTCACTGGCCTTTGCAGGATGTGCCCTGCACTGAAGAGGATTGGAAAGCCTGTGGGGATCCTTTCAGGACCAGCTTTCTTTCTAAGTGTAAAATATTATTCTCATCCATGATAATTATTGGAATAATAAAGATCTCATTACAGAAGCAGCAGGACTGTTCTCAGGTACTGCACAGAGCCCTCCCTGGGAAAGGCAGCAGCGTGAGATATGCTGAGGTAGCCTTCTAGCAGACACATTCCAACAACTTGTGCTAATTACCATTAATAAATACATGCTGAAAGCATGACTGGGAACCAGGCACAGACACAGCTTTGGCTGCTGACTGAAAACTGTACCACGAGGTTGTATCATCTGCTCGCTTTCATCCTAAATCTCCAAGGGACTTTTATTGTTCATGTCTGCAATCAACAAAACATTTGGGTTCTGCCACGGGCCGTACCCCCACCCTGTGCAGCTGTTGGGATGCTCTGGTTTAACACCCACCACACCCCCAGGCTGCTTTCCTGATGGACACAAAGCTCTAAATTCACCAGGGTGTTTGATGTCCCTTCCTCACTGGAGGTCATGGCTGTGGCCAGTGCCCACACTCTGCTGATCTCGGCTGTTCCCTGATTTCTGTCTCTGCTGTCCCTGGCACACAAAGGCAATGGACACAGCAGAATTTCCTTGTGCCAGAGCCACCAAACCTGGGGGAGCACTCAGCATCTCCCTCAGGACAAGTTCTCAAGGCTTCGGCTCCTGTATGGATCAAAGCCTGGCCTGGTGCCCATTTCCCAGCAGATACTCCGTGGGTGGGACATTCACATCCCTCCTCATCCCTTCCCCTGTGCCCCAGCCCAGGCTGCCTGAGGTCTGTGAGGGTCTCCTGTGTTAGCAAGACACCTGTCCTGGGCTGTGGGTGCTGCCAGACCAGCAACACCCAAACTGGGATCCCACAGGCCCTCCCACACCAGAGCTGCAGGAACTGCTCTCCCAGGGGTGTTCTTTACCAGCGTTACACAGAAGGCAGTGATGGAAAAAGGCAAGGCCCACTGGCACACAAATGAGGAGCAGGAAATTGCACCAGTAAGGCAGTAAATCCAAGAAAAGAGTTAATTTCCATGGCAGGAAAGGCCCTGGATCTCTGCCCAGCGAGTTGTTCTCAGGCACTCAGTTGCGTGAAAAGATATTTTTGGTTGAGTTGTCCAGCAGCGATGACCCTGACAGGACAAACACCGGGCCCTCAGTACTCCCATTTTTGGTGGCCGCTTGCAGACCGATTTCCTTGCTCTCCTGGAAGTGCCAATTTCCATTCCCTGACTGAAGAGAGAACCTCTGCCCCTCACACACAACAGGCTGTCAGAGCGAGACACTTCAACCAAAAGCTGGAAAGGGATGGAGAGGCCTTGGTGCCCCTCGCTCCCTGGGTGATGTGTCCAGTACAGACCCAAGAGGTGGAACAGGGAGAGCCTTTCCAGGGGCAGGAAAGGACCAGGGGTGAGAGGCTGAGCACCAGCTCTGCAGAACACCCAACCAGGGCAGTATTTGACCGAGATCCTCCAGCACAGCCACATGGAAAGGTCACCCAGCAGTGCCAGGGCTCGCTCCTGCCTGCCCAGGTGGGACACAGAGCTGGGGATGCTCAGGTTGTCACCGCCCTGCCTCAGGCTGCTGCTGAGCGAGGCAAAAACGTGCCAGGGACAGCTCAGAATCCTCCTAATTCACAGAGCACACGCTAAAAGTTATAACTGCTGTTAGAATAAGCCACATCCCTGGCATTAAGGCTCGTTGGCATTGCCATTAAATGATAAACGTGCCCAATAACAAACACAACAAGGTTTTCCTCTGGAACTATCCTCGTGGTTTTGTTTGCTTAAGAAAAGGGACGCAGCCGTGTTTGGGGACAGCATCTCCTGCCTGATGCCGGATCTCACCAGGAAAGCTGCTTTGGAGCACTTTGGAATCAAACACAGACGAAGGAAAATGGAAATTTCACTGTGAAAACGAATGATGAACCAACTTATCCAAGTTAAAGCAGAAGCCTGAAAACAATTCTAAGCAGTTTAATGACAAAATACTCTAATCCAATGCTGGTGTAAGAGTTTCATTTGTGGCATCTCCTATTAGAGAAACTGAACCCACAGGAGTATGGATGTGAATAAAACATTTCATTTATGGCTTCAGAAAGAGGAAAAAAAGAAACCTTTGAGGGGTTTATAAGCTCTTTCATCATTATGCAATTGTTCTGCAGGGCTTGGGAAATCCTCTAGATTTAGAATAACTTTGGAATCCTGTATCATGTGTATGGAGGTCTCTGGAAGTGCCAGGGGTGGTTTGGTGCAAAGACTCAGACGGATCCTGCTCCCAGTGCCCTGGGAATCACCCTGTGGAGAGCAGGCAGGGAGCTGCACGATCAGAATGAACATCAGCAATTGATTCCCCAATTAATTAATGAAATAACAGTGCTAAGGAACCTCAGAGACACTCACAGAGTCACAGAGCACTCGCCCAGGCTCTGCAGCCAGAGGTCTCTGGTGGCTGTGCCCTTGCACACGGCACAGACACAGGGCAGGCAGAGGGACACTGAATCCCAAAATCACTGAGGCGGGAAAAGCCCTCCAAGATCACCAAGTCGAAGCTGTGCCCAATGCCCACCTTGTCCCCAGCCCAGAGCACTCAGTGCCACCTCCAGCCCTTCCTGGGACACCTCCAGGGATGGGCACTCCAAACCTCCCTGGGCAGCCCCTGCCAAGGCCTGAGCTCCCTTTCCATGGGGAAATTCCTGCTGCTGTCCACCCTGAGCCTGCCCTGGCCCAGCCTGAGGCCGTTCCCTCTCCTCCTGTCCCTGTTCCCTGCCAGCAGAGCCCGACCCCCCCGGCTGCCCCCTCCTGTCAGGGACTTGTGCAGAGCCACAAGGTCCCCCCTGAGCCTCCTTTGCTCCAGGCTGAGCCCCTTTCCCAGCTCCCTCAGCCGCTCCTGGGGCTCCAGCCCCTTCCCAGCTCCCTTCCCTGCCCCAGACACGCTCCAGCCCCTCAGCTCAAGCTCTGGGGAATGTGCCCTGTGCCACCTCAGGGAACTGCCAAGCACCCCTTGGCACATTCGTGATCTGGAGCTGGAACAGGGCTCTGAACCCACAGGATTTCACCAGGAAAGCAGATCTGGCTGGAAGTCAATTGTCTTCCTGAGGGACAAAAGGTGAACAGGAATGAGGAGTCAACACTGCTCAGAACCTTTTAAACATCAAAGGCCACTCATCCCGAGGAGCTGAAGGATGCTTCACCCGCAGCCTCAGACAGCTCGAATTCACAGCCACTGAAGCCTGGCCGGATTCCCTCATGGAGAGAGAGCCAGGGAGGAGAGAGACAGCTCTTCCCATCCTCTTTGAAACTTCATCTGCATTCAGCAGCAGTGAGAAACCCATGGATATGCCTGGGCAGAGCAGAGCTCAGCCTTCAGAGCTGGCCTTCCCTCCTACAACCCTGATCTGATCCAGAAACCCACAGAGACAGGAGCTCTGACTGGTGGGGGGGCTCTAAGATTGCATTTTTTTTCTTATTACTTTCCTCTTTTACAACTGTACTCCCAATTTTGTAAGCAGGAACCCAATCTTCCTCGTAATTCAGATAAACTCCTGCAAGAATTCACTTGCTATTTCGAGCAAGTACAGCTGGAGGGATGATGTCTGCCTGAACACAATTAACCCCCATCTACAGGTGAATTCCTGGGCTGCTGGGCTCTGGGATGAACTGGGAAATGTCAGGATAGGGACATGTTTGGTGCCAAGCAGCAGGGAACATCTGTCAGACTGCTTATCAGCAGTGGGGTGGCTTCTGGAAGGCATCTGCTGATAAGCAGAGGGGACAATCCGAGTGTGGAAGGGACACCCTGAGTGTGGAAGGGACACCCTGTGTCACTCAGGGCACCTGGGTGCAGAACCGAGGCAGTATCACTGCTGTGGGCTTGGGACACACATTCCCTGGGATAAATAAAATCTTCCAGCACTGGGCTGGGTTCCTTGTGGGTCCCCCCCCAAACTTAGAGCATCTGGGGTGGCCACAGAGAGAGGAAGGATTGTCTGAGTTCTCACTACAAAACACTCCCTTCTTTCCTTTTCTTTGAAGCCCAGGAGCTGCAGATCCCCCTGTGCTGGACACTCAGGATTCCTGGAACCACTGGGCTCCTGCCAAAGCTTGTTCTGCTCCGAGGTGTGGGATGAAATGCTGGTGGATCAGTTAGTTATCTGATTTCTTCTGCAAGCCTTTATTTCACCGGGACATTTACAACAGGGACTGCGATACCCAGCTCCAATTCAAATTGGCTGGCTGGGCTGCTCCCTGTGTTCCCTGAAATCCTTTGGTGACTCACAGGAACAGTTGCTATCGTGACCTTTTTATTTCATTTTTTTATGCTTGAGAGTGGAGATCAGAGCAAGCACCACGAGCTCACCAGTCTTTTGCTATTCCTGCTGTCACATCTGTCCTCACGCTCCCTTTCCTCCCTCTCTTTGAGCTCTGGTGACTCTGCACTCAGGCTGTCACCCAAGGGGAGGGGTTAGACCCAGCTCAACCCAGTTACAATCTGCTGACTTCTGGTCAGGGTCAATCATCAATCACAGAATCATTAAGGTTGGAAAATACACCCAAGGTCATCAAGTCCAACTCTCAGCCCCATAAAATGATGTCTAATACAGTGCTGCAGTGGGAATCTGATATTCCCATTATCCTTCACGTCTGCTGGAGCTGCAGCCCAGGCTGATGGATCTGCAGCTGGGCATCCAGGCTCTCACTTTCTCACAGCTTTATGGATATTTTCTCATTTTTCTTTAAAATCCTTCTTTGCACTAACCTGAAAGAATGGTCTCTCCTACAGCAGAACAGGAAGGGTGTTGGCCAGGTCAGACCAGGACAGGCAGGGAGGGATATCACCTGTGCCTGGTGAGTCAGGAATTTCCCAGAATCGCAGAGGATGGTCCAGAGAGCCCCAAGGAAGCACAGCCCTGAGTCACTGACTGCACAATCTATCCCAGCCCCGAGGATCCCCTCCTTAGGGATGATTGTGTGCATTCAGGGCTGGTTCCAGAGGAGCAGGAGGCTCCTCAGGCTGCACACACAGGGATGGGGCAGGTTCTGCAACACCTCCCCCTGCGTGGTCCTCGTTTGGTCAAAGGTTGGACTCGGTGGTCTGGGAGGTCTTTTCCAACCTCAGTGTTTCTGTGAGTCTGGGATTTCAAAATTGGGTGAGATCAAACCCTGAGCAGAACCAAAGCCCTCAAGCCACACCAGAGATGTTCCCCAGGCAGGTGAGGTCAGAGGGATGGGCAGGGCACCAGGGGACAGATTTTAGGCAGGTTTTAGACAAAGAGCACCCAACACCAGCAGCAGATGATGTTCATCCCCTTTTCCTCCCGTTCATTTCCCTTTCCCTCAGTGCTTGGAAGCTGCTGTCTGTGACTGAAGGGAATAACCAGACCTCCTGAGCTTTGGAAATTGTTCAGAAATTGTTCAGAATTTGTTTTTTTCTGGTGTCAGGCTGTCTGCCAACCCTGAGTCAGAGCATGGCCGAAGGGAGGGGCTGTCTGGGGCAGGCCCCTGAGTGCAGTTGATCACTTGGCTGTTAATTAGTGCTCAGTGCTGAATCCTCCCTAATATCCTTCATCCTGCTGGCTGTCACCACAATTGTGACACCAGGATTGCTGTGGTGATAAAGCAGGTGAGGGACAGAGGGGGGACAGGCTGGGACACTCCATATCATTGATCTTGGTTTTGTGCCAAATATTGTGCTCAGAAGCAGGAGCAGGCAGGGACCTGGCACCTCCCACAGCACCTGAGTCAGGTACTTCCACTCCTGGGGGCTACCCAGAGAACTGATGACAGGATTGTAATTAGTGTTGGCCAGGTATGAATTAATCTGATAACTTCACAGGTTGAAACACCTGATGGATCTTAGGAGGGATCTGTTTTTATGGAAGATCTCTACAGTTCCTCTCCCCACAGGAGCTGTGGAGTTTTGGGGACTCGTGGCTGTTCTGAGGGTGGTGATCACTGATGGAAGCAGGGGAAGCAGCAGTGCTGGGTGGCACAGGCAGCACCAGGAGCACAGGCAGCTTTTAGGAACATTTTTCTGTATTTCCAGGATGTTTCCCACAGGAACTGGAAAAAGGAAGCAGCCACTTCCTTCTGAAGTTTGATTCTGCTCCCCTTGAGCCATTGCAATTTGCCCTACACATTGCCATAGTTTTGCACCCAATTTCCAGTGGTTCTTTCCCCTCCCAGTCCACACAAATAATCACATGTACATTTATCTCTTCATGGCAGCCTTTCTGGTGAATTTGCCTCCTTGCGACATTGTCATTTCCCCACAGCCCAAAATTCTGTATATTTTCCAGCAGCTCTATTTATTCCAAGATAGTTTTCTGTCAATCTCTATGCTGCGTTAGTATTTTTCCAAACATCTGATTAAGTTTGCAATAAAGTTTGGAATGTGAAAGAGAATCAAAAGAGGCCAATATAATTTTCAGCAGCACACGCACAGAGCCCCCAGCTGGTACTGGTGCCCTTCACAGTTCCTCACAGGAAGCCACCAAAATACTCTATTTATTTTGACATGAGCTTACAGTAGAAAGAAGAAATGAAACAGAAATAAACTTGATAGGCGTGGTGATGGGAGCTGGGATGGGGCGTGGTGATGCACCCCAAACTGCAAATCAGCCTGCACAGGGTTCATCAGCCCTTCAGCAAAGGGACAGGGACGTGTGGCTGACACACAAAGGTCACATTTGCTCACGGCGAGTTGATATAAAAATATTCCAATTAAGACAATTAGAAAACAACATGAATAATTAGGCTTAAATCTGGATCCATCTGGGCTTGTGTAAACACAAAAATGAATTAGTGCCTGGTGTGGCAGTGGACATGCTGCTCCAAAAGCTGGACCCTGCTTTGTCCAGTAAAATCCTGACTTTACAAAGATTTAGGCACTGGAGGTAGAACAACAGGTCTCTGCTCAAATTTGCCCTCCTGGAAGTCCCCATCCCAGATTCCCCATAACTCTCCTGACCCCACAGCACAGCGTTTGTGGTTTCTGGGCTCTCTGCAGAGCTGTCCCCTGCTCTGCCTGGGCCTCAGTTCTGTGTCCAGAATGGCACTGAATGAGAGCTGGACCAAACCTGAGCCCTGTGAGCAACTCCCTGCACCGGGAATTTCAGAACAAACGATTCCTTCCCACTCTTCCCTCTCCCCTCTGGGTGCTCTGAGGCAGTCAAACCCCGCAGAGAGCAGAGAGCAGGTGCAGCCCCCAAGCCTCCTGCTGAAGCTGCCACGTAAAAGAGAGAAAACTTTTCATTTGACTTGCCATTTTCACCCTTCCTGTTTTCTTTCTTCACCAGCAAAGCCAGCATCCAAAACCTCCCAAGGAGTCAGCGCTGAACAAGAAGCACAACTGGGAAAAGTCTCGCAGCTCCTTTCAGATAAAGAAGAAAATCCCTGCCCGTGTCTGTTGTGGGAGGAGCTGGCTTCAGGCTGAGGTCTGGTCCTGGCAGGACAACCCTCCATTCCCAGACCTGAGACAGACTTTTGGGCCATCCAGCAAATCTCCCAAAATTGATTTCACAGCTCTGCCATTCCTCCAACACTAATTACTAATAGAGACTAATTATCAGAACAGTGTGATCGCAGGCGTGGAGCTTTATCCTGTCGGAGTGGTTCCAATTACAGTGGCACCAGCAGGAGCTGCTTTGCCATGAGTCATGCAGGAAATCCCAGGATGGGAGTTCTCAGTCTGGGTGTCCCTGAGTGAAAAACACGGTTTGGTCCCTATCCCTCCAGGAAATCTGGGCCAGCAGCAACTGGAAATCAAATTTCCTAGGAGGTTACACTGTCAGCAGAGGCAGCTGGAAGAGTGAAGGGCTGGACAATGCCAGGGACACCTCCCACTGTCCCAGGCTGCTCCAAGCCCCAATGTCCAGCCTGGCCTTGGGCACTGCCAGGGATGCAGGGGCAGCCCCAGCTGCTCTGGGCACCCTGTGCCAGGGCCTGCCCACCCTCCCAGGGGGGAATTTCTTCCTAATACCTGATCTACATCTGCTCTCCTTCATCTCAAAGCCGTTCCACTTGTCCATGTCCTTTGGAAAAGTCCCTCTCCAGCTCTCTGGAGCCCCTTTAGGCACGGGAAGGTGCTGTGATATCTCCCTAGAGCCTTCTATTCCCCAGGCTGGATCAACACTGAGCTGCTGAGACGCTGAGCTGGGACTGAGGGCGGCCCAAGGCAGCTCCTGCTGCTGTCCCAGGCACACACAGACCTGTGACGCACAGACAGCGACCTCCAGGGCCCCAAAGCACAGCAATCCATGGATAACGGGCATCTGGAGTGTTCCTGTGCACTCAGGCTGTGGAGCTATGGACCATCCAGACCTGTCTATTAAGAGATTCCCTCGGTTCAGTGCTGATGGCATCTCCTGCACCGTGGTGTCACACACTGGAACCACTGGAAGGCCAGGTGTCCATCAAGGACAGTCCCACAGCAAGCCGAGCCATGCCAGCAACCTTCTCCTCAGCTCAGCTGAGCTAACAGACTGCAGAAAATACATTAGAACTCCCCAATAATAACAATAATAATAATAATAATAACAACAATAATAACAACAGCAATAATAATAATAATAATAAATTAATCCACTTTGATTAACAATAAAGGGCTTTTCCTTAATTCTTAGTAACTCCTAAATAATTTCCAACCATTTTGGCCTTGATTTCAATTCCTGGTGTATGAAAGAAAAAAAAAATCAATTCCAGCTTAAAGCTTGTTAAAGTATTATTCTATCTGCAGATGTGATTAGAACGAAATGCATGAGGCTGGGTTTAATGGTCTTGCTCTCATAACATCACTGGTTAATTAGAATCCCTTGGGGTCATGGCTGTGCTCATCCTTCACTCCCACCAGGAGACACCTCCCCAGTGTCTCACACCTCAAACTGCCACCCAACTCTACTCCTTTGGGACTGATACTGTCCCAAAAATGTTGATTTTTTCAAAAGATGCATTTCAGGCTTGGCAGAGCGACGGTTGTACTGAAATCTGAGTTTTCAGAGTGATGCTCCTTGTTCTTCATGGGGCACAGAACACTGGGAAAGGATGAGGCGTTGCCAACAGGGAACATGCACCCCTCGAAACCCGGAGCTGTTTGTGAGGCCAACAGGAGGCAGGGTGGGACCCCTGCGTGTGACCAGGGGGCAGAGCCCGAGCAGCCCCTGCCCATCCCAATCCCACAGGCGGAGAAGGGCTGGGCAGAGCCCTGCAGGGAGTTCTCCAGCTCCCCTGCCCAGGGGTTCCTGTTCTCCTGGAACAATGCCACGGATTCCATGCTCTGTCTGACTCTCTCTGTGCCCTGAGAGGCTCTGAGCTCAAATACCCCACTGATGGTTCCTCACATCCCTCTTGGGGAAGAGGGATAACTCTGTCCTGCCCTTCCTGCTGTAAGATGGGGAAGTCTGTCGAGGGGGTGACAAGATCAGATTTTGGTAGTAGCTAAATACATCCCATAGGTCTGAGAGGGTCTTTGAAAGCCCCTTGGACTAACTCAGAGTTACCTGGACTATTTATACAAAGACAGCTTGAGTGGAATCAGGTTCCTTGGCTTGCAGGAGAACCAGGCTCCCACAGGGACCTCAGAGTGCCAAGGCAGCCCCGAGGGCAGGGCCAGAGCTCCTGCACACGGGACGGGACGTTCAGCACCTCAGACAGAACCACACAGAGAGACCAGCACAGGGCAGAGACCTCCCCGGGCTGCCCAGGACGAAAAGCTGCAGAGGTGGCTCAAACCATCATTCTCCTTGGGAGGCAAAGGCGAAGGACACTCATTTATAGAGAAAACAGCATCGTGTGAGCTGAAAATGAGGTTGAAAATGAGGTTGTTTGTGGGGTTCTGTCCCTGTCTGGGTTCAGACACTGCTCTCCAAACAGCAGCTTTTAAATGAAGGTCTCTGCTCTCTGGTGTGGGTGGAACCACACACCGCTGTCCAAGGCACTAAGGTGGGAAGCAGTCGGATCATTTGGGACCAAAACAAGGTTTTACTCACGTCCTCCTCCTGCTACCAAACACAGGAGTCAAGCTCACCTCAGCTTCCTCCAAGTTTCCTATAAGAAATATTAAACTTTGATAAAATTTACATCTAAATAAGAGTCCCCTCTGAAGGAAGAAGACTGATGCTGATGTGTGGAGCTGAAATAAGATTGACATTTGGAGGACGTGAAATCTTTTGGGAAGCCCTAAAATATCCCCTAAGTAGGTCAGCTCAGTGACCTGGATCTGTACTTTTAATACAGGAGTAGCCTACATTTGCTCCCACTGTTTGCTGAGGAACGAAGGTTTTTTGGGCTGTGGGTTTATTTTTAGTAGTTAAATGTGACCTTTGTAGGAGATCCTATAATAAGAACAACGACAGAGCTGGCCAGGGGTGAGTCACACCACACGCTTTGATTTAGAGCTGATAAACACACATCATTTACTCCCTGGTCATTTCTGGGAGAAACTTTGGTACAGGCAATTTTCACTGGAGAAATCAAGTCAATACTCTCAAATAGGGATTCCTTGATGGCAAAAAATATCCCTTGTCTTACAGGGTAATTAGTCATCATTTCCATCAGTGGAGAAGAGATTCTTTAGGATCGAAAATGAAAGAAGAAACCTGGGCAAGGCCAGAGGTTTCCCACTGCCTTGCCAAGCCTAGCTCAGATTTCAGCTATCCAGGAGTTTTTCCAATCAATCCTATAATAAACTCCCTTGTTTCTCCACTTTCCCCATTCTAAAACAGTCCAGACAAAGAAGTACAGAAAGGGTTGAGCTTCCTTCCTCCTTTGGGGTGTTCCTTACCCTGAGCAAACCCGCCTGGATCAACACTCCAAACCACACAACCCGGCCATGGGAGAAACTGCAGCCTGGGCTGGGAAAAGAAAGCTTTTATTCCTGTTTAACCACATCAATAATCCCCAGACTTCCCTGGGAATAAATCTGAGTTACCGTACACATCACCCTGCTGATCTAAATCCATGTGGGGTTCATGGAAAATCAATATTTGTGTGAATATTCTTCAGGCGAGGGATGGAATTAGTCACAAGATATTAAGTAAAAGATACGTGAAGCGATAAACAGAGTGGCTTCCCAAAGGACATTTTCTCTTCAGGCCCTCAGAGAAGATCTCGCTGGCCCATGTTAAACATTCCAGCTCAGCCAGGGAGGCAGGAAAGTTGCAGGGACCACAGAGCTCTGGATCTGGCCTGGATCTCCAACTCCTCCAGTCCATAAAATCCCTGCTGCACAGGGCTGCGAGCAGCACATTTCACCCTCATTCATGGAACCATGGAATGGTTTGGGTTGGAAGGGCCCTCAGAGTTCATCCACTCCCTGCCCTGAGGCTGCTAATCCAACCTCCAGGGAGACCTTTCACTGCACCATCCAAAATTCACTGCAGCTGCCATGGAAGACACAGCTCCCACCTCCTCTGCTCTGGAGAAGCAATCTGGCACTGGTTGTCCCTTTCCTAGGCCACAAGTAAATGCCTTGAAGTGGGATTGGATCCATCAGAACTGGTTATTTCCTTGGATGACTCTGCTAGCAGGTCTGGCAAGTTTGTGGCAGACCACACTGCACGTCACCTCCACGCTGTTTTCTGTGCTATCCAAGGACTTTGCCATTTCCCCCTCTTTTCCTGCTTTTCCACCAGCTCCAAGAATCTGCCCTCTTTTCCTGTCTGTTCTTTGACAGCCAGCTGGTGGCTGCCAGAGAGATGATGAGTTTTAGGTAAGGAGCACACAAAAATAATCCCTCCTTCAATGTGTTCCCACAGCACAGACCTGAAACGTGCTTGAAACCTCTCCCTGTGCCAGGGGCAGCACCCAGGGAACGGCTGGAGCTGTGTCAGGGCAGGTTTAGGTTGGAGATCAGGGAAAGGTTCTTCCCCCAGAGGGTGCTGGGCACTGCCCAGGCTCCCCAGGGAATGGGCACGGCTGTGGCTGCCCCTGGATCCCTGGCAGTGCCCAAGGCCAGGCTGGACATTGGGGCTTGGAGCAGCCTGGGACAGTGGGAGGTGGCCCTGCCATGGCAGGGGTGGGACTGGATGGGCTTTAAGGTCCCCTCCAACCCAAACCAGTCTGGGATTCTGTGATTATGACAGCAGAGAGGGAGCACCAGTGCCCCGTGCAGCCAGGGAAGGATGGGATTTGTCTCCACAGGACAATTCAGATTTTGGGGGCAGCGAGTCCCACCCAAGTGACAGGAGGCAAGGGTTTGGGAAGGAAACATCACGCAGGGTCAAGTCCTCTGATGCCTCTGGCTACATCACCAGAAAGGATCCAGAACGCCCTCAGCCTTGCTCTGTTCCAGCATGACTCCACTTTGTCCTCTTCTCCATAACAGCTTTTTAATGGTCCATCAATTATCTGGAAAATCTCACCCTTGCAAGCTTTGACTTGGAGGAAAAATGCTGATGTATTGATGTTTGTTAATAGAACACATCAGATGAGTAAATCAGTCTGTTAAAGGGATATTAAATGGGAGAATGGTTTCCCTCATACTTTAAATGAATAGAAAAGTCTTTAAATGTCAATAACATTATGCAAACATCTTGGGAGTTGACTTAAAAAATGGATTTATTTGTGTATTTGATAGAAATCTATCCTAAGGTAATACAACCAAAACATGAGCTTACATCTGGCTTCACTTTTTCATTTATCCATGGAAAGACTGACAAAACAGGACCCAAAAGGGGTGATAAGGTGTTTCTTCTTTCCCCTCCCTGCCAGGCTTTTTTGGTTTGCCCTCAGACTGCTTTTATCTTCAGTGTCCCAGAAAAGCAGAGCAATGTCAGAACACAGACTCGGTCCCAGGTAAACAAAGGCAGCCAGGAGCCTGACTCACTTCTGGCTACGATGTGCAAGGTTTGTATTTATGCTGGCAAGTCCAGGAGGAGCAGTCCTGCTGGTTCCAGTGGCACTCAGGGCATCTCAGCGTGAACTGTACCCAGCATGGTGAGCAGGGTCTGGCCACGCTCTGCTGCAGCACAGGCGGCTGTGGTGCCCTTAGGGCTTTATTGGAGCTAAAGGCCAAAAGAGGAAAACTTTTGCTCTAACAAACATCTTTCCCTAAGGTGGACTGGGAGTGGACATCTGGGGTGATGCTGCCCCTCTGCCCAGCCCTGGAGGCACCTCTGGAGTGCCCAGCTCTGGCTCCTCAGCCCAGCAGGGCCAGGGAGCTCCTGGAGCGGGGCCGGCGGAGGCTGCGCAGCTGAGGAAGGGCCTGGAGCAGCTCCGTGCCCAGCACAGGCTGAGGGAGCCGGGGCTGCTCAGCCTCGAGAGGAGCCCCAGCTGAGAGGGGCCCTCAGCCCTGGGTGTCCCTGGCTGCAGGGAGGGCTCAGGGCAGGGCCCGGGCTCTGCTCCGGGGCCCGGCAGCGGCACCAGAGCCATGGGCAGGGCCTGAGCCCGGCAATTGCCCTGCACAGGAGGCAGAAGTGCTGCCCTGGGCAGTGCCCAGCCCTGAGCAGAGCCCAGAGAGGCTGTGGGGTCTCCTCGCTGGGGATATTGCAGAGCTGTGGGCACACACTGCTGTGCCCTGGGCTCTGGGATGGCCCTGCTGGAGCGGGGAGCGGCACCAGATGGGACTCACTGAGGTCCCTTCCAGCCTGACCCATCCTGGGACTCTGGGATCTGTAGCACACCCTATAATCTCAAAATATAACTTAATTTCAGATCCTTCCTAATAAGCAAATTTTGTCCTGAATTATACTTCCATGTCTTTGTGTTTGAGAAATCATGGAATAACACCGTGGCTTCAAGTTGAGCCCAAGGTGAGGCACGATCCACCTCACCAGGAACTGCCTCTGCCAGGGTCTGCTCTTGTTCTTGGGCCCTCCTAGACCCAACCTCTTGTGAGGACAACTTGGGCTTCATCCCTGTCTTTTGTCATCTAAAAGTGAGGTGTCTCAAGGCGGTTTCTGGATCCCTCCCACCATCCAAGGAAAAAGAGAGGCATCTCCAGAGTACCCGGAAAGCCTTGGAGTGTGGTGCATCACCTCCTGGAGGTGCCCAGCTCCTGATCAAAGCAGAGGTGGCTGAAATCTTGGATCCTGCCATTGGGATGACAACTTCAGCCTTGAGCTGGAGCCAGAATTTCTTCACATATGTGGGAAATTATTCATTTCTTATCTCATTTCTTAATGAAATGCTGTGACCTTTGGGTAGGTGACATGAAGTCAGCACAGACTTTGATTCCATGCAGTGGAGAGGCCACAAAGGAGTTGTGACAGTGTCTAAGGATCCAAATGTGTTTGATTGCTGCATTCCTGGGGCTCAGCACAAATCTCTGTGTGAAAATTAGGAGACAAATTATATCTCTCTGCTGCATCTCCACGACAAACAGAATTTGTGCATTGATTTCACCTTGATTTTGTTTGATTCAAGAGTTTCAGGTAAATGGGATCTGTTTATTTAAGTAAATTATAAGTTTTTGGGAATGAGCTCAGTTTAAGAGGTATCTAAATTTAGCTGTAGTAAATTATTCTTTTATTCTCTATTAGAAGTAAATACTTCTAATAATGCCCCAATAGAAACAATTTTCTTCTGTATTCCCCAAACTCCAAGATAACTTCTTCAGGAGCTCTTTGGACGGCCAATTTCTCCTGGAGTTAAGGTTGTGACAGCCTCATAAGTGTGTTGATCACTATCACAACTACTGATTAATCTTGGAAGTGGTGAGCAATTCCAGCAGTAAACAGCAAAGCTCTCCAGTAATCTGCTGACTGTTACCCTGCTGCAGTGGTTGGGAAAGTCCCCTCGGAAACTAAAGCTGGATTTCAAAGCCACGCCATTCACTGAGGCAAATGTGACTTTCAGCTGGTTGGACTCAAGCTCTGGAGCTGCTGATAGGAAGGAAACCTAATTAATGGGGAGTTAAAGAGAGTGATAACAGTTGAAGTGGGATTAGTGGTGTGGGCTTTCACCCTTAGTTCTCTGTGGGCGTCCTGGAGAAATAATCCATTATTGGAGCAAAAGACAGGATCCGGCATTCCATTTCATTTGAATGATACAGTTTGGAGTCTGCCCTAAAGAAATATCTGAAGGAATAGCTGCCAAAACTCCTGGGAAAATGAGTGTCCAGTGATACTGAGCATCGCAGGAGCTCAAAGTATTCAGGACGTTCTCAGCTCCCAAATGACAAGGTGTTTTCTCCCAGAGAGGTGGCTGGGAATCTTTTAATTGCAACGAGGGGGAATAAAAATGTTATGGAGTCGTAAAGCTTGCAGCTCCAGATGGAGCAGCTGGCACAGCAGGGACAGGGACATCAGGCACAGCTGCCACTCCCCAGCGTCCTGTGTGTTCAGAACCAGACCCGGGGACGTGAGGCACCAGCCCTGCACGTACAGTCCTTGAAGGACCTACAGTGCCTGAGCTCATTTTAACTCCCCTCGCACCCAGGATGGACACTGGGCTCTGCACTAGACAATTCCATGACTTTTTTTAGCGATTGTGGCATTACAGAAGGATTTTATAAACCCATCAACCCTTCAAAACCAATGTCCGGCAGAGGGCACATCCCAGAACCAGCCCTTGCTGTGACCATATGGTCGCAGGAGGGAAATGACTGAAAATGCTGCACTCAAACCTTTCTGAAAGCCCAGTGCCTGTGCTCATTCTGGGAAGGAAGGGCAGGAGGGAAAGAATTAAACCCATTCCACTGCTCCTTGTCCAAGTTCTGATGGGAGAAGGGATGTGGCAAGGAGTGAGCAGAGGGCTGGTGATCTGCCTGGCTCCAGAGACCTTCACACGTCCTTGGAGTACACAAAGGAACTCTCCTGATTATTCTGGATAAATCTAAATAAATCAATACCAAGCAGCACACAATGACCCCGGGCTGTGCCAGGAGGAAGATTAGCAGGAGTCACTGGGAACAGCCTCATCTTTGCTCTTTGCTCTTGACAAATCTCTGACAGCAGGCACCAGGTCCTGCCTGTGCCTCGAGGGGAGGGGACTGAGAGGAGGATCTGCCTGTGGCTAAACCTTCTGCCAAGGCAATGAGAGGAAATATCAGCTCATTTTCCTCAGCCGTGCCCCTGTCTGGGAGCTGAACATTTGTTTTGCTCATAGGCAGCACCGTGCCATGGCTCCCAGGCCTCACTCCCACTGCTGGGCTTTATTGGCTGTACCCACCCACTGACACCGGGACATCCTTCCCTTCCCTTCCCTTATCCTGAATTTCGAACGAGCCGCGCTCAGGGGGCTCTTTGGGCTCCTGTGCGACGCTGCAGCTGCTGCCTCCCCCAGGAGGCTGGGGACAGCCTGTGTGACACTTCCACAGCAGCTCCTGTCACTGCAGAACTGCCCTTTCCCTTCTCCCGAGCACAGTTTTGGTTCCACTGGACACCACTGCCAGGAGACCCTCCCATCCTGCTGGCTGGGCAGCAAATCCCTCATTTCTCTTTCCCTGCTGTCTCTTTTCCCAGCTGGGAGCTCAGCCCCACGCAGCAGCGGGATGCAGGAGAGAATTGGAAGGGTAAAAGTGAGAAAACTTGTGGAGAAAGACAGTTAATGAAAGAAATAAAATAATAAATTGTAATGAAAAGGAAAATCATGAAGAGAGGGAAATAAAACCCAAATGAAAGCAGTTGCTCATCACCAACCAACAGATGCCCAGCCAGCCCTGAGCAGAGCCTCCTCTCCAACTCCTCCTTAGTTTTGTTCCTGAACACGACCTCATATTGCCAAGCATTGGAAGGGGCTGCCCAGGACAGGGTTGGAGTCACCACCTCTGGAAGTGTCCAAAAAAATGTGTGGATGTGGCACTTGGGGGCACGGCTCAGTGGTGAACACAGTGGTGGGGCTGGGTTGGACTTGATGATCCTAAAGGTCTTTTCCAACCTTAACATTTGCATGATTCCATGGGGTCTGGGGTCAGTGGGGGTCAGCTGGGACAGCTGGGACAGCTCCTTGTCCTTCCAGCCTGGTCCCTTGGCCGTGTCCACCCTGCTCAGCAGGGACTGACCCCTCCCAGTGACCAGCACTGCTCCAGGACAGATCAACCCCAGCCTGGGGCAGCTCCTGGGGACAGCAGCTCCACCCCAGCCCCAACAGCACCCACCAACCTCCTGAGACACTCGGCCCTGTGCCCAGGTGCCATTTGGGAACAAAAGGCTTCAGGGCTTGAGACACACCCGGAGGGATCTGCGCGGATCCTCCCGCTGCAGCATCAGCACATGGAATTACAGGTACCAGGAGAAATAAATTGCCTGAAGCCAGGGCCTTGCCAGGGCTGCTTCCTATCACTCTTTCGGATTTTGTGTATCAGGAGCTCGCAACTCTCACCCATTCAGTGTGAACCTAATGCATGAGGGACAATCTCTTTTCTTCCAGATACAACCTCTTCCATCCAGCAGAGGTGGCAGGACAGATTTTCCTTTCAAACTAGTCCAAACCTCATGAAAAATCCATGGAAAAAGAATGAAATCACCACAGAATGATAGCCAATGGCTAGGAATCAAGTCCTTGCCCAAGAAGACAGAGCCAGTGCACAGTGCCTGACTGACTACGTGCCATAAACCCACAGCACTACATAAAAATAATAATAAAAAAATAATAAAAATAATAATAAAAATAACAATAAAAATAATAATAATAAAATAATAATAGTAATAAAAATAATACCAACATCCTCTGCCTGCATTATTCTGTGTCAGCTGTTACACACACTGACGAGGACTTCCAGTTGTATAAATACGTGTTCTCTACTAAGTATATTATTTGTAGGTTCTCTAATAAATCAATGTTTTATGCAAGCAGAACCCTCAATGTTAGCAAAAAGTGCGCTCTCATCCCCAGCAGCTCCCAAAACCCTGCAATGCAGCCTTTTATTATTTCTGTAAAAGGAAAAAAGGAAATCAATAGATTCCTCGTGCGTAATCCTCAGCGAGATTAGCACTTTGTCAACCTCGGGTGTAATCTCCTGGAAAGCAAAAAGGAGAAGGGTAAGAGGGTGAGGGGGAGGGAGAAAAAGGAAAGAAGTCACAGGGAAGCCACAAAGTGGGGATTTGTTGGGGATGTTCCCTGTGATTCTTGAAAAGAATATTTCGAAGGTGACTCTGGTCTGCTCCCCTTGGTGCCCAGAAATCCTGGAGATGCCTCAGGCAGCTGTTGGAATATTTAGATTGTCACTGGAGGAGAAACCTCCCAGTTGAGCAGTAAAGCAGCAGAGTTCCCTGTTTTAAAAAGGGATTTAGGACCTAAAGGCTAAAGTCAGCCCAGGCTGGGTAGTGCTAAGCATCGTTGCCTCATGCCATGGTCGAGGGTGGCCAGTCCTGGATGGGGGCCTGGAGATCTCCGTGGGGACCTGCCAGGAGCCACAGGGATGGCATTCCAGGTGAAAAATCCACAAGCAGTGTGCAAGCTGTGAGTAATGGACCAAGGGAAGGACAGGGAGGGACAGGAATGCACCAAACTCTGTGTGAGGGGCAGAATTTGTCATGTTGTGTCGTGTCAGCTGTTCCCCACCCCTCTGCAATCACCCCAGGGTTAAATTCACATGGGAGCTGCACCAAGAGGCAACCCCAAATGTGAGAAAAAGGGAGAAATAATATGAAAGGATCAAAGATGTGGACAGAAAACGAGCGGAGAAGGTTGGAATCACAACAAACAACTCATTGGGAATCATCACTCAATTCAGGCCAGAATTAAAGAATGCTGCAAAATAATTGGGGCAGGAGAGAAGGGTGGGGACAATGCTCCACGGAAAGAGCTGGAATCACTGGCAGAGGGAGGAGCAGAGCCCATGGATGGCACCACTGGCATCTCGCACAGCTCAGCAGTGGCAGCAGCAGCTCCTCAAGTGCAGGTGCCCAGAGCAGCGGCTCTGCTGCCGAGGAAGTTCCCCCTCCCAAACTGCGGTTCCTGGAAAGCACGGGAAGTGCAGGAGCAGAGCTCCGAGCCGGAGTTTAAACAAACAATCCAGCAGCTGCTGCTGTTCAGCTGCTGAGATCCTCGAGAGGGGCCGCTGCCTTTTAGCCCTGTCTTCCTGATAAAACCATCCCTGGCTCGTGCTCAGCTCCACCTGACAGCACAGAGCCAGGAGTTTTATCACAATTCCCTCTTTCCATGCATAATTTATTGAGAAAAATGTAAATGAACCTTCAGTTTTTCCTTGCAGTTCCTCTCACACGAGCTTCCTTTCACTTACTGCTGTGGAAATGGCCTCCCAATAAAGCCAAGTAATCTCTTTGTGAATAAATAGATATTGCCAGTAACTCTCCAATCTCTGGGGCTGATTTTCATGCAGTTCCCATTTCACCTGACAAATGTAAGGCTTGATGTAAAACAGTCAGGGAGAACTGAGGGTGCTTCATGAAGAATTTGCATTCTGTAGACCTTCCCAAGTTACCCCTGAGGAGCTGCAGTGAGCAGATAACGAATACTGCCAGGTAATCATCCATCCAAGCCTAAAACTTCTTTCCAAAAGTTACTACAGCCCATTAATAATATTTAATAAGCGTGACTTTTATTGTTGGATGGAACTCATTTGTTCCACGTAATAATGGAAAAATGGGTGTGCTGGTTTTGCTTCCGGTGCCTCTGTGCTGAAGCTGGAGCTGAAGGTTTAACACACTCCACGGAGTGCTGATGCCACAGAAATGAGGCTCCACTTGAGACCTGAATTGCTAAAGAGATGAGCTCCTTTCTCTTCAGTGGCTGTGCAGAAGAATAAGCTCCTCACTGTTAGACAGCCTAGTGGATGAGTAAATTCTCTTGTAATTTTTGCTCCAGATCTGTGGAATTCCCCAGACCAACAAACGTTATTTATTGAGCTCCTGACGCCAGGGTTCTGGACTCCTTACATAAAACTAGCAATAAAATCTTCAAAAATCTCATTAAAAGATTAGCCTGCTATCACCAGCAGCTGGGGCATTGCAGAGGAGTGTGCTGAGCTCCCAGTGTGAGGAGGTAGAGGAAAACCTGGGCAAAATTCCGCTCTCAGCACATTCCATCAACAAATGCTGCACAGCTGGGACGAGGCTCCGAAGGGATGCACATCACCAGGTATTGGCTATCTAGAAACCAGGAGCTGATGTTCTCCTTACAGCCTCCCCCAGCTGCCACTTCTGATTAGATGAATGTCCCGTTTTTTATCTCCTCACTGAAGGGGGCACCTTGGCTCCTGATTCAGCCTCGGCTGAATTTGGGCACATTGGGCAAATTGCTGCAGTTCAGTGATGATCAGGCAGGTCCTGATCCCCGAGTCCTGCACAGCTCTGGCTACAGCAGCTGCGTTTGGTGTTAGTTCTGGCCTTGTCTTGAAAGCCTCCAGAGATGGAGGAACTTCCCGGTCACGTTAGGTTTATTTATTTATTATATTAATTAATTAATTAATTAATGTATTTATTATATAGAGGCCATTCCAGTACCTAAAGGGGCCAGAGAGGAGCTTTTAACAAGGGCCTGGAGAGACAGGACAAGGGGGAACGGCCTTAAGCTGGAGGAGGGCAGGGCTGGATGGGATATTGGGAAGGAATTCCTCCCTGGGAGGGTGGGCAGGCCCTGGCACAGGGTGCCCAGAGCAGCTGGGGCTGCCCCTGGATCCCTGGCAGTGCCCAAGGCCAGGCTGGGCATTGGGGCTTGGAGCAGCTTGGGACAGTGGGAGGTGTCCCTGCCCATGGCAGGGGTGGCACTGGATGAGCTTTAAGATCCTCCCAACCCAGTCAATTTTGGGATTCTGTGGTGCTTTCCTGAGCTGAGCTGGTTTTTCTCTGTCTGCCTGGGCTCAGCTATCAAAGAAACTCTTTATTAGATCTGTCATCTCAGCTCAGCTCACCTGATAAGTGTGTGCTCTATATTCAGTATTTTCAGTGCTGTCTGAATCCCTGATTTCTTTGTGGAATAAAAGCAAATTTTCTCAAATCAAGGAATTATTCAACTCTTATGTTCACAATTTTCTCTTCCTTCATGGCTGATTGGTTGAAATTCAGAGCAGAGCTGTGCTGTCTCATTGGGGTTGTTTGCACACATCTCCTGATGCACCACTTCAAAACCACAAATGAAACAATGAAGTTTTTGTCAGCACTGGGGTACCTCGAGTTCAGCAGTGAATGTTGATGTCTGTTCAAACACTGTTCCTTGTTTAGTTTCCTGTCCAATACTCAAAACCAAATTCTTAAAACCACTTTCCTATGGCTTCAGCTGATAAAAGGCAGGTAAAAAGAACACCTGGAAAACTGAGGAGAAGCGTTGTCATGAGTACAGCTGAAGAATTTTAATTCAACAGTTCAAATAAATACCTGCAGGCACTTTGCTGTTGCCTGTCATTGCTCCCTGAGCTCAGTGCCAGCCTGCCTTTCATCCCCCTGCTCTGCAAAGGACTGGAATTTCTCCTGGGAGGTGTGGTCCCACTTTCCAAACGAAGTTAAAGTTAGCTTGGACAACTTTTGAGGCTTATGTAAGGGAAGAACTTTGTTGTCTTTTCCTCGTTCTTAGCTCCTGCAGGACAAAAACCGTATCAACACCAGGATTCCAGCAGCATCCGTGTTATTGGTAGGATAAAGCACTGTTTTGGTAGGAATCTCAAACTCCTCAGATGATCCCCAAATCTTTGGGATACAAGATTCACACAGAAATGAGCACTGGGCATTGCAGCGTGTCCTGGGTTTTTATGGGATCGTGGCAAAGTCCCCGTGAGTCCCCTCAGTGACCACTGGGACACAGTGAGGCTGCAGCAGATGGGGGGAATTATCAGAGGATTTTATGAAAAGAGACATGAAAGGGGATATTGGTGTGCCAGGTGGCTTTGTCCAGAGGAGAGGATACCAAACGCCTTAAAATAAGTTTTACAAGATAACCTTATCTCGAGATAACCTTGTCTTGAGATAACCTCGAAGGGATCTCCTCAAACTTCTCCTTTGTGGACCAGTGGCGAGCTCCCCAATTTAACCTCTCATTGTAGCTGCTCCTGGGTCATTTCCTGCCATGCCAAAAAAACACCCAGCAGAAGGAAAGCACAAAGTGACCCTCAGTTTCAGCAGGTTTAGCTAAAATCCTCCTTAATTCTCATGCTGGGCCTGAAGCCCCAGTGGACAAAACTCCAAAGGTTCTTAAAACACTTGGTGGGAAGGAGGTTAAGGTTTTAAGGTGCTAATAAATGTGGGATCGCTCCTGGCAAAATGGTGTTGTTTGTCTCCTCTACTCCAGCTGACACTGGCACTTCAAGTCAGGAAGTTGATGGATTAAAGTCAAGAAATGCTCTTTTTTCATCCCGAGCACCATAACTTGCCTGTGGCTCAAACATTTTACTTACCCACCCTCTCTGCCCTCAGACAAAACCGACCCCAGCTCACCACGGAGCCACATTCATAGCACAGAAACTTGAGCCCCTCTGGGCCACATCATCAAATTAATCTGCATTCAGATGAGGGCTGGACCTTGAAAGGTCGAAGCAAACAGCTGCTGATGTGACTGAACATCTGGCTCAGGTCCCTCATGTTCGAGGAACGCCCCCAGCTCACTCAGAGCTGTGCTGGCACCAGTCCCTGTGGGATCCCCAGCACATCACCAAGACCTTCGAGACCAAAGGCACCATTTTCCCCTCCTGAAGGTGGCTGTGGCTCCAGGACTGTGACTCATGTCTGCAAATTCCACATAAACAGCCCTTAGGTCACCGTGTCCCTGTGCCCTCACTGCAGCCTGAGGGTGACATCCACACCCAGCTCAACATCCCCCAAAGGACAGGGCTGCTCTTCTGCCCTGCCACACCTCTGTCCCCTCAAATGAGCGAGTTATAGCCAGAGAAAACTCACTCTGTTCCTGTGGACTCAGCAAGGCTCATCCTGACTCAAGATTCCCGTGGTTCTGCAGCCTGGCTGATGGAAAATATCTCAGGAGACAAAGGACCTGCCAGTCTCTGGGAAATGGCAGATCCTGGCTTGTTCTCTGGGTTACAGAAGGGAAGATGAGAGAGCAAAAATGCAGCTGTGTGTTAAACTAGGCAGGGAAATAGAGAATTTTAATGATTTTCTTGTCCTCGTTGTTGCTTTGCAGTCCCAAAAACATCACTCTCCATTTTATCCCCTCTGCATAAACCTCTCCTCTCTCCATCACTCACATTCCTTTGCATCCCTAAATCACAGACCTACAGAATCACACAAGGTTTGGGTGGGGAGGGACCTTAAAGCTCATCCAGTTCCACCCCTGCCATGGGCAGGGACACCTCCCACTAGCCCGGGGTGCTCCAAGCCCCAATGTCCAGCCTGATCCTCTAAACCAGTTGAACGTTGTAGTATGAACTGTTTTCCACTGCAAAAATTACTTTCATTGAAATCTTCATTAAAAAATGCCAAGACTGACTAAGATTATGTGTTTTTAACGTGGGCTAGAGGGGTATTTTGGTGTGTCACATTTGTGGGAAAAGGAAAAAGTGACCTTTGGGCAGCTCAAAGATCCACATTAAACAACCTGGAGTTAAGGAAGGGGGGACCTATTGCTGATGAGAAGGGGGAAATGACCCCCTAAACATGGAAAGGAGCAGCTGAATCCTGGACTCCCTGGCATCAGCTCAGGTGAGAACCAATGAGGAGAGAGAAAGAACAAACTTTAGGAGATAACAGACCACTGCACTTAACTTTGGGGCTTTCTAATTGGTGAGAGAAATAAGTTCAAGTCTATCATTAATATCTGGAGAAAATAACTTGATGAACAACACCGTGGGTGGCAATCCTGTCAAAGTTTTGATCAACGTCGATCAAAACCAATTTGTTGAGAAGAAGCAGCCAGTGTGGGTTTAGGAGGAGGAACACACCGAGCCATCGGTTGAAATGATGCCAGAAAAATGAAAAACCATCTTTTAGAGACGCCAAGGGCCACTCAGCCCAGCACTGAGAGCCCTCTTCCCGTGGCTCCGAGGACTGGCTTGTGCCACTCCCTGCAGTGCCAGCAAACCGGGCTGGGATAAAGGTTCCTGCTGTGGAAAGGGAGCAGGAGTCCCATGGTAATGCTTAAATTGCTCAGTGCCCTCGGGCTAGACCACATCACTCAGAATCCATTCGGTTGGAAAAGATTCCCAAGCCCATCGAGGCCAAGCTGTGCCTGATGCCTGCCTTGTGCCCAGCCCAGAGCACTCAGTGCCACCTCCAGGAATTCCTTGGACACCTCCCCGGGCAGCCCCTGCCAAGGCCTGAGCTCCCTTTCCATGGGGAAATTCCTGCTGCTGTCCACCCTGAGCCTGCCCTGGCCCAGCCTGAGGCCGTTCCCTCTCCTCCTGTCCCTGGTCCCTGGGAGCAGAGCCATCACTGGTGGCACCTTCCAAAGCCCTTTCTGGCCAGAGATGGGTGCAGGACCCCACAATGGAGGCAGAGCTGTGGAGCAAAGGGTGCTGCTGGCCCAGCCCGCGGCAGGAAATGTCACCCAGATGGCTCCAGACTGGTGTGGGATTCCAGCAGGGAAGTGAGCCTTCCCAGAAACAGCTTTTCCTCAAAAAAACGTGGATGTCTTCAAACTGATGCTGCTCGTGGGAATGTACCAGTGTCAACACATTCCCAACCGGGAAACACTCTTGGCACCTCCATGGAATCTCTAGCCAGAAGTCAGAGCGAAGCTGAGAGCTGGGACTTGAACTTGTGGTGAGGACATTGGCCCTCTGTGGGGACATGGAGGTCAGTCCTGCAGGCTCCACTCCTGCTGCCCCATCCCGGCAATTTGAAGGAAATCACAAACCCAGCTCAGCCTCAGCCCCTTTTGTGTCCGAAGTGAGAACAGCCCTTGCCAGCTCATTCAGAGGCTGAGGTTGAGGAGCTCAAGACGGGTCCATTGGGGAAAATTGTTCCACGTTGTGAATTTACATTTCTCTCCATTCGCAATGCCAGCTTCCCTTCATTCCAGTTTAGTATTCCAGATTTATGCAACCAAATTTCTTTGATCTTAACCAGCTCACAAAAGCTTTCAAGATGCTTCGCCTTTGGAGCCTTTGAGGGGGAGTTGCAGCAGACAAGTTTGGGGGATGGATGTGCATCTTTGAGCAGCTGTGACCGCAGGGTCCCTCACTGCAGTGGCTGCTGGGCCACTCCTGCTCCTCTGAAGGAGATCTCTGTCACTGGGCTGTGCTCCCTGCGGGGACCACAAACTGCTCAAACAAAGCTGCAACATCTGAGGATTGCTCACCACAGGAAGAGGCATTTTTTCAAGGAGGAGCCGTGTGTGTTTAATGAAAACCCCTGAAGAGATCTGGGGTCATTCCACAGAATGAGCGAGTTCAAACCCGGGAATAAAGGGATTAATTCACCGAGGAGGAAGTCAGAGCCTTTCACAGCGAGAGAGGGACCCTGCATCACCCCTGGAATGCTAATTACACTGGGATAGCTAACTTGTCAAAACACTGGGGGCAGACAGATTTTCAAAGCCAAGAGTTGGCCAAGGTCAAACATCTCGAGCCAGGTACTTTGCCCAGAAGCTGCAGAGGAAATACAGCTCTATAAATACGGTTATGGGAGTGTGAGGCAGGTGTTTGCACACAAGTTGCACAGCCATGGGGATTGTCCCTGTACTGGTGGTGCCTCGGGTGCCCTGTGGCTGCACTGGAATTAACCCTGCCTGTCCTGATGGATGTGGATGGGAATCCATGTCTGAGATCTGCTCTGGTGCTGTGGAAGAAAAAGGAAAAGATGCAAAATATGACTGATGAATTCATTTATTCTGAGTCATACTCCACTGTCACCTGTCCAGTGGGGTCAGCCAGCACCAGGCTGCGATCACAGACCAACAGCCAAGGTTAGGGTGATGTAGGGAGGAATCTGAGCTCTCACATCTGCATCCTTCAAGGAGTGTCCAGCTCAAGAGCAGCTTTACTGCTCAGCCTGGGTCTCACCTGCGCTGCTTTACATGGCCCAGGGGGCTGGGTGTGCTCTGGTCAATGTTTCACCCTCTCAGATTTATGTCCTTTGAACCATCTAAAAGGGTTTTGCTTACATCCTCTCAGCTCAAGGACATTTCCTACCAGGTCCTTGCAGGGAATTTAAAGCCACAGGTCATGGTAGCTGCAGGGCAAATGTGAGCATCCAAAAAAATTACAGCAACATCAAGGAAACTCTGAATATTTCATGACTTTCTATGAGCTGAACAATGGAAAAGGGCAAACTGGACCTCACACCTACACACCAGTGTGGTTAGGGAAGGCATGACCTGCTGTGACACAGGATTGCTATTTTCTAAATATTTATTAATATGGGCTGGAGGAGAAATTGGAACAGAAGAGGTGTGAACCTGTCCTCACTACAGGATCTGTCCCAGACATTGCGTAATTTGGTTTCATAACAGACTCAATAACAAGTGTGGGGAAGAATAATCGCAAGTCATGTGGGAAGGGTGCAAAAATGTAAAAAAATAAATAAAATATCCATGTTGATGGTAATAGCAATGACAATGTACAGCAGGAGCCACGAAGCTGAGGGTGCCTGGGAGTCCCAGGTATGCTCGTGGGGGCTACAAACCCTGTGCTCCAGCCCCTCTAACTTCATGGTCGTGAGGATTGGATGATTTCTGCTGTTTGGGGGACCTTTTGCAGCCTGGCACTGAAGCAGATGCTTCAACACAATCCAGTGTTGTCTGGAGTAAATCCTACTGTTAACAGAGAGCCTTGATTTTGCCAGACCACCTCCCTAGATCACGACCAATTAATTTGGTGGAAAGCCCATTCATTTGCAAAATTAGCGGCTAAGGCACCTCAACAGAAAAATAAGAATGTGGGCAATGAACTAAACAAAATGCAGAGCATTCTGCAAACCAACAATCAAGGGATTCTGGAGCCTACTTTGCTGTAAAAAAGCACTTTATCAGTCAGGATATGCTTTAGCAATAATGACACTCTATGAAGCTCATAATACATTCCCAATTCAGACCATCCTGGCCAGCAGAGAGCCAGAGTATTCTACAGCTCAGTGAGATTAGAATCCCAGGAATAGGAGGTGCTGAACATTCATTCAGCTCCATCTCCCACTCCTGACTGTGATCTCTGCTCAGATTCTTGAAGTCTACTTTTAATTAATATGAGTTGTTGCTTAATATTCAGCCTGAAATTTCGTTGTGCCTCCCTCTTTCCTTTTTGGAGGCAGCTGAATATTCACTGCCTAATGAATTTGCATTAATCCAGGAGAAGTTTTTCTCATGAAATGAGGCTGGATGAGGGCTGGCATCATAAAGTCACCCCAAGACAGAGTGGCAGTGAGTGGAGCTGTCTCAGGAACGTGAGTGTCCTTTATTTTCTTTCTCCAGCAGCCCCAGAGCTCTTAGACCCTCCCAAATCTCTCTCCCATGGCAAATAGATTGTGACAATCTCTACCAGAAGGGGAAGGAAGGAGGCTGGAAAGGTTTCCATAGTGACCAGTCCATCACCAGAGTCCGTGGTGGAGGTGAAATCCCTGAGTTTCCACCACTGTGGATGTCCTGTGGTTATTCATGTTCAGGTAGCTCCAGTGCTGGGTGTCAGGGGGGACACTGAGGTGAAAAATCAAAGAACCTCACCCTGGAGTTCACTTCCACCTCCACAGAAAGGAAAGATGCTCAGTGAAACCAGAACCTCTGAGAAGATTCATATTTTGGTGTGCAGGGAATGAGGGATGAGGGACACAGGAGGTGCTGGGACATGGTCTAAGCCAAGCCCCCTCTGAGAGGAGGAAAAGTCTGAGTCAGGACTGCCTGGAAAGGGTCGTGGCAGCAAACAGGAACATCTTTTTCTTCAGGAAAGGTGATCATGTAGGATTTCCATTCTCTGAAATCACTGGACCTGATTCCAACAGGGCTCCCTCCAGCTTGGCTTCCTGTCCAAACTGGGGCCAGGAACAGCTGAGGAACCCCACGGTGGATAATTATCAAATAAAGTGCCGGAGGAAAATGTTCTCTTGGAGCTGCATCAATTATGGGGAGTTGGCTTGAGCTCTGAGAGATAACACAGCATGACCCAGAAACGCCTCCCATGTGTGTCAGGTGCAGCTTACATAAGCTTCCCAAGGTAGTTTGTAAACAAAAAAAAAAAAAAAATAATGGACACACAACATGTGTGGGAAGCACGGGTATCCCATGGAATGGGAGCTGCGGGACAGCGGAGGTCACTCAGGTTCCCCTAATTGCCAGTTTGATCCCAGAGTGCACTTGCAGGAGCTGGGATGGGAATGACGTTTCCTTTCTCCGTCCTGACTCTTCCTGCTCCCCGTTACCCCACTTTAGGTGGTTTGCATGGGAATTGTTCACAGAATAATCTCCTGGGAAGCTTTTCTCTTGTCTGTGCTGATAAAAACGCACCATCTGCGAGTGTTGTGATGAGTCAGTGAGGGAGAATGGGCTCAGATGGGGCCAGCACAGCTCCACCTGGGAATGTGCTACTCCAGGAGTGGGAACGAGCTCCGTCTGCGTGCAACGCTGGCATTTGCAGCAGGAAGTGATAACAGGCTGCATTGACAGCCCTCCTCACGAAACATGATTTGCTATTCCTCCTGCTTCTGTAAACCTGGCTTACTGCTACCCCTGGGTCAATAAAGCTGCGTGTTTACCTCAGTGCCTGTCAATATTTGTGCCATCCTAGCGCGGCTCGGGGTCAATAACCGCGGGCGCCTGGGCAGCACAAAGCTCCGGGTCTGGAGTCCGGGAAGCCGCGCAGGATGGATCTGTGAGGCACAGACTCTGCGGGAGGCTGAGCAGTGCAACGCAGGGAACAGCGAGCTCTGCTTGGCAAATCCTCCTCCTCACAGCATCACACCATCAGCAGGGGTGGGAAAGACCTCCAAGATGATCAAGTCTGATCTTTGATCAATGCTCCCGTGCCCACCGAGCCATATCATGCACGATATCATCAACCGCGTCTGCCTGGGATTTGAACACTTCCAAGGATGGGGACTCCACCCCCGGCAGTTGTGCCAATATTCACCCATTCTTTCGGGAAAGAAAATTTTCTTTCTATCCAACCTGAACCTCTCCTGGTGCAACCTGAGGCCATTTCCCACTTGTTACCTGGGGGAAGACCCCAAATCCCCCCTGGCTGCACCCTCCTGTTGCAGCAGAGAGCAAGAAGGCCCCTCCTGAGTATTTTCTCCTCTTTGTGTATTGATTGTACAAGTTTTATGATTATTTTACATTATTGCCTTTAGTTCTAAGTTCACATCCTGTCTGAGCTTGGAGTTTGAGTTGTTTCAGGCAGAGAGCAGCACACAGGGACATCTTTGTGTCTCCTCAGAAGAGGAGAGGCTTCAGGAAAGGTGGACCCCGGGATCTGAAGCCACTGGAGCTGATTCCAACAGGACTCCCTGCAGGGAGCAGGGGAGGGAGATGAGGGGGGAGGCTCACAGCTGCTCCTTGCACCGGGACAGTGGCTGGATTCCCACTCCTGCAGCTGGCCCTGGCCCTGGGCAGGCTGAGGGAGCCCTGCTCACCTGGCTCAGGGTTATTCACACCCACAGAGACGCCTCCTGTGCGTTTTGGGTGCGGTGAGGAGGGGGTGATGAGCAGATCCCGTGGCACAGAACTCCCTCCCAGACATTCACACCCAGCTCTGAGGTGGGGGATCACCAAGGCCAACCTGTGACCCCAAGTCCTGCTCACTGTCACCTGCTCCTGGCAGGGAGTGAAGAACCTTCCCTGATCCCTGGGTGCAAATGGAGACCCTCAGCTGCTCCAGGAGCAGAGCCAGGTCACTGCCTGCAGCTAATGCTCACAAATCCCAGCTCCTGGATCCATCCTGCATCCGGAGAGGAAAAACTGAGCAGCTCCCTCTGTGCTGGAGGCTCAGGGTGCTGGGCTGGGACACAGCTGGGATTTCAGACCCTGAAATTCCTCATTCCTCACTTTATTCAACTCAAACTCTTTTTGTTTTTGGTGATTTTGGTGGTATCTTGGAGAAGTGAACTTCTCCGTGTTGTTGTGTTACAACAAATGAACACTTCCTTGAAATTAGGAACTGGGGAGGCAAATTTTATGTCTATTTTTAACTTGACAGAATTATCTGGGTCTGATTGGCCAGGATATCCAAGCCAGAGTAGGGTTTTAAAGCAAAGCAAGTTGGAAGAGACTGATTTTTCCTTGCAGAAGCTGAGTTTTCCTCTAAGAAAATCAGAGGGGGGGAAAAAAAAAAGAAGAAGAAAAGGAAGTCCAAAGAATTTTCAATAATAATTTTTTTTTCAATTTCCAAAAGTTTTTGCTGGTTGAAAATTGAATTTCCCCCCCACACAAAGCTGCTTGGATAAATGTCTGAGCATCTGCCTCGGTGACTCCTTTACCTGTCACCATCTATCATTGACATTCCAGCTTTGCAGTCTGGAAATTTAACCAGAGACTCTGAGCACAGCATTCCATCCCCCTCACTCCAGCCAAGGGTGGCTTGGGGGATCCACTCTCCAAGGCAGGAATCAATCATGAGTTTTATCAGGTGGTTTTGAGTATTGTAGGGGAACAGAAACACAATTATTGGTACAAAAGAAGCTATCCTAGACTGAAAAAAGAAAAAAAAAAAAAGTTCCAGTCATTGGAAAATAAGCAGTATGAACAGTTAAAAAAACCTAATCTCTAAATTGTCAAGAATCCCCATTTTGGCATCTCCAGCTGGGCAAGTTGTTGGGTTTTTTTTTTTTTTCCTAATTCAGTGTTTAGAGAAGTCAAGAGGATTTTAGGTCTCTTAGTTAAAATTATGTATTCTGAGTCAAAAAAAAAAAAATCATAAAATCCCAGAATGGTTTGGGTTGGAAGGGACCTTAAAACTCATTTTATTCCAGCCCTGTGGGCAGGGACACCTTTCACTGTCCCAGCCTCTCACTCAGGTGTGGGGCCTGCAGGAACTGTCCAGGCCAGGACAAGGAACACAATTGTTGTTTTCAGGCCTCTGAGGGGAAATGTCTCTTGTCCAGGGCAGATTTCCTCTGCTATCACCACTAATCCTGTTAATAGAAATTGCATCAATAAACCCAGCTCCTTTTGATGTCTTCCTCCCTAATCTTCATGGTGGATTACTGCAGTAGGTCACCTTGCATCCTCCCCTCTCCCTGCTAGAGCATCCTCCTTTGAAATCTGCAATTATCTCTCTGAGATAATTGCCAAAATCATTTGCAGTCCTGGAGAGATCTTCAAAACCTACTTGTTTATGAAAGCAAATAATTCAGGTTAATCAAATATTGTGAGGTTTCTGCTCTGCCTGCCTAGGTGGGTGCACGTTTAAATCCGCACCTCGGCTGTTCCGCAGGAAACAGGGGAAATCCACCTCCACTGCAGGAGAGGCACGGGCAGGATGGCAGCTCTGCAAGGCTCAATTCCAGGGAAAAGCCCTTCTACTGATGGATGAATCCCAGGGAATGCAGGGGGGGTGCTGGTGATGCCCTTTTGGGTTTTATCTTTTTTTTCTTTTCTATGTTCTCTGTATCCTTTACACACGTATCTGTAGCTATGGAACTTCTTATCGTAGCTTAGCTTCAACGTTTTCCTGGGCAGAAAGACAAAACACATCCCAGGATCCCTGTGCGGTCTTGGTTCTCCTCAGAAACCAAAGCTGAAACCAGCTTTTCGAGATATATTTTTATAAACAGGGCCTGGGTCTCTTCTGAAGGAGGGAGAATCTACTAGAACTGAGGAGATGCTTCACCGAGCGGGTTCCTAATTGGGGAGTTCTTGTTTTTAGAATTGATAGAGTCTGTAAAATTGTAGAATCCATAAAAAGTTACAGAATCTGTAGAAATTGTACACGTGCCACGCGCGGGGCGCGCCTTCGGCGTTTCCCACCCGAGGGATTTGTGCACCTGGCGATCCTCATATCCCTTTTATCACCCTAACGGTGGCTGGCTCCTATTTTTAGGGCCAGAGAAAAAGGCATCACTGGAAGAGGAGAGGTTTGGGGAAGCAGAGCTGAGCATTGCCAGTGCCACGCTGGAGGGCACCTGGTTGTGGGTTAGAACTAGAAATAGTATTTTTTTTTTTTTTTTTTAGGAAGTGGTAATTAATTTCCAATTAATTTCCAGAGTTCCACAAGGATTTCTACAGCTTGGGTTCAAATTCCAGATAAGGAATTCCACTTGCACCAGTTGTAACTTGTTCATTTTTAAGTTTAGGGATAATGCTCAGTGATTCCAAATTCCTCTCTCATCATTTGCTGGAGGTGACAAATAAGAGTGTCCTGAAGGAATAATTAGTTATAACAAGAACCTGGGATAGTGGAAGGTGTCCCTGGTGGCATGAGATGAGCTTTGAGGTCCCTCCCAACCCAACCCATTCCGTGATGATTTCCTGACAAATCGGACAAATCCAGATCTCCCATTTAAAAGTAAATAACCATAAATGCTTCAAATGTCTCTCCAGATTTTGAAAAAGATCTGTGACTAGGGGGGTTTTTTTTGGTTGTTTGTTAGGGGTTTTTTTTTTAAATTCTAAATGACATTTATTTTAAAATTTCACTTACAGCCTACAAGAGAAATCTTCAAAGATTGAAAGCGAAATGGAAACGTTGCAAGATCTGTCCCAAATTTCTGTTATCAGAGTGTGTATTTTTAAATATCTTTTTTTCTCCTGCTTTCAGTAAAGGAAAAACAAGACATCAAAACATCAGCATTTCTCATCTAAACTTCACTCCCAGCTTCAGTTTCCTGTCTCATCTTCTCTGAGAGCAGCCAAAATTGCAAGGAACGAGCTCCGAGAGGGGGTTTGTGGCTGTAACAGAGAGCCCCAGGAAGAGCAGCAATTCCAGCCTGGCTGGCCCATGGACAGGAATTTATAAAAACACTCAGCAGCTCTGGAAGCTCTTCTCTAATTAAGATGCCATCATATAAAATCTGTTTTTATAAGGCCTATAAAATTCATCCTGGGAGTGGACTTGGCATCCCCACGGGACCAATCTGCCGCTGTTTGTTTATTTTTTTATTGATTTATCAAAAAAAGTAATAGACATCGTGTTCTTCCCCTGCCATGCTGCTGCTTTGTAATTGAAGGAGGCCCTTCTGCTCCGAGCCCCCATTTGCAAGCAATTAGATGTTGCTTTAAAAAAATACGTCTGGTGAAATTGGTTTTTCGCCTCTCTCGTGAGTGATGAAATATAAGTTTCAATAAAAGGCCAGTCCTGAGACTTCCCAGCTCCAGTGTTTTCTCTGCCTTTAAGTAATAGCAGTTTGGGGTTGTCAGGCACAGGGAGGGGGACGCTGCCTACTGCAAACAGCTCAGGAGTTTAACAAATAACAGTGATGGTGTTGAATCCATTGATTTTTCCCAGTGAAATGCAGCATTAGTTCCTGCTGCTTTCCAATACTCCGTTTTCCAGGCTCCCCCAGCAACCCAGCTTTATTAACAAATAAAAGTTTCCAGTGCTGATGGCTGGAGAGAGAAGGCAACATGCACAAATTCAGCAGATTTACACAGCAACCCCCAAATATTTTAACATCTCACAAGTTTTGGAGAGAGGCTTTTGGATGTTCTAATGCTGGGCTAAGCGGTAACAGAAGGATGAAATAATTCCATGTTGTTCCTTCATTTCTCCTGCTCTGGCTTCCTCCCTGCTCCAGCCCCACAGACTGGGCTGCTTAGTCCAGAACACAAAGCCCAGAATGGAGTTTGCCATTGAATTTCCAAGGGATGGAGGGACAGGGGGGACTTGACTTCTCCTGTGCCTCTCGTTGGGGACTGAACTGTGCCCACCCAGGGTTATGTCACAGACCATGGAAAGGCTTGGGTGGGAAGCGACCTCAAAGCCCATCCAGTGCCACCCCTGCCATGGCAGGGACACCTCCCACTGTCCCAGGCTGCTCCCAGCCCCAATGTCCAGCCTGGCCTTGGGCACTGCCAGGGATCCAGGGGCAGCCCCAGCTGCTCTGGGCACCCTGTGCCAGGGCCTGCCCACCCTCCCAGCCAGGAATTCCTTCCAATATCCAGTGTCCAGCCCATCCAATTCCCCTTGCTCTCAGGGGAGGTCATTCCACTATGACCACATGGGAATCGTCCCAACCCCAGGTTGTGCTCGAAGGTTTTTGCAGCCCAAAGTGATGGAGATGAAGTGTGAAGGTTTTCAGAGGTTGGAGACACAGCCAGAACATGGGGTGGAAAATGTCCTTTTGCTCTGCAGCCTTTGGGATGTTCTCTCCCTGTGGGTTCAGCCTCCTCCCAGCCCCCCAAAGGCTGGATCAGGACCTGGCCATGGCTTGTACTTGTGTACACCCAGGGTTTGCTCTCAATCCTTTCGTGCTGGGCACAGGAACCAGCTGACCCCTCTCTGTAGCTGACCCATGAAGGGCATTTTTGTGCCATTTTTGTCCAACTGGTAGTTTGGAACCTCAACCCATGCCCACCTTCAGAGGCTGAGAGGCAAACACCCACCTCATCCCTCAGAGGGAAGTTTCTTCCAGCTTTCAGCTCATTTTCTGCATTTTCAGTGCAACCTCCCCAGTTTTACCTGACACTGGAGCCTCCCTCCCTTCAGACTGAGTCTCAGGTTTCTTTTCAATGCCAATTAACACTTTTTCTCTTCCTCTCACTAGGATGCCCTTTACCTTGTAGTTTTCCTGCCCTGTCTCAGTGCTCCCAGCACCGCAGATGCTTCCTGCTGCCAGGGGAGAGCAAATTAGAGCTTGTCCTGTCTCATACGTCAGTGAGAAGTGTCAGGGGAGCCCTTGTTCCCAGCACACACAGGGCCATATGTTTGTCTCCCAAGCCAGAGCAGCAGTGAAATGCTGCTGATAGAAGCAAAGTTGGAATATATTTAATTCCTTCAGTTTTGTGCCTTGGCACCCCTGGATAATCCTTTGTGCTGTGTGCTCGGAGTCACTCCTGTCTTAAAAACTCACAGATCAAGGAGGGCAGGGCCAGGGCGAGGGGAAACCGCAAATCAGCACCAGGAGAGGAGCAAACCTGGTGAGTGTTAAACACAGCGTGGGGCTGGCCTCAGGGTTTGGCTGAGCAAGGTCAAGATGCTCTGCAGGGAACCAGAGAATCACTGAGGCTGGAAAAGACTCTGGGATCATCGAGTCCAACCTGGGACTGATCCCCCCCAGCCCAGAGCCCTGAGTGCCACCTCCAGGAATTCCTTGGGCACCTCCAGGGATGGGCACTCCAAACCTGCCTGGGCAGCCCCTGCCAAGGCCTGAGCTCCCTTTCCATGGGGAAATTCCTGCTGCTGTCCACCCTGAGCCTGCCCTGGCCCAGCCTGAGGCCGTTCCCTCTCCTCCTGTCCCTGTTCCCTGGCAGCAGAGCCCGACCCCCCCGGCTGCCCCCTCCTGTCAGGGACTTGTGCAGAGCCACAAGGGCCCCCCTGAGCCTCCTTTTCTGCAGAAAATAAGAATATACTTGAGGACAAATGTGAGCAGGGGAAGCCCCACTCGTGCCCCAGCTTCCTCTGCACTGCATTTTCCCCCTCCTGCCTGCAATTCCCCACCTCTGCTCCTCTTGGGGTGCACCACACCCTGCGCCTTTCTCAGCCTCATTCCTTCTGTCCTTCCCTGGCTCCCCATCACCAACCCGCACATGGAACCTGACTCCACTCTCTGCTCTTCCTGGCTTTATCCCAAACGGGCTCTCTCACAGGCAGGCAGGAAGACTTTCCACAAGGAAAACCTTTTGGATTTCTGGATTCTCCGCGTGGTCACAGTCGTGTGAGAAGCTGCACATCTCCGTGTGAAAATCTCTTAAAACCTTTTCACGCTGCTTTAAGGACGGTGCTATGGAATGGAGTTCCCAGAGCAGCTGGGGCTGCCCCTGGATCCCTGGCAGTGCCCAAGGCCAGGCTGGACATTGGGGCTGGGAGCAGCCTGGGATAGTGGGAGGTGTCCCTGCCATGGCAGGGGTGGCACTGGGTGGGATTTAAGGTCCCTCCTAACCCAAACCTTTCCACGATTCCGTGACTAACAGCAGAAATTTTCTGTTTCTGCAGTCTCAGTTCAGACACTGAATCCTGAAAATAAACTGAATTTCAGACACTCAACCCCGGTTTCCAGGAAATAACTGGCTAAGAACTCAAACGAGACACCTCAGAGCCCTCACACCACCCCTCTTCCAGGGTCATGTCCGCTAGCAGGAACCCTCCGTGCTCCCCAGGGTGCCTTCCCAAGGCCGAACTTTTACTTAATCTGCATTAAAAAGAGCTGGAAGGCTTTGGAACACCTGCTGCTGCCCCGGGGCCGTGATCAGCTCATTCTCATGCACATCCACATCCCTCGGAACTGACAGGATGGCTTCCCGGGTTCAGCGGCCTCTGGACCAGCCTCTCACGGAACAAATGAAGCAAAAACTCCTCCAAAATACACTCCAAAAAATGATTGCCTCCCTCGTGTGAAATGGTGATGCTCAGGGCACTGTTTCTGGCTGGGGTTCTGGCTCTGTACAATCACTCGTTATTGTTTTCTAATGAAATGCACGATCGAGTTAAATGAACATGAATGGGAGCAACAGTGCCGTAGACAAGAAAGCAGGAGGGATCTATAATTAATGTGATCATCGGAAAAAAGCTGTGTGATATCATTCCATCAATTATCAGCCTCTAATAATTCTGTCACTGAGTAAATGAAAGCATTTTATCAATTAGTGCCAATCGTTTCCCCATCAAGAGAGCTGAATGCTGCTGAAAACCAAATCATAACTGCAGCGATGGAAAAAGAACAGGAAACAAACACAGGATGAGTCTGGAGACAGCAGTGACCCTCCCTGCAGACAGCACTGAACCAGCTCCAGCAAAGGGGGCATCAGGAAGAGCATTGAGGGGTGATCCTGCCCCTCTGCCCAGCCTGGGGGCACCTCTGGGCTGACCAGAGACAGCACCCAGGGAACGCCTGGAGCTGGGCCAGGGCAGGGTTAGGGTGGATATTTGGGAAAGGTTCTTCCCCCAGAGGGTGCTGGGCACTGCCCAGGCTCCCCAGGGAATGGGCACGGCCCCGAGGCTGCCAGAGCTCCAGGAGCATTGGGACAGCGCTGCCAGGGATGCCCAGGGTGGGGTTGTTGGGGGGTCTGGGCAGGGCCAGGAGCTGGATCCATGATCCTGTGGGGCCCTCCCAGCTCAGGATGTTCTGTGACTCTGAGATTCTGTGACTTCGTGTCCCAGAGCAGCTGCTCCTCTCCCGGACAGCCTGAAGCCATGGAGGGATGGCTGAAGCTGCTGCTGCCCCTGCAGAGGCTTGGAGCCCTCAGTGGAGATGTTTGTGAGCACTCAGCAAGAAGCTGCCTCTTCAGAGGGATTTTCTTTGCTCCTCTCAGGATGGGAGGCTGGTATTTGACTACATTATCTCCTAACTTAAAGTTCAGGCCATCTGGCATCCCAGTGTGCAAACGATCTTGTAAATTAAGGGGGAAAATATGGGCCTGGCTCCCTTATGGCTACAGGCTATTAAATAGCTGGAGATGTGCAGGGTGTACTTGCAAAGAAGCAAAGCTGCTTCTCAGCATCCCACCCCCAGCAGGTAAGGCAGCAATTTAGGAACAAAGGAACTGGGAATATGACTGACCTTGTTCCTTTCTGGAATGTTTTCCCTACTGACTTATCCGTGGAACACTGATCCTCCTGCAGCTGGATGCAGTGATGGGGCTCAGCCATGATTTTGCAGACGTGGCCGTAGGGTTTTATGCCATCCCTTGGTTAGAATTCCCAGCAGGTTCACTCTTTACCTTAGCCCAGGAGCTAGTTTTGCTCTGTGCTGAACCCACAAAACTTTTTCCACTCCGTTTCCTTTAACTAACCTGGAAAACTTTCTTCACAAACGCTTTTAAATTATCACCCTCTCACTCCTTTCTTCGAAAGCCTCCCTGGTATATTTGGTGCATTTTTCACAAGGCTCCTATTTTATTTAAGACCATTAGCAGTTCCAAAAGTTATATAAAGATGAAAGATCCTCCCATGTTTTAATGAACCTCAAAATGAGCTTTAGAACAATTTGATTAGAAAGCTCTCAAGACGTCAAGCGCTCCCTCGGGACTGAGCTGTAACGAAGGTAGTAATTAGCAAGAACAAATTTTAAAATGACTTATTCCATAAATATATGTTTTACTCCTGGTACCTGGAGCCCGAGCCAAGTGAGTAAAGGTCTGGAGAAGTGGAGCAAGGCTAAGAACATACAAAGACATGAAAGTACAGATGTCTTGCCTCCACAGGAAAAATAAAACGAGGTGGGAAGAGAGACAAGGAGAGCTCTGTGCCTGCCAAGGAAACCGAGGTGGGGCTGGGAGGAGAGGGGCATCCAACCTGGCACGGTGCTGAGGATGCAAACAGAGGTGGTGACCTGGCACCCCCATGACAAAAACCACGATAAACAGGAGGGCAGGGGCTGCACACGGATTTTGTGGGGTTTTGTCCTGTGGCCAGCAACGAGGTGGTTCTGACACAGGAGTTTCAGGGGGCTGTGAGTCCCCAGCGATGGGGGCTGCACAAGAATCACCCTCAGACCTGTAGGATGGAGAGAGAAGTCCTGCAGGATTGGTTATGTCGGTAATTAAATCCCAAGGATTTCATGCCATAATTCCTGAACTCGTACAGGCTGCTGCTGCTGCTGCTGTAAACAGCCCTTGCAGCAGGAGTGGATGGAATTTTTTCCTGCACTCCTAACAGAAGTGCAGCTGGGGAGGCTGAGCAGGTAGGATAAAGCTGAAGAAAGCCTCTCTGATTATCAAAGGAGTGATTTTTGTGTCCCTTGTTCACGTAACAAGGCAGATCACTGCGCTGGTTTCCAGCGTGACTCGGGGCTGGAGCCAGCCTTTACCCACAGCCAGGACCAAACCAGGCTCACACAAAGCTTCTCCAGGCTTCCCACAAACTGGTGGAGCTCCTTTTCTCCTCAGACATCACAGCACATGGCTTTTGTACTATCCCAGCCAGGTACCTTCGTGCTTCCCACATTCTGGAGTTTTCTGGATGCCAGCAATGGAGGAGCACAGCAGAACCTTGTGTTTTATTGGAAACATTCCCTATTCATCCTTCCACCATAATTTATACCACAGCATGCAAGATCCCTTTCCCCAAGCCACGTGACACTGCCCTTAATGTTGGGTTGTTTTTCTCTAAGTTTGGCCTGGCTCCAAGGGCAGGTCTGTCCTCAGCAGGAGCTCAGCTCTGAGATATTCCCAGAGCTTCTCCTCCATGGAGCTCCATGTGGCAATTCCCAGCTGTGTGGATCTGATCTGATCACTGGGCACGGGTCCTGAGCTCAGCTTTCAAAGGAAGGGGCTGCCTTTGGAGGCAAATACAGAATTATCACCCCTCATTCTTCATCTTATTTCTACTTTTATACATTTCTCTGTCTGTCTTATCATTGTTTTCTTGGCACTCCCCACCCTGCAGGAGCTGGTCACTCTGTGGCCCTGTGTGCTCTGTTATTAAGCACAGAGCCCAGAAATCTGCCCATCAATAATTCCCTTCTGCTGCACACAAAGTCAGCAGGAATGGTCCTTAGAATGACAGACATTTTTCCCTCCCTGTGAGCAACTGGAGAGACGGGCAGGAGAAAGAGCAGCCAGGAGGGGATCTGGGAGAGACACAGACTGCACAGCTGAGCCTCAGACACCAGCAAAAAAAAAGGAGTTTCAAGTAATTAAAGTGAAGTTTGTGCTGCCCTGGGACTGGCTGAAAATCCAGCCTGGTTATTGCTGCTCTAACACATCCCAAATGACCTCCATGAGCCTCCCAGGCTGATGACCCCTGCCAAAAAGGAAGAAGCGCTGCTGGGGCCTGGGGAATTTCCTCTCGGTGGCTCTGACTCGAGTTCTCAGTCCCTGTCCCTGTCGAGCACCCGGGCACCTGCACACACAACACACACGGACTGGGGAGGGAATGGGAAAGGGAACAGCTCAGCTCCAGCGCTCCCTCACAGGGACAGCTTCGTGGAGACCAAAACCAGGCATTGTTTCAAAAATAGGATGATCCATTTTTGACATGAAAAAGGCTCCCTGCTCCATCTTGGGTTGTGCATAAAATTATCTTGGGGTTTTTTTTCGCTGCGTCTCCTCCTCATCAGAAAAAATCTCACCCCAGGCTATTTTGAAGCTCCGGCGTGCTCCTTTTCATTCATATTTTTCAGTGTACTACAGAAACATTTGCACTTCTGAAATCTCCTCGCTGAAACGTGTGAACTGCTCTCCGCTGAAAGGGAAGCCTGAATTTCTGTGGACCTTTTCCATTTCTCCTGTTTTGAGGTGAAGCAGTAAAGGAGAATGCCTGAGGCCTTCCCAACACGGAGGAAATGTCTCAGAAACAAGCAGCGGGTGTGAAAGAACAGCATCATTAAGGCTGGAAAAGATCTCCCAGAGCATCAAGTCCAGGTTGGCACCAGGACTTCTTAAGTGGGGATTTGACAACAAGGAGAAATCTGGAAAAGCTCTGGAACCACCACAAAGAGCAGCCTGGGAGAGCACTTGAGTGGGAGACAGAACTGAAGAAGGAAATCTGGGAGAGCTTTGCTGAGGAGACAGAAAGGAGAGGGAGGAAGGAGCTGAGCGATGCCAAGATCAAAGATCCCAGTGACCAAAGTTTCCTGCCTGCCACTGGAGAGCCTGGCCAGCTCCCACCAGCTCTCTCTTTCTCTGCCTAGTGCATTAAAACCCTTTTTTTTAGTGGTATAAAATACAGGACAATTTCTGTTCCAGCAACCATGGTCTAGAATGAGTAGTGCTGCAAAGAGATTGCACAGATTTTAATCCATGTAATCATCCTTAACCTTTCCTGCCTGGCAAATTGGTTCATTTCCTTTCATTCATGTATCTCAATCGATCTGATGTAAATATATACTTTTCTTGGCTTCTTTGCCTGCTTATTTTATCTTTTTTGTTGTTGTTGTTTAGAAACAAAAGCAGCAATTAAAGAATGATAAAGCCATTACTAAGTGGATGACGTGGTGGCTTTCCTTTAGAAAGGAAAGTGTTACTACCACTTGGTGATTCAGGGGACTTCAGCCACAGTAACTCTGAGAGTGAATTCGATGTTTTGTAAGCTGCTTGTATTAAATTTCCTGAAGCTCCTGCTCCAGGAATTCCAGCTTCAGGGAAGGGAGGAGTGTAAATAGAAGGAAAAGCAAGCTCAGGGCTGTGCTGGGAGCAGGGACAGTCCCTGGGAGTGACAGAGCATCTGGGGGAGCAGGACTTTCAACAAGAAAAGCCCTGACCCTCATCCCCAGGAGGGTTTGACCCTCTCAGGGGGCAGCAGGAGCAGCCCTGGTTATGGGCTGTCACAACAAGCAGGGTTTGTCCTCGATCCCTGACACACTCCAGCAGGAAGCTGACCAGTCCAGTGCATCCCACTGCCAGGACATGTCGATCTCCAAGGGACAGTGCTCCACAAACCCAGAGCTGGAGCCCCCAGGCTGCACCCACGGCCCCAGGATGGGGTGTTATCCAACCTTTCAGCCCTGTCCCAGCCCCACATTATCCCATGGCTCAGCTCCTGTGTCTGTCAGGTCCCCAGAGCTGCGTTTCCTGGCTCGCTGTGGCATTAGCTGAGGACAGATGATGTTCTCCAGTTCCCAAGCTGTGATTTATGGGGTTGATTGGGATGCTACGTTGCAAGAAGTTCTCTGCACAGGCCCGCCCTGGGGAGGCAGGAGCAGGGGCTCTAAAACAGTACATGACAGAGGAGGCAGTGAGGACAGATTATTCACACTTTGTCAAAGGCAGGCGTGAGAGGCCACCCAAGGCAGGGATCGCTGCGGCGAGCTTAAAGAGCACGGAAGGAAGCATTTTCTCAAGCAATGCCTGATTAAACTCTGAACCTCACTGCCATGGGAAGGGAAAAAATTAAAGAAAGGCAAAAAATCTGCAGGGAATTGAAAAGCAGATCAGACAGGCGAGTAATGAAATGACACAGGAGTCCAGGTGCAGAGTCAGGCACTCTCAATGCCTTGTGAGAGGGTAGGAGTGAGGAGACGGGAGAGAGAATTCTGTGCTTTCTGGAGCTTTTTTCCTGAGTCTCTGCTGTCCCAGAGGAGCTGTGGGGCAGGATGGGACTGGGTGGGTCCATGGGAGTTTTCTGACCAAGGCAAAGCAGGGCTGGGTAGGAAATGGGGCACTCAGAGAGCTCCCAAAAAGGGAAATGCTGTCTGCAATACCTCAGGAAAACCAGGTCTCTGGGTGGGTGGTTTGTGCTGACAGCAACAGATCTAAATTTGATGATAATCTCTATAAAGAAATCACAGACCTAAAATTACCTTCTGTTCACATTCTGGCGTATTTTTGATCCACACTGCAGTTGGAAGAGTCACCCACAGGGAGCTTGTAGAAATAGTAACGTGATGATTGTGTCTTGACACCCATTTGTGGGTTGAGTAGAGACTTTTAGAGCTGAAAGTCACTGCTGAGAGACAGCAGGGTCCCCTCCCCACAGCCCTCACCTACCCCTGCTCCCAGCAGGGACGGTGCCACAGGCAGGGGACAAAGTGATATTTGGACAATGTTATCTGTCCTAAGTTTGGTTTGGCCACTAAATCATCTCATCCAGGCATTGCTGGAGCAATAAAATCCTGCTGAGTGCTCCGGCCTCCTAACCAGACTGGAGTTTGTAAAGACAAAATCCACTCAATTCTGGTGTGGGAAAGCCGGATGTTATTCCAGAAATGGGATTGTGGGAAGGTTGGTGAGGGCAGCTGCCTGCAGCTGGGGCTTACACTGGTGTCCCACATCCCTGTCCTTAGTCAAACACCCCTCCAGCCCCACAAACTCCCCACATCCCCTACACTTGGCTTCCGCACCCAGGAGAGAGGGAAATCAGAGGGATAACTCTGCTTTCCCAAGCGAGAGCTGCTGGACGATGCATGATCGGATATTTGCAATGAACAACTCTTGCTCCTCTATATCTAAGCCAGAGCCACCTAATCAATACCTGGCTGGGAACTGCTTAAAGAGCTTGTCAGGCCTGGATTGTTGTAGTTGTTGTTGTTGTTGTTATCCAGGCCGATGTGGCTGGTGGCATTTTGGTGGCAATAATCATGGAATGTGTATGAATTCTGTGAGACACTCCACTAATGAACGTGACACACTCCACTAATGAACGTCTGCAGGCTGGAGAGGAAATCACAGAGCAGAGAGACAGACAAGTGGATCTCTAAAAGAGTCCCCAAAGTCCTTAGCAGGCTCTGAGCACCAAAACAGCCCTTGAATGGATGGGTATAGGGAAAAGCAGCAGGTAATTGAGGCCTGATGGGCTGAGGAAACACCAGCAGGCTCCAGCCCCTGGCCTGTCCCACATCGGGGAATGTGGATTTGGGTTGATTTTGCACAGATTGGTGCAGATTCCCTTTGCTGGATTGGGACCCAGGGCTGGCAGTGCCCATCCAGAGGGGCAGCTTGGCCAGGAGTGGGTGAGAGCCCAGTTACACTTTGGGGCTGGACACCACTGACCCAAACTCCAGACTTGTGCCACAGCTCACAGGGCGAAGGAGCTGCTTTCTGTCCCATTGCCATTGCCCAGCTGGGTTTCCCAGGGCGTTGGGAGCACAGGGAAAGGGTGGGAGCCAAACACTCTGAAAAACAGCACTGAAATCTATTTCCATTCCCACCTGCATCAGAGGAAACTGGGAGGGCTTTGCCCTGGCCAGAGAAAGAGAGGGAGAAGATCCCTGTGGCTGTAGAGGCTCAGCAGGGATGGAGGTGAGGGGAGGGGATGGAACCAGGCTCTTCTCATCAGTGCGCAGTGAAAGGACACCAAAAAATGAACACGAAACTGAAACGCGATTTAAATTCCATTTAAACACAGAAGAGCTTTTCTCTTGTCCTATCCTAACCCCACCTGGACACAGGCCTGGACAATCAGTGCAAGAGCAGCCTGCCCTGAGCTGGGTGGGACGGGGTGGTCTCCAGAGGGGTCTCTGTTCCCAGAGATGCTGAGTTTATAGCATAGAATCTCAATTCATTCAGGTTGGAAAAGACCTCCAAGAGCATCGACTCCAACCTGTGACCAAACCCCACCTTGTCAACTAAACCAGAGCACATCCAGTCCCTAAATCTGCAGTTTTGCCAGAAAAGCCACGTTCTGCTGTCCCATTACAAGAGCAGAGGGAAATGGCATTGGTTACTGGGGCTGCATCAATCCCAGCATCAATCCCTCCCTTCCCCTTCACCTCCCAGTTCCTTCGATCAGTCACTCCCTTTATCACCTGGCAGCTCAGATCAGGGTCTCTCACAGCAGTGGTGCCCCACAACAGAGCTGTGGAATCTTCCAAGCAGCCCAAGCCCTACTTGGCAGCCCCTGGGGAGGGAATCCAGACAAACTGGATCACTCTGGGTTACTCCATGCCCGGGTTCTGCACTGGGTGTATGGGAAAAAAATGGGGAAAAAAAGGAAGAAAGGGGGGAAAAGCCCCAGAGGAGGTGGAGGTGGGTTATGGAAAGCTTCCCATGCTCACGGAGCTCAGCCCTTGCAGAGACTCTAACCTAAATTAATAGATCCTCTGGGGTGTGCAAAACTGGGCTAATATTTTGCAAGAATAGCTCTCCCCTGCCTCTTGCCCTCCAGTATGATGAAGACAAAATGCCTTCATTATTGCAGCATTTAACAGTGTGCAGTGTTTATGAAGAGGCTGGAGGATGTGAAGGAATCCAAACCAATTACATTAATCTCCCAGCAAATAAAGCTGCAAATATTTACCTTCACTACACTGCTTTATCTTATTGGACAAGCTCTGGAATTAATTTAATCCAGTCCTTTAACCTTGCTGGATGGATTGTTCCCACTGACATCAGGAGGTGACCCAGGTTGTGTAGCTGGGCTCCACAGGCAGACCCCAGCTCATCCATAAATTGCATTTTGGGCACAGGAGCCCTGTTTAAATCTCCTCCATCCATTGCAGAGCTCTAAGAGAAGCTCTTCCAGCCCCCACTGAGTTCTTGGTGGTTCAGGAGGATGCTGCAGTGCGAGAGAAGTGCAGAACAACCCATCCCATGGCTAACAAGCAGCGCAGCAGTGTCAGATTTTATGCAAGACTGTTCCTGGAGTGATGTCAGTTCTTCACCACAAAACCTTTCCTCACAGGGATCCATTGATCCAGCCCGAGCTCTCCCTGTGCCTCAGGCAAGTCCCATGTCTGCTACAAATAACTTGGTTTGCAAAGCTCCAGCTTTCTTTATTTTTTTAATTTTTTTTTTCCATGTGACACCAAATTCAGAGCTTTGGCTTCGGCAGCAGCACAGGAAGGGGTGAGTAGAGCATGAACTCATGGTGGCCACAGGGCAGGAGCAGCCAGGACCCAGCAGGGATGCACAGGTTCGATCTGTGCTGTGAAATACCCAAGTTACTGCTTCCCATGCCAATCCAGTCCCAAACTGCAGCCCCTCCACCCCCCAATGACCCCGGCTCTCTGAGCTTCTACTCTGCCCAAAAATGCACTGCTGGGTGTGTTCATCCAGCAGGGCCAAAGCTCTGCAGAGTCAGATCACAGGTTTGGAGCCCTCCTGCCAGGGATGCAAAGAGGTGACGTGATAGAGTCCGTCAGGCTGTCCTGACTGCAGGCCAGGAAATACATCCCTTCCCATCACCAGCAAAAATCTCCAGTCTGTCTTTTGATCTCAGGCTGGTCTGGATTTATCACAGAATCACAAACTCATTAAGGTTGGAAAACACCTCCAAGCTCATCAAGTCCCACCGCTCCCCCAGCACTGCCAAGGCCACCACCAGCCCTTGTCCCCAGATGTCCCCAAGTGCCACATCCACTTACGTTTTAAATCCCTCCAGGGACGGGGATTCCACCACTGCCCTGGACAGCCTGACCACCCTTTCAGTGGAGGAATTTGTCCTAATATCCAATGTAAACTTTCCCTGGTGCAACTTGAGGCTGTTTCCCTTTGTTACCCAGGAGAAGACTGACAAGTACATATCAGATTCTCTATAACAGTTTTAACTGTTTTATTAATTAGGTTTTTCTCTGCTAGGCTTTTCTCTACCATGTAGACATTTTGGACAAGTAGACTTTTAAATCCATACACTGAATTCTGAGTCCTGTGTACATAAAATACAGCAAGGTCCTTTTGCCCATCACAATCTCTGAGGGTGATGCTGCCCTGTCTGTGATTTCAAACTCCCCAGATGTGGCCAGGTGTGTGCAGCAGTTCCTGGGATGGTCTTTCCATAGAATCACAGAATGGTTTGGGTTTGGAGGGACCTTAAAGCTCATCCAGTCCCACCCCTGCCGTGGGCAGGGACTCCTCCCACTATCCCAGGGTGCTCCAAGCCCCATCCAACCTGGATTTTGGTGCCAGACCCTGGGGTACCTTCTCAGGACAGGCCTTTGAACACTCTTGTCTAAAGCCCATCAGCACAAGTTGTCCTGAAAAATGTTACCTGAGTGTTCTGGAATATGAGAGTTTCCTTCAGCTCAGCTCTGCCAGGCTGTGGAAGTCAGCCCCTGGAGAGCTTTTGAGTTATTTTTTGTAAACACTTTCAATCTCCAGATCTTGGCAATTGGTGCTTTATTTATTTAATGGCCCCTCCTTACACCTTGGAACAGCATTTTTCTTACACAAGTCCCAAAGCAGAAGAGGGAAAAATCACTCCAAAGGTGCTGTGTAACACCTCCTTCCTGCCCATTTAGGCAATTTACAGTGAAACCAGATAGCTCTGAGTAGACAAATCCATTCCCTCAATCGTTTATATCCCATAATAGTTCCCTCCTCTCATAAATTTAACTCACATAAGAAAAATCACACAAATGCTCCAAATACCCTGTGAATTTCATTGATGGTAGAAGAGTGATTTGAGCCCAACGGAGAAGCTTCTTGGAATGCCAAGAGCATGCAGGGAAGAGAAGCAGCGATGTCCTGCTCCATCCCTGTCCCTCCCTTGGCAGAGGGTGCTGGAGGGGACTGTGAGACCAAGCCAGGGGCACAGCCTGCTCTGAGAGCACCCCATGGTCAGGAGGACACAATTCTGGTGAGAAGTGGGATCTGAATCACTGAGTTTACCAAAGCAGAAGATTTGCTGTGAGACAAATAGAATCTACAGACTCCCACACCAAGAGGAGAGCTTGGGAATTGGGATGTGGCTTTGTCAAGTTGGAAAAGGCTGCCCTCAGGGAGGAGCTGAATCTGGAGCAGCCCTGGTCCTGCAAGGTGGGTGCAGATATACCTGAGTGAAGGAGACTCCCAGCTGGAATAAATAATCTGGGCATGGTGTCGAGTCCCCATCAGATGAAATCTTTAAATTAAACCCAGATCACAGAATCCCAGAATGGTTTGGGTTGGAAGGACCTTAAAGCCCATCCAGTTCCAGCTCCCCTGCCCTGGGCAGGGACACCTCCCACTGTCCCAGGCTGCTCCCAGCTCCATCCAGCCTGGCCTTGGACACTGCCAGGGATCCAGGGGCAGCCACAGCTGCTCTGGGCACCCTGTGCCAGGGCCTGCCCACCCTCACAAGGAGGAGTTTCTTCCTAACATCCAATCTAAATCTACCCTCCTTCAGCTTAAGGTGCTCCCCTTTGTCCTGTCCCTCCAGGCCCTTATCCAAAGTGCCTCTCCAGCCTATTCTGCAGGAATATTTGTAAGATATCCTTGCAGAGCAGCGCTGCAGAGCTGTAGGGAGAGTTTGAATGCAAGTTTTCAGGCTGAGGAGTCGGTGTGGTCCCCGTGGCTCCTGGCAGTGCCTGGAAATGCTGATCCAGCACAGCTCCAGCTGCAGGGCTGGGAAGATGCAGCTCCCAGCACAGCTCTGCCGGCCCTGGTGGCTGCAGGACAGCCTGGCCATGCTGCTGAGCTCCCTGCAAGGAGCACAGCGAGCTTTGAAGTGTTGCACTGAATATTTCATGTGCTGCTCTGAGGCCCTGGGTGTGGACTTTGAACTGAAGAGCCATCACTGCTGCCGGCTCTCCGGGCTCTCCGGGCTCTTACAGCCCTATCCTACCCAGGACTGTGGGATAGAGGAGCAGTTCATCCTCATTTCCAAGGTCACTGCAGGGCACGGCACCCTCTGCCTTCCCCGCAGAGCCAAGGTGCCACGTTGCAGCAGGGACAAGGCCCTGCAGCGTGTCCTGTTGGGAAGGAGCCTTGCCCTGCTCTAAAGCGCCCGTGAAACGCCTAAGTGTGACCTCAGACCTGCACAGGAAGGTGCCAAGCTGCTTTCTGCCTCAACCACAGAGTTTTTAGTCACCCTCTCCTCCTCGGTACGTGCCAGACAGCCTTTGCCCCTCGTGGGTTGCCTCTGTTGTCCCCCTGTGGTTACACATTCCAAGGGGCAGCTCTCAGGGCAGCTGGGGCTGTGGTGACAGCAGCTGAGCGGCCTTTGGAGAAGAGCTGGGCAAAAAGGCACAGAATCTTTGGAAAAGTCCCCCAAGACACAGCCCAGTCCCACCAATGCCCACTAGAGCAAATCATGGAGGGCCACAGCCACTTGGGTGTTGAATGTGTTGCCTTAGGTTTGAACTTCCATGTTTTTCCAATCCTGCACTGCCCGGTGTGTAACTCTGGAGTTTCTTGTAGCCCACTAACTTCTGCTCTCTGTGCCAGGCACACATAACAAAGCCTCTCCAGGCCTTCTCTCCAAGGACACCCAGACCATCCTAGGCCCAAAATGTGTAAACCAAAGCCTCTAAAAGGGGGGCAAGCTTGGGGAAACTACATCATTAACTGAAGCTTTAATTGGAGAATTAACCCTGCTATGCAAATGAACCCAACCTATAAAAGTGTGAAGAACTCGTGACCTGGGGTCCACCTTGGGATCCATCAGGGCAGTGGCCTCTGACTCCCCAGGGGTACCTTTGAAGGCCTTTCAAATAAATCCCTGCCTTATTCCCTTACTCCTGTCCAGTCTCTGTTTCTGGGTGGCCTCTTCAGGCATCAAATGTTCCAGGAATGGTGACTCCACCCCATCCCAGGGCAGCCCCTTGCACTGCTGTGTGAGACGGGACAGAATGTCCAGTCCTGGGAGGGATGGGTGGATTCCAGGGAGGTTTGGGGGGGAATGAGATAAGAAATGGCCAGAGTTCACAGGTAACCTGCGGGGAGTCTTGGGGGGTTTCTGGAGAGCACAGAGCAACAACATCCGCAGAACCACATTTATAAAATTATGTACGGCCAAGCCTCCCCACACCTGCCTCAGAAACACCAGATTTTGGTGCAAAACTGGCACAAATGGGGAAACAGTAACTAGCACAAGGCTGTGAAATCATCATTGCTAAGGAGAAATTCCTGATTTATACTGGTGTGAGGATGATCCCTCTGCCAGAGAAATGCATGTTCAGCCAGGGGAACCACGGCCCCACATCTGCCCCAGCTCATAATTCTCTGCTGAATTATGGGCGGGTACAGCTCCAAAGGGAACTTGTCCTGCATGGCACACGGGGAAAGCTCATCCCTGAGACTCTTCCAAGTCACCAAGAAGGAGCTCTGAGAGGTGGCAGAGGAACTGGAATTGTGGAGTTGAGGAACAGGAAGGAGGAAATGCATCTGGAGTTTAGAAATCCCTAGAAAGTGTCTTGGTTAAGTGCACTGGAGCTGCAAATTTTTTTTTATTTGCAGCATTTTGCAAATGCCTGAATTTTTTATTTAAAAAAAATGGCAGAATCAATTTTATTAACTCATCTTTGTTTTGCTGATCTGTTTAAGGCAAAGAAAAGCAAAGAAATCATTCCCTCCACTCCAGATGAAATGTTTCATATCGAGGTCCTTCAGGGGAAGTCATTTGTATTTTCATTCAGAGCTAGGTCATTATGAAACATCTTTCAATTGTCATTTAAAGGGAAACACGGAATTTGCAATGAAACACGCTGTTAAACACAGGCCAAAAATCTCCCAGCTGGAAGTGAGGCACTGATTCCAGGCGGGAAGCCCAGCCCAGCCCTCAGCTCCTGCTGGAGCCCTTCTCTGAACCCACATCCCGGGAAATGCCAGTCCAGGGGCAGCTCCTGAGTGCTGACAGCCCAGCAAGAACCACAGAGCACACCTTGGGTCACATCCTTGGAAGGAGGATCCAAGGAGGGGTTAAATCCTACAGGGAATTGCACACGGAGTAAGCCAGGCCTGGGTTGTTAATTCCTCCTGGTGTGACTCCATTCAAAGGCTCTGCAGGGACGTTCTGCTGCTTTTTATTTTACTGAACCCAAACTTCTCCCTGAGGTTCCCATCGCTGTTCTCTCCAAAAGGCAACTTAGTGCTACATCCCCAGTGAGCTCCATGTTTTCCACGGAGTGACAGGACAAGGGGGAAATGGCTTCCCACTGCCAGAGAGCAGGGTTAGATGGGATATTGGGAAGGAATTCCTCCCTGTGACGGTGGGGAGGGACTGGGATGGAATTCCCAGAGCAGCTGGGGCTGCCCCTGGATCCCTGGCAGTGCCCAAGGCCAGGCTGGACATTGGGGCTTGGAGCAGCCTGGGACAGTGGGAGGTGTCCCTGCCATGGCAGGGGTGGCACTGGATGGGCTTTAAGGTCCCTCTAACCCAGACCAGTCTGGGACTGGGTGAGTGTGAGGTTCCCCTCTGCCCCTTTGCAGTGCTGAGCAGTGTTTGGCCACATCCCCTTTGTTGTGCATTTCCTGTTCCCAGTGAGCACCCCCAGGTGTGAGCCCAGCCCAGGTACCCCGAGCTCCCCAGTGAGCACAGACTCACTCAGGGACCAGGAGGAGAAATTCAACCCCAATTCCATCCCAAATCCCAATCCATTCTGCCACCAAGGCTCCAGCCAAACCCATGAGGGGCTGATCACACTCAACACCAGAGCCCCCTCTCCTCACCCAGAGCACAGAAGCTGCAGATTCTTTGATTGCAGTATAAAAATGACTGAAACTCCCTGTCCTCGCCGCCAGACACCGCTGCCATTCCCGGCTGCACTGAGTTTGAATCCGCAAACTCCGGATTCCCACACTTTCAAAACATAAATCCAAAAATCCCCATTCTTTTCAGAATGACCTTGACTTTTCAAACTGCCCAATATCTTCATTTTATATATAAAAATGCAATTCATTCAGCCATAATAAATATCCAGGATTGTCCTGAGAGCCCCCATACATTTAGATCCAGGCAGTGAATTTCAGTTTAATATTGCAGGCCTGTTTGTTTTGCTATTAATTCCAGCAAGGACAATTGATCAATTGTTTTAATTTTAAATCAGAGAGCTAATATCTGCCTTTGGCTTCCCTTGTGGTCGTTCAGCTGCTGCCTCTGAGCTGCAAAGATCACTTTTGATTATTCTGTTTCATAGGTAATTCAGCCGCCCCTTTCCCTGTTAGGATGGAGATGATGCAGCATTTCAGACCAGCCTGAGGGATGATGTGGGATTCCCACTTTGGGAGGTTTGCAGGTTGTGAGACCTTTCCACCACCCCTGACCCTTCTGCCCCATTCTCACCGTGTCTGTGCAGGCCATGGCCAGCACTCAACCCTTTGCATCCAAGATTTCTGGCTCTGTTCTCTGGGATCATCTCCTGCTTTCTCTCTCCCCTCATCATTTTATGACCTTCCACAAAATCCTCTTGCTGTCTGCACTGCAACTTGGCCCTTCCCCATCTCAGGGTTGGTGGAGGTCTGGAGCTCCCTCCACCTCCTTCACTTCCTTCTCCTGCTCTTTTTTTCCACCTCAACCTCACAGAAACCAGCCCCCACATTCAGCCCCCAGGTTACAGAATCCTGGGATGGTTTGGGTTGGAAGGGACCTTAAAACTCATCTCATTCCATGCAGGGACACCTCCCACTGTCCCAGGCTGCTCCCAGCCCCAATGTCCAGCCTGGCCTTGGACACTGCCAGGGATGCAGGGGCAGCCCCAGCTGCTCTGGGCACCCTGTGCCAGGGCCTGCCCACCCTCACAGGGAAGAACCTCATGGACTTTTTGCCAGCTCCTCTACAGATACAAAGTCAAGGTCTTAGCAGAGGTCACACCATCACTCTCTCCCCTCCCCCTTTTCTGTGAAGTGGTGTTTCCAAATGGTGCTTTTTTGGAAGCAAGAATGTTCTGCAGAAAGGAATTTGTTGGGCTTTGTTTGCTGTGTTCCTCTCTTGGAATCAATTATTCTTGCAATTCTCATTTGTTAGCAGATTCATTGCTTTGATTCCTTCCTGCATACTGATATCCCAATCCTGGTTCTCCAGGTACCTGGAATGGTGGCAAAATGCCTTTGTGGGGCAGAGGCTGCAGCTCTGATCCTCACAGCAGCTCTGGAATGTTGCGATTCCATTCTAAGTTCTGCTTATTTTAAGCTCAGCCTGTCCTTTCCCTTGACACTTTTGATCTGGTCTAATTGCAGTCCCTGCAGCTCTGCTCTGTTCCATTGAAGAGCTCATTTTCTGAGCTTCATTTCACTGGAGTCCATTCTCTATAGCTCGTTCTGCAGCCAGAGCAGAGGGGGCTCTGTGCTCCTGCTGATCCTCTCCAGGCAAACCAGGCCAGGCTGGGGCAGGAGCATCTGCTGGGATGGGGATCCCCACTCAGTGCTCCGGGTGGGTCACTGGAGATGACCCACAAAGGGAGAGGCTCTCAGGGGTCATTTATTCTCTCTGGTGACCCCAGGGAGTGGCTGGAGCTGGGCCTGGGTTGGAGATCAGGGAAAGGTTCTTCCCCAGAGGGTGCTGGGCACTGCCCAGGCTCCCCAGGGAATGGGCACGGCCCCGAGGCTGCCAGAGCACCAGGAGCGTTTGGACAGCGCTGCCAGGGATGCCCAGGGTGGGGTTGTTGGGATGTCTGTGCAGGGCCAGGAGCTGGATCCATGATCCTGTGGGGCCCTTCCAGCTCAGGAGCTTCTACAGAATCACAGAATTATTCAGGTTAGAAAAGTCCTTCAAGGTCATTGAGTCCAAGCTGTGCCCGATCCCCACCTTGTCACCAGCCCAGAGCACTGAGTGGCACGTCCAGACAAGGGATGGAAAGACAGTGTGGCCTTGCAAATATTGAAATGAAGGCTCTAATTCATCTGGAAAACGCCGGTGTCACCCTCCTGCCCCTCTGTCCCATCACCGCTCCAGCTCACTCCAACCACTATCACCATGCTTGGGAAGCTGGGATAGGATCTGAAATCTTAAGGATGGGGGCATGTGACATAAAACCCAGTTATATAAGGGTTTGCAGGACACAGACAAGGCAATCACATCCATCCATCTCACTCCTGAAAACCCAGTGGATACCTGGAGCAGGTGCCAGGTGCTCAGGACATGGCACAGCAGCCTCCTGCCGTGGTACCAGCTCTGAGCAGGATAGAGATGCTGCTGGGAGTGACAGTTTCTGTCCTCTGGCCTCAGCTCTGACAGCTTCTTACAGCAGTCTGTGTTTATTGCAACTCCAGTGAGCCACGGGAAACGGGCAAGGAGCCCCAGGCAGGAGCTGGAGCGTTTGCTTTGCTCTCGCTGCACTGTCCTGCAGGCTGCAAGCTGGGAGAGATGAGATAGAGAAGAGATGGATCGTCTCCTGAGCTCACTCTTTCTCTGTCATTAATCAGCCTCTCTCCTCAGATAATTTGTGTAAAAGTACAACTTAGAGCAAAACAAAGCCTGTGGAATGATTTCTGCCCTTATGAATTCTTAATCCAAGCAGGACAGCAGATAATGTCTCTCAAAACGCTGCTGCTGCGCTTTCCAGCAGTGGCCAATTAATTCCTGCAGGGACGGGGCTCCGGGGCCGCCTCATCTCTTCAATAAATCTCCTGTGTCCAGTGACAGGAGGAGTTCCCAGTGCACAGGCATAACACAGAGGGACAGCTCTGCACTGTGTCCAGCAGAGATCTCCTGCTGCCAGGAAGGGCCCAGCCAGACCCAGGAGAACAATTTCTGCTGGTTAAACTGGGGTTATGTGTGGCACTGCTGGCCCTATTCAGCATCCTGTGCTCAGAGAGACTGGAATTTGGTCCTTGGCACCCTCTGGAATATTCTCTGTCCTGTCCTCATGGCTGGACCCTGTGCTGGAGGAAAGCAGGGGCTGAACTGTATCTAAAGACGGATTCCCAGTGGACCAAACAAAGCACATTTGCTGTTGGGCCTTAAAATTTACTTCCAACCGAGGCATCAAAATATTGAGCCCATTCCTCAGTGTCCTACAGAAGGCCTGGCCACAGCTATTGATGTGGAGCAGTAACTCAGTCACCAGCACCCTTGGGTCAATAAACTTTCGACATTATCTCAACAGAAATTTAAATCTCGGGTTAGTTTCCCATCTGTTTATTTAATACCAATGCATTAAGAATGTTCTGCCCTTGGCAATCAATGAAACCAAGCCTGCCGTGGGGTTTGGGCTGAGCTCTACTCTTTGAAGTTAAGTCAGGTATAGAAATCTGTCTGCAGTTCCCTCTGTAACAGTTTGTTCTAGGGGGGGAAAAAAAGTTCGAATGTTATGCTCTGATTCTGATAGAGAATTCTCTCTAAACCCATTGTAGTCCAAAAAAAAAAACCCCTTGCAGCTGAAAGCAGTGCTGAGCTCGGGGATTTGGCAGCTTTTACAAATGGGGATTAATGAACAACCTCGCGCTGCCCTCGGAGCCTCCCGGGCGCCAGCCCGACGTGGTGCCTTTGAAAATGTTCCAGTGCACTGCAGGCAGTGGGAGCTGTGGGGTTGGGGTTGGAGCTGCCAGAAGAAAGGTGCCCATGAATAACAATCTGTAGCAGCTGCAGAATTCCCGGCCCTTTGCTCGCCCAGCTCTGCTCCGGCTCTTTGGATGGATTACGTAAACCTGGTGCAAGTCTGGAGTGCTTGGAGCTCTGCACCCACTTTGCAAGGCAGAAAATTGCAAAGCACGGAGGTCAGGCTCAGCAGTCTCCTCCAGATCCCTGGGAGCCACAGGGAAAGCACCTGGGGGTCCTGATTCACTTCCAGCTGAGGAGAAGGGAATAATGAATGGGGAGAAACGAGATAATAATAATAAATCTTGTTCTGAAGTCTTTAATAATGAGGCTTTCTTGTAAATCCATCCCAAAGAAACATTAATATGGAGCCCCCAAATAGGTCAGGTTAATTACATCATCTGCAAATGCTGTGGTACCTCCAGCCCGCACAAAAAAAAGGAATGAAATCCCCCTGGAGTGGGAGAGATGGATTTTTTTTTTTAATTAGTTGAGTATTAAAATCTCTGTGCTAACATCTCCCAGTGTTCCTCTGGCTTAAGTGAGATGCTACATTTTACCTCCTGTTTGACAAAACCTGATCTTTACAGGTTTTTAAACCTGTAAATTTAGATATTATTTAGATAATTAGAGCTGATTATCTGTGTGCCAGTTTGCATCCTGCACTGCTGGCCCATCCTGGAGTCATGGAAAAAGCTTCCAGGCTGTCCAGGATTTGTGCCAGGAGACATTTGGGGGCCTTGGAGTGAGCACCTGCCCTCATTGTGCTCCGTGTGCAGCCTGTGCGCTCATTCCCTGCTCCACAGCTGGGAGCACAAGCCTGCCCTGGGTGGATTCACCGGGATGTGCTCTCAGCTCTTCGCTGGGTGACTGCAGGGAAGGCTCTGAACTCTCCCTCACTCCCTCCCTGCCCACGGTGCTGCCACTTCCCACGTTTTCAAGGTCAGCTTGGCTCCCAGAGTTTCCCAAACTCTTCCCCAGTCCTGCCTTTCCAGGAAAAAACCCCAAAAGTTGCAAGACCCTTGAGCTCCCCAGCTCCAGGAGAACGTGGTCCATGTCCCCGGAGTGCCAAGCTGAGAGCACAGAGCCAGGGATGCTCCAGAGGTGGAGCTTGGGTACCCAGCAGATGCAGTTTTAGCATAAAAATGGGAATATTCCCACAGCGAGCTGGAAACAGGAACACTCCCAGGCGGGGCCGTGCTTGGGACCAGCCCAGCTCCCCTTCCTGAGCCTCCTTTGGTTTTTCTTTCAGCCACAACCAGCTGGACAGGGCTGCCCAAAACCAGTGTTGGAAGGGGAATAATCTTTTCAAAGGGAACAAACATCTCCCTTGAACAACTAAATTCCTTTTGAAATATCCTCCTGTTGGGTTCTGTGTTTTGAAAACTCGAAACATTCTTCAATTCTCAAAACACGTTTGGTTTTTTTTCTTCTCACTTTTCATCCAAAAATACACTTTTCCCAGGAACTGTTATTATATTATCACAATATATTATCCCTCCTCGTCTGTAAAACATCAGTGATGTATTACTGAGTTATATTAAAATCTCTATTTATACTTTTCTCGCTTCAAGCCACGGCATTTTTACCAAGCAGCAGTGACTCCAGCAGACCTGCACTCACTGGCAAGGTGTCACTGAGCTTCCTGCACCCAAAAAAAGGTTTGTTTAAGGCTTCAGTAATTGTTTTGAGCTTATAATTGCCAGGTGGGAGAGCTGTGAGTCACCAAAGCGCTGGAATCCTGTGACCTGCAGAGCTACCTGGAGGAGGCAGAGGTTATTTAAGAAAGCAGCATTTTCTCCTGGCTGGTTAAAAGCAATTTCTTTGTGTTGCCGTGCCAGTCACTGCGTGGCTGACGGAGGAGTGCAGAGTGTGACATGGGAAAGTGGTAGGTGTTGTTACTAAGCACATTACCCTGACAAGAAAAACACAGGGCTCAGAGACAGCTGAAAGGCTCTGCTGAGGCTCACCAAGAAAAACAAGCTGCTGACAACTCCTGCTCGCCCCGAGGAACCTCCAAGTCCAGGGAGGGCTGAGGAGCACAGCTCTAAAATGTGGGTGCAGAGCAAGGCTGGACAACTGGCCAAAAGCCAGGCTTTGCTACGGTAAGGAAGAGCTTAAAGGGTTCTGTGGGGGAAAAGAAATTAGGCAGAAATGAAAGAAAAAAAAAAAAAAAGCAAAGATTGCTTTCTATAAATGAATGTGGGCAGGGAAAGTGCTGGGGAGGAAGAAGATCTAACAGACAAACTTGGCACGAGAACAGAAAGGAGGCACTAGCCATGAATAAATTCCGAGTGGAAAACTGAAGGAAGTTTCCATCCAACGACAGAACAAAAGCCTGGAACAGGCTGGCCTGGGGAGAGGAGAAGTGACTGGAGCGAAGCTGAAGGGCAGGAGAAAGGTGTGGGCAGAGGCAGGAGCTGCCCAGGTCAGCCTGGGAGTCCTACACAGCACCCGGAGCTTTTGGGGATGCTGCTGCACCTCTTCACTCTCGGGGAGCTGGATGTGGGGGTCATGGATATTGGGGTGCCCACAAGGAGCCCTCCATCCCTCGACCACTGCCGGGACATTTCCTCCCTGACATTCCCTCCCTGCAGCTCCCGGCTCAGGAGCATCCTGCCAGGGGCAGGGCCGCTCTGGGGCTGCCTTTGCCAGCTCTTTGTAATGCCCTCGGTGGGAGGGGGATGGCTCTGAGAGCTGAACCCCAGGCTTAGCTACCCAGAGGTTTTATCTGAAAAGGGTTTCTCTGAGAAATCCCTGTCCCTTACCCAAAGCATCTTTTTGTTCTCCTTTATCCCATGGCCTGGGGCTCCTCTCCTCATAAGATAATGGGGCAAGGGAAGAGGGATTTTTGAACTGGGAATTTTTTTTTTATCACTGGAGAAAGCTCAGGACCAAATTAATAAAGTTATTTTGCAAGGATCTGAAATGGTTTTTTTGGACTATAAAATCAAAATAAAACTGTCTGGGATCAAATGAAACACTGATGGATTTCTCTGCTTTAAAAATTGAAATTAATTATCTGCCTTGTCCTGCCCTCAGCATTTAGATCATTAATGGGATGGTGATTACTGCTATTGCTCCTTTTAATTTTTTTCTTTTGTGCAGGTGATTTATCTGATGGTTGCAGCAACAACCAACATGGAAACCTGGGAGACAAAAGATATGGATCAGAGCTCTGAAGGAGGGAACAAAGGGAGCCTCTGCAAGACTTTTTTCCTCTGGCTGTTCAGGATTCATCAGAAGAACAGAGTTATAACCAAAATCAACCATTCAGAGCTTAGATGGACACGAACAGCACTGAAGATCCATTTTCCAAGAACTTGCAGCTGGGGATGCTGTGGAATGGCCTCTTAGGTATAGAAACAACAGAACAAAAGCTAAGCTGGACCTGAAAATGTTCACAGATCAGAAAAGAAAAGAAGTTCCCGACAAAAGGAGTCTGGAGGTGCTGATTTGTTCAGTTTGAGGTGATAAGGAACTCACACCTGGGACCTGAAGGCTCTTTGTTGCATCAAGCAGGTTTGGCTTTGAGGCTGAAAACGAAATTGAAAGTAAAAGATTTGGAACAAGAAGTGCAGAGAGCACTTCAGAGAAAGACCAAGGGAAATGTTTGTGGAACACTCAGTGAGAAACCCCCTGAGCTCTTCCTCAGCCCCTCTGCTAAGCCTCGTGCAGAGCCCAGGGTTAGAGCCCCCCAGAATAATGAGCCCAGGGTTAGAGCCTCCCAAAATAACTTCCTGAGTTCAGTGAGGGCCTGGAAAAATGTTCTGCTCTTCTGCAGGAGAAAAGCCTCCCCTTGAAATGCACAGGGAGTCTTCAGCTCAATTTCCTGATATAAATAGGGCAGCTCAGAGTCACAGTGAATACAGAGAATGTTTTCTTATATGCAAATGAGAGCTCACATTATTTCATAGAAGGAACTGTAATAGTTGGAAATTAGCAAATGTTTCCAGATCCTTGTTAAAGGCAAGGAAAAAAAAAAAAAAAAGCAGCTCATCTAATGTTCCCGGATAAAAATGACATTAATTGAAAGTTTGATTCTATTCCCTAATGAATTTTCCTGTTGCATTGTAATTAATAACTACTTACATCCAAAAGAACTCGATATCCCTTCAAATTAGGGCATTACTTATAAATATGGTAATGTTTTAAGAGCAGTTCTGAGAACGCCAGGCACTGCTCTTGGAACAGCTGTGAGGAACGGGAACAAACCCTTAACAAACCCTGCAAGGGCTGCAGGACTGCGGGGAGCCACTGCAGGGCCTGAATCTGTCCTCTCCCAGGAACCCAAATCCATCCTCTCCCAGGAACCCAAATCCATCCTCTCCCAGGAACCCAAATCCACCCTCTCCCAGGAGTTCTCCAACCCAAGACCTTGCAGTGCCTCAAACACACCTGGTCCTACAGCAAACCCCACAGGGGCATTTCCACCCCGAGATTTGGGATTTGTCCAATACCTGCCATGTTTCATCATTCCAAGGCCGGGCAGGATGGATGGAGGCAGTACCTGTCCCTCAGGGATTTCCCTCTGGGTCACCTCTGAGACATCCCAGAAATAAGAGAATCACAGAATCATAAAATCTTTGGACAGGGACACCTCCCACTGTCCCAGGCTGCTCCAAGCCCCAATGTCCAGCCTGGCCTTGGGCACTGCCAGGGATCCAGGGGCAGCCACAGCTGCTCTGGGCACCCTGTGCCAGGGCCTGCCCACCCTCCCAGGGAACAATTCCTGCCCAATATCCCATCTAAACCTACAGTCCTTCAGTCTGAAGCCATTCCCTGTGTCCTGTCCCTCCCTCCAGCCCTTGGAAATCCTCTCTCCTCATCTTTCCTGCAGCTCCTTCAGGCCCTGCAAGGCCACACTGAGGTCACCCCAGAGCTTCTCCTCTCCAGGTGAACACCCCCAGCTCTCGCAGCCTTTCCTCCCAGCAGAGCTGCTCCATCCCTCTGCTCATCCTGGAGCCTCCTCTGGGCTCTCTCCAGCAGCTCCAGGTCCCTCCTGTGCTGGGCCCTGGAAATTCTTTGGCCATACTTGGCCTCTAAACTTGCCCTTGAGGCTGCTGTTAAAGCATCACTTGGATGCTTGAGACTCTTTAAAAGGGGCCTCAAGGATATTTTTTCCTTGTTCCTGGAAAAGAAGGAAAGGAGGGAAATGCGAACACAGCGAGGAATGAGCTGACACGTGCAGGCGCCTTCCTTGCACGGTGTCTGTGCCACTGTTCCTGCTAATGCCACACACACCCACGGCCAGCATGGTGCTGCAGCTTCCAGCCTCGTTCGTGTGCTGCAGGATCCAGGCCATTCCCATCCCAGGAAAGCTGATTATTTGGATTAACCCTATTTCCTAACAGCTCCCGCGTTCTTTACTCCCTTTATTACAGTAACTGATCTGAACATGAATCAATAACCTCAACCACACCCCAACCAAAACCTCCACCATGAAACACCAGGGCTTGGCCACCTTGACTTGAAATAATTCCTGTGAGTGCTGGAAAGAGAATTCCCACTCATCCTGCCTGGCTGGGGAACCAGGAACCACTCACGTGTTGGGATTGGCACCTAACGGGAGTGACCTTGTCCCTTCCTGCACCCAGCACAGGCAGCGGGGCTTTGTGGGGAGCTCTGAAGTCCGAGGGAGAGGGAGGTGGAGAGGAGGGGTAGGGGAGTGCTCCCATCAATCCTGGGATGCTTCCAGAGGGAAAACAGGTTCTGCTGCACAGGAGGAACTCCAGGGGCCAGCACTGGGGAAGGGACAGCGTGAAGAGCTTGGATGGAGGTGACAGCCATAGAATCATGGAATCATGATTGGGTTGGGAGGGTCTTAAAGCCCATCCCATTCCACCCCTGCCATGGACCTTCCACTGTCCCAGGCTGCTCCAAGCCCCGTCCAGCCTGGCCTTGTCCTGGCATTGTCAATGCCCCTGGAAAAGGGCTGGAGTCAGTCCTTGGTGAAACTGGGTTTATGTTAATGAGTGGGGTTTTTTATTTCTTTCTTTTTATGGTTACTTATTTTGGAATTACCTTCTAGGTGAAAGCAGCATTATGGTCACATTTTCCCTCTATCACAGGGACAAAATTTTAGAATTTTATATATTTTTTTAACAATAAAATTTACATGGAATTTTAATATTCTGCGAATAAAATTCACAGAATTTTTTTTTTTTTTTAACTTGCTGCTCCCTTGACCCAGGGCATGAAGGTCTTTGCCGAAACACCTCCTGTTGTGAGCCTTGGTTCACATCTAAAACTCGCCCTGTGTATCAGTACTTCTGGATTAGCCTTCCTCTCCTTCCTCTATCCAGAAACCTCCACAAATTTCCCTGCTCAGAAATGACGTCAGCTTTGCTTCCCGTGGTAGCTCAGACACCCAGCGAAGAGCTTTTTCCAGAGCAGCTTGGGCTGAAATCCCTTCTCCCGCCCCAGCACACACCTTCACACTCCTGTATTTACGGCTCAGGAACTCCCCGTGCAGGCAGCAGCTGCACGCCCGCAGCTCTCAGCCCAGCAGGGTCCCGGGATGGTCCCCCCGGAGCGCCGGGAGCCGGGGCAGAGCTCATCCTGCTCACCCAGGCTGCAGAGCCTGGCAGCGGGATATAAAAAGCTGGGCATGGATGTGTGCCAAGAGGTAGTAAACAAACCGGGAGCTCTGTTTTTCCTCTGGCTTTCACTCCACAGCCGTGTCTGTCTGTGGAGGAGAGTGCCCGGCTGCGCTGGGCGGATTTTTTGTATTCTAAGCCTGGCGCTTTTTGGGGGAGAGACGAGGAGGGGCTGTCATTAACCCTGCTCTCCAGAGGGCCAGGCGAGCAGCAAGAGGCTGCCTGGACTCTGCATTCAGGCCACAGACGGTGAATGACACGAGAACAAAGTTCAGACCTGCCCTCAAATCTCATTGCCATCCCGAAAGCATGAAAGCAGATGCACACGATGGATGAAAAGCCAAACATATCGATCACTCCGTACATCGCTGGCAGCCAGCTGTGCTGGCAGCAGGCAGCCAGGGCTGTGCTGCAGTCAGGCTCAAGGTAACGAGCAGGGAACACAGGAGCTGGCACCGGGTGGGTTTTATTCCCGGGGAGGTCCCCACAGCAGCGATGCCGCTCCGAGCCTGCTCACGCTGCCCGCCTTGCCCACGGTGCAGCCTGCCCGGCAGCCGTGCCCGTGTCTGCTGTGTGTCTGCAACCTGCTGCACTTCTGCCAGCCTGTGACAGTGCCCCTGCCGCCGGAACGCCGGGACAACGCCGCTGCCCTTGCCCACGACCGCCGGAGCAGGTGCAGGCAAGGTAAGGCACGATTCCCGTTAATTCTCGGCTGGGCAGTCAGGCAGGAGGAGGTGGAGGAGGCAGAGGCCTCTGCAGGCGCAGGGAGCTGCAGGAGGGGAGGATGTGATGCTGCCGTGGGAGGGATGCAGGGATGCTGTGAGGAGAGGGGCGGATGCCGGGCAATCCATCCTGCGCCGCGCCGCCGGCCTCCTCCTCCCGCCGCTCCCTGGCTCAGCCCGAGCTCCTGGGGCTCTGCACGCTGCCTGCTCCCTCCCAGCCCGCCCAGCTCCCCTCCAGCCAGCTCTGGTGCCCTCGGGGATGCTTTCAAACCTCTGGCCCATCCGTCTGCCTGGACCAGGAGCCAATTCCCCTGGCAGACGGGGCCCCAAACTGGGTTCGCCATCCCCTGGGAACCCACCCAGAGCCCCAGAGGGCACAGCAGGACACGGCCACTCCCCCACCCACCAGGACAGGGACCCTTGCCCTCATGGTCACCCAAAGCTCTCTCTTCCTTGTGCTGCAGCCCTACAGAGAAAGGGAACAAAGGCACACAGCTCCTGGAGGCTGCTTTTCCCATGGGACCCCTTTCCCAAAGCCCCGTTTTGCTCGTTCATCTGGGAAATTGTGCAGACAAAAGAAGGCAAAAGCAGCTCGTGGCTCCTGTGACAGCAGGGGGTTCAGCCTTCCTTTGGAAGCACCAAAGTAGAGACAAAAATAACGCAAGACAATGCAGAGGGGCTGTTTGTCCCTGCCTGAGGCCGGGGCCAAGCCCCTGCCCCTGCCTGTCCTCAGAGCTGCTTTTATAGGGCCTCACAGCCTCCTCCAGCCGCTGCCTTGACCTTCCATCTGCACATGTAGAACCGTCCTCCAGGGCCAGTCCTTGTCCTTTTGGTCTGGTTGCCTCCGTGCAGGGATGTTTTAGAGCTCGTTATCCATGTCCTGCCTGGCTGGAGCCTCCCCCCTCCCCATGGCCGAGGAAGGGTTAAGCCTCTCCCTGGCTCCGGACCAGCGTCCTCCTGTTCTCACTTGGTTTCAGATCATTTCTTCTGGGGGGAAATGTGTGCCCTGCGAGTGCAGGTCCTGAGGCCTCTGTGCAGCTGCTGGAGCAGGCAGGTTGGACTCCCACGGGCACCCAGTGCTCCCTAAAGCAGGGCTCCTGCACGTCCCCCCACTGCTCTGGGGTCACTGCGGCTGGGAGACGTCTCTTCCATTCAGGGTGGAAGTTTGAAGGAGGATAACAACAGATGCAGGGACTGCAGGGAGACAGTGATGGGGTTGTGTTTGAGGAGCTGCTCTCCAGACCTGGAGCCTGTCTCCAGGCCAGATTCCTACGTGCTGTCGGATGAATCCTCACCCTGTCACCACATGGTCACTTGTTTTCCCTTTCTTCAGCTTTGGGCACCTGCAGATTCATTTGCAGAGCCTTTAGTGCTCCCAGCTCTGTTGTGTGAGGTTTTGCTTTCACCCAAACTATTCCAGACCTATGATGGCATGAATATTTTCCTTGGAGATGCTGATTTTTCCCCTGAGCCATGCAGGCTATTCCCCAGCCACGCAACTCCCTCCTTGCCAGCCGAGGCCAAGAGATGGATTGTCCCTGCTCTGCCACTTCAGGGATGGGGATTTTTCATTCTCTCTGCTCTGCAACCTTATTGTCCTTTGCTGTCACCGAATGATTATCCCTTCAGTGCCAGGGATCTCCATCTCACCGAGTACAGTTCATTGAACATCACAGAGCTCAAAAAAACCTCCAGCCCAAGTCAACAAATAAATGACATCAGCAAAAATCACCTCTGAACAACCAAGAGCAAAACCAGCCAAAGAAACCCCAACCCTGAATGAAAACTGAGTTCAGCTTTTGAGTCCAGAGCTGGGGGGTTTTGAAGGCAACAAAACTGCAGGGAATTCTTGTGAGAGAATTTGGAATCATAAAATCCCGGAATGGTTTGGGTTGGAAGGGATGCTAAAGATTATCCAGATCCAGTGCCACCCCTGCCATGGGCAGGGACACCTCCCACTGTCCCAGGCTGCTCCCAGCCCCAATGTCCAGCCTGGCCTTGGGCACTGCCAGGGATCCAGGGGCAGCCCCAGCTGCTCTGGGCACCCTGTGCCAGGGCCTGCCCACCCTCCCAGGGAACAATTCCTTCCCAATATCCCATCTAACCCTGCTCCCTGTCAGTTTGAAGCCACTCCCTGTGTTCTGTCCCTCCATCCCTTGGAAAGTCTCTCTCCATCTTTCTCGTAGCTCCCTTCAGGCACTGGAAGGCCACAATTAAAGAGAATCCCTTAATTTTAATCTCCTTTGTTATATGTGTTTCATCTACAGAATCCATCAATAATTATCAGTATTAATTAATGTCCCACAACATTGCACGGTTCTAAATCTGCCCAGAAATGCTTCTCATCTATAGACCTGCAGAAAGGGACAGAAAGGAAAGAGCTGAAATAAATCCAGGGAGAAACACCACAAAAGAAAGGTTTTGCAAAGGATTCCTTTAAAAATAAGAAGGAGAATGAAGAGTGAGGCTGGGCCTCAGCTGTACCCGCCGGTGCCTTGGGGGATGGTTGGTTTGATCTGCTTGTGGTTTAATGTGCTCTGTACCACAGCTCCCACCACTAATCGCAGCCAGTGTCTGGGGAATTGCAGCATCCCACCTTGGATTTGCTTGGAATTCCACTGCTAAAGGAGCCCAAGAGAACAGGGCAGGCTGGAAGAAAACCGATTCTTGGAGACTTTCTGAAGCCTCTAATGAGAGGGACAGTTCATCAAGGGCTGTTTTTACTGGAGAGAAGCCCCATCTGGTACCTTTTGTAGGATCAGTTCCCTACAGAACTGTAGAAAGGTCCTGGATCTCTCCAAGACCTCAAGAGCAAAGGCTCCCTGAGCCTGATTTCATCCTTTAGGATTCAGGACTGTGTCAATAATCAGAAAATACCAAGTACAGAAATGTCCATATTCCACCAGAAACAAGATTTCCATCCTTAAGGGCAAACTCCAGCTCCCTGACAGGGTTGGAAATGTCCAGCTAGGGAACTCTGAATCCTTCATTTTCAACAATTTGGGCTTCTTGTAGCGCTGTGAGGTGATGGGAGGGCTTTGAACACCTGCTAGAGCTCCATCAGGGAAAGCACCTCTGGCCCACGGCTGTGGCCGTGTCCGATAAAAGCAGGGAGGAAGGAGCGAGGATCAAAGGCTCGGGATGGAGCATCCCAGCGCTCTTCCTTCCATCTCACACGTGTGAGACTCCTCACAGACCTCAGGGGCTGGAACAATTTTGGTGTGAGCAGCAAAGGAGCAACGCGAGGATCCCAAAGGTGTGGGATTCGCTTTATCCACGGTGATGCTGCTCATCACCGTGACTTGTGCAGATATGGAGCACTGCAGGAGGGGACAGAATAAGCCATAAACTTCATCTCCTTCATGCCTGTCCCCAGTAGGAAATGCTCAGTAAACAGGAACTGGGTCATTCCCTCTCTCCAGAGAAGCTGGTGTGAGAGAAACAGTTAAAAAATAATTATGCCACATGAGCCACTAGAAAATGCCTTTTCTGAGCAGCTTCTGAGGACGCATGGGAACCTCTTTGGCTTTTCAAACTCAAAGGGACTTCGCTTAAGTTGCCTTCCAAAGGAAACTGCTTCAGCTCATTATTTGCAGACAGCATCTGTCACTTTTCTATGCCAGTGGCTGCTGATCATCCTCAAAGAACATTGTACAAATGTGCAGACTGCTGTGTGCTGAGAAAGGACCGCTATTATATCAATTTTCCACTTGAAAGCAGCAATAACAGCAAATAAAGCTGGAGCCACATGACTCTGCTGGATCTGGGGCACTCATGGAGCCATTCACCCTCCCTGAAAGCTGAGAGCCTCCGAGGGGCCGTGTGGCAGCCACAGCACTGCCTGGTGCCAGGCACAAACTGGTTGTACTGGTGGGCGAGGCAGAGCCAGGAGGTCTCAGCCCCGTCCCCTTGGGGATCTGCCCAAGGAGCTTCTGCTGCCTGCAGAGCCCCAGGTGACACCTGGCAGTGTCTGCTCTGTCCTGGAGCCCAACCCACCCCAAAATGCAGCTGCTGTGGGATGTGGGTGTGATGGACACAGCCAGGCCTTGGCCAACCACTGCTTGAGGTGTCCTGTCCTGTAGGATCAGCAGGAGCTGAACCCACGGCTCCTTATCCAGGGCTGGGGAGGGCTCGTTGTGTCTGCTCTGTCCTGGAGCCCAACCCACCCCGAAATGCAGCTCCCGTGGGATGTGGGTGTGATGGACACGGCCAGGCCTTGGCAACAGAGCATGGGAGGTGTCCTCTCCTGTGGGATCGGCAGGAGCTGAATCCAGAGCTCCTTTTCCAGGTCTGATGACACCTGGTTGTGTCTGCTCCCTCTTGCCAGGCCCTGGTGAGGAGGCTCTGCCCATACTGGGAGAGGTGAAGCAGCATCACCCTACAGACTCCCAGTTTGTACTGGTTCCCAAAGATCTGTTTGCACCCACACAAGCAGGGAGGGCAGCAGCCTGGGCCAGCCCTGCAGCTAAAGGAAGGACAAATCTGAATAATCCTCTGGAAAAGGCAGCAATGGGGAAAGCCAAAGAAATTGTGGGTGAATTCTGACCCCGTGGCCCTCAGCACTTCCTGGCAGGTTTGAAAAATCCCCACATTCCCCAGAGCAAGGTACAGACCCCTCAGAGTGATCTCTGCAGTGCAGACCTGTGTTTTCCCTATGGAAGAAACATTGGAGCTTTCCCATGGAGGAGACGTTTCATTTTTCATCAGTTAAATTTCAGATTGCTGAAATAATGGGGCTGCAGGAGGGGGAATGAAGCTTCTCCTGTGACTGCCTCGTGCAAACAAGTGATGGGGTCTCTCCTGCCTCCTGATCAGAATCCCCAGCCTGGCTTTGCCTCGGATATGGGAAAACGATGGCATTGCATGAAATGCCCCCTCTGCAAGAAGCAGCTTAGAGTGAGCAGGGTGTGATAGCCAAAAAACCCAGCTGAAGGACATTCCCTGTCACCTCAGCAACTGCTGAGCAGGGAAATGACCTCCCACGGCCCAGGGAGAGGTGTGAGCTCATAAAGGAACATGCCTTGGAATGCTGTGTGTGTCCACACCTGCCCCAGGAGCAGCTCATCCCATCCTGCTCCCAGAAGGAAAGGAAGGGAGGGAGCTACAGCACCAACGAGGTTTGCCAGGTTGGGATTTTGCAGCAGCGTGTTTCAGACACAGTGCAGTGACTCTTTAAAAATGCTTGTGGAATGTTTTTTAAAAGGTTGGTTTGCTCGGAATTTAAAAAGTGCATACCAGTGTTTGCACACCGAATGGATTTCACACAACATCTCAAGTTCATTTAAAAGGCCTTAAATATCTGGATGCTTCTCAAAAGTAGAAAATTCCTGTTTCCGTTCTGTCACAGCTCATCTTTTCCATTCATTATGTTCTGCTTAACCTTTTGGATAAAAATGCCGTCATTCTCCCAGGGCTTCTGCAGCATCCTAATGGAAAGTGGCAGATTTGGAGAATATATACGGATTTCAGGGAAAAATAATTCCAGCTCCGTTGTATTCGACTGCAAACAGCCACTCCGTGTGCTGGACCTGCTCCAGAGGGACCCAGATTGAGAATTAGATAGTCCCTTTTAAAAATCCAGCCTAATTCTGCTCTTACTAAAACCAGTATCAACTGTGCTGCTGACTCCAGCAGGGAAAAGATGGGATTAGTGGTCCCAGGATCTCACACTGGAGGGACGTGCTGGAACATCCAAAGGAGTGTGGGCAGCAGGGCCAGGGAGGGGATTCTCTCTCTGCTGAGACCCACCTGGAACAGTGCCCAGTTCTGGTGTCCCCAGTGTAAGAAGGACAAGGAACTGTTGGAACCATTCCAGAGGAGACCTGGAAGTTGATAAAGGGACTGGAGCACCTCCCCTGTGGAGCCAGGCTGGGAGAGCTGGGAATGTTCAGCCTGGAGAGGAGAAGGTTGAGTGGAGACCTCAGAGCCCCTTCCAGGGTCTGAGGGGGCTGCAGGGAAATGGGAGAGGGACCTTGTGAGGAACTGAGTGACAGGACAAGGGGTTCCGACTGAAAGAGGGAAATTCAGGTTGGGATATTGGGAAGGAATTGTTCCCTGGGAGGGTGGGGAGGCCCTGGCACAGGGTGCCCAGAGCAGCTGGAAGTGTCCAGGGCCAGGTTGGACACAGCTTGGAGCACCCTGGGACAGTGGAACTTCAGCAGGGCTGGAACTGGATGGGCTTTAAGTCCCTTCCAGCCCAACCCGTTCTGTGTTTCTGGCACCGGCATTCCCAGAATCTGCTGTTTCTGTCCCCAAAGGGGAGCTCTGAGGGCCACCACACCTGAGATCCCCTTGCACAGCTGTCCTCAGGTCCTGGCACTGCACTGGGTGTCCACATGGAATCCTCTCGGGAGGCAATCTCTCCTCGGCAGGGTTTTAGCAGTTTATCCATGTCAGAATTGGACACTGAGGTGACACCAGCCCTTCCCAGAGTTTGCTCCTGGAGCTGTGTGTGGCAGCAGCAGCAGCTGAGCAGTCGCTGCTCACAGCAAATTCACCTGAGCAAGGCTCTGGGACAGCTTTGTGACAAGTTCCTAATGAAACTGGGGACAGGGCTGGTGGAGGAGCCCTGGATTACCAATGTCCACCGTTTTCCAGTCACGGAAAAGCCTCACAGAAGGCAGAAATGAGCACTGTAGCTCTTGACTCATCCATCATTTTAAACGTTCACCTTTTGAAAAAGCTTTGAAACAGCAAAATCAATGGAGGCTCCAATCCTGGTGTTTAACCACGTTGGAGTTATTGGAGGAATTTGCAGAGAAATCAGAGAGCCAGGCATGGGGCTGGGTTAAAGATCCAGCTCCAGAGATGTGAAAGCCCCTCTGGAAGAGCCTGGCTCTGTGGGAAGGGGAAGGGAGAGACATTGGAGGCAGGGCCTGGCCATCAGCAGTGCTGCTCCTCTGCCTGGGCACAGGGAGCTCAGCCAGGGGACCCTGCAGTGGGATGGGAGCCCCTGGCCAGCTGTGGATCCCCGTTCCAGGCTCTGGAACACAGGCACTTCCCAGAAACTGCAAGGCCAGGAAGAGCCTTCTGTTCTCAGCAGCAGTTTGGAATCATGGAAAAAAACCCTTTAAAATCATCCAGTCCAACCACCAGCCCAGCCCCACCACCACGGTCACCACTAATCCATGTCCTCAAGTGCCATGTCCACACATTCTTTGAACATTTCCAGGGATGGGCACTCCAAACCTCCCTGGGCAGCTTCTTCCAGTGCTTGACCACCCTTTTTGTGAAGAATTTTTCCCAATATCCAATCTAAACCTCCCCTGGCCCAGCCTGAGGCCGTTCCCTCTCCTCCTGTCCCTGTTCCCTGCCAGCAGAGCCCGACCCCCCCGGCTGCCCCCTCCTGTCAGGGACTTGTGCAGAGCCACAAGGTCCCCCCTGAGCCTCCTTTGCTCCAGCCTGAGCCCCTTTCCCAGCTCCCTCAGTCCCTCCAGGTGCTCCAGCCCCTTTCCCAGCTCCGTTCCCTGCCCTGGACACGCTCCAGCCCCTCAATGTCTCTTATTCTCAACATCTTTCTCCTTAAGCCATTTATTTATAGCCTGGGATTTCTTAAAATTGCATTTAAGTGAAAGGACACATGTCAGGGAGATGAGGACAGGAATAAACAGGGTAAGCACCTGCCTGGCTCTGTGAGTAGCTCAGGAGTCATTAGGAAAGCAACAATGGGATACCAGGCATTGGGAATGTTGGGAGTTCTCCCAAATCTTCGGGAAATCTGGCAAAGTGACCTTGAGTATCCTGAAGAGCGGGGCTTTGCTCCTGAAGCTGCTGGTAGACGATGATGATGCCGGTCTGTCTGCTCTAATTAGGTTTTTAAGTGCTTCAGGGTGAGGGCTGACTTTTCACAGGGGATGTGGCAGCAACCAGCACGAGGGAGCTCTGAAGCAAGGCAGAGCATCTGGCTTTGTTATCTGAATAATGGTCACAACAGAAACAGCATAATAAGGAGACAAAAACGCTGTGTCGGAACAAGAATAATGCCAGTAATATGATAATAGCAATAATTACAGCCGTGGTGTTAATTGGGATTATGTGAGGGTGCTCAGCAGAGCCGAGCAGAGGGCTGGGATCGGGAGGGGAACACACCCCTACAGAACAGGTCCCGTCCCCCCTGTGGGCACCAGGAGCCCTGGGCAGGAGGAGGTGGCTCTGGAGGCTGCAGTGTGCCCAGATGTGCCAGCAGCTGGATTGTTTGTGGGTGGGACAGGAACCTCAGCTGGGGTCACAGCTGTGGCTGGGGGGAGGAGGGGGTGACTGACACTGGCCACCGGGGGAATTTCCCTGCCCACGTTACCTCGCTGAGCACGAGCAGCCCCATCTAAACGGATAATTCCAGATTTTTTGGCTGTAGTGGAGGAAAATGGGCCAATTTCAATCCGTCCCACCCTGAGCAGAGTGTCTGAACTCAGACTCCATGCCTGACTCTGGGGCCACTGCAGCTCTCACGTGTCTCAGATGTGTGTAACTTTCTGTGTCATCACCACTGAAATTCTCAGCACTTTGGGGAGTAGCTCCCTTTTCCTGAAGCCACACAGTGCAGATCGAAGAAAGCTCTCAGCTTGCTTGGCTTCTGGACGTCCTACTGAAGTTCCAATAATAATAATAATAATTACAAATGAATCAGAGAATCACAGAATGCTTTGGGTTGGAAGTGACATTAAAGTCCATCCAGTCCCACCCCCTGCCACAGGCAGGGACACTTCCCACTATCCCAGGCTGCTCCAAGCCCCGTCCAAGCTGGCCTTGGACACTTCCAGGGACGGGGAAATCTTCCTTAGACACATCCTGAGCGATGCCAATCGCTGGTTTCTGCTGGATGATGCAGATCCCAGCCTCTGCAGCCAATCTGAGAGCCCTCAGCTGCAGTTGGTATCCATTGAGTACATGGGAAGTCAGCTGCCACTGCATCCCGCTGTGGATACAGCACCAACCCTGGCAGAGGGGCAGGATCACTGCAGAGGTGCCTCCCAGGGCTGAGGGGATGGGATCTGCCATGGGGTTACTGTAAGGGCTCCCTGACCCTAGCCAGAGCACTGAGGGTGCAGAGCTCAGCCTCAGCCTGGTTCCCTCGTCTGGCTTTGCCTCAAGTGAACCCCACTGACCTCAGACTGAGGCATCAAAACTCACAGGGCTTTTTTGGAGACCATCAACAGCTAAACTGGAGCTGTGCCAGTTATTCCTCCTTGGAATCTGGGTAAACTAGGAGCTTGTGATGTGGCTCTGGAACGTGGGCTTCATTGGCAGCCTGGGAAATCAACTCCTCTCTGATACAGGGATAATGTGGAAAGGCAATTTTTCCTCTGAAAGGAAATTGAGACTTAGATGAAAGCCCCGCATTTTTTATGCAAATGATATTTTCAAGGAAAAAGTGGACATTTTCTATGCTGAACTTGTTGCTATTTCCGTGGTTTTATCCCCCATGTCTTCTGGCTTGGTGTTTTCATTCAAAAGACTGTTTGGTGTGTGAGTGCACATGTGCGTGCATGAATAATAGATGTTTTCTTAGCGGGATTGTTCATCACCCTCAGCCTCCTTTGTAATCCTCTAATTTTGGCATAAATGTGTTTTCCCTCAGTGCTGGATCGGTCTGACCCCAAATTAATACAGAGCAAGGGAAACCTGGGGACTGAATTGAGTGATGTCTGTGGAAATGGAGAATGTATTAGTTATGTTAGCGGGCACGTTCTCTGACAGCAGCTTAAACCGAGCACTTAAGAACCCTCTCCAGCGTTTTATTGTCTCTGATGAGATCATGATTCAGACTACTCCAGCAGTATCTCAAGAACAAAAGCCCTCGGGGAGCGGAGCTGGATCTGAGGGCAGGGTTTGATGCATTGGTTTGAAAGGAATGCGGGTTTAATTCGCTCTTCCAACAGAAAGAAAAGTGTGAAACGAGCCCCCAAATAGGGATGGAGACAGTGACAGCCTAGCCAGGGAGGAGCCTGAGGGACACAGAGCATCCCCAGGACACGGAACAGCCTCAGGGAATCCAGTGATTCACTCTAAAGGGTTTTATTGAGCAAGTTTGGGACGTTCAGAGTTTTGCTCTTTGGTCTAAGACTAAAAGGTGGAAGAAAAAAAGACTTAAGGACACTCTGCCAAACCCTGCTTTAGAGCAATTAAATAGTTAATAAAATACAGGCAAACCCTTTCCTTGCTATTTCTTACTGGGAAAAGGATGAAGCTTTTTTTTCCTGAGTATTAAAAAAGTAAAAAGAAAAAAAATCCACCTTGAGAGATACAAGGAGCATGGAAGGGTTCAGCCTAATTAATTCTGTTCTTCAAGTCATTATCACCTAGCAGCAGGTGAAGAGGAGCTGCTAGACAGACTGATACTCAGGCTTTGGTGTTAAACTGACCCTAAAGATTAACTGAAATCTCCTCTCCAAGAATTCCCCCCCCCCCCCCCAGCACATGGAGAAGCAGGGGCCAGGAGGAAATTATTCTGTGCCCTGGGTTGAATCCTGCGCCGCAGCACTGCTGTGTCCATGGCACTGCAAATGGCACTGGAATGCTCCTTTTCCAGATCTGCTTCATATAAATGGGAACACTTAATTTGTTGCATGGATTTTTTTCCTTCTCGTATCTGAAGGAGCTACAGGAAAGATGGAGAGAGGTTATTTACAGGACAGGATGGGGGGAATGGCTTTAAATTGGAGGAAGGTAGATTGAGACGGGATATTGGGAAGGAATTCCTCCTTGTGAGGGTGCCAGGCCCTGGCACAGGGTGCCCAGAGCAGCTGGGGCTGCCCCTGGATCCCTGGCAGTGCCCAAGGCCAGGCTGGACATTGGGGCTGGAGCAGCCTGGGACAGGGGAAGGTGTCCCTGCATGGTAGGGGTGGGATGGGATGGGCTTTAAGGTCCTTCCAGCCCAACCCATCCTGGGATTGGGTGATTCTCTGTCTGCCCATGTCCCCAGAGGACCCAGCTCTGTGCACAGCTGCCCTCCCTCCCCTGCCACAGGGTCCTGCTGCCTCCTGCACCCCAAACCTCACACAACCTGCGAGTCTGCTCAGAGAACTCACTGAACACAGCTCCTGCAGCTCCCGCACGGCCCGTGCCAGCCCGGTGTGGGGCAGTGCATGGCTCAGGTCTGATTTCCACGCCCGCGGCTCTGTGGATCCTCCGTAGCTCCGTGACTTTGAGCTGGGACTCTGGAGGGGAGTGGCTCCATTTTCCATCTCGTGGCAGTGCCAATGTCATCCTCAGGCAATGATCCAAGGCCTGGGGAGGAGGGCTGGATGGGTAATTCCAGCTGCAGCTCTTTGTCCTGTGCGGCTGCAGGACTCATTGCTCATCCAGCCCCTCGTGGAGCTGCCCTGGAATCCCATCAGGATGGGGCTCATTCCATCCCCCTGCTCTGCTGGATCTGGGATAAACCCACCCCAGAATGAGCAGAAGCTGATGCTGGGACACCCCATAACCCCATCCCCACCCCAACAGGCTTTATTGGCCTGAAGAGCTGCTCAGTCCCTGGGAATTGTGTTGGGAGCCTTTCTACCTTGTTTATTTATGAGATGACCTCCCGTGATTCCTGTGTACAGCAGGTTTGTTATCTGAGACAATGCTGATAAGAGCACTGGGATAACAGGGATGGCAGCACCCAGAACGGATTATCTCCCTTCTCCTGGGACAAGGGATTCCTCATAAAAGGGATTTTGCACTCATACAATATTTGTTCTTGAAAGCAAATCCCAAAGTTACAACATCAGTACCACACAATTCCTTTCCCTGCAGCAAAGCAGGGCAGCCCCAAAGTACAGCTGGTCTCAGCTGAGCTGAAATGTGGTAATTCCAGGGGTGTCTGGGGGACTCGAACCCCCTGACTGCTGCTGAGAGCACAGCGAGCCAGGGAACAGAAATCTCCCGAAATTCCTCCACGCTGCCTTTGCCTACAGCAAGCACTAGGAATTTTTTATTTTCCTGCTTTCCAGCCTAAATTTTTCTGCCCTAATTTGATGTATTTCCTGCTCACATTTGCCTGTATCAGCCTGTATGTTATGTAAATATGACATTTATTGTTCAAGAAGCCTGACACGTGTACAGTCATCACTCAGCCGTGCTAATGAGAGAGAACCACCATTTGTGAGCTGCTGCTGGAATTCTGTCAGTGCTGTTCCCTTTTTCCTTACCCCACGAGCCATAGGGTGGTGACTAAAGAGCTGGATGCCTTCTCCACAAAGTGGGAGTGCTCCTGAACTGGGATCAAACTGGTGGAAAAGAGACAGCCTGAGCCCTACCAACATTTCCTTTGCCCTGCAACAACCCTGATTCCTGATCCAGGCATTTTTGAGGCTGTATTTGCTCCGGGAGCTTTGCGGAGGGCAACTTAAGCTCTTGGGATCTCTTGCAAAAAATATTTGTGATGCAGAGGGGTCTCAGATTTCTCTCAGCACTGCTCAACAGGTTTCTACCACCCTTTTTGGGCAGGACACGAGGGACTCTCTCCTGGTCTCCATCTCTCCAACACTGCCACTGAGAACACCCTAGACTGCCTCAACTGGGCTTTGCAGACTTGGCTGGAGTGAAGTCCCCACTGAATTTCCCCCCGCAGCCCAGGAGTGAGCGTGGCTGGGCTGGTGGCATGTCCTGCTGGTGGAGAGCACCTTTCCCAAAATGCCCACCCCACGAGCTCGTTCCCTGCCTGTGCGTGGAGACACAAGACCCAGCAGTTCCCTGGAGCCTGCTGGGCTCCTGGGAGTGGGGCACAGACCGAGGTGAGGACACCTGGCAGTGGCACCAGTGGCACCTTCTCTGTACCAGCACGACTCAACCCACACGTGGCTCTGGTGTCACCAGCTGTGCCCAGTTCGTGCCTCACCAAAGGTCATGGTGGAGTCACCATCTCTGGACGTGTTCAGGAGGCACTTGGGGAGATGGCTTAGGGGTGATTATGGTGATCCTGGGTTGATGGTTGGGTTTTATCTTGAAGTTCTCTTCCAACCTTAACAATTCTGTGGTCCTGGAAAGGCCGCAAGGGCAGGGATGTTTTAGCAGCTTTAAGGCCTGAAATGTTGGAGGCCCCCTCAGGGTCTTACTCTCCCCTCAACAGGACCTGCCTTTCCCATTTTGTGCCAAAGGACCTTACCCAGCCACTCCAGAAAGCTCCTCAAGGAACCATAAACCAAGATTTGACAGGAACCTTCAGAGAGATGAGAACTGTTGAGTCTTTACCCCGGCAGTGAGGCCAAAGTCCAATTTCTGCCCCCAGATTTTGGGGTGGGTGCTGTTAACTCATGGCCTGCCCTCATGGGATGGTTCATGGGAGAGCGAGAAGGGAAGGGAGCCAATACTGGCACTTCGTAGGACTTTTCTGCAGCTCCTTCTGCTCTCTGAACTCCTGCAGGGGATCATTACCTGGTGATTGCAGGCTCTGCCCAGCTTTTGCTCTTCCCAGTCAGGACTCATCTCCAAAGCAATGGGAATGAATTGTGTGGAGGATTTCACCAGACCGGAATGTTGGGACACATTCAGCTGAAATCAGGGCAGAGCAGGGCTGACTCTGATCCCACAGGGGACTGATGGGGTTTTGTGGTTGCTCAGAAAAGCCTGGTTCTACTCATCTCTGTGCCCAAACCTCAGTGTTTTATCAGCAGAACATCTCTCTGGTGGCTGCAATTTGGTTTTTGGAGATCTTTCTTTGTCCTGTTTTGTACCTTCTGTAAAACCATACATTTCCCACTGTTTTTCCCGTAAATTCTGCTTTCACACTGCTGTTGTTTCAACTCCCTAAAAATGAGGCACATCCTGAGGATTCAATCAGCCCTACCAGACCACCACACAAATAGAGCTGGGAATCATCTCTTCCCCCGAGGAACAGCCTCATCCACCCAAATGCCACTTTCTGAACCCACCTGCCCTTACCGCCATTCTCCTTATCTTGTTGATAATCATGTAGATAATGATAATAATCGTGATGGATAATAACCATGATGGTGACAACAATAACAATGAGGATCTTTCTTTGACTACAGTCTTAGGGATCCCCATTTCCCCATGGCTGCCTCCCTACCCAAAACAGGGGCAATCAAACCAGCTCCAAGAAAATTCCAACCCCCAAAAAGGGAAGCTCGGTGCCAGCTTTTGGGATAAATTTTATTTGTATAAACTTTCTACCCCCTCTTCTCTCCCTCCTCCTCTCAGTTACACAGCATCACCCTGACCTCAAGGTTCACACACCTGAGAGAAGCAAAATATCTCTGAGTGTCAGCACGGATTAGAGACTCCAGTCACATCTTTGGCATGGACAGGCAGTAAATGAAGTCTGAAGTATTCAGATTCATCATTCAAAAGCGTACCAGACTCAAACTCAAGTTTGAAAGAACAGATCTGAGCAAAAATCCCCATTAAAGCTTGTTAGCAACAACCAGGGTTGACTTTTGTTTTAATCAAAAACCAATTTCCTTGACTAATATTACTGACTAATATTACCTTCTAGTGCACAGCAGGTTCACATGTTTTTTAGGGAGCAAAATGAAATTTTTCTAAATATTCTTCTGCCTCAAGCTTGCACTTCAGCCCTCTGTGTGCACAGTTCAGTGGAGTCTGTTTGCACTTGGTTTAAAATCCTTCCACTGAGCCACCTGCTCTGGATTGCACTTTTTATTCCAGATGTGAACCTGGACTGAGCCTCCTCTGCTGCTCCCTCCTGGAAAGCAGCTCCAGAGGAAGCAACGGGGCAGGAAGACCTTTCTGCAGGAATTCCTAAATCGTTGTAGCTCTGTGTCTGCCCCGGGGCTGCTGGAGCCTTTCAGGTGAGCGCAGCCTGCAACACGAACTCCCTGCACTCACCCTGTGAGGGATCCAACAAACTCAGACTCCCCTTGGACTTGCCTGGATAAAAACGCTTTTGTTTTAACTACTCTTTCATTCTCGGGGGTGATTAGCTGCTTTAGCTAAATGAATCCTATTATTCAAAGCCTTCTTGTCTCCTTCTCTGTGTGCTTCTGACTCACGGAGCTATTTTCACACAGACATTATGGAAAGAAGGTGGATTTTTGCCTTTTAAAAAGAGCAGCGGGCAGGTTTGGGGACTGAGCCTTCTCTCTGTGGAGGGCCAGTGGTTGGTCCCATCTTAGCAGAAAGAGCAGATGCTCAAACCCCTTGGGTAAAGCTTGCTGGTCATGTTTGACTCTGCAGAAAAAGCTGCAATGGAAACAGAATCATGGAAGCACAAAATCATGGAAGGATAGAATGGTTTGGGTTGGAAGGGACCTTAAAGCCCAGCCAGTCCCACCCCTGCCATGGCAGGGACACCTCCCACTGTCCCAGGTTGCTCCAAGCCCCAATGTCCAGCCTGGCCTTGGACACTGCCAGGGATGGAAAGTCCTCAGCCTCTCGGGGCTACCTGTGCCACGGCCCCACCACTCCTAGAGTAAAGAATTCCTTCCTAATACCCAACCTAGCCCTGCCCTCCTTCAGCATGATGGTCCTTCAGACCACTACGGATCCTCACCCGTATTTTTAGGACTTCAAATATCAGAAGATGCATCTTAAACCAAAAGGTGCATTCCCAAACCCAATCCAATCCAAGCTGAAGCTCCTGGGATTCCAGAGGACACTGGCACCGGGAGCAGCTCTGGAGCTGGAGGGGCATGAGGGGTGATCCAGGGGTCACAGGCTGCAGGATCAGGGTGTGCTGGCACAGGGCGGGCAGGAAACAAAACTCTGCTTCCTTCAGCTCCTTAGAACTGATGGGAGCAGGGCAAGGCTGGAGGCTGCAGCCCCGGGAGCAGCGAGCTGAGGTTTCCCATGGAAACAGCCCTGCTCTCCCTGGTTTCCCATGGAAACAGCCCTGCCCTCCCTGGTTTCCCATGGAAACAGCCCTGCTCTCCCTGGATCTGCTGCGTTTCACTGAGCTCCCCCTGCACCCCATGATCCATGGGAAACCATTCCCTCTGCCTCCCTCTCCCAGCCCAGCCCATGCTCCTCTTGAACTGGTGCTCCCTGGCCAAGGTCATTTTTAGGTTCCTTATCCCCCAGCAGGATAAAGACCTCCTGGAGCAGGATCCAGTGCCCCTTGGACACAACTTCTGCAACCCAGAGTGACCGAGAGCAGCTGCAAAAAATAACCACATGGGCCTGGAGTCAACATCCAGAAAAGATCAATTGAGGAAGAAGCCAAACACAAAGAGCACGGGGAGGGAGAAGGAACAGGAGCCAAGAATTTGCATTCCCACGATTGAGGAGATTTATCTGCATTTCTAGTTAACAGAAGACATTAATTGATTCTTGTTTTTATGGCTGCACACTGAGCTATTTCTGTCTGGAAGGAGACACTCTTAAATGGAATGAGTCAGCCCAGACCTGTTATGTCACCCTGGGACCCTGGAAGACTTGGTAATAGCTTTGAAGAAATCAAGTTGCTTCACAGGGCTATTTTCTCTTCAGACATCAAAAGCAGAGCGAAAGGAGAGTAGTTCTGAAGGCTGAAAATGATTTTTTACACGGTCCTTTGCATTTGACAAATAGCAACAGGATAATCAAAGAGCTCTGCTCTGCACAAGACACTTCCACAGACATCCCAGCAGGGCTTGTCCATCCAGCTGAGCATGAGCTCCTGAAACGCGGCTGAGGGAAGTCCTAGCAGGTCCCAGCTCCTCAATTCGCTTCCTTCCAGATTAACTTTGCAACCCAGAAGAGAAGGAAAGTGTATTTTTCATTGTTAAAATATTGAGAAAAACATAGGAAGGAATTGTTCCCTGTGAGGGTGGGCAGGCCCTGGCACAGGGTGCCCAGAGCAGCTGGGGCTGCCCCTGGATCCCTGGCAGTGTCCAAGGCCAGGCTGGACATTGGGGCTGGGAGCAGCCTGGGACAGTGGGAGGTGTCCCTGCCCATGGCAGGGCTGGCACTGGATGGGCTTTGGGGTCCCTTCCAATCCAGACCATCCTGGAATTCTGTGACATTGTTCCTCCAATGCCTTCTTCCCTACAAAGGCACCTGTCCTCTAGACAGGAATAAATAAGGCTCTTTATTCTGAAGTGAAGCTGTAATGCCCCTCCAGATGCCACAAGGGCTGCTGTGACCCATCCTGGTGGCTCTGCCCAAGGAGAGGGGGACAAGTCCTGGGATGGAGCCAGCCCAGGAGCTGAGCAAAGCCGAGTCCACAGTGACAAATTCCACCTGTAAGAGGCCCCACCTGTGCTGTCAGCCCACTGCCAGCATTGCCACCTCCGGTTTGGAAAGGCAGTCAGGTAGCGTGGAACTCAAACCCACCAATGCTTTGTTTTTCACCATTAGGCCAAAAATATCTGTAGGAAACACTGACAAATCAAAAGCATTTGTCATTTCTGCTTCTGTTTCCCTGGTGACAAAAAGAAAAGACCAAAACAAAAAACTGAACCCCCCCTGGTTTTTCCAACCCTGCAGTTCACGGCCTTGTCCATTTTATGCTGATATTTGCCTTCCTTTCTCTGGTTCAAAGCAGCACAAGGGTGGCACGGACCTGTGGAATGGGCCTCGGCCTCTCCTGGAAAGCTGAAGCCTCTTTACCAAAACCAGCTGGAATCTGTTTGCTTCCCTCCAGGTGGGAAAATGCCACCTGGCCCAGGCTGTTCATGGCAGAATAAATGCCTGTATTGGCCTCATCCTATTTAGGAAGGGAGAGTTGTGCTTCACTGCACCTCTGCCAGGCAGGAACCATCGCTCCCAGGGCTGAGGATGGGACATCTGTTGTTTTCTCCAGCCTCTATTTTGGTGTTGCTGCCTTGAACATTTTTGCAGCTCATGGACATCAGAGGAGCCCATCAAAGGGCTCAATTCCATCTTACAAACTGGGACCCTGGGTTTCTTCTGAACTCTGGCACGGGGTGGTGATGGGGTTTGTCCTCATCCCGTGTTTGTGACTCCCTGAGCAGCCCCGCAGGATTTCAGGAGCTGGCCCAGAGTGTGGGGAGTGTAAAAGTACAGGCAGGTAAAAATCCTCACAGTTCAGACAAATCTGCCTCCAGCCACAGGCACGCTGTCATCTCTCCCAAAGAAAAAGCCTGAGAGAGGAGAAAGGTGCTAATTGGGCACCCCTGGAGCCTGTGGGGAGCACGGCTTGGGAGCCCTGCTGGGCTGGGAGGGTTTAGTCAGAGAATCCCAGAATCCCAGGATGGTTTGGGTTGGGAGGGATGCTAAAGATCATCCAGTTCCACACCCCCTGCCATGGGCAGGGACATTTTCCACTCCAAGCCCTGTCCAGCCTGGCCTTGGGCACTGCCAGGGATCCAGGGGCAGCCACAGCTTCTCTGGGCACCCTGTGCCAGGGCCTGCCCACCCTCCAAGCCAAGAATTTCTTCCTAACATTCAATATAAATCCACCCTCCTTCAGCTTAAAGCCATTCCCTGTGTCCTGTCCCTCCAGCCCTTGTCTCAAGTCCCTCTCCAGCTCTCTTGGAGCTCCTTTAGGCCTTGGAAGGGACTCTAAGCTCTCCCTGGCTGTTCCAGGAAGGGTCAGGGGGTATTTTGGGGGTGTTTCCCCTCTGTGAGAGTCCCCTGTTGGCAAATGAAGGCACAGAAGCCTCACCCTGGTGCTCTGCGCCCAGTGCCCTCCCAAGCTCCATCTCTGGGGCTTGCAGCCCCCTGGCTGCCCAGCACCAACTCTCCAGCTGGCCCACAGCACCCCGTGCTTTTGCTGTCAGCTCTTCTCTGCCATTGAAGCCCTACATGAAAACCCCCAAGAACCCGAAAGCCAAGGAACGACTGTGGCAGAGCAGGGATCGACCCAGGCAGGACAAACACAGGCTGTGCTAGCTGGAGCTCGTGAGCTTTGCAACACAAACCTCAGGATGTGACACCAGTTACAGATCTGGGGGATCCTTCTGTGCTGTCGTGCTCAGAGACTCTGCTGTGACTCTGCTCTGTGCTGTGACTCTGCAGAGTGGGTGGCCTTCAGCTCACGCTGGAGTTCACGCTTGGTTTAGGGAGCAGCGCTGCTGAAACAGCCACAGCCCCCTCCTCCTCCTCCTCCTCCTCCTCCTCCTCCTCCTCCTCCTCATCTTCCTCCTCCTCCTCCTCCTCCTCCTCCTCTGCCCTGTGCTGCTCCTCGCTGTGCCTGTCCCCAGGCCAGCACAGAACCCCAGAATCCCAGGATCACTGAGGTTGGAAAAGCCCTCCCAGCCCACTGAGGCCACCCTGTGCCCAATGCCCACCTTGTCCCCAGCCCAGAGCCCTGAGTGCCACCTCCAGCCCTTCCTGGGACACCTCCAGGGATGGGCACTCCAAACCTCCCTGGGCAGCCCCTGCCAAGGCCTGAGCACCCTTTCCATGGGGAAATTCCTGCTGCTGTCCACCCTGAGCCTGCCCTGGCCCAGCCTGAGGCCGTTCCCTCTCCTCCTGTCCCTGTTCCCTGCCAGCAGAGCCCGACCCCCCCGGCTGCCCCCTCCTGTCAGGGACTTGTGCAGAGCCACAAGGTTCCCCCTGAGCCTCCTTTGCTCCAGGCTCAGCCCCTTTCCCAGCTCCCTCAGCCGCTCCTGGGGCTCCAGCCCCTTCCCAGCTCCGTTCCCTGCCCTGGACACGCTCCAGCCCCTCCATGTCCTTCTTGTCCTGAGTGTCCCAGAGCTGTCCCCAGCACTGGAGGTGCCCCAGCAGTGCCAGCACAGGGGATGGGCACTGCCCTGAGGCTGTGGCCACACCATGGCTGAAATAAGCCTTGGCCTTCTTGCCCACCCGATCATCTTGGCCACCACAGCATCCATGAGGAGACTACTGGACTGATGTGGCTTCAAAGCAGTCTGGCCTTGCTTCCATGCTCTGGCTCCGGTGTGGGCACAGCAGTGGCTGGAGCAGGCAAGGTGCCCTGAGAGGTGCAATGAGCGGGCTGGGCCGATTCCCTCTCCTGCTGCAGCCTTGGGGATGCCATTTTAAACCACACCCAAACCCCCTGGTTTTAGCTGCAAACCTCGTACCCAAATTCCAGTGCGCCACCTCAGCCCGTAGGTACCCCCAGGAACTGCCCTGAACCACGGCAAAAACACCCGCTGACCCTTCCCTGCAGAGCCCCAATGACTAAAAGCCAAATGACTCAGATAAAAGCCCCGGTTTTAGGTGCTAATTAAGATGAATCCCATCTATGTGGGATCTATATGACCAACGTGTGAGTTGTGAGCTTTGCAAGGGTTGGGATCACCTGGGAAAGGAGGATGAGTGGGATAGGGTCCCAGATGTGGGCTGCCCCCTGTTTTCCCTGCCAGGATTTTCTCCCCTCTCTGCAGAGCTCTGGAGGTTTGACATTTGAGGCACAGGACCTAGCTTGCAAGAAAAGCAGAGGGTTTCGAGGAGAGAAAAGCAACGGCCTGATCTGTTTATCTCGGAGTCAATCAATTCCTGCAGAACGAGGATGTGAACAGACACAGCTCAGGGAAGGGCTGAGCAGCTGGAAGCTGATGGACTCAGAGCTGCTTCTTGAGGGATATTATTTGTGCTTTCAGAACAGAACTACAAAGGCACAAATAAATCCACCTGCTCTGGGAAATTGTCCTTTATTCTGCTCCCCATCAGGCACTCGGGGTTGCTGGGACAGGTTTATCACAGAAACCTTGTCCCTGCTGGGCTCCAAACCTCCTCAGGGAGTGCCAAGGGAGGAAAAGGGATGCATCCACCAAGCCTTGTGGCAGAGCTGCTGGGACACAGTACTCCTGTGGGGAATGACCAGTCCTTGCTGCAGAGCTGCTGTGCCTGCACGGTGCCTGCACTGATGGGAGGCTGCTGGAGAAATTCCCAGCTCAGCCCGTCACACCTTCCTCACCAAATGCAGCCAGGACAAAGCTCCACACTCCTGGCTTTGTGCTGGGGCTGTCCTTCCCTTTGCCTGTGCCTTCCCTCCCAGGTGCTGAGCCAGCCCCCTGATGCAGGATGATCCCGCATCTCCCAGCCCCCTTTTCTGGGCTGAACAAGCTAAACTTCAGTCCCATCTTGTCCAGCAGGACAAGTCCTCCCCAGAAAATCCTCTTTGCACACAGTTCTGTGCCTGCTGCAGGATGAATGAACCTTCCTTGAATGGAGCAGAGGAAGAGAAACCTCTCAGTGGCTCCTGCACCTCCTGTGGGTGATTCCTTATCCAGAGAGGACTAAAGAACAGCCCAAGGGCACCGAGTTTTGTGCCTTCTCTCTGTTCCTAGTGGTGGTTCACATCCATCCTGAGGGCTGGAGGCTTCTGTCCCAGGGGATCTGAGAAATGAATTTGTCAGGAGCTGGGGATCCTGTAGCTGGAGGCCCTCGAGAGGTCTCCCTCTGGGTCAGTCACCCTGGGAGTTGGTGGGGGAGTCAGACATGGTTGAGATGAGTCTGCTCTGGACTTCTCCGGGATGTGGGATGTGGCCCCAGCAGGGCCCTGGCTCCCGAGGGCACCGAGGAGCAAAGTCACCAGAGCTGCCACACTGCCCCTGCTTGGTCTGTGCTGCCTGTCTTGGAAAGAAGGGCAGGAAAGGAGCAACCACGAGACACAGGAGGGGGCTGGGGGCTGCCAAACCCCTGCCAGGACCTGTCTCACTCTGCTTTGCTTTCAGAGGGCAGGATGGGTTGGGCTGGGAAGTGACCTTAAAGCCCATCCATTCCCACCCCTGCCATGGCAGGGACACCTCCCACTGTCCCAGGCTGCTCCAAGCCCCATTGTCCAGCCTGGCCTTGGGCACTGCCAGGGATCCAGGGGCAGCCCCAGCTGCTCTGGGCACCCTGTGCCAGGGCCTGCCCACCCTCACAGGGAAGGATTTATTCCCAACATCCAATCTAAACCTGCAATCCTTCATCTCAAAGCCATTCCCCCTTTTCCTGTCCCTCCATCCCTTGTCCAGAGGCGTGGATGGGAGGGCAGCAGCCTGGCCTGCCGTGAGCGCTGCTCCCCCAGCGAGAAATCCCATTTGCAGCGGGCAGGGATCAGAGCCCACACAGGGATTTAACATCTGAGGAGAGAGAAGCGGCGTGGGTGATGTGACGAAGCACCGTGGCTCTGTGGGCTCCTTTTTGGCACCTCTGGGTGCGCAGGTTCCTTTGGGCTCTGTGTGGCACTGGAGGGGGTCCCACATTTATCTTCTCCCCCCTGCCCTGCTCAGACTCATTTCCTTGCTGCCTTGTGCCTGTTCACAGCTGCAGCTGCTGGAGCCAACATCACCTGGAGCTGGAAGGAAACAAAACATCTCCCTGAGAGGCCACTGTGGCTACCAGGGACCACCACGGGCTCAGACTGGGGTCAGCTCAACAACCTCTGAGCACCCCTGACTTGTTGGGCTCAGTCTCTGGGCTGGGAGCTCTCAGGAGCCAAAGCTCTGGGCTTGTGTGGGGCACAGGACAAAGCTGGGCGTGCACCTGGCGCCCCATGGCCCTCGGGCAGGGCCCTGAGCTGCAGGAAGGTCAGGGAGCCCTGAGAAGGAAAGGATGAGGGGTCACCAAGCTCGGCAGCAAAGCTGCGTCCCCTCGCCAGAGCCACAGCGGTGTGGGGGTGTCAGCTGTGCCCCCAGCCCGGGCACAGGGAGCTGGTTCTGACGGGGACCCAACCCCTCCCCGAGCAGCTCCCGCTCCCCTCAGTCAGGGTGTCCCATTTTCACTCAGGTCACAGCAAACTGGGGCGAGATGAGGCTATTTCTGGCAGCCCGTGGGTGCACGGCGTGAGCTGCTCCACGGGATAAGGCCCTGCCCTGGAAGCTGAGGGACAGCAGGAACTTGGGGAGGTTCCTCCAGTCCCAAGAGTCTGGAGCACTTCATGCTCAGGCCTGAACGCTCCTGTGAGTTCCCTCACTCCTCTGGTAGCTCTGGCAGTGGTTTGCCTGTCCCCTTCTCCACAAAAGCATCGGGACCTGTGCTCTGTGTCCTGCACAGCCCTGACCCCACCACACCCTGCAGCAGTGACACCCAGGGGTGACACCCTGAGACAGAAAGCACTGCCTGCTCGCCCTTCTGAATCCAGCACTTTTCAGTCCATGCCTTCCACACACAGAGAGGAGCAGAACTCACCAAACTGCCTTTTCTGGCCCAAATCTACCTCACAAACTTTCATCCACAGCTCCCTCCAAGCACAGACACTTCACCAGGCACTTTCAAAGTCTTAATTCCCATTCTACCTCCTAATCCGAACCTCAGGTTGTTCTCATCACCTATATTTGAACCGCCTCTATTTTTAGTTTCCTGCTTTAAAATGAAGATGAGGACTTGCCTTTTATAGCCTGTGCACTCCTGCTATCTGAGCAGATCTGAAATTACCACCAGTTACTTATACCTCGGAATAAAACCTGGTGTAGCATTCGAAACAATAGAGGCAGTGTGATGACAGAAAAAGGAGAGACAAGAGTGGAGCACCTTAAGGAAATGTTGAAGGTCTGCGTTTCCAAAGAGCAACCCAGGAACTGTGAGCACAGATCTGGCCACACACAGAGCTCAGCCCTGCTCAGAAATGGGGTTTGAAGGACAGTTGTACTCAGCAGATCTGCAGCTCTTGGCTGCACAGACATTTTCCTATCGTGGCTGGAAGGTGATCCCCGAGCTCAGTGTGGGTCCTGCACTGATCCCAGGATTTGAACAAGCTCCCACCAGCAAAATCTGGGAGTCAGGGAGCAATTATCACCCTGCCAGGACACTCCTTTGGGGGCATATTGTACTTGCATTTCTTCTGGGTACAGAAACTAGGGATGGAAAGGGAAGGGGAAAGGGAAAGGGAAAGGGAAAGGGAAAGGAAATGGGAATGGGAATGGGAAAGGAAATGGGAATGGGAATGGGAATGGGAGGAAAGAGAAGAGAAGAGAAGAGAAGAGAAGAGAAGAGAAGAGAAGAGAAGAGAAGAGAAGAGAAGAGAAGAGAAGAGAAGAGAAGAGAAGAGAAGAGAAGAGAAGAGAAGAGAAGAGAAGAGAAGAGAAGAGAAGAGAAGAGAAGAGAAGAGGGTTCTAACATGTTTTCAGTCCATTCCTGGTTCAGAGGGGAACTGCAAACCGCCTTCTCTCCAGGGACAGGTGTGCAGCAGCACCATGGGCTGCTCTGCATTGCACACACAAGTTCATTTTCTGCAGCACATCCAGGCAGTGCCATTGAAATCCATCACAGCCTCCCAGCTACTGGCAGGAAATGGGCTCGGGCTCAGCTCTGTGGTTGAGGAGCTGGGCTGAGCTCCAGAGGCGGTGTGGCACCACAGGAGCCGCTGGCAGTCCCCCAGCTCTCTGCTCATTCACTCGCTGGCAGGACTCTCCAACAGGCAGAACTGCCATGAAAAATCTGTCCCCGGCCCAAGGCTCCCTGCTCCATGGATCCCCTTGCCATGGGCTGGAATGCTGCTCCCTGCCGGGCAGCCACTCACTGAGGAGAGGGAAAGAGCTGCTCCTTGTTTTCACCTGCCAGACAGGAAACCCCAGGTTCAATCCAACCCCCAGCCTGCCTCAGGTCCGGGCTCTGGCAGCTCTGCTGCGGGAAGGACTTCATTCAGTTCCTCCCTTCCTGTCCTCCCTGCTCCTTGGGAATCCTGCACTTTGCTTCATGGCGACCAGGAGCAAATGCTGCCCTGCACAGGCTCCCCTCACCTCTAAAACAGATCTGCTCCAACCTGGTTTCAGACCCTGAACTCAATCTCAGCTTGGCAGGGGGACATTGCTGAGCTCTGCCTCTCCCTGAGCACACAAAGAGCAACTCAACAGCTGGGAATAAATTCTGGATAAAGGCAGTTCTTTCATGAGTGTGCCAGAGAGAAACTGCTCCTTCTTGGAGCAAAAACCAGGGCTCTGCTTCCAAAGGCCTGGGCAAACTTCTCCTCCAGCATCTGCTGTGCCCATCCAGGATGGCAGAGCCTTGGCTCCTGTGGGCACTAAGCCTCCCACAGACCGAGGCTGCAGCAGCCCAGGGGTATCCTGACATTTAAGGACACCAGGAGGGCCACAGCCATGGTGGTGCTGCTGGTGACCCTGTGACATCAGGGGGATGAAACAGAATCATGGAACCCCAGAATGGTTTGGGTTGGAAGGGATCCCAAAGCCCATCCAGTGCCCCCCCATGCCATGGGCAGGGACACCTCCCACTGTCCCAGGCTGCTCCAAGCCCCAATGTCCAGCCTGGCCTTGGGCACTGCCAGGGATCCAGGGGCAGCCACAGCTGCTCTGGGCACCCTGTGCCAGGGCCTGCCCACCCTCACAGGGAACAATTCCTGCCCAATATCCCATCCAGCCCTGCCCTCTGGCAGTGGGAGCCATTCCCTGTGTCCTGTCCCTCCAGCCCTTGTCCCCAGTCCCTCTCCAGCTCTCCTGGAGCCCCTTTAGGCCCTGCAAGGGGCTCTGAGGTCTCCTTGGATCCTGGAACCCAAACCATTCCATGATTCCAGGAATCATGGTTCCCATCTTCAACCTGTGGCCTTCAGACACTGCCAAAACACAACCTGGTCATGGGCAGGGCCCCACATGCTGCCAAGAGGCGAAGGGGAATCTGTGCCAAAGAGTAAAACCAATCAGTAATTTCAAGTCTGGCTCTCCTGGACTGTCTGCAATCACTGCTGTGGTGTTTGCTGGGCACACCCCTGCAGTGCCCACAGTCTTGTCCTGACTATTGAAGGATGAACAGAAGCTCCTAAAACCAAATAACTCCCCCAGGAGCAAGCACCATCCATAGAAAGTCAATCTGGAAGGCAGACCTGAGCCCTGTGTCTCCAAAACCACTTCCCTGATGATGAGTTCATCCCAAGGAGTGCCTCCCAAGGAACCTTGGCAGATAAACTGCACATACCACACTGGCTTTGCTCTAGCAGTGGATTTTTGGGAGTGCTCAAGCTCCCCATGTGCCAAACTCTGACCGTGTTGTTCTGGAGAGGTCACAGATGCTTCGGAATCACAGATCTCTCTGCAAAGTCCCCTCTCTGCTGCCAGGAGTCTCCAGTTCTTTTCACAATATTTGAATTTCTTATTTACAACTGGCAAGCAGGATTAAGAGTGAATGCAGCCCTGCCAAAGGCACATCAATCCAGCTCCAGGGTGAGCCTTCATTTAGGTTAAACTCCCTGTTTGAGGGAGAGAACCAGCCTGAGATACTCAATGACACCACAGCAAGAAATCCAAAGGGCTTTTTATCCAACAGTTCTTGATCATAAATAGAGAAAAGCACGTTCTTCAAAGAGGAGCTTGTGGCAAGCAGCTGCAGCTCCAGTTTCACAGACAGCTGGGCTGTACCTGCCAGCTCTTCCCCAGCTTTTGGCTCAGCTTTCAAAGGGATCTGCCAAAACATCCCAGAGAGTTGACAGACTCTCTGAGAAAGGGCAGCCAATAATAGGCAGGGCTTCTTTCTTCTCCCCTCAGCCATTGTCATTTATTTTGTTATCCTGCTAACGCACAGCAGAAAGAAGAGGAATCCATTCTGGAGTTCCAGATGATTGAAACCCAACCATGGAACTCAGCAGAGGATGAGTTTGTAGGGCTGGGCAGCAGATGGAGAATCAGTGGAGTGATAACTTGTGGGATTTACCTCAGCATGGGAAGAGGAGGTCCTCAGCAGTGGCACTGGGGAAGGCGAGTCCCAGACTCTGTCACACACGGAGCCAGGGATGCCCTGTGACCTCCCAGCTGCCCAAACACTCGGCTAATCCTGGGTGTGCACACACAGAAAGGCCCTGGTGGCCTTTCCCTGCCCCAAACACAAGATTCTGGCTTTCACTGTCTCTCAGAGAGAAAGAAGAGACAACCCCAGCCCTGTCCTTGTCCCTCAGGAAGCCCCTTTGATCAGGCCAAGTTAAAAATGCCAAAACCAATGGATGGGTGAGCAGTGGGATCTCCAAGTGACCCTGTCCCATGGGAAAGGCTCCCTTCCTTGCAGCAGGCAGCAGTTTCCATGTCCCAGCTGGCTCTGGAGCAGCCTTGAGCTCCCTGCATGGGGATCTCCTGGATCTCCTGGCTCAGCAGGGACCCATGTGCTCCATGCCCAGCTCGTGGCCACTTCCCTGCTGTTCCAAGGAACAACAAGCTCGAGGGAGGCTCTCAGATCAGTTGCCAGTCCTTGTGCTCAGTGTGGGACATGCTGGCTTGGACAGCCACATCCCAAACACCCTCTGCAGGTTCCTGCCCAGTCTGGGGACAGAAGGACACCTTCACCTCTGTTATCTCATTGCTCATGGCAGGAGGTGACACCAGGCACCGAGAGCGTTTCACCGGTGTCCCCCCATCCCTTGCCCACAGCAGCTGCAGCCACTGGAATGTTTTCCACGCCCTCCCCCTCTCCTCCCACCCGGCCATTCCGAGGGCTATAAAAACCAGAGCTGTCCAGACTCTGCTGAGAAATGGACCGGCCATGTCTGAAGGCGATTAAATAATTCAGAGCAGCTGGAAATGTCCGATTGCGTCATGGAATCTTTCTGCAGAGCTCCTGGGCCCCTCTTCACATCCCAATGATCCTATTTCCGAGTCAATACAATTAAGTGCCAGGATATGCAAGGCTTGGAATTAATCTGGAATCAGGATGCGAGGGATCTTTAGCACACCCGCCGCAAGACACCGTCAAAATCACCCGAAATGATCCAGGATAAACAGAAAGTGATTCACTGGGATGCAGCGGGCTCGGGCTCCACAGCTCCCCGTTGATGGGAGGTCTAACAAGTGTTTAGCAAGCACACCCAACCCTCAGTTTTTGCAAATCTATTCACGGCGAGTTACAGGTGCAGGTATGAAAAAAATGATCCTCAAAGTTCTGCCTTTGCCTGTATTAACGAGTCTGCTGCAAGTGTGGATTACTAATGACGGCGGCAGGCAGTAAATCCCAGCTTGGAGCTGATTCACTGCGTGTTTTGTAGCTGCGCTGGGCTGAGGAAGTTGTGACAGATGTAATATAAGACCCCAAAATAACAAATTAAGGGTATGAACCAGCACTTTGGGAAGGAAACTGGAACACAGAGCTGCAAGCCAAGCAACGGGGAACCAGCCATGACAGCAGGGAACCAGGGCAGTGTTGGAGGGAGCAATCAGAACTCTCAAACTGCTAATGAGGAACAAATTAATAAAGCTCTTTCCTCCCATTCATCTCTGAATCACATTTATGTGCCAATGGAGCAGCAGCACTGCCGGCCCGAGTCGATGGCTGTGAAAGGGGCTCAGTTTGGGGTGTCCCAAAGCAGCAGGGGCGTGTCAGAGGGGGCAGTGGGTGTGCAGGAGGAGGAAGGGGTGCCAGCCCCAGTGTCCCATCCCGCTCTCCCATCTCAGTGGGAACGCACAGCCTGCAGCAGCTCAATGCTCTACACCAGCTGAGGTGTCTGCACCGAGATTAGTTTGCACACAGATCTGTCAGCGCTGAGACACAGAGCCTGTCAGAGCCACTCCTCAGCCTGCAGGAAAACCACGGAAGGATGTGCAGATGAGGGAACACGACGGATGGGGAGATCAAAACATCTCAGGGAGGAAACGACCTGCTCCTAGTGCTGACACAGGATGTCCCCAGCCCTGCCGTCAGTGACAAGCTGTTCTGAGAGTCCCACAAACACAGCCCCAGCCCTGAGGCACTGACTCCGGGCTCCTGTCCCCACACACAGGGAAGGCATCGTTCCCACAGGGAGCGGCAGAGCTGGGAAAGCTCTGGAGCTTCCAGAGGAGGAAGGGGTGAGGCAGTGGAGCTGGCACCCAGCTCAGCTGGAGACACAGAAGCAGCGCAGGAAGATTTGATTGCTAAGTGTGTTCTGGAGATGCCTTTGCCTTTCTGTGGCTGCTTCTGGAAGTTTTATGTCCAAGCCCAGAGGTTGAAGTGGCAGATGAGGCTGATGCTTTACCTGTGGCTTTGCCTGAGTGACCCTTTGGACACCATGCCCCATCTCCCAGTGCTGACCTGGGGGATCTGACTCTCCAGGAGGCTGCAGGGGGGAGGTTGGCCAAGGTGCCAGCTCAGAGATGAGGTGTTTCCCTCAGCTCCTCAGAGCCACTGCCAGACAGGCAAGGGGAGAAGCCACCAGACGCAGCTGCCCCCTCACTCCAGTCTCTCTCCCCCCCCACCCTCGTGTTTCCCACAAATTCCTGCAGCTTCCAAACCCTTAACCCACAAGGCAGCCACCTTCCACTGCTCTGGCTCCAGGAATATATGGTCTGTCTGCCCTCATGCCCAGGGAAAATAATTTCCTAAGGTAGATCAAGAACAATCTTCTTCTGAATAGACACAAAGCCAGGGAGGGGGATGTTCACCAGGAGATGTCAGGGGTGATCTGAGGACTGGTATCTAGCTGGGTGTGAGGTCCGGCTAAAGCACAAATACCCCGTTTCCACCCACCAGGCACAAATCCTGTGCCCCCAAAGCAGTGCCCTGAGCCATGTGCCCATGCACGAGATGCAAGAGGAGTGAGAGCAGAGGCCCAGCAGACAAATCCCACATTTGGCCTCAAATCTGCCGGATCTGCACAGAAAATGTGCCGTGGGGAGCTTTTGCTGCTCAGTCACCAGGCTGGCTCTGCCCAGCAGCTTTGCACACTGAGGGTGATGCCCGCACACAGGGCTGGGGCTGCACAGCCACAGCCACTGCCCTGCACACGTGGCTCATCCCTTCCTCTTTTCCCTGCCCACTGGCACTGCAGGACATCCTCAGAGCAAATTTTAGTGGGATACTCCAAGAAAAGAGCCTCCTGACTCAGAGCACACCTCCCAGGGAACCCAGGCACAGCCTTGAGCCAAGAGGGAGAGGTTCCATGTCTGGAAGTGCTGTTGGGCGGGCTCTGGGGACATTTGACTCTTGCTGAGTCTCCCACATGGCCCTGCCTCTGCGGTTCCTCCAGGATGTGCCTGAAGCTTGCAAGGAACTAAGATTATAGGAACAGTTCTGGTTTTCCCTACAGGATGACCCTGTAGCGTTTAGAAGAGTCTAAACCCCTCTGTTCCTCCTGCCTCACTGCCCCGATCCCTTGCACTCAGCTCAACTGGGAAATTCTGCTTTTTCCAGAAAATAACCTCACTATTTTTCACACTCTTGCAGAGTTACCAGGAAAAGAAAGAAGCTGTTGAGTGATGAACAGAGATGATCATCTGCTCTACAGAATTCCTGCTGCTGTCCCAGACTGCTGAAACTCGAGGGGCTCAGTTGCGTTGGGAAACTATTCTCAAGGTCTGAGACAGTAAAAAAAAAAAAAACAACCAACCAAAAAGCAAAATAAAAGTCGTGGTTTTACCTGAAAACTCAGCACTATGGTGAATGTGTTATGTGTTCCCTCCCTGGAGTGTTTTATCTGTGTGGGTGCAGCTGTAAATCCCCTCCAGCCTGGGTGAGTGCCAGAGCTCTGGGGAGCCCTGGCAGGACCGAGGGCACAGCCCAGGCCAGGGTGGGACACTGGGAGTGTCAGGATGCTCGGGATAGGCTGAAGAAGGTTTTATATTGGGTCAGTGCACAGAGAGGTGAGCTGGCTCCTGTCTCCCACGTGTGTCCCTGCAGCACCAAACCCTCCCAGCACCTCCCACAGCACTGGAGCTGCTCCTACACGGGAATGTGGGATCCACCCTCCTTCTCTGAGGGCTGACAGACCCCCTCTGGCTGGAGGGGGGCAGAGGTGCCCTGTGCCCACCCAGCGAACTCCTCAGAGGTGCGGGTGTCCCCCAGCTGCCTCTACATGGAATTAAAAGCCGCTCCCTCAGAATCAACCATCCAACTTCCTCCTACCTCATGAGAGATGAGATCAGCCCTGCCTTGTGCCTCACCACGGGGCCTTCCATGGCCTAAAGAGCTGGGATTCATCCCCGGATCATCCTGACAGGCTGACAGCAGAGTCTGTGCCCGTGGCTTCAGGAACACACGCTGTAATGCCTTTAGAGCCTTCAGATGCCAGGCAGTGATGCACTGCCCAGTGGAATGCCATGGAAGAGCCGTAAATCCCGATCCTGCAGGATGTCAGACATGTGGATACGCTGATTTGGTATCCATGGTACTTTGGCATGTCTCACATCTTTGTCTTCTGCCCGAAATAGATGAGCTCTTAAATATTACTCAGCACTTGGAGTTCTGCCACGGCACAGAAGACAGTTGAGAAAACACCAAAAATGTGTCTCCCAGTGCTGAGAAATATTGAGAGAAACTTCACTGGTTTTGGTCAGCCACGGGGCAGAACCCTCTCCACAAGGCAGGGTGAGGTTATCTGGCTGAGGTGGAGGTGGTAACACAAGGGCTGGAACTCAAATAGGACAGAACCTGCTCATCTAAACAGGAATAGGACAAAACAGGACAGAACCTGCTCATCTGCAGCCCTGGCTGAAGCTCTCATCCCTCCTTACAGGTACTGGGTGGTCACTTCAAGGTGGCCTCAGGAAATCTGTCACACAGTATTTCCTAAAATCCAACCTTTTCAGGCACAATCCTAATGATAAATCCCCTCAGTCCTTTGTGACACCCGAAGTCCCCGCTGTCACAGCACAGACAGACAATCAGATCAGGTCACAGACAAAGACAAAGCCACACGTGAGCACAAGCGGGTCCTGCAGCAGGTGTGAGAGGCTCATTGCTCTCACCACTCAGCAGTGGGGGAATCTGCCATCAAGAAACTGGAAATGAACATTAGAGCACTGCTCGAAACCCAGGTGAAAGGCAAATTCTAAGGCCAGTCCATTCTGATGTCTACAAACAGCCACAATACTGTTTCATTTCTTCAGAGAACAAGAGCCTTTTATTCACTTCGGAAAGCACCCCCTGCCTGGTGGCTGTGGTGGATAAACAGTCTGCACTCCCACTGCCCACTCTCCCACCTTCCCAGGGATGGGAAATGTGCTCTGGAAAAGGTGTGGAAACCCCCAGCCCACCTACAGGAGGGCAGAGCCCCCGAGCCTTTGCAGCTAAAGAAGGAAAGGAGGTTTTGTTCTCACCTGGGAAGGAACTGGGAAAAGCCTTTTGGACAGCAAACTGCTGGGAGGTGCCTCTGGTCTGAGGTGAGGATAATTCACCTGTCTGAGACAAAGGGCTGGATTTACAGCCCTGCTCAGGGTTCTCCACGGGCTTGGTGGAGGCTATCAGGACACCCCACTCCACAGACCATCGCTCCTGGGGTACGTTTGCTCCCTGACCCTAAATACACTCCTGACGTGGCAGGACATGACTGTAAAACTTTGGGATGGGGACACCTTGTGTGAAATGCCACCCACGGGTCCTTCCTTGAACCATTGCAGCTCCCAGCCCACCTGGGGTTCCCCTGCTTCCCTTGCCTCGGTGCAGAGCTGGACTGGAATTGCAGGGTACTGGATTACAGATCTGGGATTGCAGGGTACTGGATTACAAATCTGGGATTGCAGGGTATTGGATTACAAATCTGGGATTGCAGGGTACTGGATTATAAATCTGGGATTGCAGGGTATTGGATTACAAATCTGGGATTGCAGGGTACTGGATTACAAATCTGGGATTGCAGGGTATTGGATTACAAATCTGGGATTGCAGGGTACTGGATTATAAATCTGGGATTGCAGGGTACTGGATTATAAATCTGGAATTGCAGGGTACTGGATTACAGATCTGGGATTGCAGGGTACTGGATTACAAATCTGGGATTGCAGGGTATTGGATTACAGATCTGGGATTGCAGGGTACTGGATTACAAATCTGGGATTGCAGGGTATTGGATTACAAATCTGGGATTGCAGGGTACTGGATTACAAATCTGGGATTGCAGGGTACTGGATTATAAATCTGGGATTGCAGGGTACTGGATTATAAATCTGGGATTGCAGGGTATTGGATTACAGATCTGGGATTGCAGGGTACTGGATTACAGATCTGGGATTGCAGGGTACTGGATTACAGATCTGGGATTGCAGGGTATTGGATTACAGATCTGGGATTGCAGGGTACTGGATTACAGATCTGGGATTGCAGGGTATTGGATTACAAGTCCCACGGGTGCTGCCTCAGCCTCAGTAAACTTTATTTAAGCACACACAGACATACACAGACAATATACATATATTTGTTTCTTGTCTGACAGTTCTACAGGACCAACACTGCTTTGGATGACACTCGTGGAGAACTGGAAAAAGTGCAGGAAATGCAGGAAAAAAAAAAAGTCAAGGTCTTTTAATCATTTGTGAGTCATGGTCATCCACAGAAACAACACAGGAGCGTTCAACCAGGCGAGCACGAGGACACAGCTCCACATACAGTACATTGTCTATAGAGGAATCTCCATACATTGTGTCTAGAGGGGGTACAGCAGTCTCGGGGGACACAAAAGGGAACAGGAATGGCACATGCACCCCCAGTGTCACAGCCAGGGCACCGGTGGCACTCGGGCAGGGCGGGGGGACGGGAGGACACTCCGAACACGTCTCACCGTACACTAGAAAAACTCACCAAACAGGCAACAGCATCATCAGTGAACAGTGCCCGGGCTTCTGGTGTCACCAGGACACAGCTTTGGTGTCACCAGAGCCCCCTGGGTATTTGGGTACTTGTGTTAAAGAGCTACAGCTGTCTCTCCACAGATATTTGTATACAGTACATGTACACAGAGCATACACAGAGCAGCATATGGATATTTTTGTGTTTTCCTGTTTGTACATTATATCACAGATTATAGGAACACAGAAAATATAGGCTTTAGGACCTAAAAAGAAATAATTTTATAAAATGTTCATCATACCCCACCCCCATCAAAAATAAAGAAAGAAAGAAAGAAAAGAAAAGCCCAGAAGTGAAAGGAAAGAGCTCCAGACCCACAGTCTGGACGTGGTCACTGCCTGCCCTGGGCCAGCTGGACATTCCTGCCCTCCCCTTTGGGAGCACCCCCGCACCCAGGAAAACACAAAGCTGGAGGAACAGTCCCACCGCAAAGCCTGGATGGAGCCCGGCATCCCCCGTGCCCTGCCCCAGCTCCCTGCCAGGACCCCGCAGGTCCTGCCCCAGCCCAGCACTGACCCCCAGCAGCATCTCCTGGGCTGAGCCCAGTGCCAGCTCAGGGCACCCAGAGCCCAGCTGCCGGCCCAGAGCTTTGGATTTAAAACAATCTTTTCATTTAGCAAAAAATGGTTTCCACTGTACCCTTCGTGTGTCCTCTTCCTAACGTGACAAACCCGGAGGAGATGAAATTATGGAGATCTGGCCCTCCACTGCGATAAATATCCTTTCCATAGTGACCTGCCAGGGAAAAGGAAACAAAAACACCGTCAGTCAGTCTGTCTGTGTGGATATACATATATCTGTATATTTATATATTTATATATTTATATATTTATATATTTATATATTTTTATATTTTTATATTTATATATTTATATGTATATTTATATGTTTATATATTTACATAGATATGTATTTTGTATAGATATTTATTTATATATATCTATATATTTATATATCTATATATTTATATAGATATATATTTATATATTTATATAGAGATATAGAGATATAGAGATATGTTTATACAGATATATATTAATATATTTTATATATTTTTATATATTTATATATCTATATATTTATAGGTCTATATATTTATATATTTATATATTTATATAGATATATATTTATATAGAGATATATTTATATTTTTATATATTTATATAGATATATATTCATATATTTTATATATGAATATATATTTATATAGTTATATATTTCTATAGAGATATATTTATATATTTATATGGAGATATATTTATGTAGAGATATATTAATATATTTTTTAATACATTGATATATTTTTCTATCTATATATTTTTATATCTATACACTTATACATTTATACATGTGCCATACAGCCCTGCTGTCACCCTCATACACGTTGCATAATTAATGGCACCCCGAGGGTGGCACAGAAAACACCACCTATGGCAACACCGAAGCCTTAATTCTTGATTGGCAAAGATCTGTGGAGAAGAACAACTGCACGTTTTGGAAATTGCCAAGGAACAAACAGGATCTGCGAGGGGAAGCACCCAAGTGCCAAATGAAGCAGCCCAATCTTCAGGAAATTGGCTCATCCCTGGCTCAGATCCACGTTTGCTCTCCCAAGGGCCTGGTCTCCCTCAGACCTTCCAGATTGAGGAGATAAAGGAAATCAGAAGAGATTCCAGCCAGACCCCTGAGAGCATCCTGGTGGCACAGGTTTTGTCCCAAAAGGTGCCAGTGTCACCCCTGTCCACGCTGGGCCCACGGCCCCATGAACAGCAGCACAGCAAACTTGGATTCGAGCTTTGGTTTGCTCTGCTCCATGCATGGCATCCCTGCATAGTTCCTCAAGTGCAAATATCTCCTCAAAAGACTTCCTCGGAGCTTTCTCAGTCCCTGACAAGAGAGTAGGTTCAAGAGACACCCAGCTTTTTAATATTTTAATACATTAATAAAGAAAAAAACCCTCCTGCCTCCCTGTTACCATGCAAAGCTCTGAAATGAGGACACAGATAATTTTTCAGATACTCTTTATCATCTCCTCCCTTTTTCATGTTGTTAATTTTTCTGCTCCTATTATTTCAGGAAGAGGCAGAGATAAGATAGGTGCAGGGGGAGGGAAGGGAGGCGGCCTCGGGGGCCACGAATGCAGCTCAGAAATTCCACTTCTGCCCCATTTCCTGCATGAGCTGTGGTGGCTCATGGTCCTGGGCTGGAGCAGAGCCGGGTCAGGCAGCTGTGGGCAGCACCAGGAGGGCATCCAGGATCCAGGTGGGAACAGCCTGTCCTGCCTGGCTCACACTGGCACCACAGCCCTTCTCCGCTTTTCCAAGACTGACCCCAAAAGCTGTTTGTTCTCACCCAATTTCAGGCTCTCTGGCAGCACCCTGTGAAATAAGAGAGACTCGGGAGGTCTCCCTCTTTCCTTTCCAGCCGGTCACTGTCCCCCAGTGCCCAGCAGTGGGGTCTGGTTTATAATAACCTGAGGGGAAGCACCCACCTACCCCCCAAGGTCCCCAAATGTCATGGAATCGCTGAATGGTTGGGATGAGAGGGACCTTAAAGCCCATCCAGTGCCACCTCATGCCATGGCAGGGACACCTCCCCCTATCCCAGGCTGCTCCCAGCCCCAATGTCCAGCCTGGCCTTGGGCACTGCCAGGGATCCAGGGGCAGCCCCAGCTGCTCTGGGCACCCTGTGCCAGGGCCTGGCACCCTCACAAGGAACAATTCCTGCCCAATCTCCCACCCAGCCCTGCCCTCTGCCAGTGTGAGGCCATTCCCTGTGTCCTGTCCCTCCCTCCAGCCCTTGGAAATCCTCTCTCCCCATCTTTCCTGCAGCTCCTTCAGGCCCTGCAAGGCCACACTGAGGTCACCCCAGAGCTTCTCCTCTCCAGGTGAACACCCCCAGCTCTCGCAGCCTTTCCTCCCAGCAGAGCTGCTCCATCCCTCTGCTCATCCTGGAGCCTCCTCTGGGCTCTCTCCAGCAGCTCCAGGTCCCTCCTGTGCTGGGCCCTGGGGCTGGGGCAGCTCTGCAGGTGGGGGCTCAGCTCTGCCCCTCTTGTTGTGCCCCAGTGGGTCTGAGCAGGCTCCAGCCCCGTGTCCAGCAGGTGCCAGGCCAGGAGAGGCTGGCACGGGCTCTGCCATGCCAGGGATGGTGCTGGAGAGCCTCGGAGGAGCTCCCAGGGCAGGCGGGAGACGCTGACACTTGTGACAAATGTTTATTCCCATCTAATAGAAAACCCTCCCCACTCCCTTCCCACACGGGGTTTTTTCTGGTCAAGGTCAGCCAAGCGCTCCCTGGAAATGTCACCAAACACACACAAAGTGTTTCCACAGCTCTGGGAGTGGTGGCAGCTCCCAATTTTCTTCTCACAGCTGTGGCAATGAGAGGCGGTGGCAAAAACCTCCAACTGCTGAGGCGTCCCCCAGAAATCCCCTGAGGAGAGCGTCCAGAATAAAGAAAGATTTTCTACTTCCATGGGGAACATCACAGGCTTTCTCTTTTCTTCCCGCCTCCCTCTTGCAAACTCTGGCTTCTGGATTCTGGGTGCCTGGAATTATTTGTGCTCCTTGAGATGTTTGTGCTGGTCCTGAGGAGCCTCCAGAGATGCCCCGTGGCTGAAATGCCCAACTGGATTTCCTTTCCTCTATCACTCTTCTAAACTATGCTGCATCATTGCTTTCCAATGAGCTGATTTTTGTTCCCAGCCCAGGAATTTCTGTACACTCAGGCCCAGCCACTCTGGCCACTGCCACTCGAGCAGTGCCATAAATTCCCTGCTTTAAACCAGGATAAAAGAACCCCACGAACATCGCTGCTACCTCCAGCTGAAATCAGCTGCCCTTTACAGGTCCCTTCGGAGAATCTGCTTAAGACAGAGATCAAGGAGGGGAAGTTTATAAAAAAAGCAAACATTTACTGGCAGATTGAGGATTGTTCATCAGCCATTTGCTCTCTGAACCTTGCTCTGCCCCTGCTTATGGAACATTGTAGTGCAATTAAAGCATCCCTGTGAGAACGAGCCATTAGCATTTGAACAGGAGCTACATTTTCCCAGGAGAAACTCGAATTTGTAGACTTCAAGTAGCATGGCTTTTCCCTTTCCACGGATGTATTACAGGATGCTACGTTTGCTTTTTGGGGTTTTTTTATATTCCTGCTCACTTGTGAGCATTTCTCTCAGCTTTGCAAAATTCTGGGATATGGTTTTTCCTTTCAGAAGTGCCTTGGGGGATGCTGGGGCACCAAATCCAGGTGTTGTTATTGAACTCATTTGCCATAATCCCATCCTGAGCTGGGTGTTTCCCACTGGAAGTGAAGGATCCCTTGGAGCAATCCCAAATGCAGGTGCCCAGCAGAGCAGTGGGAGCACAGACTGGGCCATGCCAGATCAGGAAATTCCCCATTTCCATCTCCACTGGGGCTCTTTTTCTCCTTTCTGCCTCCAGCTGTGCTCTCCCCGAGGTGCTGGGAGTCCTTCCGGAGCTGCTGGAGTGGGATCAGTGATGCCAGAGGGGGTTCAGCCACGAGCTGATGGAGCTGCCTGTGCCATGGGCTGGGAAGGAGCTCCTGGAACTCATCCCAGATGCTCACCCTGACCAGGCTAAACCTCCAATGTTGCCCTCTCCCCTACGGAGAGAGAGCTAAAAAATGCAGAATTCCTTGAAAAACTGGTGTGAATTGAGTGATTTTCCTTTCAGATTTCAGGAATTTTTCACTGAATCACAACATAGTTTGGGAAGGGACATTAAAGCCCATCCAGTGCCAGCCCTGCCATGGGCAGGGACACCTCCCACTGTCCCAGGCTGCTCCCAGCCCCAGTGTCCAGCCTGGCCTTGGGCACTGCCAGGGATCCAGGGGCAGCCACAGCTGCTCTGGGCACCCTGTGCCAGGGCCTGCCCACCCTCCCAGGGAACAATTCCTGCCCAATATCCCACCCATCCCTGCCCTCTGCCAGTGGGAAGCCATTCCCTGTGTCCTGTCCCTCCCTCCAGCCCTTGGAAATCCTCTCTCCCCATCTTTCCTGCAGCTCCTTCAGGCCCTGCAAGGCCACACTGAGGTCACCCCAGAGCTTCTCCTCTCCAGGTGAACACCCCCAGCTCTCGCAGCCTTTCCTCCCAGCAGAGCTGCTCCATCCCTCTGCTCATCCTGGAGCCTCCTCTGGGCTCTCTCCAGCAGCTCCAGCTCCTCCCTGTGCTGGGCCCTGGGGCTGGGGCAGCTCTGCAGGTGGGGTCTCACCTGAGCACAGGGGCACAATCCCCCCTGCCCTCCCTGCTGCCCACCCTGGGGCACAGGGAATTTCTGGGTCCCAGTTCTCACCCACCAACACCCCAAATCCTTCTCCCAGGGCTGCTCTCTCAGCTCATCCCCAGCACTGTCCCCTCCTGCCACTCCCAGCCGGGCAGTGCAGCAGCCCTGGCCCCCCCTCGTCTCCTCGTTTGCCCAGGGGTCCCTGCCTGCACATTTTGGGGGTCTGGGAATGAAACCCCCGGCCCAGAACTGCTCCTGCCAGGGTCCCACAACACCAACAGCTCCCAAAGCAAAGCAGCCACCCCTGCCTGACCCCTGGCACACACGTCACTCACTCCCGGTCCACGCTGATTTTGTATCTCTGTTTCTCCTGGGCAGGATCAGATTTAAAGTGCTTCTTCAGAGCACTGTGTTTGACCTTCTGGAAGAGGCTTTTCCTGCTCTTTTGCTCCCTGTTCTGGCTCAGGCTCGGCTCCATGTGCTCCAGTGCCTCTGAGCCCCTGCACTCAGCACTCGCTCCCAGGCTCTGGGGCTGGGGCAGAGCTGCGGCACCCCAGCAAAGGCAGATTGGCACTTCCACAGCTCCAAATTGCCAGCAGAGACTGAAACAAGGCAGAATTTCACTTCTTTCCCCCCTCTCCTCTGGCTGCACGGCCAAGCAGAGAGCAGGGAGCTCTGCCTGCCACACAATAGAGGCAAATTCTCCAGGGCACGGAGCTCCGAGGGAACATTTCGTTACAATGGCATCCTACAGAACGCACATATGGAACAGCCCCGGCCACAAACTGCAATTACAACCCCGGCTCTGCTTTAACAGAATTATTAGAGCTGAACTAAAATGCTGTTATCCACCTCTTGGAAATGTTATTACTGAGCACAGATTACATCACCCCGAGAAGGGCAGACAGGGACCGGCGTGGACAGACTTTTGCAAGAGGCACAGAGCTCTGACCTCAGCCTCGACACAAATTGCCCTGGGGAAAAGAGCCCTGCACCCAGAGAGGAGCCCTCACATCCAGCTCCTCAGCACAGACATTACTGTCACACAGAGCTCTGCAGGAAAAGAAAAAACCCTTTCATCTTTGGAGGGTGGATGGAGGATCCACAGCCTCCCTGCTCCTGCTCATTTCTGCTGGAGTGATTCTTTTGGGGCTGCTTCCCACATAACAGAGCTGGAGTGATCCTTTTGGAGCTGTTTTACACGGAAAACCAAGGGAGGAAGATGTTTGCAGAGTGCTCTGCACCACCCCTGTCCTGCCACCCTTATTGGGGGGTCTTGGAATGCAAGGTAGGCTCAGCTCCAGAGCCAAAACATGAACTCCTGCCCCCAGAGGTGCCCAAGGCAGCCAGAGACACCCCACCCATCCCAGTTTGGGGGAAACCTCAGGAATTTGGGGGTGTCAGACATGGTGGAAATGTTTGCAGCCAGGTCAGGCACCTGGGGGGGCTTCTCTTGGGGTGCAGTTTAACAGAGATTACAGTGATGAGGGACATCCCAGGGATGCCACTGAGACCTCAGACATCCCCATTTTCCTTCTCCAAACAACCCAAAAAGCAGGAGCCAGCTGGCACCTCTCACACGTGTCAGAAACAGCTCAGTGAGGGCTCCACCAGTGAGTTTTGCCTGTTTAACACCATCCTTCTGGCACTGCTGCCTGTCCAGGACACAAAAATGTGCACAAAAAAGCAACTGGAAGGAGTTCAGTGGCACTTGGGGTGAGCTGTCGGCGTTGCACAGGCAGACATGAACGGGATGTATTCCAAATCAGTGCAGGGAAAATCAGATTTTTCCATGTCCTACAGATATTCTGTAGCTTAAATCACACTGGGTGGGCTAAGGAGAGCCAAGTTCCCTGTCCCAGGAATCACAGAATCACAGGAATACTAAGGCTGGAAAAGACCTCTGAGATCACCAAGCCCAACCACTTAAACCATGGCCTCAAGTGCCACATCTGTGTTTTTGAACCCCTGGGGCAGCCTGTCCTGGGGCTTTACAACCCTTTCCACGGAGAAATTGTCCCTGTTGTCCAATCTTAACCTCCCCTGGCACAGCTTGATGCCTTTTCCCCTTGTCCTGTTGCTCTGGGGGAGCGGAGCCCCCCTGGCTGCAGCCTCCCCTCCAGGGGTTGTGGAGAGCAGTAAATGTGACAATCCACCCAGAATTTCACCCTCTTTCTGAAGAAGTTCTTCCTTTCTGTCCCTTTCCCTCCTGCCAGGCCTTTGTAACATCCTGCCCTGCCTCATCTGGGGTTTGGGATGTTCCTGCGGGAGCACAGGGGCAGAGCTCTGTCCCCAAGGACACTGAAAACATGGGAACAACTCAGGCCAGGGTCACTCCCGAGCCAAGAGGGAATTGCGGCTCAAAACAGAACAGGGGGACCGTTCCAGCTGGAAAATGGAGAGATCTTTGCTTTGCCTTTTGAGTCATTCCAGTGTGGCTTCTGCATTATCAGCCTTGAGGGGGCATTTGTGTCACTTCTTTCACCCTTCCCTGCAACCAGACCCGGTAAAAGCTCCCCGTTCACAACCCCATCCTGCAACTTTCAAGTCAAATCATCGGCCAGGAGCTGAGCTCTGTGGAAAATGACGCATCCTGGAAGACTTCCCAAGACAAGAACGGGAAACAGCTCCCTGGCACAGGGTTTGGAGCAGTCCAAACGGGCAGCCCTGCCAAAAACCTGCCCACTTACAGCACAGCAGAGCCAGACCCAGAGCACTGAGCTCGGACTCCTGGATCTGCCTGGCACTGGAAAAGCTGGAGAAGATGAAGCTCAAAGCTGTGCTGGCTCCAGTGACCCAGGGAACATCTCCTTCATTGATTGTTTACTCTGTTAACTACAGCAGCTGTCCTTGACTTTGAACCCCCCTGCGAGCTGGAACAGGCTGGAAGAGGCTTCGGGAAACAGCACTCTGAGGTTCTGTTAACTTTAAAAAATGACTCTGTGAAAGCAAAACCCAGGAGTGCAGCGCTCGAGGGTCTCGGCAGCAACGTGGAATGACAGAAATGCCGTGATGAGCTCATGCTCTGCTCAGATAAAAGCACTTTCAAAAGGAGGGGATTAAATGGATGAGAAAATAAAACACAGCCCCTCTCCAGCTCTCCACAAGCAGCACAAAACCCATGAAGGACTGGAACAGCCCCGCTCCCATGGGCTGCTCCTCCTCCCCAGGGACACACACATGGCTTGGAGCTCTGATGCTCCTCGAGGAGCAAACTTTAAAGCCCCTAAAGCCCCTAAAGCCGCCCCTTTGCTCTGCAGCACAGCAGAGGAAGGGGCCCTGTGGATGTTGCCCTTTACAGAATCCCAGAATGGTTTGGGTTGAAAGGGACCTTAAAGCCCATCCAGTGCCACCCCTGCCATGGCAGGGACACCTCCCACTGTCCCAGGCTGCTCCAAGCCCCAGTGTCCAGCCTGGCCTTGGACACTGCCAGGGATCCAGGGGCAGCCACAGCTGCTCTGGGCACCCTGTGCCAGGGCCTGCCCACCCTCACAGGGAGGAATATTTTCCTTACATCTGCTCCAATCCTGCTCTCTGTCAGACCCTCTAGAGCTGCCAGAGTCACCCAAAAGCTCCCAGGGATGCACAGGCTGGGATTGTTGGGGTGTCTGTGCAGGGCCAGGAGTTGGACTGGATGATCTTTGTGGGTCCCTTCCAGCTCAGGAAATTCCGTGGTTCTGTAGGGATCTTTTACAGCCTTGATTTGTTTGTGCTTTCACTGCATTTTATGTACGGCCTTCTGGGAACAGCAGGAATTCCGTCCATGGAAAAGGCACCGAGGGAAGTGCCCGGTGCTTCCCCAGCACTCTGGGATTGGATTTAGCGAGGGGAAGCAGCAGGAAGGAGTCACTGCTCTGGGACAGCTGGAATTCCATCAGGAACCTGCCCCCTGCAGAAAGCCACTGTGCAAAGGAGATGGGGATGTTGGTGGAAAATTCAACTGAAAAGGAGAAGCCTCCAGAGGAGAAGGAGATGCCAGGATCAAACCTGTGAGTCTGGTGTTGGCAATTTGTGCAACTGCAGCCCTTAATTTCTGAGTAATAACATCTCCTGAGATAACTCAGGGAAGCTGCTTTATCCCGGCATCCTTAACTGCCTTTAAAGCAGCGCTTGTAATTCAAGATGAAGATATTAATTTCAGAAGTGTTGAAAATTTCTACATTCACATTCATCTTCCTGAAGAAAGAAGCTCCAAAACCTCAGCTACATTCCTCAAACGCACCTGGCTCATGAAATGACGCCTCAACAAACCGAATAGGGATACGTGGTCCATGTGCACAGTAACTGCAGCCTGCACGTTGTGGGATGACTTTCAGGGGAAAAAGGATGATGATGATGACTGAATTTTCCTTCTGGATAAGTGAGGAAAAGGGGATGGAGCTGCTGCTGCCTCAGTTCACTCTGAAAGCACAGGAGCTCAGGAAATCTCTGGAAAAGCAGGGATAAAAGGAGAGGAAATAACTGTGTGTGAGTGTCTCAGGCACCTTCTGAAGGGACTGATCCCCCCAGGAGGAGCAGGAAGGGCAGAGGATGGAGAAACACAGGTTTGCCAATAAAAAATGAGAGTCGGTTGTTAATACTTGCACTTCTTTTTCTGGTTAAGATGGGGGGAAACTTTCCTTTGAAAAGTACAGCAGAATATAACTTATTGAGGAGATGGAAACAAGAACTGGTGAGGGAGACAAAGTGACTGGACACATTCCCAGCCAGAGGGGCCACCTGGACACATCCCCAGCCCAGGGTTTCCCAGAGCAGCCGGGTGTGGAAAGCTCCTCAGCTCAGCAGGGAGAAGTGAGGGTTTGGCAGAGCTGCAGCTGCACCAACACCCAGAGATTCCTGCCATGAGCCCCCCAAAGGGGCTTCCAGGAAGTGTGGACAGGGATTTTTCGCAGGGGCACTGACAGGACAAGGGGAATGGCCTTAAGCTGAAGGAGGACAGGATTAGAGTGGATATATGGGCAGAATTCCTGCCTGTGAGGGTGGGCAGGCCCTGGCACAGGGTGCCCAGAGCAGCTGTGGCTGCCCCTGCATCCCTGGAGTGTCCAACACTCAAGTAACACCCACTTTTATTGGGGTCAGGGATAGGACAGAGAGCATTCCCAGAGCCCGCTGAAGGAATCTGGTGGCCCAACCTCTGCTGTTAATGAGACACTCAACAGCAGCAGTTGCCTGCGTCCTGCTTTGAGATGAATCCCGGGAGTGGCTCCAGCAGGGGCTGCTCCAAGCCCCATCCCCTCCCCGTGCTGTGTCCCCGAACACTTTGTACCCCTGGAACTGAGCAGCTGCTCAGGGGCTGAGGAGCAGCAGAGCCAGTCAGGCTGTGCTGCTTCTGCTGGAGCTTTGCTGATCTCATTTAGAGAGGGCCTAATATTCCCCTCCTAATTAATTTGTTCTGTTCGCCTGCGACCGAGCTGTTTTTTGTTCTTTGGGAGCTCCTCAAAAATTAGCTGCAATACCTGATGGAATTTAATTATATAGGCTAAGGAAAGTGATTAAGGGCAAAAAGAGAGCTGATCACACCTCAGAGGCTTCAAGGGTATCAGCAGAAGGGAGGCAGAACCTGCTTTTCTCAGGTGGAGGGAGAATATGGAGGAGTGATTGTCCCAGCAGGGATTTGAGGTTGGAGATGAACATTCCCTGATATCAGAACGCCTTTGTAAGGGTCAGCTGTGAATGACTAAAGCTGTCCAGATCTGCCTCAGATACCATGCCAGGGAAATCAGGTCTGCACATCAGCCCTGGCCCTGTGCAGCAGCTCTGGATTTGGATGCTCTTCAATCCCCTTGGGAGCTGAGTGCTCCATAATGGAGACCAGGCTGCAAGGGGAGCATCCCCCACGAGAACTCGAGGGGAATTGCTCCCTATCCCTGCTGGGATTAGCTTGATCCAGAGTCTGGGACCACACATCCCAGCTCTCAGTGGGAGAGCTGAGCTACCCAAGCTGCTAGACGTGAGGGAAGGCAAGAAGCTGGGATTCTTCCAGGGCATGGTTTAACTCCTGGAAGAGTGGTACAAAAGCAGTTCTGCCATCCAGCCCAGAGCCTCCTGTAAACTGAGCCAGCAGAGTGTCCTGGGGTCCCAGGGACACCGAGCTGTCCCTGAGCCTGCAGAGTGTCCTGGGGTCCCAGGGACACCGAGCTGTCCCTGAGCCTGCAGAGTGTCCTGGGGTCCTGGGGGACACCGAGCTGTCCCTGAGCCAGCAGAGTGTCCTGGGGGACACCGAGCTGTCCCTGAGCCTGCAGAGTGTCCTGGGGTCCCGGGGACACCGAGCTGTCCCTGAGCCAGCAGAGTGTCCTGGGGTCCTGGGGGACACCGAGCTGTCCCTGAGCCAGCAGAGTGTCCTGGGGCCCTGGGGGACACCGAGCTGTCCCTGAGCCTGCAGAGTGTCCTGGGGTCCCGGGGACACCGAGCTGTCCCTGAGCCAGCAGAGTGTCCTGGGGTCCTGGGGGACACCGAGCTGTCCCTGAGCCAGCAGAGTGTCCTGGGGTCCTGGGGGACACCGAGCTGTCCCTGAGCCAGCAGAGTGTCCTGGGGGACACCGAGCTGTCCCTGAGCCAGCAGAGTGTCCTGGGGCCCTGGGGGACACCGAGCTGTCCCTGAGCCTGCAGAGTGTCCTGGGGGACACCGAGCTGTCCCTGAGCCTGCAGAGTGTCCTGGGGCCAGGGGCCAGTGGGATCTGGGGGCAGGAGGAAGAGCAGTGCCAGCAGGTCAGGGAGTGATCCTGCCCCTCTGCCCTGCTCCTGGAGCTGTGCCCAGCCCTGGGCTGCCCAGCTCAGCCGGGACAGGGAACCACTGCAGAGGGTCCCATGAGGGCCAGGAGGATGATGAGGGGACTGAGGAAGGGCTGAGGGAGCTGGGGCTGCTCCCCTGGAGAAGAGACAGCCCAGAGGGCACCTCATCCCTGTGTCCCAACGCCTCAGGGCCGGGGGCCGAGCGGCCGGGGCCGGCCAGATCCCAGCAGTGCCCAGGGACAGGACAGGGACACCGGGCACAGAGTGACACCCAGGAGGCTCTGTGTGAGCAGGAGGAGAAACTTCTCCTCTGTGGGGGTGCCAGAGCCCCGGGACAGCTGCCCAGAGAGGCTGCCCAGGGCTCCTTCCCTGGGGATGATCAAACCCACCTGGATGTGACCCTGTGCTCCAGGTGACCCTGCTGGAGCAGAGGGGTGGGAGCAGAGGATCTCCAGGGGTCCTTCCAACCCCAGCCATCCTGGGATTCTGTGGGCTCCAATCTCAAAACCTGCTTGGTTTTGTAGGACAAGTGGAGTGTCTGCCTGTGCTTCAGTCTGAGAGCTGGGAAATGGTGATAATCCTGATTTTCTCAGCTGGGCCTTGGGAGCCTCCTTATAAATATTTATGAAGTGCTCTGTTTATAATTGAGAGTAAATAAATGGGTGTATGGAATTCACAGTCCAAGCATGCAAGTTGTTCTCTTTCACACCCTCAAACAGAGTCATTTATGGTTTCTGCTTTCCTCTGGAAGCAAAGGATTTGGGAAGAACAACTTCAAAACCTCCCATCTCAAAGGGAGCCGCAATTAGGAAAGAAAAGCCAGGATTTAAGGGGCAAATCCTGCTGACGTCAGGAAAGGCAGGGAAAAGCTCCCAGAGGTACTTCCTGTGCCTGAAGATGGAGATGGTGCCTGCTGAAGTTTGTAAAGTGCTGAAGTGTCCAGATCCTTTCTTAAATCATTTTGAGAGGGGACATCCCGCTCAGACACTCCGAATCTTTTGGGATCTTGTCCACTCGTTCTGCTGTGACACCTGTAGGGGCTTTTGGGGACCTTCTGGGAATCCTCCTGGTTGTCTTTTTGCATCTTCCCACCCCCTTTGTCCTGAGCAGCAGCTGTCCATGGCCTTGTCCTTGACCTTGTCCCTGATCCTGTCCCTGCCCATGTGCCCAACTCAGCAGCCAGCTAGAAGTGCACATTCCCAGTGAACCCACGGGGTGCTGGCAGGGGAGCTGGAACTGGACAATCTTTAAGTTCCATTCCAAGCCAACCATTCCAGGATTCCATGACCCTTTCCTGGACGCCTGTCCCAGCACTCAGGCCATGCTGGCCAGAGCTGGCCATGCCCTGCAGCTCCTCCTGTCCCTGTTTGCACCTCTGCTCACGCCCAGCCAGCCCAGCAGTGACAGCTCCAGGTAACTCCTGTCCCCTACATGGTCCCACCACCTTTTCCTTCACCTGGAAAATGCCCCAGGCCCTGCCTGCCATTACCATGGGAATGCTTTCCTGCCCGTGCTGTCAGGAGGTGGCGAGGAGCTAAATTGCACCAGGCAGCCACTGATGGATGATGGCACCCAGAATTAACCAGAGGGATATTTATATTTTCCCTGCCGAAGCCTTGGAATGAGTCCCTCTGTGTTTGGCAGCTCTCCCCCAGAGCTGCTGAGGGCTGAGGCAGACGCCTGCAGAGAGTGAGTGCTGGCTTTGTTTACGAGGGAGTTACTCTCACAGGGAGGAGCTCAGCCAGTTGCTTTCCTCTTTAAGGTGACACCATTATTTTTGTGCCTCTCTGGAGCGAAAGTGAGCTCAGCCTTGGCCCCTTCTGCTGGCGTTTTTGCTGTGGGACAATTTGATTTGCCTGTGTCATAGAATCGTAGAATCATGGAATCATGGAATCACAGAAACATGGAATTATAGAATCATTGAATCATGGAATCATGGAATGGTAGAATCACAGAAATATGGAATCATAGGATCATGGAATCATGGAATCGTAGAATCATAGAGTGATAGAATTACGGAATCACGGAACCACAGAAACATGGAATCATAGAATAATGAACTCATAAAATCACAGAGTCCCAGAATCATGGAATAGTTTGGGTTGGAAGGGACCCCAAAGCCCATCCAGTGCCACCCCTGCCATGGCAGGGACACCTCCCACTGTCCCAGGCTGCTCCAAGCCCCAATGTCCAGCCTGGCCTTGGGCACTGCCAGGGATCCAGGGGCAGCCCCAGCTGCTCTGGGCACCCTGTGCCAGGGCTGGAATTCCTTCTCTCCTGCTGCTCCAAACAAGAGCTCAGCAGTCTTTCAATTTGAACACCCACAGGAAGTGAGAGTGGTTTAACCCCTGCAGCTCTGGGAGAACCTCTCCCAAACTGTGAAGAGCAGCACAAACCACACACAGAGCTGGGACACGACCACCGTGGACAGGATGAAGCTGTGCCCAGCTGCCCCTCGGACTGGCCCTCACTGGACAAAGCTGTGTCCAACTGCCCTCCAGGGCTGGTTTTGCTCCCCTCCCTGGCAGCCAGCAGAGAGCCCTCAGGGCAGCCACAGGCCACCTTGCTTTTTGGACTATTTTCTGTTTGGCTGGATTGATAATGCCGGAGTAATTACTTAGGAAAATTCCTTAATCAAAATCACATTTGTGGAGGTAATGAGCAAATAGGTCAAGGAGAGCAGTGTGCCTTAGGAGCAGGAGCTGCCTCCCTGAGCATCTGCAGAGCTGGCGGCCTGCAGGGGCCCGGGCTGAGCTCCAGGGCCTCTTGGCAGTGCAGGGATTCAGCCAAGCTGCTCTTTTGGGTGCTCTGTGCTCTGGGGAGCTGCAAGCATCTCCCAGGACTTCTCTGCCCTGGTTCTGAGTGTTCCAAGTCATCCTTCCAGGAGCACGTTGCTTTCACAGGGATGTGTTCAGACTCTGGATGGCTCTGGCCATCAGCACCCAGAGGTTTTAGAGGAAGCCTGGATGATAGAATCTGTCCTGGATTCTTGGGAGGGTGGGAACCCTCAGAGACTCGGACAGTCCAAAGCATTGCAAGCACAGAAAAGGTTTACTCCAAGATTTCACATTTTAACCAACTAAATACCACGATGAAGCAAGTGCTGCTGAGCCCCCAAACCCCAGCTGGGAGCTCAGCTGTCCAAGGCACAGCTCGCTGGCCTCCCTGTCTCTGACCCTCACCCACTTCAGTCCCTGCTGCCAGCCTCAGGTTGGAGAATTTGGGATAATTGCACATCACACACAACCTCTGGCACCTCCCTGTGCCTCTCCGGGGGATCCTTCAGGAATTCACTGAGCAGCCACAACCCAGAGCAGGTCCTGCAGGACTCTGATCGTCCATCCACTGTGAAACCCAACTCTTTGTCCTCATCCACTGCCTGCTGTCATGGAATATGTTACCAACTCTCGAGCAGGCCTTTCCTCTTAGCTGTTCTCCAGCCCTGCTGATGAAAGACTTCCCTGGCAATTCCCAAAGAAAAAGGCTCTGCCTTGATGGCATCACTGCCATGCCCACATGAGCCAGGCTCACCACGGGCCACCTTTCCCAAAGCCATCCTGCCTACCCCACTTCATTTCACTGCAGTCCCTCAGGGTGCACCTGCAGCCCCAGCTCATCTTCCACAGCCCCAGCACCACCTCCAGAGCCTTCCTGAAGGTGGGCATTGCCACCCTCACTCACCAGTGGAATGGCTGGGCTGAGCTCAGGGCAACTCAGCTCTGATTTCAAACCTCTTCACTGGACATTGTCTAGTCCAGGTTACTTTTTACCATTTCACTGATAAGATTTTGTACAAAACTTCACTGGTTCTTCAGTTTTAGGGAGGTGATCAGACACAGCCCCTACCCTGCACAGGAATCTCCTGTCCTCCCCCTCTACAGGGATTAACAGTGCAAAGAGAAAAAAATCAGGGTTTTGTCTTCCCTGAGCACCCTCACATTCTCACTTTGCCATCATTTTCTAGCAAACTCTGCCTAGAAAAATTTTCCCTCCTCTAGATCAAGACATCAGATTGCTCAGGAAAAACACAACACTTTTTCTGTTGAAAAATCTCCTTTCATCTTGAGGTGATTCTCTGGATGAATCTCAACAGAGGAGATTCCAAAGCACATCTGGGAGGGAGAGCTCAGCTTTGTCCAAAAATCTCCAGGCAATTCCAGATTTGATCCTCTGCAACTCTGATAGTAGAAAGGAATTTTGTTGGTTTTACATCTATTTCTTTAGGAATTGGCAAAATTCACCAACAGAAAATCAAGAGCAAAAGCAAAAAACCTCCCCAAACCTATGGAAGCCAGACATTGCATGGCACATGCTTCCCGCTGGGAGAGAAGGAAACAGATTCCAGCCCAAACTGAGGTTAGGCCTGGTCTTTAAAGCTTTGCTGCAAAGCCCAGAACACTCCTTGGGACCTGAGCTCTATTCCAAGCTCAGCCTTGTCCTGGGGAGGATTCACATCCTCCAAATGCAACATCTGGGCTTTGTCCTGTGCCTCTGCCCACGCTGAGCCGAGCCAGCACCCCTCAGCAAGGCACCCACAGGGGTGCCAAGATGAGAGGAGTCACCCTCCGAACGCTGTTGCTGTCCCCAAACTGGATGCAGCGTCCCCAAGGTGTGAGCTTGGCCACAGCACCACAGCAGTGCCACCGTGCCCTGAGCCTGTCACACAGCAGGGTGGCACTGGAGCCCCCAGGCCACGCTGAGGGGGTGGGATGGGGGCATCTGGGAGGGCCGGTGGAGGGTCAGGGCTGTGCCACCACCTGGTCAGTGGCCAGGGTGTCCTCAGGAGCAGGGCAGAGGAGTTGCTGCTAATTGCAAGTGCCCCTGATTGAAGGAGGGCAGTGCAATTAAACCTCATAAACAACTCAGGAGCGTAAATCAGGAGCGGGCTGGCAGCAGCCAGTGAAACATTAATGGCCTGACAGCTGCTCCAAGGTAAATATTTCATCATCTCCACCAAGTATCATCCTGACAATTATGTTCAACCATGTTCACAGGTGTCACCTGCGACTGAACTCAAGGCTGGGAGCGTGTCTGTGCCAGCAGGGTGAATCCCCATGGAGTGACCAGGACCTGTCAGCTCCTGAGGGATGAGCCTGGACACTCGAGGAGGTGTGAGAGCAGCATCACAGCCCAGAGGTGAGACCAGGGGCTCAAGGAGCGGAATTTGTTCTTGTGGGAAGAGCTCAGCACTCCCCAAACTGCCAGAGCCTCACTGAGCACCACGGGCAGGAAAGCAGCTCCTCGAGGGAGGCTGGATTGAGGATCTTGGAGGTCTTTTCCAACCTTAATGATTCTGTGATTCACATTGAGTTCAAGGCCAAGCATGGGAGGAGCAAACATCTCAAGATCTTTGGGTTCTCCTGCAGAGACGGAACCAGAACCTTTGTTCTTCTGGCTATGGAACTGCCGAGCTGGAAAGGAGCCTCCTGCTGCTTTTCTCCGTTCTCACTCCTCCACATCAGCCACACTGGGCACTGGCACTGCTGCCCATCCCTTGTCCTGCCTGCCCTCCCCAGCCATGGGCACAGAGCTGCTCTGCTTCTGTGCCACTCCAGACCTTGCTGCCTGGACCTGGGAATGATCCCGATGCAGATCCAGCCCCTGCCAGCTGTCCTGGGCAAAGCCCACGGGTTGTGTGCCAGGTCAGGAGTGCTGGGGCTGCTCCTCAGGGCTGCTGGCACTGTCCTGGGTCACTGACAGCCTCCTGAGGGACAGGGTGACCTCACAGATGTGGAGTGACAGCCTGCTGCATTCCAGAACGTTCCACAGCAACTCAACCTGTCCAACCCCCACTGCAGCTCTCCCTTCCAGCAGAGAACATTCAGCGCTGCTCAGATCCCACACTGATGCTTTGGCCTGAATCCTTTGATGGATGAATCCACTCAGAATCCTGTCAGGCAAGTGGAGAGCTGAGTGGAGCCATCCTTCCATCTCCTGGTGCTGCCCTCTGCCCCAGCACAGGGACCGAGGACACAGAGCAAAGGACAGCAGTGCAGGTGTGACAGGAAAGCTCCTCCAGCCATGTCACACCTGGAGTCCTCTGGGGTCACTCCTGTACCTCTCAGATGGTCACCAAGGAGGAGAAACACACAGAGAGCAGCCTCAGACAAAGAGGACACCACTGACTCTGTGCTGCTGGGTCTGCCAGGGTGGGATGCAGTGAGGGCAGGCAGCTCCTCCTGAGGGGCAGCTCCGAGCTCTGCTCCCTGGGACAGGGACAACACCCAGGGAACGGCTGGAGCTGGGCCAGCGGAGGGTTGGGTTAGATTTTGGAAAAGGTTCTTCCCCAGAGGGTGCTGGGCACTGCCCAGGCTCCCCAGGGAATGGGCACGGCCCCGAGGCTGCCAGAGCTCCAGGAGCGTTGGGACAGCGCTGCCAGGGGATGCCCAGGGTGGGATTTGGGGTGTCTGGGCAGGGCCAGGAGCTGCACTGGGTGGTCCTGTGGGTCCAGCTCAGGAGATTCTGTGGTTCTGTGCATTCCTGCAGCTGGCAGATTTTGGGTAGAAAGCCACGCACTGGAGATTTCATATTTATCTCAGTGCTTTTTGGAGGGGCCACTCTGAGCCCTGGGGCAGCGCTCAGGACTGGCAGTGGTGGAACATCTGTGGGGGGGTTCTTTTAGAGAGCAGCTCTTATCCACAGAAGTGATTTCACAGCAGAGATAGAGGTGTTGGCACAGCTGACAAACCACGGACAGACTTGGGGAGAGAGCTGCAAAAGGCCAGCCACATATTTTAGAATTATTTTCCTGAGGAGGATTTGGTGAGATGTGAACTTCATTATTTGCTAATGTTGCAGCACAGAGCCTTGTCCAAGGCCCAGGAGAGTCAGAAGGAATCTTTCCATTAACTTCCCTGATTGTAAGTGAGATTGTGACAGATGTACTCCCTTTCCCTTCCTCCGCAAATATTTCGAATCAAACAGCACGAGCAGTTGGATGTGTCCTTCTCTGGAGGAGGGCATCGTTCCCTCCTAGGGCTGCTCACATAAATAACCCCGGGGGAGTCTTTCAGGTGCCCAGAACAAATCAGATGGTCTGAGGGTAATAAAGCTTCAGGGAAGGGGAAGTGAGGCAAGAGCCACTCCATTCCCAAAGTGGCTGGAGGGCCAGGAGCAGCAGGGCCTGCATCAAGGATAGGAGTTGTTTGCAGACAACAGTGAAATTGTCTTCAGCATGAGCCAAACCTTCCTGCTGTGTGTCAGCCTTGAGAAAAACCTCCTGAAAGCCACCAGAAAACACCCTTGGCATGTCCCAGAAAGGGAATGCCCTGGAGATATGGGCTGTGGAGAAGCTGCCTCAGGTAGGGAAATTGCTGGAAGGAAGGGGAAGGCAAAGATTCAGCCTCAGCTCCTTGCTCTGCCTGAGCAGAGCCTGAGACAAGGCAGGGAGAGGCACTGGCTGAGCCCTTTGGGATGTGGATGCTAAACCAGAACCTCCTCAGTCAGGTTTTCAGAGGCTTCAGCGCTGTCTCCTGCTGGTAATCACTCCCACTTCCCCTGTGCAAGGCCTGTGAGAGCTCCGCGCCGGAGCTCAGGTGAGGCACTCGTCACACACCCAAGGACTGGCTCGCTGGAATTTAACCAGGTCACTCCTCCAGCATCACCTGCACCCTCTGGAAGCTGAGCTGGTCACTTGGAGCCGTGCAGAGCCCGTGGCCACTGCTCTCGTGGGGGCTGTGGCCAGTGGGCAGCTCTCAGTTCACTGCTCCAGGCAACAGCACCAAGGCTAAAGCAGAGAACCTTTATTCCAGTACATTTTTGTGCAGTTTAAAGTCAAAAAAAACCCAGCTGGGAACTAGAGGAAGCTGATGGTGATGGAAGCAGGGCATAGATTGAGTTGCAATGTCTGGGCAGGGGTCCAACAAGAGGGGAAGGGAAGTTTACCGATTCTGGCACGCTTTTAATGGAGCTCTGCTTCCAGCTCCTCACCTCTGTTTACACTTCCGTGGAGTGTGATAGGATCAGCAATCAGGAAGCAGGAGAGGCTCAACACGCACAATGTGCTTATAAAGATTTCATTCTTCACAGTGTCAAAAGCAACTTTCTGGAGGCCAATTTAAGTGTTGTCAATACCGGGTGCAAATTGGCCTTAACATTTTAAATTGATGTTTTCTGTAAACTGCTCTGATTAATGGAAGAAAAAGATTGTGTTTCTGCCTCTCCTCTGAAGATCTAATGGAGGTAACAAACAATAATTGATCTGGCGAGACCCAGAGAGGCAAACAGGGAGAGTCAGAGCTGCTACAGAAATGATTTTACCCATCCACAGAAGGATGGCACGGGACAGAACAGCTGCTTAGAACGTGGGCTTGCTTGGGTTTGTTCCCTGAGGAAAATCTGAGCAGCTTTAACTAAAGTATCTGAACTTCAGGCAGAAGGGTTTGACTGTAAATTGCCCCCACGGTGTCCAATCTGTGTCCTGGAAAATCCCAAACCTGCTGGCCTGAGCCTCAGGCCACATCTCACAGATCCTGGAGCCTTGAAGATGCTGAGACTCAGTCTCCCACCTGGACACCAAATTCCCAGAGCATCTAAACAGGGGCTCCCTGTGGACTTTCTCACAGGCAACCTCTAAAAGCCCTACTCAGGTCAGAGGGACTCAGCTCTGGGGTACCAATCTGAGCAGGGCCACCCCTCTCAGCCTTGCTCCTGATTGCACTCCTACATGTCATCATTTCACCTCCTGGTGAACGAGCTAAAGCAGCTGATGGAGGAATGGGAGAGCTCCAGCGAGGAGAGAGGAGTGGCCATGGCAGACGGAGGGGATGGAGCCCTCAGTTCCATCAGCAGAAGGGACATTGGTCTGACTCAAGCTCCTGGGAAGCTGGAGCTTGGGAAGTGTGGCAGGACAGGACAGGACCTGACCTTCCCCTTTTAGGTGTTATGGTCCAAAACTGTTTCCATTTCTGCTTCTGTGTGTTTTGAGAACAGCACTGCTCTGCCATTCCCAACCCCACTGTACAGATCCAGGAACTGGGAAAGCAGCCAGATGGATCAGGCTGGACCTCCTACACACACGGAGTCTCCATCCTCCCTGACTCCATCCCACTGCTCCTTGTCAGTGTTCCTGTGACTCCTGCATCCATCCATCCATCCATCCATCCATCCCACTTCCCAGGATCACATTATCCCATCAGCCCCAGGATTTGCTCTTAAACCCAGCAGCTGTTACAAATACCAGGCAGACAGTGGTAGGACAAGGGGAAATGGTTTTAAACTAAAAGAGGAGACATTTAGATTGGATACCAGGATGAAATTCTCCCTGTGAGGGTGGGCAGGCCCTGGCACAGGGTGCCCAGAGCAGCTGTGGCTGCCCCTGCATCCCTGGCAGTGTCCAAGGCCAGGCTGGACACTGGGGCTGGGAGCAGCCTGGGACAGTGGGAGGTGTCCCTGCCCATGGCATGGGGGGGCACTGGATGGGCTTTAAGATCCCTTCCCATCCAAACCATTCTGGGATGCGTTGGTGCCAATCCCTGGCTCTGGGAATCAGGCCTGGTGCTCCCAGCCGAGTGCAGGAGGGCCTGGGAGCTGCTCTGGAGCATTTTGGGCATCACTCAGAGCATCCCCAGAGCCCCTCAGTCCCTCCAACGTGTTGGGTACATCCTGCATAGGGTTCCCTGACTTTTTCCACCTCGATGCCTCTTCTCCACCGGAGCACCGTGCCAGGCAATCCTGCTCCAGCGCACTCCCACGTTATCCCCGAGTTCGGTGTGGAGCTCTCAGCAGGCCGAGTCCCACGGGGAGGTTTTGTTTCAAAGTAAATCTGTCAGCTCAGCCCTCCCTCCTGCTCCCAACTTCCATTAGTCCGGCTTAAAAAATAAAAATTTTTAAAAAGCTGTTGCCATAGTAACCCCCAGTTTGCAGGCACCACCCGGCTGAGAAGCACCTGCTGGCCCCGTGGCTCCGGGCCTGCACTCTGCCCAAGGAATGCGACATTCCACAAAAACACTTGGAGCAGGCACCTGCTCCTTATCCCGGGGCTCTGGATGCTGCTGCTGAGTCGTGGCTGCGTGGATCCTGCGAGTGTCATTACCCTCCCTGAGTGTGCACACTCACACCCTCCTCCTCCTCCTCCTCCTCTTCCTCCTCCTCCTTTGTTTCCCCACAACAGCCAGACTTCCTGATTTATTTTTTGAATCTTTTTTTCAGCTGTGTCACTCGTTAGCTGCTGTAACACACAAACCCCTGACATCAGCCACGGGAGATGTTTGGGCGTGAGACACAAGGAACGACTGCAGAAGTTGCTGCTTTTCAGTCCCCACCAAGTTTGCTGGCAAATAAATTTGCACTGGGGATATTTTGTTGTCTCCTGTGTCTTGTTAGTGGGGCAGGGTTTTCCCAGAGGTTCTTTCACACAGACTACCCTAAAATACTGGTTTATTCTGCTTTCCAGCTCAGTAAAAGGCTCAGGAGAGCAGAACAAACCAATATCCAGAGGCAGCAGCCAGTGAGGCCCTGGTGTGGCTGGGGGAAGGAGGAGGCTCTGGGACCAGGGGCAGTGCTCCTGGGCAGCCAAACCTCTCACAACTGAACATCCCCCAGCCTCTGGCAGCCATGGAAGAGGGGGGTTGGACGTCCAAAGCAGAAAAGATAAGCAAAGAAATATTCAGCAGTTTAACAGATCCATTTGGACGAGGGCAATTAAGCTGTTTGCACTCCAGCTCCTTCTCCTGGCTTTCCAACCCCTCCCTTCTCCCGTGTTTCTGGGTTCTAAAGCTGTTTGGGACACAGGCTTTGCTTCCCAGCGCCCGTTGGAAGCTGCTTTCCAAGCTCTGGCTGAGCACACAGGGCTGAAGGAGCCTTGTGGAGATGCAGGAGGAGCATCTCTGTGCATCCAGGGTGGAAGTGAGGATTCTAAATCCTCCACCCCACAGAACAGAGCAGCTGGTGTCCATAGTGAGGATCCTAAATCCTCCACCCCACAGAACAGAGCAGCTGGTGTCCATAGTGAGGATCCTAAATCCTCCACCCCACAGAACAGAGCAGCTGGTGTCCATAGTGAGGATCCTAAATCCTCCACCCCACAGAACAGAGCAGCTGGTGTCCTCTCAGCTCCCCCACCCCAGCAGCACCCAGCTCTCGCCACTCTGGACTGATCCTCCCCTTGGCAATGATATTCCAGGTGCCAGGACACCGAGTAACTCTTCCCTCGGAATGTTCTGAGACAGCAACTCTGACATTTTCGAGTGGCTCAGAAAATGCATCATTAACCCTTTGGGGATTTTCCTGGGAGGGAAGGCACTGGGGCCTTCCATGACGTGGGATGTGCCGGCAGGAAAAGCAGATGGAGTGGCACTGACTTGCCTCAGCTCCTACAAATCCTCAAGGTTTCATCGCTGGTCCTGCTCCCTTCTTTTCAAATGTCAGGGAATGGCAAGAGGAGCGTGGAGAAAAGCAAAGCCCCGTTCCTGGAGCACTCTGGGTGTTTTCCAGATGGTTTCCCTAATTCCTCACCCACCTGCACCTTAAGTAGTTTCTCACAACAGAGCGCAGGGGCTGGGAAACGACCGGGGGATGGTTTTACACCTGCTTTGTGTTCCCCTGAACAGCTGTAAATGACAACACAAACTGCGAGCAGCGGGGACTGGAACGCCCTCCACACACATCCCTGCACTGATCCTCGGCAGATTAATTCCAATAATTGCTGGGGATCTGGGGGAGAAGCTCGCTAATTCCGTGAAGGAAGAAAGGAAGCAGAGCCCAGCTGATCTGGGGCATGGGAGAGAGGGGAAAGGGGGAAGGATGGATGAGGGGAAGGCATTGATAACCTGCAGGGAACCTGGATCCCTGGGCTTTAGGGGAAGGCATTGATAACCTGCAGGGAACCTGGATCCCTGGGCTTTAGGGGAAGGCATTGATAACCTGCAGGGAACCTGGATCCCTGGGCTTTAGGGGAAGGCATTGATAACCTGCAGGGAACCTGGATCCCCTGGGCTTTAGGGGAAGGCACTGATAACCTGCAGGGAACCTGGATCCCCTGGGCTTTAGGGGAAGGCATTGATAACCTGCAGGGAACCTGGATCCCCCGGGCTTTAGGGGAAGGCATTGATAACCTGCAGGGAACCTGGATCCCCTGGGCTTTAGGGGAAGGCACTGATAACCTGCAGGGAACCTGGATCCCTGGGCTTTAGGAAAGGGCCAGAGCCCTGCTGAGCCCGTGGGGAGCTCAGAGACCCCCTCCCGATGTGATGCTGGGGTGGAAGTGCTCCCCACGCTGCTGTGCCAGGGTTTGGCTGGTTTTCTGCCATTTCCATAAAGATTAAAGGCCTCTCCTGCATTTGTGCACATTCAGAACAAGCTCTGAATGTGCCTCTGGGTGCGAGGCACTGCTGAAAGCAGCACTTTGAATGCATCCATCTCTGGAACATCCTGACTCAAACGGCTTATTAAAGCCTTCCCCAGATAGATCAGGCTAATCAGAGCGCTGGCCTGCGTTGTTTGCTGCATTCCAAGTGGTGATCCTGGCAATGAGCTGCTCTTCACACCTGCAAGTCCCCCTGTCCCCAGCACAGGTGAAGAGCAGATTTTAACTCTGGAGAAATCTCTCCCTGTGGGCAGCCCTTCCCTGGAAGCTCTGGAGCTGGGTCCAGACCAGCGCATTCCCTTGGGGAGGCAATTGGATATTCTGAGAGCGAAGAGGCCAACAGAATATAAATCCAGGCTGGAGTCTTTCCTCCAACAAAAGGAGTGTTCTCATTGCTCTCCTGGCCTCCTGCTCCTGGGGGAGATCAGGGGTACCATCTCAGTTCCAAAAGGCCTTCCAGTATCCCTTGAAGGCCAGGAATATTTCAAGCATTTTGAAAGCCAGAAGGCCTTCAAAAACATTTGCAGGCTGGGAGAGCTGAGGGTGCTCAGCCTGGAGAAGAGAAGATTTGGGGTGACCTCGTTGTGACCTTCCAGGACCTGAAGGGAGCTACAGGAAAGATGGAGAGAGACTGTTTACAAGGGGTGGAGCGACAGGACAAGGGGGAATGGTCTTAAGCTGAAAGAGGGTAGTTTTAGATTGGATGTATAAGGAAAGAATTCCTCCCTGTGAGGGTGGGCAGGCCCTGGAATAGAATTCCCAGAGCAGCTGTGGCTGCCCCTGGATCCCTGGCAGTGCCCAAGGCCAGGCTGGACATTGGGGCTGGGAGCAGCCTGGGACAGTGGGAGGTGTCCCTGCCCATGGCAGGGGGTGGGACAGGAGGTTTGTAAGATCCTTCCCAACCCGAACCCATCTGGGATTCTGGGATTCTGCAGCAGCAGCTGGCAGGTGGGAGATGGACTCCTCCCCAGCCTGCCCTCGGCTGCTCTGCCAGGACTCTGCAGCCTCTGGCTCAGCCCACCTCCATTTGTCACTGTCACCCACAATCATCCTGCTCACTGACACCAGCCCAGCCTAATGGAAAAACGAAGCCAAGGTTTATTTAGCAGGACTTAGGGGCACCCTTCCAGTTACAAGTTTGGAAACAAAAGTTCCAAGTCAAACAAACACAGCTCAATCAGCCGCTGTGCAGCGAGGACAATCCCTGCTGGCTGCTTAACCTCTCCTCCTCTGGGCTCCTCAGCCAGGCCACAGCCACCAGCCCTGCAAGGACAGCCTGCAGCTGTGGGCTCCTTGAGCCAATTTGCAGTGCCAGTGAGCAGTGCCTTGCCTGGATCCTGCTGTTCCATATTACTGCCTCTTTTTCCTCCAGCTGTCCCTATTTCCTTCTCTTTTTTTTTATTTTTTTCCTCCCTTTCTCCCCAGAAAACAAATATTGGTGATTTTCTACTCCCCACCAGGGCTGGCCAGCTTTATTCTATTTAACAAGCTAGGCTACATACTTGTTTCACAAGTTTTACTTTTTCCCATCTATAACATTTTAGTCCATCAGATTTTAGATTTAGGGTTTTACATCCATTTGTACAATTTCCTAATCCCAACAACAATCTGGAGTTTAGCTCAGTAAGCGGGTACAGACCCCACAGAGCATTGCCCTGCGCTGACCATAAAACATTACAGGAAAACATTACAAGAAAGCATTGCCTGTAAAGCTGTTTTATGAGCTCGTGATCTGTCAGGGATAAGCTTTCTGTCTGCCACGATCTGCCTGTTAATGCTGGCCACAGCTGAGCCAGGAACAAGTTCTTTCGGGCAAATTCTCCCTTCCCAGCTCTGGCAGGGGCTGGTGAGGGTTCGGTCCAGCTGGCTGCCCCGAGGCAGCAGGACCAGTGCCCTGCACTGCCAGGGAGGGAGGCTGAGCTGGGAGTCCTCTCCTTTATGCCTGGCTTTGGGAATATCTCCTTTTGCTGGACTCCTGCCTGGGATGGCTCTTTCCCCTCACACAGCCTGGCCAAACATCACCTAAGCAAAAACTGGGTCCAGTTAACATCCTGCCTTTCCTTCTGAGCCTCTTTGCCTTGATCTCTTGTCCCAGCCCTCAGCAAGGACCAACAGCTCCTCACTGGGTGCTGTCACTCTGCAATGAGGCCGTTTGGTCACGATTCTGTGCTCTGGTCCTTGCATCCTTCTGTGCCTCCATTTATGCACTAGGAAGTCTTAAAATCCTCTTGGAATCCTCAGCTCCCCACAGACAACAGGCAGGGATTCTGCAGTCAGCAATTCCCCTCCAAACATTCCCATTTATCTCCTCTCAGATTTGCCAGTGCCTGAACACAACACCTAAGCCAGGCTTGCAGCACCCAGCTGGTCCCCTCAGCTGTGAGCAGAGAATTCCTTCTGCACCTTCCTTCTGGATTTGTGTGCCCTGACTGAGCAACGGGAGCCAGTGGGAAGAGACAGAGCGTCTTCAGAAAGGATTAATGGCACAGAATCCCAGGATTATTGAGGCTGGAAAAGGCATCCAAGATCACCAAGTCCAAGCTGTGCCCGATGCCCACCTTGTCCCCAGCCCAGAGCTCTGAGTGCCACCTCCAGCCCTTCCTTGGACACCTCCAGGGATGGGCACTCCAAACCTGCCTGGGCAGCCCCTGCCAAGGCCTGAGCTCCCTTTCCATGGGGAAATTCCTGCTGCTGTCCGCCCTGCCCCTCCCCTGGCCCAGCCTGAGGCCGTTCCCTCTCTCCTGTCCCTGTTCCCTGCCAGCAGAGCCCGACCCCCCCGGCTGCCCCCTCCTGTCAGGGACTTGTGCAGAGCCACAAGGTCCCCCCTGAGCCTCCTTTGCTCCAGGCTCAGCCCCTTTCCCAGCTCCCTCAGCCCTCAGGACTCATTCTCTGTTCCCTTGTCACCCTAAGGCTGATGTCAGAGCTGTCCCCTCATGGTGGCCGTCTCTGCTCACCAGGCAGAATCCCTCATCCTCGTGTTTCTGTCCTGGGCCAGAACCACAAATCCTCTCCAGAGCCAGACCCAAGGCTCAGATGTGCAGAAGCACCTCCCTCTTCCACACAATTCCCCTCAAGGCTGTTCTCCAGACCCAGGTTTTATCTCCCAGATCCAAATTTACACACAAGATCACAGGGCTCCCTGGCTTCGGGGTGAAAATGGGACAGCAAAGGAATCCTTCTCAGTTCTCAGGGAAAGTGTTTTGTTCCCAGCAGCAGGGGAGGCTTCAGAGGACACTGTCACCAGGGCCTGTCTGCACAGGGTGAGGACATTGCACCAAAACCCTTCCAAGAGTCACAGACCAGCCCTGCCTCAGCCAAGGGCCCTTTCCCTCTGAGCTGAGCCCACAGCTCCCACTGGCTTACTCCAAAACCTTCCCCAGCAGGGACCACGAGCAAAACCAGGTGACACAGGGCAGGAAATGCCACCAGAACCTTCCACGTGCAGCTGAGCAGCTTGGGAGTGAATGAGGGCACATCTTTGTGGAGGAGAGTCACACATCCAGCCCAGCAAGGATGGTGAATCTGCCACACCCCACTGAACAAAGACAATTACCCATCCATAGAGCATTAAATAAATCAGAACAATGTCTGTAGCTAAAGGCTGCAATCCCTGGGCCACGGGGGAAATCAAGACCAAAAGAATTCAATTTTTTTTTATGAAAAGAAGCTGTAAACAACCCAACAAACCCTAAATTCCTAGGCCAGTGCTCCTGGAGCAGCTCTTTGAGCTCCTGGGATGCCCTTCGGGTCACCTTCCACGCTATCCCAGCGCATCCCTGGAGTTCACCTGAATGAACCAGAATTGCAATCCTGTGGAATCCTCCCCCCTCAGCTGCTGTGTGCAGGAGCCCGGTGATGCCTCCCAGCAGATGTGTTTTGCAGGAAACACACAGCTCCACACCAGCTCCAGGTGCAACCTGCACTTAACACCTCAGCAGCCATGAATTTTTAAAATGCCTGGAGAGAAGAGGCACTCTGCTCAGCAGAGACCAGCAAGAATCATCACCACTGATCCCTGCACGGCCCTGCTCTGCCTGACTGCCTTTTAAGGCCATTTACCATCCTAATTTTAGGTTTACACAGCCTGCTGTGGTAGGGGTGATGTTCTGCTGCTTTCTAACACAGCTCTGAGGGGAGAGAGGGAGCAGCACTTACCTGGGTTGCTCTTGGAGGTGCGCACTGGGGTGTAATGGTTTTTGGAGGAGGTCCTGACTGGGGTGTTTTCTTTGGGGGAGGTATCTATGGCCGAGATAGTCTCTCTTTCACAGTGTCCGATTGGGATTGGTCCCTGCTGCCTTAGGATGTCAGCCAGAGCCCTGGGGAGACAGGGAAAAAAGGGGAAAAACAATGTATTTTCACACATCTAGAATTCAGTGTTTGTACTTGCACAGTCCATGAATCCAGGAGCAGCTGGATTTCTACCATAAACAGGAAAAAAAGCAACAATAGTAATAATCATAAAATTTAAAAGTATGGCTTAAAAGCTCCGTTTGTTTCTGTGTGTCTGCTGCGAGTAGTTCCAGGCTTGCCTGGCTGTTGTTTGGGTTCTCATCTGCTCCCTCTAATCCACTTCAGCCCAGGGTTATGGCACCTCTCCATCACCTCCAGGGCAGATAAACTGCTCCTGGCACACAAAGCACCGCCTCCATCAGGAGCCACTGCTGGCCACAGCCCTGGCACCTCCTAAAACTGCCACCAAAACTGCCCTGCCCAAGCCAAACTCCTTTAAAACTGACTCACATCAGGACTGTGATCTCCACATCCCGAAATCCCTGGGTTTTCTGCACACAGCTCAAACCCCAGCAGTGCTGGGAGAGTTTTTTAAAGGAGAACCATGAGCCAGAAAAAAAAGATTCACCAACAACAAATTGAAGCCCTTTTTGGTTTTCATCCTGAAGGGATGGTAACAACAAGAGCTGCTCTCTGGGTTGGTTGCTGCTCACAACGAGGAACTGATTTCAGGTGCCAGACACATGGAAGGGAGGAGACCTTTACTCCCAGACAAAGTGAAGAAATCCCAGGAAAGTGATGCCATACATGAGATAACCTGGACACGAGTGTCCAAAGCTGCCGTGGCTGGTTTGTGTGTGGGCCTAAAGCCCCAACCTGTGATCCTGAGTGCTCACTCCTCACCCTCCTCATGTCTAACAGAGGGAAAAAAGACTGCTCAGAAGCACCAGGACAAAACATTATAGGCGGAGGAGAAAGTCCAACTCCGATGGAGCTGCTTCGTTCCGTGCCAGTCCAATCACGGCACTGTGTGGGATCCAGTTCATTTCCTAAAGGTGGGACCCAATTCGTTTCCTAAAGGTAGGATCCAGCTTATTTCCATAAATGTGGGATCCAGTTCATTTCCTAAATGTGGGATCCAGTTCATTTCCTAAAGGTGGGACCCAGTTTATTTCCATAAAGGTGGGATGCAGTTTATTTCCATAAAGCCCTGAGGTGTTGGAAGGTCAGTCCCACTTAAGTGAGGAAGGATTTGGTTGGTGTGAGTCCCTTGGGTCCAGCTGGCTCACTGCCCACTGCAAAGCTCCAAGAGAACAGAGCCACTGCAATATTTGGGTCCCGTGTGTGCAGCCATTTGGGTACAATTAGTCCCACTGATGTCACCAGCATCCTTATCACCTGCACAAGGATATGAGACACTCCAGAAACCTTCCTGTGACAGCACATCTCTTATCTGAGGGAAACAAACCTCCCTGGCTGCAGCGTGTCACCCGTGGCGGCGGCGGCGGGAGCAGCCGGAGCAGCACCGCAGACAAGGATTTGTGACACCTTTCCCTGGCATCATCTCTGTGACAACGCTGAGGCTTCGTTCCACCTGAACCCACAATAGCCACAGTGCCAGCACAGAGGCTGTTCCACAGTGCTGGACTGGCCTGTGGGAGGGAAAGCTGTGGATGTGTCCCATGGCAGGACAGCCCAGGCCCGTCCTGCTCCCAGGAAAGGCTCTCGTGGGACTCTGGACAAGCTGAGGACTTTGGGAAGAAAGCCAGCGGGATGAACTCAGGGGCCACAAGGCAAAGAAGGAGCTGCAGCCATTTTCAGAAGGAAAAATCCAAAGGACTTGGTGTAAATCCAAAGGAACCAAGGGGGTGGGTGGAAGCAGTGGGGCAGCAAGGCTGGGCATCAGCTGGGGCCTGGTGCTGGAAGGGGAAATGACAGACTTTGATCCCAAAATGTGGCTTTGTAGTGAAGAAGAAGAAGCTGCAGGGCTGGGAGGGAGCAGCTGCAGCTCACCCTGCCCCTCTAACCCAGCCCAGAACCTGAACCTGCTCCCTGAATTTCCCACGAGGGAACAGCAGCAGTGCTGTGCTCCCCAAAGCCTTTCTGGGAAAGTACTGTCCCGTTTTCCCGATATCCACAGATTCCCAACACTAACTGAGAGTCTGAGTGTGGGCACAGGCATCCCTTCAGCTGAAGACAAGGGAGCTTTGGTGACAGCTCCACCAGGCCGGGATGTGGCCTGTGGGAAAGGAGATTGGAGCAGAGGGGTCTGTAGATGCTGGATGGGAAAGGCTCTGGGAAGAGCTGCCCGCCTCCAGCAGCACAGGGGGAACAAAAACCTCACTGACTGGCCTGATTAAAATGCCCTCCCATGGAGGCCTTAAAAACAGGTGCTAGAAGACAGAATTTCCTGTTCCGAGTACCTACGAATTTGGGGAAGGATGGAAGGAGAGTGACCAAATGGGTCTGGCAGAGCACAGTGAGAAGAACAGTGCCTGGCTGAGCTGGAGCTGCTAAAAGCAGAGCAGAGATGGAGTTGGTGGCAGAACTCCAACCACTTCAGCACAGCCAGGATTTCACTACATTTTCTTCAAAAAAAAAAAGCGAGGTTAAAGACTCCCCTATGCTCTGTAACTAACTCGGAAAGGAAGAGGCAGCTATTCCAGGAGATGGATTTATCCAGCCTGGAGCCAGCTCACCGGGAAGGGACGGCTCTCTCCGGGGGGACAGCATTTCGGTCACCAGCCACTCTCACAGAGGGCGGCCGTGCATTATTCATGGCTCGGCTCCTGTCCCCACACCTGCTGTGAGCCTTGGGAAGCTCCAAACGCTGACCACGCCCGGGGCTGGACAGTTCTGGGAGGCTCCCGCATTCCAGGACCTTCCAGCCGGGTCCTGCGTGCCCGGGACATCCCCCGGGCTGTGTCACACAGCAGCTGGCAGGGCAGAGGTGGCCTCAGCGATCCCCCTCTGCTGCCTGCTGGGCATCACCCTGGCCGTGCCCAGGTCTTATCTCCACGAGGATGGGGCGTTAATCGATGGCACGAGCACACTGCAAACTGATCCATCGGGGAATTGCTGCTGCTGCTCCCTCCGGGAGGCTCTGCCGAAGCTGAGCTTGCTTTGTTTGGAAGCGCAGGGGCTCAGCAGAGCCAGAGCTGCACCGGTCCCAGGTCAGCAAAAGAGAGAATTGGGCTCTGCACTGCCAGGAGCAGCAGCAGCCCATCCCTCAGAGCAGGAATTCCGGCGAGGAACACCGGGAATGGTTTCTCACCTGCCTGAAATGTGGTGGATGCCCGGCAGAGCTCCAGGAGCGTTTGGACAATGCTCTCGGGGATGCACAGGGTGGGGTTGTTGGGGTGTCTGTGCAGGGCCAGGGGGCTGGAATCTGATGATCCTTGTGGGTCCCTTCCAGCTGGGGGTATTCCAGGATTCTGTGATTCCGTGCCTCTGTGTGTGTGTCCAAGAACAGGTGAATTCACCCATGGAGTTAAGAAGGGAAAACACTAAACATTGGGACACCTTTCCAAGAGGGAAGCATTTGCACCCAGCATAAGTGAGGAGACATTCATTCTTACAAACACACATTGCAAGGAAAAGCCAGATGTCTCCTGAGAAATCTTAATGCCAAGGACAAGAATTATTTGGGAAGCTCCTGGAATTTAATCCGGCCCTAATGACAACCACTTCACACACCTCACACCGATGTCCAAACTGAATAATCTCTTGTTACTGCTGTGATGTGGGCAAGGAATTTACAGCAGTGACTGAGCTCACAGTGGGCCACACCAGTTCCTGTGAACACAGCAGGCCCAAAGAGAAACAAACTGTTATGTAAAGATTTGGCAATTAAAAGCTTCAAATGAACCTTTCTAAGGGATGCTTCTCTGCAGAGAGATGCTACTCTGCGCAGAGAGTGTCCCCAGCAAGGGCAGGACCTGCACCTGAGCCGTGGTCAGGCTGTTGGGGACAGGAGGGGGTTGGTACCCCCAGGTACCGCCGGGGCTTGGGCTGGCTGCAGGAGGGAGCAGCCCCCAAGCCCTCCCTGCCCCTGCTCCCACCCTCAGCCACCCAGCTCCAGCCCCTTCTCTTCTCAGAACACATGGGAGGCTCGCTGGAAAGAGATGCACCCAGGAAAGGCATTGGGGGTGCTGGGGAAGCTGTGCAGAAAAGGAACAGAGCACCGCTCCTGATCACGGAAAGGAGAGAAAATAAAACCAGCAGCTCTTGCTGGGTGTTCCCCAGGCATGAGAAGCTGTGGGAACGATGCTCTGCTGGCCCAGCTCTGTACCCTGCTCCTGTTTGTGCTGTGCATCCTCAGGCACAAACACAGTGACAGCACCAGTGCTCACGCGGCTTTGGGAGCACACGGCTGCGCGTGGTTCGTGCACAAAGGGTCTGGTTTTACACCAAATCCTCTGCTGTGAGCACAGTTAAGGGGCTTTGAACTCACTGAAGAAAGCTGCACTCTCTCTGAAGAGCCCTAACCCTGAAGAGCCCTCACAACAAAGGAGGTTGTGCTGAGAGCTGCAGCACAGCACAGCATTTATTGTGGAAGAATTCCGTGTTTATCTGCCTGGGGAAGGAGACATCTGAGCCCTCCAAGCAATGTGGTGCATACAGATCTAAGGAAACACAGCCAGCCCATGTGAGCAGGGGCAAAGGCAAGCAAAAAGCAGCCTGATCTCATCTTCCTCAGAAAGTTCAGATCTTATGTGTAACAGAAATTTTAAAAGGCATCTGATCTCCAAAGGCGCAGAGATCAACTGCTACTTAAGGATATAAGAGATTACAAAAGTAAAAGAAATAGAAGTTCAGAGCTACACTGGATTCCCCTGACACCTTGTGATGGAATTGGACTAATAGAAAAAGTTAATTAGCAAGCAGGAAAATCTCAAATAAATGGGAATTAGAGACACTGAGATGATTTGGCAGAGGCAGCGCAGTTTCTGGGCCTGGCCTCTCATAAAGGGAGAAGTTCAAAGGGAAAGGAGCAGACCCAGAAGCATGCAGAGGAAGTCAGTGGCCAGGCAGCCTCTGTGCTCCCACAGAGTCAATCTCTTCACAAAACACACTCAGAGAGGAAAACACGGCAAAAAACCCCAATTATCAAACTGCAAACCACGAGCAGAGCTCCAGACTGGAGCTTTCCCAGCCCATGGAAGTGAAACAAAAGGAGAAATATTTTATACAGGTACATGCACACAGATGCACTCCTGCCCTGGGTTTGGCCAGCTGGGTCTGGATCTGGACAATTCACCCTGCAAACAGGACAAGATCCAGGTGTTCTCCCTGCTTGGGAGTTACCCCAAATCCAGCAGGGTGCAGGGTTGGTTGGAAACAGAACTAGCTCTGAGTAACTTCTCTGAGGTCACCAGTGGAAGGTGTCCCTGCCCATGGCAGGACGAGATGATCTTTAAGGTCCCTTCCAATCCCATCCACTCCCTGATTCTGTGATTGTGATTCTGTGATTCTGTGGTTTTACAGCTGCACCTTTTTCTGGTTTATCTCAGTCCAGTCTGACCCGTGCTTGTGGCCCTGTACTCTGTGCCTTTGAGAGGGACAGGGCACTTCAGAGAAGAGACTCAGAAAGCATCAGGATTAAACACCACAAAGCAGGGCAAAGAGCAGCTGAAAGGCACCCGAGTGAGTCTGAGCAGAGTGAAAAAAGGCAGAGCATAAAAACACATCAGTGGAAAGAGAGTGGAAGCAGGAACAGCACCCAAGAAAGAAAGTCTTCTGTAGCGTCCCTGTGGCCAGGTGTGCTCACAGCACCCCCTCCTTGCCCTGGGGACGGGTGGAGTTTGATTGTCTGGCTCCAGCAGCAGAGAGCAGAGCTGAAGGAGCTGCCTGTGATCCCCATCTCAAACAGCAGGGCTGGAGAAAGGCACTCCTCATAACCTTCCCCCCTGAAAGCAGCTCCCCCTCAGCAACCCCTCAGCAGGCACAGGGCCCCGCAGCTGTGGGGAGATGCAGCCTGCAGGAACAGAAACCCTCCTGCATGTCAAGCCAGGCTCACACAGACCAGCAGCCTCCTCGGATCTGTGGGCAAACAGATCCACTGCCTCTGGCTCCCGCTGGAATTCAGAGCCACGGAGTAGGAATGACAAGGAATGGATCGGTTTAACTGTGGTCTCTGCGTGGGGAAAGGATGCTCATTTATAAAAGCTCTCAGTTATCACTCACGCAGCAGGAGATGCAAAGGCCAGAGAGAAGAGGAGCACAGATATCTTCCCTCTGCAGCAGCACAGATGCTGTGGGAGGAGGGTGAAGCGAAGCACTGGGCACACAGAGCCCGTTTCCCTTCTCCCTTTCACACCCCTCAGACGTGCTCCGTGCAAGGCCAGAGAAGTCCTTTGAGCAGGATACAGAGCTGGTTTGCTGGGAAAAACCCCGCTGCTGCTTCCCAGGAGAGCAGCTGGGCTCCCACCAGTGCCCCAGGGCCAGCACTGCCACTGTGTCCCTGTGGCTCCGGCTGCCCAGTGGGAAGCACTTGGGATGTTTCAATCCCGAGCTGCAGACCATTCCCAGGTTCCAATCTGTGCATTCCCAGCTCAGCAGAGAGTGCAGCGACTGCTGCTGAGGCTAAACAGGGGTCATGGGGCTGGGCTACATCTGTGAATTATTTATGTTCTGTAGCGTGGGGATGCAGGGTCACGGCCACGGGATGACAACGGTCTGTGTCACCCCCTCTTGCTACAGAAAAACACACCCAGCTTTGGAAAGAACCAGCTGGTATTCCCTGTTCAAAGATTCCCTAACTCATCCCCATCCTGAAAGTAAAGCAAATACTTCTTAAATTTCACTTAAGAAATGCTCAAGGAAAGAAAACAACCCTGGCAATGAGATGAAAACAAACCATCCTCACCAATGCAGGAGAGAGCATCAGCACACACAGTATTGCCAGGTGTAATCCTGAGAAATCAGCCCCAGCCTCTACCTGGAGCCCAGCACGAGTCCTGGCTGTGTAACCCCAAAGCAAGAGGCAGCTCTATATGGCCAGGCCGCAAGGTCCTATAATTAGGAAAAAAATCAGTTCCATTGAAAGCATTACAAGAGTTTCTGTAAAATAGGAATATTTCAACTCCTGCTTTTCAAAGCACTTCTGCTTAACTGCTCTTAGAAACGACTGTCTCAGTTACTGCTGCTGCTGAGCCCAGAATCACAGCAGTGCCTGTGCTTTAAAGGGACGTGGCAGTGCCTGGAAACAGGAGCTGATTCCAGCTCGGAGCTGCACATGCAGCTCTCCGTGCACAGCCAGCCCTCCCTTCCACGGCACAGTGACAGCTCTCCTGTGAATTTGTAAACCCTCCTTCCATCAAAGGACATTACGTGAGCCCTGCCTCCCTCAAAATGCTCTTTCTAAGTGAGTTAATAAGGATTTTCTGTAAAAGCTGGATGAGAAACGAGCAGAGGAATAACATCCACGCACGGCACTGCTCAGCGAGCATTTACGAGGAAGTAAAATTTCCAGTGTGATCCTGCTCGTGGTGGAGCGCAGGGAAGTCCTGACTGATCCTCCCTGGCTGTGGGATACTGGTCCCAAGAGGCTTTTTCCAGCCCCCTGTAACAAGTTCTGCTCATGCTGCTGCTCTCCTCCTCCCCGAGGAGGTTTAATGCACTCGCCGTCACTACAGAGAATCATTCTGGGTGTTACACTTCACTCCAATTGACACGAGCTCAAACAGACAGAAATATCCGACCCCATCCTGCTTCCCTTCATCCTGGAACTCCTCAGCAGCTGTCAGAGACAAGGACAAATTCCTCTCCTTGTATTTACATTCTGCTTAGAGCACTGAGAGCGTTCAGCCCGATGCAGGAGATGCACTTCACAATATTGAAACCCTCGTGTGATGTTGATCAAGTTCAGGTAACACAGCTCTGAAAGGTATAATCTTTTACCAGCTACCATATTATAGAAGTCAATCAACTCCTTAAAATGCTCTGGAAGTCAAGCTTCCCAAGCACTCAATCTGCCATTCATACTTCCACACACAGGTGAATCATTTCACCAGAACTTATCCAAATAAAGCAAAGCAAGCATCAAAGAAATGAAAACATCAGGAATAATCCAGACAAGTCTGGCAACACTGGCTCTGATTTGCAAGGGTGAAGGATCCAACCCTGCAGCAGGCTGGAGCTGGAGCAGAAGTAACATATGGACATCCAACCCAGATTTCCAAATTTAGTGTGAAGATAAGGCCCAGGCAAAGTTGCCTTGAAGCCAGAAGAGCTGGGCAGCTGGGGAACCATCCCTGAGTTAACAAAAGACTTACAAGAGCCGATTTTCCGGCAAAGCCACTTGCAGGACCCTTTCCTCTCCACAGTTGTGTGTAGTTTTTAACACTGTGAAGTTATTTTCTCGCAGGGACCAGGGGCAGGTGGGATTTGGGATGGAATACATGGGCCAGACCCTCAGCAAATGTAAACCAGCCTCACTGTTTGTCCTCACTGCAGGGAGGAGTCTAAATAAAACACATCTTCCCAAATAATAGAAACTGTGTCACTCATCTCTTTTTCCTCGTAAAAAACTAATATTTCTCCCCCCAGTCTCTCTTGATTGCAACTGAAGTTCAGCCTTTGAAATTTGGTCAATGATTTCAATAGTTTTGATTAAAAAATCTTCATTAAAATAATTTTTAGGAGGTATTATCAGCTAGAGTTAAAGTCTTTCCCCCTGGTGCTCACCACTGTTCTTCTAAAGAAGCCTCTCACCAATTTTTATGTTCAGACACAGGCAGCTCTCGGATTCACGGCACGCAAGCAGCACTCATCGTTTGGAGGGACTTTTTCATCATAAAATAAATATGAACCGAGAGAGAACGTGCATTTGTCCAAAAGGAGGATTGCCACAGACGCCCGAGCTTTTGCTTTGAAGCAGGATTTTCTGTGCCACGCCGAGCGTTCCCTGTCATTACAGCGCTGAACAACACCACTGCCGAGGGGACACCGAGCCGCCTCTCCAGCCAGCAAGGGCAGAGTTCTCGGGATTTGGAGAGGGAACCAAATACAAAAGGGAACGTGCAGAGCTCTGCCTGCCACCGGCGCTTCCCCACGCAGCCCCAAGCGCCGCACGGCGAAGGCACCACCCAGGGGGGTTCAGATCCATCCCCTCCACACTTCCGAAACTTCTCCCTGGCCGGGCCGGGCAGGGCAGGACCCGCGGGGGTGCAGGGCTGTCCCCGGGGAGTGCAGGGGGAGCTGGGGGAGGCTTGGAGGGGAGCAGGGGGGGTCTTGGGGGTTGCTGAGGATCCCGGGTGCAGGGGGGGAGTGCCGGGGGCAGGAGGGACGTGTCGGGGTCCCAGGGGCAGGAACAGGGTGCAGGGAGGACGAGCCTGGGTGCTGGGGGAGACTCCGGGGGGCAGGAGGGGGGTGCTGGGGTGCGGGAGAAGAGAAGGGGGCTCCGAGGGGTAAAAGGGCGTGCCGGGGTGCAGAGGGAGGTTCCGGGGGGAAGGAAAGGGGAGCCGAGGTGCCGGGGAACAGGACGGCGCTCCGGGAGAGAGAACGGGGATGCAGGAGGGACGTGCCGGGGTGCCGGGACACCGAGGGACAGGGGGGGCGTGCCGGGGGGCGGAGGGGGTGCCGGGGACAGGAGGAGGGTGCTGGGGATAGGAGGGGTTGTCGGGGTGCCGGGGCCGGCTCCGTGCGGAGCTCCGGGACGGGCGCTCGGCAGCGCGGAGCTGTCCGGGAGCTGTCCGGGAACGAGCCGGGAATTACCCGGGAGCTGTCCCGGAGCTGTCCGCGGAGCCCGTGCTGAAGGCACGGGGAGGCTCCCGCAAACGCAGCCACGGAAGAAGAGCCACGGGGCACCAGGACAAGCCCCGAAGTGGGCAGTGGGATGGTCAGAGGGGTGCGGGTGCCCCTGGTCAGACCGCGGAAAGGAGGAACTCCTGGGCAGAGGATGGAAAGGGAAAATCCTTTGGCGGGTGGTGCAAAGAGGGAACCCTTGGACAGCCCTGGCACAGGGGGGAACCCTCGGATAAATGACTGACGGGGGGACCCCTCGAAGCGGAAGCACAATGGGAAATTGTTTGGACTGGTGGCACAAAAGGGGAGCCACTGGAGAGTCACGGCACTGGGGAAATCCTTGGAAGGGTGGAGCAGGGGAAACTCATGGTGAGCCAGAGCAAAGCATGGAGGCTCGAGTGGGCAGTTCAGAGGGACACTCCTTGGGCAGAGAGTGCGGTGGGACAACCCCTGGGCAGTGGTGTAAAAGCTGAGCCCTTGGACAGCGAGTCTAAAGGTGGAGTCCTTGGAGGGGCCATGCAATGGGGAACTCTTGGACAGGCTGCACACTTGGGAAACCCTTGGCTGGGCAGCGCAATGGCGAAACCCTTGAGCAGACTTTGCCAAGGGGGAACGCTCGGAGAGGGGCCGTCCCTGGGGACAAGGGGCGCTGGCAGCAGGGGAAGGAGCGCACCTGTGAATGTTCATCTCCCGGGGCGGGCGCCGCGCCTTGTCGTAGGCCACCTTGGCAAAGACGCCAGCGATGAGCACGAAGGCGATGGCCCCGCACGAGATGTAGACGGTGGCGTTGGTGCTGTCCTTGTCCGGGTCGTACTTGTTGGCGTCCCCGTCGCCGCCGTCGCCGCCGTCGGCGGGCAGGGCGCCGCTGGCCGTGGTGGGGTGGGCCCATTCGGGGCTCTTGTAGTTGCGGCACAGGCTCTGGTTGAGCTTCTCGGCGCGCTTGTTGCAGCAGAAGCGGTAGAAGCAGGTGCCGCAGCAGTAGCGGAAGCCCGTGAGGCTGTTGTTGCACTCGAACTCCTTGTCCCACTGCCCGCTCACGTCGTAGTACCCCCAGCACGTCTCGTGCGCCGGGGCCGAGCCCCCGCCGCCGCCCCCGCCTCCGGGGGGTGCCTTGCCGCCCCCCGCGCCCTTGCCGCGCCCGGGCAGCGCCGTGGGGGCGGCGGCCCCCGGGCCCGCCAGCGTCTGGTTGAGGAGCTCCTTGCCCGGTTTGGGGGTCCGCCGCGCCGCCGCCGCCCCCTGGGTCCGGTTGCCCTTGGCGCGGGGGGGTCCGGCCGCCTGCGCGGGCAGCAGCAGCAGCAGGGCCAGGAGCTGCAGGGACAGCAGGAGCAGCGGCAGCAGCAGGTGCCGCGGCCCCATGGCGAGGGGCGAGGCGGGGGGCGCAGCGCGGGGGGCGCGGCGCGGGGGGCGCGGCGGGCGGGGTGGGGGCTCAGCGGCCGCGGCGCTGCCCCATGGAGCGGGGCGGGGGCGGGGGGTGCGGGCGGGGGGTCCCGCTGCTGCCGCGCTGGCTCCTCAGCGGCGGCTGCCCGGCGCCGGGCGCTTCATGCCGGCGCGCAGCGAGCGGCGGAGCCCGGCGGAGCGCGGCTCGAGGCGGCGGGGTCCCGGCGCTGCTCCGGCGAGGGGCTGCGAGAGACGGGGAGAGGGTGAGAGCGCGCCGCGCCCCGGGCACCCCGGCCCGCCCCCGCCCGCCCGCCCCCCGCCCACGGCCTTACCATGCCGGAGCGGGACTGCAGCGGGGCCGCGGGGCTGCCCGCGCTCCTCGCCGAGCCGGGGGCGGAGCGGAGCGGCGCCGAGCCGGGCGCGGAGCAGGGGCGGGCGCCGAGCCGAGCCGGGCGCCGGGGAAGGACCGCCCACCGCTGCCGGGCCGCTCCTGACATCACCGGGACCGCGCCGCGCCGCTCCGCCGGCACCCCGGCACCGCCGCCCGCCCGCCCGCCCGCCCGGGGCAGCGCGACCCGCGCCGCGCCCACAGCCCGACCCGCCCGCCCGGGGCAGCGCCGGCGCTCGGGGGGCTCCCGAGGGCCGCGGGGAAAGGGGCCCGGGGCGGGCGGTCCGTGTAGGTGTGTGTGGGATGCGGACCTTGTGCGTGTCCCCCGGGATGTGGCCCTGGCAGGGATGTGGTGAGTGGCCACTGTACCCATCCCTGGGGAGGCGGTCCTGGCAAGGATGAGCAGGGATGTGGTCCCTAAAGGTGCCTGTGGTGTGTGGACCCTCTGCCTCTCCCCGGGGGTGTGGTTCCGGCAGGGATGGGCAGGGATGGGGTCCCTATAGCTGTGTGTGGTGTATGGCCACTGTGGCCGTCCCTGGGATGTGGCCCGTTCAGGGATGGACAGCATGCAGTCCCTAAAGGCGTGCGTGGCCCCTGTCCCTGGGACTCGGTGGTGTGGTTCTGCTGGATTAGTCCCCGTGGAGGGGCAGGGACAGCAGCGCCCCATGGGCAGACAGGGGCTCTGGTGGCTGTAGGTCTGCAGGCTGTACAGTTCCTGCCGGTTTGTGCACTGGGGATTGCTCCTGTAGGTGTGCACGGGTTCATGGATCGATGTGTGTGGGGAATAGGGTCCCTCTGGATGTTTGAGGGCTGCACAGACCCTGGGGGTGTGTGAGTTCCAGGGATGCCATGGGCACGTGCTGAGATGGTCCCTCTCGGTGTGTGGGAGGTACAGCCCCCACGGATGCGCATGAGCAGCACCTATCAATGTGCACAGATTGTTTGGGTTGGGGACCCTGGGGACACGTGCAGGCTCCTGGGGTCGATGGAGTGCAGGGTCTGTCCCCGTCAGTTCAGGGGCAGAGCTCCCTCCCCTCTCCAGAATCACAGGATATTCTGGGCTGGAAGACACTCACAAGGACCATCAAAGTCCAGCTCCTGGCCCTGCACAGGACACCAAACAACCCCAGCCTGTGTCTCCAGGAGGCTCCTGTCCCGGGGCAGTGCCCCCAGCACAACCTGGTGCTGGGCACACCCTGCCATCCCTGCACGGGGACGTGCCTCCCAGGCTTCCCAGGGATTGCTGCTCCCGCCCGGGGCTGTTGGCACCTCTCTGGGAAGGTGCCCTGGGTCCGGCTGAGTCCCAGTCCCTGCTCCCTGATGTGCTCGGGGTGGAGAGAGCAGCACCCCCACCCAGCCTGATACACTCCCCACTTCTTCCAAATGTTCCCCCTCCAGGAGAGCTCTGGGATGCTGCAGGGATGGGCTGGCACTGCCCTGGGCTGCCCAGTGACCCGGGCACAGCCACCACAGGTTTGTTCTGGGCAAGATCCCTTCAGGCACAGCAGCTTTCACTGCTGTGAGCCGCGGCCAACGAGGCAGAATTTTCTCAAAGTCCTGGTGTTTCCCCCGTGTCCCACTGCAAACCCAACTAAAGCCTCTAGAAACCTTTCCTGGAGACAGCCAAGGTGCTGCCAGCTGTAAGGACATGCAGAGGACAGTGAGGAATCCCGGCAAGGAGGAGCATACAGAGATGGGAGCTGAAGGGATGCCCTGCAGCTGCAGGTGGGCAGTTTTCAGGAGAGCAGGGAATGCGGTGTAGGAGGAAGAGAGCAATGGAAAGGGAGAAGCACCCCTAAAAATCCCCTGATGTGCACCCTGTGGGAATCATTTCCTCAAGCTACAAGGTCTGAGTGCCCACAGCTCGTCTGGTAACTCCCTTAGGAGAGCCCACGGACTGTGAGGTTGGCAAAGAAAGCTTTAGCTCTGCTGTCTAAAGCTGCTCTGGTGCTGGGGAACACCTGGGGAAATGGAAAATCCCCTCATTCCTCATGGAAGGGAGGCCTGTTACCCTGCCATGGCCTTGGAGTACCCGAGTTAAGGGAGGTGCCCAGGTTAATCCACACCATGGGGTCCCCAGGCCTCAGCAGTGCCTGACCCCAAAATCAAACCTGGGGCAGAAGGAAGCAGCCTAAGGCCAGCGTGGTCCCCCAGGAGGAGTTAGAGCTGGCTTAATGCACCCCTCTGAACCTCAATACCCTGAGCCCAGCTCCTCTGGCCTCCCCTTGGGGATAATTCTCCTGTTGTGAGGGACCTCCAAACCCTGACACCAAAGGTTGTAAAGCAGATTTGACTGATGAGGCCATCTCCGCACACTGTGGGCCTTCCAGCACGTCCTCATCAATCTCCCCACAGAAAGCATCTTCAGCCCTGGGCTGAAACTCTGTCCCTGCTTCTCCAAAGCTTTACAAAGTGTGGGAGGCACCGGGATGGAACAATCCATGTCCTTCCCTCACCTGGCTGATCCCTGCACACCCACACAGGAGCGGAGGGCTCTGCAGTGGCTCTGCTCGGGGGAGAGGAGCTGCCACCAGGGAAACCCAGCGTCCTCTCCCAGGTGGGCAAGGCTCCCTGCTGAGGCAATCCGTGGGGAAAAGATCCCATGTTCCTGAGACACAAACAATTGGCAGACCCCCTTCCTCACACCAAACGTGACAAGGGCACAGAGGATGCCTGGTGAAACACTGTGTGTCAGCTTTTCTGCCCCACAGGATATTTGGGGCTGAGATTGGCTTTTCCTCTGTGCCTGCCCAGCCTCCAGAACTGGTTGAGCCTTGGGCTCCACGTGCTCCTCGGATGCCACCACGGCTTTATCACACGAAGGTGTTGGTGAAACCCCACCCAGATGCCTCTGCCGCCTCCTGCTCGATTTATCAACACCACCGAGCATGTAAAGGACAGAGCTTCCCTGGATCCCCAGTATAATCCCATTGCCTTGTCTGGAGCCAAAATACGGGAGAGAAAAAGCTGAAGCAAATGTGAAAAGAACGAAAGAGTCCCTGAGGAGCAACGCCGGATTTCTGGGACTTTCCTGGGGTTTGGAGCTGCGTTGCTGGCTGTGGAAGGGAAGGACAGAGGCTGAGATGCTTGTGGGGGAAAATGCCTGTGCTGCACTCCCCCCATGCCCGCGGAGCTGTGACAGCGGCTCGGTGACAGCGGCTCGGTGACAGCCCCGCTCCCCAGCTCCATCCCCACCTGGATGGGGGAAGTCACTCCCAAATCTCCAGCACTTTCTCTTTTATCTGCCGTCCCATCCTCCCCAGGTTGTTTTTGGCAGCGTGACTGGTCCAGAGCTGTTTTCTTGTTTATCTTCTTTGCCGGCTGCTTTCATCTCTGTGCCGGAGCTGCCGCGGCTGCAGGCAGGGAAGGGAAGTGCAGCTTCAGAAACTCCCGAAATCCAATTCCTCCCCAGCATCTTTCCCCTTTAGCCCCTTTTCCTGCCACCCCTCGTCAGCCTCTGATGACTTTGTGAGGAGTTTCTAATGAGCCTGATGTGCTCAAAAGCTGATTCCTCCTCATCAGGGGATTCGACTGTGACCGTGAATCTTCATTAAAATGAGCCCAGCACTCAGGACCTAATTTTTCTTCTAAAATTAATGTAGCTACAAAAAGCTCCTAATAGGAGTTTGGGGGATTGCTTCTGTGGAGCTGGATTCCTTCTTGCTTGAATAGGAATGGGTGGATCCCGAGCTTGTTCCAGGCTGCGTATTCCAGGTACAAGGCAGGCTGAATAGACAGAAAACCAGACAGAATAGAAAGCAGGGAAATATGAGGGGAACAAGCAGGCTCAGGGACGGCAGGGCCTCACACAGGCAGGGCCAGATGTGATCAGCTTCTCCTGCAGCTTCTGAGCAGCTGCCTCAAAGGACAGGACAAGAAACCGGAGCAGAGCAGGGACATATCACCAGCTTGTCATGGCTGGTTTCTTCTCTGCTGCCTGAGAGGATTCTGTGGTTTGTGTGGTTTTGTACAGTTCGAGGAGCTGGGATTCTCTTTCCCCATGGGAACATCTGGTTTCTTTCTCCCTGTCCCCATCCCCTCAGCCCCGTGGCAGTGGCTGTCCCAGCTCTGTCCTGCAGCAGTGACGTGTCCCTGTCTCCTGTTCCTCGGGCAGGGGCTGCGGGAGGAGGCTGCCAGGCCAGGAGCAGATGGAAGGTGTGCCCAGCTCTGCAGACAAGGTGCCCACCTGTGCAGCAAAGGTGCCACCAGCACTCCTGGAGAGGTGCAGGGATGTCACTGAGGTAGCCCCAGCATTGTCCGGGCACTTCAGCAATGCACTCCCTTCAAATGGGGCCATCTGTAAGCAGAAGACAAAGGAACTTCTACAGCAAATGAGAAATTCCTCAGTATTTATCCAGCTCTGCTCACAGAGAAGTCTTTAGAAAGTGCTTTTACCCCTGCAATTCTGCAAACCCAGGGGTCCTTCCACTACCCCAGGCTGCTCCAAGCCCTGTCCAGCCTGGCCTTGGACACTTCCAGGGATGCAGGGGCAGCCACAGCTGCTCTGGGCACCCTGTGCCAGAGAAGCACCCGCACAGGGAAGGATTTCTTCCTAACATCCAACCTAAATTTCCCCTTTTTCAGTTTGAAGCCATTGCCCCTTGTCCTGTCACTCCATCCTTACAAACTACCTCTCTCCATTTTTCTTGCAGGCTCCTTCCTGATATTAACAGAAACTCCAGCACAAGGGAACCCTCCAAGTATTCCCTGCAAACTGTGGCATCCCCTGGGGATCCAGGGAGAAAGAAGGGAATGCAGAGACCTCAGCCTGGGCTTCCCCTTCGCTGGTCTCTCCTGTGCAATGGTTCCTCCAGGCCTGCCAGTCTGGGAAAGACATTTGGAACTGCTTTGGCTTCCTGCCTTTGTCACTGCAAATTTGGGACTTCTGCAGGGTGGCTGTTCCTCAGCCCGTGAAGGGCAGCACACACCTGAGTGTGGCACCAGACTGGGTATCAGGGGTTCATTTCCTTTATCCTGCTGCATGTGCACAGAAGGGAGAGCAGTGTGAGCTTTTCCTTTCCGTGTCATTACAGTCCCTGTTGTCATTTCCATCCCTATCATGGCACAGCCTGTCACTGACACCGGGCAGGCTTCTCTCCCAGCTCCCAGCCAGGCACCGCTCCATCAGTGTCTCTGAGAGCCGGTTTTTCCCGGGATCTGGCACACCCAGCAGCAACTCTTCCATCCAGATTGCCCTGCAGCTCCAGGCACTCACCAGCAGCCAGCCTGAGCCAGGAGGATCCGGCCCAGCCAGCAGAGGAGCAGATGGAAGGAGCCAGGTTCAACATCCACACCTTGCACGGTCATTACCCAGCCAGGGCTGGATGCAGGTGATAACAGCAGAGAGATGAGAGCAATTAGCACGGATTTGATGATCCCAGGCTGCCTCCAATGTGACGCAGCATTGTGACACTCAGAGAGCTCCCACACTGTAGCCCAACCGTCCCTGTGTCCACACCCACCTCAGCCAGGCCGCCCCGGACAACCCTGAGGTGATGTGAACGGGCATTTTCCTTCTCTCCAAACATCTCTTCCATCGGCTCTGACTCTCTTATCTGGATGTGTTCATCTAGCAGCAGAAACCAGGCACTCAAGGCCATGCAGGAGTGCATTTGCAGCCTGCCAGAGCCTAGCAGATGTGTGATCCCAGACCTCATGGTCTCACAGCTCACCCAGGGCTGCCCCTCGCCTCTGTCTGGGCAGCCTAAGGGGCATCGATGCCATCACAGCCCTGGGGCTCCCGAGGGGCAGCTCCGATCTCTGCTCCCTGGGACAGGGACAGCACCCAGGGAGCAGCTGGAGCTGGGCCAGGGCAGGCTCAGGCTGAGATCAGGGAAAGGTTCTTCCCCCAGAGGCTGCTGGGCACTGCCCAGGCTCCCCAGGGAATGGGCACGGCCCCGAGGCTGCCAGAGCTCCAGGAGCGTTGGGACAGCGCTGCCAGGGATGCCCAGGCTGGGGCTGTTGGGGTGTCTGGGCAGGGCCAGGGGCTGCACTGGGTGTTCCTGTGGGTCCTTTCCAGCTCAGGATATTCCTGCATTCCAAGTGCAGGGCTCACGCCGCGGCCCAATAAAGACACAGGAGTTTTGCAGGAGAGCTCCTGCCCGGTGCCAGCCCCTCCCTCAGCCCCGGTGCCAGGCAGGCAGATTTGTGCAGAAAGAAAATGAGTTCCTGAGGCACGACAGGGATTTCAGAGGGAGTGACACATCTGCTCCAGGCTCCCTGAGTCCCTCTGTTTCTCTTTACAGGTGAATTTTACACCTTTTCTAAAATCCCCAGGGACGAGCCAGTTCTTCCCAGTCATTCATGGGCCGGGTGAATGACTGGAAAATGGGAGGATTCAAAAGTCTTTTGAAACGAGCTGAGAGCTCTCTGAAATTAGGATATTTTTCAAGGCGGAGAGGGAGACCAAAGCAAGCTGAACCCCAGGCTGGCACAATTGAGCAAAGAGTGTGGGATGGGAGCACGGCGTGCGCGGCAGGGCGGGGCAGTCCTTGCCTTGGGCAGGAACAATCGCAAATCCCGAGCAGGGGGCAGTGGGAGGAAGGGCTCCGGCGTGCTGGAGGCAGGCACTGCTCAGGCAGGGTGCTCCTGCCTTAATGGGAATTCTTTTCCTTAGATCTTTGTGCTGCTGCCAATTCACTCGTCTGGGCAGACAAAGGAGCACTTCAGGAGTGCGATCGCTGCTGCCTGCAGCCAACACAGTGGCCCCGGAGCAGCCCAGGAGAGGAGGAGAGAGCATCCCAACGGGGCAAGGAGCAGGTTCTGTCAGGACTTCTGGCTCTGTGGACACCAAAATTCTTCAGAAAACTGCGTAATTACAGAGAAATTATCGTAAAATCATGGAGTGGTTTGGGTTGGAAGGGACCTTAAAGCCCATCCAGTGCACCCCTGGGCTACATGAGGTGCTCTGAACCCACCTGGGCAGCTCTTAGAAGAGAGCGTTGAGGGAAATAAACTTGGTGGTGAGAAACCAGACCCTGTAATAACAGAAAACTTGAATGGAAAGGTGAAGGATTCCTGGACAGTGTGACCAGCAACGAAGAACTCAGCACAGTGGTGAGGTAATGTGGGATCTCTTGGAGACAAAGAATCCCAGCTTTGGTATCGGACAGAGCTGGCTGAACTGCCTCTGGCAGCACAGGAACACTCGGAATGCTGGATAGATCCCTGCTCTGCTCTGCTCTGCAGTCACCATGCAGGCAGGAGGGTCACCATGGTCAGCCAGCAGAGTCACTGCTCCTGCCCTGCCCAGGACACAGGGAACTCTCAGGCCCCTCTCCCAGCATTTAGCCAACATCTGAGACTGGGTTTGTGCTGGAGACTCTCCCCTGCCTGAATCCCCTGCTGCAGCTGCCCCCTGATGTGGGATAACCTGCACTGATTTATCCTGGCTTGGTTTGCAAGAGCCAGGACAGCCCAGAAGCCTTTGGCACGGGGCAGTGTTGGCCCCTCACTGGAGGGATTCCTGCTCTGGAGCACTGGGGAACCCATGGACACATCCCGTGAGTGAGTGAAGCGGGGGACACCAAGTGGCATCCACAAATTCGGGGCTGGAGGGCCAGGAACCCACACTTTTTTTTGCAGAGCTGTGTGTGGACGGAATCATGGAATTCCAAGCTCTCCTCACTCCAGCAGCTCCCTCGTTCCCACTGCACAGCCCTGAGCAGGATCTGCACCTCCCTGTTTCTCCATGGAAGCAGAGAAGGAGGTGCTGGGACCACAGGCTGCTCTCCCTGTGCCTGGGAAACGATTAGCAAACATGCCTGGATCTGAAACCTCCCCATTCCACTTTTATTAATTCTCCCTTTGCAATAATCCTCAATATGCTTCGTTTACATTCAACGAGCAAGAGGGGAGCACTGCCTTAGTTAATTTAACTCCCACAAATTCCCATCTCTGCTGGGGAGAGATTGTGCTTCCTCGCAGATAAAGCAGCTTCTTCATATTTCAAAAGGTTAGAGATTAGATCTGCTTACTGCTACACTTTTATTAAAATTCCTATTTACATTTTTTTTTACATTGATACAATTACAGAAAAGGTAGAAAGAAAACGTTGGAGCCAGAGCAACCCCTGCACACTGGAATATCCCTCAGCCTGTACATGCATGGATGTGGCAGGGGAGAGCCCTGATTGCTGTTCCTGCAGACGGGCAGGAGGAGCTGCCTGTCCTTCTCCTCCTGCTCCTCCTTCTCCTCCTTCTGCCCCATGTGCTGAGGGCTCGGAAGTAGCACAAAACCTGACCACAAACCTGACTGATTCCCTCAGGCCTGCAGCAAGAGGGAAGCTGCACAAGAAGGCTCCAGAGTGACCTTATTGAAGCCTTTCAGTGCCTGAAGGGGCTCCAGGAGAGCTGCAGAGCGACTTGGGACAAGGGATGGAGGGACAGGACACAGGGAATGGCTTCCCACTGCCAGAGGGCAGGGCTGGATGGGATATTGGGCAGGAATTGTTCCTTGTGAGGGTGCCAGGCCCTGGCACAGGGTGCCCAGAGCAGCTGGGGCTGCCCCTGGATCCCTGGCAGTGCCCAAGGCCAGGCTGGACATTGGGGCTTGGAGCAGCCTGGGACAGTGGGAGGTGTCCCTGCCATGGCAGGGGTGGCACTGGGTGGGCTTTAAGGTCCCTTCCAACTCAAACCATTCTGGGATTCTGTGATTCTATGGCTGAGAAGCAGCAGCAGCTTCAAGTCCCTGCTCCAGGGGCTGCATCCTTGGTCACCCCACGGGGCCCTGGGCAGTGCCCTCAGGCCAGAGCACACTGGCCTGGCAGGGGGAAGGCAGGGCTGGCTCCAGAGCTGGCCATGGCTGGGAATTCCCTCCCTGGGCTGGAGGAGGAAGCCTTTAAAAATGCAGGAGCCTCAGTGAGGCAGCAGCTGCTGCTGGCCCGGGGGATGTGCAGAGCCCAGAGGCCGCAGGGTCCCTGTGTGCTCTCCACAGCTTCACTCGAGGTGTCACCCACAGACCTCAGGATCAGCTGGTTGGTGGTGTCTTGGGGACGTGGAGGTGCTGCTGTCAGGCCCTTGGGTGCCTTGGGGGGTGGTGTGGGGTGACCAGCAGCCAGTGGCTTCCTTGGCTCCTCGTGGCTGCTCCTTTCAGCTGGGTGTCACCAGCCTCAGGCTCACAGAGACTCTGCAGCGACGGCGTTTGGGACAAGCGGCTTCTCCTCCCCGCTGGCCTCCCCTGGCTGTTACCCAGAGCTCTGCCTCTCCCCGTGGTCTTTTGGCAGCGCCCAGGCAGTGGCACAGGGGGAATTTGGTGCTGTTTGTCCATTCCCTGTCTCCCCAGAAGAAACAGCTGGAATGTCTTGAGCTGCATGACAATCATGAAATATCCTGGGTTGGATGGATCCCACCAGCATCCAGGGAGGTGTGGCTGGATTTCATCTTGGTGGACGTGAGGGTGGGCTACAGCTCCACAGCCTCCATCCTGTAATTCCCCTTTCACCTCCACAGCAGCGTTCCGAGGGAAAGCTCCCACGGAGGGACCCGTGCAGATCATTTTGTGCCTCATCAAATGTGCTCTGGGAAGGACGGGAACGTCTGAGAACTCTGCCTGGGATGCTGTCACGGCACCGAGGACAGGAGGAAAGAACAACACATTTAATTGACTCAGGGGGAGATATTTAGGTCGGTGGATCTGTAATTACCTGTGCTGGAGGCTGGCCAGGACTCCGGCTTTAACACCCCTGCTTGGATGAATCTTGTGGAACGTGAGCAGGAAATCACAAAAGAAGCCCCTGCTCTCCTTTGTGGGGTTTCAGAGACATTTCCTGCAATTTGGCTCCTCAGAAAAGGGGTCAAGATGTCTTCTGGCTTTCATCAACAACAAAGAAGCCCTTTGCTCTCTGTGAGGGAAGATTCTGAGTTCTCGGGAGCAGCACAAGCCTTCCAAGGCATTTTGATGTTTCCTAAACAAAGTGGGAGGAGGTGGATCTGTGGGAGCTGTGCCTGTCTCACCAGTGTCACCCCACCTGGCATCGCAGATTTCTCCCAGAGAAACTCCTCTGGGTGTGGAGAGGGGAGAAAATGAGGTTGAAACTGCAGCTGTGTGGAAGCTTCTGCAGACCAGGAATGCTGAGTGGGAGTCAAAGGAGCTTTGTTGGGTCTTTAGGATTGAAAATCGAGGGTGATGACAGCCAAAAATCACGGGAAAGGTCCAGATCAGAAATGGAAAATGTTTGGAGTGGATGTTGGGAAGAAATTGTTCCCTGTGAGGGTGGGGAGGCCCTGGCACAGGGAAGGTGTGGCTGCCCCATCCTTGGAAGTGTCCAAGGGCAGGTTGGAGCAGCCTGGGATGGTGGAAGGTGTCCCTGCCCATGGTAAGGGGTGGAACTGGACCTGCTGTCAGTGAGGAGTGAGGTACCACCTTCCAACAGCAGCTCAGGTTTCTCCCCTCCTCTTAACCCCCAGCACTAAGGGAATCTATCAGGAGAAAAGTGGGTGCTTGGCATGGAAATTTCCCGAGGAGTGCTGAGGTTTGCTCTGTGATGCGAAGCCCGCAGGGAAACAGAGCCAGCGGAGCACGGCAGGCTCCAGCTGGGAGCACGTACTGAGCACTGCGCTGGTGGGGAACTCGTTGCCACAAGAAATACAGCCGGGTTGGAAAGGCTGTCGGGCAAATCCACCCCGACTAACACCCCCAGGGCTGTTAGGCACTAATGCAGCTCCTGTCTGAGGAGATCTCTGAGGCTCAGCCTGCCTGGAGCCTGCAGGCACGCGAGGAGCTGTGGATTTCTTTCCTTCTTTCCTTTCCCTAAGGACTGCAGCTGGATTATGTCGGAAACTCCCAGGATTTTGTTGGGCCAGGGCTCTCCAATGTGCCAGTGCTGCCCAGTGCCGGGGGATTTCATGCTTGAGAGGCAGCAAGGCACATCCAGGGCTCTGCAGGCTTCCTGCAGTGTGTCCTGTCCCCCTGTGACATGGAGGGACATTTGAAAGGGGCAGGAACCACCTGGGAGCTGTGTTGGGACCCCTTTTCCCAGAGACTGGAGATCTTTCTTCCCCCAGGGGTTCCCAGGCCTTTTTGCCCTGCTCTGGGCTCAGTCCCTGTGCCCTTCTGGCCCTGCCCTCCCTCTCTGAGCAGCGTTAACCCACAGCCAGGCTCACAGGTAGCAAACACCACTTCATTAAGTTCCTTGGAGGAGGATTTCCTTGGGCTGGGAGCTCTCCTTAGTGAGAGCAGACAGGGGCTGGGGAAAAGAGCCCATCACACAAACCCTGGCCCTGGTGAGCTCAGCTTTGCCCCTCAGGTGTCAGAGCCAGACAGTTCCAGGCCAGCCAAACCCTGTGCCCCAGGACAGAGCAGCTAAAAGGCTCCTTCATCCCCCAAAGAATGGCCTGGCCATTTCTTTCTGCTCTGTCACCTGCAGGAATAAAAGCTTTGACCTCTGCTGACAAATCCTTTTTCAGGGAGAACAGCAAAACTCCTGAGGCCAAGGAGGGACGAGCCGTGCTGAGGGACACTGCCCACTCCTCGAGTCTGCAGCAAGCAGAGTGAAACTGTTGGTAAATGTTATAAAACACAGAAGCTATTGGAGTAAATCTGAGCTGTGATGGAGTGATCAACTGTGGGATGAGTTCCAGGGACAAAATGCCATCAGCACAGGCAATGTGTTTCTGCTCTTCTCGGAAGAGCAAGCACGAAGCTCCCTTCCCACCCCCGGAAATAACCAGCTGGATTTTTCAGGATGCACAAGCAATAGGTCTTTTCTAGCTTTACTAACCCAAGGATAATGATGGTCTCTTGATCTTCATTTTTCTCCGGCAAAACAAACAAAATTACACACGTTTGCTGCCCTCTCTTAAACTCCCAGGCTGCTCTTTCTCCTCCACCCTTTCCCCACCAGCTCCAGCCTCGCTCTCTGCCCGCCTGCCTTTATTTTCCTATTTATGTTTTAAGGAGATGCATTAAATTTTCAGGGATTCTCCGGGGTGCAGCAGAGGTAGTAATTTGATTTATGAAATTCATTTGCCGGCAGTTGCGTGCCAACAGCTCGTCCCCAGTGCTGTGTCACAGCTGCTGCCCCTCTGGGCTGCAGGGACACATGGAGAGGGGCAGGTGTGTGGGAGCAGCTCCACGCTGCTGCTGCTGCCCAGTTCCCGCTGCATTCCCAGCAAAGATCCCGCTTCCAGCTCCGCTGCTGGATCCCAGACAGGTTTGGGTGGGGGGAAAGAGCACAGGGTGACAAGGCTGAGGGACAGAGCCCTCTTCTCCCGCTGGGAGATGTCTCTGCTCTGCTTTCAGCACAGGATCCTGCTGGGGAAGCCTCCCCAGGAGCGTTGTCCACACGTGGCTGCTGCTGGACAAGGCTGAGGTCACAGCGAGCCACCTCTGATGGAGTTTCAGCAGGGCAAAATTCAGCTGAGGAAAAACCAGATGTGGCACTGAGAACGCTCCAGCCCACACCCAGAGGCAGCCCTGGGGCTCCCAGAAGTATCTCCTGGAAGTGGCAGTCCAGGAGCTCCAAATGCCGCCAGCAGCAGCAGCTCCCTGCTTGCAGAAGAAAGGAGTGTCCTGGGACAGGCTGAAAAGCAGCAGCACTCCCCAGTAACACCAGAACGCTGCTGGAACACCCGAGCACGGCAGGCTGAGAGCTGGGAAACACCTGGAGGGATCTGGAGACACAGTTTGGTATCTCCAGCTCTGGTTGAGCACAGCACAAAACATCTTCATCTTGCAGGAACTGCGTCCAGCCTGGGCATCCTGAGAGGCTGGGAGAGCTGGGAATGTTCAGCCTGGAGAGGAGAAGGTTGTGTGGAGACCTCAGAGCCCCTTCCAGGGTCTGAGGGGGCTGCAGGGAAATGGGAGAGGGACCTTGTGAGGAACTGAGTGACAGGACAAGGGGTTCAGACTGAAAGAGGGGACATTTAGGTTGGATATTGGAAGGAATCCTTCCCTGTGAGGGTGGGCAGGCCCTGGCACAGGGTGCCCAGAGCAGCTGGGGCTGCCCCTGGATCCCTGGCAGTGTCCAAGGCCAGGCTGGACATTGGGGCTGGAGCAGCCTGGGACAGTGGGAGGTGTCCCTGCCATGGCAGGGGTGGCACTGGATGGACTTTAAGGTCCCTTCAAACCCAAACCATTCTGGGATTCTGTGATCTCCACCCACCCAGGGGAGGGTCTGCTGTGAGCATGAGCCCCCGCACAGCTCTGAGCAAGGGAGAGCCAGGGCTGGGGGCGGGGGCAGGTGACCTGTGCCCCTCTCTTCTGCTCTTTTCGGGGCAGAGCCAAAGCCCGGGTGGTACCTCAGGAGTCTCTGCCCTCTGGAATTTCCTCCTCACTGAGCTCCCAGCTCCCAGCCAGGTCGGCTTTGACCCTCCCGGTGCCACCAGGCACCCACAGGCTCGCCCCTCTTGGGGCCCGGAGTGTCCCCCCAGCTGGATGCAGGGGTTGGGCTCAGTGCTCGGTAGGACGGTCACTGGGTTTGCTAAAGCACAGCAGATCGTCACTGGGAAGGTCCCCTCGTGCCCAGGGACAGCGAGGGCGGCAAGGCAGGGTCCCTCAGCAGCGCTCCCCCATCCCCTGCCCTCATTATTCAGCCATTAATTAGTCCTTGCCGTTATTATTTACTTATCAGCTCGTTATTAGTCACACACAGCCGCGTCCCCTCGACACGCGCTTTGTTCTTGGAGGAGATTAGATCAGCCGGGTTGTTCCCTTGTTTACAGACGTGCTGTAATCCCAACCGCCTCCCTTCGGTGCTTAATGAAGGTATTTACTCTAAATTGTTTGCCGGGATTTTCTCCTACAGCTGAGGGAGAAGAAGGGTTCGGAGCAGGGTTATTTCATTCCAATGGTTTGTATTAATTGATAGTTTAGATCAAATGGAGGAGACTTAACTGGCCTGAGTGGTTGTTACCTCTGAGGCTGTGGCTTTGCTCGGAGGAATGAAACTGATGAATTTTGTTGCAGACACCGACAGGGATTTGAGCTCAAATAACAAATCCTCAGTGCAGCCACAACAACGAGCACCAGGGAGATGGGAATGAGCCGCTACACCCCTGCCATGGCCTGGGGATGGGAATGAGCCATCACACCTCGGAATAATCCACCCAGGGTCTCATTCCCAGCACCGGGAAACATTTGGAAAAGTTGCTGCCATCATGAAGCTCGGCTGCCAACAGCCAGTGCTGCTTCCTCAGCATCACCTGGGGACAGCAGGTGCCCACCCATGGGGACACCCAGCCCCTGGCAGGAGGGGTGGCGGCTGTCCCTGCTCAGGGGAAGGTGCCCCAGCTCCCCACCAGCCCTGTCCCCTCCCAGCTCTGCCTGAAGGCCATCCCTGGGAGCAGCCCCAGCCGTGTGGGGGACACCAGCTCTCCCCCGGCTCTCAGCAGCTGCGACAGGGTCGCTGTCCCCAGGTGATGATGCTGTGTCACAGCCCAGGAGTCCTGGGCAGCTCCTGGAGGATGGAACAGAAGCTGAAGCACACGCAGTGAAAAAAGGATCAATCCCTGCTTCTCTGGGCTGCAAAGCAAAGCCAAACCGCTCCCCCAGAGCACAGCACTGCAGGGGGGTTGCCACCTCCCCGCAGCTCGTGGCTTCCCCAGCTCTGGACACCTCCGGACAGGCGTCACCACAGGCTTGGGAGAAGGAATGGATCCAGCCAAGAGCCAAAACCATTGCCAGGCCAGCCCCAAGCCAAGAGCAGGATTCCATGTGCTGCTGAGTAAATGCCTGTGCTAAGAATAGCTCCTTCCAGCCCTGCTGCTCACCCACCTTATCCTGCTCCAATTACCTGCCTTAATTTACTCCAGCTGTTCCTCCAGAACTCCATGATCTATTTTCTACCCCCTCCCGGTTCCTCCTTGATTTCCCTGTGTATTTTAACATTCCCCATTCGTTTCTGTCTGGAAGTGCCTCTCCTGACAGGAAGGCTGCTTCCAGCGCCTCTGTATTCCTGGTCCTTCCCTTTCCCATCCGCTCTCAGCAGGCTCTGCAGCACATCCAGCTGCTGGCAGCACGCTGGATCCCTGCGGAATGCATTCATCCCAGGAAGCACTTGTTCCTGAATGAAGCTTATTGTCCATTCTCGTCGCTCTCAGCAGACAGGTTTGAGGAGGAAAATCGCAGTCTGAGTTCCTGATGCTCCACTGGAAACCTGGCTCAGCCGTGATTTCCCAAGTAAGGGAAATTTCTCCTCTCCCACTCCTGTCTGGATGGGAATCCTTGTTCCCAGAGCAGGGCCATGGCACTGTGGCTGTCACTCGGAGGGGCAGGGCCAGCCCACGGTGCTGTTCCCTAATTTCGTATTTTGAGAGGGAAAAAATGGTGACAGGGACAGATTTTGGTACAGCTGGAGCTGCAAAGCTGCTCAGCTCCATGGATGATTCCCAGCATGGATCTGATCTTCCTTCCCTCTCCACAAGCCTTTCACTGCCAGGACCGGGAGCAGGAGGAAGTAAAACAATCCAGATTCCAGATGGAAGAGGCTGAGAGCAGGGTGGGATAGGGATGGGATGGAAAAGGGAGCAGATGGGAGCAGATGGGAGTGGGATGGGAGTGGGATGGGAGTGGGTGAGAGTAGGATGCAATCAGGTGGGAGTGGGATGGGATCGGTTGGGATTGGGTGGGATAGAGATGGGATGGGAATGGGATGGGGTGAGAGCAGATGGGAACATGTGAGAGCGGGATGGGATCAGGAGAGTGGGATCAGGGTGGGAGCGGGAGGGAGCAGGTGGCAGTGGGATTGGAGTGGGTGTGATTGGGTGAGATGGGAATGGGATTGGTTGGGATCAGGGTGGAATGGGAATGGGATCAGGTGGGGTCAGATGGGATTGGGGTGAGACTGGGTGGGACGGGGATGGGTTCAGGGATGGGATCGGGTGGGATCAGGGATGATGGGTTGGGATCGGGGATGGGTTCAGCGATGGGATCGGGTGGGATCAGGGATGATGGGTTGGGATCAGGGATGGGCTCGGCCGTCCTGGAGCAGCGCCCGGAGGCGGTGGGCCGGGGCCAGCACCGCTAGGGGGCAGTAACGCACCGCCCGCGGCACCGAACGGGACCGAACGGGACCGAATGGGACCGAACGGGACCGAACGGGACCGAACGGGACCGAACGGGACCGGCCGAGACCGAGCGGGGCGGGACCGAATTGGATCGAACTGGACCGACCCGCACTGGCCGGCACCGACCGGCTCAGACCGACCGACACCGACCCGCAGTGTCCGGCACTGACCGGTTCAGACTGACCTGCACTGACCGGTTCAGACTGACCCGCACTGACCGGCTCGGCCCGGCCCCGCCGCTCCTGTCCCCGCCCCGTTTGGAGCATCCCGCTCCCGTCCCCGCCGCGCTCGGGGATCCGCGGGCTCAGCGTCCCGGGGCGGGCACGGCAGCGGCGGGAGTGACCTCGGGCAGCGGCCGCACCCCCGCGCCCGGCACCGCCGGCTGCTCCGGCCACAGCGCTCCCGCTGCCCTCGGGACACCGCGGGGACAGGGGCACGCTCGGCTCTGCCCTGGAGCCTCCGCAGCGAGGGCGGGACCCTCCCAGGGCGGGACCCTCCCAGGGCGGGACCCTCCCAGCGGGCACCGGGGATGCTGCTGGGGACCGGGGATGTGCCATGGGCAGCCACTGCCGCCCTTTTCCTATTGGGCTGTGACTCCTCTGGCGTGACAACCCCCCGGTGCTCTCCTCCGAGCCGCTCCCGATGGTGCGTCCGAGCAGGAAATGCTGTCCCTGATGCCAGAAGATGTGTCAAGGACTTCATTTCCCTGCCCTGCGGTGGTTTTGCTCACAAGTCCCACTGGTATCCAAAGCTGGCAGAGACAGCAGGGCCTGCTCCTCTAAATGGGGTTTTTTAGCCAGTTTGAGGCTGTTCAACCCCAATTCCCCCATCTTCCTGCACCCTAGAGCGTGTTCCATCCCAGGGCACCTGGGTAAGGCTCCGCAGCCTCCACTGCAGATCCAGAAATATTTATTATTCCTTTAAAGGCTGCTCCCCCCCACAGCTCAACAACTCCCTGGGCAATGCAACAGCTCTTCCTCTGCAAGGGCTGTCTGGGCTCATGTTCTTTCAAAGGGCAAAGAAATGGGAATTTTCTAATGGAAACCTGGTTATTTGGGACAATCCTATCCAACTCTGCAGGCTGGAGACATCGCTTGCTGCAAAATTGGCAGCTCCTTGTCAAGCAGCCAAGGGATTACTGCTTCCCTTCCTGCTAAAGCTCCCTGGTGTTTGTTCCCTCTCCATCCCTCCTATCCGGAGCTTCACCCACTCCATGCCTTTCGTCTCCTGGTGATCCAGGTGCCTTGGAGCCTCTCCAGGCTCAGCAGGATGGCAGCATGATGTTGGGCATTGCTCCCACCTCGGCAGGGGTTTCCTTGTCAGCTTTGGACAGCCTGTCCCACTGCACCCACTCAGGGAAGCACATCCCTAGCCTGGTGGGTGACTGTTATCCTCAGGAATCCCCATTTTCCCTCAGTGAGCAGCTGGATAATGTAGGTTTCCATCCTGTCCTTCTGCTGATGCTGAGGGAGATGCCCAGGAGGGCACAGCCACAGCAGCACGTGGAGGGAGCTCTGCATTCCAAGCTGTAGGAAAGTCCTTCCTAAACCTCGCTCTCAGGGTGCTGCAAATGGAGCAAAACCCCCGTGGGTGGATGAGGACACTGAGCCAAAGGGGTCAAAAGTCCTCCTGGAGGCCCTGCCTGCAGCCTCCTGCTCAGGGACACCCTTGCTGAGCCAGCTGACCAGGAGGCCAAGGATTTAGAAGTCCTGAGCCAGAAGTTCAATCCTGAAGCACAGCAGAGCTTTCCAGAACAGCCAGCCCTGCACTGACCTTCTCCCGTGACTCTCATCCCTCCCATCTGCTGCCAGGAGCTGTTTCCCAAGCAGAAAGGCAGAGGTGATGGTCTGTCACAGCCCAGTCACAACTGGGAAGAGCTGGCGAGGGCCTGGTGACCCCCTCAGCACCTGAAGCTCCTCACTGAAATCAGGGCATGGAAGCAGAAGCAGAGATTTTTAACAAACAAGAATTTCAATCTGAGGGGAAAGTGTGGGCAGCAGGGAGGGCAGGGGGGATTGTGCCCCTGTGCTCAGGTGAGACCCCACCTGCAGAGCTGCCCCAGCCCCAGGGCCCAGCACAGGGAGGAGCTGGAGCTGCTGGAGAGAGCCCAGAGGAGGCTCCAGGATGAGCAGAGGGATGGAGCAGCTCTGCTGGGAGGAAAGGCTGCGAGAGCTGGGGGTGTTCACCTGGAGAGGAGAAGCTCTGGGGTGACCTCAGTGTGGCCTTGCAGGGCCTGAAGGAGCTGCAGGAAAGATGGGGAGAGAGGATTTCCAAGGGCTGGAGGGAGGGACAGGACACAGGGAGTGGCTTCCCACTGCCAGAGGGCAGGGCTGGATGGGATATTGGGCAGGAATTGTTCCCTGTGAGGGTGGGCAGGCCCTGGCACAGGGTGCCCAGAGCAGCTGGGGCTGCCCCTGGATCCCTGGCAGTGCCCAAGGCCAGGCTGGACATTGGGGCTGGGAGCAGCCTGGGACAGTGGGAGGTGTCCCTGCCCATGGCTTTAAGGATGAGCTTTAAGGTCCCTTCCCACCCGATCCATTCTGGGATTTGGGTTCTATGAAAAGCCCCACAGCAGCAGCTCAGGGTGGCCTCGTGCCCTGCAGGGGAGGACCAGGGGACCAAGGGCTCCCTCCTGGTGCCCCTGGGTTGGGATGTGCTCCGGGTGTGCATCACAAGGAGCTGAAGCCTGCACAGCTTCGGGAGCAGCACAGGAATCCCAGCCTGAGCTAATCCAGCCTCTGGTCAATATTGGACCTTTGCTCACGAGATATTTTAAAACCCCACACTCCAAATATTCACTTCCCAGACCTTAAAGACTTTGAAATGACATGAAAATACACTTACCTGGGAAAAGGAACCACGAGAAAGGTCACTTGTGTTTAAAAGGCACCAGTCACTGTTTTGTTTAACTCTTAAAGGATCGTTTAAGAACACACAGGAGGAACCTGGATTTGCAAAAGCTTGTTTGCTAACACAAAGGATTTACTCTGAATTCCACCAGCTGCACAGACTTAACCTGTTCCTGCCTGGGTTGTGGTTGTCCGGGCTTCGCCAAAGGCTTTTTTCCCTGGCTTTTCCAGGCACTGAGCACGATGGTGGGTAGGAATTCTCAGTGCTGGAGGGCAGAGAAGAACAGGTCTTGTTTCTAGAAGGATTCCATAACCTTTACTTGTGTCTCACTGGGATTAAAAAATATCAATTTAACAATAATCCATGAAGAAAATACCCTTTTTTAACTTCCAGCTTTCCTGGATTTTTCCCTTTTTGCTCCTTTGGGTGCAGTGCCACTTTGCTAAAGCTCGTGTCGTGTTCCAAGTAGAGAGGATGCCTCCTGTCACTCCAGGCCCTGAGGGTGCTGGGGAGAGCAGAGTCACCACTCCAAGGGCCCCACCCTCCTCTGGTGCTGTCACATCTGCCAGCCCCGTGCCCATGTGCCAGCCTGCCCTGGGCACTGTCCCTCGTGCGTGACTGAGTCCCTCCCTGAGCAGGCAGGCAGAGCATTTCCACGTCACCAACTGCACTCCCAGCAGACTGAGCCCCATTTCATGCCTCGCCTCGGCTCTGGCTGCGCACGGATGTGAGGGACACTTCAGTGTTTCATCCTCCTCCTGGGCTTGTATTCTCAAGACACTCCTGCTGAAAGTCCAGAGTGTGGAGTTTGCCCAAGGCAGCTCCAGAGGCCGTGGCTCCAGAGGCCGTGGCTCCAGGGGCCGTGGCTCCAGGGGCCGTGGCTCCAGAGGCCGTGGCTCCAGAGGCCATGGCTCCAGGGGCTGTGGCTCCAGAGGCCGTGGCTCCAGAGGCCGTGGCTCCAGAGGCCATGGCTCCAGGGGCTGTGGCTCCAGAGGCAGTGGCTCCAGAGGCCGTGGCTCCAGAGGCCATGGCTCCAGAGGCCGTGGCTCCAGAGGCCGTGGTTCCAGAGGCCGTGGCTCCAGAGGCAGTGGCTCCAGAGGCTGTGGCTCCAGAGGCCATGGCTCCAGAGGCTGTGGCTCCAGAGGCCGTGGCTCCAGAGGCCGTGGCTCCAGAGGCCGTGGCTCCAGAGGCTGTGGCTCCAGAGGCCGTGGCTCCAGAGGCTGTGGCTCCAGGGGCCGTGGCTCCAGGGGCCGTGGCTCCAGAGGCTGTGGCTCCAGGGGCCGTGGCTCCAGAGGCCGTGGCTCCAGAGGCCATGGTTCCAGAGGCTGTGGCTCCGTGGTGCTGTGGCTCCAGAGGCTGTGGCTCCAGAGGCCGTGGCTCCAGAGGCTGTGGCTCCGTGGTGCTGTGGCTCCAGAGGCCGTGGCTCCAGGGGCCGTGGCTCCAGAGGCCGTGGCTCCAGAGGCCGTGGCTCCAGAGGCTGTGGCTCCAGGGGCCGTGGCTCCAGGGGCTGTGGCTCCAGAGGCAGTGGCTCCAGAGGCCGTGGCTCCAGAGGCCTTGGCTCCAGAGGCCGTGGTTCCAGAGGCCGTGGCTCCAGAGGCAGTGGCTCCAGAGGCTGTGGCTCCAGAGGCCATGGCTCCAGAGGCTGTGGCTCCAGAGGCCGTGGCTCCAGAGGCCGTGGCTCCAGAGGCCGTGGCTCCAGAGGCCGTGGCTCCAGGGGCCGTGGCTCCAGGGGCCGTGGCTCCAGAGGCTGTGGCTCCAGGGGCCGTGGCTCCAGAGGCCGTGGCTCCAGAGGCTGTGGTTCCAGAGGCCGTGGTTCCAGAGGCTGTGGCTCCAGGGGCCGTGGCTCCGTGGTGCTGTGGCTCCAGAGGCCGTGGCTCCAGAGGCCGTGGCTCCAGGGGCCGTGGCTCCAGAGGCCGTGGCTCCAGAGGCCGTGGCTCCAGAGGCTGTGGCTCCAGGGGCCGTGGCTCCAGGGGCCGTGGTTCCAGAGGCCGTGGCTCCAGAGGCCGTGGTTCCAGAGGCCGTGGTTCCAGAGGCCGTGGCTCCAGGGGCCGTGGCTCCAGGGGCCGTGGTTCCAGAGGCCGTGGCTCCAGAGGCTGTGGCTCCAGAGGCCGTGGTTCCAGAGGCCGTGGCTCCAGAGGCCGTGGCTCCAGAGGCCGTGGCTCCAGAGGCCGTGGTTCCAGAGGCCGTGGTTCCAGAGGCCGTGGCTCCAGAGGCTGTGGCTCCAGGGGCCGTGGCTCCAGAGGCCGTGGCTCCAGAGGCTGTGGCTCCGTGGTGCTGTGGCTCCAGAGGCCGTGGTTCCAGAGGCTGTGGCTCCAGAGGCTGTGGCTCCGTGGTGCTGTGGCTCCAGAGGCTGTGGCTCCGTGGTGCTGTGGCTCCAGAGGCCGTGGCTCCAGGGGCCGTGGCTCCAGGGGCTGTGGCTCCGTGGTGCTGTGGCTCCAGAGGCTGTGGCTCCAGGGGCCGTGGCTCCAGAGGCTGTGGCTCCAGAGGCCGTGGCTCCAGAGGCTGTGGCTCCAGAGGCCATGGTTCCAGAGGCTGTGGCTCCGTGGTGCTGTGGCTCCAGAGGCTGTGGCTCCAGAGGCTGTGGCTCCAGGGGCCGTGGCTCCAGGGGCCGTGGCTCCAGAGGCTGTGGCTCCAGAGGCCATGGTTCCAGAGGCTGTGGCTCCGTGGTGCTGTGGCTCCAGAGGCTGTGTTTCCAGAGGCCGTGGCTCCAGAAGCCATGGTTCCAGAGGCTGTGGCTCTACGGTGCTGTGCCAGCAGTGTCACACTGCTGTCCCTTGGCCACAGCCCTGTGTCCTTAGCGGTCCCCGGTGTCCTGGCAGGAGCTGGATGGAAACACAGATTCCAACACAGCCTTCTGCCCCCGCTCAGGGCTCCACCTGGAGCTGGTGCTTTGTGCCAGGTTTTAGCTCCTTTGTCATTCTTAGAAAAGCCTTCGAGAAGCGGCAATCTGATGCCCGGGAGAATTAGAAGTAGGCTGGGCCAGGCAAGGCAATTCCTGTTGGGATTCTGGGTTATAAATGGGAGCTCTCTCCACCGATTAGCAAAGCACAATGGATGAAGAAATATCATTTCCCTTCCACTTTTCATTTCAGAGGCAGAATTCCCTCTCTATTAGCGAGCAGGGCCCGGCCCTTGGGCAGGAGTGGGTGACAAGTGCTCTGTGCAGAGATCCTGGCAGCGTGGCCAGGCCTCCTCCCACCCTTCCTGGGATGGCTGGGATGCTGCAGGGTGAGTGCTCTGGGGCACTGGGGGATGCCTGGGTCCACATTCACACAGGAGGTGACAGCCAGCCTCCCTCATGGGTCACAGTCTCTGGACAAATCCAAAATGCCTCCACCAAGTTCATCCCTCAAACCTTTGCTTGGTACCTCTGGGATTTCCTCACTCCATCGTATCTGGCATGGGGTGGCCCCAAGGTCACATCTGTAGATCATGTTCAGGAGGAACTTCACCCTTTGATGTCCTTGCAAAGGTGCAGCCCCTTCCCGTCCAAGCTCGGTGGCCTGGCCAGCTGAGCTCCTTTCCCTCCCAGCAGTCACCCCGGGACAGGACAGTGTCCCCCTTTCACGCAGCAGGTGACACAGGCGGGTGGCCAGGCTGGCCTGGCACCACCAGCTGGGGAGGCCCATGGGGGGCCAAAATCAGCCATGGTCAGGCCCAGGACAGCCCTCAAAAGCTCAGGGGGAACCACTCAGGAGTCTTCCTTTCCCTAAAATTTGCAGCTTGGCCAGCCCTGCCCACCTGTGGCTTTCTGCCCTCTGCCCCTGGACTCTGGTCTGGCTCCCAAAAAAGGGGCTTTGTCCCCATGGGATCAGCACATGGCAAGGGGACAGTGTTGGTGACAAAGCTGCTCGGTGGATCCAGGGCTCAGGGTCTGGAAAATCTCCTGGGGAGCTGGGATTTGTCCTCCATCCCTGGCAAAGCATCACCAGGGCTGGCCCCCACCCACAGAGCCCTCTGAACTGGAAATGCCAATATTACAAGGGCCACCAGTAAGACTGGAAATTTAAAGGCTGCCAGTGCTTCCCATTGCACAGCCCTGCCCTCAGCTCCCTCCTCCTCTGCCAGACTTGGATCTTTGGGCTGAAATTTTCCACATCGGGGTTCTGGCAGAGGCTGAACCTCTCTGCTGTGTTTCATCCACACAACTCTGCTATTTCTGAGCCCGAGCTGGAGACAAAAGGCCTCGTTTTGATAAGACAAGGAACACTGGAAACTCATTCTTTGAATAATTCCAGCTCTTCTGTGCTTTGGAGCAGGGGCTGGAAATTTCACAGAAAGCTGAAATATCTTTCTTTCATTTTTTTCTGTGAGAGAAAAGCGTTGACTGGAGTGTTCTCCAAGGAGCTGGTGTTTTGTAGCTGGACCTCCTCTGCCTGGAGGCAGCCAGACACACCTCTGGTAGTGCCCAGAATATTCCCTTCCTACTCTTCTCTAAATTCATGCAGCACAACATTCCTGCCGTGGATGCAGGGCCTGGAGCTGGATTTGATGATCCCTGTGGGGTTTTTCCAACTCCAGCAGGATTATGTGGTTCTTTTCTGTTCCCTGAATTGGATCCCTGCTGCTCAGGGGTGCAGGAGCCCAAAAGGAAGGAGTAAATCCTAAGCCTGGTGGGGAAGAGAGCAGATTTGGGGGGTTTTAACCAAAACTGATAATCCAAGGAGTGAGGGCAGCGGGAGGCAGGGAAGTTCTGACTCCAGCTCCTTTGCTGAGGGAGATGAGGGGCAGGATGAGGTGACAGAGTCAGGAGGAGCCCATGGTTTGCACTGACAGCTTGGGAGAGGCCTTGGGACCAGACTGAGCCGCTGGGATGGAGCAGGAGGGAGGTGGGAAATCCAGTGGATCCCTGGATTTACAGCACTTGGACCCAAACTCCAGCTTTGGCCCTTCCCCAGGAACTGGGGAGTGCCCTGGGCTGTGCTGTGGGGCTGCTCTGGGCTCAGAGGGACAGGCCAGGGACTCCAGGGACACCAGGGCTTTGCAGGACATCTCTGAAGGGGGGATGGAGTTAAGGCAGCTCTGGGGAGGTGCGAACTTCCCAAGGCCTGGGAAAGTGTGGGAAGCACGGCTGGATCTGCAGTGACTGATGGTGTCCAGTGCCTGGTGAATGCCCAGGAACGGGGTGAGATTAATCTGGGATGTCTGGTGGGAAATGCTCCCACATCCCTGGATTTCATACTCTCTGCAGGAGTGGCTGCCACCATGAGCAGGGGAGATCCCACCACGTCCCACACCTCAGACTCTCTCATTCCTTGGAAAAATGTCCCTGATGGCAGCACTCCCACGCAGGGCCGAGATCCTGTGCTGCAAACAGCATTTCCCTGTCCCCACGCTGGGCTGTCACCCTCCTGTCCTGTCACTGTCCCTCAGGGCTGGCAAACGATGGAGCAGCTTTTTCCCTCCCCATTCCTGGGACGAGGCTTTCTCCCTGCAGGACAGGTCTTTAGCTAAAGGTTGCTGGAAATGCCTGTTTATTTTCATTAGTGGTGCCAGCCCCACTGCCCTTAATCCCCAGAGAGTGGCTTTTATTGCTTCATGATAAGGCCTGTCAAAATTGTGCCAACAAGAAAAGAAAAATTGGATTTTCAGCTGCGCTCTTTTAACAGATACTGTCAGGTTTCTAAGGGAAAAAAAACCCAATCCAGAGAAAACTCAAAGAAGCTTTCTTGTTACTGAGCATAGCAAAAATACATCTGAGCTATATAAAAATACATGGCTGGATTCCAGCTGAACTGTCAGATCCTAAAGGTCTGTGATTTCCTCTGGGGTGGGGATTAAAAATCGAGCCTACTCATCCCACACCTCTGTGATGAGCAAACACCACCTGGAGGGAGGGATATGGGGGGAAAATGGCAGAAATCCTAAAGGCTGATCATAGCAGAAGTGTGTGTGAGTGTTTGTGGAGGGGACAAGGGAGGAGGGAGCAGCGTGAGGAGAAGGGAGAGCGGGGAGGGGAGGAAATTTGGGTGGGAATGGTCACCCCAAGAGCTGAGAAGGCAAACAGGACCCCTCACCCTGCCCATCTGCTGGAGGTGGCCACAGGGAGACCTCTGTGTCCTCACACAGGGGACTGTCCCCAACCCCAGAACTGGCAGGGGTGTGGGCAGGGCTGCTCCTGCCTCTCCCCTCTCCTCTTGCAGAGGCAGGAATTGAAGGAACGTGCTGCCAACCTGCTTCGATGTCCTCAGGAAAGGGAGCCACACACCCAGCCAGGACATGGGACCGGCCACCCTCGAGTGCCACAGGGTTCAGTCCCTCTGTGCTCGAGGCACGGTCTGGGAGGTGACGCCTGCAGCGGAGGACACCCCATTCCACAGGAGCGGCGCCTGTGCCACATCCCGCTGTTGGATCGGCCCCAGAGGGCAGGAAACAGCCCAGGGCAGGGCTGGGACTCTCTGCCTTCATCCCACAGACTCTGGAACTTCTGGAGAACCCAGACTCCAGTGGGGCTCTCAGACCCTCAGAGCGTACACAGGCTTCGTGTTGTGCCTCGTGTGGGACCGAAAGCAGAGGGGAGGTGACAGCAGGGGCCTGTGCAGAGCTTGGTGCGCCTGGAGAAGTTTGTCCCACTCTCCTGGCAAAGCCAAGGCCAACGAGGCTTCTCCCAGGGCCGTCCTGCTCCAGCTGCGTTCAGGAAGGGTCATCCCTGGATGTTATCATTCACCTGCTGGCAGGGCTGGGAGCTTTGTTTGTTGAAAATAAAAACACGCACACTGCTTAAAGCTCCGGGCAAAGGTGAGGCTGGGCCAGAGCGCTTCGAGCTCCCCTTGATGAATTACCTTTCAGCAGCACCTCTCTGCTGCAACAAGCACTTAATCCCAGAGGTGCTGCAGCACTCTCTTTAAGAGAAAAAGAGAAAGAAAGAAGGAGAAAGAGAAAGAGAAACAAAAACAGAAACAGAGAGAAAGAGAAAAAGAAAGAGAAAGAGAAAGAGAAAGAGAAAGAGAAAGAGAAAGAGAAAGAGAAAGAGAAAGAGAAAGAGAGAGAAAGAAAGAAAGAGGAGAGGCTTTCAGAGCACCACAAAGCATCCAGCTCTCGGGGCTTCACTTCCTGGGCTCCTCTGGCACAAATTATTAAAACCATTTTTCACCCAAGCCGTGGCTTAGGCGACCTTCAGAGCCCTGGCTGCAAACAGAACCTGAGACACACTTGGCAAAAGAAGCACAAAGGAGGAGGGGGGTGGAAGGGAAATTAGAAACGTGGAAATGTAATAACTTTCCATTATGCAAATTTGATTTAATCAGAGATGAAGTTGAAGTGCAATAAAAACATACTTTCATTAAGTTTATGACTTTCAGACTCCATAATCCCCCAGAAATGTCAATTATAATGTTACCATAGTGATCCATGGCTACAACATCCCAGGGATCTGTTTTCCCACCAGGAAGGGCCAGGACCTGGTTTCTCAGCTCCTTGAACTGGTGAGGGCCAATGACAAATGTTTTTTTCAGCTTGGATGAGTCTTAAAAGTTAAGCTCAGCTCAAGTCATCTGAGGGAGTGATGGGACCACCCTCCTGGCCACGGGGGATGTACCAGGCACGGATTTCAGTTCCTGCTGCTCAGGGTCTGTTGTAGTTGTGCAGTCCCTGAAAGGAGCAACCCAGGAGGGGCCTTTGCCCAGGTGTGGGCAGAGCAGGGGGTGGTCAAGCTGCATCCTTGGCTTCCAGGACCTGAACGGGGCTACAGGGAAGCTGGAGAGGGACCCTTCATCAGGAACTGGAGGAATGGCTTCAAACTGACAGAAGGGAAATTGAGGTTGGATATTAAGAAGGAATTGTTCCCTGTGAGGGTGGGCAGGCCCTGGAATAGAATTCCCAGAGCAGCTGGGGCTGCCCCTGGATCCCTGGCAGTGCCCAAGGCCAGGCTGGACATTGGGGCTGGGAGCAGCCTGGGACAGTGGGAGGTGTCCCTGCCCATGGCAGGGGGTGGAATGGGATTATCTTTAACATTCCTTCCCACCCAACCTGTTCTGGGGTTCTGGCATTCTCCGAACACTGCCCCTGTGGCAGGAACTTGCTGTCCCATCGCTGCAGGGCCCCTGGGGCCGGGTGAACGCTGCCTTTCCCCAGCCTTTGCACAGGCTGTGATTTTGTGCCGACACAGGGAGCAGGGCATTGTCTGCAGGATTAGGGCCTTAATATTTCTAATCATACCCTGCCTCATCCTCTCGGAGTGCTCAGAGCCCCATTCAGTGGCATTCAGTGGCTTCTCTGGGTGCTATTTCAGACGCAGAGTAATTAGCAACATGCAGGAAAAGCAACAAAGCCATGAATGGTATTTAGTGACAATTATCCCACCGAACCATTCCTTACCATTATAAATGGAGCTTATTAGCACGAAATTGTTTCCATAGGAAGCAGCATCAGCACTAAAAAGAATGGCTGCAGGCGGGCTCTGCAGCACGGGAGGCAGCACAAAGGAGGTGCCATCTCCTCCTGGCTGCAGGGCACGTGCAGGGACAAACCCACACGCCTGGCATGGCTTGGGGAGCATTAGCTTGGCACTGCCACCCCCTGCCCCACGCCTGGCATGGCACGGTGAGGCTGCTCCCTGTGCTGGACAGGGCTGGCAGCACTGGAGTGAACTGGTCTGCAGTGGGGAGGGAGAGCTGGGGGTATTCACCTGGGGAAGGGAAGCTTCAGAGTCACCTTAGAGCCCTTTTCAGGGCTGAAAGGGGCTCCAAGAGATCTGGAAAGGGACTTTGGACAAGGCCCTGGAGAGGCAGGACAAGAGGGAATGGGTCCAGACTGAAAGAGAGGAAGTTTAGGTTGGATATATGGAAGAAACTCCTCCCTGTGAGGGTGCCAGGCCCTGGCACAGGGTGCCCAGAGCAGCTGGGGCTGCCCCTGGATCCCTGGCAGTGCCCAAGGCCAGGCTGGACATTGGGGCTTGGAGCAGCCTGGGACAGTGGGAGGTGTCCCTGCCCATGGCAGGGGTGGCACTGGATGGGCTTTAATGTCCCTTCCAACCCAAACCATCCTGGGATTCTGTGATTCTCTATTCAAGCTCATAAAATCATTTGCCTCTCTACATTTAATTCACAGGGAACCCCAGATATCAAGGAGAGTATTTGGCCATTTGTGTGCTTTGATGTGATATTCAGCCCTGGATGAATAAACCCTTCCTGTACCATAAATACTCATTTGCTTAATGGATTTCCCCTAAATCCTGCAGGATGAGGTGGTCTCTGTGCACTGCTGGGGGTCTGTGGGTGTGGGGTTGCCTGGACAGGCACCTCAAGCCCCCTGATCCTGATGCACGTGTGCTCCTTCCCCTGTTAGGAGGAGTCAGATATCTGGGAGGTGATCCAGGCTCAGGCATTGTCAGAGCATTCAGCCTTACTAAACATAATCCTAATCCTACACCAAACCCTAAAACTAACATTAATCCTAACCCTGACACAAACCCAAACCATAATCCTAAACCTAAATCTCCTCGAACTGTAACTCTAGGCCTAAACCTCCCCTAACCCTAAACCCAACCATAACCCCTGTGCTAAGCCAAACACTAATCCTAACCTCAACACAAACCCTAAACCTAATCCTAACGCTAACCCTAACAGCCAACCTAACCAGCCCTAACTCTCACCCTAACCTTAATCCTAAATCTAACCCTAAACCTGCTCAGCAGGACAGAAGCAAACGAGGCTCCTCCAGCAGAGCCTTTGTGTGAGGGCTTCCCTGGCTGGACATGCTCTGCAGGCCCCTGGAGCTGGGATCCCAGAATTTCCAAGGGAGAAAGTGGAGATTTAAAGCTCCAGCCCACAGAAACGAAGGCCCAGCAGTCACTCAGGCATAGCCCCCCCGATGGCAGAGCGTGACAGCCCCGGAGATTTGTGACAGCGTTTGTTCCACACTTCCCACCTCCTCCTCCTCCTCCCTGCTGATTTACTGGGTGCTTCTGTCCATCCACCGCTCAGAATTTGTGGGAAATGCCCTCTCCCGCCCCATAAAATAGCACGGATGTTATTTTATAAATGTTATCTATAAAGTGTAAACCACGCACTTGTGAGAGGCCACAGCCACAGCAGTAAAATCAGCGCTGCTGGTGCTGCCCAGGGAGCTCAGGTGTCTGGACAGGAGAACATTCATTTCCCTTCATTGGAAATTTGATTTCCCTGCTCTTTATCAGGACGTGGTAACAGCACCAAGCCCTGCAGAGAGCTTGAAAGGCTCTGGATGAATCTCCCCCTTTGGCTTCGCGATGTTTGGGATTCTCTGCAGGGCCTGCCCTGAGCCGTGAGGGATTTCCCCTGTCAGCCCCTCAGTTCTCCCACTGGGAAGTGCAAAGTGCTCAGCACTGCTTTGCTCTGATGCGTTCAGCAGTTGGGGGCATTCATGAGTGACAATTTTTGGCCATTTCCGTGGCAGATCAGGGGCTGTAACCCAGTGTCCCTCACTGGTGGCCGCTGCCTGACTGAGCTCATGGATCAGCGGCTTCCTGGAGGAAATTCTCATTGCTCCAACAATTGTACATTAACATTTGCCATCCCTTCAAGCTCTGCAGATGAAGAAACATCTTTGGGAAGGGGCAGAGGGAGTCAGGCCAATTACTGGTGCCTCAGTGAGTGGAAGGAGAAGGAGCTCCATGGGTGGCCAAGGCTCCCCCAGCGCTGGAGCAGAGCCCTCGCGAGCAGCACAGAATTAATTAGAGCTCAAGAGCGGCAGCCAGAGAAACTCCAGGAGTAAATGTCACTTCCAAAGTAGGGCAGGAAGGTAACTGTGGACTAATTATCCACATCTTCACTGCGGGAAAAGGACACGACTGCCAGCGCAGCCTCCTGTGGGCACCGCAGGCAAGGCCACCAAAGGTTAGCATGGACTGAGACGAGCAGGGATCGCTGCTGTCTCGCAGGAACAACTCATCATCATTCCCGAGGAGCTCTGCTGGTGACAAAGCACAGCAGAGAGCCCTGCACATCTGTCACACGTGCCGTGTCCTCGTGGCTGTGCAGGGCTGCTGTAAATAATGCTCATAATGCCGTAACCACGTGGATGTTTCCCTCACCCTCCTGCTGTTTGTTATCGTGCACAGGTGAAGCTGTATTCAGGAGTCAGAGCTGTCTGCAAAGGCCCCTGGCACAGAGCAGCTAGCCCTAGAGCTGTGCCAGGCTGGGGGTGCCGTGGGAGTGCAGCCTGGCAGGAGCTCCGTGGCATTTGGGATCGCTGCTGTTCCCGTTTGTCCCCAGGACCCTCCTGCTTCGGCACGTGGGAGGTTTTCCCACACGAAATCTGTGCAGAGGATTCCTTCCAGACGGGGCTGGCAGGAGCAGCCCAGCAAAGAGCCCACGTGCAGAGAGCACCCACTGGGATGGCCACGAGGGCTCCTCCAGGCGGGAATGTTCCTGCCCAGTGTCCCTTCAGCCGCCTGAGCTGGGCTCAGTGACAATCTGGGAAAGCTCTGGAAAAGCAGCATTGTCCCCTGGTGCCGTCCTGCCAGCTGGGAGCCAGCACACAGCTCCTCTTCTCCCTGCTGCCACCTCTGAGCACCGTGGGCTCACAGGGACACAGGGGCAGCTGCTCCTCAGGGGAGGGGACAGGGGGCAGCAGTTTCTCACGCCTGGGCCGTACAATTTTAAAAGGAATGATGGAATGCTTATTCCTGACTTTTTCCTCAGTTTTTTCTGCCATCAGGATGGGTGAGCACAGCCCTGAGTCCCTTTAAAACGGAGCCTTCCCTTCCCAGCTGCCTCGGTGCTACAATTTCTGGGAGAGGTTCTGTTCTGTATGAACCTAAAAGGGGTTTATCAGTAGTTCATGCTGCTTTGGCAAGTTATTCCTCAAAGTGGGGGTTTTGGCTCTTACCCTTCCTGGTCTTTGAACACCTCTCTGTCCAAGGGAGCTGGAGAGGGACTTTGTGGGGACACATCAGATCCGGGCCTGGCTGAAAGGCACAGGTGCTCCACTGAACCATGGACAGCCAGAGATAACCACAGATAAGCCGTAGATAAACCGTCATAAAATCATAAATAAACCGTACATAAATCATAGATAAGCCAGAGATAAACCACAGATAAGCCAGAGATAAACAATAAATAAACCATAGATAAACCATAGATAAATCATCAATAAACCATAGATAAATCATTGACAAACCACAGATAAACCACAGATGAACCATAGATAAATCATAGATAAACCACAGATAAACCACAGATAAAGCACAGATAAACCATAGATAAACCATAGATAAACCATAGATAAACCACAGATAAACCATAGATAAACCACAGTAAACCATAGATAAACCACAGACGAAGCACAGATAAACCACAGATAAAGCACAGATAAACCACAGATAAAGCACAGATTAACCATAGGTAAACCATAAATAAACCATAGATAAACCACAGATAAAGAGCAGATAAACCATAGATAAAGCACAGATAAAACACAGATTAACCATAGATAAAGCACAGATTAACCATAGGTAAACCATAAATAAACCATAGATAAACCACAGATAAACCATAGATAAACCAAAGATGAAGCACAGATAAACCATAGATAAACCATAGATAAACCACAGATAAACCACAGATAAACCACAGATGAAGCACAGATAAACCATAAATAAACCATAGATAAAGCACAGCTAAAGCACAGATTAACCATAGATAAAGCACAGATTAACCATAGATAAAGCACAGATTAACCATAGATAAAGCACAGATTAACCATAATTATCTGCTGAGGGATTTCCTGTCAGACACTTTTCCAGGGGCTGATGTGATCCCGGTACCTGTTTTCCCTCTTCTGCAGAGACGCTCCGTTTTCCCTTGGGCTCCCGGGGCAATATTTGACCTATAGCAGATGATTTCATTTCTTTGTTCACACTGAAGAGCTTTGGATCGAATTAATTCCGAATCCTGTCAACAGGATTGCTCTGCTGCTCGGTGTCTGACAGGAGCTGCTCTGCACCGAGCCCCCAGCCCCTCCTCGGAGGATCCCGATGGGCTTTTCGGGAGCGAGGGAAGAGGTCTGCAGCCCTCATGAAACTGGAATTTACTTGGAGCCAGTGGGGTGATCTTTTCCATGGGCAAGGGGGACATTTTCCAACTTCAGGAGTGCCATAATCGTCACAAAGAGCAAAGGGTGCTCTGGCATTGGCAGGGTCCTGATAGGCCATAATTAACAGACACAGAGAAGTAGCAGGAGGTTCTGCTGAGCGTGGCCGTCACTGAGAACCAGCACAGGGAGCTTCAGGCTGGCTTAGGAAGGTGATTGGAGCTGTAATCTTTGCCAGCGTGGAGTCTCAAAGTGCTCAAAGCTTTTCTCCTGACACATTTGTGAAGGTCTTGGGTCAAATTTCCCAGGAATCAGTGAAAATGCAGCTTTTACTTCCTTCTGTTTGAGAGGCTGAAAAGCAGCTGGCACACAGCAACCCAAACCTTGGGGTTTTGTGCTGTACCCTGAGCACCCCCAGGCTGGGCTGTCTGCACTGTCTGGGCCTGGATCCTTAACTCTGATCCTTCCCTGTGGGTGACACGGATGCATCAAAGCACTCAGAGCCATCAGGGAGAAGCTGAACCTCCTGCAGGTGCCTCCTGGGATCGCTCTCCCTTCATTTGAGATGGTAAAATGGGACCCAGCTCTGCTCCCAAGCCCAGAGCCGTTTCTGTGCAGCACATCCCACAGACCTGGGCAGGGTCCCAGCACACCCAGCAGCTCATCAGGGGTTGGGGTTTTGTGTTAGAGTCGGGTTTAACCCTGGATTTGCTCTGCCAAATCAAACTCTGGGTTTGGTGCAATGCTGTGGGCACCTCGTGCATTCCACACAGCTGGAACTTGCTGCAATAAAAGACCTGAAACTCTTGGGGTCCTGCACCCCCTTTGCAAACTGATCCTTGAAGATCTACATGAAATTTCAGGATGCCAGAGCCCCCCATGGTGATTTCCAGGATTGATTTCCTGGCTTTGATTTACAGAGATGGAGGCAGCAGCATCCAGGTGGGTTTTTTCTGTTTGATTTAATGTCACAGTGCCAGGAACTGATCCCAGCTGAATTATAATCAAACAGAAACGAGGGTGTCTAGACAGGGGTTTGCATCGTTGAACAACACAACTCCACCTAACTGGATGCTGGTTTGAGCCCCGACCCACGAGGAAGGACAGGCACAAACAGTCCCTCCCTGCAGGAGCGACATTGCACGGAGCAAAAATCCTGGAGAGGGAGCAGAACCTCGGGAAAGGTGGCTGGAGGGACAGCAGGGAGCTGGAAAAGTGCCGTGAGCTGTGTCCCTTCAGGGTGTCCCATCAAACACGGGGAGTTTCAATCCTGGACTCTGACATGGCTCTCTGCCCATCCCTTCTCCAAGGAGGACACAGATCCATCCTTTCCTCCTGCCTCCCATGTGGAGGGAGGGGACAGGGCCTAGACAAGAAAAGAAATAAATCCCACACACACTTAACAGGGTAAAACCAACCTCGGCTGCCAGAGGAGCCTGCTAATTAGCTTAACGAGATTTCTTGGAATGAGAAAATATTGCTTATTTCATTAGCTGCATGATAATTGTGCTTCAGAATGAATCGAGAGACGAATCTGAGAATTAAGATGTGAAAAAATGAAAAATAACCACTGCCAGGAAAGTGCTTTAAGCCAGCAGCCAGGTTAGGTTTAATATCCAGGAATATTGTGGGGAAGGAATGACGTGGAGCACCTGGAATGGGATTTTTTGCTCCCATGACAAGTGTGGGGAGCTTCTCCCCCATGTCCCTGGGGGTCCCAACACCAAGGATTTCTGCTGTCAGAGCTGGACCCTGAGCTGAGCCTGGGTAACCCAAAATGTGGGGCCCTGGGAGTTCTTGGAGCAGAATTCCTGGGATTTCCAGCAGCACAGAGCTGAGCAGAGAGCTGAGCACACGCCTTGGGCAGGGCTGTCCCAACAAAGCCCTTGGGACCTGAGATTCCAGAGCGGTGTCCAGAGGATCAGAGCCCTCCCCGGCTGGGTTTGTGCAGATGGGATCATTTTTTGGACAGCGGAGAGCAGCAGGAGCTGCCAGGTTTGGGATGCAGCTGGTGGGCCAGCAGAATGTGGGGAATAATGGGAAAATTGCTCCATGGATAATGGGCATATTGGATGAATAATCCCTTGGCAAATGATCTGGGATCTGCCAGAGCTGTCAGCAAGGGTCAGGTACTGCCTGCGTGTGCTGGGGAAGGGCTGAGGAGGCTGCAGCTCCAGATCCAAGCTTTGCTAAACAAAGCCTAACAAAGCCCAGATGGTTTGTGAATAGAAAAGGTTTTCATCCTGTGGAAAAAAATGCAAACGTGGAATCGATGGTTCTGCTGAGGTGGGAAAGGGAGTGAAAATAAACCCAGCAGTCCAAGTTCACTCTGTGGCAGGGCTGGAAGGAAAAATGCAAACAAACAAGGTCAGGAGCAGCTCTGGGGTGAAGCAGAAGGTGCAGAACATCAGCAGAGCTCAGAGCCTCCCTGCAGCTCCAGAAACGGGACCAGTGATGGTCTATCTCTCTGTGCCACATCCATCCGCCCCTCTGTGCCACATCCGTCCCTCTGTGCCACACCTGTCCCTCTGCGCCACATCCACCCCTCTGTGTCACACCTGTCCCTCTGGTAGGTTTTTAAACCTTTCCCAGATTCCTCGGAGCTGCCCCAAGCCAGGCTGAGGAAATGCTTTTGCTGCATGGGACCAAAGGAAGCAGGATCTGTGCTGGGAAGGAGGAATCTCCACCGTGGTGATGTGCTCCTGAAGGGGCTCCATGTTTGGGGAGGGTCAAACTGGTTTCCAGGCCAAAATTAAAGCCAAATTCTGGTTTTTCCCTGACAGAGCTTAGAGAATGGAGAGAGTCCTGCCTGGTGTCACAGCACGTCTCAGTCTGGGATGACATGTGGGACATGAGCTGGCTTCTGTCCCCATCTCCTCCCTCAACCAAAACCTTCTGCCAAGTTCACTTCCACTGGGAATCCTCCTTTCTGGATGTGTCTCCAGCACGACCCCTGTGCAAGCTCTGAGCTCCTCAGGCAGGGCTCTGCAGGATCCCGCAGGATCCCACGGCTGGAACACAGGAGCCAGGGGACAGTTCCAGATACTCTGGACTCCAGTTCCCCCAGTCGTGCTGAGCCTGTCTGCATCGATGGTTCCATTTCTGTGCTCCTGAGCAGACAGGGATGAGTTCCCCCCTCTGCATCTACAATGAACTGTTCTGGGTAATGTACACTTGGAAATTGAGAGCCAGCAGCTGCAGGGTTTCTTTGGTCCCCTGAGGTCCCAGCTTGTTTAATAAACTTGTATTTTTGTGAGCAGCACAGGCAATTGTGAAGGTGAGCTTAAAGGGAAAACTGCCTGTGAGCAGAACTGATTAAATATCAGGAAATACAAAGCACCCTGAGACCCAAATGACAGAGCCGCCCAGTGAAAAATCCACAAAGAGATTTTAATTAGAATTTATTACAACACGCAAAAATAAACATCTAAAAAGTCAAGATTAAATCCTTCAATCAATACAGAACTTCACAGAGAGAGAGGACTCTTCCTCTTTTCCAGCATCAGCCCAATCCCTTCTCTGAAGGCCCCTGGAAACAAAGACAAAAGGGTTGATGCAGCAGATTTGAGACCCAGGTGTTACCAAATATCCTCACCCCACCAGGGCGTCCTGGTGTCCATGAGCTCCCAGTTCCACCACAGCAGAGCATTTTCCATGTGCCCAGCCCAGGTCACAGCACATCCACGTCCTGCATCACATCCATGTCCTGCATCCCTGTTTTCCGATGTCCACCTGCCACTTCACCACAGGATATATTTGCTCTCCCTGCACCCAAGGCATTGGGATGCCTTCACTGAGGGCATAATTTCTGCCAAATTAGCTGCAATAAATTCTCTCCTCTCTATGTCAGCAGCGTTTGCCTCTGCTCCCAGTGCCACTCTGACTGCAGCAGTGATTCCAAACCCTCCTGCAGACGGGGAAGAATCCTTCCAGGAGGCCCTTTGATGTCAGCTCCACTCCAGAACAGAATCAATCTGCTGAGCAGCTTGGTCCTGCCCTGGGAATGCTCCTGGTTTGCTGCTTGCCGGGGGAAGTGAACAAGGTGTTAACAAGGGCAAGGAGCCCCGAGATGGAAGGCAGCAAGCGCAAGGCAGTGTCCAGAGACAGGAGCTGGTTAAGGCCAGAGTTTCAAGTGTTCCCAGCCCAGCCCAGTGCAGGGCAGGCTGCTCTCCTGGGCTCTGAGGATCAGCTCAGGCTGCTGGAAGGGCAGCTCACCTTGGATTTAAGGTGTCAGTCAGGAGAAGGTGACCACGGTTCGAGTGTTTGCTGTGCTGTGGGTGCCCTGGATGACTCTGATTTACTGATCCATGAGGAAATCTGCAGATGACACCAAGCTGGGTGTGAGTGTGGATCTGCTGGAGGGTAGGAGGGCTCTGCACAGGGATCTGGCCAGGCTGGATCCAAGGGACAAACCCAATAATGTGAGGTTCAACAGGACCAAGTGCCAGGTCCTGCACTTTGGCCACAACAACCCCTGCAGCACTACAGGCTGGGGACAGAGTGGCTGGACAGTGGCCAGGCAGAAAGGGACCTGGGGGACTGATGGACAGCAGGCTGGACATGAGCCAGCAGTGTGCCCACATGGCCTGGATCAGGAATGGTGTGGCCAGCAGAACCAGGACAGTGATTCCTGCCCTGTACTGGGTACTGGTGAGGCTGCACCTCGAGTGCTGTGTCCAGTTCTGGGCCCCTCAATTTAGGAAGGATGTGGAGATGCTGGAGAGTGGCCAGAGAAGGGCAGCAAGGCTGGTGAGGGGTCTGGAACACAAGCGGTGTGAGGAGCAGCGGAGGGAGCTGGAGGGGCTCAGCCTGCAGAAGAGAAGTCTCAGGGGGACCTCGTCCCTCTCTACAGCTCCCTGCAGGAGGGGGCAGCCAGGTGGGGGTCGGTCTCTTCTCCCAGGCAGCCAGCAACAGGACAGGAGGACACAGCCTTGAGCTGTGCCAAGGGAGGTTTAGGTTGGACACCAGGAGGAATTTCTTCACAGAAGGGGTGGCTGGGCACTGGGATGGGCTGCCCAGGGAGGTGGCGGAGTCACCGTCCCTGGAGGTGTTTAATGAAGCCTGGATGTGGCACTCAGTGCCGTGGGCTGGGTGACAAGGTGGTGATGGGTCACAGGTTGGACTCGATGACCTCAAAGGTCTTTTCCAACGCGGTTAATTCTGAGATTCACTCTCCCCTGTCCTGTCACTCCAGGCCAGTGTAAAATGTCCCTCTCCATCTTTCCATCGGCTCCAAAGCAAAGCTCTGCAGCACATGAAGGACAATCAATGTCTGGATGGTTCAGAGGCACACCAGGTGACCCAGGGACTGTTGGGTCACAGCTCTGATTGAAACCAGGGGCAACCTTCAGCCCAAGCAGCATTTCAGGTCCGCCAGCACCTCTGCCTGCTGCCCAGAAAATCCAGCAGATCCTGTCAGCAGCTGACAAAACGCTGTGGTGACAAATTACTGTCAGGTTTTGCAATGAGCCAAAATAGGGGAGGAAAAAGAGAAATGCAGAGAGAGGGAAACATTTCTAATGACATTTTCCTTATTAATCAAACAGACTCACCCAAGGTCATTTTGTGCCTTTGACCTGGACACTGAAGGATTGTTTTAAAACCCCAAATCTTTGCTGTGGGTCAGGCTGCATCAGCACGTGGGGTCAGGATTCGCTGCTCATCCCCACCTCACTGGTGGCTTCCCCAGGTCACTCCCAGCCTTCCTTTGCTGCAGTGCCACCTCTCCCCCTGGGCCACGGCAGGAGGGACTCTGCTGCTGGAAGCCTGGTGGCATCTGGTGGCTTCCAGAAGAATTGGGTCATGTTCAGTCAGCTCACAAAGGTCAAGATCAGGCAGGGTTTTCTTCTGGGGAGAAACTCTCCGTGGCATTGGAGAGGCTGATTCCAATCTGGGCACTACAGAAGAGCTGGCTGCAGTATTTTCCAAGTCTTTTATTTTGCTGGGAAGCAGTGAAATGGATTTTGAAGCAATCCCTCCTTTGACCCGCTGATTCTTTGCTGGTAACATGTATTTAATTCCAGAGCAGCGTGTTCCCAGGGTGGCTGGAAGGTAAATGAGAAACTTTTGCTATTCAGAAGGAAAATAAAATGTTTTTCACAGCTGCTGCCTATTCTTACGATTGTTGCTGCTCCAAACAAGTTTGCCTGCAATGTGAAATAAATGTCCTCTTTTATAATGCTTGGAAATCACAAGAGAAGCAGGTGAAGACTTCCTTGGAAAGAGAGTGCAGGAATGAGAGGGACAGCAAATACAGAGAGCAGGGACTGAGCTGCTTTGGGATGAGTTTGTACTGGAAAAATGGAAATGGCCGTAACTGGAACATCTCAGGAAGGGCATGACCCTGGAGATTCCCTCCTGACCCCATCCAAAGGATGCCAGCAGGGATGGAGGAAGGGCAGGGCTCTGAAAGGCCATTTTTGGACCTATTGTTTCAAAGGGGAAGCATCAGCATTAAAAACTGGGATGAAAAGTCACACTTAACTTTCAGGTCCCTCCCAACCCAGCCCATTCCATGATTGTGACACTAAAGGCAGCACTGCTGAGCACAGGGGCAGTTTGGGATGACCCCAGTGCTGTGTCAGCACTTCCCTGCCTTTCCCAGGAATGCTCCAAAGAGCTGGAAGTGCCCTCAGGGACACCCTGAGTCTCTGCATCTGGTGCTGTAATTGCAGCAAGATCTGTGGCAATTCCTGCTCAAACCTTCCCCCTGTTCTCCTGAGAATGGAGCATTTTTAATTAACACACAATTTCAAAGGCTGCAAGACTTCCTGAATCAATGCAAATTCTGTGTTTGTACAGCAGGAGGAGGAGGGGGATTTCAGAGCCCACTCTGTGAGGAATGAATTTCATCTCATGGCCGGGTTCAGTGCACAAATGTCTGCTCAGGAATGGATTTCTGGCCATCAAACATTGTCTTTGATGCTGTCAGACAGCTGTGCAGTGTTTGATCCTGATTACCCTGAGCATCCCACCGTGGGCTGGGGTGTAATTAGATGGGAAAGGATCCCAGCAATTTATTCCACATAGCAATTGTCCCGTGAAGTATTTCTGTGGATGAAGGTACAGCTCAGCCAGATTTCAGTCCATAAACATTGGTGTTTCAGCTGGTGGCTTCTGGGTCTTCTCCCTTGAATTCCTAATCCTGGGCCTGCTCCATGTGCCCCTGCCTGCCAGGGTAGGGCAATTGGATCCCCAGAAATACCAAAATCCAGAGGAGGAGAAGTTTCTCTGCTAAAATGCAGTGAGAGATCCAGTACAGAAGCAGCTGAGTGTTCATTGTGCTGTCCTCAGACAGAGGGAAAATCATTTGGATTGTTCTCCTTCCTTTTCTTTCTCCTTTCTCCTTCTCCTCCTTCTCTAAAGGAAGTTAAGAAAGAACAGCTCAGACCTAAACTTTCAAAGCCTGAGCTACATAAAGTGACGGCACTGGGATCCTGCAGCTGCTCCAAGCTGCTTCCAAAGGTACTTCCTGCACCCAGCTCTGGGCTCTGGGCACTGCAGGTTCTTCCCCTCTTCTCAGAAGCAGAAGTCAAGCCCCACTCTGCAGGCCCTCACCTGGGACATGGAACAAACCTCGCTGACATCACAGAATCAAGGAGTCCTTGAGGCTGGAATGGAACTTTAGGGTCGTCAAGCCCAACCATCCACCCACCACCACATTCACCTCTGAGCCATGTCCTCAAGCTGGCTTTTGAGCACTTCCAGGGATGGTGACTCCACTCCTGCCCTTCCAATGCCTGATGTCCCTTGCCACGAAGAAACTTTCCCTCATATCCAGTTCAAACTTCCCCTGACTCAGTTTGAGGCCATTTCCTCTCATCCTGGCACTGGGGGAAGAGACTGGCACCCCCTCACTGCAGCTCCAGTCAGGGACTTGTGTCAGGACCCGAGGCAGGAGGTCAGAGAGGGATGAGACGGGCTGCAGACACCTCCAGTGTGCCCCAGAACCAGAGGGAGCCACGGCACCTTTGGGATGAAGCTGGAGAGGTGGGATGCTCCGGGCAATAAATTATGGGCTGATACCTCCATCAGTTTTAGCTCCTGCTCCAGGAAAGGCCAGAGGGCCATGGAAAGGTGGTGTTTTAGGGTTTCTTGGCTTGTTCTGAGAGAAAGCTCATGGAAAAGGCACAGAGTGGGATTGTTGGGGTGTCCTGACCAGGAGCTGGACTCAATGACCCTTGTGGGTCCCTTCTGGCTGGGGATATTCCATGATTCCATGAGAAGGATCTCTGGATGTCTCTGGTCCATTCTTCCCCTCAGAGCAGGACAATTTTCAACAGCAGATCAGGTCCTCTGTGGATCCCAAAAACTTCCAAGGACTGGCACATGCCCTCCCTGGGTGTCCTGCTTCAGGGAAGATGTTCCTTATTAAAAAGAGGGAAGACAGCAAACATTGGTGTGAAGAGGCTTCCCAAACATTGGTTAAAGCAGTGGATAAAACCCACTCTAGCCAGATCCAGCTGTTCCTCACAGCTGGGACCATAAGATCTCACGTGCTGGTTTTCCATCATGTCCCAGTCAGACCTTGCCCAAAGTTTAGGAATATAAAATTTAGGAACTGCTCACCCTAAAAGTGAGCAGTTCTGGATGTTTGGAACTGGATAAAAGCAGCATTGAAGGCATCTCATTTTTCTCATCCCCAGTTCTTCATGAGAGAGAAAATACAGAAAGCAAAGTTCTCCTCATCAGTCTCAGATGAAGGAATGTATTATCCATTAGAAGTCCCAGATTTAATGATCCTGCTTTGTCTGCACCTCTTTGGTTCATCACAATATTGTCATTTATATTTATGAGATTAGAGAGAGATTTAACATGTTACGAACTTCCCAAATCCTCGGATTGAAAAAAAAAACCTCAAAAAAACCAAAAAGAGGAAGAGCTTTTTATTTTGAGTTTATGAACAAAACAAACCAAGCCAAATACCAAGGTGGGGGGCAAGAAGAGTGAGTCCTGGTGGGCAGAGAAAAGTGGGAAAGCACAAAAATTCCATCCTGGCTTCAGTTTGGGAATGCCTTTCAGGAGGCCAGTTCATCAGTGCCAGGCAAACTGCTGGGATTAAATGTAGCTATGGAGAGATGTCCCTTGGACAAAACACCTGGAAAGCCCCAGGTCGTGGCCTCCAGGGCAGGCGTGAACATTCCTCCTAACTGGGTGATTTCCCCCCTGCCTGATGTGTCACCAGGATCTCCTGGTCTGCTCCTTTACCAGAGATCTCTGCCAAGGAAACTTCCCAGGCCTGTCACACGCTGCTTTGCTTCTTCCCACTAATCCTTTGGTCTTTTTCCAGTTTTTTTGGTAAAAAGTATTGGAAAAGCCTAACAGCTGCTGGCATGGATATCTCAGAGCCAGGCTTGTACAAAGGACAGGGGCACTGAAGGTCCCAGCCTTGACTTCCTTGCTTATTCATCCACTGCATTCTACCAAACCACCCTCTGTGGCTTTGACCAAAAATATCTCCTGAAATCGCAAATCTTGGAGATCCAAAGCCTTGAGTGAAACCCCCAAGGAAGGTCTGCCCACCTCCTCCTGGCTGTGCCAGGCGCAGCAGCCATTCCTGGGGAACTTGAGGCAGATGAAGGTCCCCATGCCCCCTGACAAGTCTTCCCCCACCAGGACCTGGGACAGGGACATTTGAAAGGTTCTGAAGGGCTGATGGATACAGGATTGAGGGAGAAGATGGCTGAAATCCCACCACTCACCAAGGTGTCCTGCCAGGCCTGGACCTTGTTCATCCTTTGCCATCCTTTGTGTGGGTGCAGCAGCCACGATTCCCCTCCAGACCTGCAGTTCCTCACCCTGGGCCCAGTCAGTCCCTTCCCAACCATGGCAGTGTCAAGGACATCTCCACCCATGCTGCTCCTGGCTTCTCCTGCAATCCCCGGTCATGGCATTTTTGGATCAGGCTGGGAAAGCAATGGTTCAGTTTCTGGGTCAGAACCTGTGGAAATCAGCATCTTCCACAGTCATGGCTTTGAAACCTCGGCTCCAGCTGGGAGGGGAGTGACCTTTCCAGAGCAGATCCTTCCTGAAGCTGCCAGGAGAGCATTTTGTTCTTGCCCTGCTGAGCCCTCTCACAGAGGGCTCTGGGCTGTCTTTTCTCCTTCCTCTACTTTCATTATTTTCCTCACCTTGAAATGACAGCCAGACTTGGAAGAGAAAAGCAAACCAGAACTTTTGTAGGTAAAGTATGAAAGAAAACGCAGTGAAGTGGTGCAGAGCAGGCCTTGCCCCTGCAACCAGACCCTCCTGAGGTTCTCCAGCGCTTCCTGGAGGGACAAGGAGCCTCTGTGAAGAATATTCCTTCTCTCTGTCTCCATGGGCACATGGACAATGCTGTCCTCACCTACAGTGGCTCCACAGGACACGTGACCCTGCCACAGTGACAGCTCTATTTTGCTCCCACTCCGAGACGATTTGCAGCCAACAAAAAAAAATGTTAAGATGCAAAAGCAAGAAAATTGTGTCAATGGTGTTTGGCTGTGGCCCAAGCCCAGGAACACAGCAGGCGTGGGAGCTCCCTTGGATGTTTTTGCTTGATGAACTCCCACTTGAAACGGCTGAGGAATTTCAATATTTGGACAGATGGCTGGATTCCCAAAGCCGAGTTTAAAATACATATGGAAGCTCTTCAGAAATCACAGTCTCTTCCTTTGCTGGGAGTTATTTCTTAGAAGAAAATATTCGTCCTATTTTGTTGTTTGAATGACCACAGTTGGGAACCTCTTCCCACCACAGACTGCGCTGGACCCAGGATATTTTCCTTACTTATGTCCCCTTCCAAGATATTGGGAAGGGCTGTCCTTGGGATCATTGCCTCTAAAACAGACTGGATTTTGTCTGCAACCAAGGAGAGCTCTGGTATCACCAGGTAACAAATTCTGATAGGCCCATTTCCACATAAATCCTACCCAAACTCTCCATTTTCCAGTAAATCCTACCCAAACTCTCCACCAGGCTGTACTTCCAAAGCAAGGAAGAAAATGTTACCATCACAAAGGGGCTGAAATGATAAAAAGGGAGGTGAAAAAATATTATGGCATGAAAATAAAATCATGAACATTTGACCTTCCTCCAAGTCAGTGCCATTCTCCTGACAACAGGGAAGAACAACAAAACTAAAAGGAAGATTAACTTTTTAGGTTAAATCTGTTATTTCATGAAGAAGAGGATGAGCAAACCCCCCAACCTGTGCAAACCAGACCAGGCCCTGGGGGTTTCTCACCCTGCATGGCTCAGTCTCATCGATGGAATTCTTTGCTTGGTTTGTTTTTTTTGGTTGAAGTCCTCTCAGAGATTTGAATTGCCCAAAGAAAACTGGGAGATGTCCTATAAATCAGAGAGCAAAATGAGCTTCAAGAGAATGCACTTAATCAGAGAATCCCAGAGTGGTTCGGGTTGGAAGGGACCTTAAAGCCCATCCAGTGCCACCCCTGCCATGGCAGGGACACCTCCCACTGTCCCAGGCTGCTCCAAGCCCCAATGTCCAGCCTGGCCTTGGGCACTGCCAGGGATCCAGGGGCAGCCCCAGCTGCTCTGGGCACCCTGTGCCAGGGCCTGCCCACCCTCACAGGAAACAATTCCTGCCCAATATCCCACCCAGCCCTGCCCTCTGCCAGTGGGAAGCCATTCCCTGGGTCCTGTCCCTCCCTCCAGCCCTTGGAAATCCTCTCTCCCCATCTTTCCTGCAGCTCCTTCAGGCCCTGCAAGGCCACACTGAGGTCACCCCAGAGCTTCTCCTCTCCAGGTGAACACCCCCAGCTCTCGCAGCCTTCCCTCCCAGCAGAGCTGCTCCATCCCTCTGCTCATCCTGGAGCCTCCTCTGGGCTCTCTCCAGCAGCTCCAGCTCCTCCCTGTGCTGGGCCCTGGGGCTGGGGCAGCTCTGCAGGTGGGGGCTCAGCTCTGCCCCCCCTCCCCTGCTGCCCACGCTGTGGCTCAGCCCAGGGCATGGGGTGGTCAGGGCTGGGGCAGCCCCAGCTCTCACCCACAGCACCCACAGCACCCACAAGGTGCTGCTCCATCTGCTCATCCCAGCCTGGATGAATCCTCGGGGTTGTTCCAACCCAAGTGCAGCTCTTTAACGTGGCTCTTGGCAGGATCAAACCTCAAGCAGCTGCCTACAGATACTGTAGATCCTACAGATCCTGTAGATCCTACAGATCCTATAGATCCTAGAGATCCTATGGATCCTGTGGAGCAGACGGAGCCCTGGAGCCAGCCCTCCCTCCCAGGCAGAGTGGGACACTCACAAACCCCCCGCTGCAGACAGAATCTCACTGAGGATGAAGACGTTTGCTCTGTTAGCATGGAAAACATGCACTCCAAGTCTTGTTGGAGTGTCAACTGCCTGGGAGCTCTTTTTCCCAAGGAATGTATTTATGCGAGCCCTCTTTGATCATCCAGGGATAGAAGCCTCAGCTATGTCTGAGCACATAAAACAACTATTTTTTTGTCGCAGAGACCCGAGCAGGTTGGTTTAGTGACAGTGATTTATGGAGAGCTCCCTTTTCGGAGGCTATAATGTTAATTAATTGCTTCTGGAGGACTTGGATAAAAAGCATATTTACTCCTGCCACTGTCAAACGCTCCCGTATTTTGTGCATTCCCCAAATCTTTCCGATGGATGTCCACAGAACAATGGCTCAGCAAACGAGGCAGCTGCAGGAGGAGATCAGACACACTTCTGAAATAGTCAATTATTTAGATTAATTAAGGAGTAATGCCTCTGCATGCATTTTGCATGTCATTTGAATATTCCAAAGCCAGAGCTTTCAGCTGTTACTGTGCCTCTGGCAGAGCCACATGCCTTGCAGCAATCACAGGGAATGCTGCTCTACAGAAACTTTGGGATTTCTGTGTGCCGGGAGTCCTTGGGAAACCCGGCAGCATCTCTGAGGAGCGGCAGAGACTGGTGTTGAAACTGGTTCCAGGGCAGAAGCAGCTCTGTAGGTATCTCACCGAGTAGGGAGGCATCCCTTGGGATGGGTTCTGTAAATGCCTGGAACCTACAGCCAGATCCTTATCTGTATTCAGGCACCTCCCTCCCACAAAATTACCAGGGATTATGTGCTTTTAAAAATCCTACCGGGTACTTATTTGCATTTTTATGTGCCTGGCTGCCTTTGAAAAAAAACCATTTCTGGCAGCCAAGTCTAAGGGAATCCAAGGGGAATCCCCTGGTCTCTGCTCACTCCAGGACTGGGGACAGATCCATGTGTTCAGGGACACTCTGCTGCTCATTTCTGGCCTGTGCAGCCTTTAGGGGTCATTGTCCAGAGATCCAGAGTCCCAGCATGGTTTGGGTTGGGGAGAAACTTAAGGATCACCCATCCTACCCCTGCCATGGGCAGGACACCTTCCACTATCCCAGGCTGCTCCAAGCCCTGTCCAACCTGGCCTTGGGCACTGCCAGGGATTCAGGGCCTCCCCACCTCACAGGCTGCCACTGAACGCCACAGGAAAAAGCTCCTTGGGCCTGGTCTCTGGTCCATGCTGAGCCCTGAGCACTGTCCAGGAGACTCGAGGTCAACACAGCTCAAACCAGGCCGTGGAGTGTGCTGATGAGCAGTGTAATAACCATCAGTGTAAGAATGATCAATTCCCAGACAATTTCCTGCCTTCACCGAGCTCCTTAGTCTGGATTCAGGCTGAAAGTCCCCAAACCAGGCTGGTTTTTCTGGGTTTTTCCCCATCCAAGCCTGAAGAGCAGTCCAGAGAGCCAGGAGAGAGAGAGGCTCCTCCAGGCTCCTCCAGGCTCCTCTAGGCTCCCTGCTTAGAATCACGGCATTGGCAAGGTTGGAAAACGCTTCTGATTCTTCATCAAGGCCAACTGTCAACCCAGCACTCTCAACCAAGCAATTCCTTCCCTCTGCCTCACCAAGACAGAGGAGGAAAACATGCCAGGAGATGTGGGAAGACTCCTTATGCCAAGGCAGTCCTCAGCTCTCCGAATTCTCCTTCACAAGGGGACCGAAAACAAAATAAAAAATAAATCTGCTTAAAAATGCCTGAGAAATAAAATGGAACCTGCAGGAACCCAGCCCAGAAAGCTCTGCAGAGGCTGAGGGAGCAGAGAGAGCAGACCCAAGCTGTTTCTGGAAGCACAAATGCTCTGCCTTGACATGGGAATGTCCTTCAGGAGCAAAACACAAAGCTGAACATCGAGGCCTCATCTTCTTCCACAGGAGCTGCGAGGGGGAGGGTGGCACAACCCCCCAGCCCCTCAGTGACCCCTTCCCCTCTCCCCTGGCTGCCAGGGACGAGGTTTATCCATGATGGAGCTGAAAACACCTGATACTCTCAGAGGAATGAAGCCAGTATAAAAAATCCTGCTGGAAGTGTGGCCCTGAGCTGGAGTGGGGGGTGAAGCCCTCTGAGGCTTGAGCCAGGGATGAGGAGCACAAAGACCAGACAGAGAGTGCCACAGAAGCCCTGAAAGAGTCCCTTGTTCCCTCTCTCTCTACAAAGACAGCTTGGGGACCTGCTGTGATGTTTCAGAGGACTAAAAGGTCCTTTGCTGTTCCCAGCCTGGGGCAGGTTCAGCACCGTGTGACATTGCTCTGATGCCTTGGCCATCCCTGGGCTGTCCCCTGCTCATCTCTCTGTCCCAGAAAGCGGATTGGGATCAAACCCTTGGGCCGATTTTCAGCCAAACCATTTCTTCCCCTGCAGACAGAGAACCTTCAGCAGGTGGAGGTGGTGCTGAGCCGAGCAGCACAGCCAGGGATGCTCCTGTGAGGAGCAGCAGGTCCAGAGCTGTGCCTGGAGGGGAAATTCCCAGCAGGGACCGGGCTCTGAGGCTGATTTCCCACGGATGCAGAGGTGGGTGAGAAACCTGGGGGCTCCTGTTGGCTTCTCCCCGAGAGCTGTCACGCCTCCAGCTGCTCCAAATAGCCACCGAGTCCCTTCCCCCTGGATCCTGCTCCATCCCACTGAATGCACAGGGCAGGAGCCACACTGGGCTTCTCTCGGAACCCCACACAGGCAGGGGGGGAAGCCAGAGCTGGCAGCCCCCAAGCTGGGCTCGTTCCTGAGTGAGCCCTGCACTCCCTCCTGAGGCTCTTCCCAGCCTCTCTGCACCTTCTGTTATCCCCAAACTGTTCCTCAGGCTGTGTCTGACCAGTGAGTGACCACTGCAACCAGTGGAGAGGTTCTGGCACGCACTGGTAGAGTAGATTTGGGATATTTGCCGTAGATTTGGGATATTTGTAACAGATTTGGGATATTTGCCATAGATTTGGGATATTTACAGTAGGTTTGGGGTAGCACAAGCCCCATCCAAGCACTGGGCTGGTCACTGCATCAATTGGGCCACGAAGATCTTCTAAGCTCAGGTGCTGTCACAAGAGCCTATCCATGGAAAAAGCCTAATCTGATGGAGAAAAAATAAATAAATGGTTTAACAGTCTTGCCCAGATTTGTTCCGGGTTTATATCTCCTTGGATTCACCTGATCCAAAGGGAAGCTTAAAACTCCATCCAAAGCCAGTGTGTAAATCTAAGAAGCCCCTCCATAGGCTGCAATTAATTGGAACAAAAATAAGAACCCGCCAGGTCTCCCTTGATGACCTGACACATAAATTCCTATAAATGGGAGCTGACAGAAGTGGAAAAAGCTGATGAGGAAGTGGAAGAATATTCCTGTATTGAGGCAGCCAAGTCTGTTTGGAAGGGTCACCTCCAGAGGACACCTTTCAAGGCACAGAAAGGTTAAATTTTGAAGTCCAATCCTCTGATAAATAAAATATTCCTGAACTCTGCATGACTGCAGGAAGATCTGGGGATTAGCACAGCCTGAAATGAAAAGCCAGCCCATGTGTGGGTGTGCAGAGGGGGCTGTGCTTGGCACATCCTGGGGATCCTGGAAAGGCTCCGAGAGAAAAGGCTTAAGGAAAGCCTGAAAGACTGAGGAAATCTTGAGCTGGACACGCCTGGGATGCTGGATTCAGGATCTGTTGGATATATGGGAATGCTTTGAAGGCTGAAAGGCAGCCTTAGTGCTCCCTTTTTAACTAGAGGATCATTTCCGTGGGCTGGAGTTTTCCAGGGGTGTCCTGGGGTATCCAGCAGTCCAGAGTGGCCCTGGGGCAGCGCAGAGGCTGTGGCAGCAGCAGTGCAGCCACTCAAAGCAGGTTCTACCCACGAGCTGCTTGATGCTTCACAGGCTCCTCCTCAGCCCCATCCTCTGCCAGATCCCCCCCAGCGACCCTGAACGGGACCAGTGCAGCAGGGTGGGCACAGCTCCAGGGCCTCCTTCCCACTGGGATCTCCTGAGAGGCACTGGTGGCACTGGCACTTCCCTTGGGGATAGAAAATCTCCTTCCCATGAGCTGACCCACACTGCCCACACCTTCAACTCGTGTTTTATTGCGCTAACAGGATGAGCCAAGAGCTCAACACTGTCTGCAACCCTCATCCTGCTGAGAAGGAACTCATTAGAGGGGATTATGGCAAATAAAGTTTAAGGAAATGAAGGGAACTCATTAAAACAGGATGATTTTTGCTGGCAGCTTGCACCCCTCGGAGCTCTGCAGAGCTGCACGGAATTCCAGGAGTCCTGGGCTTTCCAAACTGCTCAGGGACACCTGGGGAGGCTTTGAGGGTTTGAGGGTTGCTGCTTTTTTTCCCAGTCAATCTCTGTGGGAACACAGTGCAGGCTGAGGGAGAACATCCCACTCCAGTGGAAAACAAGGAGAGTCCTGCCTCAGGAGCTGCCTCCTTGACCGACTGGAAGAAGAAAAATTCCACCTTTAGCTCATTCTGCAGCGCCCAGTGGGATCTCCTGCTTGCTGCCCACAGCACAGCAGGTGCCCGGTGCCCTTGCTGGGATGGCTCCGAGCTGTCCCTGCACAGTATCCCAAGGAAGCTGAACACAGCAGCTGCCTGCAAGCCAGGAAACTTTCAGCCTTTTGTGGGTTTTTTTTAATCTCCTTGAAGTTTTGGAGCTCTGTGCCAGCCAGAGAACGCAGGTGCTGCGGCAATTAGGAGTGCAGGACTTCCATGGAGCCATTGAACATCCCAATTATCTGCTCTGACAAAGGCTCCATTCTCCCCACATCTGTTATCTCCATTTCCAGGAGCTCCTTTGTAACCCGACCCACGGATTGCTCTTGGCTGGCTCCTCTGGGAGTTCTGCCTGTGTCACTTCCAGCTTTCTGATTGTCCAGTTACTGCCATCCCTGCCTGTCCCATCCTATTGATTCATTCCCTGCTGCACGGGGCGGGGGGGTTATCCAGCCCCTCAGCGGGGAATGGGATATCCCTGCCTGCAGCAAGATGGCAAAGCCAAGACTGTGGAAATGGGTGAGCTCTGAAAGGAGAAATGGGGCTTGCATCAGTCCCCCAGGAAGAGAGGGATAAAATCCCAGCTTGGAGAACACTTCCAGGGAATGTTCCATGCAACACAGACAGTGGGGGCCAGGACAGAGGGAATGGCTTCAAACTGACAAAGAACAAACAGGTTTAGGTTGGGATATTGGGAAGGAATTTTCCCTGTGAGGGTGGGCAGGCCCTGGAATAGAATTCCCAGAGCAGCTGGGGCTGCCCCTGGATCCCTGGCAGTGCCCAAGGCCAGGCTGGACATTGGAGCAGCCTGGGACAGTGGGAGGTGTCCCTGCCCATGGCAGGGGTGGCACTGGGTGGGATTTAAGGTCCCTCCCAACCCAAACCAATCTGGGATTCTGTGCTTCAACACTGGCCTCAAAAATGCCTCAGGAAGGAAAGAACTGATCTCTGGTTTCCTTGGGTTTTCATTTTGTTTTTTCATAAACTTCCCATTCCCAGAATTTCACTCTCATTATATACACCTGCTCCTCCACCTGCTGATACCTTCTGGTAACAGAGGCATCTCTCTGTTTATAAAAATGCCAGTTCAGTGCATTTCTGCACAATATGATGGGACTAGAATTGAATCTCCTGCTTGTTTGGGTTTCCATTTCATTATCGAGCAACTTGGCAAAACTAAACACATTTATTTAATATATTTAGTGTCACCACACCTCCATTTACTTTCCTCCTCCCAAATGGGGCACAACAGGACTATTTAGTTATTTCCCAGGTGGATTCAGCTCTTTCTGGTGGGTCCTGGGGCAGGAATTCAACATCTTCACCAGCCACGGTGGGGCTGTCACTGCTAAGGACAGGGATGTGCTTTGTTCCCAACACAGTCATCTCTGGTGTCACCTTAGAGACAACAAACGTGGCAGGACAGAGAGGAGAAGGAGGAGATGGGAGGAGGATGGAGTTTTACAGAATTCCAGGAGCAGGACAGACCAGCAGGGACTGGGATTAAGGGCATTCTCCAGGATTATTCCCAGCTCCCTGTGCTGGTGGCCGTCCTGCCATCACACACCCGGTCCTTGCATTCACTGGGGCAGGACTGTCCCCTCTCACTGTCCCTGCCCTGTGGGAGATGGATGTGAAGGGCAGGGAAGGTGCTGGAGAGTGAATTTCATTGCCCCTGCAGTGAGGGGCTGTCACAGAGGGGACAAGGAAGGAGTGCCAAACCATTGTTCCTCAGGCTGCCCTGCCCTCCTGCACCAGGGGAGCGGCCCTGGGGAATGCCTGACCCTTCTCACAGCACTGGGATTCCCTGAGCCCGTGGCTCCCAATCCCTGCTCAACCCAAGGACTGCTGTTCCAGGAAGGGAACACCAAGTGGGAAGAAGAGTGCTGGCAGTTCCTTTGGAGGATCCTTCCTTTCTCTTGGCTGGTGAGCAGAGGGGGGAGATTGAACAGGCTTCCCTGGCACTGGAAAACTGAAGAAGAGCCTTGGAGCTGGTTTGCACAGCTCCTTCCTCACACTCCTTACCTGCTCCCTTCTGCAGGAATACGGGAGTGTCCAGTGGACACATCCAGAGCTGGAGCCTCCACAGACCTGCCCAAACACCCAGAACTGGGCTGTATTTTTTCAGACTGACACAATCCCTCCTTGACATGATTCCAGGGCTATTCAAACCCTCCCGTTCAGCTGCGTTCCCAGGGAGCTGCTCCAGGACTTGGAGAGATAAACTCATCTCCCCTCCGGCTGCCTGTTTGTGGGTAAGGCTGTGATGAGTCACAGAGATGCAGGGAGCTCCTGGGGGCTGGGAATCCATGGGAACAGCTCATTTCCAAGGGACCGAGCTCAGGTGTTGTGCACATAAAGCAATTCCTTCTCCTCTGCTGACTCATTTCCCTGGGTGAGCAGCACGAGGGCCAGAAAAGCCCTGCCTGCGTTGTTAGGTCAGTCCCTTCCAAATTAATGATTTCTTTCTCCAGCTGACACTTGCTGTGAACACCTGGAGCTGCCAGAGGCCCTGTCAGGCTGCCAGAGGCTCCCGGAGCTGCCGGGGAACTCAGGCACTCCCCAGAGCTCCCGTTAGACCCTGCCCAAAAGGAGCAGCTCAGGAATAATCAGCCAGAGCTTCCTGCAAGGAACAAGCGCAGACAGCTCCAATTGCCCTGGATCTGCTCAGCGCTGCAGGAGGCCTGGAGACTCTGGATGCTGCTGCTGATTAGCCTTTCGTTTGTGATGCTGGAATTAAGGACAAACGTGGGGAATTCCTTACGGTGCCACAATCCTCAAGACCCAGAGATGTGAGGATCAGGATAGTATGGAAGGCAAAAAACTCTCGTGCCAGTGCCAGGGGAGTGGTAGCCCAGTTCAGGGACAGTCCAGGCTGATTCCCTGTGGGCAGAAAGGGGAGCTGCTGATGCTGAAGGATGAATTAAGCTTTGGGTGTTTTCCTGCACTGAGCAGAGCAAAGCCACTGCTGCCTCAGGTGAGCCTGGCCATGGGCTCTGAGCCAGGACCGCTCTCCTGCCTGGAATGACGCTGGAGAATCCTGGAGCACAACACAGGATTGGTGTTATCCTGGAAAAGGGGGTCACTGATGGAGCACAGCTCTGAAATGGGATGGGATGGACCCCCCTCCCCCTGGAGCCTCACTCAGGGATTCAAATTTAGGGGAGCTGGTTCCTCTCCTCTCCCCACCCTGGCCAGGAGGAATCCATCCAACAGCTCACCCATAGCCTTGGATCAGGGATGTGTTTGCCTCAGTGAGCTTTTACAGGCTTTTTTAAGCATTCAGCTCCCTGTAAGTAGTATCTTTTAATTTCTCATGAATAATGATTAGTCTATAACTCCAATCAGTCCTTAAGATCCTGCACCTCATCAGGAAGTTAATTACACTTAGTTAGCAATTGCAACAAAAGACGTGCTTCTTGTTGACTCTGCTCCAAATCCTCATTTCTTCTCCTGACAGGCCTTGTCTCATCTCCCTGGGAAGCGCCTTGGCCTCCATTTATTTACAAGGCTGTCTTTATTTCAAAGAAACTCTGAAGTGACCTGACAGGGAGAAATCTGAGGAAATTATGGGAGGCCTGGCTGATGGCAACAAAACAAGCTGAGATTTCCAGAAATAAGTGTCAGCTCGAGCAATGAGATGTCAGATCAGCTCATTAGAGTGCAAGAAAAGCCTTCTGCCCTTCCCAGCCTGGCTGCATCCCCCAGTTACTCAAGGACTGGTTATGGGATTGCTTTTGCTTCCCTGATTTGCACGGGGCACTGAGAGCACGTGCAGGTTCCTGAGCCAGCTCCTGAGCTCTGATCCCTCCTGGCTCAGCCTCCTCCTGGAGCATCAGCAACCTCTGCATGAGCTGCTCCAGGCCCTTTCCCAGCTCCTGGGAGAGCAGATCCTTTTCATACCCTGAGTGAGCCTGGAGGTCTCCAAGCACGGGGGACAAACCTTGGGCCACCACCTCCACCCCTGCCACGTGTCACACACATTTATCACCTACAAATGTGTCCCGTTTATTCCTGAGGAGCTGCTGCCACTGTGCTCTCTCTCCAAGCCAACAGCTTACAAGGGAAGAGTCATTTCGACTGCTTTTATTCCTATTTATTCCTGTTCATTCTATGCCCTTTACAGGTTTGATTCAACCGTGCCCTGTAGAGGTGATTCCCTCCCTTACATTTCAGGTGTTTCCCACCACAGTGACTCCCATTTCTCCAGCAAATCTGCATTTTTTGGCATTCCCAAGGGGCTGCTGATGGGCTGCAAGTCTCTGTTTTCCTGTCTGCAATTCTCCTAAGGAGCTCTGGGGGTGATTTATGGCTACCAACACTCTGTAGTGGTTTTTCTCTTGAATTAAGGATTGTTCTCCACAAAATCTCCATCTGCAAGTAGTTTTGTGGCTTCTGCCTTTTTTTGTTACTAATGCTGATCTTTGTTTCATTTGCATCTCATGCTGTGCTGCCACAAGAAGTGCTTTGTCTTCACCTGTCTGGTGACAAAGAAGAGCCAGAGAAAAATCAGATAAAGCCTCCCTTGATGTTCCTGAGCATTGGAGCTGTCACAGGGGGCTTAAAGATGCCATGTCACAGGGGAAGGTGTGTTCTGAAATGTGTGGAATGCTCCTTTCTTTCAGTATTTCGATTTTCTATCCCTATTTTGAGACCTGTTATACTCATTATGGAGCCCAAATGACATTTGCTTTAAAGCCATCAGCCTTCCCTGGGGTTGTCCCCAAACAGGGAGGTCTCACCTGGGTTCAACGGCCTGTCTGTGCCTCTGATTTTTAGTGGAACAGGATAGGACTCATCTTGCTGAAGGTTTTACAGCCCATCCTCCCCAGGATGGGGATTCATGGCAGATTTCCATGGAGACTTTTAGTGCCTCTTGGGCTGCATGATATCCATGGATCAACTGGTCAGGAAAGCTGGGATGAAACCAGCAGATAAGTGGTCAAACGAGGGAAATCTGCGTTGCAGGCCAGGAGCTGAGGATCCTCAGAGGATTTAGGATTTTGCTGATACAGGAGCGGTGTTTGATGCGCCTTTAGGTGATTGCAGTGAAAAGCTGCAGGGAGTGGCCAGGCTGAGGAGCAACCCCTGGCCAGCTGTGGAGTGGGGCTGGGGGCCAGCACTGTCCTGTGAGGTGGCTCCGGGGGCACCTCCCATGGCTTTGGTGTCTGTGCCGCTGCTCAGCCTCTGCCTGATGGGCTCAGCACAGGGCAGAGCTGCCCGAGGCCTGATTGCAGCTGTTATTGAACCTTTTTTGGTGCTTCATGACCCTCAAACTGCTGCGTGTGCTTTGGGAATGGGAGCTGGCTCATGGCCCTGCGCTCTGGTTTGCCTCTCCTCCCTCTGCCTTCCCTTCCTGCTCTGTGCCCACCAGGGCAGGGCGCTGATCACATCATCCCAGGAGCCTTTTTTGGGAAGTGCTGCCACCAAATCTCCTCAGGCATCACCCTGGTTCGGGCCCCTCCAGCTTCCTGCTGTTCCCAAATCCCGCGGCTTTACCTGGGTCTGGCCCTGGAGCCAAACCCAGCTGTTCCTCCCTCCCAGCCTCCTCCTTCTGTTTGTTTATAAAAATTCTTGATGGCTTCCACATTCATTAGCAGTTTGCCATCTGCTGTCTTAATAAAGTAATAAATGAGTGTCGTGGTGAGTTTCTTGACGGGCTTGAAAGCTTCATTTGCATAAGTATTTTCATCCATCTCTTCTAATTCTGCTCCCTTTCATCTGCAATGTGTCCTGACTCTTTCTGTTCCTGGAGGTCTCTTCCAAAACGCTGCTAATGCTGGGACAGGTGTTTATAAAACATTAAAAAAAGCCATTGCAGGATCCCAGGTTGGGCTGTCCTCGATGACTTTCAGAGCAGAGCTGCTGCTTTCAGAGTGTTTTTCTTATTAAAGCAACAAGAGGCTTCTTTCCACCACATCTGCACCTTCCCAGGCCCTGGGGCTCAGCCTGAGCAGGGTTTTTCTTGGTTTCAGAGCAGCACCAGGGATTTGTTCACTGGGTGCTGCTAATTTTAGTTCAGGTATGTTAAAAAAAAGCCCATTTTAGCTGCTGTCATTCCTTCCTCCGTGCGGGTTTATGCAGCAGGGAGGCTTGCTCTGCTCTCCCAGCACTTCTGAAGGAGTTCAAGGGCTCAGCAGAGGGTGCAGGACTGTTCCCTGCTGGCTTTCTCTCTGCTTATCAGTCACTCCTCACTCATGGCGAGAGTGGCCCTGGCTGTGGATGGGCTGCGGTGTTTAAACATTCAGCTCAAGGCTCCCCCAAGCCTGCGCTGAGCCAGGAATCCATTTTTTCCAGCAGGTTTGGCCTCAGGTGTGTGAGGAGCAGGTGGGAATCAACTGCAGCTGAAGAATCTTCCCACACTCAGGCTAAAGGAGCTGCACAGTGCAGGGTCCCTCCCTGCACTCCCGTTTAAAGGCTGTTTTCATGGAATTTCCTGAGCTGGAAGGGACCCACAGGAACACCCAGTGCAGCCCCTGAGCTGGAGGGAACCCCCAGGATCACCCAGTGCATCCCCTGGCCCTGCACAGACACCCCAACAACCCCACCCTGGGCATCCCTGGCAGCGCTGTCCCAACGCTCCTGGAGCTCTGGCAGCCTCGGGGCCGTGCCCATTCCCTGGGGAGCCTGGGCAGTGCCCAGCACCCTCTGGGGGAAGAACCTTTCCCCAAAATCCACCCCAGCCCTCCCCTGACACCAGGGGGAGGGGTGAGGCCATTCCTCAGGTCCTGTCCCTGTCACAGAGCAGAGCTCAGTGCCTGCCCCTGCTCTTCCCCTCACAAGAAGCTGTAACTGGGATGAGTCTCCCCTCAGTCTCCTCCAGCTGAACAAACCGAGAGCCCTCAGCTGCTCCTTGTGTGGTTTCCCCTCTAAAAAGGCCTTTATCCCCTCGTTTTGGGGAGGCTTTTCCAACAGAAGTGCCACCACCCCCTCTCTCTGCTCCTGCCACCCCTGCCCTAGCTGTCCTGGGGTGTGTGACCCCCTGAACCCCCTTGTTTGATGAATTTGGGGGACATTAATGGGCAGCATCTCCCTCAGGGCACCATCTCCAGCAAGATCAAGCATCCTCTGCATCTCCTTCAGAGTTTGCATCCATCAGAGGGGGTCAGTGTCAGGCTCAGAGGGGTGGGAACAGCCTGGCATCACCAGGAGCTCCTGATCCTGCCCTTCAAATGCACCCATCGGTGCCAAAAAGGGATTAAAAACATCCCCGTGACCTGAGAATCGATCACAGGGTAAAATCTGCCCTTCAGGTGCTTCAGAAGCCACATGTGACAGGAACCCCCCTAAAAAGCTGTGGTGTCTGTGGTGGCTGCCCCAGACCAGGCAATCCCAGGTAGGGGCTGAAAGCAGAATGTGAGCCCAACAGCTGGCTGGTTTTTTGCATTGGTTCTGCGGCTTTCTTTTTCTTTTTGCTTCCCCTGACAAATAGTGGATGTGCTTAAAAAGTGCACTTTCAGAACTTTTTGTGAATCAGTAAATAGTTTCAGCTGGGAAAAAAATTAAAAGAAAGTAAAAGAGAGAGATGAAGCAGCCCAAGTTAAAGAAGAGTGGGGAATTAAGCTTCTGTTTAGTTTCTGACACCTTCCTGTTCTCTCGGGGAAGCAGAAGCTTCCTGTTTTCCTCATGGACATCCAACACCTGGCAAGGAAATGTGGGAGCTGCCAGGATGGGCCACAGGCAGAGAAAGCAATTCCCTGACAGGAGCAGAGTGCCCGGACCCCCATTTCATTCCCAGATGCTCCCAAGCCAACATTTCCCTCCCCTGAACATCCAGGGGACTGGATTAGAAATGCCAGCTCTGCTTTCCCATCCATTAAGTGCTGGGCTCTGGGAGAGCTGACAAATCACAGAGGTTTGCAGTGCACACGGATTTCTGCTGCTTCTGCAGACTCCAGAAGGATAAACAAGGACATTTTTCATCCACTTCAGGAGCACTGATAGGAACTTTTGATTTTAATTTGAACTGGGATTTTCCCTGTAATACGACCTTTGACTCCTGCAGCTCTGGCTCTGCCTGGAAGGGCTCTGGGAAGCTCCGTTCAGAACATTCATCCCAGGAAATTTTGAATTCCCAAATGTAGTCCCAGGTTGAAAGGTGATGTGGTCAGGAGATAAATGTTCTTCAAAGACTCCCCTTTTTCCAGGGTTTCAGGCAGTTGCACCTTCAAACCCTCTCAGTTACAAACCACGAGTCAGAGGCATCCCTGCATTAGCGCCCGGATGGGAACAGGCAGGATTTAATAGAATTGACAGGATTTAATAGAATTGACAGGGTTTAATAGAATTCCCTGTCACCTCAGGCAAGAACAACTCAGACATCTCAGATATTTGAAAACAATTAATACCCCTGGCTGAGGACAGGCTGCTAAAAAGAGCAGCCCACAGCAGGGCTGCGATGTTTCACTGCAAGGTGCACCCGTGCAGCCTCTCCCCACTGCCGAGGCACTGGCACAAGGACCCAGGTCCCAAATCAACCTGCAATCAACATTTCTTCTCTCCTTTGCTTGATGAAAATGATGCAGATTTATCTGGCCTGCACAGCTGGCAGTTTCCAGCAGTGAGGCAAAATCTTGGAAGGCGGAGCGAGGAGGTAAAAAGGTAAAATAATGCAGGCACACCAAAAACCAGAATTCAGAGCTGTCTTTAGAGGGGGGAGAGGGCTGTCCCTCTGTTCACAGAACTGTGGAATTTCCTGATTTCAAAGGGCCACAGGGATCACCCAGTGCATCCCTTGGCCCTGCACAGACACCCCAAATCCCACCCTGGGCATCCCTGGCAGCGCTGTCCCAACGCTCCTGGAGCTCTGGCAGCCTCGGGGCCGTGCCCATTCCCTGAGGAGCCTGGGCAGTGCCCAGCACCCTCTGGGGGAAGAACCTTTCTCTTTTATCCAACCTAAATCTCTGCTGGCCCAGCTCCAGCCGTTCCCTGGGTGTTGTCCCTGTCCCAGGGAGCAGAGATCGGAGCTGCCCCTCAGAATTCCATTGATTCCTGTTCAGCACCTTCTGTGAGGATGCCAGGCCCTGGCACAGGGTGCCCAGAGCAGCTGGGGCTGCCCCTGGATCCCTGGCAGTGCCCAAGGCCAGGCTGGACATTGGGGCTGGGAGCAGCCTGGGACAGTGGGAGGTGTCCCTGCCCATGGACAGAGGTTGATTTTAAGGTCCTTTCTACCCCAAACCAGGCTGGGATTCAGCTCAGGTAGGAAGGTCCCAGCTCCCACCCGGCTCTGGGTTGCTCCCTGTGGGAAGGAGTCCGGCTAAAAGCGATGCACATTTTCCTCGGCTTTCTCCTGGAGCTGTCCCGAGCACACACTCCACTCCTGTCTCCATTCAGTGCAGAATTTGTCTCCCAAAGCTGCTCTTACCCCGAGTTTGAGGCCGGCCAAACGCCAGAACCTCGCAGGGGGAGGGTGCAGGATGACCTTGGCCAGGGCCCCAGAGCTCCAGGGAAAAAAACCGTTTTGCATTTCAAGGCACAGATTTTCATCTCCCGAAGAAAAGCAGACTCACATCCTGCTGCAAATGGCTGACACGAAGCTTCCAAGGGCTAATGAATTTCCCAAGAACTCATTTGTAAATCCAATAATTAGTTTATGAATAACAATTAATTAAAACTTGGATCCCCCAAGAAATGCAGCATGTCATCCTGTCCTGGGTTCTGATTGATCTTCCCACAGGAATATTGCCAAGGCCTGAGACACATCTATGGGAAAAATTAACTGGAATCTGGCACAAAAGCTGTATTTTAGTAAAAATTGATTGAAGGGAAATGCAATTATTAATGATTGCCATGTGTAATTGCTGTGATTATGGGCTGCATTCTCGGGGAAGGACACATCATTCAGACAATCGGCACATCAGAGAGCTCCATTTGTCACCAGCTCCCTCCAGGGCTGGACAGAGGAGGGGTCCTGCCAGGACACCCTGTCCCAGCTGGTCCCCAACGGGTCAGGATGGACCTCTGGGAAGGGACCTGAACTTCCCAGCCTGGAGCTCCTGCTGGGGATGTCTGGTGCTGTCCTGGGCTGCTGTGGCCACAGAGATGGTGTCACTTGGGGACTGGGGTCACCCTGACCCAAATCATCCTCAAACATGGTCAGACTTAATTGTCCTTGTTTTAACAAGAAGTGAAAGTACAAGGAACCTGAAATACTCCGGAGCAAAATCCATTTGAAAGTGGCAAAGAAATGCTCCAAAATTTCCCACCCCCCGCTCCCACTGAAGGAAAAACACTGAGCAGGAGGCCCAAGTTCTGCAAAGGAGACAAACATTTCACTTCGTGTCAATGGGAAATTTTAGTTGACTAAAAATAGTGTTTTTAAAGGGAATCTTCATCCCACTTACAAAGAAGCAGCACCAATCTCGTTTCAATGTGACATGTGCCATTTTGCTTCTGAATTTTTTGGTGCAGCAGCTGAAGCAGAATATTCATTATTTCCCCAATCTCTATGCAACTGTTAGTTAAAAAAATTAAATCTGAGCTAGACCAATACCTTTTGTCTGCTTCTCAGTAGCTGAGATAAACCTAGACCAGCTCACAGCTGTACTTGCTCTGCTTTTTAGTCTCTCGCTGAATCTGCCTTTATTATTTTCACAATGATTTCAGGCTGATTCTGCATTTCTTCCCATGCTTAAAAAGGAGATAATTTGGGTTCTTGATTGGTTTTTGTGTACAAAATTTTAAATTATTTCGAGTAAGTGAGGCAATTCCCACAGAAACAAACAGTAACAAGTGAGAAGTGGCTGTAGCAGCAGTCAGGCTTCATCCCTGCTTCATCCCTCCCAGACTGGGCGCTGAGTGCTCTGGACTCTGGACAGGTTAACAAGTCCCTGTGAGGGATGTCTGATGTTGATCCCATCCCTTTGGGGCCCTTCCCACTCAGGATATTCCATGATTCCGGGATTTTCTGACCCAAAGCTCTCCTGTACCCCAGACATTCAGGACATGGCCTCTGTTACCAGGACTATTTCAAAATTCCCTTTCTCCTTACAAACTCCTTTCTGTTCCCTGTCCTCAGCCTTCTAAAGCCTGAGAATTCTAAAGCCTCACAAAAAGCTGAGAATTCCCATTAGCATTATAGGACTTTCAGTGTCCAGAGAGAGCACAGCACACACGGATGTGTTCAGAAATGAGGGCTGTGCTCACCCAGGGCCAGGCTGGGGATTGCTCCCAGCAGGAATTGCAGGGAAACTGCACCTGGGGGAGCTTTTCCTTGCCTTCCAAACCAGTGTTATAAACCCAGAAACTCCCAGTTTCATGCTCCACGTAGGAGAAATGCTGGTATGCTGCAGTCCAGAAAAGCACTTTTAAACACTAAAGCAGTTTTAATTCCGCCTTTCAGTAATGATGAGGAATAACATGTTATTGTCAGAAGGCTTCTGAGATCACACACAGCCAGGTTTGAAAGTTTATTTGATCTTCTCCTTATTTTTCTCCCAATCCTTAAACTTGGTGCTCCCTCCTCCATGTGAAGAATTCTTTGAACTGCTTGAATAGGACGAGCCATGCCCTCCTTCTCTGATGCCGGTGAAAAACATCACCCCAAGATTCAGCCCCTCTCTGATTGGCTTCTTAATGACCTGGAAAACTGTTGCTCCAGGCATCTTCCATTTCTCCCCACTCAGGCTGGAAAATAAGAAAATAAACACTTGCCCATCAAAGGAAGAGAGAGGAAGATGAACACAAATTATCCGCAGGGGTTACTGGGAGAGTCACCTGAAACCAGACAGGAGGTGAGACCCAGACACAAGAATTCTCTTACCTGGGCATCTTTTCTTTCAGCTCCACAGCTGAAGTTTATCAGTTCCCAGAAAACTTCTGAGCTGTTTGGGGAAAAGATGGCACAGCCCAGAAAGCCAAACAAATCCTGGGCTGCACCCAAAGGAGTGTGGGCAGCAGGGCCAGGGAGGGGATTCTCTCTCTGCTGAGACCCACCTGGAACAGTGCCCAGTTCTGGTGTCCCCAGTGTAAGAAGGACAAGGAACTGTTGGAACAATTCCAGAGGAGACCTGGAAGTTGATAAAGGGACTGGAGCACCTCCCCTGTGGAGCCAGGCTGGGAGAGCTGGGAATGTTCAGCCTGGAGAGGAGAAGGTTGAGTGGAGACCTCAGAGCCCCTTCCAGGGTCTGAGGGGGCTGCAGGGAAATGGGAGAGGGACCTTGTGAGGAACTGAGTGACAGGACAAGGGGGGTGGGTTCACACTGAAAGAGGGAAATTTAGATCAGATGTGTGGAAGAAGAGCTGAGTTTTTCACCTGAAGGGGTGTTCATCCTGTTCTTTGCGAATTTTGTGCTTAAATAAATCTACTTCTTACTTATCTCTGAGAAATCCAGCTTTTCTTTTCCTTTCCCTAAACACCACACATCCTCTCTGAGTGCCAAATTAATTGTATGGGTGTTTAGTATTAAATATGTTAATTGGTTTATGATTTTAAATTAATTAAAGAGTGGTCTTCTGGGAAATTTAACATCTCCTGTCAAACCACTTTGTAGTTTGTAATGAGTCCAAAATCAAAATATCCCATCCTTCTTCAACTTTCTGTGGAGTTAAAACTCATTAAATTGTATTAATTTCTTTATTTTTAATTTAGCCATAGATTGACTCTTTTTTCCCCTCAGTAATTGGCTGCAGCTGTTTTGTGCCTTTGCCACCAGAACTGAGGATATATTTATGTAATTAGTGAGGAATTCTTTGTCCTGGTAAATCTGTCACCTTGTTTTTGCCTGGATGGAGTTTGAGCTGTGGGTTCCCACTTAAATCCCTGTCTTTGATCCCCTCCAGTATTCCTTTGGGAGAGAAAAGTGCCCTCCATCCCATCCTGTGGCAGATTTCTGAGGGGAGTTGTAGGGGCAAAGCTGAAATGAGTTTTCTCTGCTGACTAAAAAGGAGATTCAGTGGCCCAAGGGGTGAAATATCAACAGAGCTGATCGAGATGAGCCCATTCCTGAGCCAACGGAGCAGCATTCCCGTAAAACCAGGGACTTGGGATGGATCTGTCCACACATTTTTCTTAACAACTCAAAACCAAAACAAAACCTTGAGCTCTGAGCTCTGTCTCGTCTGAATGTAAATTAGAATACAAAATCAAACAGCAAACTGAACTTGAATCCCAGAAGTTCTGCTCAGTGGCAAGGAGCAACTCCCTGGAAATGGCCCAGCCAACACCCTCAGCCATGGGAGGGTGGAGAGGGGCCCATTCCCAGCCTTGCTCTCAGCTCAAAACTCTGCCCAAAAACCTGCACAGCCCAGGTCACCCTTTTTCCTACCCAGGGTGGAGCCACCATCCCTGGAAGGGTTCAAAAAACATCTGGATGTGGCACTTGAGGAGAGAATTGAGTGGTGAACATGGTGGGGCTGGATGATCCTAAAAGCCTTTTCCAGCCTTGAGGGTTCTGTGATTCTGTCCCTGTGTGCTGCTCCCAGCTCCTCCCAGCTCCTGCTGGTGTTGCTGGTGCTGCCTCATTCCCTCTGCTCCTGCCTGTTCTACCTCAGCTCCAGGGCAGGGCTGGCCCAGGGATCCTCTGGATGCAGCACGGAGCAGCCAAGCTCCTCTGTGCCCAGAAAAAGTGGGAAAATGAGCTGCTCTTCAGATATTGTCCAGTGGAGAAAGCAATCTTTCCCTTGCCCAGGTGAATACCTCAGAGCTCTGCCAGCAGAGCACCATCTCCCCACCCAGGAGATTGGCTCTTCTGGCACAGAACAGTTCTCCCTCGCGGAGGAGATAATGGAAAAATAACAAAAAAAGAAGCGTTCCCAAGTGGCAGCTTCCTTTATTGCCTGGTTTGCTCTCTTCCCCCAAATCTGAGGGTGTGAGAAGCTCACAAAGCTGGATTTAAATCAAAGTGTGTGAGGCTCACAGACAACAGCAGTGCCCCATGTTTTGTCCAGGATCTCCTCCTCCTGCCGTGTTTCAGAACCAGGCTCAGAGGTGGCTCTAAAGCTGAGGTCCAGAGGGGACAAAACAGCACAGGATGGGAGGAGGAAGGATTTAGGATTTACCCTCCTCCTACAGAGACCAGCCCTGGTCTGGGCATGGGGTAGGTGTAGGGTGGCTTGAGCCCGAGCCTGTCTCATCACTGCCCTAAGCTGAGCCTGCTCAGAAGCCGGTGGGTCCCTGAAGGTCCCAGCCAGGGCCTGGTGCCCATCCCACCATGAGCTGAGCTCTAGAGGAGCTGTCAGTGCCTCCCACATGGGCACAGCTCCTCTCTGGCCCTGTGAACTTGGCCAGCACCCCAGGAGGAGGGGATGGCTTTTCATCTCCTTTCCCTCAGCCTTGTGGGGGACAGAGCAGTGAATTCCAAGGCAGAGTGCACAGTTAATTTCCAGGGGAATTGTCTTTTCCCGTGGTCGGTTTCGTCTCCTGGCAGCGCACAGAGGCAGCTCCATTATCTGTTTGTGCCAGCGCCTGTGGTGCTGAAATGTCTCTAATTAAAGGCAGGCCGAGCTGTAGATGCAGGAGATCTTAATTACATGTGAGTGAATAAAGCACTGAACGAGATGTGAGGGTCCTTCCCTTCCCCTTGGAGCCAAGAGATCAAAGAGCAAACCCTCTCCTTGGAAACAAATCACTGTGTGCTCCCTCCAGGGCTGGTTTGTCACCAGGCTTTGCTGGGGTTGGTGCCAAACTGGGAATAAATCAAAGAGGGATGGGGCTGATGCTGCCAGCAGGGAGAGCAGCTCAGGGGGAGCCCAGGGATGAAAGCTCAGCAGGGCAGGGGGGTTCAGCCTCTCCCTGCACAGGAACTTCTGTGACCTCCCAAGTGCCCATCTTGCAGCCAGCACTGCTCAGGTGGATGAGCTGAATGGTTTCATTCCTTGGCTTCTGGTCCCAGCTGGGAAGAGGCAGCTCTGCCCTGGTTCTGTCCCCCTGTGCTGGGGCCAAGGGACACCCCAAACCCTGTCAGAGACGCACCATTCCCTATAATGGTCCCACACTCACAGCAAGGGTCCCACTACCAGGTTCCTCACAGCTCCTGCCCCAGGGAGAAGCTCGTGCCCACCCCAAGGGTTGTGGTCGTGCTCCATGGCCTGGCACCGCTGGAATCTGGAGGTTGGGATGAGCAGGAGAAGGGATTCACCAGCAGATTTTTGGCCCTGGGGCTGTCCTTGCACCACGTGCTCAATTCCTGCTGAACATGAGGGGTTAAACATGTGTGGGAAGGTCTGCCCACAGCTGGCCCCAAACACAGCTGGGCAGATGTGCTCTCCAAGAACACTGATCTGGGGTCCTGCCTTGCCCCCTCAGTCAGTGCAACAGGAAGAAGGCTCTGGTTTCAGGTGAGGCTGCCGAGCAATGGAGAGGGTGTTCTGGAGGAACAGAGTCCTTTGGGGTCTTTTACAGGATTTTAACCCCTGGTACAGCTGAGGAGGGAAGGAGACCCAGGGTGCAAAAGCTGGAGGGTCACTCTGAGATGAGTGAACCAAAAACACCCTCAGCCAACTCCACCTTCGGGAACTCGTTACTGCAATGCTTTTAGGGCAGCTCAAACTCCAGTGCAGCAGCCAGGAGCAGAATGTGACAGGTTTGTGTGGCAGCATCTCCAGAGCTTTGTGACTCTGGACAGCCCAGGAACGTCACCCTCCCTCCAGAGCAGCCTGGCCAGCCAAAACCAGTTAAATATCACCAGGCTGCTTTTCCTGCAGGAAGCTCAGAGTGACCCTGAGAGGGTTTCCAGCAGCTCTCAGTCATTTGCTCTCTCCTGCATTTCATTTCCAGCTGAACACAAGAGCTTGGGAGCATCCCTGGACTGAGTCTGACCTGGAGATGTGTCCAGGGCAGTTTATGGCACGAAGGGAGTTTGAGTGAAAACAGCACCTAGAATCTGCCTCTCTGTGAAGTGCAAACATTCCTGTCAGCCAAAGGCAAGGTGGACCAGATTTTTAAAGCATTTAAGAGACTTTTCAGCTTTTCAGAATGTGTTTACACAGGGAAAGGTGCTCAGGCCACAGAACGTCTCTGGAATTTGAAGGAATAGCACAAGGAAGGTGTAATTCAAGCACTTTGGGAAGTCTCAGCTCAGCTCCCTCCATCTCCAGCAAGGGAAAAGATTCTCCAGCGCCAGCCCTGCCCTCCATGAGAGAGGCAAATCAGCAGCCAAGGTCACTCGTTCCTCAGCTTTGCTGCATCCCTGGCCAGGTGCCACCCCAGTGTCCCCAAATGCGTCCTTTGCGAGAGGGGAAGCACACTTGGCTTGCAAAGCCTTGGTCTTGCCAGAGGGAAGCCACTGGGAATGAGAGTTACTGGGAAGCTCTGGGAGCAGGGGAAGGAATAAGGACAAGCTTCACGTGGATGTTTAACTGCTCTGATTGCAGCTCCTGGGATTTTTATGGAGTGGACACAGGAACAACTCAGACCTCACCAGGTCTGTCATTCAAGCGCAAGAGCAATGAGGTCTCCTCATTTCTTCCACCTGGACAAGGGAAGGGGAGGAATAAACCCACCTGGGCTGCTGGGATTTCCATCTCCGCTTACCGAGGGTGAGGCTGGCTCCTGACAGAGGCACAGAGATCTCCACTCCCTTCTGGCAGCAGCCCCACCAGGATGGCCCCAGGGATGGGCCAGGAATCTCCATGGCCATGGAGGTCAGACAATCCCCAAAATCAAGGCATGGCATTGCCAGTGCCCAGCTCAGCCTGGACAAGCTCCCAGGAACTCCTCAGGACCCTCCCCATGCCCTGCACCATGTTTTCCATCCCAGGCCTGGATTTGGAGCTGCAGCACCTTCCTGGGATGCACAGTGTGAGTGGAGCTGCTCATCCTCTCCCTGCAATGCTCTCATCTTTCACCAATATAACAAATAACAGCCTCCCCTATTTCCCCAGAGTTTGGATAAGCTTTCCCTCTTCATGCCATTACTGTTTCCTCACAGAGCAATTTCTCCCCCATCTCGGCTCCTTTCTGCAGTGGCTGAAGTTGTTTGGATGAAATGAAAATGCTGGATATTACCAAGGAGGCTCAGGGCTCTTGGATTATCCAAACCCCCTGCAAGGAGCTGGGAGGACGCTGCGAGCTGGCGAGGGTTACACTGAGCATCCATCCCTGCACTTCATTAGCTCATGGCCATAAATTCCGTGCCTCAGCTCTCTGTTTTATTGCCATCCAACATTAGGGACTCTTTCCAAGCCGAAGCCGTGACGTTGGGAATAATCTGGCCAGCAAGCAATAAAGCAAGGTGCTTTTAAAAAATTTACTCCGTTGCTTCCAACCCAACAGAAACAACTTTTTCTGGAATAATTCGGGGAAGCAGGGGCTGGGAAGTGATGAGTCAGCTCGGGGTGCTGGGGAGGTTTCAGGGCACGTTCGGGCTCCTCCTTTCCCCTTGTGAGACGCAAAAAGGCAGAATATCTGTTGCCATAGTTACCTGATGACCACTTTATAATCATCAATAGGTTTGTCCTCCTGACACAGCACCATGCTCAGGGATTGATGCCACTCCTGTTTGATGAGAGAAACCTCAGGCAGAGAGTCCAAGGACACTCAGGAGCTGGGAGGCAAAGGCAGGAGCTGAAATGCAGCTGAAGGGCTTTGGTGGGCTCTAAACACAGCCCCGAGCTCCTGGCTCTGGCCTGGCACCCTCTCATTCATGGCTTTTCCTGCTCCCAGCGCCTCCAGTGACTCCCCAGCCCTGGAAGTGTCCCAGGCCAGGCTGGACAGGGCTGTGGGACAGTGGAAAGTGTCCCTGCCACGGCACGGGATGGGCTGTAAGGTCCCTTCCACCCCAAACCCTTCTGGGATTCTGTGCAAATTGAACAACCCCCACTCATCAGACCCCTCCAGGGTTTAGGTCCGTGGCAGGAGGTGGGACTGGACAATCTTTAAGGTCTCTCCCAGCCCAAACCATTCCATGGTTTTACGATTCTCTGGCACTTAACTTGGCCCTTCTTTGATGCTGGAAATGGGTTCCCATTTTCCCATCCCACTTGGGAAATCCTCTGTCCTCCTCCTTCACTGCCTGTTGCAACAAAGAACGAGTCCCTCCCCTGCTCAGGACAGGGCACAGGCAGCTGAAGGCCTTCCGTGAGGTATTTTTCTCCCCAAATCCATCTCTGAGCTCCATCTGGGAAAGTCACACAGAGCACATCATAAATCACGTTTTAAATATTCCTGGCTATGCCATCTACAGGGGTCAAGGGAAAGGCTACCAAAGCATTAGCTCTGTCAAGAGCAAATATCACCACCACTAAATCATATTTGTCTTGAGGTTTCTTAAAAAAAAAAAAGAAAAAAAACAATCTTATTTTTGTTGTTGTCTCACCTGGACTTTTTACAGCAAAACAAGCTAAATTTTGCCATCCAGAAGATAAATTGAGCTCAAAGCCTACTGCAAAGTTCAGCCTGGAGAGGTCTATTTGCCATAAAATTCTGTTCCTTAGTGGAAGTGGTGAATATTTCTTCTAACCTCAGATTAATGCATCAAGGAAAAGATCCTGTTTAACACACACACACACACACAGAATTTTCTTACAGTGGGATTTATTCAGGTCTTTTAATTGCTCCCCACAATTGCAAACGGACACTTTCAGCACTGAGAGGCCATTTCTGAGCATCTCTGGCATTTGCAGAGAGCGAAACACTTTGAAAACCCTGCTAATTCCCAGCTACATTTTGAGACCTCCAGATAACTCTGAAAGCCCCATTTCCATGTCTGTGCACAGCCAGGGGCTACTTGAGCATCTAATTACTGAAGCAATTCTGTAAGAGCTGTGGAGAAATCATTAATTGACTTTGGACTTCACTTCCATTATTTCCTACTCTCTGAGATGGTGCAAATCCAAAGCAGCTTCGCTGAAGCCGCTGGAATTTGGGATAGGGAAGCGAGGGGCTGGAGGAGCCACACGGGACTGGAGCAGTGTGAAAGTTGGGACCACGTTCTCCAAAATAACATCCAAAGTTCTGCATGGACACGGAAAAACTCCTGCCTGGCAGGGGCAGGCTGAGTGAGGAGGTGACCTGAGTAAAAGGAGAAAGGTTTGGGAAAAGAAAGCTCAGGGAGAACTTTCTCAGATAAAAAAATGAGTATAAGACTAAATATTACAATATATAGTATACTGTAGATACTAATGATAGACTAATATCCTGTATAATAATTATATATACTAATTATGTACTAATAAACTAAATATAATACTAATCAATAGTATAAATATACAAAATAAATACAAATAAAATAAAATAAATAAAATAAATAGAATAAAGTTCAATAAAATAAAATAGAGTTAAAGTAAAATAAAATAAAATAAAATAAATAAAATAAAGTCAAAGAAAATAAAGCTAAACAGAAGAAAAGAAAGTTAAATAAAATAAAGTTAAATAAAATAAAATAGAAATAAAATAAATAAAATAAAATAAAATAAAATATAAAATAAAGTAAAATGAAATAATTGTATTTGGGTTTTGTTCAAGCAGCTCTTTCAGAAGTGAGAGCCCCCTGTGATAAGGTGCAGGCCCTGCAGGCGCTGACCAAAGCAGAACAAAGATCCCTCCAGCAGCTCCTTGGCAAAGCTCCATCCTCCCTGTGCTCCCTCCCCTCCATTCCCATGCCCTTGGCAAAAGAGGGACGCTGTAAATACAGACCAGCATGGAATAAGGCAGGAGGACCCAGGATGAGTTACTGGGATCTGCAAAAGAGGCCATAAAAAAGGTCATTAAAAACCCCCAGCCTTGACACACGAACTGGACACTGCGTGTTGTTGCTCCAAAAACTTGGCAGCTGGAAAACACGAAATAAATGGGAAGAAACCTCATCCAGCCCGTCCCTCCCTGGGATTTACTGCCCCTGGGGAAGGGCAGCCCGAGCTGGAGCTGGGAGCAGTCCATCAGTGGCCAGCGGTGGCCACAGCAGACAGGACCTTTTCCCTTTTCCTCTTCACACGAGGCTTTCCAGGGAACCAAACCCTGGCCAGGCCTGGGAACAGCTGAAGGAGCAGCGTGGTGGTGTCACCAGCAAGGAGGGGCCAGAAGCTGAATGTGCAGCAGCACCTTTATGTACCTGCCAGGACCTGGCCAGGAGCCCTGGGAGCAGAGGGGGCTGCACAGGGATGCGGGGCTCGTCCTGGCCACTGGGATGCTCCCGTTTGTTCCCCGGGCCGCCACTTCTCTCGCTTAGCAGTTGATTTAAATAAGAACATCTATCTTCTAAATTGTGTGTATCAAACAATCAATCACGGGGAGGCTGCAAACCTCCCCAAATCTGTAATTATGGTGTCACAGCTGATTGTGATGAAAGTGGAGCTGTCAGGGAGGCATTTGGGAGACAAACACACTGCTCCCAGCAGCTCTCCCAGGAGTGCTCGGCAAAGCTCTGCTGCCATATGGGGCCGTGATTAATAGCCCAGCCTATATGTAAATATTTAGCTGTTTAGGAAGCAACAGGATCCAATTACCTCTCATCCCATCCCTCTCCTCGTGACAGAGCACAAAGCTGCATTTCTGCTTGTTTTTTTCCTTGGAAAAAGATTTTAAAAAAAAAATGCCCGGATGAGTCATATTCCAGCGCCGATATTAAAGACATCCTTCTCTGCAGCCGAGGTGGCACCGGCTGAGCGCTCAGCTGGGCCAGGCAGCTGGAATCTGGGTTTGCTCGTTGCTAGAATGTCCCTCTGCCAGGAAAGGGACGCTGGCACCTGCTGCCAACAGCCCCTCGTGACTGTCGCCGTGAGAGCGGCCTGCGAGCAGAGCCCTCGCTGCTGCATCATCCGAGCTGAAGCAAAGCTTTCACCAGAGCCCTGGCGCTTGAGGATGATCCTTCAAGCTCGCAGCTGCTGGGAGGAAGAGCAGCCAGAGCACCTCACAGTCCGCAGGGGCACAAATCGGGCGTCTGTGGCTCTCTCAGCAGTAGGGCCACTTGGAAGCTCAGCTTTAGGAGGGTGAGAGAGGAGGAAAATGAGCCTCTGCAACAATTTCATTTTTCTAAAACAATTTTATGACTTTCCTGACAAGGTCGACATTTTTGACTGTGCTCTCCTTCCCAGCAGGACTATCCACTCCACATTCCAGCCTTCTCCACCCTCTCTTCAGAGCTGCAGCATGTCCCCTCCTCCAGGAAATGCTGGAACCTCCCTTGGCAGGCTCCAAGTGCTGTTTGCTGCTCCCTTGGCTCGATGGATGAGTATCACCACAGCCTGGGCCACCAGGCTTCTCCAGCCCCCAGTTCTGAGCACAGGCTCGTGACTGGACTGCCTGGAAATCCTCCCTAGGGGCAGAATTCCCGAGGGAGCTGCCCAATGGAACACGGCAGGGACACCTCCCACTGTCCCAGGCTGCTCCAAGCCCCAATGTCCAGCCTGGCCTTGGACACTGCCAGGGATCCAGGCTGCTCTGGGCACCCTGTGCCAGGGCCTGGCACCCTCCCAGCCAAGAATTCCTTCCCAATATCCAAACCTAAAATTCCCTTCTTTCAGTTTGAACCCATCACTCCTTGTCCTGCCCCTCCAGGGATGGTGTCTGGTGTCTGGTAAAGAGTCCAATCCCGATTTTATATCCCCTGAAGAGGAAGTTCCTGTTGAAATGAATAAAACCATAAACCCTGTCCTGAAAAGGGCTGCAATGAGTAAAACTCAACAACACCATGCCATGGCCTCAAGTTGTGCCAGGGAAGGTTCAGATTAGATATTGGGAGAAAAATCTTCATGGAAAGGGATTTAAAGTGCTGGAACAGAGTGCCCGTGGCAGGGGTGGAATTTGATGGGCTTTGAGGTCCCTTGTAACCCAAACCATTCCATGATTCCGTGATTCTGTGATCACCAGGGTTCAGGTACCACGAGAGGTTTGATGGGAATTATTTTCAGCAAAGCCTGGCAAGTCTGGGTGTGTCCCCTGCCAGGTTTGTCAGCTGGAGAAGGAAAGTGCAGCGTGAAAAGCTGGTCCCACCAAAGGAAATCCAAAGAGGAGGAGCCTCTGGCTGGGGCAGGGAGCAGGGAGTGTGGAAGGAGCAAACCCAGGGATCCAGGATGCAGGGCCACTCCTTTCAGCACCATCCCACTGGACTGAGCTGGAAAGGAGAAGAAAGGACTCTCCCCAGCACAAGTCCTTCTCTGCTGCTGAGCCTCTCCCAGCCCCCAGGACTGGACCTGCTGGCCTGTCCTGTTTTGGACCAGAGCTCCAGTGACAATTCCTGTGCCAGCAGAAGCAGGGCCCTTTGCCAGCGCTCCTCATGCTCCACTCAAAGGAGCAGCAGGAGGCCTCGGTTCAGGAAATGCTGATTTTGTCAAATCCTTTTGCAGTGGCTGTTCCCTGCCTGTGGTTATGAATAGTCTGATGACATCTCCATCTTCTGCTTCTCCCTCTGTAGCCCCACAGGCTTGGATGCCAAAGTTTTAACTTTCCCAAGCGGGAATTGCTCAGTGCAGCAGGATTTCTGTCACACAACCACCGTTCCCTCGCTCCTCAGGGTGACAGGGTGGGATTCCGTGTGCCAGGCTGCAGGGAGATCATCTCCCCTGTCTGCCACAGAACACCTGCACTCCCTGCCTGGGCAGCCTGTGTCTGTTTGCATTTCCAGCTTTTTGCATGGATCCCCTAAGCCAGCACCAACTCCATCAATTTTAACAGGGCAAAACCATCTCGTGTGTGAGTTATTCCTGAAGATAAGTGACTCCAAGTTGGACTCTCTGCTCCAAGGCATTCTCCTGATAAATAAGCAACAACAGCATCGAAGCTTTATTGCAGGGAAATGCAGAATGTTTTCCCAGATCCCCATAATTCAAAAATAGCCTGTCCAATTCCACACTTCCTCATGGAGACAAAGCGCTCTGCTCTGGGCTGAGCCCAGACATGAAAAATCAGATGCAGGTTGGAGCTGTCATCGGAAATTTAGAGGAATTATGCATTTAAAATGAACTTGCAGTGGGCTCTTCTACCCCTGACAAGAGCAGTGACAGTGGCTGTGGAGCACTTTGGGGTCACCTGATGAGGGACAGGGCTACAGAGCTGGACACTGTTGTACTGCAGGCAGAGCCAGAAGGACATTGCCTTTGTTCAGCAGCCACCAGGCTCCTGCTTCCTCAGGTCAAACTCTGCTTGAGCCTTGTGTTCCTTTGGTTCCCAGAATGAGCTCAAAAAAAGAGATATTTCAAATAAGGAAACGATGTAGGAATTAGCAGGTGAAAATAAAAAGGGTGAGGAATGTGTGAACAGCAGCAGAGACCAGTCCAAGCTTTTCCCATCGTGCAGGTCTCCATGAGGGAATCCAAGCTCTGTGTGACTCCCAGGCACATATCTGTGATTATTCCCATGGGATCAGGTGTCATTCCAGCCTATCCTATCCCAGCCTTTATTGTCCCTCAACCCTGCCAGGACCTCACTGTCTCCGAGCTGCTCTGTGCGGCCTGGAGGCGCTGGGGCAGATGAACAAGTTGGTGACACCGAAGGAGGGTGAAGTGTCCAAAGGAGGGACACGAGGGTGGTGAAGGGTCTGGAGGGGCTACACGAGGAGTGGGTGAGGCACCTCCTCCAGTGCCGGGGACAGCTCTGGGACACTCAGGACAAGAAGGACATGGAGGGGCTGGAACGTGTCCAGGGCAGGGAACGGAGCTGGGAAGGGGCTGGAGCCCCAGGAGCGGCTGAGGGAGCTGGGAAAGGGGCTGAGCCTGGAGCAAAGGAGGCTCAGGGGGGACCTTGTGGCTCTGCACAAGTCCCTGACAGGAGGGGGCAGCCGGGGGGGTCGGGCTCTGCTGGCAGGGAACAGGGACAGGAGGAGAGGGAACGGCCTCAGGCTGGGCCAGGGCAGGCTCAGGGTGGACAGCAGCAGGAATTTCCCCATGGAAAGGGAGCTCAGACATTGGCAGGGGCTGCCCAGGGAGGTTTGGAGTGGCCATCCCTGGAGGTGTCCCAGGAAGGGCTGGAGGTGGCACTCAGAGCTCTGGGCTGGGGACAAGGGGGGGCTCAATGATCTTGTAGGGCTTTTCCAACCTCAACGATCCTGGGATTCCTGGGAGCAGGCAAATGACTCAGAGTGGGACAGCAGTGCTCTGCTGCCCAGGGAAGGTCAATCACACCTGGTTTATCCAAGGGGATGCAGGAGCTGTGTTTTCTCCTAAGATATTCTCTCCAAGAAAAAAAAATGAATCAGGCAGGATCACACATAAAGAAACAGTGATGACAAGCAGAAAATTGCAAAGCCTTGGAAAGTTATGGCCAGCTAGAAACCATCCAGCACAGAAGTCTTTAGGTGACCTAACCCAGCTGCTGCTAATGTTCCAGCAGTAATAAACAGGAGCCACTTCCCTGGCTCCTCTCCTTCGGGATTCTCCGCTGCAACACTGGTTGGTACTTGAATTCCGTCGTTTCTAGCAAAGCTCTTGTCTGTTATCACAAACACGGGGACATTATTACAGAACTCCCCCCGCAGCAAGATATGAATCAGAGTTAACCTTAGCAGACACCAAATATTTACTTTAGAAAAGGCAAAGATATTATTTCATAAATCAAAAATTGTTCCCTTGGCCCTTGAAGGAGGCTTCAAAGCAGACTTGTAATTACGAAGCGCATCCTAGGATGCCAAAGCAATTGAATCCATGGCTGCCCCGTGGCTCGTGGGCTCCCAGCTCGGCTGGATGGGAATCCCTGATTCCACTCACTGGTGTCGTGCAGTGACAGAGACTGAATCGCTGTGGGAATGGAATGAGGTGGCTCAGGGGTGGTGCTGGATGAGCTGTGAGCGGCCTCTCTTGTGAGCTGGGGCTTCCAAATGTGAGACATCCTCAGACTCGGGCTCCAGACCCTTCCCTGTGCATGCCTGGGCAGCAGAAGGGACAGAGAGTGGCTTTCTGTCATCACACTTGTCCGCCCAGTGCCGCTCACATGGGTGTCAGACCAACAGGGACAGCCAGATCCCTCCTGCCTGCCCTGGGAGCTTTCCAAGGGAAAACCTGTCCCTTTCCATGGGAATGGCCCTTCAGGACCCATCACCCTCGGAGGGGGGGCGAACAGCAGAGCCAGTTCTGGGAGAGGGACACACCAGGGGAAGGCAGAAAGCCCAGCCAGGGACCAGCCCAGAGCAGAGGAATTCCCCCCAGCAGAGTCCAGCCCTGAGTCCCACTGGATCCTCCCCTCCCGCTCCTGCCTTAGGAGGGAAGCAGCAAGGTTCACCACAGCACCTTGGAATTCCCCCTTGGCACTCCAGCAGCTCTGTCTGGGCACCACAGTTTCCCAGGGGGCCGCAGGAACCTGCATTTAGACCCCAAACCACAGAGCTGGGTGCGCAGCCCCGGGCAGGTGGTGCCCCCTGAGATGCCCGGACGCTGCCACCTGCGTTTGGGCGTTGTCACCTCACGGTCATGGTGAAACCCTACCCCAGAGGCTCTTGCAAGCCTCTCTTCGAGCTGCTGGGAACATCCCGAGGGAGACAGGCACGTTGGCAAACTGAACTTGTGTCCCTCTGCAGCAGGACCCTCCCTGGGGCTCCCCTGGTGACACAGGGGGAGCAAGAAGCCACCAAACAGCCCTGTGTCCCCAGGAGACATCAACCCTGGAGAGAGGGGCTCCCATCCTTCCTGGGCCTGCATTTCAAACCGATTTTCTGCAGCTCTCCACATTTTTCCTGTTGCTTATTATGGTTGGAAATATTCAGTTCCAGGCTCTGCATGTTAATTCCTGCCTGCCACACTCTCCCTGCTCCTGTGGCCCTGGCCAGAAGATCCCAAGGTACAAATCCTTTGTTTCCCGGAGAATACTCGCTGGTGGAAGCTCATCTTTATTTATCAGGAGTTGTGTCAGCAAGGCTTTAAAAATCCAGCTGATCTCCATTGCCTGCTCACTGCAAATCAGAAGAGCCTGCAGGAAATCGGGCAGAACAACCATTAGATTAAATAAAAGCTGCCCCTCCGCCTCCTGTGCTTCCCTAATCCTCTTCCCAGCAAGTGTAATGCCCACTGTTTTAATCCATGGGACACGGGGGGCTGTGGGATCGTGGGCTGGAATTACAGCAACTCCTCTACGGGATAATTGAGCAGCACATTTTATTGTCCTCATCATTCTCACAGCCTGCGGAGTGTTCAGAGAGAGGTGGCGCGAGGGGGCGGCGAGGGGGGATTTTCCACAGAGCTGGAATTCCAGTTCCACCCAGGGCCATTTGCCTTCCCAGGGAGCCTGGCCCGTTCCACCCAGGGCCACTGGCCTTCCCAGGGAGCCTGGCCCGTTCCACCCAGGGCCACTGGCCTTCCCAGGGAGCCTGGCCCGTGAGCCCAGGCGCTGCTGTCACTCCCTGTCAGGCACAGCAGTGGTTTGGGTTTTCCCTTTGGACGCAGCTCCCCCTCCACCTGTGCCACGGGAGCTTTATCCACACTTCATCCAGGGGGTGCCTGGTCCCTCGTGGGGGAAAAGCTGAAAGGATTGTCCAGATCTGAGCAGTGCTGTGGGCACAGCCTGTGGCCACATCTCCCTGAGCCAGCCCCTGATGCCCAGGGAAGGGACGAGGCGGAACCCGGCACAGCATGAGCCTGGATTTCATGGAAAAGAGGGCTCTTTGATGGGTCTGACCCCTGTGCTTCCTCCAACTGCTCAGTGCAGATGCCCGCCCCAAGCCCTGGCAGATGTACCCAGCCCTGCTCCGTTCACCAGGGCAGTCTGGTCCGTGACATTTTCCCTGGCACGGCACCAAACCGGTCTCAGCTGCGAGCCCCTCGTGCTCCTCTGCCCTTCCACTGGCCGAGGGCAGGGCGAGGGCAGGGTGCCCAGCTGGCTGCAGCAGAGCCCCAGGGCCAGGGCTGTCCTTGAGGAGCCTGCTGGTGTTGGCAGTGCCTGGCTGGGCTCGGAGCTCAGCTGCAGCCCTTCGGATGAAGAGCGAGCTGGCACCCGCTGCCTGCTCCCTGTGCAGGGGCAGGGATTTATCCCTTTGCCATGGCTCGGGGTTTTTATTTCTAAACGCAGAGAAGCAGCCCAATAAACCCGGCAGCCCTGCCTCAACCACCTCCATTGGGACCCACACAACATCCTCAGCTCAAAACGGGGCTGGGTTTCTCTTTTAGCCCTTTAGCCAAGGATGGCGATTCCAGAGTGACTCCAAGGAGGGCTCTGCTACCCTGAGGGCTCTGCCCCTTCTCAGGTGGGTTCAGGGCTGTGAATCACTCAGGTCTCAGAGGTTCAGTCCCTGCTGCCAAGAGGTAAAAGCATTTTGTGATGAGTTCATTACTCTGGCTCAGTGTAGTGGCAGAGCTCGTGAGCCACACTGGTTCCAGTCCCAGGGCTGCTCGCTCGATAGCGTGGTGTGATCAGATTCTTGGTCTGATAGCACTGAGCAACTTCTCTGCCTTGGAAATGAGCCCGAGCTCACCTCAGTGCTGCTGCTGGCTGAGGATGAACCCGCGCCCACCAGAGCCGAGGTTCCTCAGCTCCCTGTGCCTTCGGGCAGGGCTGAGGGGCTCAGGGGATGAACCTCCTGCCCTCTGAGATGATTTGCAGCCCTCCTGGGCTCCAACGTCAGCAGTAAGTTCTCAGCACTTTATTTTGCTTTGTTTTGCTGGGTTTTGTTTTGTTTTGTTTTGTTTTCAAAGGCAAAGCTCTCTGCTGGAGCTTCCTCTGGTGCTGCCGCCCCAGCTCCGTGCCCAGATGAGATTTTATTTGTGTGAAATGCCTTCTGGGGGTTCGTTGTCGCTGCTCACATCTGGGAGATTTGTTATAAAACAATTTCTCCAGCAACTGTGACAAATGAAGATTTCCATTCCATGTATTTCAATGGGAAAACATTGGTGAGAAGAAGCCAAGCATAATATTTATTGGATTTTCTCTTTTTCTCCCAATCTTAAACTGGAGAAGGCCAGTTTTTCAGCTGGAGAATGGGAGCGTTTGTCCCAACTTTCTGTGCCCATGACAATGTGAAGAAATATTTCTTGTAGAGAGAGAGCAGAAGGGCTGAGGATTTATTGGGAATCTTCCTTTTTATGAGGGAAAACGTTGTTATTTCTTCAGCTGCTCTCCCTGTTTGTTGTTTCTGTGGCTTTCTCACAGAGGGAAACACGGAGGAGGCAAAGCAAAAGCGGAACTTTTCCGTTTGAAAACAGAGCTGACAAAAAAAAACCGAAAATCCTGGTTTGGTTTCAAGCTGCTGCCTGGAAACTTAAATGCAGTGCAAATGACAATTTTGTCTCACTTAGAAATTTCCCTGGGGAAAAACTCCCAGTTCTCACTCAGCTCTGCTTTTTTTGAGCTTCCCAGAGCTCTAAAGCCTCCCCTGACAAGTTGTTCCTGGAGGGGTTTTCATAATCCTGGTTGTGAATTGTCCCGGGCACACACCAGAGCCACCACTCCCTGCACTGTCGCCACCAGCAAAGGGCAGGAATCGATTCCTGGCACATCCCACCCAGGGGTTGTTTCCAGCCCTTTGTGCCAGAGGTTGATTTCAATGAAACCTTCCACCCTTGCACACATGAAATGGAGCAAATTAAGTTTTTGAACGTGAAATAACAGTTACCAACTCCTGCCAAACCAGGCTGGTTGAGCAGCACTGAGGGAGCCTGGGGGGTGCAAAGAGGACAAGGAGCCCTGATATCCCCAAATCTGCACATTTTTATCCCAGCTCTGAATTCTGCCTCTTTTTCTGGCTTTGTAGGGCTTTCCTGGCCATGGGACGTGGCTGAGAAAAGATTCCCCTTTTCCCCAGGTGCCCTGTCTGAGGTGCCAAATCCTCCTTTCCACCTCAGCTTAATGACATCGAGGTTGGTCCCTGCCCATCCCTGATTTCACAAAGATGGTTTTATACAACCTGGGAGAGCAGTTGGATACTGATGGGAAATTTGCTGCTGCTAGTGGGGTTTTTAGGAAATCCTGATTGGTTTAAGGTGATGAACAAGGGCTGAATAGGGAGAATTTCAGAGAGATTTGTCGTTGATCAGTGGAAATGACTGCTAAAATCCTGGGTAAATAATTGTAGGGGGAAAGTTGCTTAAGGAAAAATGATCCTAAATGTACAGGAAGGAAGGAAGGAAGGCCCCCAAGTCTTTCCCTCTGTCCCCCTCTTTGCTGTCACTCTGTACTTCAGGCAGGTTTTGAACAAGATGCTATAAATTACAATTTAACAGGTTTTTAATTGCTTCGTGAACCCATGCACCATTTCACAACTCGAAGTATCTTGTAGCAAAGAGTTCCACAGTTTAATTAATGAGAAGCTGTATGTAAAATGCCCTTTTCTTCTCCCCCTAACTCACTGGTGTGTGTTACAAACTGTTCCTTCTTGGTTTGGGGTTATAAAAACCAGGCTATTCATGCCCTTTTCACCTGTTTGGTGCCAGTCTTAAGGACTGTTACTGTACCTCCCAGGATATTTTTTTCTGATGGAACAGTTCCCTTCAGTTCCATCTTCCCCCTGTGGAGATCACGGTGCCCTTTGGAGCGTCCTTCTTGCTGTTCCCTCTGTTTTTCGAGTTCTGCACCTGATTCTGCTGGAAGTTTTTGGATAATCCATTGCTTCATTCAAGTCATCCTCCTGCAAAAGCTCTGTTCCTCCTTCAAAGAGCACTAATGGCTGTGCAAGGCAGCCCTTGCCCTGATAAATGCCATGCCCAATCCTTTCCTTTTATCGTATTTATCCCTGAGCCTTCCACTTCCAAACCCCAGCAAGGATTTCAAAGTACTCATTTCCTTAATTTGAGACAGTTCCTCCAATTCTTAACCCATAAAGAAAAGTTCCGCTGGCAGAATTTTCCTCAGTTCCTCCCCAGCAAGCATCAATGGGAAGAATTCATCTGGATTTTCTGCTCCAGCCTTATCTTCCTTGAGCTTTTCCTTTCATGCCTCGCTCATTTAGTGGCCTTGGAGCCTCTCTGGCAGCGCTCCTGCTGCTGCTGCTGCTGCGTTTCAGGAGGATTTGTTGGTGTTTCTTGTACAGTTAGCAAGTTGTTCCTCGAAATATTTCTTGGCCTGCCTTACGATGATTTCCCAGGATCTTGCCAGAGCTAATGTTCTTTCCCATTTCCCCTTTTAGACACAACACACAAGTGAGGACTTGCAGGAAGTTAATGCTGCGTGACAGGAGTTACAGCAGGGGAAAAGCACAGCAGGTCCTGGGCAGGAATGTGTCACAGGATCCCTCAAACCCTGGATTGGAGATGGGACCTGCCAAAGCTGCCACTGGCCCCAGCTGTCCCCATGTCACTGTGGGGGTGTGGGTGAGCAGAGCACTGCCACAGGAGAAAATCCGGGCTGGAATCCACTGACACACAAACCAACAGCCGTGGACTGATTTATTGCCTTTGTAGATCCAATCAGTCACACCCTGGGAACGCTGATGTCCCTTGTGTGACCCCAAAAGGGATCATTGTGCTCTGAGATTCCCCAACACCCCGGGAGATTTCCCTTGTCCCCCATGCCAAGGATGGCTCCATGTTCCTTGTTCACCTCCGAGTGACACTCACAGGAGCAGGCACAACCCACAAGGAAAGGCCACATCAGGAATTTTGGAGGGTGCTGATTGCTCAGGCAGCAGGGCAAGTCTTTTCCAGAAGTTTTCTGGAAAAGAAAATTCTTTTCCTGGAGCCTGGAGCTATCTGCAGGTGAAACACAGAATCATGGAATGTTCTGGGTTGGAAGGGAGCCACTTAAATGAACATTATGTCCAGGGATTGAACCCTGTGTGTAGCAAGAACAGGGCTGTCCCACAAGGGGAATAATCTGGGAGCCAGGAGTGGCACAGGACAGGTGGGGACGGTGTCCTGGGTGTCCTGGATGTCCTGGGTGGGAGGACACAGTTCCACAGCAGTCACAGGCTCAGTCAGCATTCCAGGGACAATCAGGGAAGTTCAGAGTGACAGGAACCACCCCAGGGTCGGTGCAGGAAGGTCCATGGGCTGGACAGGAGGTACAGACCATGTCAGAACCAGAGCAGGCACAGCTCGAGCTGAGCCCCAGGGACTGCCCAGGTCAATGGATGTGGGGAAGGAGGCTCCTCCTCGAGAGGGTGGCCAGGAAATCACAATCTCTCGGAGCGCTGGAGGCCCTGGCAGCAGGGGTAGATCCTTTCTTCCCACCTCTGGGGGGGGATTGCAGAGGTTTGTCATTAAATAACCACTCCAGAAGGGCTGGGGGACAGCAGGAACAGGGCTGTCCTGTCCCAGGCTGGGGACAGCTGCTGTCCAAGGTTTCTCCAGCGCAGCTCCAGCCCTGAGGAAGGGAAGGGAGGAAGACTGGATGTGGCTCAGTGCCGTGGTTTGGTTGATGAGGAGGTGTTGGGTCATAGGCTGGACTTGATGATCTCAAAGGTCTTTTCCAGCCTGGTTCATTCTGTGATTCTGTGAAGGCTCCCAAGGGTCCTGTGCGGGCTTTGAATGCTCCTGAGAAACCAGAAGCACCTTGGGTCCATCTGCTGCTGCCAGGAGGGACTTCCTAAAAACCAAGCAGTCCCCCTGCATCCCAGAGCTGTTCCCAGCCTCCCTCACACTTCCAAAGCTCGTTTTCTGTGGCTTCGAGACAGAGGAAATTTGAAGGGCTTTAACAAGCATTTGCAGTTAATTTGGCAAAGCCTCTCCAGGCAATTGGCACCGGGAGCACTCCCAGCGCTCCGGGGCTGCCTGGGCTCTGCCTGGCACCCCCCGGGCACAGAGTGCTGACACCATTAAGGGTCTGAGACAATTTAAAATGAAGTGAAAGTAAATGTAATTAATTATTACAGTTTATTAGCAGCTCATATCCTTCGGCAGATCCTGTCTTTATGCGGTATTTAATGGGATTAATAACTCCTTAAGCAGGCGTGTGACAGCCAAGAGCACTGAGAGTCCACAGCTGGGACACAAACGTTCTCTTGCCCCTGCATTTTTCCCCTTTTCTTTAAAGAGGGACATTTTTTCAGGCCTCTTCTTGACAATTTTCTGGTTTATTGACAGAGGAAATTGATAAGTTATTGGGACAGGTATTGGCTGCTGCTGGCATTCTCAAGTCAGGCAGGATCAGCCACAAAACCCACTCAGGGCACAAAGGAAATGCAGAAGTTTCTTAACCAAAATGTCTCATTCTGCCACATCTTCTTCAAGTTGGTTTCTGCTCCTCTCCCCTTCCAGCAGAATCCCAGACTGGTTTGGGTTGGAAGGGACCTCAAAGCCCATCCAGTGCCACCCCTGCCATGGGCAGGGACACCTCCCACTGTCCCAGGCTGCTCCAAGCCCCAATGTCCAGCCTGGCCTTGGGCACTGCCAGGGATCCAGGGGCAGCCCCAGCTGCTCTGGGCACCCTGTGCCAGGGCCTGGCACCCTCACAGGGAACAATTCCTTCCCAATATCCCATCCAGCCCTGCCCTCTGGCAGTTTGAATCTGTTCCCCCTTGTCCTGTCCCTCCACAACCTTGTGGGAAGTCCCTCTCCAGCCTTCTGAATCCAACCCTGTTGAGTAGGAGGTGGTGAGGACCAAGGTGTCACCATTCATCTGGTCCATTTATCAGGTTTGTTCTTACAGTGGTGAAGGACAAACCAATCCCTGAGCTCAGGACACTGGGGGACTGAGAAAGGGTTTGTATCTCGGTTCATTCCAAAGGGTTGGAGAGCTGCAGCAGACACTGAACTTCCTAACTCGGGAGGATGGGTAAGATGATGAAATACAAGAGAAAAGTAAGGGCCTTGTGGCATCTGCATCCAAGGCTTGAGTGTAAACAACAAAACAAACACGATTCTGCCTCATCTTCATCTGTTCCTGATGGGCCAGCAAACAAGAAGCTCTGCAGGCAGGACAGCAGGAAGGAAGAGCAACAAAACCAAAGCAGGGCCCATTGCTGCCTCCAGAGCAGGCTCTGAAGGCTGAGCAGGGGGAGCCAGGTGGTTGTTAAAGATCCATTTGCCCACACTTTGCCCAGATCCTCAGCGAGGAGAAAGCGTCACTTGGCACAGTGCCACTGCCCTGTGTGTTTGTTGTTACTGCAAACCCCGTCCTTGAGAGGGACCCGGGCGAGTTTAGAGAGCCCACTAAGAGCCCATCAGACACTCTGCAGATCAGCACTGCAAAGGGGCTGAGATCCTCCTGGACACAACGGGCTCCACACGGGTGTGGGGGGCTCCCCAGCCCTGGCAAAGGGCAGAGGAGGAGGAGGGAGGCAGGCCCAGGTATCAGCATCAACCCCCCAAACACAGCAGTGGGGTGGTGCAAACTGAAGGCAGCAGTCAGGACACAGCAAGGGGCTCAGTCCTGCTCTTCATGGCTGGAAACATCAGCTGTGAGTTCAGCTCCAGGTCAGGGCATCTGCACTTCGGTGTCCACCTTTAGGCTTCTCCTGCTGCCCAGCTTCCCTCGCGAGGGGCAGCTGCTCTGGGGGTGACTCAGTCTGTGCTGGGAGCCGGAGTCAGGCTCAGCATCCTGCCAGAGGCAGAGCCTGCTCTGCGAGCCTGGTTCCATCACCATTCTCACCCGGACTGCGGCTCCGAGCTGCTTTAATTGATTGACTGCTTAATGAAGCTCTGCATTCCCACCTCCCGCTGCCCTGAGCGCGCTGCTCTGCTACACCGGCTCTGTGGGATCTGTCAGGGTCACTTTGGAGGGACATTACTCACCAGACAAGGAGAAATGCTCAGGTGTAAACGAGCACTGAGGTAGAAAGGAATTATGGCAGGATCCTGTTCCAGCCATATGAGCCCCAGCCTGGGCTGGTGGGGAGGTTGTTCACAGGGGCTGCACAGCCCAGCTGCTCAGGGGGCACATCTGGGGCTCAGAGGGCACATCTGGAGCTCAGAGGGCGCATCTGGAGCTCCGAGCCAGGCTTGGGGCACCTGAGCCTCTGGGCTGCAGTGCCAGACTGCTGTGAGCTGGCTGAGAGCTGTCAGGGATTTATTGGAAAAAATTCCATCATCTTCCTGGGTGGTTCAGCGGGAGGTGTCTCTGCCCATGGCAGGGGGGTATTGGAACTGGATGAGCTTTAAAGTCCCTTCCAACCCAGACCCTTTCATGCTTCCATGGTTCTGTGATTCCATGATTCCATGACACTCATGTCTATGTCTAAGGTACCGTGTAGATCAATTCCTGAAGCGCTCCAGCTTTGGGCTTGGCTGAAGCTGAGGCCCAGGAGTAAAATCTTTCAGTCCCAACAGTGGCAGCTGAGGTGGATGTGGCAGCAAGGGCGTGTTCTTTTGGGAGCAGGGTAGTTTCAGAACTCTTCAAACAGTAAATGAGGTGTCCTTTCAGGAAGAGATAAGCAGTAAAACGATCACATTTCCTAGAAGACAGCAAAATGCAAATAATCTTGGCACTGCACACGGTGCAGGCAATCCACCTCCTCTCTGTGCACTTCAGAGTCATATGGAGATGTTGATTCACACCTGGTACTTCTGCAAAAACATTTTATTCAATTCTCCAGTTCCCTGTTGTTTGATTTTCCCACTTTCTGTGCCCCACCAAGACCCGGCCTCAGCCACTGCCCTGGGCCATCGGGATGTGTGTGGCTGTGAGCTGTGCACACACACACTGTTCATTTACAGGCTGCTGTGTGCCTCAAAAGCCCGGGCTCTGAGCAGTGTTTTATACAATATTTATGTTTCTCTGAGACGTGAGAGGTCACTCAACCTGACAGAACTGAAGCCTCTGCCTGTGGGAAGGGGGGTTCTGCTGCAGCATCAGCAGAAAGTAAATGAGCTCCCAAATGAAAGTTCAGAGAGTTCTGGCTGTCATTTCCATACAGCTTTGCACTCTGCTTGTGGTTTCTTCCTTTGAGGGAGGAAAAGTTGCTGCGGGTGTCTGGTCAGCACCAGGCTGATGCTAGAATAGAGCACCAGGGGGACCAGGGGTTGCTCTCTCAAAGAGGTGCTGCGGCTGCAGTGAGGCTTTCCTGGCCATTCCTGCTGATCTGAACAACTCAGGAACAAAACCCTTACCCAGAGCAGCGGAGCAAAGGTGAACCTTCCATTTGCCACCTGGATTGTTCCCACAGCTCACCCTTCCCTCCCTCTGCAGCAGTTCAAGCACCTGGACTAGGGAAGTCCTGCATTTCTTCACCTCCATCCTCCCTGCCAGGACCCTGAGCACAGAGGGGTTAACTGAGACCTCCAAGGTCACAGAAGAGGAAAGGTGCTGATTTCAGCTTCTCCTCCCCAGCACTTCAGGCTGCTCACAGGATGTTCAATGAAAAAAAAGAGTCCTGAGCACCCCTGAGGAGCTCTGCTGGTAAAACAGAGCAGTGTCAAAAGGCCAGATAAGATAGAGGATAAACATTTGTGATCGGGAGGCGCTTAGAGCAAAACATCTGCTTGCCTGGGGTGGGGACTGATTCCCCTGTGCTGTGAGAGTCAGTGAGGTGCTCGCTCCCCACAGGGCTTTAGTGCCTTCTCAGGAATCCTGGAGTAAGCAAGACAGAAGCCGCAGGCTGACAGACAGGCCCCAGCCTGTGCAGGAGGCTGTCGCTGCAGAGCCAGCTGGAGGAGCAGCAGGATGTCCCAGGGCATCCCAAATGGCAGGAGCTGCCTGTTCAGCTGGCTCAGCCCCACCTGCAGCGGCTGCAGAGGGACGGGGCACTGGCACCGACTCCTTCCGGAGCCGCTGGGATCCATCTGGAGCCTGGGCTGTGAGCTGGGCTTTGCTGAGCTGGGCTGGCTGATCCCCTGCTCCAGCTGCTGCTGCAGGGCTTGGATCAGTGACACGCTGCCCGTGACACTGTGACAGCCCTGGAGGGTGTCCAGCTGTGCCAGCTTCACCCCCTTCCCTTTGCACCTTGATGAACAGGGAAGAGTTCAGCCACACAGTTTGGACACCTGGTCTCTGGTGCTAAAGATGTTGGGAATGGACAAGAGATCCACAGATCAGCTGGAAGAGGATTCTTCCTGAGCTTCAAAGCCAAAGAAAGTCAGTGATGCTTGCAGTTAAAAAGAAATTGGGAAAAGAAATCCTGGAAGCGAATGAGTTGCTCTGGGTCTCTTGCTGTAGAGAGCTTTTCAGTGAAGAGGTGGGAGAGCACAACCTCTTCCCCCTCGAGCACTTCCAGCCTTATCCTGAAATCCCCGAGGTGCCATAAATGTGGAGCTGTGCTGCAGGGCTGGCACCACTCCAGAGCAGGTGAGCATTTCTACCTAACCCTGGCTGCCAGGCTAAAAGTACCTGTGGAGCAATTTCCACATGATTTCTACTGCCCAGGATATACTTTTGTTCTATTTGTGCTAAAACCCAGAAGAACAATTTTTAGGGAAGATTCAGCACAAGGCTTGTTCACAGTCAGGAGGGAATGAGGTAAGAAAATGGTTATTTTCCCCTGCAGATTGTTGCCAGCTCTATTTCAGAGGCACCAACATGTCCAGCCACCTCTGCGGCCCCTTAAACAATTTCCACACTTATTCCACGGCCTGCAGCATGGTGTTAACCTAAAGGCAATGATGTGGGCAGGAGAAGTGGTTCCACATTTATCCAAGGAGTGAAAGGGCAGAATCACCCGGGGTGCCCCTTGGAACACACTGAGCTCTCACCGGGGGATTAGACAGGACAGGAGAGCAGGAGTTACACAAATTTTAGCTAAAGCCATCAGCAACAGCTCAGTGAGCATTCCGAGTGTCAATGGCACTGCAGGCCCACGTGGGAGGGACAGGAATTCGTGTTTTCTGCCACTTTTGGAGCAGTCTGGCCACGCTTGGGCTGCGCAGCAAGGAAACACTGCCAGCGTTCACAGGTCGGTGCCCAGCGTGCCACAGGAACTGCAAATAGCTCAGGGATGACCCTGCCCTGAGGGTGTCCAGCCTGGAGTGTCCCTGGCAGAGCAGAAAACACCTCGAGCCCCCCTCCTGTGAGAAGAGCAGCTCAGCAGGTGAGTGCTGGGGAAGAATTCCCTGGCAGATCACTGGGAATCACCCTCTGAAGGGAGCCCGGAAGGGGCAGGCTCACGTCTCCATCCTGCAGCTCCTGGGGACTCTGGGACCAGTCCAAACTGGGCAGGGTGTCCCAGCTGGGCCCTTCCTGGTGTCCTGAGCTCTGCACACAGCCAGGGCAGTGCCCACCCTCAGTGCTGGGGGATGTCACATCCCCTCTCCATCCCCAGCTGGATCCCAACTCAAAACTGGGTTTTACTTTGTCCTTACTGAATTCTGGATTAGAGATTTTTTTTTTTCTTCTTTTTTATCTTTTCCACAGTCTCAAGGTCATTTAAAGTCCTTTCCAGCCCTTGACCAAGGGACAGGAGCATCCTGTGTTCCACAGCCCAGCTCATGCAGGAGGGATCCGGAATAGCCCCAGGCCCAGGGAAAGCCTTATGGATCAGCTGCCAGAAGCTGGAAGAGTTCCTGGTTCTGCTGGGTGATCCTGCTCAGCTGCCCAGCTCTGCATCCCCACCTGGTCCATTCATCTCTCCTGTATTTCTTGAGCTTGTTCATGGAGATTTTATGACCAGGAGAGTTAAAAGTGCTGCTGCACCAGGGCAGGAATTATCTCTTGCTCTTGCACTCAGCCTCTGAAGGAAATTAAATGGGTTTTACCCAATTTGTTTCTGATGATCAAGGCTGACCATTCCTCACCTCCACGTCTTTTCCAGGTACCACTTTCCTTAATTATTTTTTCAGGAATTAGGGCTGAGTTACAGGATTCCAGGACACAGGGCCTGCAGTGCCCATTTCTCTCCCTGCTCCACGTGTGAACTTCATGTGCAGAAGGACCCGTGTGGAGCCTGAGGTGGCTGAGGGTGCTGTCCCTGTCCCCTGCTCTGTCCCCACATGTGTCTCCAAAGCTGGAGGGGTGCAGCAGGGTCCCACAGTGGGATTTCTGGCTGCATCCATGGAATTTCTCCCCAGGGGGTGCCCCAGGGGTCTCCTGTTGGGGTGGGCTCAGCCCCTGGCTGGCACTGCCTGCAGGGAGTGGCTCTGCCATGGGTGTCACCCTGTGACCCAAACTCTGCTGGCACTGCCACCTCTGCCCCCTCCCCTCCAGCTGACATTAAGCTGTTCCTCAGGTGGAAGAAAACCTGTAAAATCCTATTGGAAAACTCCTGGAAGGCCTTTTAAGTCTGCTCACATCCCAAGTGCTGCAAGGCCTCGAAACTTCCGAGCTGATTTATGGAGCAGCCACACAGAGGCTGCTGGGGAGCGCAGGGGAACCTTCCTTTTTCCCTTTCCTCCCATCCCAGCACAGTGAGAGCAGTGTAACTGCATTCCAGGGGCTGTATCCACAGGCTCACAGCTCCAGGAATCCCTGTTTCACTTCCCAAGGGTGTGGCCATGCTCTCAGACCTCCTCAGCTCCCACAAGTTCTTGTCCCTCTCACTCCGTGTTGTTGGCTCCTCGGGGGTCCAGAAAATCTGGTCCTCATGGGAACCTCAAGTCCCCAGGAAGGATGGAGAGAGGTCCTACAGATTTTAAGTCTTGCAAATATTCCCAGAAGCTGGAATTTCTCTGATTTCCCTCACTCTGGAGACTTGTCTGTACTTTTTTTACCCGGTCCTGCCCCTTGGCTGCATCTCCTCATTGATATTGCTGGGTTTGCAGGGCTTATTTCCCATCAATAACTGATAAATGCTCCCCACTTAATTCCTCTGGAGCAGTTTTCTCCTTTGCCAGGGAAACAGCTGCACACCAGGCCCTTGACAGAATTCCTTTTAACCTCGTTTCAGGAGCTCTGCTCTTGTTTAACAATAAACCACACACTCCATTTGCTGTTGTTCTGTAAGTAACACTCCATGATTCAACTCAAATTTATTCCATCTCCCGCTGGAGCAAGCCAGCTACTCCTCAGCCTATTTTCTCAGGGGCCTAAATGACAAATCAGCAAGGTTAAGCATTGTTTTAATTTCAAACAAAACAGGAGAGAACCCCTTGCAGAAGGAGCACGGTCAGGCTGCTGCTCCCATCTCGGAGTTGAAGCTCTCATTATTCCCTATTCCCAGGGGTGGGTGAACAGTGGGGTTTTACAGGGGGTGTTTTACACCAAAAAGGGCTCTGGAGAAGCAGCCTGAGGGGTGGCAGAAAGCTCAGAGCTGAAGTGATGCTTTATTATTTTACGGGGGGATGGTTTCAGCGCAGCTGAGCCAAGCTTGGAAAGGTAAATCCTGCAGCCCTGAATTCCAGAGGAGCTGGGGGAGGCAGGGAAGGGTCCCACAGGCTGTCAGGAACTGTCCCACTCCCACGGCAGGCAGGGAGGGATGAGCAGCAATAGCTACGCAGATTCAGGGATCTCCACACATTTGTAGGCTCTCCACAGATTTATGGGATCTCCAGAGCAAATGGCCATCATCAGGGACAGGGCACAGCCCCGGCTGCTGCTGGGGTCGGTTCTGCTCCCACTGCACTTCCTGAAACACTTTGGAGGCAGCATTTCTGTTCCTGAATGCATTTGCTTCCCCTAAATAAAGATTTACAAGCACAGAATTCCAGAAGGGTTTGGAAAAGGACCTTAAAGCTCATCCAGTTCCAGGGCCAGGGACACCTTCCTCCATCCCAGGTTGCTCTGAGCTCCATCCAGCCTGGCCTGGGACACTTCCACAACCTCTATGAGCAACAATTTCAGATTTCAGCCTCAAAAATAAAAGCTCCAAAAAGAGGGAAAGAGGAAAACAAAAGCAAGCCACCCCAAAAGCTGCTCAGGGAGTGGGAATTATTCCTTGCCTGTTCCAGAGGATGCAGGGGCACCTGCAGCCACCATCTGCACACCAAGGCATCCAGAAAGTTCTCAAGCAAATATTTTCCCTTCTCCCAAACCCACAGAGGAACGCAGCTGCAAAGGACCTGCAGGGAGCTGCAGAGGGCTCGGATCTGCTGGAGAACGTTCCCGAGGCTGAAAACCAGATTTTGCAGTGCAAACTTCCCCCAAATGAGCAGGATTAGGTTTATTTTTAATTCTGCATTTCTTTGAAGCTGCTTTTTTTTTTTTTTTTTAAAATCTTTTCATCCCCCATTTACTCTGCTAGCGGGGAGTGTTTCCATATTTTCCCCCCCTTTTGCCTTTTCCAAATCCTGGCTGTTTTGTGGTGGCAGAGTGACAAGAGAGCTTTGAAACTGCACAGTTCTGCCAGTCTGCCAGTGCTGGCAAAATTCCGCAGGAAAATAGAACAGTGGAAATAAAAATTGCAAAAAGGGAGGGAAAAGAAGCATTTTTTTGGTGCTTAAAAATGTAAAAAAACTTCTTTAAGGAAAAAATCCTCCAACAGGTGATTTGAAGGCGCTGAACATCGTGAAAGAAAAATCACCTGGATTGGTTTTCCCAAGAAAATATGAATTTTTGACCAGTTTTCCTCATCTCTGAGGCATCCAGCAGCACTGGACCTTTCTGACTGCTGGGCTGAGGTTTGGACACCAGGAAAGTCCTGCTCTGGGGGATTCTCCCTGTCCAGTGTGGTCAGGACAGGGGCAGAGCTGGACACGGGCTCTTCACCTCCTCCCACCTCTCCCTAATTCCCTCTCTCACAGTCCCATCCCTGCTGACACCATCACACACAGAGCAGGCAGAGATCAAAGAGGACAAGGAGGTGGCAGCACCTTTCTTATTTTCGGAGTTGAAAGGGATGTTTACAGCTCCCCGAGTGAGGTTGTGCCTCTGAGGCAACATTCCCCGCACTTTCAGCGTTGTTGCTGTCATCTTCCAGGAGAAAACGTGTTCCCTTTTGATCCTTTTGTGCAATGGGATCAAAACAGAGCAGGCAAAGGCACAAGACCCAGAAGTATTTAGTCAGCACCCTGTTCAAAGGCTTTCCTTTCTTACTGAGGGGGAAGAAACGAGCAGAGAAAATGTGCAGACAATGAGTAACAAAGAAAACAGATCCTAGAGAGGCAAGAGAATCGTGCAGGCAACCAAATGGTGGAGCAAACCCCGTGTGTGGCTGGACAGCCAGCAGTGTGGAGGTGCTGGGGAGATTGTGGCTCCAGGGAGGAGTGGGAGCTGAATTTAAGGATGGGCAGAAATGGAGGAGTTCCCTGCAGAGGCTGGGAGATGCTGAGCTCGAGAAGTGGCTCCATTTCTCGCTGCACCCAAAGGAATAAAAGTTGCCTGCTCCCAGGAATTCTCATCACTCCAGTGGAGAGGCTTTGCTAGGATTATGGAAGGGCATGAAAATAACAGATAGATCCAAAATATCTGATAACAAACCTGTGACAAGCTGCCCAGAAGGATCCTCTTACACCAAGATCTTTGGTTGTGAAGGGCTCCCCCAGCAGCGTCTCCTCCCAATGTCACACCAGGGTGCAAAGTGACACTGGGGCTTCAGGTGCATCCCAGGCCAGAATGAACCAGGATTTGTCCGATCAGGTGGTTTCAAGTCATTGTTTTCCATGGTCTGAAAGGTTTTGCTGCTCTGCCCTGAGAGAAATCTGCCAGGAAAGAAGAGGCACAAATGAAGCAGAACACAGTAATCACAGAGCCATGGAATGGTTTGGGCTGGAAGTGACTTTAAAGCTCATCCAGTGCCACCCCTGCCATGGCAGGGACACCTCCCACTGTCCCAGGCTGCTCCCAGCCCCAATGTCCAGCCTGGCCTTGGGCACTGCCAGGGATCCAGGGGCAGCCCCAGCTGCTCTGGGCACCCTGTGCCAGGGCCTGCCCACCCTCCCAGGGAACAATTCCTGCCCAATATCCAACCTGAATTTCCCCTCTGTCAGTCTGAACCCATTCCCCTTGTCCTGGGAAACAGCTCCTCAAAAAAGTGTCTGGGAGGCTCAGGTCTCCAAACCTCAGGGATGTCCTTCAGGATGAAGGAATTTCCCAACTTCAGGACACAGTTTTTTATAGAGAATCTTTGCTCTCATGGTGTCTGTCCTCATAGCCGTGTGTGACTTGCAAATCATCCTCGTTCCCCCTCCTTTTCCCCTCAGCAGATGTTTCCAGAGAAAGAATAAGGCTGTAAAAGGGAAAGCAAAAACGGTACAAGATGTGACACTTAGAGGAAAAAAAATAATAAATAAATAAAAGGAGGGGGAAAAAAGTGGTTTCAAAACTCTTTGCTCAGACAGCCCCATGTGATTACAGCATTTATCAGTGTCTATCTCAACACGGAGCAGCTCCAGCTTGGAAAGAGTGACACATGCAGAGCACAAAATAACAGGGCTGCCAAGGGATCCTGAATGGAAACAAAACCCACGGCAGCTCAGGATGGAAAGCACAGCAGGAGCTCCATGTCTGGGCTGCTCAGCAATTACTGGGACAGAGACTGCACAGCCACGTTCCTGCAGGGGATGTCCAAGCCCAGCCCTGCCTGGAGGAGAGAACTTCCCTGCTCTGCTCTCCTGGCAGGGCAGATGCATGGATTTTCAAAGCAGAATGCCTGGAGCAGGGGATGTTCAGTGTCTCAACAGTTCCTGGAGAATGCCAGGAGAAGAGTTCCTGTCTAAAGGAGGGGAGATTTAGATATAAGGAAGGATTTTATTAGATTAGGTTGGGCAGGCCCTGGCACAGGGTGCCCAGAGCAGCTGGGGCTGCCCCTGGATCCCTGGCAGTGCCCAAGGCCAGGCTGGACATTGGGGCTTGGAGCAGCCTGGGACAGTGGGAGGTGTCCCTGCCATGGCAGGGGTGGCACTGGATGGGCTTTAAGGTCCCTCCCAACCAGAACTCTCTGTTCCTATAACTCTGCCTTGTCCTATTGGCTTCCTCTGCATTAATAGGGAAGCAGGATTTGGGTCCTGGTGGTGGCCAGGCTGTGGTCACTCCCCTGTGTCCGCTCATCAGCCCAGCCTGGGCTCCTGCAAGGGATCAAACTGATGAAAGGACAAACCTCCCAGGAGAAAGGGAGTCACACCCTCACCTGTGCCCTCGGTGGGAATTCCTGGCACGACCCTGTTCCCTGCCAGGTGCCAGGGAAGGATTGTTTTCCACCCAGCTGGCCTCGAGCAGCAGGGTCAGCGGAGGCTGAGGCTGGAGGCCCCAGAACTGGCTGTGCTGGGCTGGCAGCCCCAGCCTGAGCTGCTTTGGAGCCTCAGCCTTCAGCACCCTGCATCGCCCCATCATCACCTGCTGCGCCTTCCCTCAGGAGACATCAACACTTCAAAGACAGTCCAGGTGACTTAGGGAACCCTGAGCGCAGTGAGGAGCAGCTCTCCCTCCCCCTGCCCAGCCAGACTGACCTGCAACCCCCTACAGACATTTTCCAGGTCCTATTTGAGTTTCCAGAGTTGCCTGTCCCTCCTGGCCACCAGCCCAGGCCCCTCAGCAATCAGTTTGGAATTCTGGGGGTTCTAGCCTGAGAATAAACCTGGTAAATGTGATTTTCTGGGAGGGCTTTGGGCTCGTTCTAGAGGTGCCTGCCTGTGATTTATCCTCCCTATCCCTACCCAGACACTCAACCTAACCCAGAGCCACTTGAGCTCCATTTCCCACTTACTGTGCACGACCTTTCCAGAGAGGGAAATGCTTTCCCATTATCTGGTTAAAGGCATCTTTACTTTGCCATTGTATTTCTCAGCCATTTTCCCGTAAATCTCAGTAAAACAGCCGGGGTTGCTGCAAGAGCTGCTTTAACAATGAAAGCAGCTTCTCCCTAAAAGTTGTACTCAGCCTAATGAAGATCCATCTGCTACAGCACAAAACTCACAGAAATAATGAGGGGAAAGAGGTTTGCTGATCACATCCCTCACTCTGCGAGCAGCCAGGAGCTCCCCTGCCTGTTGTGAAGGAACAGAGGAACATTTTGTGCCCTTTGGCTTGCAGTCAGTAAATAACGAGAAGCAGGCAGCTGCTGAACGTTTGCCCAGCCCGAGCCGCTGGTAACAGCCAGGGCTGAGGCAGAGTCACAGGTCAGACCCGAGCCCTGCAGAAATGCGAGGCCAGAGGGGACCTTTGTGTGCATTAGAAATGTCAGCAGCTCTCTGATGTTGGCTGGGCTGCCCTCCAAGGCTTTGTGGGACATTCTGGACAAATGGGAAGCAGCTGAAATCAAGCAGCCCCTTCTCCTGCTGAGGGTTCGGTGCTGGGAGCCAGCAGAGTAAAGGCAGCACTGAATTTCCGTGGCCCTGGATTTCCTGGGATGCTGCCCCACCACACACACCACAGACTGCTCACCACATCCTCATGCTCATGGTCCCAAAAGGGACCTTCCTGCCTGATACATCCAAGCCAGGTTGGACCTGGGCAGAGATTTCACCTCTGCTGTGCCCCGTGCATTCCCACAGAACCAGCTGGAAGAGCTCCAGCCCCAAAGGGAGATGGAACCACCCAGCACTCGCTGTCACCACGTCCATCTGTCCCTCTCCGTGCTCTTGCCATGCCTGCAGCAGCAGAGTTAGGGCTGGAACAGAGAAGTTGCCTTGGCACAGCTTGGGGCTGTCCCTGACACCTGCTGAGCACCCTGGGCAGAGCTGGGACCTGCAGGATGTGCTGCTGTCCCCACCTGCTCAGCCTGCCCACTGAAGTACCCTCAGCTCTCTGCAAACCCCAAAATGAGACACCCAGAACATGGACCCAACATTAGGTAGGGGATGGTGACACTCCTGTCATTAACGCAACCCTTAAAGCAGCTGCTGGGTCCTCATAGGGAATCCCAGAATCCCAGGATGGTTTGGGCTGGAAGGGACCTTAAAGATCATTCAGTTCCACCCCAACCAGACCTTAGCACCTGGCAGAGGTCAGGCCAACACCCTGAGGCCAGGGCACAGCAGGGGCACAGGAGCTCAGGACAACACTTGACCCCAAAGGTCTCATCCCAAGGGGAAGGGCTGTTCTTAAACCCGGCAGGAGAAATCAGGAATCACTTCATCAGACTTCCCAAAATGGGTTTTCAAAGGTCCTCTGTCAACTTTGTGCCAAGGCAAGAGAGAGACAGACAGCCTGTCTGGGCACTGCCTTCCAAAGGGATTTATCTGACCACGCCGAGAATCCAAGCAGAAAGCAGCAGAGGCAGTTAAATGCTCCAAATACTTTGTCTTCTGTCAGCATCAGTATCTGGAATTAGGTCCTGAGAGATTCACCCTTGGAAAATATCTTCAAGATGAGTGAGTCCTCCCAAGGCCCAGCTGAAAATTTCATTGTTGATGAAGATAACTGGTCCATTTTTGACCAAAACCATCCAAAAAAAGCCCAACCAAATCACATTTGCCTTTCAACTTTGGCCAAGGAAACACAAAGTTCTTTCTCAGAGTTTGCATTTCCTTATGGAAAAAATAGAAAGAAAAGCCAACTTTATGAAAGGAGTTTTTCATTAAACGGTTGCTCCTTCACAAGGCAATTCCTTCTAGGACTTGAATTCCCAGAAAAAATGTCCAGACTGTTCAAAGTGGGCAGTTCTTCTCTGTCCTACAAGCCTTGGGTAGAAGACATTTATAGGATTCAAAAAATAAAGGCAATTTCCATTCTCAGACTCAGGGTGGGATCCTTGGGACTGTTCTGTGCAGGGCCAGGAGCTGGATTTGCTGATCTTTGGGGATCCCTTCCATTTTGGGATATTCTGTGATGGTTTCTCAGTGTTTATGGCAAAGCTGAGACTTGCAGGGGTGTGAAGGAAGATGAATCCCACGGGTTTCTGGAGCATCCCAAGCCATTTTCCATATCCCCAGATAATTGGGATGCTTGGTGCTTTAGCTCCAAAACTGCTGCCCTGTCTTCACAGAAAGGAAAACTTTGCCTTGAAGTTTTCCTTTCCGGGTGACTCAGTGTGAGGAACCTTCAGCCCAGACTCACGGATATCTCTAGATTTACTTGGAGCTGAAGGTGGATTTGCTGGAGAAGGGTCATTTTCATGGCAAACCCCTTCTGAATTGCCTCCAAATGCTCCATGTCCACACAAAAAATCCCAAAAGCCTCCATAGGAAGGGCACAGCCTGGAAGAGGCCGTTTTCCAGCCCCATCCCTCGCTCCCTCCCTGTTCCATGAGCTCAGGGAGCCGTGGCATGCCCAGCACTAATAACACACACTCCAAGCACACTTCCCTGCTTTTCTCCCTGCTCACGGGCAGCATTTCCATTTCCTCTTCCATTTGGGAAAGCAGAATTACAGCAGAGACCAGGACTGGTTTAACAAAAGTATTGGCGAGGCAGCGCTGGAGCCCATTAAGTGAGAGCTTGGCTTTCATGCTAATTTTCTTTTTAATAAAGAACAAATGGGCCAGGCTGCCACACAAAAGCGTGGAGCTGCTCTGAAACAAGCAGGAGTGGAGCTGGGAGCAGCACAGCCCCGCTGTGTTATTATGTTTTGGGGGTGGAAAACGCCTACAAATCATTTGTATCCGTTGTCTAAATGGAACGCGCAGGGAATAATTTGAAGCAGGGAGGCATTAAGAAAGTAAAGGATCCACTTCTGCACTCGTTTGCTCGGCTTAAACTCCTTGCTTTGTTTGCTGCCCTTGTTAGAGAAATTGTGCCTTAGTTAAACTTAAAATATGAGTGTGATTATCAGACCCAAATATAAACCAATACAGAACAGAAAACACTATTCATAGCCACGGAGAGCAGGAGCTTTACATAATTTCCATAGTGTGTCATGCACTTCGAGGAAGGAGAAAAAGGTCTTGAAAAGAAGCAGCTGACAGGGAAATCATTATGAGAGATTTTTATGCTCACAGGGTAGTCTTAAACGAGAATAATGTTGCTCAGGAAAATAACACTTGCAAAGTTATTTGGGCCTGAAGTTCCCCACAGGCTCCTCGTGGGCTTTGCAGAAGTGCTGAATCAGGGCAGGAGAGGCAAAACATTTGCACGGGAGCCATGCAGAGAAATCAGCACTTCTGGCTCTCAGCATGCCCTGCAAGGCTGCAGGAGAGGATTTCTCCCTCCTGCATCCCTGGCCTTGTCTGGGAGCAGGGGGCAATCCATGGGGATGGAAACAATCCATGGGGATGGAAACAATCCATGGGGATGGGAACAATCCGTGGGGACAGGGGCAATCCATGGGGATGGAAACAATCCATGGGGATGGAAACAATCCATGGGGATGGGAACAATCCATGGGGACAGGGGCAATCCATGGGGATGGGAACAATCCATGGGGATGGAAACAATCCATGGGGACAGGGGCAATCCATGGGGATGGGAGCAATCCATGGGGATGGAAACAATCCATGGGGACAGGGGCAATCCATGGGGACAGGAGCAATCCATGGGGACAGGGGCAATCCATGGGGATGGGAACAGTCCATGGGGATGGGAACAATCCATGGGGACAGGGGCAATCCATGGGGATGGAAACAATCCATGGGGATGGGAACAATCCATGGGGACAGGGGCAATCCATGGGGATGGGAACAATCCATGGGGATGGAAACAATCCATGGGAACAGGGGCAATCCATGGGGACAGGAGCAATCCATGGGGATGGGAACAGTCCATGGGGACAGGGGCAATCCATGGGGATGGGAACAATCCATGGGGATGGGAACAGTCCATGGGGACAGGGGCAATCCATGGGGATGGGAACAATCCATGGGGATGGAAACAATCCATGGGGACAGGGGCAATCCATGGGGACAGGAGCAATCCATGGGGATGGGAACAGTCCATGGGGACAGGGGCAATCCATGGGGATGGGAACAATCCATGGGGATGGAAACAATCCATGGGGACAGGGGCAATCCATGGGGACAGGAGCAATCCATGGGGATGGAAACAATCCATGGGGACAGGGGCAATCCATGGGGACAGGGGCAATCCATGGGGATGGGAACAATCCATGGGGATGGAAACAATCCATGGGGACAGGGGCAATCCATGGGGACAGGGGCAATCCATGGGGATGGTAACAATCCATGGGGATGGAAACAATCCATGGGGACAGGGGCAATCCATGGGGATGGGAACAATCCATGGGGACAGGGGCAATCCATGGGGATGGAAACAGTCCATGGGGACAGGAGCATCCTGCTGCCCCTTCCAAGGGTCTGAGCTGCAGCCCAGCCCCGGGGCGTGGGCAGGGTGTGAGCCAGTGCTGTCAGTGAGGTTAAATAGGCCTAAAGCAGGGAATTGGACAAATGGATTCATCCCTGGTGCCTGCCAGGCTCTTCTGGGAATGTTGTGGAGCTGGGGAAGCACAACCAGCCCTGCTGAGGCCAGAAGCAAACCCCAGAGCAGGGCTCGGTCACACCCGCAGCAAACTGAGCTGCGGGAGCGGCCTGGGCGAGCTGAGGGAGGAGAACGTGCACCAGCACTTCCTCAGCTGGACTGATCCTCCAAAAATCTCCAGTCAGGCTTTAAAGTCGAGCTTTAGAGCCACCTAAACTCAACCAGGGTAGAGAGAGTGCTCAGCAATGTGCAGAGACTCTGCCAAGCCAGCAGCAGTGTCGCTCCCTCCCCACGTGAGCAGAGCCAGGGGCTGCCCCAGCAGCATCAGCTGGGCCTGTCCCTTTAAGCAAAGCTTCAAATCTGGTGCTGAACGCTCACTCCCGGTTTTCATTTATTTATTTATGCTTTTAATTCTCTCCTAGATGCCGGGAAACATATTTGCATTTCATTAAAATGTATTTTCCCCACTTAGTTCTGCATTCTTTCCTGGCAAATGTTCCCTTTTTGTCATTTTCCCTGGGCCTGGAGCAGACTCAACGTGGTGCAGATGCTTTGCTCTAACAGCCCCTGGAACCTCAGGCTGATTCCTCATCCTGAATCCCTGTGGGCACCTCAGGAGCTGCTGGAGCTGATGGATCATCAGCTGCCACAGGTCACCACAGCCTGAGGGACACAAGGAACAGCACCTGGATCCAGAAATCTGAAGGAAGTGGGCAGGTCCTGGATCTGGAGCACTGCCAAAGGGGCTGAGGGTGGGATTTAGCAGGGATTGGGCACATCAGTGCCAGCTTTTCTCTCTGCTGGAAGCAGCCTGGCTGGCACAGCTGGCCACCAGCACCTTGTCACTGCAGCCAAGGCTCTGCCCAAGGCCCTGCAGGATCTGGGGACACGCAGAGTGTCCAGGTCCCACTTCCCACTCAGCATTTCCCCCACACAGACTCACATCCATCCAGCGCTGATGGGCCTGGCCAGAGGAACAGCCTTCGTGCCAGCACAGAAGTGACATCTTTGTAATCCTGAACCATGTCACCCCATCCCATCCCATCCCATCCCACTGCAGATGCTGAGTGATGAGTTCATTCCTCAGTCCCCATCCCTCGTCCCACGTGTGCTGGTGTCCAGCTCCTCCCGGAGCTGCAGGACACACCATTCCCAGAGGAATCCATGTCCCTCTCCCTGTCTCTGATGGTTCTTTTCCTGCCAAATGGGTTCAAAGCTGTCCTGAGCCTCATTACAGACCAACTCTGCTCCTGGCCACCAAACAGTGACCTTGCCTCTGGAACTTTTTCCCTGGGTGTCTCACTCAATCCCATTCCAGCTTGAGCACCATCCATATTTAATTATCAGAGGTGCTTTTAAAGCTCTGTGTCCTCCTCAGCCGAGGTGTCCTGTCCTGCTCTGCTCACCAGACCATGAGAGAGGCTCGCTGAGGCTGGACCTTGGCTCCAGGAGGTGAAACTCAGCCTGGTTTTCAGTGGAAGCAGGTCCTGCTGGTGATTTACTACATTTTAGCATGTCAAAGATGTTAAAAGCAACCTCTGCCCCCCAACCACTTTTTCTTCCAGCCCTACATTTAAGCTCAGCACATGAAAAGCACCAGGAATGCAAAGCACCATTAATATTTAAGTCAGATTTGCAGAAGGATAAATTTAAGCGTTGTAGAAATTAACTGGATAAAGAGAAGAATTTCCTGGAGTAAAGAGCTTAAGCCAAGTCAAACATTTTAGTGCAGGAACACTCTCCCTTCTCCCTGGCTGCCCAAATGTTTGCAGACACAGACAAACAGCCAGTGCTCCTGAAGGTGTGATCCCAGTGCCAGGGACAGAGGTTTGGGCATCACAAGGGTCAGTGTCCCCACATCAGCACGTCAGCATCACCAGCTGTCACCGCTCTGTCTCCAAACAGCTCCTCTCTCCCAGAAAAGGGCCGAGGGATGGGGCTCCCAGGCAGCTCTGGTGAGCTGGGCACCAGTGAAGCTCCCGCTTCTGGGGCTGGGAGGTGATTCCCAAGCCCCAGGGAGCCAGCAGGGAGGCAGCTCCATCCCACAGGATGGCACCAACTCCACTGCAGGAATGCAAATAAATCCCCTTTTCTTCCCGGTAATTTGTATCTGTGCAGAATAAATTGAATATGTAATTTCATTTTCTCTCTTGGAGCATTAACAACCTTGGAATTGTTGGGATTCACAATGAAGACAACAAACAAGTAATTACTGACGAGCTGATATGGCTGTGGAGAGGAGAATGCGATTGATTTTAATTCTCGGCAGCCCTGTTTACTCTCCCCTTGCATTAGGCATAATAAAGTGTTACAGTAGATTATGTTCTGCTGTAAAATAGTTCCTATCAGCCACCACAAACTGCTCCTCATTAGGGAACAGCCCTCCACCACCCTGCTCCTCACAGCATCCTCTGGGAAGGGCCTTGCCACCCTCACAGGGAAGAATTTCCTCCTAGTATTTAACTTAAACCTACTCTTTCAGCTTAAAACCATTCCCCTTTTCCTGCCACTCCGTGGCCTTGTCCAAAGTCCCTCTCCAGCTCTCTGCAAACCCCTTGAGTACTGAAAGGGGCTTTAAGATATTCAAAACCCCACTGTGCAAGGCCATGAGCAAACGGCTCTCAGGGACAAATCTGTTCGGTCCCCACACTCAGGTTTTGATGATCCTCACCCTGCAGGAATCCAGCAGAGAGCTGGAGCTCGCAGGGATCCATCCTGATGAGATGGGATGGGATGTCTCTCCCAAGGCCAGCAGCTCCCAGCCATGGCTGCTCCTCCTCGAGAGACTTTTCCTTGTACATTCCTTGGAAACTTCACCCTGGACACCAGGCTGTTCACTGCCTTTCCAACAGCCAGGAGCTTCCCAGCATCCTGAAGGAAGATGCAGAGCCACTGTCCTTCGAGCCAAGGTTTGGCCCAGGTTGGGTTTCTGGTAACATCACAGAGTGATGGCCACAAAGTCGTACAACTGCAATTAATCAAATGAAGTTGATTGTGATGTGAAATTTGAGGTGCACAACGCAGCTGGTGGTGAATCCTTCACACGTCAGGAGAGCTGGACGCTGTTTCTTTTGCCAGCAGAGGCTTCTTTCCCAGGGAAAGCAGGACTCCTGGGTTTGGTCACTGTTTGGAAGGCTGACCCTCATCGTTCTGTGTCTCGGTGCTTCTGGGTGTTCAGGAGAAGCAGAAATCTTGCCCTCTCTCCCCAGATTTGCCCACAATTTCTGTGGTCAGCCTGGAGCGTGGAGAGCACAGATTTGCAGCTGGGGAAGGGAGCTCTGATGGGTGGGCATGGAGTGTTCCAATGGCCCTGAGAGGATCACAGAAACATGGGAATGTTTGTGAGGGACCACTGGAGTCCACAGCGCACCCAGAGCAGGGTGGGCTTTAGGTCAGGAGATAGATTAGGTCAGCATCTGGAAAACTCCAAAGGATGGAGAGGGATTGCACTGAGTCTCTGAAACCCTTCCCACCCTGAACCGCTGTCGTGGTGAAGCCATTCCCTGGCTGCACTCTGTCCCCTCCACCCCGTCCCCTCCTGTCCCCCCGGCTCTGTCCTTGCTGTCACCACCCTCTGAAGAGTGAGAAACTGCCAGGAGGCTCCTTCAGCCTCCTCTTTGTCCCCATCCATGTGATCTGTGCCCCAGGGAGCTGCCAGCTCCATGGATGGTGACATCCCAATGAAACCTCTCCAACCAACATGGCACAAATTCCCTGGCAGTGACTCTGGCCTGAGCTGGAAGGTTCAGGAGGTGAAGTTCACCCGGTGCCTGTCCCCTCCCAGGGCTGGGCAGGACGTGGTGCCCATTCCAGAGGCTCAGGGATGCTCTGGAATTTGCCACGTTCAGCTCCAGAGAGGTTTTTGCTCCTTCTCTTCACATGTCTGAGGGCACAACTCTGAGACAGGTGCTGGAAATGCCTCCTGTCGCTGTTTTCGTTGCCTCCCCATCATTTCTGGAGGTGTTTCTGCAAGAAATTCTTGGAATGTCATTAAAATGGGCCTTTTTCATTCATGCTGTTCATGCTGTTTCCTGAGCTCTACCTCCACTTCCATAACATCTGAACAGACGTTTGATGCTCTGCCTTAAATTAGGTCCTCATGTTCCACACAGAGTTCAGCAGCTCTCTGAATGATCTTTCGGAGCCTAATTAATTATTTAAAGAAGTTTAAATGGTGAGTGATCTTTAAAGGAGGCATTGTCTCATCTCAATTATCTTTTCGGGGGTTTCTCTGCTCTCTCTGAGTTCGGTATGAGAATTGCTTAAGCGCTGTCAGATAACTAATTCCCCAATTAATATAACTAACGTTTACACGGGGATGGATTCCTATTTTAGCAGCACTTGCAGCACCAAGTGACCTTGCTAAACTCCCACACTGAGTATTTCCCTCGCAGGACACAGATACGCCGATTTTATTACACAAATATTCATCTTTATTACAAGATATTCCCAAATTAACCTCTTGGAAGAGGCTTCTCATTTGATAAAGAGCACAGGTTGCTGCACTGAGGAAAAGCCATTAACATCTAATTAAGCACCACAATTATCCAGTAGGATTTCTTGGTATCTCATTCAAAACTTTTTCTTCCTTTCCAGCTCCCAAAGAACATGAAAAATGCAGGGTGAAAGGTGTTGCCAAGAAACAAATCCTCTCAGGACAAAATTTACAGCCCTTCATGAGCAGATTTAGGTGAAAGCTTTGGGATTTTTGTGTGAGGGAAACTCTGCTGGCAGAGCTCAGGAATCCTGAGCCAAATCCTTCATTTCCTCCCATCCCTCACAACTTCCTAAAATCCAATTCCTGCAGGCTCTGCCACTGGAGCAGAGTCTTTCCCACTTCAGCATCTTTGGGGCTGTGCTGAGGTGAGGTGATGCTGGCCAGAATTTTGTCTGGCCAATCTGACAATTTATAACATGGAAAACGCTCCATGCCCAGGTTTTTGGGAAGCACCATGCCCTGGCATGAGTCAGCCACTGGCAATAAAGGATTTGGAAAGCCTCTGGGATGTGCAGACCCTTCAGCCCCATCCCAGGCCCACCAGAAGCAGTGGGGGAGGGAGTTCTGGCCCAAAACAGCAATATTTGGATAAATTTTTTCTGCAGACCGAGTTTGGATAGACTTTTCCCTGCTGATACTTAATTTAAAGTCCATTTAACAATGCTAGTTTAGTGTATTTTGATTGAATTTTAATTGGTATTCAAGCGAGCTCGGGACAAATTGTCGATTAAAAATGCATAACTGGGTGTGAAACAAATTTGCAAAATAAAAATCCCAATAAATTTGTGTTAAGCTCTGTAACTGCTCAAACGTACACACATGAAGTGTTTGGATCATGGCAGTGCTATGGGGTGGAAGAGTTCAGGATGGTTTTTACTCACACTCTCTAAAAGTTATGGAATTGGGGAGGGAAATAATGATTATCCTTGAATCAAGGACCTCCAGAGCTTCTCACTGCAAAGGATTTGATTTCCCTCTGCTGCAGAGAGAAATCTGGGGTGCTCAGACGTCCTGGTCCATCAGAGCATCTTCAATCCATCAGGAATTTCTCATTCCCTCACAAATTCCTCCTTCTCGTTTTTGAGTCAAGTTTTTAACCTTCACCCAGGCCCCACCATGGCACAGGAATGAAAATAGAAAAGGGGAAAGTCAAAGTAAAAAATGGGAAAAATCAAAGTAGAAAAGGGGGAAAATCAAAGTAGGAAACTGGGAAAAATCAAAGTAGAAAAGGGGGAAATTGCCCCAAAATAAATGGGGTAGGGGAGGGAGGGTGAGAGAAGAGTGCAGGGAGAAGCTCAGGGTGCAAGCACAGCTGAGGCTTTCCAGCAAGGTGGCAAAAAATTGGAAGAAATTCAGGGAAAAGTTTGTCTTTCATGAAGGTCAGTGCAGATACCTGGAAAACGAACAAACCTCACTTCTGGTGGTGAAGAGCAGAGTGAAAGAGAAAAATATCCACGAGGAACTGGAAAGTTGGGAGGAGCAGACTCCAGAGTGAGGCCCAGTTCGGTGGAGTTCTGCATTTGAGGGAATCACAACAGGGCTCCAACCCTAGAAAAATGGATTTCACTTAAATTTACCAAAACCACAACAGTTTTCTGGTGGCCAGAGAGTTTGAGATTGTTTGATGGACTTTGGGGGAAAGACCAGGAAGCTGCCGGTGACTGAGCTGTCAAAATGCAAGGAGTGTGCAGAGGAAAATCGAGAGAGGATGTTCCAAGGGCAGGACAACAACAAGCAATTCAAGAAGCCTGTGAGAAGCTAAAGAAAGGATTATTTATATATATAAAATTTTTTTTCTTGCAAAGACAGCATCAGCTTTTGGGAAGAGGCACAATACCTGCAAAAAAAAAAAAAAACCAAACCCACAGTCATTTTATAAAATCCTGAAAGAAGGGAGGAACAAAATTCTGTTCAAGAACCTTCCAGGCTCTTCCAGAGCCCAGGGATCAGGCCACGATTCAATGGGTGTTCAGTCTTGATTCCCATTCCAGCTCTGAGCAGGGACTGGGACTTCCCACTGCACCTCCAGGTGCAAGAACCAGAAATCAGAAAGCCCAGCCAGACTGGAGAGATCTAAAATCCAGATCAGGCAGTCAGAAAATCATTTCTACTGCAGGACACTGGGAGGTAAAACAAAATCTTGCGTAGATAACTTGGTGATATTTTTTTTTTGGAAGCAAATCCTCATTTCAGGGCTGTTTCCTTCACAGAGAGTGGGATTTGTTGTGGAGAGCAACATCTGAGCTTGTTATCCCGGAGTTTCTTACCAAGCAGGAGAGAACAGAGCCTTGTGGAGCACGGCTCAGCTGCCCCAGCACTGACACCCACCCCAGCATGAGAGCATGTGCATGAAACACCTGCAGCTGCTTCTGGCAGCTGGAAAGGGAACCTGGCCCAGCTCTGATGTAAATATTTGCACTGAAGACATCGAAATCTCTCTGATTAATCCTGCCCTGGGCCTCTCAAACAGAAATTCTACTGCTAAGGACATAACCTCTCAAAGCAAGAAAACTGGGAGATGAAGAGAAGGCAGAACTAAGGGAAGATCTGCTCCTGATAAAGGAGAATTGAATTCCAGGGAAGGAGACAAACACTCCAGACAGAGGAAATGCACAACAGTTTTTGATATTGCTACAAAGCAGGTATTAAAGAAAGGTACCACTAACTCCAAACTGAAATTGTGTGGGTAAACAGGCTCTGAAAGAAGCAGCTCTGTGGTTAGCTTGGGTTGTTTGGTTATATGAGGAAAAATCAATGTTTTTGCCCTTCCAGAAGGTGCTGGATCCCTCATTCCCCCAGCCTGGGCTTTACTCATCCTGGACTGTGCTGGTTTGCCATCCTGGTGTTATGAAATGTTTCACCACACCTCTGTAGATATCATTACCAATCTGTTTTGCATATCATTAGAAATAGAAGAGCTCAGGTTAGTCAGATGAGACCTACTTTCCCTGAGGTTGTTGACTGGTGTTAAATATAATCCCGTGTTGACAGAATCCCGTCTCAGCTTCTCCAGTGTTCCCATGGCTGGGGTCAATCTCCCAAGCCCCTCTGGAATTTGGCAGGGCTTTAACACCCTCCTGACCCTCAGGGATCTCCCTTTTGGGGCTCCTCAGCACAGGTTTTTCTGTGTTTGCCAGATATTTTCCTTTATGACAAATATTGTTTAACATCATCCTTCCCTGTCAAAGGACCGGAAAATAATTCATCCTCCTCATGTACTATTCACCCCACTTCTTCCCAAATTCAGAACAGATTGATTTCTTTATGTTCATCAGAATTTATGCTTTTTTTATCCCTTTGTTGTGCCAGCCACAGATTTTCCCAGCTGCTCTGGCGTGACAGTGATCTCCAGTTCATAACTTCTAACACACACTAATTGCCATCAGTGTTTCTGTGGCTTTAGTTTTTGTTTTATTTTACTTGTGTAGCTGCTGTCTGTGCTTCCTTCCTGCACTCCACAGTCAGACCCTTGGGGAAGGGAGGGAAAAATGGGAAAGGCCGGACAGAGGGGCCCAGTGTCCACCCCCCACCCTCTGCACTCCCTCGATGCTTCTTCACCGACACAAGGAGCAACTGAACAGTAACAAAACCCCATCCTCTGACCTGGAGCAGCTCCAGTTTCTCCTTTTCCTGTGGGAACAGACCCCGAGAACATCTTTGGTGCAGGAGAGGAATCCCCAAATCAAGACAATGGGCTGGGGGGCAATAGGGACAGGGTGATGACACACCCAGGACCCCATTCCCTGCCACCTCATCTGCTTTCCTGGTGGCCTCACACCCCCAAAACAGCCCCCAAGCCTCTGGTGAGCTTTTGGGGTGGTTGATGCTGTGAGTGACAAGTCCCTTTGTGGTCATGAACAACAGAGCAACCAGAGCAGCTGTGGCTGCCCCTGGATCCCTGGCAGTGCCCAAGGCCAGGCTGGACATTGGGGCTTGGAGCAGCCTGGGACAGTGGGAGGTGTCCCTGCCATGGCAGGGGTGGGATGGGATGGGATGGGATGGGATGGGCTTTAAGGTCCCTCTAACCCAAAGCATCCCGTGGTTATTCCACGAAGTGCCAGCTCTCCCCACCCCAGCACTGTCCCCTGACCTGAGCAAACCTCTGTTCATGCACAGAGAGGGAGGCTGGAAGCCCAGACCTTTACTGGTGCACCTGGACGCCTTCCTAAACCTTACGGCCCCTCCCCAGGAGCACAGGACAGGAGGGACACCTGCGGGTGTGACCAGTGCCCACAGCAGTGACAATGAGCTGGGGGCAGGAGCAAGCTGCTGATTAACCCCTTGTTGTGCGCAGGTGAAGCACAGGCAGTGGGAAGGCACTGGGAGCCAGCTGTGCCTCCAGCTGCCCTCCCGAGGGGGTGGCACTGGGTGTACCTGTCACTGTCCCTTACACAGCCCAGAAAGCCCCGGGCTCTGTGGGGCAGAGCAGGAGGAAGAACCAGGCCCGTGATGGTTCCCAGCTCCGGGGAGGGGCTGCCTTCACTGCGAGCAGAAAAACGAGACTGAGAAATGCCAAAGCGTGAAAAGATCTGGCTGAGGACACCAGCTGTGTCCTGGGGCAGGTTTAGTCACACATCTGCCCAGTCTCAGCTCAGAGGGCTGTGAAAAGAACCATTTCCCTCTTCTTCAGCATGAGACACCGGTGAGAGAACAGGCAGAGCCCAAGGAGCTGGGGAAAGAGAAATGTTTTCCATACAGGCTTTTAAAAGCACGATTGTTTTTCCCTGCAAATGAAACATAAAGCTCCAAGTTTGCAGCCAGCTGGAGACAGCACAGACAGGAAGGAGCTGGGACAGGTACCTTGAGATCTGTGCAGCTTCTGCCACATGAAGTTATGGAGGTCCCTGGTCCCACGTCACACCGGTGATCATCCCTGCCTGGGGCCAAACCAAACCCAAACCAGACCATAAGGATGTCCCTTTAGCATTTCCCTCTGTTTTTGTTGGGATACCACTGATGATGAGTGCAGTGGCCCATGAATTCTTTACGACAGTCCTCACTCTGGGGAGAACCATCAGCTCTGGCAGCACTGACAGCAGAAGTTTTCAGTTTTCAATACAGGAATAACAATCCAGAGATTATGCAGATGAGTGAGCTGTGTTCATGACTTCTAAATCTGACTTAAAACCGGTTAAACTGAAATCTTAAGCAGCCTCTGAGAAACTGAACGTCTGACAAACTCACAAAGCATTGCTGATGCTGAGGGGGGTTTTGGGCAGCCCTATTTAAAGCCATCCCTGGATGAAAAAACCCCACACAGGCCAGAGACACCAGGGTTTGGGTGAAAACAAAACAAATCCATCTGGAATGGCAGGAGGCAGTGCCCAGCATTTGCTGGCAAAACACCCACACCAGAAGCTTCCCATGGAAGTCCAGCTGAGATCCCACCATGTGATTGCTCAAAAACAAGGAAAGTCAGGAAAATTGGATGTGGCCACAAGACCAGGGGCTGCTGATGCCACACCAGGTTGTGCTGAGGTTGCAGCTGGTGAATGAGGCACTGGGAATGAATGGCCTGGGATTGCCTGCTGGGAAAGGAGCTCAGAGGGACAAGAGCTGCCCTTTTGGAGTGGTTCCACTCACAGGCACTTGGAATATTCACTGGGAAGGCCAAAAGCCCAGGTGTGCCTCTCTTCTCCTCTCCTCCCCACCACTCCCAGCTGCATTCAGCTGGTGAAGGACCTTCCCTGGGCCCCAGGAGCACCAATTATCCCATGGAAAGGACCACCAGGGAATGCTGCCACCCCAGGCCATCCCAAGGCTAAACCCTCACAAGGACACCAGCCAAGGTCTCTCTCAGCTCAGATGAGCCCTCAGTGACTCCCTGGTGCCTCTCCTGCCCAGGTGGGAGATGTTGTGAGCACCAGGCAGGAATGAGCCTTCACTCAGCTCTGCACACCTACTCCTGCAGGGATCTCCGGGAGTGCTCCCAGCCCAGCTCTCAGGGGGTTGAAACAAGGCTGGAGGAATGCCACTGATGCCTAAGTTTAGGTGCTTAGATGCCATTTGAACTCAGCCTGTTTCCTTTAGTCGCTGCTGAATATCCCCAGTGGAAGAGTGGAAAACCATTCTGGTGGCCTGGTGTCTTGGAAAAAATAAAGAGCACAGGTGGAAATCCAAGGGGTCAGAGACAGGTGGCACTTCCCAATCCTCCTTCCAGCACATTATTTTCTCCTCACTGCAGCTTTCAGGACAGAAAAACCAGCCTGGCCAAAGGATTGGCAGCTCCCAAAGCCTCTGCCCAGAGCAGTCTGGGGCCCAAACCCATAACGTGAATTATGATCCAGCCCTGGATTGTATTGGCCAAACCAGAGGAAGTGCCAGGGACAAGGAGAGAATGATGGGTCCCACAGCAAGGAATGTGGAGGGTCTGGGCAGGAGTGTGAGGTCCAGACCCACTCTGGGAATATTTCACCTTCCTGCCTCTGCCTCACCGGGGAAACAAAAGAGATACAGATGCTGGGTTATAAATTTTAAAGCAATTCTGCTGAGAACCTCCTTTTGAATTTAGAGGCAAATTCTTCATATAAATGGATTGAGAAATTCTCCCTCTGAAGTCATCCATCTCTTAATAGGACATCCTGACACCGGCTGAGTCAATCCAGTGTCCGCTGTTGATTTGAGGGTGTTCATCCAAGGCTGACATGACATTTCTTTTGTTGACAGAGCTCATATGTTACAGCAGCCTGTCCTTCATATTTCTCTGTCTTTCACTGCTTCAGCAGCTGCACACCAGGAGAAACTGCTGCATTTACTTATTGCTTCAAGGTCCATTTCCTAGGCATTCCTGCCTCCAGCAAAGGGCAGCATTCGTGTGTTAAATCCTAGATTTCAGCTGGAGAAGGATTTGCCCTGGAGATGATTATTCAACGGCCAATACAGAAAATTCTCCAAAGTGCTGGAGCACCTGATTTTAATTTCAGGAGCAGATAAATGATGATGATATTATTCAGTGCCTTTCATCCCAAAGGATTCTTCTCCATAGTTAGACTTTGACAGAGACATCTACCAGTGGATCTGGATGAACGCAGGCAGAACTTCATGCACCGTGTCATTTCCAGGAAGGAACAAGGCAGCTAATTTGAACTTTGTCATATCAAATTCTGAGCCTCAGGTTGCCAGGATGAGCATTCCAGCAGACAGCTCTGCTCTTGGAGCGTGATGGAATCTTCTTCACTGACAGCAAATCTCATTTGGGCAAGAAATGCAGCTGTCCTGGAAGCCCAGACTGGAACAAATCCTGGGCTCTGTCTCAGGAGATGGGAAAGTGCTCTGGGAATTACAACCTTGTCCTGTCCTTGTCCTGGACACTCCAGAGGGACAGCACACTGGCCTCACCTGACAGTGGCACCTGCTGGAATTGTCACCTCATACAGGTGTGGACAGAGCACCAGCAGTGCTGGGAGCACCAACACTGCCTGGCAGGATGTTCCCTTGGGAGAAGCACCGACAACGACAACAAACCCCCGAAGAGCTCCATGCACAAAGCATCGATCACAGGGGCTGGTGCCAGGCCTCCTCTGAAACCAGAAGTGCATCAGGGCTGAAAACAGAGGACAGGGAAGGGCAAACAGGCACTGGGAAGGTCGCTGTGACCCGTGTTCCTGCCTTCTTGTCCCTGCATCCCTGAGCAGGAACCCAGGGAAGTGCGGTGGGTGCTGCTTCCTACCCTGCAGCAGAACTTTGTGACCTTCCCATCGTCCTTACCATGGGTGAAGCCATCCCAGAAGCCTGAAAAACATTTTTTAAGTTATTGAATAACATTTAAATGATGACTGATGAGTGCTAAGGGTTGTGTGTCCCACAGGAACACACTGAGCAACCCCTGCTGCCCACGGTGGTGCCACCAGTGCCAGCACAGTGACTGTCCCTGGAGCAGGGTGGGATCCTGGGCTGCTCCCAGATGTCACTGATGGCAAATATTAAAGCAGGGACCCTCTGCTCTCCAACCCCTCCTGTGTGAGCAGGAAGCCTCGTGTTGGCTCTGGAAGTTCAGCTCCCCAGGCTCTGGATGTGTCCCTGCTCTCCACAGGCAGGAGCTGTGAGATCCCTGCTCTCCACAGGCAGGAGCTGTGAGATCCCTGCTCTCCACAGGCTGGAGCTGTGAGATCCCTGCTCTCCACGGGCTGGGAGCTGTGAGATCCCTGCTCTCCACGGGCTGGGAGCTGTGAGATCCCTGCTCTCCACAGGCTGGAGCTGTGAGATCCCTGCTCTCCACGGGCTGGGAGCTGTGAGATCCCTGCTCTCCACAGGCAGGAGCTGTGAGATCCCTGCTCTCCACGGGCTGGGAGCTGTGAGATCCCTGCTCTCCACAGGCAGGAGCTGTGAGATCCCTGCTCTGCACAGGCTGGAGCTGTGAGATCCCTGCTCTCCACAGGCTGGGAGCTGTGAGATCCCTGCTCTCCACAGGCTGGGAGCTGTGAGATCCCTGCTCTCCACGGGCTGGGATCTGTGAGATCCCTGCTCTCCACGGGCTGGGAGCTGTGAGATCCCTGCTCTCCACAGGCTGGGAGCTGTGAGATCCCTGCTCTCCACAGGCTGGAGCTGTGAGATCCCTGCTCTCCACGGGCTGGGAGCTGTGAGATCCCTGCTCTCCACAGGCAGGAGCTGTGAGATCCCTGCTCTCCACAGGCAGGAGCTGTGAGATCCCTGCTCTCCACAGGCAGGAGCTGTGAGATCCCTGCTCTCCACGGGCTGGGAGCTGTGAGATCCCTGCTCTCCACAGGCAGGAGCTGTGAGATCCCTGCTCTCCACAGGCTGGGAGCTGTGAGATCCCTGCTCTGCACAGGCTGGAGCTGTGAGATCCCTGCTCTCCACAGGCTGGAGCTGTGAGATCCCTGCTCTCCACAGGCAGGAGCTGTGAGATCCCTGCTCTCCACGGGCTGGGAGCTGTGAGATCCCTGCTCTCCACAGGCAGGAGCTGTGAGATCCCTGCTCTGCACAGGCAGGAGCTGTGAGATCCCTGCTCTCCACAGGCAGGAGCTGTGAGATCCCTGCTCTCCACGGGCTGGGAGCTGTGAGATCCCTGCTCTCCACGGGCTGGGAGCTGTGAGATCCCTGCTCTCCACAGGCAGGAGCTGTGAGATCCCTGCTCTCCACGGGCTGGGAGCTGTGAGATCCCTGCTCTCCACGGGCTGGGAGCTGTGAGATCCCTGCTCTCCACAGGCAGGAGCTGTGAGATCCCTGCTCTCCACGGGCTGGGAGCTGTGAGATCCCTGCTCTCCACAGGCAGGAGCTGTGAGATCCCTGCTCTCCACGGGCTGGGAGCTGTGAGATCCCTGCTCTCCACGGGCTGGGAGCTGTGAGATCCCTGCTCTCCACGGGCTGGAGCTGTGAGATCCCTGCTCTCCACGGGCTGGGAGCTGTGAGATCCCTGCTCTGCACAGGCAGGAGCTGTGAGATCCCTGCTCTCCACAGGCAGGAGCTGTGAGATCCCTGCTCTCCACGGGCTGGGAGCTGTGAGATCCCTGCTCTCCACGGGCTGGGAGCTGTGAGATCCCTGCTCTCCACGGGCTGGGAGCTGTGAGATCCCTGCTCTCCACAGGCAGGAGCTGTGAGATCCCTGCTCTCCACAGGCAGGAGCTGTGAGATCCCTGCTCTCCACAGGCAGGAGCTGTGAGATCCCTGCTCTCCACGGGCTGGGAGCTGTGAGATCCCTGCTCTCCACAGGCAGGAGCTGTGAGATCCCTGCTCTCCACAGGCAGGAGCTGTGAGATCCCTGCTCTCCACGGGCTGGGAGCTGTGAGATCCCTGCTCTCCACGGGCTGGGAGCTGTGAGATCCCTGCTCTCCACGGGCTGGGAGCTGTGAGATCCCTGCTCTCCACGGGCTGGGAGCTGTGAGATCCCTGCTCTGCACAGGCAGGAGCTGTGAGATCCCTGCTCTGCACAGGCTGGAGCTGTGAGATCCCTGCTCTCCACAGGCAGGAGCTGTGAGATCCCTGCTCTCCACAGGCAGGAGCTGTGAGATCCCTGCTCTCCACGGGCTGGGAGCTGTGAGATCCCTGCTCTCCACGGGCTGGGATCTGTGAGATCCCTGCTCTCCACAGGCAGGAGCTGTGAGATCCCTGCTCTGCACAGGCAGGAGCTGTGAGATCCCTGCTCTCCACGGGCTGGGAGCTGTGAGATCCCTGCTCTGCACAGGCTGGGAGCTGTGAGATCCCTGCTCTCCACAGGCTGGGAGCTGTGAGATCCCTGCTCTCCACAGGCTGGGAGCTGTGAGATCCCTGCTCTCCACAGGCAGGAGCTGTGAGATCCCTGCTCTCCACGGGCTGGGAGCTGTGAGATCCCTGCTCTCCACGGGCTGGGATCTGTGAGATCCCTGCTCTCCACAGGCAGGAGCTGTGAGATCCCTGCTCTGCACAGGCAGGAGCTGTGAGATCCCTGCTCTCCACGGGCTGGGAGCTGTGAGATCCCTGCTCTGCACAGGCTGGGAGCTGTGAGATCCCTGCTCTCCACAGGCTGGGAGCTGTGAGATCCCTGCTCTCCACAGGCTGGGAGCTGTGAGATCCCTGCTCTCCACAGGCAGGAGCTGTGAGATCCCTGCTCTCCACAGGCTGGAGCTGTGAGATCCCTGCTCTCCACGGGCTGGGATCTGTGAGATCCCTGCTCTCCACGGGCTGGGATCTGTGAGATCCCTGCTCTCCACGGGCTGGGAGCTGTGAGATCCCTGCTCTCCACAGGCAGGAGCTGTGAGATCCCTGCTCTGCACAGGCTGGGAGCTGTGAGATCCCTGCTCTGCACAGGCTGGGAGCTGTGAGATCCCTGCTCTCCACGGGCAGGAGCTGTGAGATCCCTGCTCTCCACAGGCAGGAGCTGTGAGATCCCTGCTCTCCACGGGCTGGGAGCTGTGAGATCCCTGCTCTCCACGGGCTGGGATCTGTGAGATCCCTGCTCTCCACAGGCAGGAGCTGTGAGATCCCTGCTCTGCACAGGCAGGAGCTGTGAGATCCCTGCTCTCCACGGGCTGGGAGCTGTGAGATCCCTGCTCTGCACAGGCTGGGAGCTGTGAGATCCCTGCTCTCCACAGGCTGGGAGCTGTGAGATCCCTGCTCTCCACAGGCTGGGAGCTGTGAGATCCCTGCTCTCCACAGGCAGGAGCTGTGAGATCCCTGCTCTCCACGGGCTGGGAGCTGTGAGATCCCTGCTCTCCACGGGCTGGGATCTGTGAGATCCCTGCTCTCCACAGGCAGGAGCTGTGAGATCCCTGCTCTGCACAGGCAGGAGCTGTGAGATCCCTGCTCTCCACGGGCTGGGAGCTGTGAGATCCCTGCTCTGCACAGGCTGGGAGCTGTGAGATCCCTGCTCTCCACAGGCTGGGAGCTGTGAGATCCCTGCTCTCCACAGGCTGGGAGCTGTGAGATCCCTGCTCTCCACAGGCAGGAGCTGTGAGATCCCTGCTCTCCACAGGCTGGAGCTGTGAGATCCCTGCTCTCCACGGGCTGGGATCTGTGAGATCCCTGCTCTCCACGGGCTGGGATCTGTGAGATCCCTGCTCTCCACAGGCAGGAGCTGTGAGATCCCTGCTCTGCACAGGCTGGGATCTGTGAGATCCCTGCTCTCCACAGGCAGGAGCTGTGAGATCCCTGCTCTCCACGGGCTGGGAGCTGTGAGATCCCTGCTCTGCACAGGCTGGAGCTGTGAGATCCCTGCTCTCCACGGGCTGGGATCTGTGAGATCCCTGCTCTCCACGGGCTGGGAGCTGTGAGATCCCTGCTCTGCACAGGCTGGGATCTGTGAGATCCCTGCTCTCCACAGGCAGGAGCTGTGAGATCCCTGCTCTCCACGGGCTGGGAGCTGTGAGATCCCTGCTCTCCACAGGCAGGAGCTGTGAGATCCCTGCTCTCCACAGGCTGGGAGCTGTGAGATCCCTGCTCTGCACAGGCAGGAGCTGTGAGATCCCTGCTCTCCACAGGCTGGGAGCTGTGAGATCCCTGCTCTCCACAGGCAGGAGCTGTGAGATCCCTGCTCTCCACGGGCTGGGAGCTGTGAGATCCCTGCTCTCCACGGGCTGGGAGCTGTGAGATCCCTGCTCTCCACAGGCAGGAGCTGTGAGATCCCTGCTCTCCACAGGCTGGGAGCTGTGAGATCCCTGCTCTGCACAGGCAGGAGCTGTGAGATCCCTGCTCTCCACAGGCAGGAGCTGTGAGATCCCTGCTCTCCACGGGCTGGGAGCTGTGAGATCCCTGCTCTCCACAGGCTGGGAGCTGTGAGATCCCTGCTCTCCACAGGCTGGAGCTGTGAGATCCCTGCTCTCCACAGGCAGGAGCTGTGAGATCCCTGCTCTGCACAGGCTGGAGCTGTGAGATCCCTGCTCTCCACAGGCTGGAGCTGTGAGATCCCTGCTCTCCACGGGCTGGGATCTGTGAGATCCCTGCTCTCCACGGGCTGGGAGCTGTGAGATCCCTGCTCTCCACAGGCAGGAGCTGTGAGATCCCTGCTCTGCACAGGCAGGAGCTGTGAGATCCCTGCTCTCCACGGGCTGGGATCTGTGAGATCCCTGCTCTCCACAGGCAGCAGCTGCCCTGCAGTCAGGCTGCCTCTCCAGGAAGCTGTTGCTGCTGGCAGCCCGATACTCACATCCCTGTCCTGCTGAGCACATGGTCCAGCTCAAGGAGAGCCCAGGGACCTCTGTCCCAGCCCCAGGGGTGTCACAGGCTCTGCTGCCATTCCCGCAGGAGAGCTGCTCTCCCTCCTTGGTGCTCTGTTGCTCTTTGCCTCATAAAGTTTTATTAAAGACTTACAAGGGATTTTCTGCACAGCTGCCCAACCAATGCCCTTCACAGCACATCTCCAGTCCTTTAAATATTCACGAGGCTGGGGCTGCTGCTTAATTGAATTTCCTCTATGGATGGATCAGTTATTTCTCATCTCCTGCAGCCAAGGTGCACATTAAGTACAAAGCTGGGGTAGGAGACCAAGGAAGCAATTCCTCTTTGGTCAGTGGCCTCACCCCTGCTGGGATCAGGTCTCCAGTACCATTCTTCTCCCTAGACAGTCTTCAAATCACAGATTCATGGAATAATTCATGCCAGGATGGACTGCCAGGGGTCTCCAGTCCAAGCCCTGCTCAGGAAGGGATGCCAGCAAAGTCAGAGGAGGTTGCTCAGGGTCTCAAGTTTCAAGTATCCAAGGATGGAGATCACACCTTTACTTCGAGGCTGGCTGTTCCCCATTTTGAACTTTTCATTTTCGCTCACATTTACTGATATTCCTGCTGGCTGTGTCTGTTCCCCTCCTGTCCTTTACAGTGCACCTCCACCAAGAGCCAGCTCCACCCATCCCACAGCCTCCCTCAGGAACAGCAGGAGCCTCTCTCAGCCTTCTGTTCTCACCACCAAACCATCTCAGCACCCTGAGCCTTCCCCTCAGCACAGCCCCGTCGTGCTCCAGCCCCCAAAGCAGACACAGCACCTCAGATGCGACCTCAGGAGAAGAGGGAGAATGATCCCCTCCCTCAGGCTGCTCCCTGTGGCCCTGCCAGCACAGCCCAGCTGGCCTGCAGAGACACCAGAAACTGCCACCAGCTCTTGCTGGCCACCAGGAGCTGACGTTGGTCCCGCTGCCCCAAATGCAGAATTATTGCAGCCCCTGCTTTTCCCCTGAATGGAGCAATGGGCAGAAATGCACTGAGAGCAGCCAGGAGACCAGGACAAAATCCAGAAGCTGTCTCAGCCTCCCCTGCTGCTCCCATCCCATTTCTTGGAGGTTTTGGGCATTCCAAAGAAGTTCTTCTGTGCGGCTGTCTTAGCTCTGAGGTCAGCCAAGGAAGCTGCCCTATTTTCTCCTTGGCCAGGAGCTAATATCAAACTGGGCAGCAAGAAGAAGAAAAGGAGGTCAGTGGCCTCAGCATTTGAGCCACAAGACCATGGGGAGCCTGAGCAGGCAGCAGGGGGACAGGGAGAGGGACAGGGAGAGGGACAGGGAGAGGGACAGGAGGAGATGAAGGAGCAAAGTTATGATGTGATTCTAAGAGGTGCCTCTGGCCAGGCTGAGGTGCAGCGGAGATCACGTGCCAAAGTGAACAGACGGGATTTTATTTAACAGTAAATGGGAGGCAAAGGGATAGAAAGAAATGGGAAGAGGGAAGGGAGGGGAAAGACAGACAGTGAGAGGGATGCAGCAGAAGCTATCACCACCCCATGCATCCCACAGCTGGTCCTTCCTCACCCTGCTCTCCTCAGGCTCACCAAGTTGTTCTTCTGGAGATACCACCTTTATGAAGTCTCAGTTCCAGGTACCCCAGACATTCCCATGACCTGGGCTGGCAGGGGTGAGCAGTGATTTCCTTTCCCACTGTGGAATTTTGCCCTGTGTATGAATTCCAAACCTTCACCTCTGTTTAGGCCTGGAATCAGCACCTTCTTTTTTGCCATCTGTGCTTATCTCAGTCCCTGTTGTGGTGATTTATCTTATGGGAGCTTTCTTCTCTGGCAGAGTTCGACACTTCAACTGCATTCTCTGAGCCCTCACACAAGGGGACAGGTGGGACTGCATGGGAAAAGTCTTCCTAGAACCAGCATAATTCCAGACTCCTGCAGGCCATGGGAGCTGCTGGATCCTTCACACACACGGAGCCCTGCCCCAGACTGGGGTGGTTTGTTGTGCTGCAGCACTGGGAGCAGGATGTTGTCACCATGGCCGTGCCATCCAGCTCTGTCCCTGCCTGGTCACTGCCAGGGGCTCAGGCTCCACTCCAACCGTGGTGTTTGCAGTGTAATTGCTTTTTCCACCACCTGTGACACTGGTGCTGCCTGGAATAGGAGATCAACCGCCCCAGAAATTGCTCTCCACTGTTCCTGGCAAGAGCTTTTGTCATTGGCCTTCTCTGCCAACTAGAAAATTAATGCTGGCAGGAGTGCTGGTGTCTGAAGACATCAGCTTCTTCCTCAGTGACCGAGATTTCTGGCAGGGTGGGCAAATTAGGGAAGTGGACCCAGCTCTGGTCCCTCCTTGCCTGGTGCTCTCATGTCCCCTACAGGGCTCTTGAACCTTGCTGGGCTCTGCCCCTCTCTGACTTCAGAGCCATTTCCAGCCAAGCCAGATCCCGTCCATGCTTTTGGCCAACAGGGCCCAGCCCAGGGCTGAGTTTGCACCTTGTGGGTGACAGTCACACTGCCCCACACCCTTTGTCCCTGGGGATGCCAACACTGCCATTCAGACGGGATCTTCTGGGATAGGGAGCTCCTTGGGACACACAGGGAAGGTCCCTTGGCAGGCAGAGGGGACCCCTGCACCCCTCCCTGGGGGTCTGAACACCCACCCTGCCAGGAGTCGCTGCTGAGGTACAGACACGAGACTAAAGCTGCCTCCCAGATGAAAAAACTCCCTTTTTCAGGCAGCACAGCCCTGTGTGCACACAGAGCTGCCTGCACACAGCACAGGGAGAAATCCGTCCCTGTCCCCAGTGGAAGGGACACAGCAGGAGAGGAGAGAGGGGATTGAAGGGTGAAGGGCAGAGCACCAGGAATTCCTGCAGACCTTTTCCAGAGCTGCTGAAGCAGGACAGCGGGGTGTGAGCAGCCTGCTGGGTGTGAGGATAAAAGAAAGGCCAAGCCTGGGTGAGACACAGACTGACATTTAGGTCAGCTCCTTTGGCAGCATCCCTGGGGGGGTACTGGGCACAGGATGGGGGCCGTGCATCCTTCCAGCAGACAGCCTGCCCTGCTGGGGGAGCAGCACAGAAACCTCGGCCAGCTCCCTGCAGCCCGTCCTGAGGCCAGCTGAGAGCAAGGGAAAAGTGCCGTTTGTTGGACCCTGGGGTTTATTTCATCTCCAAGATTCAGAGAGCACTGAAAGCTTTCAAAGAGGATTCTGAAGGTGTTTTCTTTCCAGAAAAGTACATTTTTTTATTTAGTCCAACTCCTCCATAGGAATAGCAGCTCTTTCTCATCCAAAAATGTTTTCAGGTCAAATCTATTGCCTTGAAGAAGCTGTTTTGCCTCTGCCAGGCCGTGACAATAAGTCATCCAAAGCCTTCCCTTGGTGTGTCAGGTGCATCTTCTTCTCTGCAAGTTTCACTCAAGATATCTGCTCTGAGTATCATCTCTGTGAAGGACAGGGCACCCACCTGACTGGCAAACAGCTCCTGCAGCCAGACAGAAACCCCTCCTGCTCCTCCTGACGTTTGCTCTCTGCTGGATGCTTCAGGATGAGAATCATCAAAACCTGAGATCGTGGAGATTGAACAGATCCGTGAATCTGAGCAGTTTGCTCATGGCCTTGCACAGTGGAGCTTTGAGAATCTTAGAGCCTTATTTATAAAATCTCTTGTTCTTCCCAAGAAAGAAGTGGCCTGAAGAGAACAGAAGCCTCTCAATGTGAAAGTTCGTAACAGAAACTCCTCTCACTTGGTGTTTTTCAGCACTGAATTTGTTTCTTCATTAAGATACAGCTTTATTCAGAAACCAAACTGATTTCTGCAGCTTCACTTGCTTTTCCTGCATCTCTCTGCTCAGCCCAAAATGAATAAACTCTGCTGATGGAAACCAGCTGGGATCTTAAATACGAGCTGGGTTTGCTCCTTATTGGAGCTTTAGTCCGGGCTCTCATCTATTGGGAAGCGTGGGGATAGCACAAGGAACTGTCTCCAAAATGACAGATATTCCTTGGGAATCAGAAATCCTGGAAATGAGTTGCTCCCTCTCAGAGTGGCTCCCACCAGATGTTCCTCCTAAACCACCCCTCTGGTTGTGGGGTCTTGGAATCTGAGTAACAAGTGGCCTGTTGCTCCCCCCACCCTTCCACACCCCCTTCCCTTTCAAGGACTTGAAAACTTAAGCTGGGCTTAACTGAAGGTGTTCTGAGTTTATTTTTCAAGCAAACTGAAAAACGTGCCCAGCTTTGTGTTGGGAGCAGCTCCTCTCTGAGCAGCCAAGCACCAGCCAGTGCCTGTACCCTTGGATTTAGAGTTCCTCCGTTTGGGGCTTGATTCCCGGATTTCCAACAGAATGGGCATTTTTTCCCCCTGCCTTAGAGCTGTCCAGACTAATTTTGGTGCCAAAGCTCCCCCTGCAGTCACTGGAGAAACAGGGGGAACAAGTCTGGCCATACAAATGTTGCTTTGAGGAAGGAATGACCCCTTGGAAGGAGCTGAGCCCCTCCCCAGAGGCTACAGGGCAGCCCGGACCCTCCAGGAAGACGGAAGGGTAATTTCTAGGGACTCTGATCTCTCCCCTGCACGGAAATGGAGCTAAACGTGAAGGAAATGAGGAATCCTTGGCTTTGTTCCCACACTGAGGTGCTACATTCCCCTTATCTTCCTCCTCTTCCTTGAATCAGATATCCCAGGCCGTTACTCTCCCATCCTCGTCTGCCCTGGATTTCCAGAGGCCACTTAGCAGCTCAGCTCCGGAGAAGATCTGTGGCACGGAGGCAAGGAAATTCCTCAGCCCTCCCTCATCTGCACACGTCCGTCAGTCTTGCTGACAGAAGGGATTGCAGGGAGCAGAGATGTGCTTGCCTTGGCTGGGAATGTCAGCTGGAGGAAAGAAGAGAGGAAAAAGAAAGGGAAAAGAAGGTAAAGAGGCAGTTACAAAGGCAAAGACAGAGGAAGGGAAAAGGGAAAAAAGGGGGGAAAAGGAAAAAAGGGGGGAAAAAAAGGGAAAAGAGGGAGAAAAGGAAAAAATGGGGGAAAGGGGGGAAAAAGGGGAAACACAAAAGTTTTTTTGTAGCTTCCAGTGGCTCTCTGCAAAAACAAGGAAATGTTCCCAAGGAAAGTGTTTCCTTTGAAGAACACTCCCTTCCTCCCATGCTGAGGAGCATTCCAAGCAAGGAATTCCATCCTGAGATCCAACAGAAAACTCCTCACACATCACAGCTGTGCCCAGACCCAGCTCCTGCCCCTCTACCCCAGTTCTCTCACCTCATTTTCTCTCTGCTCAGCTGCCTTTCTTCCCTTGGCTCCTTCTCTCTGCGCTCCTGTCCTGCAGCAATTCCGCATCCCAATCCGTCTCCTGCAGCTGCCAGGACACTTGGAGAGCCACCACGGCCTCTGGAGGACCCTGCCACACTCCCACCGGCCCCAGCTCACAGCTCCACTGCTTTTCTTCCTTACCCACAGACATTTTCCCTTGCTAAGTGAGAAATGCACCCGAGTGTTGTGCAGAGGCTGCAGGTCAGTGTGGTGAGAGGAAAAACACTCCCAACACAACTCATCCAGGGAAAACCAGGCTGCCATGAGCCACTCAACAGCATTTTGATAACACTTAGCTGGAAAAGATCCCTCTGCAAGATATCTTTCAATCTTTGAAAGAAGGGCTTGAAGATGTTTCAGCAGAGTTGAACAGATTTGCCCCCGAATCCACATAGGTTCTAAACCATTTTTGACAAAATGCTCCTTTCCAGCTGAACATCTGCTTTCAAGTGAAGACCGAGACGCTTTCCAACGCTCCCTCGTGATAAAAACATTAAAGCATTCCTTAACCAAACCTTCATTTTTCATCCACATTTCCATGTGGATGCCTAAACAAAAGGCCAGAGACCTGCCCTGTGTTGCTGCCCCATCTTTTTGGCCTTTTTATCCCTCCCTGTTTTGTTTCATCAGAAATGTGATTGTCAGGCTTAAGGCACCTCGTTGTGTGCACGGGAGTTTGGCCGGTTTAATATTCATATTCACCTTCTGACAACACTCAGGGTTCAGCTGGTCCCTAATTAGTGCCTGGCTGCAGTGGACAGAATTCTTGTGGAGAAACACTGCCCTTCCACCCTTGGGATCTCATTTTCCTTTGCTCTCGCTGGCAGGAAATTTGCAACAGAGGGATGCTTAATCCTGCTGGCCCTGGCAATCTCAGCTGCCATCTCCCTGCAAAGAAAACAGGAGGGTTGGTGCTGCTTTGCTTGCTGAGGCTGCTCCGAGAGAGCTTTATCTTTAGCAACAACATCTCTGCTGAAGATGACGTGGTTGAACTCTGCAACAGCTCAGTTTGAGAGAGTTTTAGCCCTCCTGAGGTCAGGGTGTGCTGGAGCATCCCTGTGGGAGAGCTGCTGAAATCGAGCTCTCTCCAGCACACGATGCTGGTTGTACAGAGCTGCTCACACTCGTTGTTGATGCTCTGGTTTACTTTTCATCAGTTTGTTAGGCAAATCTCCTTCCAAGTGTTTTCATTCTCATCAGCCACTAAATAATACAACTCAAACACGGGAGGTTCTGCAAGCGGAGCCGCAGACAGACCTGTTTCCTGTCAGCCCGTGTGTTCCCGGCAGAAAGAGCTGCGCGTCCCAGAGGAGAACTAAAGATCTGAGAGAGCATCTGAAAATTCATCAGCCGAGTTTCGCAGCAGCTCCCGCCCGCGCTGAGTGAAAACCCAGAGCCGGTGGACAACTAAAGATCTCCACCTAGTGAATGGCAGGGACAGGGCAGCTCCCCGGGAAACCGCCGCCACAACGGGAAGCGGAGGAAAAAATTCAATGGGCAACTTCATCCCGGAGCTGTGGGGATCTGTGCTGTGGCACAGCCTCGGGGCCCAGCAGCGGCAGCTCCGTGCGGGGACCCGCGGGATGGCACCGCTGGGCACAAGCCGAGGCTCTGCTGGACCCGGGGGCACCAGGATCCCTCAGCAGAGCACTAAACCCCGCTCTGTACGCCCCGACCCCTCCCTGAGGTGGGCACGGCTCTGCCGTAATTACAGCAAATTACCCGGCACGTTAATGATGCCTTTGGGCTGGGCACCTTTGCAGGCGATGACATTTTTCCTGTCGATGGCGTTACCTATTCTGGAGCGAGCACAAGATAATTGTAATTTCCTGGACTGCTTCGAAACACATAAAGTTTATGGGTAATCTTATTAAAGCTTTCATAAAGCGGGAAACTTTCTGATATGAGCTGGGAGAGAATTAATGGCCATTCTTTTGTGGTTAGCACACAAATCCCGGGGGAGGGGGGAGGTTCTGTTTCATCTCAAACACGTGCTTTGCACTTTATTAAAAGCATCCCCTCTGCCTTGCAGCCACTCAGAGGCTCAGGGTTGTTCCTCCCTTCACCTGCCGAGGGTGTGAGCAGAGTCCCCAGCTCTGGTCTCTGTGCCCAACATGTTCCTACAATAAAAGGTTTCCAGGTAGCAGCAGTTCCACAGATCACCTTGGGGTCGCTGGGCTATGGGCAGCTGAAAACCAAAATGCTGAAAACCAAAAAATGTTTCTCGCAAATGGCCGTGGCCACTCTGCGGACATCTCAAGCTGCACATCTTGACAGAGGTACCTGGAGGTCACAGACCTGCAATGCCACAAACACATCCTCATGGTCAGCCCTGGGCTGGTGGAGAACCAGTCAAGTTGTTCCCAACGTGCACCAGGCTGAGATCACAGAGCCATTAAAGCTGGAAAAGACCTGCAAGATAAAACCTGGAGTTCAACCTTCAGCCAAATCCCACCATTCCCATTAAACCTTATCGTGAAGTGCCACGTCCACTTAACGCTTCCAGGGATGGTGACTCCACCACTTCCCCTGGGAGCCCGTTCCGGCATTTAACCACTCTTCCAATAAAGCAATTTCATGGAATCATGGAATGGATTGGGTTGGAAAGGACCAACCCCTGCCATGGGCAGGGACACCTTCCATAGACCAGGCTGCTCCAAGCCCTGTCCAACCTGGCCTTGAATTTCTCCTGATATCCAACCTGAACCTCCCCTGGCAGGGGTGGCACTGAATGAGCTTTTAGGTCCCTCCCAACCCAACCCAACCCAAGCCGTGATTCTGTGATCTGTGCTCAGGTCCCGCTGCTGGAGGAAGAGGAGAACCTTTTGGGGGTGTAGGAAAGGCAGCAGCACCTGCAGGGGGTTGAGACAACTCTGCCTCCCTCCTCAGCATGGGTGAAGGCCCAGGGAGCAGCAGGACATTGCAGCAGGGGAAAGATGTGGAGCAACTGGAGAGTTCAGGACAAGGCAGGAGAGGAAGGCAGGAAAATCAGAACTGTGAAAGGCACGAGCTGGATTCATTTCATGTAGGGCAGACTGAATGCAGAGTGAATCTCCAGCTGCAAAGAGGAGCAGAGCAGTGCTTCAAATCCAGCATGGACAGGACACGAAGCAATGGGTTTCAACTGGAAAAGAAGAAGAACAGGATAGAAACTGTGAGAGAATCGGTGGAAATATTCATGTGCCAGCGTGAAGGGCTGGATCCTGTGATCCTTTCCCACCCCTGCTGTCCTCCAAGCTTTAGTTCAGGTTAGAAAACTCAATAGGAAGTCTGTAATTAGGAAAGAAAATCTTTATTAAAAACTGAAATAATCGGCTGAATATTTTAACCATAAAAGAAGGATGTTGGAAACTGCGGGAATCTGAGGGTTCTATAACTCCATATGGGAAGAAACTCCTGTGTCGCACACTCTGGGTGAGTGTTCTGGTGTCACAGCACTCAGAGATTGCATTTCCCACCCCCACTCCTTAAAAACCAAACAAAGCCTGATCCCAGGGCTGAAAGAAACTCCCGTCATCCCGGAGCTCGCAATTAAAACCACCGGAGGTGACAGCACTGGAAATGCTTCAGAATAATCAAGCCACCTTCGAGTTTTCTAAGATTTGCTTGTTTGTTTTGAATGCCTTCTGCTCGGAGGGAGAGGAGGATTTCATTACAGCCTGGAAATGCCTCACGTGGAAGCCACAGCTCCTGGGATCCTGCCTGAGGGGACATGGAAAGCTTTGTGTTTCCCAATCTTTTGGCCCTCCAGACACAGATTCCCTTTTTTTATGACTTGGGAACTCAGAAAGACTTAAAGCCAAGGGGCTTCAGCCTCAAGTTAATTAGGGAGGGGTTGAGCTCTGGGAAAATTTGTTTTGTGGGCCCATAAGGAAAACAACCAGGGGGGATGAGATGGGATGGGACGGGATGGGACGGGATGGGAGACAGCAAGTCTTCATGTCCTAGAATGTGGCTTGGGGTTGTGGTCTCACCCTGCCCCTCAGGTCTTCCACACCATTTTATTTGCAGAAAAAAACTTGGGAGTTCACCTTCCGAATAAATTCCAGCCTTCTCCTCCGGCCAGCACCGGCTCCTGCTGATTTCAAGCCTTGTCCAGGTGTATTGATTCTTCCAGCAGTGAAAACACTGGCATATAAATTGCAAATTGGAGCCAGAGGGAAGCGGCTGCATTCAGAGCACATGGAATAAAGGAGATTTATTCCAAGGGAAGGGTGTTTATTCATGCTGTGACCTCAGGCCCTGCAGCGCTGCACTCCCCTGGGCAGGGGCTGCTGGTGACCTTGAGGCAGTGGCTTAGCAGGGACAGCCAGCACTTGGTAAGTGACTTCAGCAGAGGCAGAACCAATCCGAGGAAAATGCTCCAGGGACTGATCCTGTCCAAGCCCACAGAGCAAAATGAACACCCTCCTTCTGCCAGGCTCGTTCCTTCCCGGTGATTTCCATTATTATTCCGTTTTCATGTTGCAATAAATAATGTCATTACCAACAGCCAGGTGCTGATTAACAGGCTCCCTGCTCCCTGGCAGGGACACGGCCAGGCTGGGGACAGGAGAGCTCCTGCCCAGGGAGGCTCCTGGGTCCTGTGTCCATCCAACAACGGGACAGGAAGTTTGGAAAAACAATAAACTGCCACCACCTTTGCCAAACTGAAATGATAGCTACTGATATCAATTTCAAGTCTATTTAATGAGGGATAATTAACCCACCCATCACAGGGCCACGGGATACACCAGTTGGAAATTTTCCAGTTAATGCTATTTGATATTTCTGCCTGATTTTCAAGAATTTAATTGATGTCTTAATTATGAAAGATACCTGTATTAACTCCATTCTCAGACAGTTCCTGTCACTGCTGTGATTTACAGAGGCTTGTGGGTCTCTCCCTGCCAGTCCCCACTGTGGTCCCTTCCCCTTGGAGGCATCAGGGATACCTTCCACTAGCCCAGGTGGTTCCAGTTGGATGATCCCATTTCTTCTGCCTTTCCAAACCCTTCTCCTCTTGAAACCTGAGGGCAGTGGCCAGGACCTGACCATATTTTGGGCTGTGTCCCTGGCCTGGAGGGACTCAGGCCCCTCCCAGCACACCCCAGTCAGGCAGTTCTCCCCACTGAGCTTAAAAATGCCACAGCTGCCACCACAATTAAAAATGCAGACAGGGAAATCAGCACACAGCAAGCAGAGAGAGTATTTATAGCTCCTTATGTAAAGCAGATACAATGGAGCCATTTGGAGCTGGAATGGGCTCAGTTCTCCTCCCTCATGGAGCAAACTGCAGATCCCAGCAGATCCCAGCCCACTCCAGGCCTGCTCTGCTTGGTGAAGGGGATCCAGCACCGTCCCTCCGCAGGACACAGCCCACAGTGGTGGACCAAGGAGAAATCAGAGGGTTTATGGTCTGTGGGAGCTCAGGTGCCTGGGAATGATGAGCACATCCTGCTCCACACTTCCCTGAGCCCACACAGGCACTCCCTCCACCCTGCCCTTTTCTGGAAAGCATTAATTGCCATTACTCATCAGGAGCACCCCGAGACAAGAACCCCATGACCGAGGTCTCACAGATTCTCACAACTGATCAATGAATTCCAAAAGGTCGTTCTGAACTGCTTTGAACAAAGTGCAAGCACATGAAAAGGGGGTTATTGCTTCCTGAACATCTCAGCCCGTTCCCTTCTGATGTGCTGGTGAATTAGATATTAAATCCACAGATGAGCTAAATGAGTTAATCGTGGCTAATGTCATTACCAGCAGTAGCAGAGGAATCAAAGATGATTAGCCACTTGTCATAAAGTCTTAGCACAGAGGACAGAGAGAATTAATTTGTCCTACTGACCTGCTTTTGGTTTCCACAGGCTTCGGATCAATGCATGCTGGAAATACAGGAAATAAACAGGCAGAAAAGGAATTCCAGGATGATAAAACAGCTGAAATACATGGGAAAGGTGAGACTTGGAAGTGATGTTCTGGAAAAGCAGGAAAGCGTGGAGATAGGGAGGCAGAGAATTGCCAGCCAGCCACCTGTGCTCTCCCCTCACCTGAATTATCCCGTGACTCTGAGGATGTTCACTGTGCTCCCCCTTGGGAATCACTCCCCAGCCAGGACTCTCCAGCAGCCCTGACTCCCTTTGGGCCAGGCTGCCCCAGTCCTGGCCACAGACAGCATTTCCATGGATCAATAGGGCTGGAGACCTTGTCCTCCCCCAGCCATGCCTGCTGCCTGCCTTTTCCTCCCTTGACACAGCCGATTTCCCAGAGGAGATGGATGGATCCTCCAGCAGCACTGTGTATTTAATATGTGCTATTTATCACCCACCTTGTCACCCCAATGAGAGAAGTGTGTGCCTGCACAATAAACATGCAAAAACTCCCGCTGCGTTTGGTTGATCCTCTGATGGCCATCAATAAATATCAGGGATTGGGAGTGACTCGGGACAATTCTAATAAATTAAATATTTACATTATTATTATTGTTATTGTTATTGTTATTGTTGTTGCTCAGCTTCTCCCCAGCCCTTCCCATTTCAGTGTGTGTCAGCCTGCAGCAGCTCCTGTTTTCATTGCATCAGGCTGCCAGAGCAGGAGGAACTGTGCTGGTTCCATCAGTGCTGCTGTCTGGGGAAGGGAATTATCAAAGGGAAATCAGGGATCGGTGCTCTGACATAGCCCTGTCCTACAAGCTCAGTCCCAGGGCTGCCACTCGCCTCAGAAACAAAGTGGGACCAAGGCTGGGACATCAGCACTGAGCTGGCTTCTCCAGAAGATCCCCCCAAACCTTGGATCACAGGGTCATAGGTTGGGAAAGACCTCCAAGATCATTGTGTCCAACCTCTGACAGCATCCCACCTTGTCACCAAGTGCCACCTCTGCAGGGCCTTGTGCCACAGGGCTCCTGGATGGCTCCCAGGGATCCGTGCCTGCTGGAGCCAAATCGGGTCAAAAGGACCCACTGACCACTCCTGGCTGTGATTTCCACCGATACCAGACCTCGTCCTTAAGCAGGGCTTTGGTACAGCCCCGAGTCTGCCCTCGGTGCCAAACGCTCCTGCCCAGGCTGGAGGTGAGCTGTGGTCTCCATCAGCTCCATGCTCTGGGGCTCTTGGCCCAGCAGGGGAAACAATTCCATCAAATTCCGTCAAAACCATGCATTTGGCCAGTGGAGCATCCCTGTGCTTTTTCAGAAATCAAGCAGCAACACTTTCAAAACAACCTGTGCAAAACCCTTTTCTCATCAGCAGCCAATTGCCTTTATGAAATCTGAAGGTTCGTTGTCACCACATCTGGTGGCACTTCTGGAGGCCTTGCTTAGAGCCACCACCACTCAAGAACTGCCCATGGCAACGTCAGGGGCTCCCTGACAGTTCTGCCTGACCCTGTCCTCTGTCAGTAAATAATCAAGTGTGCCCTGACACTGAATCTTGTTAAATTACTGTTTTATATCAATAAATAAGTTGGCACTTCTCTTGCTAGAGTGAGCTGTGACTCCCTCACGACACTGCCCTCTCACAAAGCAGACAAGACCCAACTTGACCCAGACATTTTCTCCATCTCAGCCTGGCGAGCTGAAACCATTTTCTCCTCATGAATCAGCGGCCTCCACCAGCTTTCTCTGTCTCCTTTTCATTGTCACTCCTAGGCCAGCCCCATTTCTGCCACACAAATACAGTTGACTTTCTTAAGCACTGCTCAGCATCTCATACAGAGACTTCTCAGCATCACAGACTATTCCCAACTATCTCTTTAATCATGAGCAATTCACTGAAAAAGCCTAAAATAGTGCTTTTTTTGGTCCTTATGAGGAGGGGACCAAGTTTTGTGGAAGAGGAAGATGAGTAATGAGGTTGTGCTGAGGGTGTTTGGACAAGCAGCACAGAACTGCTGTGAAATCTCCTGCTCTGGAAACCATCCTGGGAACTCTCAGCAGTTTTCTTCCTACCTGAGCAATGCACAGATTGCAAAGTGCAAGCAAAGACAGAACAGGAGTTTATTTGCAAATATAAGCATGAATCACTTTTCCCTAAATGCTCCACTGGCTCAAGGAGCCACCCCATGTGCTCGTGCCTGAGTTTCCATCTGCGGAGGGAGCGGGAGCAGCTGCTGTGCTGTTCCAGGCAGTCTGGAAATGAGGAATGGCCCTGCTTGCCTTGCTCCGCTCCTGATTCCCAGCCCTGTGTCCAGCCCACCCAGCTTGGCAGAATCTTTTCATTCCCCACAGCAGATTTTGCCCCAAACAACCCCTGCCTCGCCCTGTGGGATCCAGAGCCACGCCCTGGCCAGGCACCCACTCTTTCCAAACAAGTGTGTGAATAAAGCTGCATAACCCCAAATACTTGAGCCTTTTCGAGGTCACAGCTCACACAGAGATGTGTCAGCAGGCACTGCCTCTCCCTGCCCTCAGGAGGTGCCTCCCCGGATGGGGGAGAGGAGAAAGGGCTGATTCCAAAGCTCCTGGGTATGGACCCAGGGCCAGGGGTTTGGCTGCACGAAGGAAAAGTCCCTGACATCTGGTCAGGCTGAAATTCCTTCTCACTCTGATGCTGTTCTTTGTTGCACAAAGAAGCTGCAGGAGGACACACGAAGGTCCCTGCACAGGGCAGGGAGTCTGAGATAACTTTGCATGAGGAAGGAGAAAAGTTCTCTCCAGGGATTACAATAAATTGCCACCTTCTTTTCCCAAGGGCTCCTATGAAACACTTGAAAAAGTGACCTCATTAATTAATGAGATGGGTTAAGGCTCTCTCCACATACTCTGCTTAATTGCAATTCTGTCATTCCCAACAAATTCTCAAAGCCATATTGATTATTCAAAGCTCTGTCCAATCAATAAAACAATAAACCATGTATGCTTAAAAAAGTGATTAAAGAGATAAATACAGGAGACACTTTAAAGCAGCCACATCTTCCTGCAGCCACTTATCCAAGAGCAAGCAACAGTAAATCTGTTTCAACGTCCTCATCTAATTGCAGGGGGGGTGATTGCCTCCTAAATTTATTTTAATCCCTAATCCATGCACAGAGCAGCTCCAAACAGAAATCATCCCAAACTCTAATGCTCCCAAATTTCCCTTGGCTGCTCGCTCTGTGCCCTGCACAAACGATAGTCATGGATGAGCAGGGTAGGAGAGGCTGTGGCCAGGGAGGGAGGCTGTGGGAGCTGCCTGCCCGGGCTGACAGGGTGGGCAGGAGGGCCAGGAATCCTCAAGGACAAGTCTAATGGGAAGCTGCAGGAATATCATGGCTGAAGCTTCTTTATTGCAGAACAGGCAGCTGTGTCCTACAGCAGCCCCAAACGTGGAGCAACCCCACAGCCTGGAGCAACCCTACACCCTGGAGCAGCCCCAAACGTGGAGCAATCCCACACCCTGGAGCAGCCCCAAACGTGGAGCAACCCCACAGCCTGGAGCAGCCCTGCAACCTGGAGCAGCCCTACACCCTGGAGCAGCCCTACACCCTGGAGCAACCCTACACCATGGAGCAGCCCCACACCCTGGAGCAGCCCTATACCATGAACCAGCCGCACACCCTGAGCAGCCCCACTCATCCCTGGCTGGAGCTACATCTGCTGGAATCCAAGGCCCAGGAAAGTCCATCCATTCCTCATCCCTGACTGGATCTGTCCTGGTCTCGGCGTGGCTGATGCTCCTCCAGATTTGCTTCTACTTGACGCCAGCACTGAGCACCCACCCCACCTGCAGGGACCCCTGGAGCCATTCCCACTCCTCCTGGGTCACAGCAGGAAAACCTCGTGTCCTCCCAATGTGTGAGGCTGTCCCAGCTCCCCCCAGTCTGTCACCCTGCCCTCTCCCTGAGATGTGGATCAGGACAATCATCTCCACTCCCACACTGCTCCAGAGCCCATGCCCGGATCCAAGGCAGTAACCGGTGTTGCTGGAATCCATTCTCATGGGGTTACTGGTGTGTCTGTGGGAGAGGGGCTTGGCCTCCCCCTGGCCCAGCCAAGCACCCAGGGCTCAGCCCTGTCCCCGTGCCCACAGGGACACTCCCCATGTGCAGGGCTGGAATCCATCACTGGGTTTGAGACTCTTCAGCAGAAAGCCCCAGTTCCCACGTTGGCCCAGCCTTTTTCTCCTTCAGAGAAACAAATTATTTGTATTTGTACAACTTATCATGGATTTGGAGCTAAGAGATCCCCAGGGCTTCCAGCTAGAAAGGATCCAAGGTAAGGGCTTGAGGCTCAGGGGAGAAGAGGAAAAAGCACTTCTGTGCTTGAGGTGAGTTTTTTATTCTTCCCTTTTCATATTCTTTTATTGAAAACATTGTGATTTAACAAGTACAGTCGTTGTTGAACATAAATAAATAATGTGGAGAACTGGGACATGCAAAGCTCTGTGATTGCATAAATATTCAAGCTGCAAAAGAAATAGAAGATTTCAAAGGTGCAAACCTAATTATGACGTTGTTATCTCTCCCCCTGTAGTAATTCAAACATAAAGAACAGTTCCCTGTGGGCTGGTGGGGACGTCTGAAACGCTGAACCTGGAAAATGCAGCATCCTGGCACAGCTCAGGCTCCTCTCACCCTCCCACACAGCTCAGCTAAACCGAGGGCACAGCCTGGAGCTGTCCCCAAGTCCCCCACGAGCAGAGCCTCGGGGCTGGCAGGGCAGTGACACCTCTGGCTTGCTCTCCCTGAAGCCCTCCCACTTCACTTGGTGCCACGAGGGACGATGTGACACTGGTGACACACTCACCCCGTGGTCCTTCGAGATGTTTCTGCGACAACTCCAGGCCACTCCCATCAAATTTGTCACCTGCCACCTCCCCTGCCAGGTTTCTGCCCAGCCTGGAGTGATGAGCACACAGATGTCCCCATCCTCCTGCATGGCTCCCACAGCTGGAGGTGACTCTGTCCTGGGAAACCTCCCCTGGGCTGGGCAAGGCTGGGAGGTGCTCGAGGTCCCCTTGTTGCTCTGCCAGCACTTCACAAAGGAGCCCAAAACTCACAGGATCACAGAATTATTAAGGTTGGAAGGGACCTTTGCAGATCACTCAGTCCAAGCCCCTGGCCAGAGCAGGTGACACAGGGACACATCCAGGGGGGTTGGGATGTCTCCAGAGAGGGAGGCTCCAGGCCCTCCGTGGGCAGCTGTTCCAGTGCTCTGCCCCCTCCATGGAAGGAAGTTCTTCCTTATGTTTAGGTGGAATTCTTTGTGTTTTGGTTTATGGCCATTGGTCCTTGTCACTGGCACCACTGAACAGAGCCTGGCACCATCCTCTGGCACCCCTGGAGATGTTTGTATGGGTTGATGGGATCCCCTCTGAGCCTTCCCTTCTCCAGCCTGACCAGGCCCAGCTCCCGCAGTCCCTGCTCATCAGAATCTCCAGACCCCAAATCACCTCCACTGCCCCACTGGACCCTCCCCAGTAGCTCCTTGTCTTTGTTGTACTGAGGAGCCCAGAACTGGACACAGAAACTCACCCAAGTTTTACTGCCAGCCCCTTTATCCCAGGATTTTTTCCCAATTTCTACCTCAGGGAAAGTTCACTGCTGAGGAAAAAAAGCACCACACAGACCCTTGACCCCTCTGAGCTCCCTCTCATGGCTTCTGCTCTGAAATAACAACATCCTGCTGGATTCACCCACTTGTCCCTTTTCCACATAACAGCCTCATGCAAAAAGGGCCCTTTACTACCTTGACATCAAATTTTAAATTAACCTTTGAGGTTTTCCACTGTAGTTTGACTTAACATATTTGCTTCACCTCCCTTTTGGAGCTCAGAATTTTTCAACTGGAAAATGGGTTTTCTGCATTATTGTCTCTACAGGCAAGAAAAAAAAAAAGCAACGAAAACCCACAACAAAATCCCTTTGCCCTTTGGGGGAAGGATGCAGGTCCTGGAAAACCTTGGGATGGGGGTGCTGGGCCAGCAAAGCCAGCTGCACTGCAGGTTTTCAGTAACACTGCTGGGCAGAGGGGGAGAGGGTCTGGAGAGAGCTTTTTGGTGTTCAGGTTCCCCTGCCAGAGGCCTGGGATGGATCCAGCACTCCCGATTTGAGATTTGGGATTCTCCCGCCCCTGCCAGCATCATCCTACAGGGCAACAGCACCATCTACTGCTCCTGTGTTCCCTCTTCCTGCTGAGCTCGGCTCTCTCCATGGCCTTTCTCCCTGGTGCTGGACGCCTCCAGCAGCTCCACATCCATGGGAAAGCGGGCTCCTGTCCCAGCGGGAAGGACTGTGGCAGGCCACGTCCCGGTTTGAGCGGCACAAATATTGGCACCACAATATGAGCGAGAAAAGAAGGATGTGGAGCTGTCAGAGAGTGTCCGAAGGAGAGGAATGAGGGTGGGGAAGGGTCTGGAGGGGTCACCCGAGGGAGGGCCCTTGGTTTGTTCAGCCTGGAGGAGGCTGAGGGCAGAGCTCCCGGGGGCTGCAGCTCCACCCGAGGGACAGCTCCGAGCTCTGCTCCCTGGGACAGGGACAGCACCCAAGGATGGAGCTGAGTCAGGGAGGTTTGAGGATGGGGATCAGGGAAAGGTTCTTCCCCCAGAGGGTGCTGGGCACTGCCCAGGCTCCCCAGGGAATGGGCACGGCCCCGAGGCTGCCAGAGCTCCAGGAGCACTTGGACAGTGCTGCCAGGGATGCCCAGGGTGGGAGTGTTGGGGTGTCTGGGCAGGGCCAGGGGATGCACTGGGTGATCCTGGGGGTCTCTTTCCACTCCGGATATTCCATGATTCTAAATATACTCTCTAAATATACTGAGGACAGAGCCCCTCGTGCGGCCCCTCCAGATCCTTCCCCACCTTCACTTCCCTCCTTTAGACACTCCCTGACAGCTTTAGGTACTTCTTATGTCGTGGCACCCAAAACTGCCCCCAGCACTCGAGGTGAGGCTGCCCCAGCCCAGAGCAGAGCGGGACAATCCCCCCCTCCCCTGGCTGGCGGTGCCAGCCCTGATGCCCGCAGGACAGGGTGGCCCTTTGCGCTGTCACCCCCAGGTCCCTTCCCGCAGGTCTCCAGCCTCTCCTTCCCCCGTCTGTGGATCCAGAGCTGCCCCAGCCCGGGGGCAGAACCCGGCGCTTGTCTCTGTCAAACTCTGCGGCTGCCGGGGGTCCCCGGTGGGCTCAGCCTGTGCCGGTGTCCCCAGGTCGCGGTCCCGCTCCGTGTCCCCGCGCGGTGGCAGCAGGGACCGCACAGGGACCGCAAAGGCACAGCAGGGACCGCACAGGGACAGCACAGGGACCGCAAAGGCACAGCAGGGACCGCACAGGGACCGCACAGGGACCGCAAAGGCACAGCAGGGACCGCACAGGGACAGCACAGGGACCGCACAGGGACCGCACAGGGACAGCAAGGACCGCACAGGGACCGCACAGGGACAGCACAGGGACCGCACAGGGACAGCACAGGGACCGCACAGGGACCGCACAGGGACCGCAAAGGCACAGCAGGGACCGCACAGGGACAGCACAGGGACAGCACAGGGACGGCACAGGGACCGCACAGGGACAGCAGGGACCGCACAGGGACCGCAAAGGCACAGCAGGGACCGCACAGGGACAGGACAGGGACCGCACAGGGACCGCACAGGGACAGCAGGGACCGCACAGGGACCGCAAAGGCACAGCAGGGACCGCACAGGGACAGCACAGGGACAGCACAGGGACAGCAGGGACCGCACAGGGACCGCAAAGGCACAGCAGGGACCGCACAGGGACAGCACAGGGACCGCACAGGGACAGCAGGGACCGCACAGGGACCGCACAGGGACAGCAGGGACCGCACAGGGACCGCACAGGGACCGCACAGGGACAGCAGGGACCGCACAGGGACAGCACAGGGACAGCACAGGGACAGCAGGGACCGCACAGGGACAGCAGGGACCGCACAGGGACAGGACAGGGACCGCACAGGGACAGCAGGGACCGCACAGGGACCGCACAGGCACAGCAGGGACCGCACAGGGACAGCACAGGGACAGCACAGGGACAGCAGGGACCGCACAGGGACAGCAGGGACCGCACAGGGACAGGACAGGGACCGCACAGGGACAGCAGGGACCGCAAAGGCACAGCAGGGACCGCACAGGGACAGCAGGGACCGCACAGGGACCGCACAGGGACAGCAGGGACCGCACAGGGACAGGACAGGGACCGCACAGGGACAGCAGGGACCGCAAAGGCACAGCAGGGACCGCACAGGGACAGCAGGGACCGCACAGGGACCGCAAAGGCACAGCAGGGACCGCACAGGGACAGCACAGGGACCGCACAGGGACCGCAAAGGCACAGCAGGGACCGCACAGGGACAGCACAGGGACCGCACAGGGACAGCACAGGGACAGCAGGGACCGCACAGGGACAGCACAGGGACAGCACAGGGACCGCACAGGGACCGCACAGGGACCACAGGGACAGCACAGGGACCGCACAGGGACCGCACAGGGACCGCACAGGGACAGGACAGGGACCGCACAGGGACAGCACAGGGACAGGACAGGGACCGCACAGGGACAGCACAGGGACCACAGGGACAGCACAGGGACCGCACAGGGACCGCACAGGGACAGGACAGGGACCGCACAGGGACAGCACAGGGACCGCACAGGGACCGCACAGGGACCGCACAGGGACAGGACAGGGACCGCACAGGGACAGCACAGGGACAGCACAGGGACGGCACAGGGACCGCACAGGGACAGCACAGGGACCACAGGGACAGCACAGGGACCGCACAGGGACCGCACAGGGACCGCACAGGGACAGGACAGGGACCGCACAGGGACAGCACAGGGACCGCACAGGGACAGCACAGGGACAGGACAGGGACCGCACAGGGACAGCACAGGGACAGCACAGGGACGGCACAGGGACAGCACAGGGACCGCACAGGGACCGCACAGGGACCGCACAGGGACAGCACAGGGACAGCACAGGGACGGCACAGGGACCGCACAGGGACCGCACAGGGACAGCACAGGGACAGCACAGGGACGGCACAGGGACCGCACAGGGACCGCACAGGGACAGCACAGGGACAGCACAGGGACCGCACAGGGACCGCACAGGGACCGCACAGGGACAGCACAGGGACAGCACAGGGACCGCAGAGGGACAGCACAGGGACCGCAGAGGCACAGCAGGGACCGCACAGGGACAGCACAGGGACAGCAGGGACAGCAGAGGGACCGCACAGGGACCGCAGAGGCACAGCAGGGACCGCACAGGGACCGCACAGGGACAGCACAGGGACCGCACAGGGACAGCACAGGGACCGCACAGGGACCGCACAGGGACCGCACAGGGACAGCACAGGGACAGCACAGGGACCGCAGAGGGACAGCACAGGGACCGCAGAGGCACAGCAGGGACCGCACAGGGACAGCACAGGGACAGCAGGGACAGCAGAGGGACCACAGGGACGCGGGACTGGAGGCGGTGATGGGGCGCGGAGGGTCCCTGCGGGCTGAGCCTGTCCGGGGAGGGGGCACGGGGCGGCTGGGGCGGGGGATGCACCCCCAGCGCCTGCCCGAGGGAGGACCGGGAGGGATCCCCGATCCATTCCGGGAGGGATTCCCAATTCATTCCGAGAGGGATCCCCCATCCATCCCGGGAGGGATCCCCCATTCATCCCGCTCATCCAGCCCACGGATGGCCCCACGGGACAGGCGGCAGCACACGGGACATGCCCCAGCCCCGGAGGGCAGGAACCATCCCTGGGGAATGTCCGGCTCCTGCTGCCTTGCCCGGGGGACCTTGGCGCTAACGCGTCCCACAGGCGCCTGACCCTTCCTGCTGCCTGCGGGGCCCTCGGGGCAGGACGGAGGTGCCAGGGGCTCTGCGGGGAGCACGGGGTGAGTTTGGGGGGCTGGAATGAGCAGAGCCGTGCGCTGGGGCAGCTGAGTGAGCACAGCCTGGCTGGTCCCCAGCAGGGCAGGAGCAGCTCAGTTCAGCCTGGGGATGGTGCAGAACCAGGGTGAGAAATGGATCCTGCTGCTGCTGAAATGAAACCTTCCCCCTTTTTTATGCCAACGGCTCCTTTAGCACAAAAACTTCTCTCCATGGACCTCATCCACTCAGCTCTTCCAGTTCTAGAGAATCTTGACGTCTGTTCCCATAAATCCTCCCTGAACACCCCTAAAACACCTGAATCCTTTGGCTGCTGGTTCCCAGATGGATGGGCAGTGGAGTTGGAGTTCACCCCTCTGTGTCAGGGCCACTGTGCTCAGACAACTCACCCGGAGGTGAGGACAGAGCAGGAATAGGAGCCCGAGCTCATCCCACCCCTGCCTCAGGCTGGGAGCCTCTTGCCCCAGCTGCCCCTTCCCAAAAGCCTGTCCCACGGCCACCACTGCTGGCCACAGGTCTGCACAGAGCTGTACTGAAGGACCTCAGCCAGGTTCTTGTCTTCCCATGAGCTCCCCACGCCTGGGAGAGGTGGTGTCCCCTCATACTGACCCTCTGGACCCCCCTCTTCCCCTTTCAGCCCCTTGTGCTGCCTCTGTGCCCAGCCTTGACCCTTGTGGGTCATGCCCATGCCCAGGAGAGCCCCACAACCTCTTCCCACCCCATCCCACTCTGGCCAGGTCTGGGGTGCAGCTTAGACTTGCTTATTCACTGCACCAACCCAGAGAGGGTCCCTCAGGGGTGGAGGTTCCAGTGCTGGAGCCCAGCCCTGGACAGCAGCAGCGGCACTGCTGGGTCCCTCCCCTGCACCAGGCGGACCCACACTGCTGCGAGAGGGGATTAAACTTTGGCTGGGGGATCCTGAAAGGAAGCACCCCTCTCTTCCATCCTCTTCCCTGTAATGGACTCGGGATGTTAATTAATAGATAATTGCTAGTACCTTGCATCCCTCTAATGCCTCGCTGATGAGCTTCAAAGCACTTTGCAGTAGCTGGCTACGACTCCGTGCTCTGAGAGGGCAGAAATTGCACTTCAGAGATGTTTCAGGAACTTGCTGATGATCCAAGTCGGGATCAGCATCAACCCCCCCAGTGCTGGATTCCTGCTCCAGGCCCTGCCCTGCCTCCCAAACCACAGCCTTTTATCCAACCCTCCCAGGCACACTGCCCAGGAGCCAGGGGCGGGGACACAAGGAGTTAAAAAATATCCTGATAGGCTGGTGAGATCATCGGAGCGGGGATGCTCCATTGTTTATTAGACTCAACAGAGCCCAGTAGACAACACCCAGAGGGATGTGGGGCTTGGGATGAGCCTGGCTCTGGAGAAGGGGCCTCCTGCTGCAGCCATCCCTCTCTGCTCGCCACGTGAGTAGGATGGGTTTCCATGGGTTTGGCTCTGGGGCTGCTGGAAAGGGAGGGGATACAGCCTGGCAGGGCTGGGGGTCCTCCTCTGGCTGAGCCCCACAAGGGACTTGCAGGTGTTCTTTGCCCAGCAGATCCCTGAGTGTGCTCCACAACCACCCAGGCTCCAGCAGTGCTGGGAAGCGGCTCCCGAGGGATGCAGGGCCCAGCCCAGCTTCACTCCACCAGCAAAGGGACTCGGGGTCTGTCTCAGTTCACAGCTGACACCTTGTAGGGGTTGTAGGTGAGGTGAAATCCCCTGACATGCTGCAGGGTCTGAGGACAGCACCAGCCAGTCTGCCCGGACAGCTGCCCACAGAGCCACCGCCAGCCCGCTCCTGAGCACAGGCATGGGGACAGGAATGGGGCTTTAGGGCACCCCACAACCTCCCTGTCCTCTCTCAGGGCTCAGCCCAGCAGAACCCAGCCCTCCTGGGGCTGGCACAAAGCTGGAGCTGCTCTGAGCTGCTGCTCTTGTGCCCGCAGGAGCCGGCGGTGGGGTCACTCCGTGGCGTGCTCAGGGGACCGTGATTGCCACCACCCACCCGCAGCCACCACGCCCCAGTGCCAGAGGGGACAGCAGAGGCACAGGATGGTGAGTGGGCTCTGCACTTGGTCCCTTGGTGGTTTGGGTGCTGTTTCCCCCTCAGAGGTTTGGGTTCTGTCCGCCCCAGCACCTCCCCACATGCAGGTGCCTGAGGCAGACGGGGCTGTGGGGCTGCTCTTCTCGGGGCAGCTGCGGCAGGACAGGTCCCCAGAAGGAAGCAGCCCCAGTCCCCAGCTGACCAGGTTTCTTGGGGACCTCGGGTGTGCTGGGTCACTGAATGTGCATCTCTCACTGGGAACTGACTGAGAGCCACTCTTGATGAAATTTGGCCAGCACCAACATCCAACAAAAAGTTTCTGCTGAGTTAGTGCACGCCCATGAGTGCAGCAGCCTCCTCCCTTCCCATTCCATGGCCACACGGATCCTCCAGAGCAGCAAACCCCTTCTCCTGGAACACACGGACCCACTGCTGTCATCTGGGGGGTCCTGGACTGAGGTTAAACATCAGGACCAAATAAAGAGTCCAACTGAGACACTCCAGAGCAGTGTCTCAATTTCCTCCTTTCCCCAGGGTTTTAGCTTCCTCCCAGCTGGGACCCAGTGAGGATTTGCTGCCTGTTGGGGTGGACTCATCTCCTGGCTGAAGGACAAACCAACCCTCTGGGTGTCACCCCAAAGCTTTGCAGAGCCCTGGTGCTGCTCTTTGCCATCATGAGCCATCCAGAGGCCACTGGAAGCCCCAGAGAGCCGTGGGGCCATGGGAAGGGCCTGGGGGTCCCTGTCTGTGGGGCAGGATCTCGATGTCACCCAGCCAGGTGGGGAAGTGTGTGCACACCCATGTGTGCCCCCCACCCAGCCCCCCAGTTTGGGCCACTGGTGCCAGGCAGAGCAGAGCTCACTTTGTCTCCTGGCAGGGTCTGACCCTCAGGAATGGCCTGGCCAGGCCTGGCCTCAGCCTGGGCTGGGCTCTTCGCTTCTCCCCAGCAGGGATCAGGACAAGCCACATCCATGGAGTGCAGAGCTCACTTTTACTCAAAATTTTCTCTTCCATGACTGCTGATTCCCAGAGGGATGTGGGGCTGGAGTCCCAGATCCAGGATCCCCAAGGATGCTGTGCTTTGGCACAAGGAGGGCCCCAAGATTTCCCAGTTCAGAAACCAAATGTCCCCACACAAAGCACTGTAAGAGCAAAGGGAGGAAAAACAATTCCAGGAGGGTCTCCCTTATGGAGAGGGGAAGGAGAGACCCCAGCAGCAAGAGCTGCCCAGGGTTTCAGGAGGGCAGCAGAGCCACCAGGTGTGAGATCTGAGACGTGCTCTGGAGGCATTTTCAAGACAGCAAAGAGTCATCTGCTGATCGTCTGCTTCCAACAACAATGGTTAAAAACCAGGGAGAAATCCGATAGCACTCTCCTGGCAGGCTGCTCAGGGCATCCAGCGCATCCGAGCACGTCTGTGATGGATTAGGGATGGAGCAGGGGCAGAGCAGGAACTGGAGTTGCATTAGCTCTCCCAAGAGCTGCCAGTCCTCCCAGTGCTCCCAAACAAGCTCCAGGCACTGGCAGGGAGTGAAATCCTTCATTAGCCAACAGTGGGCAAAAGTGTGATCGAAAACCAGGCTCTGCCAGGAAGTGCTGGGAAAATGACCGGGGCCTGGGAATTGTGGTGAGAGTGGTGGTTCTGCCAGGAAATAAAAGGGGGAATAAATCCTCTCTAGTGGAAATGCACAACTGAAAGGCAGCTGATGGTTTCTGCAGCAGCCTGACATTAATGCTCTGCACACAGAGGGAGGGTGCCTTGCAAAGCTGCTGCCCTGGAATGCAGAATCAGGATGGCAGCACTCAGGGAGGAAGGGAATGGGATGCCTAAAAGATGGAACAGCCCATCAAGTTTTAGACTGCTGAGGTGTGGGATAATCCCAGAGAATAAAGCAAATTTCCAACTACAAAGCCAAATTAAAATTAGACGGTGGCTTAGTCTTTAAACCCCTCCATGATGGACATTTTGAGGAAAGGACAAGAAATGCCAGGATGAAGTTTAAGGAAGAGTCTGGTTTGCAGTGGAAGAGGGGGATCAGAAGCGGCAGCTGGTGGGGTTTTGGAGGACTGGGCTGATCCCAGGGCAGGTTGTGCAGGTGGGAGCAGAGCAAAGATTGTGCCCTTTCAGAGCCTCAGTGGACAGGAGGAGAGGGAACGGCCTCAGGCTGGGCCAGGGGAGGCTCAGAGCGGAGGAATTTCTCCATGGAAAGGGTGCTCAGGCCTTGGCAGGGGCTGCCCAGGGAGGTTTGGAGTGCCCATCCCTGGAGGTGTCCAAGGAATTCCTGGAGGTGGCACTCAGAGCTCTGGGCTGGGATCAAGGTGGGGATCAGGCACAGCTTGGACTGGATGCTCTGGGAGGGCTTTTCCAACCTAAAGGATTCTGGAATTCTGTGATTCTATATCAGAAGAGTGTCCCTTCCCCTGCTCCTCTTTCAACAGAGAGCAGGGAGAACTCCAGACAGGAGGGCTGCAAATCCTGCCCACTGCTCTTGGCTTTTGTTTCGTGCTTGTTTGTCCAAGTCTGGCGAACCTGAAACATCCCCGAAGATGTCAACAGCACCGGCTCTGCAGCAGTGCCTCTGTTGGGGGGACTAAATGATAAAATTACATCTGTCCCTTCTCAGAGTAACCACAAAGCTTGGCAGGGACACAGGTGAAGGAGTGAGGGAGGTGCTGGCTGGCACCCAGCCATCAGCATCCCCAGGTGGGCACTGAGCCCAGCGTGGCCCAGCCCTGGGCAGGTTTCCTCCAGCCTCTGGAGCTGTGCCAGCCCTGCAGCCTCAGCGGGGCTGGCCTGATGCGGAACTTGCTCCCACATGGATCAGCAGCACTGGGAAAAGAGCTGGGGCTGAGGGCTCTGGGGTCACCTCCTGCACAGCTGCTGAGCCACAGAACCCCCCTGGCACAGGGACACGACCATGTCACAAGGTGCTGGGGATGTAATTTGGGATCTGGGAGGGAAAGCAGGTCCAAGGACCAGGCAGCACCACCAGCCCTGCTTGCAGCACCGTTATCCCCTGAAGGCAGCCCAGAGCCCTGGGAGGTTCAGGTGGGGGTTCAGTGCCCATCTGGTCGCCACACCACTGGATCCGTGCAGGAGTTGGAAGGTGTAGGGACAGGGACTGCAGGGATCCCACTGTCCGTGGTTGGGCACTGGGACTCCACAGACACCTCCTGCCCAGCCTGCCTGCAGGATCCCACTGCCTGTTCCACCATTTTATCAGTGAGATGCTCTTCTTTCCCTGCAGTGACCCCCAAAACCTTCCCCACCTCCCCTTGGGCTGCACTTACTGATGACCGAAGGGAAGCACCCTCCATCCTCCATCACTTGCCCTGCTCTGCTTTCTCTTTTGTCCATCCCAGGTCTCCTCCTCCGATCCCACCACCATGGAAATCCCCCCCAAGAGCCCTGATGGGAGCGAGAAGTCCCCCCAGTCCAAGGAGCTGATCACCAGTAACACGGGCAGCACCCTGTGCATGAGCTCCCGCAGTGAGTCCGTGTGGACCAGCGCATCCAGGAGCAAGTGGGACATTTACCACAAACCCGTCATCGTGGTGTCCGTGGGAGTTGCCATCTTCCTCTTCGGGATGGTCATCACCAGCCTGGCCTGCTTCCTGCCCAAGAACAAAGACGTTTACAAAATGTCTGGCCCGGCTTTCCTGTCCCTGGGACTGATGCTCCTGGTCTGTGGCCTGGTCTGGATCCCCATCATCCGCAAGAAGCAGAAGCAGAGGCAGAAGTCACAGTTCCTACAGAGCCTCAAGTCCTTCTTCTTCAACCGCTGAGGGCAGCCAGGACCTTCCCGAGAGGGTTCCCCTTCTCTCCAGCAACCTGTGTTGAGCAGCCATGAAAACAAACACGTTCTTGTACTCCCCAGAGGATTTCATCCCAGTCAGTCTCTTCCCTACATGGTCTCCAGTGTGAAAACGAACTTTGTATTTCATCCAAGTCATCCCAGGAAAAAAAGGAGCAGGATTTTTCAGCTGAGCCCAGCAAGGCAGGTCCAAGGTCTCTGCATCACCTCCCTGTCCAAAGAGTGACTCAACAGCACTCACTGGGTAAAGCAAAGCCCCGAAGGAACCTGGCCTGAAGCAAAACCCCAAAGGAACCCAGCTCCCCCAGGAGGTTCTGCAGGATCCATCAGCAGAGAGGAGCCATTGGCTGGAGCCACAATTCCTTCAAGCTCCCTAATTTTCCAGACAGGCTGGAGGCTCTGCACAGCATCAGGAGACACAGCAGAAGCAGAGGGGCACAGTTCCTGCAGAGGGCACAGACCCTGCAGAGGGCACAGATCCTGCAGAGGGGCACAGACCCTGCAGAGGGCACAGATCCTGCTGCTTCAGGCACCTGGCAGGGCAGGGACAAGGGAGATGTGTCCAGGAATGGTCTAAGCTGTGGGAACTGTGCTTGGGGCTGATTCCCTCCCAGGAAACTCTCAACCTCCTCCTGGCCATCTCTGCTGGAACTCCCTCATTTCTGAAACTGGTGCCACATCAACATTTCTGCCTGAAAATATGGTCGAAGATGCCTGAGAGCTGAAGCATTTGTGTTTCCACAGCCTGGCTGACAGGGAGCTCAGGCTCACCCTGGCACTGGTGCCAGGCTACCCCCAGTCTGTGCCCAGCGCTGCCTGGGGATCTCCTCCACTCGTGTGGGCAGAGCTTGAGGTGACACATCCCATCCTGGCAGCCGGCACAGCTGGATTAGGAGTATTTGAGCACACAAGTCCCTTTGCCCCGGGCTCAGCCTGGCCCTGAACTTTGCTTACTGACTGGGGCAGGCGTCCCTGGCCAGCCCGTGCCAGGTTGGTGACGGGGCTGGACAAGATCTGGCACAGGACCCAGCAAAGCTGTTTGCTCCTCAGCCATCCCTCGTGCCATGACACGCTCTGCTGCTGTTTGCAATCCTGCCCTGGCACGGTGCACCAGCCTCTGCTCCTTCAGCTGCCGTGGGCAGGGGATGCTCACCCAAAACTCCTGCTCGGGGCAGCTGCAGCCAGAGAGAGGATGGACAGCAGGATTCGTGATGGGAAATCAGGGAGTGACGTGAAGAGCAGCCCCAGATCCCACCTGGAGGCAGATCTGGGCACAGGTGGGAGGCCAAGAGCTGCCCAGGATGGAGGAGGCACCTGGAAATGGGTCCTGCTGCAAAGAGCTGTGCTCAGCCAGGGCTGCGGGGCCAAGGGGATGCTCCAGGAGGACTGGAACTGCCAAATGGAGAGAGGGGGCTCCTGCTGGCCACGTCTCATGGCCAAGGAGAAGGACACAGCCAGCGAAAAGTTCATGTGCTAAGAAGTCACTGAGACCAAGAACTGAACTGGATTCCAGACTGGTCATTTATAACAAGAATAAGAGTTTTCATTAAAGGAAAACGTTCCCAGGGGACTTGGACAGGGCTGCGCTGGTGTCACATCTCTGCGGTGTGGGGAGGGTGTGGTGACAGAGTTTGGGGGTGGTGTGGCACCCACGGGGTAGGGGAGAGAGAGGACAGGACAAGGAGTGGGGCTGGGGCTGGTTTGGGTGCTGGGTGAGGGGCTGAGTGAACACCTCAGTCCAGGGGTCAGCAGCGGCTCGGGAAGGGGCCTGGCGAGAGGATGGAGCCTGCCCAGGAAAAGGAAACAGCCCAAGGAGCAGCAGAGCCTGGTGAGGAGAGGATTTAGCAGGTGGAGCTCACTTTTTGCTGCCCAGATCTGTGGTGGGACAGGGAGGCAAAGGGACAGGAATGTAAATGAAGGGAAAGTCAGATCAACAGCTGGGGGATAACTACAGGTGGAAGTCCAGGAGCAAAGTGGGAACTCCCCCTTGGTAGCACGGGGTACAAATGCCTGGTCCCTGCCTGGGAGGGAGGGAACTTTGCACTGGAGCTGCTCCCAGCACTGGGAATTGCATCTTTTTCTTGAAGTGAGCTGGAGCAATTGAGGGAAAGAGAGATGCTGGATAACCTGAAGGCTCTTCACAAGGGTTTCTTTAGGAGCTGACATTAAATTCACGCCCTGCTATGGCCCAGCAAAACCCCACAGAGCTGCTGGAAAATGAATTTCTGCCTCTTTGTTGTGGCACGGGTGAGCCTCTACCTCCTTGGGACGTGGGGGGCTACAGAGACAGGGAGTATCTGTGGGTTCGAATGGTTTTATGGAGAACAGATTAAAAAGAGAGACAGTAGAAGCAAGAGAGAAGAATGTGCCCTCTGAATTCCATAACATACCAGTGGTGGATGCTGGAGAAGTCCAGGAGGTGCAGATTCCAGGAGGGGTGGACTCACACGCTGTCTCCTCCTGCCATTGCTGGGACAGGACTGGGCTAGAGGGACCTTTGATCAGCCCACGGGCAAGTTCACACCTTTGGGCCATTCCCATGCACCTCCAAATTCCTGTTTGGCTGCTCCCTGCAATTCCTCTTCTCTCCCACTGAAGCCTGCTTGAATCCCACTGTGGTGCTTTGGATCAGACCAAAGAAAACGCATTTAGAGAAAAGATCAGGTTTTCCATAACATAATTATGTCTCACTGAAGCTCAGATGTGATCTGCCAGCTTCCCCTGTGCTATAAAAAGAACAGGAAAACCATTACAAAAGTCATTATCTCTGCAGAGCAGCTCAAAGAGGAAATATTCCCCCTGCATCTCAAAGGTCACGCAGCAAACCCGCCCGGCAGGCTCGGCGTGGAGAACGTGGAGAACGCCCTGCTCCAGGTGTCTGTCCTGGGCTTCCAGAGCACCAAACCTGCCCCGAGATGTGCCCGCCCCTGGGGCAGACCCCCCTCTGAGGATGTTTAGCTCTAGTACCGAAAGAGGTTCAAAGAGGGCTTTGGACAAGGGATGGAGGGACAGGACCCAGGGAATGGCTTCCCACTGCCTGAGGGCAGGGCTGGATGGGATATTGGGCAGGAATCCCTCCCTGTGAGGGTGGGCAGGCCCTGGCACAGGGTGCCCAGAGCAGCTGTGGCTGCCCCTGGATCCCTGGCAGTGCCCAAGGCCAGGCTGGACATTGGGGCTTGGAGCAGCCTGGGACAGTGGGAGGTGTCCCTGCCATGGCAGGGGTGGCACTGGATGGGCTTTGGGGTGCCTTCCAGCCCAACCCATTCCATGATCCCATAATCTCAGTCACATTCACTGGGTTCACCCTTGGTGCAGTCAGGTTTCTGCAGCCGCTGGGGTAAATTATTCAGGGGTGGGAGGAAGCAGGTGACCCCTGGTGCCTGTGAACACACCTTTACATTCCCCTGAGACCTTCCAGCACTCCTTCCTGGAAACACAGCCTCAGGCTTGTGAGGCACAAGGGCTGACGTCCCAGATTCCCACTGGGATGCTGGAATACCTGAGTCGGGATAACACCCAGGCTGCCAGTTCATCCTGCACCCTGAAATGCTGCTGGTGCTTCCTCCCACTTGAGGAACAGATGAGATCCCACCAGGACAAGCTGCACCTGCCCATCCCTCCCCAAAATCCCGCAGCCTTCCCTGTCCTTAGTGAGCAACGATGAGAGTAAAACATTCAGGGCACTCTCAGTGCTCACAGTGAGTTTGAAACCCTAAAAAACCCTCTCCTATTTCTACACTGGATGTTGGGCACATGGAAACTGCAGAAGGAACAGGGTTTTTTTCTGCTGCTCAGGGGAAGGAGCTGCTGCCCAGGGAACAGAGGGTTTGCTCAGGGCTGTCTGTGTGTGTTTGGGAGTGGCAGGAGGGATAAAGTTGGGAGGCAGGAGGGATAAGGTTGGGATAAGACTGGGAGGCAGGACCAGATTCTTTACCTCCCACAACCTTCCCCAGTTTGCCACGGATGCACAGAGCAGAGAGGAAGGACAGCAAAGATGTTCCCAGTGCCACACCATAACCTGGGAGCAGAAAGCAGCATCCCAAAAAGTCCCACTGCCTGCTCAGAGACCAGCCAGGAGCTCTGGGGAATTTTGGCTGATTCGGGGGTTCCTCACTGGCTTCCTGGTGTCACATTTTTGGGATGGGCAGTGGCACAGGTGGTCTGATGAGTGCTCTCCAGCAAGACCTGCTCTTTGGAGGGGTTGCAGGGGTGATGTATTTTTGGCATTCTGGAGAAATTCCTGTGCCTCAGTTTACCTGTAAGGAGAGGGGAATAGCAGGATGTGTCCAGGTTGTCTCTGGGATGTCAGAGCCAGTGTCCTGCAGACTTCCCTGGGTGGATGCTGCCCAAAAGTCACACAGGGTGCCCCTGGTCTCAAATCCCAGGGCTGTGGGCTGGTCAGGGGCAGATTTGCACCTCTGGGACAGACTGGATGTGAAGCAGCCACACCTGGATGACCGCAGAGCATCCCGGGGTGGGCACACATGGAATTCCCCTGGGATCTGCTGGGGCCAGGCAGAGGCAGGGCCATGAAACGGTTAAAGCTGTATCGTGTGCTGCCTCCCGATTGTTCTGCAAGGTGTGTTGTGACATTTGTACTTCCTCTTGGCAGCCCGGAGCAGAGGCACGGGAGGCAGCGCAGGGATGCTGCTCCCCCCGCCGCGCTGAGGGGCTCGGGGCTGCACCATGCGCCTGCGGGGGCTGCTGGGCCGCTGCGCTGCCATCGCCCTCCTGGCCCTGCTCTGCGACGCCGCGGGGCTCCTCATCCTCCTCCTGGGCATCTTGGCTCCCATCAGCTCCTGGGACTTCTTCGTCTACCTGGGGGCCCTGCTGCTGGCCTTCAGCCTCGTCTTCTGGGTCTTCTGGTACACCTTCAACATCGAGGTGCCCCTCCGGGAGCTGGGGTGCAGCTGAGCCAAGGAGCCACAGCGGGGACTTGCCCTCGGAGCGGCGGCTGGGATGAGCCAAAGCATCCCTCAGCTGGTGAAGAGCACCCGAAAGAGACCGAAGGGAAGGGCCTGCTGGTCCTCACAGCATCGAGCAGCCAGATGGACGCTCAGGGGAAAGGTACCCACAGCTCAGCGTGCACAGGGATGCTTGGCTGGTGTGGGGGAATGCAGAGCTCCTGGCGGGGCAGCCGGAGCTTCCTGCTGGTGACAGGCGCTCTCAGGAGTAAGAGTAGATTTTAAAATGCTCTGGAATGGATTAACGATGGATGGGAAGTTGGTTTTGATGAGCTGAATGGATTTTGGGGGGGGGTTTTGGTGGAGTTTGGAGGGGGCTGTTGTCTGGGGTGTAATTCCTCGGCACTTCCCATCAGATGGTGCTGGGAGAGGAGGGTCCTGCAGAGCTGCTGCTCTCTCGTGGCAGCTTTGTGGAGCAGAGGGACAAGGAGCATGAGCCACCTCGGCCATCCACCCTGGGCAAACAGGGGAAGTCAATAAGGATAATCCAGGTTTTAGCACCAGAGCCTCTGTGTAAGGTGTGAGGGAGCAGCCCCAGCCGCCCCTGTGTACCCCATCACACCCTGGGTGCTGCCGCCAGGGTTTTCCCTACAGGGAATGTTTTCCCAGCAGAGAGATGGGGAGCAGTGAAACCCAGGTGAAAGTCGTGTCACCAAGGCAGCGCTCTGATGGGCTGTAAGAGCCCGGTGACAAATGCTGAGCACACGGAAACCGCGTACAAAGTGCCATGTTTGAACATCGGCTCTGAGATTGGGCCTTGTTAATCTCGGGCTTGTCTAGAACATGCTTGGCTGGTTTGGCAGCTGCCCAAGGGGCAGAAAGGCCAGGTCTTGCCTGGTGTCTGCAGCCTGGTCCTACAGCAAGAGGGACCACAGAGCATCAGCAGTGCCTGCAGGGGCTGGTCTGACCTGGGAAGCTCAGAGGGCTCTGTTTTGTCCCAATGTGAGAGCAGCAACACCAAATCTTAGGGGACTTGGAGGTGTCTGAGTGTTGGAGAGCAGGGATGGTGTTCTCCTGGCTGCCAGCATCCCGGGGATGTTCCTCCTGTGCTGGGCAGGATGGGGGAGCCAATTAGCCCGAGGTTAATGAGGAGTAGCCCCACAGTGCTCGGTGCTGCACGTGGCAGAGGGAGGTGACAGCAGGAGGGTGCCCCAGCCACGAGCCAACCGTGCACCCACACCGAGAGCCAGCCAAGGAGGGATGGGTTCAATGCAGAGTGAGGCAGCGAGGAGGCAGAGATGGGGGAGACGTCCCCACTGGCACACGGGTGAGTGTCAGAGCTCTGCTCCCTGTCAGCATCTCACTGCCATGACTGTCCCCGCCTGCGAGCCACGACAGGGACACTGCCCTGCACAGCTCTCTGTAAAGCCTCTCACAACCAGCGAGATTCTTTTTTGTCTTTTACTTATTTTTCCCTTGATTTCCTCTCCTCTTGGCAGTGACCACAAGAGACAGACCCGAGGTTTTCCTGGCTCTGCCCTGTGAGGGGCAGCTGCCGTGTGGGTCTCGGTGTTTTACAGCCCTGCACTCGCCAGGGTGCCCAGGCCAGGAGTTCAGCTTTGCCCTCACCAGGTCTCCGGGTGTTTTTCCACCCCTGTGCCCTTCGGACTAGGTACTTCAGGAATTTCCTTGATGTGCCTCAGGATAAGAACCCGGGACAAGCATCAGTCGGATCCTGCAGCTGTAGAGAAGGAAGGGCAGCAGCAACCCACACCCTCCTTTATTTGCTCGGGGATTTTTAATTGCCGGTGCTGAGCCTGTCAATCCAGCCTGTAAAACCTGGCCGAGGGCTTTGTCACCCTTCAAGGTCTGTCCCTCGCTGGGTGCGTGCCTGGGTGTGGCGCTCGGGGACAGCATCCAGGGAGCCGGGGCCGTCGCCCAGAGACCCCCGCGGGACCTGGGGCGAGATCCCTGTCCCCGCGGGTCCCTCCTGCCTCCCGGGCTGGTGGGACAGACACTCCCGAATGGAGCTTTTGGGGGCAAAGTCGCTGCCAGCACCTGGCACTGGACGATGCCGTGTGCTTCACCAGCACGGCCAGGGGATGGTTTGGGGATGGAGAGGGGTGGAGGGTGATTGCCACGCGGGAAAGTGCTGTCAGCCGTGTGCCTGGACCTCCTGGGTGCATTCGGGAGCCTGTACCCAGTCCCGTGGAGCAGCAGAGGCTCCCCGTGCACCACCGCACGCCGGGGGAGCCCAGCATCCCGCACACCACTGCTCGCACGTTTCCCCTCTCTGCTCCACCTGGGTCTGTGACAGTCGCCCAGAGGATGAATGTGGGCACAAACCAAACCCAGACACGTCTCTGTGTGCAAGGTGCCTTCAGCATCCTCCACCTCTCCCAGGCTGGCACAGAGGGACACAGGCACAGGCAGGACGTGGTGACTTCAATGTCCCTCATGCACAGCCAGGCCCAGCAAGAGAGGGAAAACCTCCCAGTTGTGTGTGCTCATGGGCAGGGCCCGTGGGATTTCTCCTGACCCTCTGTCCCATGACGCTGCATGCCCCAGCACCTCGAGAGCACCAGCTCTGATGGTCTCCAATGTCCTTTCCATCCCAGGGACACAGCTCCTTCCCTCTTCTGCTGTCCCCAAATCCCTCAGGCTGGAGCAGAGTCCGCTCCTGACAGCCCCAGTGGCAGGACAGGAGTGGGTGAAGCACCTGTGGGTCCCCATCCCTCGGTGCTGGGCAGCACTGGGAGCACTGGCCCAGGCCCAGTGCGATATTGACTCAAGGGCTTATCTTTCCCTCTGGGTTTTTGTGGTTTTGTGCTCGGTCTGTTTGCTCCATGCTGGGGGTTGTTCCAGATCCTTGGGTTTGGCACAGCCCCGTGGCCATGGCACAGAGCCCGCATGGGCACCGGGAACCAGCAGCTCCCTCTGCTCCCTGACCAGTCTGTGCTCCCCCAGTCACCCCAGTGACACCGGTGGCCCAAAGCCCAGCAGCCTCCAGTGCTTCCTGCGCTGATACTGCAACCCCAAAATGCTGTGGGGTGACTCCAGGAGTCCCCTCTCATGACCTGGACCTGCCCTCAGCAGTCTGGGCTCCCTCCCTCATCCCCTGGATGGCATCACTGCCATGGATCCCTCACTGGGCACCAGGACCAGGGGAATACCAGCCTCAGCAGCGCCGGGTGTTTGCTCCTGAGTCTGGATCTTCCAGGGAGGGAAAAATCCTCCTTTTGTGCTGAAATGTTACCAGCCTCACTCGTATCTGGAGCTGGGCTGATCCTAAATATCCCTGGGCATCCTGGGCATCCCTGGTGCTTCTGTCTGGGGTCTGTCTGGTGGGAAATGGTCCCCTGAGTCCGTGTTTTGATTTCACATCTTTATTGAAAGATCTTGAACTTCTCAGCAATTATCAGGGTCTTTTAAAGCATTCCCAGCTCCTTCCACTCTCTGTTTACAGGGAGAGAGGAAAGGACAAGCGTGGATGTCAGGAGTGAGCAGAGGAAGAGGAGCAGCTCCGCACAAGGACTCTGCTGTGCTGCTCTTGCACAACCAGCACTGAGAGCACAGCAGGAGCTGTGTCCCTCTGCTGTGCTGGGGACACTGCCACAGCCACTCAGGACACCCCCTGAAGGATGGACACCCCTTTTGCATCCTCTGCAATCACTTTGCGCTCTCCCCCTGCCCGCTGCGGGCTCAGAGGGCACAGCACGAGCAGCCTGGTGGCCACAGAGCCTCTTCCCACTGTCCCAAGCAGGGGCCACAGACCCACAGGGTCCGGCTGACAGCTCTGCCAACCTCACTGGAGGAGTGTGATCGTCCAGCAGGGCTCACACCTGGACAGACAGCCCGAGGTGCAGCTGAGTGCCCGGGCTGGGACCTGCTCTGTGCAGTGATGGGAGAGACAGACAACAAAATCAGACAGGACAGAGGGTTCCCAAAGCAAAATCCCAAAGCTGGAGGTGTCAGCTCTGTTTTACCCAAGGTCCCAGGCACTCTCTAAGGGCACTTCAGGAAATACTCAGACCTCAGCCCAAAGAGCTGCTGGGGAGCTGCAAAGGCCAGGAGAGGATTCAGCGCTTCAGCTGCCAAACCAGGGCTGGCTCAGCATGGGAACAAACCCCTGGCTCACTCCAAATCCAAAGCTCAGGGGAGAGGAGAGGTGTCCTGGTCTCCCACATCTCCATTCCCCTGTGTTCCTGATGCAGAGTTCAGCTGACCAGGAGGACACTTGTGTGGGATGGAAGCATTTATAACACCTATGGAATATGTAACAACCTAGAGGCTGTTCAGCACTTTCCTTTGCAGACACCTCTCTCAACTGTTTAAAACTTCACCAGAATTTGTTTTGTTGTGATTTCCTGCCCTGGAGAATCTGCTCTGAGACGGAATCTGGTTCTTCTCTGCAGACCAGCTGGCAGGACAGTGCTGGCACTCAGGGACTTGGACACTCACCTTCCCCACTGCCCAGCCCCCAGCCTGGGCCAGGCAGGACTTTGCAGGTGACATCAGGCCTTTGATGTCCTTGCTGTCCCTGGTTTTAGCACTTTGCCCCCACAGCAGGGGCAGTGGGGTCTGGGGGGTGTTGCTCAGTGAGGGAGCTTTGGGGGGGAACCAGCAGCTCTCCTCTGCCTCCAGTTCCTGGGGCATGAGGCTGGTGGCAGGGCTGGCACCTCAGGCCCTGCCACGAGGAGGTATCTGGTGTTCCCTGTAGCTCTCAAACCATCCTGTCTTCCAAGCAGGGCAGGAAAGCTCCCTGCTCCCCTCCGCAGCTGGGCTGGGCAGGACCCACAGCCTCAAAGCGCTGAAATGACTTCAGTTTGAAACGGAGGCACATTTGTGCCCCAATCCTGCCCTGGACAGGACAGGAACCTCCTCCCCGTTCCCCAGAGCATCCAGCAGAGAGCTGGCCCACTAAGGGATGCAGAGCCTGTGCCAGGGGGTTTGTTCTGTTCTGGGAACACCAGTTTGGTGCCATCTCTCTGGGACTGTTTCCTTAAAGCTGCTGCCTTCCTCCCCAGTTCCATTTGTCCCCTGGCAGGGGCGGTGGGGTGAACAGGGACCTCTGGCTGCAGTGACTCCGTGGAGGAGCAGCTCTCACACAAGGCAAGGTGAGAGCTGGAAATTGGCGGAGCACTTGTGGGAAAATTCAGGCCGTCAGTGGCAAATGCCAGCATCATTAACCCCTCTCTGGCAATGTGGAGGGACCCCTCCAGTGCAAGGAAGCTTTTAAAAAAAAATCTTTAGTAAATACAGGCACTGTTGTCTCTGCTGCATTTGCGATCAATGAGGCAGTGGGACTTTAATGAATTCTTTTCCCTGCAAATATAAAACCATGTCAAGAGGAACTCCGAGATTTTCGCAGGTTCCTAACACTCTGGAAGCTGATGTCGGGCGTTCAGGAGCCTTATCACCGAGATAAGCAGCGGTGCTATCTCTGCAGCGAGTGCCCTCTGCCCCGGGCAAAGCCAGCCCTCGCCAGGGCAGCGCGCCAGGCGCGGCCAGATCCACACCCCAGGAAGGACAGAGCCTGCAGCCAGGGCTTTCATCAAATGAACTGTCCGGGAAAATGCTGGGCTGCCCCTGCTGACCCGTCACCCCCGGGGGCTGGAGAGGGACCGGCACCCTCTGACCTGACAGGGGACCCCAAACTCCTCCTGCCCGCCCGACCTGCCCAGCCCCTTGCAGCCGGGTGCTGGGGTGGGGGACGAGCAGGATTCGCGCATCCTGGAGGAACTGGTTCTCCCAGCACAGCCCCTCCTGCAGCCACCCCCGTCTCTCCCAGCCGGGAGCAAGGGGATGCCCGGTCCCTGCCACGGCCCCGGTCCCAGCTGGTTCCAGCACAGCCGAGCTGGAGGGATGGGCTCCGAACTGGGATTTAACCCTCCCCAGCCCTGGAGGTGCTGGGGCTGAGGGATGCTTTGGGGTGGGATTCGGCAGGAGGAGCAGCTCCTGCGCCCTCCGCACTCCGGGCCAGCTCCTTTTCCTGTCCCATCAGGTGTCACTGCGGCCCAGCCGCTGTCCCCGGGGCCGCCAGGGCAGGGGAGGCTGGCCAGTGCCGGGGGTCCCACCCCGCCCCGTCACCGGCTTGGGCTCCCTTCATGTTCTCCGAGCCTGGCGGGGCTCCCACTGAATGAGCTCATTGCTGCTCCTTCGGAAGGTTCCACGGGGGATGGGGGACGGGCCGGTGTCACCACAGCCTGTGTCACCACAGCCGGTGTCACCACAGCCAGTGCCACCACAGCCAGTGTCACCACAGGCAGTGCCACCAGGGCCAGTGGAGCCTGCCTGGGGCTCACTCACTGCAGCACCATGTGTGGAGCTGGTGGGCAGCTCCTGGAGGCACACAGCACCCCTGGGCATCCCTGGGCATTCCAGAAAATCTCCAGGCATCTCTTGAACATCCCTGGGCATCCCTCGGCATCCCTGGGCATCCTGGAACTCGCTGCTGTTCCAGAGCCGGGCTGGGAGGAAACCCACCACCACCACACCAGTGACAGCTGGGTGACCCTGCTGTCCATCCTGGGTGACCCTGCTGCCCATCTGGGGCTCGTGGCTACTGTTTCCCCTGAGTGGCCACCAAATAATTTGTGGCTGCAGTTACTGATGCTCAACAGGGCCTCGTGGCTGCTCCCCACCCATTCTCAGCACAGCCAGTGCACAGGGAATGAAAACTTTGGGACCAAACCCTTCCACCAGGCAGGGTCCAGGCGTGGCTGGAGGTGACATCTCTCTCCAACAGTCACAGTCGTCAGCTGTCCCCAAGGAGGTGCTGCCACAAGGGTCCCTGCAGATCCCAGATGTCACAGCAGCCACCTGTAACCCTGGATTGTGCCAGGAGCTTCCAGCTCCCACCCCTGAGGCATCCAAGGAGGGTTTCCTACGAGGGTCCACACCTGAGTTAAGTAAAGTGACGCCAGGCTTTCCTGTCCCACAGGAACATTCCTCAGCTTCTCACTGAACCCCTGAATCCCTCCCTCAGGCATCCCATGGGGGATTCCAAACCCTGCTGGCTGCAGGAAGGGCTCCTGTCCCAGGATCTGGGCGTGCCCAGGGCATTGGTGCCCTGCAGCACCCCGGGGCTGGCCAGGCACAGCTCTGCCACAGGGGAGATTTGCCATCAGCCAGCAGATAAATCACTCCGGAGACAAGGAAAATGGCTTTTCCAGCTCAATTTCCTGCTGCAAAAAGGGGCATGAGTTAAGGCAAAACCCATTCAAAAGCAGCTCTTCCCAGAAAATGCATTTGCTGGTCTTTGCCAGCCGTTACTGGAAGGAGAGTGCAGACACCTCTGATGGTATTCCAGGGGTTTTCCATGGTAGATCCCCGAGTTTTTGACAAAAAGGATCTGTAAGGATGACACAGGGAAGTGTAAAACCAGCCCAGGCAGCTGAGCAGGAGAAGTCCCAGGGTGCTGACGTGCGCCAGGGTGCTGATGTGACACTGGCAATGCCGAGAAGGGCAGGGCTGGGCCCACCCTCCTCTGCCCCTCAGCTTTGCCCCTCTGCCAACAGCCACAGGGACAGAAATCAGCCCCTCACCAAGGGACAGCTCCAGCCCCGCTCCTGTCCCCGTGATCCCTCAGTGAGGGCTCGGGGACCTCGTCGCGGTGAGCCACCCCTGCCGTGGGCACTGGTGTCACAGTGGGGATGAGCCCCTCGGGCACTGCCAAACCTCCAGGCTCGATGGAGGCTCAGGAAACCCCCCTGTCCTGCAGAGCCCCGGGAGAAGAGCCACCCAGGGCCGCGGGATGGACGGTGGAAAAGGGTGGACAGTGGAAAAGGGAATGGGCCACGTGCTGGAGATGGAGCCAACGGGATCTTGGAGAGCCCCAGGGGCAGGGACAGCCAGGTCAGTGTCACCTCCTGTCCGTGTCCCACACCGGCCCAGCCCCACTCCAGCCCCCAGCTGCCCGTGGCTCTTCAGGCAGGGCAGGGCAGGACAGGGAGCTTGGAGGAGCCTCCTCCTCTATTATTCATGGCCAGATCTGGCTGATGGAGCCGGGGCTCCCTGAGGCCGCTTCCTAATGGAGCTGCAGCCGTGCCTGCCCAGCGAGCACTCCTGGGCCTGCACAATTCCCACTCCTCCCATCCCCGTGCCATAAAAGTGCCACCTTCTGCTGCTAATGATGCATTACTCGGCCATTGCTGGGGCTCAGAGCCTGCTGCCATCCTGCAGAGACCGGAGCTGGAGTGTGGGCGGGCAGGTGTGCTCTGCAGCCAGCGAAATGGCACAAGCCAGGATCTGCCAGGACCCTGACGGAGCGGCCACAGCCCAGCCGAGCTCAGGGACACCCACGGGCACAGCTGGGGCATGGCAGGGCCTGCACAGAGCCCAGATTTAGGCAGAGGAAGGGAAGGAGGTGGCAGAGGACACCTGGGGATGTCCCAGCACCAGCTGGAGCCCCAGCCCAGCGAGCAGGGCGTGCTCCCTGCCTGCAGGACGGCTCCTGCAGAGGAGGATCCACGGCTGGTGGGTGAGGCAGTGCTGGAGGATGACTCAGGACTGGCAGAGTTTCTGGTGGATGTTCTGCAGGAGGAATGTTAAATCTGCCTCAGGAAGCCCGGCCAGCCCCTCAGCCAGTCAGGCTCTGTCCCTTTGCAGCACTGGCCACGGCTCCCCGGGACCCTCTCCTGTCCGTGAGGACATCCCAGGACTGAATCCCTAGAACTGGGACCATGACCTGGGGTTTGCACAGCTCGAGGTGCCACATCACCACGGAGGGGCTCATGAGGGTCACAGTGTGGTGGTAAGGCTTAGGTTCCCTCGGATAATCCTGTGGATCATCCCCACACCCACTTTGCTGCCCATCCCTCATGGAGAGCTGTGCACATCCATGTGCCTGTCCGTGCACCTCCCAGCCCCTCATCCTGTCCCCGGCCCTGCAGCCACACCAGCACCATTAGCTGAGCTCTGTGTGCCCAGCCCCGGCCTTCCCCAGCCGCAGGAGAGCCCCTGGCTCCCTCCCCACACTCCCATCAGGCCATAATTGCCCTAATGGGCTCTCGGGGTCACCTGGCCCATGCACTCCACTGGCCTTGGGTGACCTCTGGCTGCTGCTGACCAGAGCCTGGACACTGGGCAGGGGACAGGGCTGCAGTGTCACCCGTGAGACAGGGGATGGGAGAATCCTGCCCTTTCCAGGGATGGGAAGGGGAGAGGGGCAGCAGGGCTGGGCCTGATGGGAGCTGCAGGGTGGGCTGTGATTCAAGGGGACATTTGGGGTGTGACATTAGTGACACACAGGCACGATGGAGCCAAGGCACCCAGGGCACCCAGGGTACACAGGATGGGCCCAGGAGAAGCCAGCAGCTCCCAGATGGAACCCCAAGCAGAGCTGTGTGCCAGGAGCCCGAGGGTACCGGGGCCAGGTGCGGCACGGGAGCAGGGACAGATCAGGCATGAGGAAGGCGGTGCGAGGCAGGGACGGGGTGCTCGGCACGGCGTTTCCCGGGATATCTCCAGTTCCAGCTGCCTGGCCCTGCCATCCCTGGCCGAGCAGTGCCACCCTGTGGGAAACACCCTCCTCTCCTCCGCAGGGGTGATGCCCCCGAACCCTCCCCATGGATGAGCCCCCAGCCTCGGTCCCCCCTCCCCCGGTCCTGTGCCTGCCCCTGACACAGCACAAGCCACCCCCCTCCCCTCCCGGTGCTGCCACTGGAGCTCTTCCCGGTCCCCACTGCCTTCCCAAATATCTCCAGGGCTGCAACCACCCTGGGCCACCTCCCAGCAGCCCTGTGCCAAGGGGCTGGTGCCCTGGCACTCTGCATTAATTGCCCAGACAGACTAATAACAGGGTTCATTATTAATAATGAGGCATGGACACGTCACGATCAGGTCATCATTTCTTATGAAACAGGATCTCCGTTCCAGGGCGGTGTCTCAGGCACTTTTCCCCAGTGCTTCACGCAGGGGTCGGGGTCATGGCACGCCAGGTTTGGGTGGGGACACTGAGGCGGGGCTGGGAGAGTGCAGGACCATCACAGGGAGCAGCAACCCAGCAGGGCAGTGTCCCCAGCTGTGACCCCAGGGATGGCAGGGGACACCATCAGCTCCTCTGCCCCACACTGCTGCCCCTTCCCAGCCCCATGTGGTTCTTATTTGCTGCCCTGAAAAGTTCTGGCTGGTCCCAAAGCCACCTCGGTGGCACTGCTGGACATGTTTGTCCCTCCCCTGGGAGCATGGGAAGCCTGTGCCAGCCCTGTGCCCCACTGTCACCTCCTGTGGGGTGATCACACCCTGCTCACGTTGGGGTGATGGTGAGGGACGTCCTGCTCACATCGGGGGACACTGAGGGACGTCCTGCTCACAATGGGGGACACTGAGGGATCCCCTGTTTGCATTGGGGTGACACTGAAGGATGCCCTGCTCACATTGGGGGACAGTGAGGGATGCCCTGCTCGCAATGGGGGACACTGAGGGATGCCCTGCTCACATTGGGGTGACACTGAGGGATGCCCTGCTTGCATTGGGGTGACACTGAGGGATGTCCTGCTCACTCTGAGTGCCCATGAAGTGATATATTCCCGGGTGACAGAGCGAGAGCAGCACCCACGGGACCAGGGACTGGGTCAGGAGGACAAAGGTGAGGAAGGTGCAGACTGGGCTGGGGACAGATGCCACGAGTGGCCCCAGCACCAGCAGGGGTGTCCAGCAGCCCCCTTCCCCCTCCCCTGAGGGCAGGCACAGAGATTCCCAAATCCCAGCTGTGCCTCCCTGCTGCCCACTGCCCTCCTAAAGGGGGGCCCTGGGCTGGGGGCTGACCCTGGGGTCCCCTCAGGTGGGACCAGTCCCAAGAGGGCAAAGCCAGGAGGTTTGGGGGGCTGAGAAGTGCCCAGCCTGTTTGGCACAGGTGAAAATGGGTCCTTGGGTGTGAGACCTCAGGAGTGGGATACAGAGACAAGGAAATGTCACTCTGCCACGGGGCTCTGGCAAGGACAACAGGGTGGGATCCCAAATCTGACTCCTTATGGTGGTCAGAACTTGGGTTTACTCCCTACCCTCCACCCCACCCCCTGTCCCCGGGTCACCAGGGCAGGAGGGACGCTGTGACAATGGGAGGACGGCCACGACCCTGGGGAGCTCAGAGAGAGGTGAGGGAGGGCACGGCTGGGACTGCCTGCGGGATGAGCTGGCCTCCCTTCCCGTGCCATGGCACTGCAGGGAGGCTGGCACAGGGGAGGGTGAGCTCAGCAGGGCCAGCATCACTCTCTCCGTGCTCCGGTTTCACTGCCCTCGTGCCCGGCAGCTGCAGGCTCTGCTTCATCCATCCCTGGGATGGAAGCCGTGAGTTTCTGCTCCAGGCTGGCTGCATTGCAATGATCCAAACATCCTGGGAGCCTGGGGGCCTCCAGCAGCCCCACAGCCTGGCAGCCCTCACCCTCTGGTGCACAGAGCCCTTGGCTGTGCTTGATGCCAGTCGCAGCCTGCCCGGAGCTGGGGAGGAGCTGGGCAGGACCAGCCCGGCCCCCTCGGGCCCTGCAGGGGCTGTCACAGGGTGCAGGAGGATCCTCTCCACCGAGACCCTGCAGGAAGCCACCAGCAGGGTGTGTCCTGCCATATTTCAACAAAAAGGGACAGAAAATGCCACCAGTGACACCGTGAGCACCCGGAGAGCTGCAGGAAGGTCTGAAAGTCCGTTCAGATGAGAGAGCTTCACCTGAAGCTGCTTCTGGGCTTTCTCCAGGAGCCTTTAGAGAGAGGCTCCAGCCCCAGCTCCATCCTAGCACCAGTGACACCACCCTGGTGTCCCAGCTGATCCCATCCCTGCTACAAGTCCCTCTTGACCAGCAGCAGCCACGGCAGCACGGCCGCCAGCATGGCCACGGTCAGGACGAGCATCACAGCCAGGGCCATGGGCGACTGGCAGCACTTCAGCCCCAGGGCCGGGCTGGACGACACCGAGCTGGCCGTGTCCGCCCTGCTCCTCCCGCCCAGGGAGCCGCAGTCCGCGGCCACCAGCGGCATCCCGTGGTCGCTGATGACGAAGATGTGAGCTTCCCGTGCCAGCACCCCCGGGAGCCCCTGCGGGCCCGCCGAGCACCGCTCCAGGCTCTGCACCGGCATCACGAAGTGACTGGGCACCACCAGCGTGTTGCTGGCCTCACTTTTGGCCAGCTGGGACAAGGAGGACGGCGACAGAGGCATCTCCAGCGCGCGGGGGTTGGTGCCCGCCCTGGGCGGCCACAGAGCCTTCTTCTTGCTGAGAAAGGTGACGTAGCGGCACACGGGGCAGATGATGCTACTCTGGATGTGCCCGTCCAGCTTGGCCGAGAGCAGGCACTTCACCAGGCAGTCGTGGCAGAAGGTGTGGCCGCAGCTGAGCCGCCGGTGCGTGGCCTCCAGGGGCTGGAACTTCTCGTAGCACACGGGGCACTCGGCCGGGGCTCCGTCCTTGCTGGAGGAGGTCTCCGACATCCCTGCTGTGGTGGCCGCGGGAGCTGCTCGGCTGCCAGGGACAGGCACGAGGGGTTAATCAGGGGCTGGGTGACAGGGATTAACACAGTCCATCTCTTCATCCCTCCTCCTCCTCCTCCCTGCTCTCTTGCCGCTGCCCTTCACCCTCGCAGAAGGAGGGGACGGCCGCCTGGCATGGCCTGCACAGGGCAGGGCACTCTCAGCAGCATTAAACCTCCCAGTGCGGCCCTGGGGGCAAGGGACAGATGATGGGAGGATCTCAGCTCCAGAGCCCTCCAGGGCAATAATCCCTGGCTGCAAAACCACAGGGGCCGAGGGCTGAGCCCCTGGCCGGAGCCGTGCGTGCGGAATTCCCGGGGCAGACCGTGTCATTCCAGGCACAGGCTGTGTCACGAGTGCCTCTGTGCTCAGCTGCTGCTGCTGGGAGCTGGGAATTCCCACCCCACCATGGAACCTGCCAAGGACAGGGAGATGCTCCCACCCCGGAGAGCTCAGGGGGGACGGGGGGAGCGTGGAGCAGCCAGGTTGGTGGAGCAGGCGGGAGCCACAGGGGACAGAGGGGGAGGTGACACAGCCAGGGCAGGCAGCAAACCCCACACCGGGCTGCTTCCAGGCTGCTGGGGGCTGGCCCGGGCTGGTGGCCAGGCCATGGCATCTCCAGGCCGTGTCCAAGCTCAGGCCGGAGCTGGGTGCAGCCAGAGAGGCTGGAGCTGTGCCAGGGTTAGTCAGAGAGGAGCGCAAAGCTCAGCTGCCCCGCCCTGGCCGCGGTGTGGGGCACTGTGGGGTGCTCTGAGCCCCGGTACGGGGCACTGTGGGGTGCTCTGAGCCCCGGGTTTGGGGCAGTGTGGGGTGCTCTGAGCCCCGGGTTTGGGGCACTGTGGGGTGCTCTGAGCCCCGGTACGGGGCACTGTGGGGTGCTCTGAGCCCCCGGTACGGGGCACTGTGGGGTGCTCTGAGCCCCGGGTTTGGGGCACTGTGGGGTGCTCTGAGCCCCGGGTTTGGGGCACTGTGGGGTGCTCTGAGCCCCGGGTTTGGGGCACTGTGGGGTGCTCTGAGCCCCGGGTTTGGGGCACTGTGGGGTGCTCTGAGCCCCGGGTTTGGGGCAGTGTGGGGTGCTCTGAGCCCCGGTACGGGGCACTGTGGGGTGCTCTGAGCCCCGGGTTTGGGGCAGTGTGGGGTGCTCTGAGCCCCGGTACGGGGCACTGTGGGGTGCTCTGAGCCCCCGGGTTTGGGGCACTGTGGGGTGCTCTGAGCCCCGGGTTTGGGGCAGTGTGGGGTGCTCTGAGCCCCGGTACAGGGCACTGTGGAGTGCTCTGAGCCCCAGATCTGTGCCTGGGCTGGGGCTGAAGCTCTGCCCTGCATCTCCCCGAGCAGGGAAGGGGCGGCGCAGAGCAGAGAAGGGAAAGGGGAGATGCTCAGCTCAGCTCCCTTCTCTCAGACCAGCTCGGGAACCAGACCTTCATCACAGCTGCAGGTTTTTCCAGAACCTGGCGGCGTTTTCAGACCCAGCCCAGCCCGCAGCCCTTTTCTCACGCGTGACAGTGCCACGGACACCGTCCCAGCCGATCTGGAGGTTCTGCCATCCCCTGCCCTCCTCCTGCGGGGGAGTCACCCTGCCCCGGCACGGCCACAGGAGCACCACGAGCCGCCCCCTCCTCAGGCACGAGAACAGATCCAGGCTCCTGCTCTGGTTCAGGAGGGATCAGCGATTGCTGCTCCCCAAGGAGCCCTCAGCCCCTGCTCCCCCGCGCCCCAAAGTCCCCTTACCTGCTGTAGAGCCCCCGGGCAGCGGCCCCTCCATGCGCGGCTGTCCCCAGACACGGGGCTGGCCCGGGAGAGCACCGGGACACCTTTGGGACAGCGGGACACCTTCGGGACACCCGGCGCCGGCTGCGTCTGGGGAGAGCGCGTTGTGCAAGGGCTGGAGCGGGGACAGGGCAGGGCCAGCTCCGCCGAGTGAATGCGGAGGAACCCGTTCGGGCTTTAAAGGACTCGCATTGGCCCGCTTGGCCAGGGAGTGGGCGAGGAGCTGGCGTCAGGCGTCGGGGGCAGGGACGGGAGGCACGGTCCTGCCTTCCCCGGTGTCCCCGGGCTCGTCCCTGTGGGGTCAATCGCAAGGAATCCGGCAGTGAAGGGGTGCCGGGACCCCTCCGGGGCTGCAGGGCTGGGCGAGCTGCGCATCCTGCACCGGGTCCTCCACCTGGCCTGGGCTCCTCACCCCCGCTGCCCTCATCCTTGTCCCCAAGCCCCCTCCCCTTCCACACCCCAAACACTCCCCCCAGCCCTGCAGTCCCTGTCCCGTGTGCTCAGACGGGACCGGAGCCCCGGGTGACAGTGAGTGACCCAGCAAAGACCCTCGAGCACCCAGGGGGGCTCTGCTGTTGTGTCCCTGCCCTGAGGTCTCCCAGCATCTCCCTGAACCGTGGTCCAGGTGCAGCAGGAGCTCCGTGGGCTCAGGGCAGGCAGGAGCCCCATGCTTGGCCGTCTCAGCAGCTTCAGGTGGCTCATTGGCCACCACTGGCCACGTGCAGGTGGAAACCTCCCCAGAGAAGGTTCCCTGACACCTCACCCCTGTCCCAGGGAGCCGCCTGTCCCTCAGCTGACCCTCGGGCAAGGAGCCAAGAAGCCTCTTCCCTGAAAAACCTGTAAAAACTTCCAGAAGGTTGGATCGCTCCTGCCTCAATCCCAACTCTTTCCAAGCCCCCCTGTCACCCCTCAGCCTGAACTTTCAGCCCACACCTCATCTTGCAAGCAGCTCCACAGGGATCTGGATGCTGTTTGCTACACCCAGAGGAGGTGCTGGGGTGGGCTCAGTGGCCCCAGGGCGCTGCCCACAAGCCCTCCCTCACTGTGGCCATGCACCCACGGGACTGGGATTTGCCTGAATGCCCCAGAAGTCCTGAGGTCCTCATCAGGGAAAAGCTTCAGGAGAAACCTGGACATGTGAGACCCCACCTGCAGAGCTGCCCCAGCCCCAGGGCCCAGCACAGGGAGGAGCTGGAGCTGCTGGAGAGAGCCCAGAGGAGGCTCCAGGATGAGCAGAGGGATGGAGCAGCTCTGCTGGGAGGAAAGGCTGCGAGAGCTGGGGATGTTCACCTGGAGAGGAGAAGCTCTGGGGTGACCTCAGTGTGGCCTTGCAGGGCCTGAAGGAGCTCCAGGAAAGATGGGGAGAGGCTGTTAACAAGGGCTGGAGGGACAGGACACAGGGAATAGCTTCAGACTGACGTAGGAGAAATTTAGGTGGGATATTGGGAAGAAATCCTTCCCTGTGAGGGTGGTGAGAGGTTGCCCAGAGCAGGCTGCCCCTGGATCCCTGGTAGTGTCCAAGGCCAGGCTGGACATTGGGGCTTGGAGCAGCCTGGGACAGTGGGAGGTGTCCCTGCCCATGGCAGGGGATGGAAGGAGTTGATCTCTAATGTCCCTTCCAACCCAAACCATTCCATGACACAGGGAGCTCTTGCCTTGGGGCAGGGAGCTGCTCTGCAGGAACATTCCCAGCTTCAGGAAGGTCCTCGGGGCTCTGTGGAAGAGGAGATGACCCCTGGTACCCAAACCCCAGCGAGGCAGGCCCTGCAGTGCCTCCGTGCGCCGTGCAGGGCTGGGGCAGGGCTGGGGCGTGGGCAGCAGTATCTGTCACCCGTGGGTGCCCTGCTTACAGCTCAGGGCTGGTTTCTGGAAAGAGAAGGGTGGGTGCAGCCCCACCAGGGCACCCTGGTGTCCCCAGGGGTGCCCTCTGGAACCCTGAATCCCCATCCCTCCCTGCAAGGACACCCTGAGCACATCAACACCTTCCACAGCTCTCAGGCTCAGGGGTCGAGCTGCTCCGCTTGTTATCCCGGTTTTATTGAGAGGATCAGAAAACAAAGGTGAAACCTCTCCAGGGAGGTTGTGCCGGGGCTGGGGTTGCACCTTGCCTCCTGGGACAGGCATCCCCATCCCTGCTCCCTCCTGGGACAGACGTCCCCCTCCCTGCTCCCTCCTGGACAGACATCCCCCTCCCCTGGTCCCTCTGGAAGCTGCTGGAGGTGCCAGGGCTGCTTGCACCCACCCGGATCTCCAGTGAGTGATCTGGGCCAGTGAGAGCAGATTTGGGGCAGCCAGGCATCTCCCCAGCCCCAGTTTTGCTCCCGCTGGGGCCGAGGTGGGGTGGAAATTCCTGTTTCCCATACTTTGAATGCTCTCCGCAGCTGGAAACGATAAGCTCATGGCTCTATACATAGGCACTGGAAAAACGAGTCTGCCTCCCTTTGCTGCTTGGACCACGCCAAAATCAAAGGGATTTGGGCATATCAGAGCCCCAGCTCTGTCAGCAGTTTCGCTCTTTCCCTGGCTCTCCTCGGTGCCTTTGCCCCACTTCCACGTGCAGCAGGACCTTTCCTGAGGCACAAGGCTGAGTCTGACGGTGCCTGAAGGACAAGAAACCAACTTCAGGGGCAAAGCAAGTCCCTAAACACTGCCTGCATTTTCTTTCCCTAGGTTTTAACAAGTCCAGCTCTTGGCCAGTGGTTCAGCCCCCTCAAAGGCTCCAGGATCCTTTGATCCAAGCAGGAAAGTGTCTCCAGGCTCAGCTCCTCTCCAGGGACCACAGGTGAGACCTTCTCTGTGCTGAGGTCATTGGCTGCCAGTGACCAGAGGACATTTCTGACCCAGAGGAGGACACAGCCCTCGCTGAAGGGTTTGGGGTGGCCAAGGTCCCTTCCCTGCAACCCCAGCAACATCTGGGAAGAGCTTTGCAGCCTTTGGCAAGGACAGGAGGATGCAGAGACAGCCCTGGAGCTCCACAGCAGCACCCAAACTTTCCCCAGGCCAGGTGTGGAGAAGGCACGATGAGTTATGTGGAAGTGTTTATTTTCAAAGCACATTTAAAGCCACAAGATTGCTCCATATCTGAGCCTGCTGCCAGGCAAAAAATCACTGCAGGTCTCAATGATTCCATAGCAAATCCGTGCTGCAATTCCCCAGATGCTGAATGATGAGACAGGGATGTTTCTGTGTCCCACATCCCTGCACTCAGCTGGGGCCAGGATCCTGGGGAGAAATGCCGGGTGGAATTTTGGTGGCAGATGTACATGGGGAGCTCTGCCACGCGGGCACAACCCCCTGGGCAGAGCCTCTGGCTTGGGAATTCTGTGCTTGAGTGATTGCCAGAAGCCGCTGAGGGGTCACCATGCCCGTGTCCGTGTTCTCCTCTCTCAGAGCCATGAATGGCCCATGAAAGGGTGGCTGTGGTGGGCTGGTGTCCCTGCCCAGTGGCCCCAGCGTGTCCCCAGCGCAGGGCAGGGCAGGGCAGGGCAGGGCTGGCTGCAGTGCAGAGGGGGGGCTGCGCCTCCTCTCTCCTCCATCCTTCCCACACTGCATCCATCACTCCTCTTGCACCCTTTCCCCATCCCCCAGGGGTGCCTGGTGCCTGCCCATCCCTCCAGCTCATGGCCAGTCCTCCCAAACCCCCTCAGGTTTTCCCCTGGCCAAACCTGAGGTTTTATAGGAGTTTCTGCTCAACTCGTTCTCCTCCCACCCTTCCCAGCCCCAGCTCAAACACAGCGAGTCCTTGGCGTCGGTGGGAATGAGGTGAAGGCAGGAAAAGAGTAAATGCATGTTTGATCCCAGCCCAGGGAGATGTTCCAAGCGGGGGGAGAAGTTCAGTGAAGCAAAATTAATTTTCCAGGGCTGCACTGTGCTGGTGGAGAGTCCAGGAGTCCTGGGCCCTGGGTTATATCCAGTTCTATGCTGTCAAAATAAACTCAAATAGCTGGAAAAACTGGAAACTTCAGGGGAATCCAAGCTCTTTAAAGGGAACACAAGCTTATCCGTCTTCCCCCACGCTTGCCTTGCTTGAATTAGAGTGTGAAAATCAGTGTTTTTTCCTTCTGAGGGTGTCCATTCTGCTCCTCAGGCACCTGGCAGGATGGAGCCCCACCACCTGGATGCCAGTTTAGCCAAGACAGCCCAAAATACACAACGAAAGCTCCTCCCTCAGCTTCTCCTCGATGATTTCCGCGGTGCCCAGGAGATGGTGCTCACGGATGTGCTTTGGCACCAGAAAAACACAGTGCAGGGAGCACTGAAGGCAAGTCGAGGAGCGCCAGCCGAGGAGAGGAGGTGACGGTCCCCACCGGCTGGGGTGCTGGGATCGATCATGGATCACCAGGATCGATGGGATCTGCTCTTCCTCCTCCGTCCCACGGGGTCCGTGCTTATCCCACACCGAGGAGCAGCTGGGTGTGCCTCAAACCCTGCCCGATCTCCGCTCCCCGGTCCCAGGCTGCAGAAGGGGCTGTGCGGTGCCACAGCCCTGACCTGCCCCTGCCTCCCTGCTGCTGCCAGCACCGCCGGGGATGTCCCTGGGCCTGCCGGGAGCCTTACTGGACTCCCTTGGAGTCTTATTCTGACACCAAATATCGCAGATTTGTCCCATCCCGTCCGTGCGGAGCCACACAGCCCCACGCTCACTGGGCTTTCCCACGCCTGGGAGGGCAGCTCCAGTCTCCAGGGGCTCCTTCATCGGTTATTCCCCACCAAAGGGGTTTTCCCTCACCAAACAAGGTCACCCTGAGAGGCTGAGGGGCTGCAGGAGCCCCCTGGATGTGGCAGTGGCACGATCTGGCCCGTGTCCCCCTCCCCTGGCCTTGGGCTGCCCCCCACGTCCATCCCCCCTGGTCTCCACCTCCCATCCCAGCCCGGCCCCTCCGGGATGCCGCTTCCCAGCGGGATGGAGTTGCCGCAGTGGGAATCCCGTGTGCCTAATGGGGAAACAATGCGGCTTTGAGGGCCGCGGGCAGATGCTCGGGGACAAGAAGGGACTATTGAGCAGCGGCAGCTGGGGCTGGCAGCTCCCCCCGCCCTGCACAGAGCCCTGCCCGGCCGGGCTGAGCTCCCCCGGGGCTCAGGCTGGGGGTTCTGCCCAGCCCCAAACCCTGCAGTCCCTCCCCGGCACCGGGGCCAGGATGGGGAGCAACAAATCCGACCCGGGGGGGGACCCAGCAACAAACCCTGCCATCAAACACGGCCAGATTGTCCCCTGGCTTGTCGCCCTGCCCCGGTGCCCGCCCAGCCCCTCTGGGGGATCACACCAGCCCGATGTAGACCTGGCACTGTCCCGGTGGCCGTCTGTGCCGTGCCATGAGCCAGGTCACCGCAGGGATGCTGTAACCCCAGCGTCCCCCGCACAGCGGGGATTGCCTGACTCCTTCCACCATCCCCTCCAGGCAGCTCCCTCGAGCCTCATTCCAGGGGGGAAGGCATAGAAATCCTACAGTTCCAGGAGAAAACCTACTGGAACTGGGTTTTGGAGCCTTTTACCCAAATGGGATGCTCCCCGTGGTTTAGGCTGCCCGGTGGTGTCACGGTTTGGGTTTTTTCTCCCAGCCTGGCTCCTGCAGGGCTGGGATTGCAGAGGTGATGCTGCCTTTAACTGGGACATGTGCAGGACATGTGCTTCTCACCGTGCAGCAGCTCTGGAGCAGCACAGAAAGAAAAGGCTCAGTAAAAGGAACGCTAAACACTCCGTTTGGGTTGATTTAATGATTTTTCCAATCATTTGACCACACAGTGCTGTGAGTGGAGGGTCTGCAGGAGGAGCTGCTCCACCACCCCCTGGAGCACTCAGTTGCCAACCAGAACCCCAAGTGGGTTCTCGAGAGGAGGATGCTCAGCACGAAGTGCAGCTGCCCAGCTCCAGTGGCAGAAGGCAGGAGGGGTCTGTCCTGTGGGGTCTGCTCTGCATTTCGGCTGCCTGTAGTCAAAATAAGGGGAGGATAACCCGCTGGACGTCAGGAAGAATTGCTACACTGAAAGGGTGGTCAGGCATTGGAATGGGATGCTCAGGGAAGCAGTGGAATCACCATCCCTGGAGGTGTCCAAGGAACACCTGGACGTGGCACTCAGTGCTCTGGGCTGGTGACAAGGTGGGGCTTGGGCACAGCTTGGATTCGATGGTCCTGGACAACCCTCCAAGACTGGGATCAGTGAGGAAATCCCTGGTCTTCTCCAAACACCAGTCCCAGCGGTCATTTCTCCATCCCGAACTTCCACCGGTGTCTCTCCAGGGAAATTCCCAGGTGTACCTGCACCTTGTGGGGCCCCACGTCTGGATCCACAATTCCCAGCCCATTACGAACCCCCACACCCCCCCTGTGCCTCGTCTGTCCCCCGCTTGGGTCTCTCCGCACCAGCACAGCGCCATCCTTCCCCCCGATGTTCTCCGTCCTCCCACCCACACACGACTGCGGGACTCCCCCAGCTAATTCCCACAGCAGCTTCCCCCACCCCTGGGAGAGACCCCCTTTTGCTGGAATCCGTGTCTGTCCCTGGCCTTTCAGGGAGGGGTTTTTGGTGGTGAGCCGGGCGCGGCGGGGGCAGCGGGAGCCGCATTGTGCGGCCGCTAATGCTGAGTGACTGCTCCTTTGTGCCGCCCGCAGCGCCCGGCCCGCGGCGGCCGCATGGGAACAGCCCCGCACACAATGCGGGGCAGCCGGGGGTGACCTCAGAGCAAACATTGACTTAAACCCGCTGTTAACCAGGCAGGCACCCCGCACCCCTGGGAAACGCAGCCCCCGCCAGCGCCGCGCGTTTGTCACCAGGGGCAGAGCCGGCTCGGAAAGGTGGCTTTGATGGAGCTGTTGGCATCCGTGCCTGGTCCTGGGAAAAGAGGCACGAGGAGCACAGGTTGGGATTTAAAGGATGCCGCTGGAGAGAAAAGAAACCAGGGGTGTGCTGCTCCGTGGGTGTCCCTTGAGGAATTAACTTAGGATTGAATAGATACAGCCTTGGCTTTTCTAGAAAGGAATCCTCTTTGTCCACAGAGCTCGCTCCCAGCTGCCTCCCACGTCAGGATCTCTGTGTTTGGATTATAGGATGGTTGCAGATCCATGCACATCCAACGTGGAGCATTATCCAGGAGAGTGAGGTACCCCCAAACCTCCCGGTGTGGAGCAGCACTGACCCCCTGCCTCCCACGGACAAATAGCCAGGGGTGCACAGAGCCCTCTCACCCCCGTGAGTCCCCAGGGACAAGTGGCTGTACCACACCTCTGTCCCCTCAGAGGAGCTGCTCTGTCATTGAAGGGTGAGGAAAAAGCTGCCCCAAGACATGTGGGATGCACGATGCAAACAGAGTACGACATTTCTTTATGGCTTCTGAAGTGCAGTGGGAAAACCGGGCACCCAGCCTGCTCCAGATCGCAGTGGTGGGCACACAGATTGCTCCAGATCACAGGGCTGGGCACCCAGCCTGCCTCAGAGCACAAGAATGGGTGCCCAGCCTGCCCCAGAGCTCAGCACCACCAGCTCTGGCTCCTCCCAACTCGGAGCAGCTCAGGGCTGGATCCCAGGAAAGGAGATACTCTCCCAGACAGGCCTCCAGATTCTCCACAGCCGCCTCAGTGTCCCTCCCTGCCCTCCAGAGAGGGTGTCAGTGAGCCAGGGGGAGGGTCAGTGGAAGGGAGAAGGTGGGAGGTGGGCGGGGTGGTCCAGGCTGTGGCAGCACCAGCAGCAGCCTCTGGGAACAGAGACACAGCAGAAGGTGCATGAAGGCAGACTGGGAACAAGGCTCTGTTCCCAGGAGGGATGAGGCAGCTCCAAGGGCAGTTTGTCACCAAAGGATGACTGCTCCCAGGACGCTGTGGCTTCCCCTCCTGTCACAGCCTCTAATTCAGGTGTCTCGGGGCCGTGCTGTGCTGCACGTCCTGGGCCCAGCGCTCTGACACAGCTCAGCAGCATTTGTGGCCTTGTGCCTCACCCAGGTCACACAGGGTGACCCAGAAAGGCCCGTGAAGGTGTCAGGGGACAGCCACGGCTGGCTGGACACCCGGCTGGGGAAAGGTCTGTGCTTTTCATCCTCGGCTTGTCTGCACTAATCCATGGGAAAGGCAGGAAAAGCATCGGAGCATCAACCATGGACAATCCCATGTGCAAGTGGATGGGACACGGCAAAGGCCGTGGGGACAGAGGTGGTGCCATGGTGGCACCGTGCCCACGGAGGACACTGGCTGTCCCGGCTGTCCCAGCTGCGGTTTGGGACACGGCCACTGCCGGCAGCACCGGCCCGCGGCAAGGGAAGCACGGGGGCATCCCGGCCGCACCGCCCGCCGCCGATGACAGCCCGGGCAGCTAATTACAGGGCAGGAAATGGAACGCGCAAAGCCAGCTCAAGTATCGGGGCAGTGCCGGGGAGCCGCGGGCCGGCTGCGGGGCAGGGCCCGCCCGGGAAGCCCGGCAGAGGAACGGCCCGGGGACCGCGGGACACGTCGGGCACGGGGGCAGCGCGGGGGCAGCGGGAGCCGCTGTGCCGGGAAAACGGGGGATGAGAAAACCAGCGTGGAGACTGTCAGCTCTCCTGAGCTCGGCTCGGGGCCACCGGGGGTCCCTGCGGAACTCCAAAAACCTCAGTTCGCAGAGAGTTCCCTGCTCCGTGGGCAGAGGAGCCGTGCGGGCAGCGGGGCAGCAGGCGCAGGATGCGGAGGAAGGAGGCGCAGCTGCCTCTGCCCGCTCCAGCGCTCGCCCGGAGGGAGGGATGACCAGTGACCCCAAGGGATGGATGTCCAGTGGCCCCAAGGGAGTGGTGTCCTGGGCCCCGGGCGATGGATGTCCAGGCACCCGCAGGGACGGTGTCCATGGGCCCGGGCCTGCGGTGCCCGCGCCTGGGTGTGCCCTCCCGCGGTCACCGGGGACAGAGCGGCGGAGGACGGGCAGGGGGCAGCTTCCGAAGGCCGCAAAGGGAGAAGGGCGGGACCACCTCACGCCGGGAGCGGCCGGTGGGATGGGGGCGGGCGGGGGGGGGTGTCCCATGCCGTGCGGGGCGGGGGCCGGGGCGAACGGGACGCGAACCAGCGGCGGCACCGGGACCGGGACCGGGACCGGGACCGGGACCAGGACCAGGACCAGGACCGGGACCAGGACCGGGACCAGGACCAGGACCGGCACCGGCACCGGGACCGGCACCGCCCGAACCACGCCCCCGCGTGACGACAGCGCCCCCCCCCCGGCTCTTGCATCACGCGGCGGCCCCGCCCTCCAGTCCCCGGATGAGGCGGCCCCGGCGGCGGCGCGCGCTGCGGCGGCTGTGACAGGGGATGCGCTCCGGTGAGCGGCGGGGCCGGGGCCGGCCCGGGGGTCCCCGCGGAGGTCCCAGCGGAGGCCCCAGCGGAGGCCCCAGCGGGCCGGGCCGGGCGCGGCGGGCGGGGGGCGCGGGGCGGGCGGGGAGGGGGCCGGGGGTGCTGCGGGCCCCGCTCCGCGCCGCGATTGGCTGCGAATTGACAACGGGGCAGGGCCCGCCCCCGAGCCGCGCCATTGGCTGCGGGCGCGGCGCCGCCGCTTCCCATTGGCGGAGGGCGCTGTCAGTCATGGCGCGGCCCCGCTCGGCCGCCGCCCTGCCGGGCCCCCACCGCAGGGACCGCGCCGGGTGCGGGGCCGGCCCGGCCGCACCGGGGGCTCGGAGCTGCCCCGGGCCCTGCCCGCCGCTCTGCCGGCCTTGGCCCCGAGCGTGGACGTTTTCCCGTCACTGGCAGGGAGCCGGACGCGTGGTTTGCCTCTGTTCTCGTAAAATCCCTGATCGATCCTATGCCCGGGGCGCAGCGTCTTTTTTAGGAAGAAATTCCTCTCGGAAATGATGATTGGATGCTGGAGTGGGCAGGGAGGTGGTGATGCAGTCGGCATCCCTGGAGGTGTTTAGGGAAAGGCCGGTGGAGCTCAGTGCCCTGCTGTGGGCTACAAGGGGGTGTTTGGTCTCAGGTTGGGCTCGATGATCTCAGAGGTCTCCTGTGATTCTGTGATCTCTGTTGGATGTTTGTCAATAACTCAGCGCGGGTTTTTCTCTGAGGCTGTTATCCTTCCTGTCAGCCCAGAGAGCCCTGTTGTGTTCATCTGAACGTGCCCGGCCCCGAGCAGCCCGTGCCCCGTGCTCGGGTGATGAGCGTGACCCGAATTGCAGCAGACGTGCTGGAAAGGATGCGCTGACAGGAGGGCAGAGACATTCCCCGAGCCAGGCCTCCGCCGAGTGACTCCCACCAGCACATCCCTCTCCCTCCCGGGAGGAGGAGAGCTGTGCTCTCCCACCCACAGCCCAATCTGCACTGGGAGTGACTCAGGGCTTCTCTGGTCCCTCTGCCACTCTCCTGACTTGCTCACAAGTGCAGGGGGTGGAGGGCACTTTCGGATGCCTGTGGCATTTGTTGCCTGAGAGGTGGTTAAATACAAGACACTGCTGTAGAAGAGTTCCTTGGATACTTCAGAAAATTTTTTTTCTTCCTTTATTTTTTTTCCCAACCCCCCAAGAAACAATTCCTGGACACTGCGGAGAGCTGGTGGCCTTTCCAAGGTCAGTGTTTTGTTAGAGGTATCAGTAACTGTAAGGGGAAGAAGCTGTCCCAAGGCAGAAAAGAAACCTTTTAGATATTTTGGAAGGGGCTGCCCAGGGAAGTGGTGGAGTCCCCATCCCTGGAGGTGTTCAGGAAACTCTTGGACATGGCATTGAGTGCTCTGGTCTGCTTGACAAGGTGGTGATTAGTCAGAGGTTGGACTTGATGATCTCAGCGGTCTTTTCCAACCTGAATGATTCTGTGCTTCAATATTTATTTATTTAAATGTCAGTTTGATGCTTGCAGTGGGGCTGCACAGACAGGCTGGTTGATGGTGCCAGTTAACTGTGGCTGCACAGGATGTGGCAGGGGTGGGTAAATAGTGTGGGTCTGGGATTGACAGTGTCAGGCCTGCCCTGGAAGAGATCCCCTGCCCTGTTTTCTGGCTGGGCTGTGCATTTCTGTATTGTTGCGTATGTGGAAGCAGAGCCCGGGTGACAAGATTTAATCCCACATGTCACTGGGAGTCCCAGAAGTGGAGGAAGCGTTCAGAGGCAGTGTTTGAGTCACTGTTTGAGCCGCCTTCCTTCCTCTTCAGGAGAAAACCCTCTTTTTTTTTTTGTCCCTGACTCTTTAGAGGTTGCAAATACGTAAGATAATTCCTCATTTGGTGAAGAAGGGCAGAGAAGAGAAAGGAAAGTACGAAAGTGGAGAGAAAGCACGGGACTGATGATGTCTGTGACCTTGGTGTCACAAGGAATCTTGTCTCTGGAGACACTGCTGGCAGCAGACTGCCAAGAAGTACAGCAACAAAGTACAGTTTACGCCCTCAGTCCATTACAGTTGGTTTTTTGAGCCAGGAAAGTGAGACTGCAGAAAGGATATGGTATTTTTGCAGCCCTTGATGTTTGTGACACCACAAACATAATCAAGATAAGGTGGGGAGTGTGTTCAGCAAACTGCCTGCACTGCTGTGCTGCCCTGACCCCGGGCAAAGCCAGCCAGACCCATCAGAGCAGATTTTTCATGATGTGGTTGTGTCCCTGGAGGGCTCTTCTGTCCCCACAGCTCAGTGGAAGGTTGTGCTGGTTCCTTCTCCTGATTAACAGAGTTTGGGGGGTTATTTTTAACATTCCTGTTGTTAAGTGCTCGCTGCAGAGCCCCTCCCTGCTGGGGGCTGGTCTGTGATGCCATTTCAGGGGGTATTTTTCAAATCCATTTTACCCCTACCCCCGACACTGGTAGAACTTCAGAGATGTAAAAGCAACAGAATTCAGTCCTTTTGGCAGAAATCCGTGCTGAGTGCTTTTCCCTTGGAATTCCTTGGTCATTCTGTGGTGTCCAGAAGCATCTCACCCTCTGGCCGCCGCCTTCCCAGGAGATGTTGTCATCGGGATGGTTTGAATTGCTGGAGTGACAGGGAGGCCCAGGGGACCTGGAGCTGTCACTGCTGCAGGCTCTGTGCTGTGTGTGCCACAACCTCTCAGGTAAATCACTGCTGCTGCTGGGTGGGATGCCCTGGGATTCCTCAAGGTTTAAGGAGCAAGCAGGCAGCTTTGAGCTGGAGAAGGTGGAGCTGGGTGGGTGATCTCCAGAGGGGTTCAGCTCTGTGGCAGCCTGTGCCAGCTGCCAGCCTGGTGTGGGTCAGGATCAGAGCTCCCGGTGCCTGTCACACCTCGCCAGCCTGCCTAGGAGGGAGCAGAGGCTCAGTCAGGGACGAGTGTATCCTTTCCACAGCCTGAATTTCCTCCTCAGTTTGCTGTTTACTCTGCTCTGTGTGGATTCATCCCTCTGGAGTTCCTGGGTACAGAGCTGGGAGCAAATTGTCCCCGTGCTCAGGCCAGGTTGTTCTGGGACACACACATCTCCAGGGGCCCTTCCTTCACCTCTGGCAGTCCTGGACCTGCATCAGGAGCACCAACCTCTTCAGCTTTCCTTTTCTAGTCACTTTGGTGAGGTTGATTGGGAAGGAATAGGGGTCAAATATCTGAAACTTTCCATGTTTGTGAAAGCCATCAATGTTTTTTAATACAAAATTCTGATAGTTTTGGTAGTTGTAGCTTGATTTCTGAGAAGAGGCTTCTTGCATCAGTGCATTTCTTCTGGTTTCAAGGCTTCCAGCCCAGTGCTGGCTCACTCTTCAAGGGTTTTTCTGTGACTGGATATCAAATATTCACCAGACAGATGAGTTCTTGGCCATGTGGTGTAGAGCAGACATGGTATATTTGATTAATGAGGCTGTTGAGATAACAAGGCTTCGCTGTGTGCTGCTTAGTTTATCTTAAAGGCTTTACTGAATTTGGCACCAAGTTCCTGCAGGTAGGAATTGGTTATCTCCTGCCTCCAGTGCTGCCCAAATTGGAAATGCAGGATTTATTGTTGCAGCAGAGCAAGGAGCGTTGTGCTGACGCTGTGCTCGGTGACTTTCTTCTCTTCCTGAAGGCTCCTGTGCTGCTGTTGTAAGGGAGAAGGAGGCATTTGTTGTGGTTCACTCGGGAACATTCAGTTCAAGAATAGAACTGCAGGAGAAGGTTCACTTCCCAGAGGTTCAGTTTCACCCTGGTGATGGATGCAGGCACACATCCAAACGCGTATGGAAATCCGCCGGCTCCTATTTCAGGATGAGCAAAACAAGCCCAAATTGATTGGTGGAATCTAATCCATGGCTTTTGCCTGTTTGTTTTCCATCTTCTAATAAGACAATGCACATTTGCTTTGAGTTTTGGCTGAAGTGCTCGGCTTACCTTGCTTTGAGTCTTGATTGGGTTTGCGGGGAAAAAAATCAAGAGCTTCAGGAGTTTGGGGTTACCTGTTGGTCATCTTGGTTTGAGAAGGTGAAGAATGGTGGACAGAAGATTTCTTCTGCTTTTCTGCCTGTGAATCAGCAAAAAAGGGGAAGAGGAAGAAGAGCTGGTTGGGGACAGTCCTTCCTGCTCTGCGTGGCAGCTCTGGACGGTGCCAGCACTCGGTGACAGCGTCATTGCCTCCGAGAAGGGGGCACTGCGGCAGCCAACAGGCACTTGGACATTTTGTGATAGCCAGAGTGGGTTGTTATCTCGAGAACTGAAGGCCACATGTGAGCTTGGCAGAACTTCTCGATCAAGTCCTATTTGAGGTGGTTGCTTGTTTAATTCCAAAGGTCAGTGGACATTTGCGGTGCCTTGAGGGGAGGGGGGAACAGCCAAGCGTAGCTGGGGGAGTTCAGCCCTGTGGTTGGTCCTGATTGAGTGGCCTTGCTTTGCTTCTGCTTTATTTTTCATGTTTGGTGTCTGAAAATACTGGGCAAATGGGGTTGTGAGGAAGAAAGCAGAAAACTGTGAAGAAAAACGACCTGTTCATGGAGATCAAATAATACTCATTCTCTTTATATGGCAGTGTTTCTGAGCTGGTGTTCAGTGGGAGAGTGTGAGGCAATGGCAATCAGGAGGAATGCTTTATGCAGCCACTTGAGATGCTGCAGGTACATCCAGGGTGAATTGCAGCGTGTGAGCGGTGCTCAAAGTCATCCCTGCCGTGACGTGTGAGCGGCTGAGTGACTTTGAGAGCAGGCAGGGGTGGATTCCCGACTGTGGGAAGGGGTGGATCCCAGCTGAGACATCGTGTTAGATTTCAGGCTCAGTGTTTTGGTCTTAGATTTCATCCCAGCCTTCGCTGCAGTCTCCCGTCACATGGAGAGCCCGGGAAGCTTTTTTAAGGTACCATGTTACACTTCAAGCTGTGTTTGTGTTTTCATGGCTTAGCTGGAAGGTGGCTCCAGAGGGATTTGGGGTTGGCCTTGAATGCAAGATTCCTTAAATTACTTGAAAAATACTGTCTGCATGTTAGATTGGTTACTTCTGGTACATTCTTGAGCCTTTCGCTCTTGTGATGTCCAGAGGATACTGCTCCTCTTGTTTTAAGGATGCTTTTGAGGTGGGAAAACAGATTTGTCCCGTACAAAACCCTCTGGATTTAGACAAGTTCTTAACCTACACACTGTGTTTTTTAGAGTCATTGCAGCGTGGAAAAGTTCTTTCGTTTTCACAGTAGAGAGTTCCTCTGTCCTGCTGACTTGGTCCAGGGGGGCTTGAAAGGAGCCCCGGTGTTTTGAACGTAGTTCTTGTCTGGGAGCAGCTTTGGAGCTGGAGCTGTGCCCACGGAGCTGTGTTTTCCCAGGGCACTGTGTGAATGCTAAGCTGTGTTGGAATGAATTTGAGTGGGCAGCAGCATAAGCCTGCTCTCATTTTCCCTGGAAGACGCTGCTGCATTGTCTTGTCTGCTCCCTGAAAGCCTCAGTGTTGTTTGTCAAAGGCTGGATTCTGCGAGTGCCACGTATGCAAAGGAGCCCTGAATAGGAAGGACTGGCCGTGCTGGTTCTCAGCTCCTGACAGAATTCCCGGGGCCGGGACAACAGGCAGCAGGCTGAGGCAAAGCAGTTTTTGTTCAACTCTTGGTATTCCGTGGGCATCCCCTCTCCCACACATGAGATGTGTGGAATTGTGTGGTTCTGTTAAATTGTCTGGTTATGTTCTGCTAACTCCTGGGATTTCCTCTCTGCTTGCACAGTCCGTGTTTTTGTGCCATCATTCTGAGGGAATGGACAAAGGTTGGCAGAGTGAAGGATTTTCCTGTGGCCATGTGTGTGCTGGGAGCAGGTTTGGAAGCTGTCAGTATCTCCCAGCTCCCAGGCTGGTATTTTGGCCACGAACCACCGTGTCTGTGTGCTCTTCTCTCCTTCTCCTGCCCCTCATGCCCACAAGGGAATACAAGTGACAAAAAGCGGGGTATGGGTGCTGGAGCTCAGCAGTGCACGCTGGCATCTGCAGCAGGGCTTTATGCAGCGCAGTCAGCAGATCCCAAATCCCTGCTGATAGCATTAGGGATGGTGGGAGACATAGAGCAGGGGCAGTCATGAGCTACCACCTTGTGCAGGTGGCTTCACCAAGGCAGGATGAGAGAGTTGGAAAAGGTCTGGGTGGGTTTGGAAAGAAGAGTTCCTGCCCAGGGCCTGAGCCAGCACTGGGCTGAATCTCCTCCCTCCAGTGTCTGAAAGGAAAAATCTTTGGACAAGGAGTGGGGGGCGAACTCACCTCCTGTCCTTGTGAGTCCCTTCCAGCTGTTCCTGTTCCTGCACAGGCCGCTGTGCTTGCAGGGATCCCGTGGATATTTATTTCTCAGGGTGTGCCCCATGTGAGCAGACAGGAAGGAGTCTTGTGCCTTATCTCAGCTACTTCTAGGAAATGATGTAAGATGCTTTCTTGCACAAGCTTTTTTCTAACCACATCCTGAATTTTGCTGACAGCTGGCTTGGCTGCTCACCTTTTGAGCTCAGCTCCTCTGGAGTTGTGGGAGCTGGGCCTATGTTGTGCTTTGTCTCATTTGTTTGGGGATGAATGTGCTCCCTGCTGCTCTGAGCCTCTCCGAGTGTGCTGGTTTAGAGCCGTACAGGGAAAGGTTGAAGGGATTTATGGAAGGGTTGGATCAGTGCTGGACAAGTGCTGTGGACAGCACCCAGCAGTGCCTTGTCCTGGCAGTGGGAATTACTGTCCAGGAGCAGCTGGACGCACCTGAGCTTTGTCAGGTGTCTGCTCCCACCGTGGAACTGCAGCAGTTCAGGCAGGAATACTGGGCTCCACATCCACAGGCTTCTGCCCAGGACTTGGGCTTTGTCCCTGTGGAGTGACTGAGCTGCCTTGGTAACAGCTGACACGAAGAAATCCCTATCTGAAATTCATCATGGGAGTAGCTCCACAGGTACTTTTCCTTCTCAGTGCAGGAAAGGAAGCACCGTCATTTCTCCTGGGCAGTGTGATGACCTGAGCCATGACACGTGTGCTTCTGCAATAAAGCTGTGAAGTTAAATAAACACAGTGCGAGATTTGAGGTGTTTTGAGGTGCTTGGCATCCTCTGGATAAATTTGCTCTTGGCTTGTGGCAGCTGCAGTCTCAACTGGAGAACCAATGTGCCAGTTCTGCCTCGCTGTGTTTGGCCTGGCTGCCCTCTGACAGAAGCATGGGATTGTTCTGGCCCACTTTTCGGTGTCAAAAATGTGGGTCACTGAGATACAGAACACATTAGTGTGACAATTTTAGCCTGAAGGGCCAGAGTTGGCTGAGAAGTGATGCCTGCCAGAGTGTGAAAGTCAGGACTTCTAGGTCAGCTCTTCTGATCAATGGGCTTGGTGCAGGCGTTCACAGCCTCTGCTTGGAGCACAGAGGAGGTTGGGTTCACCCCGTTCTTCTTCTGGGTGGTAAGGACAGAATTTGAGGGTTGGCTTTTTGAGGAGGAAAAAAAAGATGCCTTGGAGAGCTGTAGGATTGCTTGGAGAGGTGGAGCAATGATGCATCTCCTGGGCTGGGATCTGAGCGTTCTCCTGGTCCCGCTGTGCATTTGATCACCTTCATCAGCTCTGAGACCTGGTGTGTGCTGAGGCCTCCACTGTCTCATGTCCCCTGGACCATATAAAACAATATAAAAATTATGTTTGATTGTGTTTCTTGTGCTGGCTGAGAGCCTGTGGAGGTCCAAGAAAGGAGGATCCTCATGGCGAGGGGATCTCCACTGCCTTGGCATGGGAAACTTCTCCTCTGAATAGCTCCAGGCTGGAACACTCCCGTGTGACGTGACCATGTCATTTATGGGAGAGGCTGACCTTCCTCGTGTCTGTTTGAGGCAGCAGAACTATGTGGATAATTCCTGTTACCTGCAAGCAGGAATTAGCCAGGACTTGCTGCAGGAAGAGTAAGTTGAATTTTGATCTCCACGCAGAGCTGTTTGTAGTTGCTCACTTGGAGTGTTCATCCTCCTTCATTACTCACCGCTGCAGCTCTAAAAGCAGCTGTGGCGAAGTCGCTGTGTGGTGGCAGGAGGCAAAATCTCTTTAAGAACATTTAATGAACTGAAGTGGAAACTGATAGCTGTAAAACCGGCTGGGGGCCTGAGTGGGCTTGTGGCACCAACTGGAGCTTCGGTGGCAGGTACAAAATACAGCCAAACCTTCTGGTCTCATTTCAGGCTGCTCCACAAGCACTTCCAGAGGCTGGGGAAAATCCTGTGGCTCGTTGGGGCAGGTCTGTGTGCTGGATGAGCCCTGGGAGGGATTGTTGGCATCCTGGACATGGGTGCCAAGTCCTGAAGCCCAGGATTCAGCAGAGGTTTTGGGGGTGGTTGCCTGTGTTTGCCCTGAGTGTATTCCTGTGTTTGTGTCCTGCAGGTCGTGTTGATCATGGACAGTGAAGAAATTCCTACTTTTTCGAGTCCAAAGGAGGAAACTGCATATTGGAAAGAGCTTTCCTTGAAGTACAAACAAAGGTATTGTGGATTTGCAAGCTGAATTTGGTTCTTAATGACCAGAACACTGTTTAATCTATTCCTCTGCAAGGCCACACCAAGGTGGTTATTAGATGGTTTAGAAAGAACCTGTGAGAAGGGAATTCTCTGTAAAGGATTTCCAGCTTTAAAATTTCCATCTCTGTGGGAGCTGAGTGTTTCTTGCACAGTGTCACCATGCCAGGAACTGCAGGCTATGTTTTGAGCATGTCTGAGCAAGAGCAGAGCCTTTTTATGATCACGTGCACCTTTGTGTAATTAAAAGTGCTGCCTTAAGTGGTATCTTGATGTTTTATGATAAGAAGGCGCCTTTGGGCTTGCCTTGTATCACTGCTGTTCCCTCAAGCTTCTTGTAGTGGAATTACTGGTATGAAAAGTGGCTGATTTGGTGTCTGCTGCATTTGATTCAAGTGTTCTGTAGCTCCTGGCCCTGCCTGTACCAGTGGTTTGCATCTCTTAGGGGGCATAGGGCTTTTTTGTTACCAAAAGTGCCAAGAGAAGCTGCTCTCTGGAGCAGTGCTGTGCTTCTGGAGGGACTGGGAGGTGGGCTGAGGTTTTTTTGGAGTGGGGGGCACTGGAGGAGGATCCCAGTTTGGGTTTTTTTTGAAAGCTTTCTTTGCATTCAGTGTAACTCATGTGCAGTTGAGCTGAAGTTAAACCTCCCTCAAGCCCAAAGAACCCAAGGTGCAAGTGGCTTTTTTTGTTTGGTTTGGGGTATTTTGGGAGGGAGGTGTTGGGAATGTGGAGCAGCCTGTCCATGTGGAGAACCCAAAGCTGTTCTTGTGTGTCAGAAATTCCATCTGAGACACCAGTGGATGTGTTGTTGCCTAAAGCCTTGGTGGTTTTCTCTGCTGCCTGCTCAGGGCCGAGCTATTACCTGTGGTAAAGATGCAAATTTAATAAGCAAAGTATGTGGGGTGGCTACTTCTAGTATTTAATAACTTGCAGTGGTAGGAGGTAGGCATGTCCTGGCTTCCTGACTCTGCATGATTTTTAAGAACTTTAATTTTCCAGCTAGTGCAGAGATGCAGAAACTGTTGTTCTGTCTTCAGTTTTTAACCAAAATCTGGTTAAATGTTTGCTTAATTCATTGTCTGTACCATAAAGTCTGCTAGCAGTGAAAGCTAATGGAGCACAAAGTGCTTCTCAGGCTCCCATGAATCCTGTAAATAGCTTTGATTCCACACAGCCATTTAAGGTAGCTGTTGGGTTTGATGTAAGAGAATTAATTTCCTTCAATAGTTCAGCTTAATGTAATTTCTCTGTTTCCCCATTTTTCTGTTTCCCCTTAGAGGCCCATGGATGACACTTAAGTGCTTTAAAACTCCCGTTTTTCAGCTTTTTATTTTAGAAGAGCTGCAGATTTTGTTTTAACTTGGGAGATGCTGGCTTTTCCACTGATGAAATCCTCTCCTTGCAGCTTCCAGGAGGCCCGTGAGGAGCTGGCTGAGTTCCAGGAGGGAAGCAGGGAATTAGAAGCTGAGTTGGAGGCACAGCTAGTGCAAGCTGAGCAGAGGAACAGAGATTTGCAAGCAGATAACCAAAGACTGAAATATGAAGTGGAAACATTAAAGGTAGGTTTTCTCTGTGATAGTGTTGCTTTTCCTTTCAGCTGCATCTTGGATCTCCTTTTGGATCGTCTGGGCTGCTCTTGGGCACTGAATATCCAAATAAAAAAGGAGTTGTCTGGTTAAGATCCACACTGAAGCATGGCATGTACCCCAAATAAGGCCAGGGACATTTCTGGCAGAATTTTTCTTGTTCACGTCATGAAACGTTGTCCTGGAGTTGGTGCTGGTTTGAATTCCCGAGGCTGTGCCAAGGAGGAGCTTTGTTTGTTCCTCAGGGAGCACCGGCATAGCAACGGGGACAGCACAAGGGGTTTGTCAGGCCACTGCCTGGTCACCTTTCTTTTAAACCAGTCTTTTGGCCCTCAGGGTCTCCTTGGTTTTATGAGACCCCAAAGGAAACAGAAAATGGGTGATTTGTGCTCATCTTTCAGGGAGTCTCCACATCCATTCACAGCCGCATCTGTGGAGCCAGGAATTGCTTAAGGACCTGCATGTGCAGAAGGCAGCTCTGAATTGATGCTTCTGTGTTAACAAGTTCTCGCCTCTCTTGAAATCTTGAAAAAGCAGCATTTTGGGCAGTGTTGGCTTATTTAGTGAAGACAGAGGTTAGAAGTTCACTCAGTGGAAGGAGGGTTTATGGGATTACTTTGTGTCTCCAGTGCCAGCTGTACTTGTAGGGTTAGGATGTGTTTTATGAGGTCAGTAGTTTCTCCACAGGCCTCTCAGTGCCCTCAGAGGGCGTTGGGCAGTGAATTCTTCTGAGGATGAGTTCGTGGGCCCGGAGGTTTTGTGAAGATTTCAGTGGCTCGTTTTTGCTCATGGGCACGTCAGACAATTTCTGGTGTCAGGGTGGGTGCTGTCAAGGGAGAAGCGCTGTAGGGGAGGCTGTGCAGTTGGATTTCTCTCTGCCTTCTGGGGCAGCTGTCAGTGCAGGCTGTGGGGAGCAGGTGCAGGGACACATCCCTGAGAAGCAGCTGTGCTGTGGTGAAATGTCTGGGGTTTTGTACTGCAGCCAGCCCTGATGTTCACAGCGTGTTCCTTCTCCCTCTCCAGTTTCTGCTCTGAATTACCAGCAGTCCCAAATCAGCATTCTGCGAAGACAGTGGTACTTTTTGTGCCCTTTTCCTGCTGATGACTTGGACAGTGCCAGCAGCTGATATTTATCTCCCTGTTCTTTGTTTCAGGAGAAACTGGAGCACCAGTACGCCCAGAGTTACAAGCAGGTGTCGTTGTTGGAGGATGACCTGAGCCAGACAAGGGCCATCAAAGATCAGCTGCACAAATATGTGAGGGAGCTGGAGCAGGCCAACGATGACCTGGAACGTGCAAAGAGGTGAAGGCTGCAAACCTCCTCTTCCTTTCAAGTTTGCACTGCAAAGATCTTTTCTTTGCTACTCAGCTCGAGCATTTTATTGTTCCTTAAAGGGAGGATAATGCACAATCAGAAAAACCCAAACACCCCCAAGGCACCGGATTGTTTGACCAGTGCAGTTGCCCCTCACCTGCCTCAGCTGGTTCCTGTTGCAGCAGGAAGGGCAGTGGGACAGTGTGGTTTGTGCTCCTGTGAGGAACAAGCCCAGATCCAGCCAGGCCACTGCACTGCCTTTGGTACTCTCAACTAGATGACTTTATTTGTGGTCCTGCTGGCTCAGAGCCCCTTTGAAGTCAGGAGCTCCTGCTTTCCATAGTCCCTGTTAAATCAAACAGGCCAGAGGAGTCTCCTGTCCCTGGCAGAACAGCTGCAGGGAACAATCCTGCCCTTTGCAGGCTGCTGCTGGGAACACCCAGTTTGGGAGGAGGTCATGCTTCCCTTCTGCTGAATGGGAACTCTGCCGTTGATTCAGGAGAGCAGGAGTGAACCTCTGGCTATCTGGAAAAAAGATCTGAGAGCTGAGGCCCTGTTTCCACAAGGCTCTTAAGCTCTTGACTAACTTTTGACGCTGACTTTGGGAGGAATTGGGTCTTAGGCAGTATCCCAGTGCTCTGCTTCCCACCTTGGCTGGGCTGTGCCCGTGCAGAGCCCTGAGAGCACAGCCCCAGCTGAGCTGGTGCTCTGATTAATGCACAGCTTTGGAGCATGGCTTGGGAAAAATGGAGCTGGCTGCTCTGCACTGGCTCTTTCCCACATCTTTGGTGCATCCCTGAGAGCCAGATGCTATCATGTTCTTTTCATCTTTTTCTCCTGTTTCTTTGGAGTTGATTACTCCCTTTTAAGAAGCATTTCCATGGCTTTCACATGCTTACCTTGAATGGAGCCCTGCTAACATTTTTCTTCTGTTATGGTTTTGAATAAGCTTTTATGCTGGCTGAGCTGGAGAACCTAATATTCTGGATTTTGTTTCTAGGGCAACAATAGTTTCATTGGAAGACTTTGAACAAAGGCTGAACCAAGCTATTGAGAGAAATGCATTTTTAGAAAGTGAATTGGATGACAAGGAGTCATTGCTGGTCTCTGTACAGAGATTAAAGGATGAAGCAAGAGGTATGGCTGGTCTGGTTGGTTCTGTGTCCTGGTGCAGGGTTGCTTTGCTAAAAGAGATGTGCAGCAAGCAAAGCTCATGTTTCTGGAAAGCCTCACATGATGAGACTTGAACTGGATGCTGTCGGTGTTACTAACAGTGTGTTCTTTGTATGTCCAGTATAGCCAAAAAATAATTTCCTCATTTGGGCAGAACTAATATCAGATTAATTCAGGATTTTTAGCACAAAAATACTCTGTTCCACGGATATAAGATAATTGAGGAAATGTGCTTCAAAAGTTCCTCTTGCTGTGGGTTTATAGGAAGGGAAAGCACAGGAAACAACAGGGAAATACAGGAGAAATGGTTAATTAATTCCTAAAAAAATCTCTCCTGTGTTCCTTCTAAGCCCCTTGGAAATTGCCTTAAATATTTTATTCAAGATATTCCAGTAAAGGTTGTGTTTAGACCAGTGAGTGAGAGATGTTTGGGATGGTGTTCTGGGATGTGACTGGGAGTTGGGAATTCCCCAGTGGATTTCACGTTGAGGATGCTGGGGAAGCATTTTTAATGGTTGGTGTAAATGGATTTCTCTGACAGTGGAGGTGATCTGCTCACAAGCCTGTGCCAGCCAATTATGTAGTTTAGAGGTTGGTGCTTTGCAGTTTTGTTCCCTAAATGAAGCTTCCTAAAAGACTTCCTCATTTGAAGCCTGGACCTAAGTGTGACACAATCTGACAGCAGGTTGGGATTTTTTGTTGTTATTCTCCTTTGTGACCCTTTTTGAAGCAAGTTTGTGCCCCAGAAATTGGGAGCTTTATTGGAAGCACGGGGATTTAGTACTAAATATGAAGAGGAAGATTTTCTGAGGAAATATATGTATTGTAATTTGAGATTAGGGCAATAAAACTGGAAAAACCAGCAAAACCCAGGGGACTGTTTTCTAGAACACTGGAACAATCAACAAAACAGACATCTTGTTTCTTAGATGAGTCATTTGGAAATTTTTAGCATTCGTGAGTTATTCCCCCAGGCAGCAAGCAGGAACAGTAGCCTCTAAAAGAACTGGTACTGTCAAACTCAAACATGACATTTCTGATTGAGCAACCTCAGATCCTCTTCTGGAAGCCCAGACAGATTGTCACTTCGGCTCTGCTGTTTTACCTAAAATCAGTTCTAAATATTTGTGACAACTTAAAAGCTGTAATGTGCAGTTAATTTTGCTCTTGTGCCAGATTGAGGCAAGGAATGGGAGCTCTGTGAAAATGAAGTTGCTCTGCCCAAAAAGGAACAACTCACTTGTAATGTTTGTTTGTATCTTTGTGAGGATTTGAGAGATCCATTGCTGGGCTGGGCTGGATTCTCTTTGTAGCAGAAAGCTGTGGAAAGGGAAGGGGACAGGGTAGGGGATAAGCTGCAGTCTGGGAGGAGGTGAGAATAAAACCAGGCTTTCCTAATGCTCCATCTTTTCCCTTGGAGTCCCTTTCCTTTGGACTGCCCTCCATTCTGCTCCTTTACTTGCCAAGGCATCAAGAAACTGGATGCAACCCTTGGACTGCCTTTGGCTTATGTGGATTAACTGGAAGGAGAATGTAGAGAATGGGAAACACTGGAATATATTGGTCATTCCTGTTTTTCCAAGCTGTGTTTGAGCAGGAGCTGGGCTCAGCAGCAGCAGCCCTTTGTGTCCAGCTGCAGTTTTTGTAACATGGAGCTCATGCTGCAAATGGGGAAAAATCCTGAGGCAAATTGGCTGCCCCCATCCCAGGGACAGGGAGCTCTCTGGGGCAGGCAGGGCTGTTTGCTCCCTCCCTGTCCCAGCTGGAATGGGAAGGGATGGGATGGGGCTGGGGCTGCTCTGAGGGCTGTCCTCACTGCTGGAGGAAGCAGCAGCAGGCACTAATCCTGGATTGTTGGGAATTGTCTCCTGCTGCCCCTCCCAAATGAACAGAGAGAGTGTTTGTGAGAGAATCAGTCATTAATATGGGATTTTGTGGGGTTTTTCCTTCTCTCAATCCTCAGACCTACGGCAAGAGCTGGCTGTGAGGGAAAGGCAGCAGGAGGTAACCCGAAAATCAGCACCCAGCTCGCCCACTCTGGACTGTGAGAAGATGGATTCAGCTGTCCAGGCCTCTCTCTCCTTGCCAGCTACACCCGTTGGAAAAGGATCAGAAAATAGTTTTCCTTCCCCAAAAGGTATCACCCACAGGAATGAGGTCTCGTTGTGCTCCTTAGGGAACCCGAGGTGGATGTGGGGGTGTGGATCCCACACACTTCCATGAGTTGTGTTTGAATCCCGGGGCAGCATCGGGTGCATTTCAGGAGTAAACAGCATGGAGAAGGACAGTGAAGCTCAGACACTGCCTTTGGGGGCAGGAGGGGTTTGCACTCTGCAGTGGGTGCCTGCTGTAGAGCACTGATGATATCTGGAAATTCAGGGAAGTGCAGGGACTGATATTTCTGCTCAAATAGGCAGCAGCAGTGCTGGGTGAACATGGGCAGGAATTTGGAGTCTCTGCTACCACTCTGCCTTTTCAGGGGTCCTGTTTCCTCCGTGAGGCAGTGGGATGTTAGTCCAGCCCCTTTTCCCATCTGGAAGGCTCTGGACAGTCACAGGGATTAATACTTTATTTTTCAAATGAGAAGGAGTCGATTCCAGAGGGAGCTCTGGCTGGATTAGATGGATTGCACTCAGTAGCCTTGCAGATGGAGAGTGCATGAACTCTGCCTGGGGGGCTAATGGGACCGGGGGCAGTGGGCAGGAGTCAAGCTTTATCATTTTTCTCTGGCTAGTGATCCTGCAGTTATTGTGGGTAATGGTATGAAATGTCTGCAGCAAGATCGTAGATATGTTTGGGGTTTTTTTATGTAGAAGCTGATGAATTTAAATTTTTTTCAAACCTGAACTGTGGAGGAGTGAAGTAATAAGAAGTGTCTGTGTTTGCAGCTATACCAAATGGGTTTGGTACCAGCCCACTGACTCCTTCAGCTCGAATATCTGCACTCAACATTGTGGGAGATCTGCTACGGAAAGTGGGGGTGAGTACTCCGGGCTCTCCCTGGGGCTTCTGTCCTTGTGCTTAATCTCAACACGGCCTTGGCCCATGCTGGGTACATTCTGCAGCTGCCAAATCATCCACATTCACTGCTTAGTATTTGATAATGCTTTTTTTTTTAATTATTTTGATTTTTAAAGCATGATCCCGTGGTTCTGATCCGATTTGGGGTGACAAAATTCCTATTTGGAGTAAAAGTTTTTCAAGTACTGGGTTGGAGACTGTTAACTTGTTCTTGCCTGAACTGGGCCTGCAGCTTCCTCTGGGCTGCAGAGCTGGAGCTCAGGCTCTGGCTGAGGGAGGAGCTGGGATCACCCTGCCAGGGTCTGCTGGTGGGAGAGCTCCTCTCCCAGGGAGTTGTGCCACAGATACTCAAAGAAAAACCAGCCTGGAAACCTTTGGTAAGAAAGTGAGAAAATAAATCAGGAGAAAGCCAAGTGCTCCCATCTGTGGTTGGTGGGGAAGTGAAATGCATGAGCCTTTAAAGGGATTACACTGTGAGCAGGGAAGAAGTGCTTTAAACATCTGCTGCAGTGTTGTTCAGGACCCAGGCTTTCCACTTGGAGCAAGAAATGACTCCTGAGCTCCCAGGAGCTTCTTGGTGAGCCGTGGTGGTTTGTTTGTGTGTGAGTGAAGCTCAGGGAACTGGCTCTGGCTGTGCCCTGTGCCTGTGTAACCACGCTGAGCCCGGCAGGAGCTGCAGTACAGACAGTTGTTTTAGCAAAGTTGGACGTGAAAAATTGCCTGGCTGCTCCCATTTGGAGGCAGCGAGCTCAGCCTTGGTTGAAAGGGCAGCAGGACAGCTCGGGGTTAGCAGTGACATGTTTAAAAGGGGATCATTGTGAGTAAGAGTCTGCAGGGGATTTAGGGAGCTTAGTGACAATCCCATGTGATTACTCTGCAAGGACAGGAAATGCCAAATAAGCAAGCTTCTCTCCCAGGCTGCCCTGAGCCACAGCTCGGCCACTGGGACAGGGTTCCAGCTCATGCACTGCTCTAGGAACAATTATAGGGTGGTCAAGCTCTTTGGGGTTTGGCTGTGCCTCATCCCAAACCTTACACTCCCTGTCTCTGCAGGAAGTTTCCACTTTGCTTTCCTGCCTGCAGCTGAGACAGGGAGCCCTTGGCTCAGACCACACTGGCTGTGGCCAGGGGACAATCCGTGACACCCAGAGTTATCTACAGCTGCCTGTATAGTCCATAATCCCTAAATAAACTTCCATGGATTCCTAGGAGTCTGCACAGGGTTCACTTACCTGTGGCAGCATGTCAGTGCCCTGGTAATGGAATATTCTGTGCAGAACAGCACCAAACCTCACATTTGGGGAGATGAATTTCAGTTTCCAGTGCAGGCATCTGCCATGTTCTGAGTGCCCCCACACACAGGGGTGTAATGGGTACGGACTTCCTGCTACACGCCGTGGATATTCAGGATAAGAGGGATATTCAGCCCCTGATGGTGGCAGAATGGGCAGGTGATGTTCTGGAGTAAAGGAGAGAATCGGGATGTTGCTCCTCCTTCCAGGAGTCACTGTCACTTTACATAGAGGAGAAAGACCTCACCAGGCCTGTTGGGAAGGGTGGCAGTGGAGCTTTAGAAATTGACTATTTTGCAAGCCAAGATTAAGAAAGAAATTCCAGCAGGTGTTGTCCTGGTGAAAAAACCAACTTTCCAAATGCACAGCCCCTCTTAAAACTTGAGGATTCTGCTTTAGGTTCTCGGTCTTCTGATCAGCTCGCAGCAGCTGCTGAAGCAAGAAATTTTGGTAACTTCTGCTAGGATTTGGCTTCCTTATCTTGGGTAATTATTTCAAAGTTCATCTGTTCTAGAATCTGAGCCCTCGTGGAGCTGAGTAATGCCTGGCAGTCTGCATCAGCATCTGTGTGTTTCCTTTGTGGTTGGGTGACAGAAGAAATGACAGCTTTGTTCCCATTTTTTTGCCAAGGGTGATCACACTGAAGTCCTGATCATGGCAGTCTTAGGCTCATAAGCAGCAAAGTACTTCCTTTTAATTATTACTTTTTTAATACTATTTTTTTCTCTCCCCTTTCGCAGGCCTTAGAATCCAAATTAGCTGCTTGCAGGAATTTTGCAAAGGACCAGGCATCACGGAAATCCTACATTTCAGGGAATGTCAACAGCGCCGTGATGAGCAGCAATGGCACAAAGTACCCACACCCAGGGCACACGTCCTTCTTCGACAAGGGGTGAGCCAGGGCACAGCTCTGCCCTCGGGGGGGGCATTGCAGCAGCTCCTTGGAGCAGTTTTCACGGCTCGTCTTTAGCCCACCACCGTTTTCATCCCGTAGGAGAAATAACTCGTGGGTGCAAAGTCTGCAGGGGATTTCTGTAAAGCAGAGAGGAAAGCAGTGTGGCTGTGCCTCAGCTGGCAGTGCCTGTCCTGCCTGAGCTCTTGGGGGCTGCAACACCAACCCCAGGCAGTGAGGAATGGGCCCTCTGAGGGCATCTCAGGAGCAGAGGAGGGGTTGCCAGGCGTGCTCTGGGCAAGTGCACGCAGAGCCCCAGACGTGGAGACTGCCTTGGAGCAGCTGGGGCAGGCAGGGATGTTCCCTGGGAGGGATCCTGGGTGCTCACACCCCCTCTGTGAGGGATGAACCATCGGTGGAGGAATTCTGGCTGCTGAGGGGTGGCTCCTCCCTGCTGTGAGTCAGCCTCGGAGCCGGGGATTGCTTTCCTGGGAACAAGGAGCCCTCGTGTGTGTGTCTGCCGTGCTCAGAGCTCCCTCTGGGACACTGGGAAATGCTTCTGCAGGAGGGTTTTCCCCAGTGCCTCACAGCACAAGGCCCCATGGGTGTACAAAGGTGGAAAGCACAGAGGTACTGGGGGCAGAACAGCCTCCATGCTCCCTGTGTGTCCTCACGTTAAACCTCAGTGCCATTTAATGCTGTTATTCAGCACTTCCTCAATCCTGTCTTTATTTTAGAGAATGAAATGAGCTGTTTCCAACCTGAAAGTGCCAGAGCAGCCAGCTGAGCTTCCCACATTCATCCTCAGCAGAGCCGTGTGGGGAGCAGGGTGAGCTGCACCTTAAAAACTGGCACTCAGAGCTCCTAGAGCCATTGGTGTTTGCTGCTTTGGGAAAGGCAGAGTTCAGAGCCTTGAAGTCATGTGCAAATCAGCTTTTGGGCTGTGTGTGCTGCAGGGCTGAGGGGGCTGTGCATCCCCCAGGGAGCTGGAAGTGCTGGGGAGGGATTATGGCAGCTCTTAGCAGGCAGCGCAGCTATATTGAGGTGTGGTGTGACAAATAAGCTGATTGCTCTGTGGGGTGGGGGTCACTTTTAATTATGCAGATTGTCATCACACTCCTTACCTGGGCTGGCTGCCTGGAGGGAGGAGCAGGCTGGGGCTGAGGAAGGCTTAGAAACCCAGGAAGGAAATGCTGCAGCAGAGCTGGGGGTGTTAGTGGACAGGATAAAGGGCTGGAAGTGGTTGCTGTGCTTATCTGCAAGTTGCCAGAGATGCTGCACAGCCCCACTGTCCTGTCCTGGTCCCCTGTACCCCTGTGTGCTGTTCCCAGGCTGTCCCTTCACCCACTCCTGCTCCCCTGCTCTGTGCCAGGAGGTGCTGGCAGTGCCTGTGCTGGGTGCAGGCTCCAGGGCTGCTGTGGAAAGCCTGGCTCAGCCCTGGGAGCTGGACTGGGAGCTGTCCCCAGCCAGGGTCACAGCCGAGCCCTGGCCATGCTGGCCCAGAGTGGCTGTGCGGGGTGGGCACGAGGGCCTGAGCCACGCCTGCCCTTCTTGTCCCTTCCTTCCTTCCTCTCCAGCCATCAACTCTCCTCCCTGCCCTGGGTGTTGCTGGAGCCTGGTCAAGGTGTGGGTGTGGCCCTGATCCAGGTGTGGGTGTGGCCCTGATCCAGGTGTGGGTGCAGCCCTGATCCAGGTGTGGGTGTGTCCTTGATCCAGGTGTGAGTGCAGCCCTGATCCAGGTGTGGGTGCAGCCCTGATCCAGGTGTGGGTGTGTCCCTGATCCAGGTGTGGGTGCAGCCCTGATCCAGGTGTGGGTGTGTCCCTGATCCAGCTGTGAGTGCAGCCCTGATCCAGGTGTGGGTGCAGCCCTGATCCAGCTGTGAGTGCAGCCCTGATCCAGGTGTGGGTGCAGCCCTGATCCAGCTGTGAGTGCAGCCCTGATCCAGGTGTGGGTGCAGCCCTGATCCAGGTGTGGGTGTGGCCCTGATCCAGGTGTGGGTGCAGCCCTGATCCAGGTGTGGGTGTGGCCCTGATCCAGGTGTGGGTGCAGCCCTGATCCAGGTGTGGGTGTGGCCCTGATCCAGGTGTGAGTGCAGCCCTGATCCAATCTGCAGCTGCTGCCTAAGGAACAGCTGGTGGCTGAGTGGTGGGGTTGGCTCAGAGATAACTCAGCCACACCATTACAGCTCTGTTTACCTTCCTCCTTCTGCCATTTAGTTGGTTGAAATATTTGAGGCATCTCCAGCTCTTGCCAAGCCCCTGCTCTTTGCCCTCGGTGGGGAACAGGGCAGCCCTGCTTCAGGGGAGGCCTGGAGCACAGCAGGGCTTGCACCAAAGCTTGGCTGCAGGATTGGGGCAGTCAGGGCTTTCCTACTTGTTAAAAACTCAGCAGTGTCTGGTGGAAGATCAGTTTCCTGCAGATTGGTCCCTTCAGGAACATGCAGGTTCTGTCCAGATGCCAGGGAATGGCAGAACAGCACCCGAGGATGGTCCTCGGGATGGATACTTGCTTTTTGCTGTTGTAATTATTGTTAATTGGTTGTTAATGTCAGTCCAGTTTTGTCCAGGGAACAAAACTGCTCTGGGCTCTGCAGGGCCCTGGCACTGGGACAGCCAGCCTGAGGTGCCTGTTCCCCTTCCTGCAGTCCTGAATGCCAAAGGCCTCATAGCTGATGTTTATTCCTGGTTATTTTTGTGAATCTCTTGGGCTTTGTTTTAATGAAACGAGCTGAAGTTTGAATGTGAGAAGTGCCTGTGCTCACACACAGCAGTCGGAGGTGTCTCTGTGCTGTCCCCCACAGCCCTGATCAGAATACACCAGGCTGTGAAATCCGGGTCACTTTTCAGTCCCAGATCCACCTTATTTAAAGGTTTTCCTGGGACAGAGGGAGCTGTGGGTGACTCAGGTACAGGAATCCTGTGCCTGTCCTGTGCTGGGTTGCACGTGCAGAGCAGTCTCACTGTGCAGAGGTCAGACAGGAGAGGTTTGCTGAGGTCTGGTTTAACACCTTTGCTTGGCCCCAGTTGTTGCTTCAAGGGTTGTGCTCAGGAATGTCATTTTTGTGTGCATAAACTTTCCCTTTCTCTCCACTAGGCGTGAGAAGGTCATATTCCCCACCTTGGTCATGGGTAAATGAATTCATTTGCACTGATTGGCTGCATGTGGTGTAACCTGGGGCTTGGGGCAGATTTGGGGGCTCTGGTAACTGCACGAGGTAGTTGGTAGTGTCACACACTAATGGGCCCTGATAGAGCCTGAGGCTGCAACTGCTCTTTCTCCTTACTCGAAATAAACCTCTCTGGTGCTGTGACCTGTTGCAAACATAAGCCTGAGTGCTGCTTGCTTTCTTGATCTGTGTAATACTTCAAATAAGTGCATGTTTCTGATTGAACTGGTCCCAGCAGGGATTCAGGGGAGGTGTGGCTTCATTGATGGAGTTCATTCGGAAGGTTTGCCCTTCGGTTGTGATTTTCCTGCAGCATTTTGTGGCTCTTGGTGTGCAGTGATGTGGTTGTGGCAGACAGGAAAGCAAACAAGGGCACAGGTGGCTGGGAGATGGCCGGGGTAGAGCAGGGAGGGGACAGTGTGGGCAGGGACAGCAGTGTCCCTGCTCGGTGTCACTGTCCATGCCCAGCACAGCCGTGGCAGCTGGGAGCAGCTGGGGCAGTTCCAGGTCTCCAAGTGTGCTTTGCCAGCTCTGTTTTCCCTTCAAGCTGGACTGTTCAGCTTCAGAAGAATCTTCCACTGAGGATGTGTTGGAAACTTAGAGCTGAGGGTATCTTGGGCATGAGGTGCTAAGTACAAAGTCCAGCTCGAAATGCAGGTTAATGAGTCTAAATTAACAGTCAGGGCAGAGTGGTTGGACACAGACACAAAGCCCATGGCACTGCAGGGACAGGAGGTCAGAAACATCCCTCAGCAACCACTGCAGGGACCTTCCCAGCAGGGAATGCTGCTCCTGGCTCTGTTTGGAGCCTGGTTTCTTGGGAATCCCAGAGCAAGGACATGGCACAGGCACCGCAGAGTTTGCTGGAGTGGTCTGAGGGCCAGGGAAAGGAGGCAGGAGCAGGAGGGGGACCTGGCTGGGGTTAATCACTATGGGCAGGAGGCTCCAGAGACCTCCCAGAACTGCCCGAGTCGGAGCTGGAGTACAAGAGCTTTTCCCAGCTCACTCCTGGAAGCTAAAGCAGGACCTTTTATTGGTTATTTTTACACTTGCTGTGTTTAAGTTATTTCATTTTCCTTTAATTCTGTCTCCCACTGCAGTAATGCTGATGTCTTTCCCTTTTTTTGGTGCCTTTTCATGTTCCCATCAGAAACCCAAGGCTGGGTAAGCCCTCCCTAAGCTCAGCCTTAGTGCCAGCTCTCAGTATCCCCCAGCTGCTGCTGCTGTTTGGTGCCTTTTGCTGTGGCCCAGCAAATCCAGGCTGCTGCTTCACCTTGGATGAAGAAAGGCAGAGCTGGAGAAGTGCTGCAGAGCTGGACATGGAAGCAGGACCTGCTGAGCCTCCAGAGCTGTGGGGCTCTCCCCCACCCTGAGCATTGCAGAGCCCCCTGAGGGCAGGGCTGGTGTGGGGGGAAGTGCAGATCAGGGATGTCATTGCTCCTGGGCTGGGATGGAGCCGTGTCAGATGGAAAAGCTGCTGGACCCACAGGCTCCTCTCCCACCCATCCCAGGGGGGATTGCTGGGGCACAGAGACAGCTCTGCCGTGGCACTGGCCGCCCTCAGGGCGTGTGTGTGTGTGTGTGTGTGTGTGTGTGTGTGTCCCCTCCTGAGGGACACGGGCACAGGGCAGGCACCGCCCCGGGGGCTGTGCCCTCGCTCCGGGCACACGGGCACCCAGTGCCAGGGAAGGGACGGCTGCAGCCGACGCTGAGGGAGGCTGGGCCTGACCCTGCACGGACCCATCGTGCACAGACCCATCGTGCACAGACCCATCGTGCACAGACCCATCGTGCACAGACCCAGCGGGCTCAGGCTCTGGGGCCACTCGTCCTCCTGGGACAGTCGCCTCAGCCAGGACGTGCCAGCTCCGGCCCTGGCGTGGGCCCTGACCTGGCAGCCGGAGCTGGGGCCCTGTCCCGGTGCTGTCCTGGCCCTGTCCCCGGGGACGCCGTGAGGAGGAGGAGCGGGGCCAGGGAGGGTTCCGGGTGCTGGGGAGGGGCAGCAGTGCCCTGCCCCCGGCTGCTCCTCCCTGACGGGCTCTCTCTCCTTCCCAGGGCAGTGAACGGCTTTGACCAAGGGCCCCCCGGCCTGGGGGGCTCCCGACCGTCCTCGGCGCCGGGAATGCTCCCCCTGAGTGTATGAGCCCACAGGAGTTTGGACTTGGATGCTTTTCTCAGCCCACCACGAGAAGAACTGCTCCTGATTCCTCCCCATTCCCACCCTGCTGGAACATGGCCCTGAGAGGAGACCCCGAGCCCACGGCCCTCCATGTCCTGTCAATACAGTTTGTTTTCTGCTGTTGCTCTAGTGGACGTTCTCTGCCCTGGCCCCACGAGCTGCCACCCTCTGCTGTGCTTGGAGACACCGAGCCCTGCTCTGTCTGGGGGGCACAGGGGTCCTGCTGTGCTTGGGGACACGCCCGGCCTCGGCCCCTTGGCTTTCCCTCTCCTCTCACTGAGGTCTGACAGAGCTTTGGCCGCTCCTCTCACAGGTTCGTTCTCCTGTCCCGGTCCCCTCCCAGGCCCTGCAGCTGCTGCCCTCAGGCCTCGTGGCAGTGCCCTGGGAGGCTGGCATCGGCCCTGGCGCTATTTGCACCTGGAGCTGGCCCCAGGTCCTGTCTCAGTTCCAGCTGTGTCAGTGGCAGTCACAGCAGGGCTGGATGAGCGGCTCCAGCCCGGCCCATCCCCACTGGACAGCTGGACACACACAGAGGGCCAGGGCAAGGAGGGAGAGGGGGCGTGGCAGCGCACTGGGGCGACCATCCCAGCCCCCCCAGATGCCTTGGCAGGGCCAAGCACGGCTGAGCTGTTCCCGCTGGGGCTCCTGCCCTGGTGCAGGGGTGGCAGTGCTGTGCCCAGGGGCTGTGCCCTCAGGTGCCCCCAGGGCTGCCCCACAGCTCCGTGGCCCTGCTGGACTCGGCCTCCATCCCTCACCCTCCACACAGCAACCCCGTGGGAGCTTTAGGAAGCTGCTGCTCCACCTGGCCCCAAGGCCCGCCCTGCCCTGCCCACCACCCCTGTGCTGTAGGACTGGACTGTCCAGCATCACCTGTGACAGTTTGGGGCGACTGAGCCCTGTGGGTCTTTCAGGCAACACATTTGTGTGGTTTCTCTGTCCATGTGCCTCAGAGTCTGTGGATTTTTAGACAGAACCAGCAAATGGAGCCAGGGTTGGAGCTGAGGGTTCAGCAATCGTCGTTCAGGGGCTCTGCAGCTCCCAGGTGGTTGAGTTACAAATGCTGAGAAAAAAACCCCACTGGCCCAGCAGTGGAGGTGGGATTGTCCCTTTGCCATTAGGGTTTGTATGGTCCTTCCTTCCTGTGCATCCTCTGCTGCATTTGACTGTTTACATTTGTTTTATTGTACATAGATTTGTAAACATAATACCTTTGCCTGAGGTCTTTGTACATAACTTGGGCTTTGTAGCTTTATTTATTCAGCCTCTCTCTGGCATGTTTCCATAGGATGTACCGTTCCACCCTGGTGCCACTGACATGATGTGGTTTCAAAAGAATGAAAACAAATGAGACTAATCTTCCAAAAATAAAGTTCTTTTAATGTGGAATCAGTGGATTTTGCAGAACCAGTGGCCGTGGCTCTTACTTTGTCCCATAGGGGTTTCTGCCATGGCCCAGGGAGGGCCGATGTTCAGGCAGTGCCACATCATCCCACGCCCCTGCCCTTGGGAGAGCGGCACGGGATGCTGCTGGGGCTGAGCACACACCGGCCCAGCCTCTGCTGCTGGCCCTCAGGGGGGACACAATATTTCAGCTGGCGACATGCTGGAAGCCTCCAGCTGCCTTCCGGAGGATTTCTGCCTCCGTGGAGCAGCTGGAAGGAGTTTCCTGTGCACAAGAGCCGGGCTGGGGCCCGAGCCGGGGCTGCCGCTGCTGCCGCTGTCCGGCCGGGCTCGGCTCCGCTGCCCAGCCCGAGGCTGTGCTCGTGTGCGGCCCCGCACGGACACCCCGCACGGACACCCCAGCACCCCCCGTTCCTCTGGGGACGCACTCGCTGCCAGCTCCTGCCAGACCCTCAGACGCCCTGAGCCCAGCGGGGTCACCCTCCCTGCGGCCGCCCGCCCTCCTGCCCCGTTCCAGTCCCAGCTCACAGCCGAGCCCAGGCCGGCTGCCAGGGACAGGGACAGGCCCTGCCCTGCTCCCAGCCGTGCCAGCAGCAGGGAAAAGCCCTTCCTCATCCCTTCTTTTCCACAGCAGTGAAGGAGGAAAAGGTTGCCCAGGACTGACCAAGTTCCATCCAGGAGCCTGGGCCCACCCCTGGGCTCCAGCAGCCCCTCGGTGCTGGAGGCTCCAGCCCCAAGCCAGGCCCCGGGAGCCACAGGTCCCCTGGAAAGGGTGGGAGCAGCACCCACCCAGCCCCTCGGCCTGCTCTGTGTCCTCATTCCCTCACGTTTTTAACCCACTCACCTCCCTCCCCCCTTTCCCACCTCTCTGGGGGGAGCCAAAAGCTCCCAGCCCAGACTCCTGCAGCTCCTGGGCCTTTCCTCCCCCAGTTCTAGGGCAGGTTTTGCACCCCAGGACCCCAAAATATGGGATGCAACTGCTCAGGCAGGAGCCCAGAGCCTGCTGAAGGCACAAGTGGGGCTGTGCCTGTGCCATGGCCCTGAGGGGCAGCAGGAGAGCTCAGAGCTCCCTTTGTGCTCCAGCTGGGCCCTGCCAGTGGCATTCAAAGGCAAGGGCTCAGCTCGGACCAAGCCATTGATGCTGTATTTAGGTCAAAATAAAAGGAAAAAAAAAGCAAACAAACAAAACAGGAAAAAGGGAAAAGGCAGCTTCCAGTCATATCTCGTTTATTAAGGTCTATGCCAGCCTCGGGAGAGCTCTTCCAGTAAGTAAACAGAGCAGGCGGCCGCATCTATAATGAATAAATTTATTGTCTTACAAAAATCATTGTCTAGAAATATGGGTATACAAGAAAACAAGATATTTGCAGTCAGACGCCTGGTGGTCAACAGCCAGTTTGATTAAAAATATCCAAACACACACAACAAAACCTTTGCGACAGATGTTAAAGCTTTTAACCAAAAAGGGAAATCCACGGGTTTTGAGCATGTGGCAGAGGAAGTTTCCTAGTTAACACTGATTCATTGTCACTAATATCAATAATACCACTTGGACTAGAGAGGTACATGATATGAAGCACAGTCAAAATTAATACATTAAATCATTGTTATATAGGCAAATTATATATGTAACGTTGTCTTAGTACTGTAGTGTCTAAGGCACTTTCTGTAATGTCAGTTTTCAGCTATTTAAACAAAAAGAACGCTAACTACTCACTGTAATACTGCTCAAAATAAAAAAACAACAACAAAACAACAACAAAAAAAAAAAAGGATTCACATCCACTGGCATGTTAACTGTAGGCAGGCAACATCCATCCATCCAGGGCGGGAGCCCCGAGCCCCGGCCCCGCAGGACCCCGGGGCTGCCGGCGGTCCCAGAGCCTCCCACGCCCTGACTCGGCCTCACATTAATAAATTAGTTTTGCCTGTGCTGTGTGTTTATTTCCCACTGGTGTTCACATTATCCCAGCCTGGGTGTCTGCAGGGCCCCGGGGGCTCTGAGCACGCAGGGCTGTACAGGGGACGGGGACCCACCTCGGTGTGCCTGGACTGCATGGACACGAACGGATGGAGCAGGTGCTGAGAACACTTCAAATGGGATTGCAGGATAAAAATGGACACTACTCACTCATCCCTACACTTCCCTCTAACACTTCCCAAGGCCGTTTTTCACAGTTCACTCAGGGGTTGTGTGCGGATCACAACAATTGGGAGAAAAGAAAGAAACAGGTGCGGTTTGGTCTTCACTGATCTGAGAGACTGCGCCCAGCCCGGGGCCGGCGAGCCCGGAGCCTGAAGGATGCTGCTGGACACAAGGCATGCACAGCCACGGCAAGGGGTCTGTCCTGGCCACCCACCCGCTGGGAATGACGCTTCTGGATTGATAAAAAAAAGTTTCATCCTTCACATGATGCTTTATAAAATGGCTTTACAATGAGTATCTGGAAAAGAGATGCACTGAACAGAGACGATCCCGGTTGTTTACTATATATAAAAAAGCAGTTGTACCTATATCTGAAGCAGGGTACAGTGTGGTGAGGCTGGAGAGCCTTAAGACATGGTTGACCTATGATAAGGAACCTTGTAGCACATGCCGAGGGTCGTAAGGCAGCTTTCCGGCCACAAGGCAGTTCCGAGGGCAGGGCAGGGCGCTCCGAGTGCTCCTGCCCGGGGCTGGAAAGGTCTCTGCATGCAGGCGGGGCCGGGCGCTACTCGGCGGGGGCGGGCGGGGCCTCGTTCACGTCGCTGCCTTTGCTCTCGGCGTCGTCGTCCGACAGCTCCAGCGAGGCGCCCTCGATGTGCAGCTGCCGCCGCCCCGAGCGGCTCGAGGAGAAGGTGATGGGCCCTCCCCTCCTGCGAGCCGGGGAACAGAGCGGGGTGAGGGTCCTGCACAGCCCGGGCCAGCCCAGAGCACCGCAGGGCTTGGCCTGGGGGGATCCTAAAGCTCAGCTCATCCCACCCCTGCCACAGCTCATCCCACACCTCCCACTGTCCCAGGCTGCTCCCAGCCCCAATGTCCAGCCTGGCCTTGGGCACTGCCAGGGATCCAGGGGCAGCCCCAGCTGCTCTGGGCACCCTGTGCCAGGGCCTGGCACCCTCACAGGGAGGAATTTCTCCCATCTAACGCTGCCCTCGGGCAGTGGGAACCATTCCCTGTGTCCTGTCCCTCCAGGCCCTTGTCCAAAGTCCCTTCAGGAACTGAAAGGTCACCCTGGCAGCCCTCCCTGCTCAGCCATGTGGGAATGGGGCAGCTCAGTCCCACAGGGAGTCTCAAAGCCCCCTCCCTGCCCAGGGAGCCAGAACCCTGAGCTCCAACACCTCTCTGGCATTCCTGCTCAGTTTATACCTCACCTTAGGTTTGCAAGTCTCCAGTAACCTAAACTGCTGTCTCTGTAGGAGCACCCAGCAGAGACAAGAGCAGGTTCTGTACAAAATTCCAAGGCTGCCAGGGAAGCTCAGCTCAGCTCAGCAGCTCCAGCCAGGCCCAGCCCCTCTGTGCCCCTCAGCGTGGCTGACGGGCTGCAGGAGCCTCATCCCTGCTGACTCCCCCCTATCCCTGGCACAGACCTGGGTCCCACAGACCTGCTCTCGAGGAAACTGCTGCAACATCCCCAAAAGTGAGGGCCAGGAAAAACGGGGCCAGCACCAACCACTGGAAAGGCACAACTGAACCACCTCCTCTGTCACATTTACCTGTGGCTGGGTTGAACTGGCTACCCAGGGAACCTGCCAATGGAAACTCTGAGGAGTCTGAGCTCAGGAGCTGTCAGGAATATCCCTGTGGAATATCTGGCAGCTTCCTTGTTCCCATCACCAGGCTCCGGTTTGACCCATTCCCTCATCTCAGCAGTTCCCAGCTGGATGTTCCCCAGGGACGATGGAGGGTCTGCGGGCTCAGAAGGGCTTGGGTAGATCCCAGTCCCAGTGTTCCAGTGGCACTGACCTTAGCCTGTTTTTGAGGGTGCTGACCTCCCGGCTCAGCCCCTCGTTGGCCTCCGTGGCATCGTCCAGCTCCCGCTGCAGCTTGCGCCGGGACGCGTTGGCGCGCGTGGCCTCCTCCTCCGCCTCCTCCAGCTGCCGCTTCAGCTGCTTCATCCTGGCATTGGCCTTCTCCATCTGCAGCCAAAGCCGGCACTCAGGGTCACCCCAACAGCTGCACCCCAACCCTGCTCCCCCCGGCTGGGGACGCAGCACAGCCTCAGCGCCCGGGAACACCACGGAGCTCCTGGCTCTGGCAGAGCAGGCTGGGAACAGCCCAGCCCAGCAGAGCTCACACACACAGGGAGAATCCCTGCTGGGCTTTCTCTGCTGGTTTAACCATCACTGTAGATTCCCTTAGGTATTTCCATTCCAATTCCTCTTCACAAGCCCTTCCCACCCCAGGGAGGTTTTCCTGACCCCCACACACCTGCTCCTTGTACTGGTCCGCGTGGCGCCGCTCGTCCTCCACCTGCATGAAAACCTCCTTCAGCTTCTTCTCCGTGCGGCGCACCAGCTTGTTGGCAGCTGCTCTTTCCCTGGAACAATCCAAAGCCATCCTTTGTCCCAGTACTTGAGGGCTGGGAACACGGGATCTGTCCCTCCTGAAGGTGTAACTGAGCTCTCTGCACATGCCAGACACCAGCAATGGAACTGACTCATGCCAGGGGCTGCCTGGGATGCAGGGATGCAGCTCTCAGAGCACAAAGCCTTTGCCCTGGGGCCATGTGAGCATGGAAAGAGGGCTCAGAGGGTGCCCTCACAACGAGATTGGACAGAGCAGCTTTAAAGATGCTGCTTAACCAGTAACACGGGCCTGCTGCAGAGCCCAGGGCACAGAAAGGACAGAGGTGGCGGTAGGACCAGCTGCAGATGGGGGGAGGAACCAGCTAAAAAAGTGAATTTTGAGAATAGGATTGAAAGGACAGATGGATAATTCACTGCAGAAAGACTTCTGGAGAGCACAGGATTAGTCTCAAACTGTCCCACCTAAGCTGTTCCTCTAACCAAGCAACCAGGGGTCTCAAGGGGACATTTCACCTTGTCCCAGGAAACTCCTGCAGCACCCTGTGGCTCTGCGACATCAACACCTTGCAGGGTTCATCCAGCTGGCAGGAAGCAAATAGATTCTGAAACTCCCAACCCCAGTTACTCTACAGCTGCCTTGGTAAAGTTTATCCCCTAAACAGGAGTCTCCAGACAATAAACCCAAGGCCTTTCAGAAACTTCCAGCATGGAACTTTCAGCTCTTTAACCCATACAGGCAACCAGGTTTTTCCCCTTACTTGGCTTCCTGCTCGAGCTGTTCTTCGAGCTGTGCAATCTTGGCTTCTAGAGTAGAAATTGTTGCCTTGAATTTGGACTTGACAGAGCCCTCCAGTTCCTGCAGCTTGGCCTTGAGCTCCTTGTTCTGCCTCTCCAGCTGCTGCCGCGCGTTCTCACTCTTCTGGGCCGCGCTGCGCTCGCCAGCCAGCTCCGAGTTAAGCGTGTCCACCTGGCAGGGAGGGGACAGGGGTCACTCAGTGCCACCAGAGCCTCCGTGGATGTCACCCCCAGCAGCGGCTGCCCCTGGGCTCACCTGCAGCGTGGTCTTTCGGAAGCGCTCGTTGAGCAGCTCCATGTTGCTCTGCTCCTCCTCCAGCTCCTCCTCCAGCTGGGCAATCCGAGCCTCCAGCCGGCGCTTCTCGTCCAGCAGCGCTGACCTGCACAGGGGAAGGGGTCAGGGCGTGTCCAGAGCCCACAGAGCTCCTGGGGAGGTCACTTAGGATCAGGGAGTCTCCTGAGCTAGAAGGGATCCAGAAAGATCCAGCCCCTGGCCCTGCACAGACACCCCAACACTCCCACCCTGGGCATCCCTGGCAGTGCTGTCCCAATGCTCCTGGAGCTCTGGCAGCCTCGGGGCCGTGCCCATTCCCTGGGGAGCCTGGGCAGTGCCCAGCACCCTCTGGGGGAAGAACCTTTCCCTAGGATCCAGCCTGAGCCTCCCTGTCCCAGCCCAGACTCACTTTCCAGAGGCGCTGTTGGCGATCTCGTCCGCCAGCTCGTCCCGCTCCTGCTCCGCGTGCCGCCGGGCGCGCTCCGACGCCGCGAACTCCTGCCGAGGGTGGGAAAGAGTCAGTGCAGCCTCGGGAACCCTACAGCTTCGGCAAACAGCTCGGCCTCCTAACAGCTTCTGGGAGATGCTGTGAACTGGGATATCCCTGGGGGCTTTTAATGGATAAGCCAGCAGGACACATCAGCCGGATATTCCCGCACTGCCCGGGGACTGCAATGGGGTTACTTCTCCCTGTTCCCCACACAAAGCAAGGCGAAGAAAATCCAGGAAGATCAGTAACACCCAAGCCCTCAGCAGCAGGAGCAACCACTGTACCACATGCTCTGACCGACACAGTCAGTGTACAGCAGGTGCTAAATTAAGCAAATGTTTTAGGTTCTCACAGAGCTCTCAGCATGAAGGCAAGAAGAGAATAAAAACTGAAAAGCTTTAGCACAACAGCACACACAGCACTGAACCCCAGATTATAAATCCCTTAAGTGGCAGAAACACTCAAGCATTTGCTAAGGACAATTAAATGCTCTACGAGTGCCACACTGATGCCTGAAGGCCACCAAAGTCCGCCTGGAGAAGCTCCAGGCAGTGCCACGTTATCTGTGAAGGCTCCAAGGGAAGGGTGGTGAGTCTGGACAACTGCTGCAGGCCTTGTTCTGCAGCTAAAGCAGACAAGAGAGGCACAGGGACACTCTGCAGTCTGACCTTGTGGCAGCACAGGGCGAGAGTGGAAGATGAGAGAGAGGCAGCAAGACTTGGAGCTCTTACATAAAGTGCCAACATTGATGCCCATAAGAGAAAGGGCTGAGAGGGCAGAGGGATAAACCTCCACACACACAAATGGTTCACTGAGGCCAGAGAGGGAATTGTAAATATATAAACCCTAAGAACCCATTTCAGTGCTGACACTGAACACTGCACCTCTCAGAGACTCCTGAACCACCCAGCACACCGTAGGGAAGGCTCGAGTGTGTTTAAGCAGCAGTAAAGCTTCCCTGCTATCCAGGAAGCCCAGACTCCTGGAATGACTCCTATGAAGCTGTAAAGACCTCAGTGATGACCTGGAGCAGGGGAACCAGAGTTCTCCTGGCTCCCATTTCTCTGGTCAACTCACTACCTTGTTTTTTAATATTTTCACTCTCTGCCTTACTCTGGGAAGAAAAACAAATCTCTTGGATTTCCAACTCACCTCTTGGAGCTGGAGTATTTCTGCTTCGAGACTTTTGAGCTTCTTCTCACTCTCTTTGGACTGGGCAAAGATCTCATCCCTGGATGCTCGGGCCTCTTCCAGCTCCCGCTGGTAGTCCTTCATCTGAGCCTGCAGGTGGAAAGCAGGGTAAGGAACAGCCAGGCTGCATTAGGACAATCACAAGATCCATTCTAGCTCTGATGCATTCCAGCCCCTAAGAGATAAAGCTTTTCTCCTTAAGTGGCTTCATTCCACTTAAAGGCATTTCCAGTTCTTCTGTATTGTAGAAGTTCATTTTCTCATCCTTCCACCCTTCAATGCCTGGTCAGAAATATCACATTCCAAGACTCCAAGCATTCCACAGAATTATAGAGTGGAATTTTAGAATGGCCTGAGCTGGAAGGGACCTTAATTATCATCCAGTCACACCCCTGCCATGGCAGGGACACCTTCCACTATCCCAGGTTGCTCCAAGCTCCATCCAACCTGGCCTTGGACACCTCTAGGGATGTGGAAAGTGTTTTTTGTGGCAGGGGGGTTTGGAATGAGATGAGCCTAAAGGTTCCTTCCAACCCAAACCATTCTGAGAGTCTGTAAAAGGGTAAGTTTTGAGTAGAGCATAAATCCAGGTCAGATACTCTCAGACCCATGAGTGGAGTCTGATTCTCCCTCTGCCTTCAGCTGCACTGAATGGAAGCAGTCCCTGGGCAGCTCCCAGGACAGAACCAGCTCCCTGATCAGCTGTGCCTACCTGGAGCTTCCTGAGCTGTTTGATGGCCTCATCCCGGGCCTTGTTTGCAGCCTCTATCTGCCCCTCCAGGTCCTTCAGGTCCATCTCCAGTTTCTTCTTGGCTGCCACGGCCAGCGCCCGCTGCTTGCGCTCGTCCTCCAGCTCGGCCTCCAGCTCCCGCACCTGGGGACCACGGGCAGGATCAGCCCCTGCAGGGCCACACAGCCCTCAGCAGGGCAGGGACCCCAAAAGGCCTGCCCAGAGCACAGGGACACCTCTCCATGGGAAAAGGCCACGGAATGGCAGCTAGGGGGAAGGCACTGTGGATGGCAAGGCCAAATCCCAAATGGAAGTAGAGACCTCTGCACTGAGCAAAAGGGAAACCCGAGGAAAGAACTCGGCATCTGGAGCATCTCCATTTCAGCCTCCTGCCCACCACTCCCATCCACCACAGGGGATGGCTCCAGGGCAGATGTCACTAACTCTGATGGAAAATAAGAACTAGAATCACCTCGTTGTGTCAAGGAAACAATGAAACCATTCCCTTTGAATGCCTGTTACTGGCATTTATACACCAACAACTTCTTTTCCCAAAACAAAACAGGAGTGTGTGAACAGCCAGGCCACATGGACTGAGCCAAACCTATGCAAAAATAAACTGAGCCAGAAATGCCACACGTTACCAACAGGAAAGAATGTTTTGTTTGGAAGCAAATCTCCCTCCCAGTGCAAGGTCAGGAGCTCTTGTCCAGTTGAGGTAACAGCAACTGTGTACTGCAGTGACCTTCCAAACCCTCCAGGCCAGGTTTATTCCTAAGATATCTCTACACTGGTGATTCTCAGATTTTGTTTTCCTGTGATAAATCTTGAAATACTGGCTGGCTTATTCCTCAACACTTAATGTTAATTTAGAACCATCTTCTCTTACAAACATGGAACTCTAAAGGCATTTCTTGAGGCTCTTCTGATCTCTGTGTTCCCAGAATTCTCAAGCCCAGTGAACCTGGAAGCTCTGCCATGATTTTCATTTGGGAATCTGTTCAGTTAATTTTTGAGTCTATCTCCGCATCCATGGATTTGTTCCTGGATATCAAACAGGATGGGCTTGAAAATGCAACTGAGATATCCCTGTCCTGGGAATACACCCAGGCAGCAACAGCCAAACCTCGTGAGTGGTTTTGGATGCCACGAGCAGCTGCCTGGCACTGCCTGGTGGCAGTGGCCAGTCCTCAGCCAGAACTACTGTATGGTTTGTAAAAATTCTATGGTTTGGGATTTCCATAGGATGGAATCTTTAAGCAAAGTTTTATTCTTCTGGTAGCACAGAGGCCCAGAATTCTGGCAAAAGACCCTCCCCCCCTTCTGACTACAACACAGAGTAAACCAGACATACTTGTTTCACCAGCATCCTCTTCTTCTCCTCATTCTGTTCATCTCTGGCTTGCAGATCTCTGTCAAACTGGGCTTTCATAGCCTGCATGTTCACCTCCAGACGGAGTTTGGCATCTTCTGTGGCCTGCAGTTCATCTTCCAGCTCCTCCAGCTGAGTCCTCATCTCCTCCACCTGCTGCTCCAGGGTTCTCTTGGACTTCTCCAGCTCGTGGACCTAAGGCACAAACCCTGATCACAGCCTGTCCTTCAGGGACCTCACACCAGCAGCTTCGAGCAGCAGGACAGGTCAGGGACTGCATTTTGTGGCCCTCTGAGCTGGACAATGAATCAGAACAGGCAGAGCAACAGTGGGGGGCTGAAGCAGAGGCCCCAGAGGGTCAGTGCAGACCCACACCCCTCACCCAGGCCTGGCAGAAGGGCAGATCTGCTTCTTGGATAATCATGTGGGGCTGTGACAGGGGCCTTTGCTGCTGCCTCAGCTGGGTGCAGGAGGGAGGACACTGAAGGGTCACAGTTCTGCTCTGCCTTCGCTTCAACCACGTCCTGCAACCCAGCTTGACCAAAGGTAACAGAAATCCTCATTATCCCTCATTTACACACAAAAATACACCCAGCAACACAAAAATGAGGAAGTGGCTGTCCCCATCTATCAGAGCAGCAACACATAACCAGTTCTGTCTGACCACAGTCCCACCTCCAGTGATCCAAAAGTATAAAACTGACATTTGGAATCCTCCATGCAGAGGGGGAGAACACAGCTTTTGAAGAGGCCTCATGTTAACAAGGACCAGCCCCTTATTCTGGGCATTAATTCCTCCAGCATTTTGGGTCAGCTTCAGAAAGTTCTGTTCTTGTGTCACAGACCCTTCTCCCACCAGGGAGCTTTCCCTCTTAGTCCCAGTGTGGAACCATACTTACATTTTTGCCCACATCATCTTTGGAGCTCATCAAATCTTCCATATCTGCACGCAGCTGCTTGTTCTGCCTTTCAAATTCCTCCTTGGCTTCCAGGGCCTCCTCCAGGGCCCGAGCCAGGGACAGGGCTTTGGTTTCCTTCTCCCTCGCCTCTGCCTCAGCACGATCTCGCTCCTCTGCATATCTGGCAGAAATGTTCTTTTCTTCTGCCAGCATCTGAACAGAAGAAACAATTAATCTATCTCTTAAGCTCCACAATCAGGTCCTTCCTGCCTCAGGTGTTTTATTCAGGAAGTGGTTCATGCTCTAAGTTTAACTGGCCTTCAGGAGCTGTCTGGTCCATCAGTCGTGATCAAAGTACCAGTAAGAGAACAGCTACAGCTCCTCTGGGAGGAGAGGAGGAAAGCAAGCTACTCATCAAGACTCAAGTTTCATATGATTTCCATCTTTCACTCTTCAGATCGTTTTTTTAGTCTACCTTGAGGGATTACAATAAAACTCTTAAGTTTTCGTTTCAGCATAAGTCTCTTTTTGTATATGAAGAGCTGATTACTTGATCTAACAAGCCTCAGAGATGGCATTTGGCTCACAAAATTGGGAGTGGCAAGTTCCTCTTAACAAAGGCCAGCTGCTCACAGGATTATCAATAACCACAGCACTCCTGTCAGACCCTTCTTTATACAAGGCTCATTTCTGCAGCAACACTAAAAACAAGATGCTGCTTAAAAATCCTAAAAAGCCAGGAAGATGACAGGAGACTGGAGTACCTGATCAAACTTCTTCTGCTTTTTCTCCAAGTTGGAGACAATCTGGCGCTGGTGATCCAGATCCACCATCAGGTCATCCAGCTCCTGCTGCAAGCGGTTCTTGGTCTTCTCCAGTTTGTCATAAGCCAGAGCCTTCTCCTCCAGGCGCTGGCTTAGGGACTCCATGTCCTTCAACAGCTTCTTCTTAGTCTCCTCCAGGCCTTCAATGGTTCCCAAGTCATCATCTACCTTCTTCTTGGCCTCAGCCAACTGAAATTCAATAAAAACAAGTGAAGTCCCTCAGTGCATCACGAGAGGGAGGAAAGGCACCCAGGGGCAAAGTGCAAAAGCAGGAAGAGATGTTGCTGCAAGCTCAGGGAACACAAAAACTGGGAGTTTCCAGGGTGCTAAGCAGGGCAAAGCCCTGCCCATCACAGATCACTGCACACATCATCACTGCAATGGAGAAAGGCCACAGGAAACTTCATCCCACAATCTGCTCCAGCACCTGTGGAGGTTCCCTGATGTGTTCCCCAAAGCTCTGGGACAGCGGTTTGGGACACCTCACACAAGCCTCCACTCACAGCAGCTTACCTGGGCCTGCAAGGCCAGCATCTGTTTCTCCAGGTTCTTCCTGGCCTCCTCTTCCTCCTCCTGCTGCTCTTGCAGGTTGTTTTTCTCCTCTTCCAGCTGCCTTATCCTGCTGCTGAGGTTGAGCTTCTGGCGGGTTTCCTCCTGGAGCAGCTCCTGGAACACAGGCATGGGCAGAGCTGAGTGTGCTCTGAAACCCCCACAACTCCACCTGTGGAGTTTCAGGTTTATTTTTGTCTCAGATTTTGGGACAAGGACATGCTTTATGAAGACATCTGTTACTTGGGTTTTCAAAAAGCCACTGACCATTCATTTTGGGCACTTTTAAACCTTCATAAAGCTTACTTCTGATCAGGGAATTCATGCCAGAGTCTGTTCTAGAAGTTAATGGGTGATGCTTTTCCACCTTTCAAGGGACTAGCACAGAAGTCACCTTCAAAATGCATTTTCCTTTCTTCAGACAAGCACAGAGCACCTATTTTAAACCACCTGGGAAGAACATGGGGCAGCAAATCCTGCAATGGCACAATGCTTCCAGGTTTTTCTGCATTGCCTAAAGATAAAGGTCACTTTAAAGGTGGAAACTTCTGTCTTAACAAAGTAATGAAAGGTGTAACGTAACCCCCATCCCATCCCCTCTCCCCCATCCTGCTCCCTACAAACCCCTCCAGTTGTGATTAACATCATTCAAGGAGTTCTGCAGTTAAGTGGTCACCATTAGAACTTTTATACAGGGAAGACAAAATGCATTGAAGTCATGAGTATCTGCAGAAAGCTGCATTTTCTTAATTAAGAACCAAAGCCTGACAGTTTGAACTTCAGCTGTAAGAATTTGAAGCTGTCAGTAGAAGACAGGGTTTTGTTCCTCATATACCCCACGGATATTGACATTAAATTCTACCTGGAAAGGGGTTTTTTATTTGATTCTTATCTCCCACAAAGATATAAAAGAGAACTACCAGCTATCAGGTAGTGAAGCTCAGACAATGAAAACTTGGTTCCACATCCACTGGACTCAACAGGAAATTCAGCTTCTACCCAGGGGACTTCCCAAAGCATGAATGAAAATGTATTTTCTGTTAGCAGTCAGCATTTCCCTGAGGAGCAAAGCTCCAGTGCCAAGCTCAGCTTTGCTGCACACACACCTGTGTATCCTGAAGCTGAGATTCCAAACTGGCTGCATCCTTGGCAAACTTGATGCCTTTCTTCTCTGCCTCCTCCAGGAGACTGGAGACATTATCCAGCTCATTCTGCAAAGCAAGCAGCCCAAAGGTAACAGCACAGCCCAAACCCCACTGGGAGCTGGAACTGCACAACACAAAACCTCAACAAATTCCAGGTATGGGAAGGCAGCAACAGAGCCCAGCAGAGAGAGACCAGCTAAAAATACTGAGGTGTGGCTACAGAACTGAAGCTGAATGTCAGTCCTGAAGTGCAGTAACAAAGCAAGAGTTATGCTATTAAGCTCTGGTACTTAGCACAGCACTTTGTTCTGATCCCTGCATTCACACTTTAATGCTATTTTAATTCTAGGACCATATATTTCATGGAAGCATTAATTCAGGGATTATCAGGGTGGCAGCTGGGTTTAAAGCATCGCTGCAAGAGAAGAGGTTACTGCCAGGTGCCAGTGTATTATTTTGGGCTACACTACTTTTATATACAGTGAGGACAGCCTGAAAGCTTCCTCCACAGAGAACTGGGCCGTTCCCTTTTTGAAGTGCTTCAGCTGGATCTACCTGAAGTCCTCATGGCTGTGCTTCAGAGGTCAGCCATGGCTGCATTTTGCCTGTTTGCTCCATTTCCCAGAAAAATGGGCCTGTGCTTGCAATCCCTCCCTGCCAGCTTTGAGCACAAAAGCAAACCTGTGGCCACCATGAATTTTTGCTCACACCTATGGAAAAGCTCAGCTCAATCTACTCAATTCCACAGCCAAGCCAAAATCCCGTATTCCAGCTGGACTGTGCAGAGCTCCCTGTAGGATTTGCTCTCCAGGATGGAAGCCACATCCTTCAAAGCCACTGTAACTCTTGCACAGCCCAGAACATTCAGGATTGATGTCACAGCTGTCCAGTTTCTCCATCTGAAGCACATCACCACTTTAGGGCCTCCCAACTCCATGAGAGCCCTTCACTGAGGTCACCTCCCACATCCTCCACAGGCCATTTCTGCACTTGGTTACAACTTCGAGTTCCTTGCCTGTTTTCCAGGATTTTAGGACTTCCAGAGCCTTACCTGCAGTTTGTTCGCCTTCTCCGCCAGCTCCACCCTCAGCCTCTCCCCTTCTGACACCTTTGCAGTCAGCTCCTGCACCTGAGCATCGAGTTTCTTCCTCTTGTGCTCAGACTCTGCCTTGACCTGTTGCAGCACCTTCACCTCGCACGCCAGCTCCTTGTTGTCAGACTCTAAGCCTTGCTTGTTCTTTTCAAGGTTTGCCTTGAACTAGGAAAGACAAAGGGGAAGAAATTCAACACTTTGTTAAAAGGTGAATATTTCCTGCTCCAAGTGGTTCTGCAGATCAGGTTTCCATGTTCAGACTGAAGCCAAGTGCTCAGCAAGATGTGAGCAGGGAGTGTTGGAAGCGCTGCTGAGTGACGTTGTGTGTGTGTCAGGTGAAGACTGAGTGAATTCAGGGGGCTCCTCTCCCAGCCAGCACAGGTAACAGTGAGGACCAGGACAGGCAGGATCTGGGATGGCAGCACTGGAAATGACTGTTTTGGTAGCACTGCAAGGAGGAAGGAATGTGCCCATTAACAGATCAGCATGGCTCATCTCACAGAAATAAAAGGGAAGGTATGAACCAAAGCTGCCCTGATTTGAGTAGGCAGAGCAGCCTGGAAGTGCAGAACAAAGCAATTCTCAGCACTGCAGTGACATTTGTCAAAAGCCTTTTTAAAAAGCAGTAATTGGCATAAGGGATGTTTCAGTGTCATTCTTGCTGTATCACCAGGGCTGACACCATCTTGTCACAGGAGCTTTGTTTCAGATTGCAGGGTATTTTTCCATCTTTTCATGCTCTTATTGAGAATATTTATTGAACAAGGAGCACAAGACATGCAGAAGATTTTTAGGGGAATAAAGCCAGTAAAAAACAGTCTAACTATATTTCTCACTTAATTAAAAATACTAAGAAATCTTGTGAAGCATTCCCTACATAAAAACATCCCTACAGGATATGAGTAGTCTACACACACATTTGTAATGACCCCAACTCTAATTTCAAGACCTAGAGACTTCTTCTTTTGGCAGTGTTGGAATAATCCTCCTTCAGAACAAGAACAGGAGCCACATGATGCACCTGTGCCTCCTGCTGCCTGCTCTGGTGCTGGTGGCCAGAGCACACAGCTCAGATGTGCTGCTAAATAGCTGCAGCATCGTCAGACCAGCAGGATAAATCTCAGCTGCAATTGTGATGCACTTTTAGAGGACAGCTTAGCTCTGTGACCATGGAAAACCTTAGCTCAGCTGCCATGGAAGGAACCAGGCCACCTATGGTACTTATAAAAACTCCTGAAGCAGAAAGTTCATTTTCTCCTCACCCTTTTGGCCTGTTCAAGCTGTTCAGAGAGCTCCTCCAGGGCAGTAGCATGCCTCTGCCTGATCTCCTGGATCTGGGCTTCATGGTTTTTTGTCTCCTCTTCAATTGCTTTCTTCAGTTCAGCCACCTCCTGCTCTCGCTTTGTCCTGGAGGAAGGGTCATCAAAAAATCAACATTTCAGCCTTTGTAAATCAAAGATGAATTTCAATGGTGCTTTCTTACACAGACCATGATCCTACCTCAGCTCTTGCTGGGCTGCAGTGGTATCCAAAGTATCTTCCAGTTCAGTTTTTAAAGCCTCCAACTCTTCACTCAAATCCCTTTTCTGCTTTTCTGCCTTATTCCGTGACGCCTTCTCAGACTCCAGGTCCTCCTGGAGCTCTGCAATCTGAGCCTGCAGCTCCCTGATCACCTTCAGTGCATTGTTCTTCTGAACTGCTTCTTCATCCCCTCTGTCAAACACAGGCACCACAGTTAATGGGATTTCACCTCCTCTCATAACTATCTGCCTCGATTACCTACAAAAATATCTTAACTTTTCCACTAGAATAAAATAAACCTAAAAAATTATAGAATGGTTGGGTTGGAAGGGATCTTAAACATCATCAAATTGCCACCCTGTGCCATGGGCAGGGACATCTTCCACTATCCCAGGTTACTCCAAGCCCCATCCAGCCTGGCCTTGGACACTGCCAGGGATAGATAACAGATACTACAGATAAAAGCCCACAGTTACTCTCAAGACCCCACCAAGGCTCACTATCAGAATGATCAAGCTTTAGTTTACAGTCAAGTATTCTGATTTTGTAGATCTCAACAGTGCCCAGAAATGTTCCATCTGTAGAATTTCCTCTTCCTGCAAAATTATACTTAAAAAATACAGATGATTTCAGCATAACATGGGACTGCAGGAGTATCACACAGACCCAGATAAAGTCTGTCCTGCCCAGCACTTTGTTAAAACCCACTGAGAAATACACATTCTTCCCTCCTGAGGCTGAATTTTGGGAGATTAAAAAAGCTTCCAGAGCCCAAACGCTATGACACCACGTGAAACTTCTTTTTGCAGGTTTGCAAGGATGCTGAGGGATCACTGAATTCCTTTAAATTTGCCATGTCTGTGCACAGCACAGGGGTCCAGAGCTGCTCCAGAGCTCTGCTATTCCAGCGTTCCCAGCTCTTATTGCAGCCAGGTGAGATTCAGTTTGGGGGAGCAGGTTTGTCCCACACTGACCTGGCCAGGGCAGCCTGCAGCTCCTCCTCTTTCTTGGCCAGCTGGATCTTCAGCTCCTCAATCTGGGCTTGCAGCTCAGCTATTTGGTCCTGCAGGTCTGTTGTCTCCCCATCCAGTTTTCTTTTAGCTTTTTCTAACTCTTGACGGGTCTTCTCCTCCTTTTTTAGGCGTTCTAAAGGAAGCAAAGAATTGAATTCATGTGGAATTGTTTCTCTTGTCACCCTCAGGGGGTTTGGGGTAGCAGGAGGGTGGGAAGTTTAATTTATGCTGCCTCAATTCTTTCTCCAGTCTGAAGAAAAATGAAATAGCAAAGGAGAACTGCATGATTTAGTCAGAAAGTCAGGGGAAAGTCTGTGACAACTGTGAATTGTTTGAGATGAGGCAACAGAAACATCTTGGTGGAAAATAAGGAGTGGGATCTAACAGACCAGCTTGAGCTGTTAGGCCAGACAATCCCAGAAATCAACACTCAAAAAGAAGATAAACTATGGACTGGAACAAATGCTGGCTTGCCTGGCTTTGGAAGGGCTAGGCCAGACTCAAAAAGGTCTACTGGAAAACAGCACAGCTTAAAGAGAACTTGAACAAACCATTTTTGCAAGTACCTGTGCTGTTTAATCACATCCCACCAATACTGAGCAAAACTCTGCAACCCTGAGAGCTTCCTCCCAGTGACTGACCTGTGTAGCCAGGATACTCCTGCCCTAAGGAATTCTTTGGGACAACCATCCCATTGCACTGCCACAGCAATCAAACATGTCCTTGACTCTGGTGGCACAGTCAGACAGACCCTGGCTGTGCTGCCCACATCCACTGCTGAGCAGGGGTGGAACAGAGCTCAGCCACAGAAGGTTTTGCTGAGCAGAACAATTCTAAAGGCACTGGCATATATTTAGGATTCCATGTGATAACAGGAGTTATTACCCTTGTTCAATACTTTGTGGGCCCTCAGTGCAGAGATTTCCCTCTCACCCTTCCTAAGCCTCCTCCTGGACCAGGATCTTCAACATGGAAAGGGAGCCATGGTCAAGAATCACCTCAGAGCCACCCTGGGCTATCTGGGATTTTCCAGACAACTCAAAGCAACACAGCTTTTCTCTCAACAGTTTCACATTCCCAAAGAACTGTACTCTTCCCTCTGTTTTTACATTAAGTTCCTGGTGAGTGACAGTTAGAGCAGTGTCACAAGACCCAGTTTTGTAACTGAGAAAGTTCACAGCAAACTGAATTAATTTTTTTCCCCAAATATCAGTGCCTAGCAGTGCCAAGACTCTAGCAGAGAGACGTTAATGGCTTCTTGAATCATCTCCAAGAGCAAATATCATTTTACTCTGCTTTCCTAGCCCAGAAATTGCATGCCTTAAATATAAGCTTTAATTTCCACTTCTAAGGTCATCAGTCTCGGAATGGCTCTGTAACCAAACACATCTGTCAAGTTCCTAGTCCTGATTTAAGCACAGAGCAGCTCCAGCATTATTTTCCAGTGAGTAAAGCTTACTTAGACCCATCTTAAGGTCTCTGAATGCAACTGTTAAAGACAAGGTTCATCAATCACTGCTACCCCTGTTAGTTCAATACCTTCCTATACAGATAAGGTAAAACTTTGATATTCTTCCAGAAGCACATCAGCCTTAAAGTATGTAGCAAGACAGGCTACAACACACCAAGTGCAAGAACTATTCCCAAATTAGGGCACAGAGAGCAACTTTGTCTTATTCTTTTGCAACTTTGACTTGGCAGCTCATTAATGTTGCACAGTATCTACAGTAATTAAAAAAAACCAACATAAAACCAAGAGAGGTTGCATATGGGGCAGGTTCAGCTAGTGACAACACTGGCAGAACAATCAGAAATAAATGGAACCATTTGAGATGGAATCACAGAATGGTTTGTGTTGGAAGGGACCTTAAAGCTCATCTCATTCCAACCCCCTGCCTTGGGCAGGGACACCTCCCACCAGACCAGGCTGCTCATTAAAAATAAAGCACTGTAAAATAAAGTATGTCTATAAATACAAGGCAGATAAAACATTAAGAAAAGCAAAATAATTGAGATCTGCTTGTTAAAAAACAATCCCGGAAGCCTGAAGAGTGCCTGCTGCCATTCCTACAGGAATACATTGCTCTGGTGTAAGAGAAGAGTGGGAGCAACTTCCCAGGAGCCAGGATGCTTTCCCCTGGTGCTAATGGATACAGGCAACAGCAGGAATTTCTGAGTGTGTCTGTAAAGGAAACAGATTCTCAAAAATGAAAACCTGACAAGTTCAGCAGGAGAGAGACTGAGCAGCCAGATGCAACAAGTCTTGCAAGAGACACAAATTTCCTTCAGGAATTGGCTGAAATAGCAGCTATTGAGTATCTGCAGCTCAGGTTACACTTCACAGGCTGAGCAGACACTGCATTCCCTGTCCCAAGTGATCCATTCCCTCCTGGCACCATGTCCAAGCTGTTCCCAGGCCATTCCAGGCAGAACAAACCTTCCAAATCAGTGATCATCATTTCCTGCTTGTTCTTCAGCTTGGCCAAGTTCTTGGCTTTTTCTTCTTCTTCAGCCAGCTGAGAAGAGCATTCAGCAATCCGATCCTCCATCAGCTTCTTTTCCTGGGGAGGAGGAAGAAACAAAAAATAGTTTCTTAAACTCAACCTGAAGAATCCCAAAGCAATGCAAATAAAGGAATGTACAAAACCCACTGGGGGATAGCACAGAGCACATTTCAAGTGACTGTCAGTATTAAGGATCAACTGGAATTGTGGGGAAACATGAACACTTATTTTCCAAGAGAGACCTGGAAGTCAGCACACAGGAGGCCTGGCTTTAGGGCAGCATTAGAAAACTGTTTGCAAAGAACAATGGCAGCTACAAAGAGTTCCTCCAGGTCTAAGATTTGGGAGAGTCATGAAGGGAAAGTGCATGACAAACTCCCTCTGGGAAGTCAGGCCAAACTCCTCTGCAGCGTCTCAGCCTTGCCCTGTTCACAGCCCTCAAGTGTCCAGGTGCAAAGGTCACAGATCCTGTGCCAGCAGCTTTGAGAGCTGTCCCTTGGCACCTCCACACTGCTCTCACCTTCAGAAATTTGGAATTTTGGTCCTCCAGCAGTAGGATCTCCTCCTCCATCTTCTTGATCTTTGCTTCAGCTGTCACTTTCTCAAGCTGCAGCTTCTGCCGAGCTCCCTCCTCCTCATCAAGCTGCTCCTCCAGGTCCTGGGAAGAGACACAACTGCATCTGTGCATCTTCCAGGTTATCCATGTGGTAACATTTATTTTTTTTAATTTAGTGACAGAGATGTGTTATTGTGAAAAGCCTCTTACCCTAACACACACTAAACCCACATTTCCTTGTTGGATCCATTTACAGGATCAATGATCTGGTAAGAAAATTAAGGGCCATGGGATACACATGGAATTTTTGATGCTCTGAATTCCAGCTTTGGGTGAAATGTGCTGTCTAGGAAACACCCACTCACTTCCACAGTCTTTCACCTTCCTAATTCCAACTATAAAATAAAAAATCTGTCATCAATGACAACCAAATCAGATCAGGCTTTTTATGTCAGAGACTTCCCAGCACACTGCACCTGAACGGGGCACCTGGTGGGAAAATGCCAGGATGTGGGAAGAGATTCCAAAGGAAACTGCTCTTCTTGTTTCAAAGTCACAGCTGAGACAGTTCAGTTATTGGCACAAAGAGGTAAAAAGCAATAATGCACTGTGCTTCTGAGGGTCATTTGTGGGTTTAAATATCATTCATTTAAATATGATTAATGGACATCTATGAAAAGGCATCAAGAGCTGTGAGAAGTGGAGTTTATTTCCTCTTCAACTACTTTTAATATTTTGAAAGACAGCTAAGTTCTCAGCTACTCCCTTTTTCAGGGACACCATTTTTTAAAAGGAAGCATCTAAATAATCTGATTTTCAAAAAAACCTCAACCAAGTAACTTGGAGGAAATGACACTGTCTTAGTAAAGTGAAATGAGGAATATTCTTCATGATGTTCACTGGAATTCAGTCAAAAAACAACATTTCTGCCACAAGTGACACCATCCCATCAGCCTGCAAGCCCCATGCAGTCATTCCTGGCTCCTGCCCTCTCAGCAGCACTTTGCTGCCTTTAATTATCTCTCAGCACACACTGACAGGGCATCCTGACTTTCTGTCCTCACCCTCACCTGCCTGGAGACCACACAAAGCTCATCACACTGAACACAGGGAGAGAAGAGAAAAAAATTCATCTTATTCCACTCAGGAGCCAAATTCCTCTGTCCTGCAGAGATGCTGAGGGAGCTTCCCCATGCCCCTTTTCCATCTCCAGTCACTGAGAACCATACCTGGATATGGCCCTGCATTTTCTTCTTCTCATTCTGCAATATTTGGTTTCTTTCCTCCTCCTCCTCGACCCTGGACTCCAAATCATGGAGAATTTCTTCCAGCTCTTGCTTTTTGGCAGCCAAGCGAGCCCTCATCTCCTCAGCCTCTGCAAAGAGCTCTGTCTCAGCCTGGAGCTGCTCTGCAAGGATGTTCTTCTCCTCCAGTACCTGCAAATACAAAAGGCAGCAAAGCTTGAAAAATGACACTCCAGAGTCTCTCGTGAGAGATCACACCTGTGGCAGCTACAGAGGTACTTAAAGGCCAAGTTCTGCTCCAATTCCTGACTCCCTGGTTAACATCCCAACCCAAAGACTTTCAGAAGAGGCTTTAGCAGCAGCTTTGGCTCCAGCACCATTTCCTGGACTGCCCCCTGCACTGATCCCTGCAGAGTGGCAGAGCAGTGCCATGGGCTGATCCTGGCACTTGGAGACATCAGAACTTCTGGCCAGTCCCAATCCCCAGCTCTGAGGATGCCACTTGTCCCTGGGCGTGGAGCCACTGACTGCCACTCCTGGAGTGCCCCCATCCAGCCCATTCCTTCTCCACTGAGGGGTCCATCCATGAACTCCATGTCTCTCTGGTTTAGAGACCAGGATGTCCTGTGGGACAGTGCCAAATGCACAAGTCCAGGTAGATGACACCAAAATTGCTCTTCCCTTATCCACCAAATTTCTGCCATCACAGAAAGCCACCACATCTGTAGAGCTGCTCCAGGTGTTTGCCCACAGCTTGCCCAGCCCAGGCACAGATGACACTGCCACTGAATTTCTCCTGGAAACCAGGAAAGGCCACCAAAGAAGATTCAGTTTTGTTAACATGTTTCTGCATCCCTGGAGGAACAGCTCGTGCTGTAGCTTCCTATTCCATGCTCCAGCAGAGTGGGAACCAGCTCACCTGATTCTCTTTTGCTCCCCAGCTTGGCTCCCTCACACGGGACAGAGCACAGTTCATGTCCCCCATATCAAAAGCTGATCCTGCACACAAACCTGTTGATGCTTCCTTTCCATTTCCTCAAGTTCTGCTTCCACTTTTGTTTGTTTTTCTTTCACCTTCATCAGCTCCTCATCCTTGGCTTGAAGTTCTTCTTCCTGACGAGTGACCTGAAGAAGAGGCTTCACCTGCAAAAGTTTGAAATGAAAGACTGAGACCCTGCACTCATCTATTTATAGGTGAATAACACAGAACAGAACAGAACAGGAGGAACCTTGGTGAAGACTCTCCACCACTGCCAGTGCCTCAGCTTCAGATACGCAGCACAATTCCTCTGCAGGATTTTCAGTGCACTCAGCTGCTGCTGCTTCTTTGCAAAGGCCCTGAACACAGAGTAAAAAAAGTTTGTGTTAAATACAGCTGACCATCATTTAATTTTTAGGTTACCCAACCCTACAACACTTGCAGACCATAAACAGGCTTATTTATAAGTTTCAGTAACCACACTGAATTTATGAGCTCTTGCTCCTACAGTCAGAGCAAGAGCTGGATTCACCATTTCCAATAATGAAAAATGCTGTTTGTTCTTACTCTCAACAGGTTTTTTTCTTAAAAAGACAAAATCAGAATGAATTAGCTACTTTAATTTTTAGAAAGCAGCTTTCCAGAGTACTTCCAGGAACCTCCAGTGGGACACAAAGGAATGTGCAGGCACTGGAAAGGGCTGTGTGTGCCACAAAGCCAAGAGTGAGAAAAGCAGATATTGTTAAGGAATGAAGGTGCAAATTCTTCCCAGGCAAAAATCCACTTAATACCGAGGATACAACTACAGCTCCTCAGGCAACACACTCAGAAAACCTCTCCTGAAATGGAAGTTTTAATGCACAGCTCCCTATCAGGGAGGTTTTAGAGACCCAAAGGGAGATCCAGACCCAGGAGCACACTCACTTCCTGGCCAGGTATCCCCTGCACACTGCCTGGAAGAAGATGATGATGTCCGTGATCTTCAGATCCCGCTCTTCTTCCAAGTGAGCCAGGACTCCAGCTCGGAAGAAGATTTTGCTCTGTCCAATTCTGTACAAGTTGGGGTCCAGCTCTAAGGCTCTGATCTAAACAGACAGGCAAGGATGTTGTTGTTACACCAAGAAAAGGACCATTTTGGGGAATTCTTCAATGTTTTGACAATATTTAGCTATGAACACTTACCATACGCTCACAGGCCTGCTTACCATCCATGAAACCTTTGGGAATTGCATTGGGAGTGAGGATCTCATACCTTTAAGGCAAATGAAAAAAACAAAAGATTACATTCAACAACAAGCAATGTGATTTATAGCATAAATTCATAGCATAAACTGTAGTGACCAAGTGCACAGTTAGGGAATTTCTCCAGCAAGTTTTTCCAGCAGCCAATTTGGGATTGTTTCCCCTTCTCTACTGTCTTTAGAATAAACTGCAGTAGTTAAACACTTGAAGTTCAAGGCCTCACACAGAGGTTTTGATTTGCTTCAAGTTGGGTTGGAGGAGAAGGGAGGAGTGTGGGGTCTTCAATTATTTAACAAGGAACTCTAGCTCCTAAGAACTTCAAAGCCTGTTCCTGCTGTTACCTCTGCCTGAATTCCTGGAACACTATCCTGTTTGGGAATCCTTGCCGACAGATCCTGATTCCTTCCAAAACCCCGTTGCACCGGAGCTGATCTAGAACCAGATGTGGGTCCAGTTTTCCAGCCTGGACAAAACAAAAACAAGGATGGTTTTAATTTGTATTCGTGGAAAACTGTACTTTCAGCTTTTCAGGCTACTCTCCTAAGCCAACTGTGTGAATCAGGGGACGTGCAGGGAATTCTGAGAGGATGCTGCTCAGTGTGACAACCAAACCGTGATCGGAAAAGGAAGGCCCAGACAGGATGCAGGACTTAGTGCAGGTGAAAAGTAATAAAAAGCAAGAATGAGGAGTGGCCTGCAGCCCATACCCTCTTCTCGTGGTTGGGGATGATGCAGCGCACGAAGTTGGGGTTGGTGTTGCGGAGCGTGGCCATCAGCTTGGTGAGGGACTCCTTGTAGAGCTGCCCCACGGTGCGGAACATCCCCTTCTTGGTCTTGTAGGCAGAGCCAAAGGCCGTCTCCGTGATGCCGGTGACCTGGTCCAGCCCCACGATGCGATCCACTGGCAAGGACAAGAGGCAAGGGCTGAGTGGCCCCCGGGCTTGGCAGGGCTGGCTTTGCAGGAGGAGCAGCAGCGGAAGCTTGGCGGGACAAGGCAGCCGCAGCAGGACCGGGGACACTGTGCACAAGCTTGGGGACCAAAAGCCACAAACTTATCCAGCACGAGAGTGTAGCTTCAGGAGGTACAGACTGAAATATCCAGCTCTTTACTTGCAGTTCTACATGACCAGGAAAGCTGCTTTCTGTATTTAAGTCAACTTTATATGGAGAGAGAATTCCCAGCTTCCAGGCAGCTTTTCTACCTGAGTTCTTACAATGCACAATATCTGGGCTGAACATTTGCAGTTACACATCTGTGCATATGTGCTTAAAATGAAGGGTCACTTATGGCAATGAGATAGATTAAACCTGAGTTTAATTCATGTTTTAATAGAAATTTACAGAATAGTTGGAAATAGGGTTATTTCAGTGACAAGAGGGGAAGAAGTGTCTGCCAGACTTCTGCTCAGCTGCTATTCGGAAGAGTTCTTCCCATTTTTAAATACACCTGCAAACACCTCCCTACCCAAAAGACAAATTTCAAACCAGGAAAACTCCACACTAAAGCACTTCAAAGCTGCCATAAAGCACCGCAAGAGAGCTTTTTCTTTGATTTTATTGAGCATTTTGGGTAAGGACCTCAAGGGTTTGTTTTTCAGAAGCACAATTAGAAATGTGACTGCCGTCATTAAAACCTTGAAGGTGATTCCATGTGCACGTCAAGAATTATGCAAACAGTTCACTAAAAAATACACAGGTGGCTTAACACCTCAAGAATTACAGCTGGTGCTTCTTAGGACTGAGCAAATCCCAGCATTTGTGGGTTCCCCATGAAATCCAAGCTGGCCAGCCAGAAACAAGCAGCTATTTGTAGGCTACAGCTTTGATTGTCATATTATCTTCAAATTCATTTAAACCAAAGCAGAGGAAATTATGCTTTGCTACCAGAACAAATAAGTGACACTATTTAACTTCTTCCTAATATTCAACTGGCCAAAGGGCTATTAAAAATAAAGAAAAGGAAAATTAAAAGCAGAAAAACACAGGGCAGCAAGTTTGAATAATCAGTTGTAAGTCTTGAATGTAGAGCAGAGCCCAGATCCTCCACAGGGTTTTGAACACAAGAATTAAACTTATTGGAGAAATAAGTCGGTGGCAAGGTGTTTATAAGATCATATCCCAAATATTTATTTTGAAGCAGAATTCTGTCCCAAATCAGACATGGGATAGAGATTACAGGGAATCAGTTTATAGAGGATGAAATGATTGTCAATATCAGAAACCTGCAGCTACCAGGCCTCACTAAGGGCTGCAACCACTCAGGTTTTTTTCCACCGTGTACTTTCTACAATTTGGCAAACAGATCTGATCTGGCCCAGTTTTGTTTTGCTCCCCTCTGTGCTCCAGCTCTAAGAGGGTGATTTATACTTCAAACAGGATTATTGGAGTTAAATGTAAGCTCTGCCTCTAGGTTTAAAAGCAAATGTGGAACTGCATGACTGGACCATCACCCCCTGCTGAAGCCCCTGGAACAAAGCTCTCCAGGGATTCCTTTAGGAACACCACTGGTTTCCTCAGGGATGGGATGTATCAGGAGCAGTGAAAGATAAACCCAAAATCTGAAGGCACAACCTTCACATCCATGTGTTTCTAAACTTGGGAAGAGGAATCCAAAAAGGCTGAGGAGGTTGAATTAAATATCTAAAATGTCCTCAAAGACATCCCAAGTGCATTTCTTGATTTCTCAATACCCCAAAAAACATCTGCAGCTTATATACAAAGGGGAATATTAAAATTAAGATGTTTTTAAATAAAAGAACAATTCCAACAAGGCTGGAAGGAGTTTATTTCACTTCCTACCCCTACTAAAACTGCAGCACTCATCCTGATACTTCAAAACATTCTTGAGCTCTCCTCCCAAAAGGACACAGCCACGTCCTAAAACATCCCAGAGTTTTGTCAATGTTGGACTGCAGAAAGAAGCTTGATAGTGTTACAAAGCTTTTGCATTCTCTCAAATGCTTGGAGCTACCAGAATTGTCACTTAGAGGCAATTCTACATCTCCTCATGGAACTAGGAAGCAACAAACCTTTTCATCTGCAATGCATAACTGGAGATGCTTTGTGTGTGTGCAGCAGCAGCTGGACAGGAAGGCACTGGGGGCCCCACGGGGGCTGGGGGGTTTTACCTAAATTCAGCATGAAATGAGAAGTTCATGCAAGCCTACGAGCAAAAATGGTTCTCCTGGAGGTACAACAGCCCTGCCTTTAGTAGGCCTACTGTTTTATATCCATTCACCTGGTGGCTCATGAAGACCAGAAATATTGTCATAGAAACAGGCTCTCTGAATATTCTGAATCTCTAAGGCAGAGAAACAGCAGAAACAGAAAGACAGAAGAGCAGATACACAAGACACTTGAGTTAGTAAAAACAACAGGTTCATCAATTGCAAACACACTTCACTGTGCTACAAAAGCAGTCAGGCCACAACATATTCCATGCACATTTCAATTGTCTGTGGGAACAGGGTTTGGACCAAAACACAATTCTCTGTGTGTGTCCTCCAAGGGAAAGGAGCAGATCCCCAACCAAAAAGTTCTGTACAGACTCATTAAAGCTGCTCTTTGTGGCTGCTCCAAGAGGGAAACTCAGCATTAACCATCTACATCACAAGCTTCATTTGCTCCTCAAGTAACAAACCACAGGGTTTATATCCTGTGACACGTAAATACACTCTAATCAATACACTGTGATGTTAAACCAGGATAGAAAAGTGCCTGCTAAGTATTTATGTGGCTGTTTCTGCTTCTTGGAGTCAGTTGGTAAAAGTGCTGATAAATACATGCAGGTGATGTGCAGGTAAGCTGGCTGAGCAGCAGGGTACAGTTCAAACAGGACTGGACTTTAATATACAATATCCCAGCAGTGCTATTAATGAAATTAATTTTAGGAGATGTGGATTTCCAGGGTACCACCCACCACTGCACAGGAAAGTACTGTGCTGGTGCTCACAGGAGACAATGTTTTACCAACAGCAAGAACCACTACAGCTGGTCACACTCAGGACTCCACTGCAGCAAGTCCCAACCCAGAGTTTTGGACAAGATTCTACATTAAACTGGACACAGAGTAGCAAGTAGTAAGTGAAGATCAGTGCCAGTAATGAACATGAGAAGCAGCTACTCAGAAATGGTACATGTGCAAGGGACCAGAGGTGCAACTCAGCTTCCCTGGTGGACTTAGGGCACTAAATAAAGAGAGAGAACGCTGTCGGTGTTTACAGTGGAGAACTGGAGGGTGAGGAGGGAACCGGCATAAAAAGAACCCCAAACAACTCATCCAGCAAGGTGAAATCCCCAACAGTCTGTGCTCAGAGATCTCTTACCATCCTTCCAAAGCTCAGCCACGAATTTGTCCGAGGACTGGTGCAGGAGTGTGGCCACGTTGTCATTCAGAGGGTCCATGTTCTTCATCAGCCACTCATCTGCCTTGTAGTCCACCTGCAGAGCAGCCAAGGGGCACAGGCTCAGAGGAGAACCAGCTTTAGGTCTTTATTTACCAGCATCAAACTACAGTGGTGCTTTCCTCTTTCTGTCAATGCTCACAATCACAAAATCACAAAGGTTGGAGAAGACCTCCAAGCCCAGAGTCCAACCCTGCCTGTCCTTACCAAGCCTGGGTGTTCAGAGTTTGCTTGCTGAGCCTCCTTAGAACACTTCAAAGTACCACAGAACTTTGTTATGCTTTTGAAAGAGTAAATGGGAGTTTTCTTTAACATTCAGCAACCTGACTTCTTGCTTACTGACAGCTGGGTGTTCACTTGCTGCCCAGTTTATTGCCAAAATAAGGCTTCACTGGGAAGATGTAAAACCAGCTCTAGGACAGATACCAATTACTTGATCTAAATTACTGGAGAGTAAATTAAGGATGTGCTGCAGCATGATTTTTTTTTTTAATTTCTCTACAGTATTTACATTTAAACAGTTGGTTCTATAAAGAAAACAAAGCTCTTATCTGCAAAGAGCCAGCCCTGTGGCTTCCAAATAAACCCCAGCCCAGCAGCTAAAAACTCACTGATACCAACCTGGGTTTCATCCCAACCCAGGGAGCCCTAAAATTCCCCAAGTCCAACTAAATCTCTGTGTAGATTTGCATGGCTCTGCTTCAACCAAGGCAAAAGTCGTGTCTTTTTGCACCCAGGCTTTGGAAGGAAAGCAGAGGACTTGCCCCAAACCAACCTTTCCACACAAGAATTTAATGTTTAACCCTTACCTTCCCTGCATAGTGAATAATGCAGAAGTCTGCTTTGTCCTTTAGCTGTCTTGGCTTTTGGAACTTGGAATGAGTTCCTTGCTCTTGGACCAATTTTTCCACAAATGTCTTGTCAGTAGCTTTAGGGAACCAGCATTCTTCATCCAGCAATGCCAACACACCAGGAGGATTTGCCTGAAATGCAGCTGGATTTAATCTGTGTTCGTGGCTTATATACATATATATATATATTTTAAAGTTTAGTATTTCCAACACACCACTGAAGATCATAACAATCATCCAAACTGATTCAAACCTCATTTCAGTTAAAACCAGCTGTAGGGGAGTCCAGGTCGAGAGGGATGTTATGGCTGGTTCAAACAAACTCATTCCAATGTCTGTGGAGACACCACTGAGCTGGTGGTGCTGACCAGAGCCTTGCTTTGTAAGGGTTTTATACCCAAAAGGTTCTGAGGGAATGCAAAGTTCACACATCTGGAGAGAGATGTTTCAATGTGCCTGGCATCCCATTTACAGAGCAATTGTGGGGGTACTGAGGTTTGCTTTTATATTAATAAATAACTTGAGATATTTTTGGCTGTTCGCCTAAACGTGCACGTTGAGGAGCCACACTTGTCCCCTGAGGCTTTTGGGAGGAGATTTTACCTTCCTTGGAGGCAGAACTTTCTAAGTTCCACACACAAAGTGCAGACCTTTGATAGCTGAAACAAGATTTCCCTTTTCTCAAGAAAAACAGGAATGCAGCTTTTCTGCTGGTCAGGATGCAGAGCAGCACTGGGAGCTCACCTGCAGCCCAGGACACACACACAGACAAAGGCAGGGAGGAGTAACTGCAACAGCCCAGGTTTAATTTTAAAGGTCACAGGTTCTGAGATGGAAAGAACAAACTTTCAACAGTCTCTGTTCTCCCCATCTGCTCCTCCTGCTCTTTAAAGCCTCTTCAGCTTCCATAAATTGAGCAGCCAGAGGAGGATGTTAAAACCACAGTGACTAAAACCACTTTTAAGATCCTGCTTTCCTATTTGCAAGGCAGTTTTCTGAGGGAAAACTCTACTCTACAGGAAGTTTCAGGAATTTTGCTATTGATTTCAAATGAAGGAAGTTTACCACAAGTCTTGGAAAGACTTTCTACCTGAGTCCCAAAGCTCTGACACCACAACGGCACAGTTCAGTGACAGGGACAGGATTAACGACTTCATTAGTACCAGGGAAAAACGTCTAAAAATAGCAGCTTCACATCTCGAGCTCAGTGTTTTACACTGACATAAGGGCAAAATCCCCTCTGGATAAATTTATTAACAATACACAGTATTTTAGATTTGAACTCCAGCATTACAGTTAATTCCCTTTTAATGACAGCTCCACAAGAAATGTCTCATTTGCAGGCAGCAAAAGACACACTCAGCAGTCCAAGCCCTCCTCCTCAGAGCATTATTCATGTTCAAACTTACAGGTCTTTCAATTAAGTCAATGCAAGGCTGCAGATCCAGGCCAAAATCAATGAAGTTCCACTCGATCCCCTCTCGCTGGTATTCCTCTTGCTCCAGGATAAACATGGTGTGGTTGAATAATTGCTGCAGCTTCTCATTGGTGTAGTTAATGCAGAGCTGCTCAAAGGAGTTCAGCTACAAGAATAGCATCAGTATTCAAGAATGAGTCAGTGACAAGATACCACAGATCTGGGAGTCAAAAATTTGACTTTATAAGGAAATTCTCCAAAACTCTGCAAAGTTCAAATATAACTTAAAGAAAAGTGGCAAACAATTATACAAATCTCCATTACAGAAATTATAGTAGGAACAACCACCACACGTAGAAGAAGGATTAAAGACTAAATAATGACTTTTTGGCACTGTGATTTTGGGCTGTCAAAGCTTTTGTACACCCCAAACAAACCCCTCGTGTAACCTCGGAACACGCTGCTTCCCGTGCCTCTGCAGCGTGTCCTGATCCCACAAAAACAGGGAAAAGGGAAATCTGAGCAGTGGTATTTCCAAGTACCTCGAAGATTTCAAATCCAGCAATATCCAGGATTCCAATGAAAGATGCTCCCTGACGTTTGGTCCTGTCCAAGGCTTTGTTGATACGGTGCACGAGCCAGCGGAAGAGGCGCTCGTAGGTGGCCTTTGCCAAAGCTTCCACTGCAAAGTCCGCCTGCAAATCCAAACAGGAAAATTTATTTACCCTGGAAAAGCCATCAAAAGGACACAGACATGGATGTTATCACAAATAACTCCGTAAAAGAAGAAGCTGGATGGAGTTAATACCAGCGAGGAATGAAAACAAGCAGTAGGAACAGTTTGGAGCTTGATCAATGTTAAGAAGAATTTCTTTCTAAACTGTTCCATAAAAGCAAAAGGTCTCCAAGTATTTGATAATGTCACAACATGAAAGGATGAAACCAGGAGGAAGTCAAGGAAAGGGAAAGGTTTCTTCTGTTCTACAAATGATTTTTACCATATAAGAACATTTCATAAAGACAGTAAAGCTTAAACAAAGCAGCACTCAATGCCAATTTTCTTTGTTAGGAGCTAATGAGGACCAGCTTCACTTGGTCTTTAAAGCACCTTTTAAACCTTACCTGTTCTTTGGTCTGGGCTTTCTGGACGTAGTCCCGGCCCACTTTGATGCGAGGGGTGAGGATGGCCCGGGTGAACTCCATGACGTTCATTCCCAGCAGGTGGCAGAGCTTCTGTGCGACTGCAAGGGACAAAGGCAGGGAGGGAGCACTGAGACCCTGCCCAGGCACCTCGGGAGCAGTTGGCACCTCAGGAGCTGCACAAGCGCCCTGGGACGGTCCCCAGCCCTCAGGGGCTCTGTCCCCGAGGCTGGCAGACTCTCCAGAGGGACACAGCTGGATGTCCTTGGGGAGCACTGGATTCCACGGGAGTGCAGCTCATCAACAGCCCCCAGCTCAGGTACAAGTGCTTTGTTAGTTACTTTAAAAGGGAACACATCTCCTTTCTCATCCCCAGGAAGAAAGGACGTCACACATCCAATCCATCATCCTAAAGTCGGCTTAAAAGCTGCTTCAATCCGGGCGGCTGTGCCAGCACAAAACAGGGATCTGTCACCGTGTCCAGGGAGCTGAGGACTCCCCATCCCTGGCAGTGCCCAAGGCCAGGCTGGACATTGGGGCTGGGAGCAGCCTGGGACAGTGGGAGGTGTCCCTGCCATGGCAGGGGTGGGATGGGATGATCTTTAAGGTCCCTCCCAACACAAACCATTCCAGGATTCCAAGTATTTTATACAGAATAACACCACAGGCATCAGTGCACTTTAACAGCAAGAACCCTCCTGATGCCATTCCATTATTTAAATAGTGCATTACCCACGCCAGCCCTACAGATTCCTGTTGCATCAATCCCTTTCCCTGAACACGTGGCCCAGGAGGTTGGGTGGTTATGATTCCACACTTCTAAAAATGAGAGTGACGCCAAAGGTATTTTTAGGTCCAGGGAAGTGTTGCCCTTTAGCAGGAAGCTCTCCATACCACCCAGTAAGTACTTGGCCCCTTATCTTTGTCATCTGACAGCTTCTTCTACTGTCAAAACGAAAAGAAAAAGCTGTTTTTTCAAATCAGCATTATAAAACAGATTTTCAAACCAATACATGAGAGTTTCTGCTGCATTATGGTTTTCTTTAGTGTTAAAACCACCATTATTGCCCTTTAATGTTGAGATTCTCTGTCTGGCCGTGTATTTGCTAGAAGGGTTCATGACCTGACACACAAGCAGTGAAATTAGGGGAGTGTCACAAACTGAGCACTCCTTCTGCTTGAGCTACAAACAGGAGTATTTCTGTGCTTTGAGTATAAAACCAGTGAGCAGCAGCACATCAGACAAAACTCACAGCCTCTGGGGCCAAGGAGAAAGTGCTATGAGGGTCCTTAAAACAAACAAACAAAACAAAACAAGAACTTGAAAATATTAAGTAGCCATGAGCTTGGTGCAGTGACACACTGGATACCATAAAGGAAGGAGGGTCCCCTCTCCCAGAGTACTCCAAACACCACACTCAGCTCCTTTCATAAACCAGGAACATGGAATTTATTGTCCCAACCTTTCCAGTCAGTAATCAACTGTAGTTTAGGGGAGAATAATACCAATAAACCACAGCAGGTGTAATCCTAAGCATCCCATCTACTGAGCCCCTGGAGGAGGCTGCAGCCAAGCACTTCTGAGCTTCCTCTGAGAAACTGATCCCACTTCCACTGTTCTGTCACATCTAAGGGTAGGAGTGGGCCACACTGTCTCAGCCTGATTCATCTTGCACTCTAAAATAAGTGTAATTCATCTGAGGCTCACAGGATGGTTTGTGGTGGAAGGGACCTTAAATATCCCCCAGTTCCAACCCCTGCCACGGGCAGGGGCAGCTCCTTGTTTGTTTAGAGTGAGAAAGGACCATTAAAAAGATGTGACTGGAGAAAACCCTGACTGTCCTGACTCATGTTTTATTACTGCTGGAGTTTGGATAGAAAATTCCAAATTAATTATAAAGCCAAGATACTGAAAAGCTCCTATCAGAGGTGAACATGAACTTCATGAGATTGCTTTGAACTTCTGCCCTCTCAGCAGAAAGGCTCCTGCCCAATCTGGTGAGCATTAAATGATTCTCCAAGAACAGCTTCTCATCCTCCTAACCCACGAAGGCTCTGTGGCTTCCCTGCATCTCTGGTATCTGTACTTGAGACCAGGATTTGTTTATCTACATTCACCATCTATGGGGGAGAATTTGCTTCCCACGTTCTTTGAATTGGTTCCCATCTCCACTGCCCACAGCAGCTCCTTCCCATCCATGGAGACAATACCTGGCCTGTATCACACCCAGCCTCCAAACAAGAGGAGGCACTATCAGGACACACTGATTTCTCCAGAGGATGCAAGGAAACCCCTCACAATGACACGTGACAATGCAGGTGACAAGGAAGGAGAGATCAGTTCACTCAACCTCTTCAGAAAGATGCAGTAACATAGACCATATACCCAAATTTTTAAATACAAGAGGACAAAAATACGCTTTAAATGTGATCTGAGCTGTCCATCCTTTTGGCTTTATGAGCCAGAATTTTGTATCCAGTACTGTAAATACCCAGGAGTATCAATCTATTTATAGCCAGGGTTGTAGTTCAGAATTTATGTCTAAAAACCAATGGTAATGCAACTAAAATGAAGATAGTCAAGAAGCATCTCTATCTTTCCACATCCCACCTTCCACATGGACAAGGACCCAGGTGGGTTCTCTAAACCAGCAGTAAAAGCCCAAAAAATTAATCCCTCACCCATCTTTTCTCCTCACTGCAACACAAAAAGTGCCAAATGCCAAGTCAGTAACTACTGACCTTCAACCCCCACCTGGGCAGCAGCCACTGCCCTCAGAAAGGACAATTTGGGGCATTGCAAGTGACCCATGTGCTCAGCAATTTGGGACAGTTACAGAATGAGACCCAGACAAGAATCTGAGCTGTCCATGTCCATGCAGCAGGTCCTGGGAATGGAGGTTCCCACTGCTCTCCCAACTGATGTCAGTTCTCCAAACTGCCTTTCCATGAAAGCACTGGAAAGTACTAAATAAAAACCTCAAGTATGCCTCAGCAGCTTTTTTTTTTGGGTGGGGGAAGAAATATATCCTTCAAAATGCTGATTGCATTGCAGGCACTGATAAATTCAGTCTCAGCCACACTGCTGGGACACTCCAGAAACCAGCCTGTGCTAAATCCAGCATTCCTGTCTTCAGCCATTGCACCATGGAAGTTGTGCTTGGCTCCAGGGCTCTTATCATTGGCAACAAAACTGCTCCCAGGAACCAAAGAAAACAAACTGATTTAAGCATGAACTTCTTCCTAGGGCTTAAGTCTTTGGAGAGAGCAATAAACAAGATTACAACCAAAATACTTGTTCAAAGCTTAGCAGCAATGCAAACAGCATAAATTCCCCTGATGGACACTTCCATTTGTCTGCAGGAGGAGATGGAAGGGGAGAGGTTCAGTAATTGCCTGTTGGTGCCATCAGCCCAGGCCTGGGCTCATTTTGGCCCAGAGCACTGCCAAGGATGCTCAGCACTGCTCTGAGCTTGTCGAGATGTGCACTGGACAAAGGGCAGGAAGAGAACTCCAGCACAAGTCAAAGGACACGGTCCAGACGTGAGCAACTCACCAGTGTTCTCTGGCATAGAGGCCTGATCTGTGTTCCTCTCCTTCTTAAAGGAAATGTTTCCAAACTGCAGCACTGAGGACACCACTTTCAGCATGGCTGTGATAACAAAAGACATGTGCATCAGTTTAATGGCAGAGGGCTCAGCTTAACTAATTTCTCTTGTGTCTCTTTCCTTCCAAATTCCAAGGAGAAACTCAGGGAGGAAATATAGTTTGTACTGAGCTTTTTGGGCAAATGGCTTGAATTCAACTCCAGTTGGAGTTAAGAAAACATTTTCTTCAGGCTGTCAAAGACACTGAAGCAACATTAAATTTGGTGACATTAAATTAGCAGAGTGTGTGTGTGTAAGAGAGAAAAGGACACTCTGAAAATTCCAGAGGCTCCAAAACTTACACAAGATCTCGTCGTGTGAAAAGCCCATGATATGCATGGCTTCCATTGTCTCCTGAAAGTTATCCTTGTCTTGTTGCCCAGGGATGGGGATGTAGCCATTAGATAAAAATCTGTAGTTGTTAAATCCTTCGAGCAGCAGGTCAGCTGTATTGGGGGGAAGGGGAAGAGACAGAAAAACAAGCTCAGAAATGCTGTTCACACCCACCCGTGCTCTGTTCTCACTCCATTCCCCAGCTCTGCTTTAGGAAATCAGTTCCTCAGATATGGCTACCAGCCAGGACAGCAGCATCTGAAACCCTAAAAACACAAGTGCACCTCCCAAGCTGAGGCCAGACTCAGACTCTCTCTCTGCAGCAACCTCCATGAGCTCTTTAATGCATTAAGCCTGCCCACAGAACATTACCCAGATCTCAAATCCCCATCTGGAATATCCTAAAAGGAGGATCTCTACCGAAAGGTAACAGACCCAGAGATGGACTTAGGGATTGATGATGAGCACATCAAGGATGCTGAACACCAGCTTATCTCATACAGGAGGAGTGGATCAATTCTCTGAAGTCTGTATCTCTATCAGTTTCACTTATCACAACCTACCAGAAATTCCCAAGGAGGTGAAAAAATACCCAAACAGAGTTGAGATAACCACCCCAGCACTGCAATGGCCTGAAGAAAGCGCCACGGTTTCACTAAGTTTGGGTTAAATTTCTCTGTAGGCTGGAGGAGATCAGGCTGCCACTGCTGACCAGGGCTGGCTGTTTTCAGCTGGGAACTTTGCAGACTCAATCCAGGGATTCCCAGCCAGAGCCTGCCCAAACTGGGCTTTGGCATGGGGGAGATATTTGCTTGAAACACCAGAGCGGCTCCCCAGCACATTGATACAACACAGGAGTTATTTCAGAGCAGAGCTACCTGGCCTCTCCTTCTTTTAAAACTCACCATTCATGACCAAAGAATAATTCAAACCCGTCCTGCCCCACTGAAATAACAAAAGCAGCACCCAACAGGTCTGCCAGCTGAGATTCCAGCTTACACTTGAGGTGCTCTCCTGCTCCAGCCAGGAGCTGATAGAAGATGTGGAACGTCCGCTCATCCTTGGCCTGACGGACAGCACGAGACTTCTCCAGCAAGTCTGGGAACACCTGGAGTCAAGGATCACCTGCAATCTTTGCTTAAAAACTTACAGAGCAAACAAGAGCTCCAGAGCAGGATATGGAATTAGTCTGAGACCAAAGAGAATTTTAGGAGTAATGTCCAGAGCAGCTGGGGCTGCCCCTGGATCCCTGGCAGTGTCCAAGGCCAGGCTGGACACTGGGGCTGGGAGCAGCCTGGCACAGTGGGAGGTGTCCCTGCCACGGGACTGGGTGAGCTTTAAGGCCCCTTCCACTCCAAACCAGTCTGGGATTCTATGACTGGACTAGGTCCAAGATGAACTTTTAGTAAGCAAGAGATTTCCAGCTGAGACTGGCAGAAATGCACTTTTCATCTCAGCAAACTCCTGACACTTCAGCACTGCCATCCCTTGGCTGTTGCCTGCATTTCCCTGCATTTCCCTGCTCTGTGCAGCCACCACTGTCTGCCCTGGATCAGCTGCAGTTCCAGTGAGGGCGAGCTCCCATCCTTCTCCATCACTTCTACTGAGGTCATAGCTGAACTCAGAGGTCCTTTATCATCCAAAGTGCATTTGTCATTTCTTCCAAGCATTGCATTTTTCCATAACAATCCACACTCCCTTTAAACAGCTCCCAAATTCAATTTCTGCAGCAGGTAGTGCCATGAGCTGTAATCTTATTTAATTTCTTTATTTCTTGATATTCCATATTGTAAAGCGAATGCAGGACAGGGATTTGAAATGACACCGGCAAGGATGAGTCCCTGTGATGAAGAAAAAATTCTCCAAGAGTTAAATCCTCCTGTTTTCACAAAGCTCTGGGCAAAACAATTCATCTGGACCTTCCTAAAAGCTGCCTTCATTCCTGTGCTGTGGTGAACGAAAAAACACCACTTATCATTGCAGCATATTTTGAATAACTATAGATCTTTTCCCAGCCTTATTGGGAAATCACATTTTCTGACAATTCCAAACATTTAATGCACTTCAGGTCAAGCTGTTTAAAAACACAGGAACTAAATGGAAGCTTAACTACAGCATTGTTTATCATCAATGTTCACTTCATGTTGCTTACCAAGACTTCCAATTTCACCATTTTATCACCACTCCACTGCTGTTCTCCCAGAGAACAGGCTGAACACAAAATCACACAATACATTTTTAGCACAGAGAAAACAACTTCAGGGAAGGGCTTTCAGTGCCAGTATTTTTACTTGGTTTTACACTCATAAATAGAAACGAATCTTCGAGCTAAAACTGAATTGGCTTTGGTATTAATTATAATTAATTAAGTGTAATAGAAGATCTTGTGTTATTGAACCTTCATGGGTATCTAGAAGGGCTAAGCAATCAGGAGGTGGCCCAGCTCTGTCACTGGATCAGGAGCATCCCTCTCCAGGCAGGAGCTGCTCCCAGCCAAGCTCCTGGCACGACTCGAGGCTCAGCTTCTCCTTAGGAAGGCGTTGGGGGATTCTCAAAAATGTTCCTAGAGCAAGCACATTTTACATGTTTTCCCTTTTCAACACACCCTGGGTTTAAGGCCAGGCTGAAAATCCAGCAGGTTTGAGAGTGTGGAATTTGGGAGTTTAGGATTTCCAAACAGGAGGAAGCCGCTGAATCTGAGATATTTGATCGGCTGCTTTGAAACCAAGGAAGGGATGGATGCTGTCAAAGGAATGTCCAAGTGTGGCAACCTTCCTCTGCATTCCAAAGAATTCTAGGGTTAAAGCAAAACAAAGCAGGGAACTTGCATTTTGCAAGGATGTGGCAGGAAAAGGATACAGGTCTCAATGTTGGCCCCAACAATGTACCCAGTGACATCGAAGTTAATCCTGATGAATTTGCCCTGCAAAGAAAAGAAGATTTTTTTCATAATTAATTTTTGTTTTTTAACTAAGACAATGCTGTCTGTATCAAACATAATCCAAATGCATTCATGGATCAAGGATTTCCCAAGTTCAGATGAAACCCTTCACCTTCCATGTGCTCAGCCATCATTCCAATGGAGCACGCTGCACACAAACACACTCCAAAGATTAAGGAACTCCTAGTCCAGATATATTTGGAATCCAGGCTTAGGAAAAACTCCTCGGAACAAGAGGCTCAATTTTCCCTGAGCAAACACTCTGGCTGAGGTGGGAAGCTGAGATTCCAAGTGTGCACATTTCTGTGGCACTTTTTGGTGCCTGAAGGGGCTTCAACTCCCGAACCTCAGGTACTGCCTGGCCCAAAAGATTTCTCCTTCCTTTTCCAAAAGGCCTCCATGGTCTCCCTTCTCCAGCAGCTGGTGAAGAAAGGAGCAGATTAAACAACAGACCCATTTCTCACACACACAGCTCAAATAAACAGCACATTTCCCACAGGTGCTCTCCATGAAGGGCAGCTCTTGGAAATAAAGCAGTTGCCAGTGGATTTTTATTCCAGTTTTATGTCACCTCAGTTCCCCCATCTGATTTGTCACTTGCCTACAAACATTCCCAACAGGACAACAGGCTCTGGTTTGGGGCTGGACCACTTTTAACATCATCCCCATATTTCCACTTTGTGCTCATGAAATTGTTTGGTATTGCCCTGGCTGCAAAAATGTGAACAACCAGTGGGAATATCCAGTCCTACACTGGGCTCTCCATCCTCACTGCATCCACCTTCCACACCCCTCTATCCACACACATCATTTTGGGACAGGTTGGAGATCAGGGAGCAGACAAAGTTTGCTATCACCTGTCCAAGCACTTCTCCAGATGGTATCTGAACCCAGCCACCTACTAAAATCTTATACAGAGCCCTTTGGAAACTGCTCTTGCAGTCTGGATCCAAACCCTGCCTTATCTCCAGTCTGACTGGTGTTATCAGTTTGTTAAAGTCAATGCTTTCCTGGCAGATCCATTCAGCTCAGGACTCTACTACTGATTTTCTTCTTAAATATTCTACTCCACAACTTGCAGGGTACCTGTCTGACAGGAACAGCCCAAGATAAGCAGTATTATTTTGGGGGACCACAACAGGGCTTGGCCTGCAGGGAGCAGCTCCTGAACTCAGATTTCTGGCTACCAAGACACACAGCACCCTCAGCCCAGCCTGTTCCTACAGCATTTCTCCCTTCTGCTCAGCAACAATCCCCAAAAGCTGTATTTACACCTGGCACGAGGAACGAACTGACATTTTACTGAACCTCGGGCAGCAGAACAGATACCTGAGGCACATGTCAGCCCCAGCAGGGCAACAATGGCAACAGACACCTCACCCAGAATGGGCACAGAGAGCCTGGGACTTGCCATGGCACAGGTAAAAACAAACATGAAGCATTACATCAGCTCTAGGCAGTGGCTTTTTCTGATAGAATTTGGAACCATTTTGCTCCATTTCACCCTTAGAAGTTAACTCATTTCCTGCTGCCAAGTTAGCAGCTCCACCAGCAGAAATAACTGAGAGGAGATGCAGTCACTGAACAAGGTGACACATCGGAAGAGGGACCCACACTCCCTGCTTCCAAGTTCAGGCATCACTGGAGAGGTCCCTTGTCCAGTTCATCTTCTTAAAAGCACAATTTTACTACAGCCTTTCAGCTGGCACTGGCAAATCTGGCTGTGGAATCTTTTAATTTAGCATTCAGAGGCTGCAGTGATGCTCATCTAAGGGCTGAATTCTGTTGACACCATCACAGCACTGAGTCCAGGGCTTTGGAAAAACCACATCAGAGGGAAGCATTTAGTGCTGCCACATAAATCCAGCAAGCTCACCCTCCTATCCAATGCAAAATAGAGATTTATTCCCTACAACACAAGAGAACTGCCCTTGGTAGAAGAAAAAAGGGGACAAAATAAAATCCATTGGCCACTGGCCTTATTTGGGTCCTCCCTGGTGTTATCAGGAGCAGGGCAAGGCTGTCAAGCCTGCACAGCTGAACAACACCACCTCTCACTTGGTGGGAGGAGAGAGATTTTTTAAGTCAGGTCTTAAAATGGCTGTTAAAGCTTATTTTTTTCTGCATGAGATGAGACCATCTGGAATGAATTATACTTGCTCCTTTATGAAAACAGAGCTGGAGCCCTCGGAGTGATTATGTTCATGAAGGCAATGCAGAGCTCAAAATAACACAAACCAGATGCTGACATCTTTTAGGGGAAAAAGTATTCTCATTAAATTAGTACAGCCTCTGATGGATGCAAGACGGGTAACAAAGTAGAATCATTGTGCAGTGAAACCTGTTGATATCATAAATCCTGTACCCAGCTTCTACAAGCACCAGGCAATATTATAAATAACAGGGCTATAAAATTAAAAAAGCTGAATTTCCGTAAAACTCTGCTCTCCCTTCCCAGCTGAAAGGGCTGATGGATTTAGTCATCCAGTTTTCCAGAGTTCTTATCACTGGAGTTGAGTTCATGCATTATAAATCCAAGCAACTGTTGAAATGTCAAAGGCAGACAAGAAATCTTTCATTTGTTCTGAGATTTTAGTGCTGTTCTCGCAAGAAAAAAAGATTTAATACCTCCTGTACACTTCTGAAATTGTACTAAAAACATCTTCCCCCTGAAATAAGAGATGGCTTTTTTTTTTTTTTTTCCAAAGGAAAGGAAGTTCTAAGAAGTGGTAAAAAGCTATTTATTCACCCTGAGTTCCACCACAGTTTTTAAAACAATGGAACCCATCAGAAGTGGTTATCAGCCACCAAAACACTCTGTGAAGAGGAGGCAGGGACCCAACAAAAACATGGAGCAGCTACAGCAGTGCCTGACACCTGGAGTAAGTCACACAGTGGCTTTTTGACTTTCCTGCAGTAAATCGGTAAATTTAGATGGGTTTTATATGCAAGTTCTGCGTTTCTGTAGAAATTCAGGATGTTTTCTCCAATCCAATCAACTGATAAAGTCACAGCTATGGACAAGAAGGCTGCAGGCTCCCCCAGTTCCATGGGGATGCCACAGTCCTTCCCACATTACAGGAATCCAGCAGGATTTGTGCACACAAGCCCCAGCTCAGCTCCCCAGCACAGCGATGTTTGTTAGATTATGAGCACTGCTGTCAGCTCAGGGATGGCTGGAGTTAGAATAAAATAACGTTTTGCCAAGAGCCAGTGAGGAGATGTCCAGTGACCCCAAAAATGCAGAAGGCACTGTGAAAGAACCTGGATTCACGGAGGAAGAGAACAGAGAAAGCCTCTGACACTAATGAGAGAAGTACCTAAAAAAAGGCAGCTTCTCCATAAGCAGCAATCAGGTTTACAGACTCTGAAGGGACAAGGAGGTACTCACAAAGCGGGAGGAGTTGTCGTTTTTCACTGTCTTTGCATTCCCAAAGGATTCCAGAATGGGATTGGCCTGAAGCAGCTGCCGCTCCAGCTCCCCCTAAAACCACACAGACAGAGAAATAAACACATTTATCACAGAGCAAGAGGGGTCAAGCATTCTGCCTCTCCTGACAGTCACTTCCCCTGGCTGTGGCAGTGCCACCACCTCCAGAAGGGGATTCTCATCCTTCCCCTCACTCCCAAAGCTGCCGAGTCTCCTCCATCCAGGGATGAACGTGGCTGGATTTTTGGTGGTGTTTTTCTGGCTGGGGTTTGTTTATTAAAACACACACACAGACACACACACACAGAGCAGGGACCAGATAGGACTTGATGGATGTTGAAAGTCACTGAAGATGGAAAAGAAAATTCACATTTAGGGCTAATGAAATCAGGCACAGACCTTGAGTGCTTAAGGGGAGAAACCAATTTAACTGCTTTAAGATTTTAGTGCAGGGTTATTCTTAAACTTCATGTTGATAATACAGCTGGGACACCTATTTTCACACTTACAAATACCTAGTTTCAAACTTCCTTTCAGGTCAGTGAAACTCCCCTTCAGTCAGCCAGACTGAAACTCATCTCATTGCAACACCTCTGACCTGCCCACACCTGAGAAGGCCAGAACAGCACAGCAGAACTCAGCAACGCCAATTACAAACATCACTTTCAAGTTGCTCAATCCAGCCAGCATTGCTCAGGATGTTTAATGCATTTGTTAAATGTTATTGTAAGTTCTGGCCAATGAATTTAGAATTTGAAGTACTTATCTCAAGGAAATTGCACAACAGCTTTTATAAGTGCTGTCCATGAGGAGGTCTGCTAACAAAAAAAGTCTGTGCTGCTTCCAAGAGCCCAGGAGGCACAAATGTACACAGGAAAATATATTGTCTTCCTGCTCTGAAGGATGGTTTGGGAAAAAAAAAAAAGAAAGTGAAGCTGTCTGGAATGTAGTCTCCAAATCTGACGTTTGTGTTCATGAACCTGCTTTTTCCAATTATTTATAGTCTTGATGAATAAAGGCCCCAGACTGAGCATCAAAGAACAGGAAACATTAAGTCTCCTAAGGCTTCCACACGAGGTCAATTCTTAGACAGGAACTCTAAAAATTCACCACTTAACACCTAAAAGAGTTTTATTTGTATATTGAAATATATTTCAAGCTCTCCTGGAAATAAATGGCTGCTCCTTCTTCCATGTTACCTCAAGTTATCTGCTCAGAAGTTGCTTACTTCCAAATGTATTCCCTTTGGGACTACATATTCCCTGAATTCTGGAGTAAGTGAAGAAGGAATAAATGCAGAAGGAATAAATGTGTTAGCCCAGAGCACACGCAGCGGTGCCACGGCAGGGCTGCCACGGTGACAGGTTAAAAGCACGTTTAAACTGACAAAAAACCTGCAACTGGAGAAAATCTAGATGCCTGCAATTGATATTCTCCAAGTTTCTCATGTAAAAGCCTCAGATGCTGGGAATGCTCCAACCTCCCCTCCCAGCGCGCTGCCGGCTCCTGCGGGCACACCAAGATCCAAGGGAGCATTCCTTCATCACTGATCTTGGGATAAAGCCCAGCACGTCCAGCGAAGGCAGCCAGTGGGGCACAGCTGGCACGTCCAACTCTGAAATATTCTGGAGAAGAAATCCACTGGCTGCAGAGCGGCTGCTCCATGGGCACGGCTGTGTCTGTCCTGGGAGGCACCGCCTGGGCTGGGGCTCTGCAGGGCAGCACTAAACACATTTACCCAAATTCTCTGACTGGAGGCAGGAAGGGCTCAGCAGCTCGCTTTTGCAATCATCCCTGAGGAGCTGAAGGAAGCAGTTGGATCCTCAGCTGTGGGTGAAAACCATGGGAACGAGCAGTGCTCGGTGCTGCACACACAGACTCGTCACAGCTGTCACCAAGGAAAGCAAACCCCTCGCTGTGGAAAAAGGCTCCTGATTTAGGAGTTTTCCTCTCTCCATGGACTGCTTTCGGCCAAAACCAATTCTCTTTTTGAAGAGCTCAGTGTTTTGCAAAGACACTGAACTCCAGAGTGTCAGTTTGGCCTCTGGGCACAGCTCCTGTGTAGGCATCTCCCCAGAACTTGGAAAAAGCAGTATGGGAACTGTGGGAAGAGTGAGGTCATGCAATAGTTCATGCAGGGCACCACGAAGACAAGGCCAGGTTATTGTCTCAGTTCCAGAAAAACCAGCAGCCCAGTGACTGGGTTTGGGGGCGGCCTGGGGGAGGCAGGGGAAGCTCCATGCTACTCACATACAACAGGGATCCACTCTGGAGTTCCACACGACATTGAAACAGAGATGTTAATGATTCCATGGCTTACGCAGTATCAGCAACTCGGGATTAGCATTTTCCACGGACACAGTTAAAATGTTCACCACCAAACGTTTTGTGTCAGCCCTGACACGCCAGCTCTAAGCAAAAGGAGGGTTAAAGCAAACACCACTCCGTCTGCTTTTGGACTTGACAAATAGTTCCATAAAAACCCTTAGAACTGACTGATGTGTGCAAGGAGGGAGGGTTAAGTTAAATACTAAGAACCTCTGCAGCTTCTGAAAATGAGACCACGGGCTCAGACACACAGCTGGGCTGCAGAGCTTTAACAGGGTACCACACACTCCCAGAGGCATCACAGCTGTCCAGGGATTGCTTTTTGCATCCAATATACCACACCTGAAGCTTCCTTTACTATTTCCCTTTGCACCACAGTCACAGTGCACTAACCAGCTTCAGAGAAATGCAAGGGGGGGAACTCACCCAGCTGAACTAACCCAAGGGAGCTGCTTCACTTTCCAAGGTTGGTTACACCCCGAGGAGCTGCTGCAAAGCTTTTTCTTTATTTAAAAGCTGGTGCCCAGGACAAAGGCATCACTTACCAGCTCGGGTTGGAGTGGAGCATTTATCTCGTGGCAGCAATTACTTATCCCTTTCCACAGCCCTGCCCTCAACTTCCACCTAAGCCTCCTGCAGGCAAAGCCCACAGCACTGGAGCACTGCAATTCCTCCTCTCATCCAGAAAAGTGGGATCAGACAGCAACTGCTGCTGTCCCCAGGGACAGGGGGATCGGGAGCACGGGATGGGCAGCGTTACCTGCCCAGCAGCTCCAGCCAAGCTGAGCAGTGAGAGCAGCTGGAGCTCAAATGAGCAAACACTAATTCAGACAGCAGATCCCACTCTGCTCACCCCACTTGTCCTAGAAAGTCAGGGGAAACTTCTGATTTCAGAAGACTTTTGCTTATGCCAAGCCTTTTACACTTGAGATCAAAGTCTTCATTCGTGATTTGCAAAGCTATAAAAATATTCAGACAAAACAGTTAATCAAAAGAATTCTGTAGCTTCCATTAACCCAATCTTTTATTTAGTGCTTTGTTTAATATTTTAAAAGTGTTCTGCACTCTCTCAGCAGCACATTACCCAATACACACACAGTATTTTGGAGGAGGGTGGCTGCAGAGAGGGCAAACCTCTCACTTCAGGCCTTAAAAGTGGTTAAAAGTCCTTTGCAAATGCTGAGAAACTCATGAGCTGCTCACTCTTCCCTCTCTCAAAGCCAGTTAAATATTTCCAAAATTTCCTATTAGCTGACTATTTCTTCGAGGTTTCCCACATTATCAGCACAAAGAGAAGAATATACATCAGTTCACCTATTTGATTGTAAAAGCATTAAAAAAAACCACTTGCCTGGTGTTTCACGGGTTTGGGTGATTCAGGCTGTTCATTGCAAACAAACAAATGATAAGTTAGCAAGCAGGCATTCCAGCTGCATGTCACATCCCAAATTAGCACTGTCAGCACGTTTAACTACACACTCACTTCACAGAAAGTTTCATAGAAACTGCCCAAATTCATTTTAGAACAGAAGTTATTGGCATGTGCAAAATACTGCAACCTGTGTTTAGGCAAAGGACTAATTACACCCAAGATGACAGACGGCCCTGGGGCAGCGAGGAAAAGGGCAGGAGTTGCATTATTTGGGCACTGCTTTCAAAATTAACCCCAACACCAAGTCCCTTTCTCACCAGCCTTGGGCACCGTGAGGAGGTTTGGATGGAGGAGATGATCACTGTCCTTCAACACTCACAGAGGTTATGGAACAACACGAGGGAGGCCACACAAAGGAGTCTGGGGGGTTGGTTTTGCTCTGTGCTACAAACACTTAAGAAATGCAAAGCCACATTTGAGACAAGACCTTAGTTTCTTTCTTACAAGCACCACCACGAGCAGAAGTACAACCTTAAACTGGAAATTTTGCCAGCAAGAAGGACAAAAGGAACGTGAAGGTAATAAAGTGAAATAAAAACCCTTCAAAATTCAAATCTGCACAGCTTCTGCAGAAATTTTCAATTCCTTTCTTTCTTCCTTGGCTCAGTCTGTGAGTTTAATAATCTTAAGCTTCATATCCGAGACCCTGGGGCAAAATATTGTGGAGAAACACACACAACAAGAAATTTTTATACCAAGCCAAATGCACTCCCTCTTTCTGTGACTCTTACTTTATTAGTGCAGAATGACAGATTCTGGCAGAGCTCTGCAAAGCAGCTGGCAGAGGTTTGGCTTGTTCAGGTAAGTAATGTGAATTTTCAAAGCTGCACTCTGCCAGGAAAAGATTCCCTCTTGGAATCATGGAGGAGGACAGGAACAGCTCGGAATTCAGAGGAATTTCATTTGTTTATATTTAGAAAAGATGAACTGCACTCTTGGGTGTCCACTCTTGTCCTACTAGAAACAGAACTGAGCACAATCAGACACAGATTTAACTTCCCTGTGGTTAAATTAGGGCAGTTAAATCCCACTTGGGAAACCCAGGGCAGCTTCAGCCAGAGTGAGCCTACCTGAGATCCTGTCCTTCAAAAACTAATTGTGCTTCTTTAGAAATTAATAAAACAAATTAAGCAATTGAGCATTTCAGCTATGCAGCCACTGAAAGCAATCACTAACCTGAAAGTACCATAATGAGTTCTAAAGTTTAAAATAGCACCAACATGAAAGCTGGGCTTGAGTGAAAACAGAGGCGGTTTGGGGTGAGAAAGCTTTGGGGAAACCTTAGAGCCCCTTCCAGTACCTAAAGGGGCTCAGGAGAGCTGGAGAGGGACTGGGGACAAGGGATGGGGGGACAGCAACGATGGAGTGGCCTTAAGCTGAAAAAGGGCACGGTTAGATGGGATATTGGGAAGGAATTCTTGGCTGGGAGGGTGCCAGGCCCTGGCACAGGGTGCCCAGAGCAGCTGGGGCTGCCCCTGGATCCCTGGCAGTGCCCAAGGCCAGGCTGGACATTGGGGCTTGGAGCAGCCTGGGACGGTGGGAGGTGTCCCAGGGGTTGCAACAAGATTGGCCATAATAAAGTGACACTAACACAGGCAGTGAAACATTCTTTCATTCTTTTCTCTCAGCCTGCCTCTCCTGCTGCACAGGGGAGTGATGAGCCACAAAACTGAGCCGTTCAGAAGCCTCCTTCCCTCCCTTCTCCCTGTGCTCAACCTGTCCAAACCCTCTGCAGACACATCACCCTGCTCCCCATGCTCACCTATTCCCCGTCCTTGCTCTCTTCCTCCCCTGCAGCTCCACACACCCTCCCTGCACAGCCGTGAGCCTACAGAACTCCTGGGAGTGGAGGGGAGAGGGGCTCCTGTGTGGCTGAGGAGCCTGGCACAGCTGCCCAGCCCAGCACACACCAGCGTGGGTCAGCTCTGGCCCGAGGCACCTGAGCTAAAGCACAGTGCTGGTCTTTATAAAGCCGGTCCTGAATAAATGCTTGGAGCAGGCAAAATACTCAGCTTTGAAGTTCTTACCACTACCACCCCAAGCCCTCAAATTCTTTAGAGCTCAAGGTGAAGCAAAAGCTTTCAGTTTTTTACAGATATCTTCCATCTTCTGTCCCTTCCTCCCCACCAACCAGGACCATCCCTGTGCCAGCTCTGCCTCCCAACCAAGCTCACTGCAGCCAGAAATTCAGGTTTACTTCTACCCCACCTTCAGCCTTTAGAGGAGCTCTCGTTTATAACCCACTGCCAAGCACCTCGCCCTGCCCTCCCCTGCTCTGCCTCTATCCCCAATTTCAGGGGCTGCTGCGGTCTCCCCTGGCTCTGCCAAATCCCGCAATTACTGAAGTTTCTCTTGCACATTTCTACCACCACCTCCTCCTCCCCACACATCCGAGCGCAGCGCCCAAGACAACATCTTGGGATTACTCAGGAAATGAGACACTGGGGCTACAGATTCCACACTCAAAAATCAGGAAACATTGCTATTAAGGCTGAAATTCCAGCCCCTGTGGCTACCCTGTGTTATTGACTCGATTTCCAGGCACGATGTGCTAAGGGCTGGGCAGGACTTTGGCAGCTCTAAGGAAAGAGGGATTTGGGGACAAAAAAGCCTCATGGATCAGCAGCTGGATGCCAACCACTGCCAGGCTGTGCAGGGGATGGGCAGAGATGCTCCTCACAGAGGCTGAGCATTTCCCCACCTTCCCAGCTGGAGAAGGGACCTGGTGAGCCCCAGTGACATCAGTGCTGCTCTGAGGTGTCAGACTGGGGCTGCTCCTTTGGTTTGTTCTATTTTTACAGCACTCTGTCAGGCAAATCAAAGTCAACCCTAGGCTTAGCATACAAATTGCTTCATTTAAAAAAAAATAATCCATGAGACATTCAACAGTCTCAGAAATATGCATGTTGCTGATAATTATCTGTAACAGGATGGGTACAAGTCATGGATTAATTTAACAAGCCTAATTAGCATCTTCTTGTGCACAGGGTAATGCACAGGCTCTACAGACTGTGGATCACCACCAGCCCTCTACAGCTTTCTGATGAATATGCAAACAGGACCAAATTAGGGCTGCTTCTGTAACCCCCATTCTGACACTTCCCAGCTTTCCAGTGGCACCTATGAGGCTTAGACATTCTTTGTTTCCAATACACAACTAAAACTAATTGCTGCAGAACAAGAGAGACTCATTTATATTTTCAAAATTGGTTTGGTGAGGCAAACTTTCTGCATTTTTCATGGATATATGGCAAATTCAGTGCTCACTGTGGTACTGCTCTGAATGAAAGGCACGATCCAAGATTATTCAGGGGAGTCCCCTACCCCTATTGTGCTCCACATCTCAGCTTTCCCCTTTCTGTCCTGTGCCTTCACAGGCTCCCTGAGGAGTTGCATCATCTCCATCCCTCAAGATTTTCAAAACTCAGCTTTACAAGGGCTTGGGCAATGCAATCTCCCTTCGAAGGAAGGTACATTTTGAAAGGTGTCTGGACAAGAGGCTTCCAGAAGCATCTCTCAGCCCGAGGTATTCCAAGTTATCAACAGTACATTTAGAAATACTTGGTGCAAACCCTGCACAATTCCCTCCTCTCCAAAAACCTGTGGGCAATTTTGCTTCTGTAGAAATTTAAAAAATACTGGGTTTGTTGAAGGCTGCCTAGTGATAAAGCCAAGAATATTCATAAATCAAAACCTCCACAGAAAACCAGTTCTGATGGATGATGTCCCAAACAGTGCCCCCAGAGCCACCACCTCCCAACACACGGGGCAGAGCCATGAACACAGCCCTGAGCCTCCAGTCCTGAGAAATCTCCTCCTGCCACCTGCAGCCCACAAGTGCAGCACTCTCAGGCTGCTCAGGAAACACTCACAGAGACAAATTTTCATCTGTTCTGTGTGATAAACCAGCACCAGTCTGAGTATCAACGCACAGACTCACATTATTTGCTCTTGATTAAAGCAAAAATTGAAGTTTCCCCATACACTTCACTAGATTTCTCCAAATCTACCTGCAACCTTTCCTTCTCTCCCACTTCAAATCCTTGACTTTTTTTCCCTTCACAGACTGGTCAAAAGTCATCTCGTGTTCCTACATGTTTGAGCCTTGGCACATTCAGGAATGTCTTAATATGAATTCATGTAAGCTGCACTAAATTTACAGAAGTTGTAGCTGCTACAGGGGGGAAATGGCCTCAAGTTGTGCCAGAGGAGGTTCGGGTTGGGTATGAGGAGCAATTTCTTCACTGACAGAGTGGTTAAACATTGGAACAGGCTGCCAGGGAGGTGATGGAACCAGCATCCCCAGAGGGGTTCAGAAAATGAGTGGAAGTGACACTTCATGGGATGGTTTGGTGGCAATGGGGTATTGGGCAAAGGCTGGACTTGATCTTAGAGGTCTTTGCTGTAATTCTGTACGTCTCTAATTCTAGAATTCCATAAGATAATGTAGCTTGAAGGCTCCAGCCACCACAGGCACCTGGATTACCACTGGAAAACCAGGCACGTGCCAGTTTGATTACAGTTAGACGCTGTTTGTAGCAAAGCTGAATTAATATTTCACTGCAAAGAGATCCAAGTGCCCATAATAACAAATATTCAAACCCATTCCTGTTTTTTAAAAGCAAACAATCACTAAAAATTCAGTGCAAATGTTGAAGCCTGGCAGGAAATCTAAAGAAACTTCTATATAAATCAGAAACTTCTATATAAATAAGTTTCAAGATACCAAAAAAAACCAATATTCTCAGATATAAAAGTATATACTCACTTGTTTACAGTGTAACAAAATCTGAGCTTTTAATTAGATGCCGGCTTCTAGATATAGCAAGTCTACAGCAGTTTTTAAGATGGATGATTTTTCCCATTCACAAGTTAATTTTTGAAGGCACAGAAAGCTTCTTCACAAATATAGTACTAAAAACTGCATCCAGTGGGAACTAAATTCAGTTAGAATTGCCTGGGTTTATCGATTTTTTTTGGAAAATGGGGTTTATTGCATCAGAAAGCTTTGCTTTTATTTGTATAAAGCCTTTAATTTCACAACAGAAATTAAGCAGCTGACATGGATTAGAAGTTTTGGTGTAACTGCTCATTTCAGCCACTGCTAAAGAGAAAATAATGGTTGAGACAAAATTACACAATTATATTACAGTTTATCTTTAATAAAAAAAAAGTCTTTTTTTCAAATGCAAAGATGGTTGTTTGCAAAAAGAGCAATAGACAAATGAGAAAATATCCCAACTTACAGGAATATTATGGTCCTTTCTTCCTTTATGGGAGGAAGCAACATGAGCAAGGTACTGAATAACCTTCTTAGTGTTCTCAGTCTTCCCGGCACCAGATTCACCTCTGCAAAACAGGGCAGACATTTTCCTCAAAATTCATCTTCAACAACTCAGCAATCTTTGTTTCCAGCCCCTCACTTCATCCCATTTATGGCCCTGCCCGTGCAGCAGATCTTCACTGACCCCCTAAACCCAACAGCAGGGATGTTGCAGGGAACCACAAGGTATTTGTTGAAAATCCTTCCTTCATCCTAAAGATCCCCTGAGCATTAAGGTGTTGATACAAGGTGTAACATCAGTTTGATTAAGAGCTTTTGGCTTCATGCCTGAACTCCTTGCTACCCAAGGTAACATGAAACACTTGTCCCCTGCCCTGATCACTGCAGACAGAATTTTTCAGGGTGCAGATACACTTTTATTTTTAAATCATGAGATAGATATATATATATACACACTTTTACACTTAGCATGATTTGAATATACTTTATATACCAGGATTTGGATATGGGAATTTCCAAGTTAAGGGAAACAGTACCTTTAGGAGGCAGAAATACAGTGCAGTAAAACACACTTTAAACAAGAGATTCTTTCCACTGCTCGTCTCTGACTTTTTTCTAGGTTAAAAATATATTTAATGCCACGGGGCTACATGAAACCATTAAGAAATGAATTTATCAGTGCAGAGTGGCAGAGTTCACAGATCAATACAGATAGCACATGCACATTTCATTTTTAAGCCAGAGGTGGATTTAAAGCAGAATATGTTTAGACAGAATGATGGAGAGGTTTACAGGAGATACTCAGGGCAGGAAATGTGACCAAGTTCACGTCCCTGCAATCACAATTGATGTTAGTACGGCTCTAAAAATGCCAGTTGGGGGGTTTTTTTCTAACCTAGGTCTGATCTTCAGACACATCCACCCCGCAGAGGGATGGAGGTGTGCCCTAGGCAGGACTCAATGGCTGCAAACCACGGGAGGAAGATTTCCAGGGAGACAGCGACTGCCACGAGCAGCTCTGACGTGTGGGAAGCTGAAAGGGATTTTATTATGGGGATTTGCATGGAAAGAGTGGAAGCACTCCTGTCATTCAACAGTTGTTCAAAAATTAACAGTTTGGAGGCCAACTCCTTTGTAAGAATAACAAGCACATATTTTCTCTGCCTGCTTATTTCTCCTCTAAGCTACTTATAATGGAAATGTTCATTTACCAGGGGAATTTAAGCACCTTCTTTTGCAGCCTTTTCCATCGTGCTGTACACCCCAGTTTGGTAGCTAATCTGCATTTCCTTAGGGATTCAGTACCTCCAGACCTGCACTTCTAGATCAGATAAGAGCTGAGGAGCATCCCTATCCTCACACTGCACTCAGCAGCTGCAGAAAGGAGGCGAGAGAGCTCTTGGAATTTTAATTCTGCACATACAGGAAGCATACTGATACCAGCCCAGATTTTTGAGAGAACAGACTCAAACACTCTCATTGCTCCTCACCTTCCAACAGCAAAATCACAGCAACCCCACAGGGAATGGCCCTAAGAGAGGGGAGCCTCTGCTAAGGGATGGCAGGATGGGCATTTCTGCACCCAGGAGCAAGAAGCTTTATTCACAGCAGCTCGTGGGACTCCTCACAAGAGCTTCAGGTGAAACAGCTGCTGTTTGTCCTGACAGAACAGCAGCAAGCCCCAGGTTTGGCTGGAAAACCCTGGACAAAATGGTCCTGCAGCTGAGCTGTGGGATATTCCACAGCCTCACTGACCCAGCTGTGGCTGCAGTTCCAGAGGGTTAACCAAGGGCCCCTGTTCTACTGGTGGCATCTGCTTCTTGGAAGCAGCTCCATCAGTCTGTCTAAAACCACTTTGGTCCATTTCTCCTCACAATCATTGGGAAATACCACAGAATATGAAAGATTAGAAAGCACTGCATTCAATTACTCCGAGCTTTCCAGAGACAGAGGGGAGTTCCCTGCAAACTTGTTGACTGGGCTGGCTTTGCTCAGTGCATGGAAAAACCTGGAAGGTCCTACCTGAAAAGCTGGTTGCAAAGGAGATTACTCTGAGAATTGGCTAATGGATAACTGGGTTTCCTTTTTGCCAAGATACCATCAGTATGAAACCCAGAAACTGGGTGTACTTTGGGACCGCTACAAGTGGAACAACACCCTCTGACCTAATGAAAAATCCCATTTCCACCCAGCCCAGAGTCCCCACAAACATGACAAATGTGAATGCTGATAAGCAGGAAAAAATCCCCAAACCATCAGGTGCCAATTCTTGCTTCTCAAGTCTTTATTTCTCATTTCCCTTTCACTGCAGTGTTTACATTAACATAATTCATGACCATGAGCAATAATAAAAGCAGCTTTGCCTGTTTCTAGATGTGTATTAAAATATGCTAACGCTAAAACTATTCCAGCAGGTAAGAGAAGTAAGAAGCACAGCAAAATATACATTTACATTTTAAAACACTACAATTTGTTCTTATTGTCAGCAGAGCTTGGGAATGCACTATTAGCTGTGCCTGTGAAGCTAGAGAAACATTTCTGTCAAATCACAAGAAGAAAGTTTATTCCATTTTAAAAGAGGGAAATCTCCTCTAACACACACAGTGCAGAGAAGCTGGTACAATAAACACAGCTCAGAGGGCAGCTTTGGAAAAGGGCAGCACAGGGTTGGAAGAGTCAGCTGCAGGCACACCAGCAAAGCTGCACAAGCACAGGAAAAGCAGCAGCTTGAAACACATTCCTTGTGTTAAAAACCCTCTAAGTCTAACAGAGGGGTATTTTAGAGAGTCTTTATGCAAGACCTCATTCAAAAGCAACACTAACGGATGTTATCATCCCAGTCCTGCTCTCCCTGGAGCTTACAAGAATGCCAAATATTTCCTGCAGCATCGTGTCAAATAGCTCTGCTGCCACATACTATGAAAGAATTCGAAGATTTAGGATAAAGTCCTTTGCATTTATAGGAATAATGACATCTGCATACTTTGGTTCTTTCCCAGGAGTGCAAACACGGGGATTATAAAAATAAATTAAAATCTTCTACCTCTATCAACCTGCCCAAAAAAGGTAAACTCTGAGTAACACCACGTACAATAGTTACGGAATGGGGATGGAATCACGAAGCTAAAGCTCAACTTTTTCAACCCCTTGTTTTAATACAACTCAATCTGTTATCATAAACTAAACAACTAAAGCCCTGGGCTGAGAACCAGCCTTACCTCAGTCAGTGGCAGCTCTGCTAAAACTGCATGAGGCTCTTTATTTCACCTCCTTCATTTCAGGCTCAGCTCCACTGGTAGAATCCAAACCTTATGGGGCTGAATGGAAACACTCAGCTCCAGCCTTGGGCTGTGCCAAACAGTGCTCCCAAGGAAGCAAACCCTCCTTAGCTATAGTTGGAATTACAAGGTTATTCCATCACTTAACTGAGGGATCTCTCCCTTGGAAGCCACCTTCCAGGGACAGGTCAAACAAAGTCACACACTGACTGGTGAATTTATGCAGGATCCCATGTCCAAGTGCTCTTCCCTGGAGCAGCAAAGCTGCTGCTTTGAAGCAGCTTCATGCACATTTAAAATAGGAAAAGTTTAGCCAGCATGAGCACTTTAAAGTTTAACATGGTTTTGAATGTAAAGCTGGAGTGCCATTTTCAGCAAAGCCGAGAACTCTCCAGGCAAATTTATCCCAGCTCCAATTTGGTTAGCAAAAACCAGGCACTGACTCAACCAGCTGCAGCTCCTTCCCTGAGCAACTCGAGCCCAAATCTTGCACAAAAGGCACTTCCACTGCTGAATGGATTCTCCTCTGGAGAACAGGCAGAACAGAGAGGGAGAGGACTCGCAGGTGACAAAGCAAAGAGGCAGCAAGCAGGGGTGGGAGCCTCTCCCCACAGCACCACTTCCAGCAGCAGGTGTTATTCCAGGAACAGGTCAAGTGCCCCTCCCAAGGGACCTATTCCCAGAGGGAACAGTTGCTTTCCTTGCTGTCCAGCAGCTTTGAGGCATTCACACATCTTGTGACAGTGACAGCACCCGGCGTGGCAGGGCCACCACCTCTCCCTGACCTGGGAAATGCTTTATGGACTTTAGGGAAGTCAGATGAGTTTAAAGTTGTTTACTGAAGGCCCACTGCACAGACTGGCCCCCTTCCAGCCCACTTCCCCAGAGAGCCATGAACTCCATGAGCAGAGGCTTCCCAGAAGGTACAAAGTGCCCGAGCAGCACAGGGCAGAGGGACACAAACCCCCACGTCCAAAGGAAGCTCTGCAGTTCAAAGACAGCTTTTCTTTGTCTTGCTGCCTGGGCACAGTCTGCAGACTAACAATATTCCTGAAGATGTGGAATGCGTTAGGATGGTCAGATGCAGTTGGAGATCATCTCTGTGATTTAAATTCCTGAAAAGCTAACCCAAACAAGTCAGGATTTTGCATTTTGGATGCCTGGATCACTCAAGCCTTTCCTCTGCCCCAGGAATTTCAGGCTGGTTCTATCCTTCCTGATCAGGAACAAGCTCTGCGATGAGAAGTTCATGTGGCAGCAGAGGGTCCTCCTGTGAAGAAGTGGCACCACTCCCTTGGCACCTGGGCAAGTTCCCAGCACACAGAACCCAACCTGCTGCTCACAGCTCCCCTGGCCAGCAGGGCCTCCTTCCATGGAAGCAGCCACTTAGAGAAGGCCCCAAACCATGGAAATATGGAAATATGCACTTAAATTGTTTGGAGGAGAAAGTAACTGCCTATGTAAGAGCCCCAACAATGGCCTTTTGTCCTTGTCACAACAGCAGTTGCAAAGAACAGAGGAGACACTTATTCTCAGGCACAACTGAGCAGATCATCTGCCAGTTACAAATTAACAGATATTTACAGACAAGACCTGTAATTAAAGGGTGTCTTAATCACCTGGCTTATTTTCTGCAAGAGGTATAACTGATAGTTTGGAAAAGAGTCATTAATTGGCTTTACTATTTACGTGGCTGCTTTAGAGTTGCTTCCTTTGCCTCCTGATGCTTCACATCATCTCCACACCACTTGCCTAGGGAATGTTACCAGCTGGACTCCAGCCAGGGGTTGTATACAAAAATGTTTGGTATTTGCTGGTGTTGGCCTTTAATAAGCAGCCTCTATTCTCTCCACACCCCATCACTCCTACGGAAGCCAGTTCAGATTAGATATCCTTGTAGGGCTGCAAGCATCTGCTAAACACCTCTTTATCAGGCCCAGGCCCAGTTTGGGGAATACCAGAAGGCTGTGGTAAGAGTCTCCACTTCAGAACGCACTGGCTCTGAAAGTGCAGTGCAGCACATTTTCAGAGTTGACTTTCTTGAGTGTTTCCCAAATTCCTAATTACCACAACACAAATTTCTTCATCTTGGTCATCAGCCTGGCATGCTCAGCAAGCAGAGAAACACCAAAACTTCACAAAATAGCAGCTGGAGCTTCTCCAAGAAAAAAAACCAACCAAAACCCGCCCTGAAAAGCTCTTCAGCACAACTTCACATCCCACAGAAATGGGAAAATGTGCGGGAAGATCTGGGAATGTTGCAGTGTTGGCATCACATCTCTGTACAAATCACTGATGGATGCTGAGTCAACACAGGCTGAAAGCTACTGCTTTTATACATATATATAGAACTTATGTTATATATATCTATTACTTATAAGCTAGGAGGAACATGACGTTTCTGGAACTCCACGTATTTTCCTTTCTTTTCAGCAAACTAAGAATTTACAGGCAAAGTCCAAAATAAACTTTCATTTGCACTCCAGTCAAGGGGGAGTGATGAGATGCACGTTGGTTAAGCCCAGCTTCCCAGAAAAGTGCTGGTTTTGAGGGGTGCTCCTTTGCTTTTCGTTGAAAAGCTGGATGAACTAAACTCCCAAGCAGAGGAGAGCTCCAGCAGCCTTTCTCACCATCTGTTAGTGGTTAGCAGCCCAAGATTAAACCATCCAACTTCAAAGCTAAGAAGAAATTCTCACCATTACTGTTTGTTCAGCTCCTCCCATCTCATCTTTAGCCAAGCAATAATCTGGCTCTCACCCATGGATCGTCCAAGGGATTTGGGAGCTGTAAATGTTCCTGTCTCTGGCCATATTTGGGTTTTTCAGTTGGTGAAAGGCCAAAGGGCACATCAGAAATCCCATCACTGCTCCTGAGGAAATCAGGGGGATGCCATGGGACAGCAGAGGCCTCCAGGTATGGGAAAAGGACTTTTGGTTCACTCTGAGAAAAGCCTATCCATAATAAGTTTATTCTCCAAGTTTCTTCCTGGGCTCAGTACTCCCCAACTCACACAAACAGATGGGGAAGGGGAGGTGCCACTATGAACCAAGATAAAAACCAGAAGCAAGGGAGTCAGTGCATGTTACACACCACTAACTCCCAGTCACGCCCTGGAGACAGTCCCTGCAACAACACAATTGTCTAAATTTGGGTGCTTAAAAGGTGGGGAGTGGAAAGGGGAGAGAAAAGAAGGTAACAAAGAGAGCAAGACAGCACAGCACTTCATGCTCAGAGACACCTCCTGTCTACAGCAAGAGCAGGAAGGCATCTGTCATCAAGTCTGGATTGGAGAAGCGCAGGACAGCCAGAGCAGCTGCCAGTCCCAGCAATCCCCTCCTAAGAACCAGATTCCATGTCAGGACAAGGTGTTTTGCAGCCAGAGAATGCAGCAGCACAGTTTGGTGGAGGCTTTTTTTTACCTCCTTGGTACATTTGACTTTGGGAAAATATTACCGACTTTAAAAACACCAGTTTATGCAGAACTCCTGATGGAACATTAGCAGGTGATGAAGCTGAGACAGGAAACCTCCAGGTAACCCCACTGCCTTCCAAACAATGAGATGTTATGAGAGACATGCTTGGAGAGCCATCTGTGCAGCTATGGAGGTAAAAGCCTGTTCCTGCAGCATCTCAGTGAAACACAGCTCATCCTTCAGCATAGCTTGCAGAGAGAAAAAAAATTAAGAGAACTCTCAGCAAAGTGGACTCCTCAAGAAGATTGACCTGCACTCACCTTCCTCACAGAGCTTGTTATTTACTAGAATAATGATTGCAGGAGTGCAGGCCTTTTTGAGGAAACAAACTGGTGTTTCCTAAAGATCTGCATGGGGGAAGACAATGGAACTGCCTCAACCCCAGATTTAATTACACACTCTCATGCCAAGGATAAAAATGCCATGTGTGCCACATTCAAATCAGCATTCAGTTCTCTATTGAGTTCAGAAGATCAAAAGCTTACGTTCATCTTGCAGGCGAGGCAACAACAAAATTGGAGACCAGAGTGTTTGAAGCTTTCCAAGGTAAGTACAAATGGATTGGACATTCACTAAGAACCAAAGGAAGGCACCTGGAAAACTGCAGAGACAATCTCTGAAGACCAAGAACCCAAAGGCTTGTCATAGCACCGATCCCATACTTAGGAATTGCCCCAAAAGCAGCACTGCTGTCTGCCAAGAGGAAAAGGGGGCTGGATGCAGAGCCCTGGTGTCCTTCAAATACCATTACTGCTCCTCCTCTAAAGGCCATGAGAGGTAAAAAAACCAGGAAACTTCATCAATAGAGGCAAGGGAAGAAAGGTGAAGATGCAAAGCAGACAGACCTTCAGCAAGAAGTGGGAGAGCTTTGTCTGCAGACAATTCCGGTCCAGGCAGTCAGAGACAGGGAAATGACAGGCACACCACAACTGTCCACTCAAAGGGTGGTTTTTCCCCCATTAGCTACCCTGAACCACTCCTACTGGAGAAATGAAAAAGTATTCTGAGGGCTGCCAGCTTTAGTAAACATCAGGGTCAATCAGGTAATCCAGGTCCTGAGACAGCAAGTTTGGGATGAGAAGATGAGCCTTATGAAGCGCCACAGGAGTTTCTGAAACCCCTTCCAGTGTGGTTAAGACACTCTCCTTGCATTTCATTTATTCCTGCCTTAGTCTAGGACCTGCAAAACCAGGGGCATGAAGGGGGACACACAATTTACCTCTTCACCAGAAGCAGCAATGCAAGGCAGAGCCAAGCCCAGCCACCCAGAACCCAGCCCAAGATGCACGAATTCCATGCTCTGTACCAGATACCAAACAGGGATCAATTGTCCACTCAGTACAGAAGGATCAAAAGCTCACAGGAACCTTAGAGGCGAGGTGATGACAAAGTTGAAGGCAGGAGAGCTTAGAGGCTTTCCAACTTGGAAATGAGCAGATTGGACATTCACCAAATCCTGCAGCACTGCCACTCCAACCTTGCGGCTCAGCTGACCATGCAAAGGAGAGTGAAGTTCATGCACAGACACAAAACATGAAGCTACTTCAAAACATTCACCTGGGGCAAGCACACGCTGCCAAAGCATCCACAAACACACGAGAACAAAGCGTTTCTTCTCACTCTGGGATCCCATCCCTGCTTTGAGGGCTGCTTTGTGCATGGCACATGAAATAGCGATCACATGAAAACAGAAGTCCTGCTAGGAGCAGGAACCACAGACCTAGCCAAGCCTGAATTAACTGGATCAACTTTTATCTTAAGTACAGAACTCTCTTTGCTTCTGTGTCCTTAGGCCCTGAGAACCTTGTATTCATGGTATCCATAGCTGGAAAAAGCATGGCTTGAAAGGATCCACCCTTAGTCCTGTAGAGACTCTGAGAGTTAAGACACTTCTGTAGGAAGCAGAAGATGGAGAACTGAATCCCTTCATGTCAAGAAGGACACTAAACCCAGGACTCCTTCCAGCAGTTGGTCTCCCCACTGAGCTATTCCAGGCAGCAGGATCCTCCCAACACAGTGGCACCCAGCAGAGGGGCACCCGAGCACTGTACCTGCCCCTCTCCCTCAGACACCTGAGCACGCTGTGTTCCACCCAGGCCTGGTCCCTGCAGGCAGCTCCAGGACAGAGCCAAGGTGTGGTTCCCAACACAGATGAACCACCCTGAGCCCCAGGCTGCTCCCAGCAGGGACAGTTTCCCTCCTGCACCTCGCACCTTCAGGCTGGCACACGGAGGGCTGGCCCAGGGGACTGAACGTGAAAAGCACCATTCTGTGCAGGGCTGGGTTTGAGCCAGCCTCGCTCCCTGAGCACGCAGGGAATCCTTATCCCACCGGCTGCAACTCCCAGCGCCAGCACAGGAAGCTGCAGGAACACACAGTCCGTGGGGGAGAGGGAAGGAAGCTGGATCACCCCTTCCAGCTGCAGTCCAAGCACAGAGCAGCTCAGGAGGCTCACAAGCTGAAATCCTGCTTGTGTTCTGGCTTCCCAAGCACTGCAGTTCCAGATCCCAGGAAAACTCAGCTAAGAAGAAGTTTGCTCTTGCGGGGAAAAGGGAGTTCAGGTAAAAGGGAACCTTCGTGTCACCTTCCTCGGAGATCCCCCCTTGAGGCACACCCAAAGCTGAGCTGCTGCTCAGGGTCTCCAGAGCCACTTTTGGCTCTTGTCTCCCCCAGGCATTTCCCACTGAGCAGTTACAGCACAGCACTGCCGAGATGGGAACTTCTTAAAGCTTTTGGATCAGATGCACAACTCTTCACTGCCATTTTTAAATTACATTTCTTAAGCAGCACATGCCCAGAAAACGCAGTAATGTGAATTACAGTATTAAAAGACCATATCCCCATATTAAATATCACTTCATGCTACATCTTTTCCCGCTGCCTGTCAAGATTAAAGACCAAGATTTGACTCCCACAGCTGTACCAAAGCCCCCTCTCACAATACAGATCCCCAAAAGTGCCCAAATGAAAAGCAGTCACTCACGTGCAGAGAATTGATTGGTCCTCACGGTCTGCAAAACAAGAACAAACATGGTTACAGGGGTTTGTTTACACTGTTCTGTGATTTGCAATACGGTTTCTTTTAATTTAAAATTTTTAATATTCATTTTTTCAGTTTAAGAATTCTAAGGACACTCTGAAGTAATTTTAATAATATCCCTTTAATAATATCCCTTTAATAATATCCCCAGTTCACATGCACACACCCCTCAAACAACAGCTTAGAAGTTCCTAAAAGTTTTGCCATTTCAGATAATGAAGTCAAAATTCTGGTTCAATTTATTAATCATCCACAGTAAGGTTTTTGAATATATTTTCAGCTAAAGTGGACTTACACTTCTTATTCTGTTCGCATAAAGAATTTAAAACCTTATGTGAGGAGAAAACAGTTTCAAGCACACAACCCTGACTACACACTTGGAAAGAGCACTGCCATCTCCTGCAAACAAGTGCTTTCCTCCACAGCTTTTTGTTTCCTTTTTTAAATGAACACACAGGCCTGAAGAGCTCCCACAATTCAGCTTATTCATGCAAGCCTTGTCCAAAGGACATCCAGGGAAACCCAAATGCTGCAGCACCGTGGCTCAGCACTTCTGTGCCACGCAGAGCTGTGCTCACGATCTTTGAGAAGAACTCCTGAAGGTCAGACACAGCCTGCAAGGGCTATTTCATCATGGCAAGAGCTCCACAGAATATATTTCAGCACCATATTAAAAATTATATCATCAAAACATCCAAATATACCTGCAGCAAGTAAAACATTTCAGTTCAAGTCTTTCAGAGCAGGCAGATGCTCCTCCTGCACGCTGCCACCACAGGCTGAGGCACAGATGCCACCCCTGGCAAGTTTTAGACTGCATTAACACCAACTATGACAAGAAATGGAGGTGCTTTCTGGCTGAGAAATGTTAAAAACATGCAGTCAGTTGTACTTCGAAGCCGTTGTTCAAAAATACTAAGAACTAGGAGTGATCCCCTGGCGTGCTGTGCAGAGCAGCTGCACTGGGCTGCGCTTTACCAGGGGCAGAACGTGAATCCTGCAGCCTGTGACTGTGTCTTGCAAGCAGATATGAGCTCCAAAAATCCCTCCTGAAGGGTAACAAACAGCAGAATGAGTGCAGGAAAACTGAAATATTAGTTTAGATTATTAAAAAGTGGGAAAGAAAAATTCCAAGAGTTGGTGACCCTCCTGACAATCCTGCAGGGATGCTCCCGGATCATTCCCTACAGCTGCATGAGGTGTAGCAACTCCTGCACAGACACACCAAAAAGAAGAAAGGAGAAGCCTGGGACTGCAAGAAATGAAAAGTGAGAGTGGGCAAAAGCAGTGGGAGTATGACAAGAGAAACATTAAGAAAACACTTGTTTATGTTCTTCTGGGTTTGCTATCTGGGAGCTGGTCTTGCAAGACCTACCAAAAATAAGTTTTTGGTGCCAGGAGCAGCTGCAGGGCAGGGCTGCAGCCGCAGCTGGGTGTCCTGCACAGACAGAGCAGTGCAGCTCTGTGACCCTGACCTGCTTAGGGGCAGCCAGCAGTGACTCATGCACTGAGCTCCGTATGCCAGCAAAAACTCAAGGTGACGCAGGACAGGACAAATCATCTGTTCTTTCAGAAGAAACAGCGGAATGAAAGCCAAGTCGGTACCATGAGTAGGGTTGAAAGTCAGTATTTCTTAGCTTTAGTATTTACTGAGGCGTTTTTTTAAAGTGACAAGTTGATTTTTCCCTTTCTTACTTCCCGGGAATCACTTCACTCTAATTTTGTCACTGTAGCTAGGCCATTACCTCAAAAAACACAGTCTCCTCTAAACTAGAGCTCTTCAGTTTGGAACTTCAAAAAAACTTAACACAGCTAGCATTTGCCTTGAAGTTTAATTTATTTAAAGACAGTGTGTGTTTGTCAATGCTTTGGATCATGACATTTGTTACCTGTGCATTTACCAGGCAATGCTACTGTGCAACAACACACAAGGCACACTGCATAAATGAATTTTCTCACCCAATTAGTCCTAGAGACAATCTACAAGTCCAGAAAGTTGTATTTATTTGTCATTGCCAGAAGCTCCAGCAAGTGCAGCCAAGCTTTTTAATTTTCTCTGTCCAGGAGCCTGAATGGACACAGATCCTACAAAGTAAATTATCTGCACTCAAGTGCAGATCAACTCCAAATCCATTTCTCTGTGTCCATCTGGACTCTGAAACCTCACAGACCGTGAAAGTGGAAGTAAGACAACAGCAAGCTCCAGGTTTTGCCTTGTGATCCTTCCCTTATGCTGATGGCCAGTTCCAGCACCCAGCACTGACCTGACAGTACCCAAACCTACACATGAAAGCTCGGGGTGATGCTTCACACAGTGTCCAATACCAGGTACCTTCTGGCCTAAGGAAGAGCTGATCTCCCCAGACTCACTCTGAAAAAGCCTCTGACAAAATGACTAACGTGGAAGGGTTATTTGTGGCTGGTTTCTTCAGCTCTTCTCCTCCCCCAGAAAACACGATGTGTCTGCAGCCTTGATTTCCGAGCAGGTGGTTCCCCTCCTCAGGACTGTACCTACATTCCACTCAGCCTGCCTGGAAGGGCTGAGCCCATGTGTGGCTCTTGCCAGATTTGTTCTCTGGGGTGAGGCAGAAGCTCTGAACTCCTCTGAGCAGACTCCAGGGCTTGGCTGATCAGGGGTTAAAGCAACTCAGCTCACTCATCAAAGATGCTCAGTAAGTCAGTTCAGCTCAATCAGGTGAATATTAGCACGAGGATGAGGACATTTAAGAGGTAATGAAATAACACCAAGCTCTTAATTTAAGGAACATCACAAGACAACCCTTTGGTTTTAATCACAAACCAAAACAGGCAAGTCCCATTGGAATCTACCACTTATGCAGCTTGGATTTAAATATCATCCAAGGTCTTCAAGCTACACTGAAGACCACAACATTCAAGTTGCACAGAAAAGATTTTATCCAATATCTCTAATTTGAAAATCAGAGTTAAAGTCATGCAGAGTCTAAGAATAAAAAAAAAATTATTTTCTGCTGATGAAGTAACACTTTCTATAGACTAGGATATCCTTTTGAATGGAAGAATCTGGAAGCACGAAGGCAATACAACCTGATACTCCAAAAACTTCCAGCTTTAGGCTGGAGCTCCCCCCCTGCTGTAATTCAACTTGAGCAGCTGTTGATGTCTCCTTTCCTCTGCCCAGTGTCTCATCCCATTCCCCCCTCGGAACCAGCAGCTGACTGGGCACATGCACAGTAGCTGATGGAACAGCAAAATTTAGTTTTCAACCAGATCAGCTCCCTGGTGGAGTTTGTAACAGAGCCAGACAAACAGTGGAATTAGCATATGGAAAATGAGAACCACCTCTTGTGCCAGCTTCTGAGGCTCTGGTCACCCTAAAGCCACAGTGAAAAGCACATTGCCCAGCCCAGGTGAGCTGCAGACTCTTCCCAGTGAATGTCTTTCACTCCTGCTCCTCTCACCTCCACCCACGGGCAGGATCTGAGCCCCAGGTGAGGAGCAGCAGCAGCCCCACAAAACCCCTCGTACTACAGGGACAAACCCTTGGAAGAGAGGCCAAGGAGAATTACCAGAACATAACACAGGAAGAATTACAGCTCTAAAAGTCATTTTTACCTACTCTGCTCTCCCCTCCCCAGAGGAATTAGCTCTGGGGACAGCAGCTGGCAGCTGCTCAAACAAACCTGGTGCTCAGCAGCAGAAGGGCTTTTAAAAATCCAGTCAGAATAGATCCTGATGTTATAATAAAATTCAGGAAGTTTTGGCTGTCAGAATACAAAATCATTTGAGGCTATAGCCCTTCATTCACCAAGCTATATCCTCCCAAAACAGCCTAGCCCTAACAAACCCCTGTTAACTCCAGGGGAAGGCTCCAGACGTACATTAAACATTTGTTGGGTAATTGGTTCAGGCAGCACGTTCTGAGAAGTTGTAGTTCCAACCTATAGACTCTGTCTAGAAAAGAATTACAGTATTTTAAAAGCAGCTTTTCTTAAAGGCATAACTTTGTTCTGCTCTGGTCACACTGTAGTCATTTATAAACTGAAACAAGACAATCAAACAGAAAAGCAAAAATCTATCTTCAAGTTTCCCACTGAAACTCAAAGGCAGCAACATTTCAAGCACAGGAGCTTTCTCACAGAGCAGAGTTTACAAGCACACAGATACCCAGCCTCTACAACTGGCTTTGCTCCAATTACCCTTTACTATATTGATATTTTGAGTATTGCAAATGTCCAGATGTCTCTCACAATTTGACTGGGAATGAATGGAAGGAGCCATTTGGAGCTGTCCCTGAGTGACCTGCCCAACCAGAAAGGCATTTTTTGAATTAGCACTCATTGATAAATCTATGAAAACAATTCCACGTGTGCCTTGCCTGCTTTCAGCTTTAACCTCTCTCTGATTACAATTCTTATCAAACAGGAACTTCCATACAGACCCTGTCTCTCAATCCCCTTATTTAAGGTAAGAACATGAAATAAGTGTGCCAAGGTGAAAAAGGTTCAATCCAGCAAAGCAGTGAAAATGGATGTGAGTTTTAACCTGCTTTCCCAACTCAGGCTGGGGAGAAAGCAAAGGGCTACCACACATCCAGCCAGCAGAAAACCATGGAGAGGAAAATGGTTCTTATTTGCAGGTACAGCAAGGGTTGTCCTCCCCCAAACCCAAGCACAAAACTCTTGTGGATCATTCATTCTGGCATAGCCTTTCCTTTTCCCTCTCCAGAGCAGTGATCAAATGCCAGCCCCATTTCTGCAACAGACATCAAAAAAAATCCCAGCTTTTTTGGGGGGGTGGAGGAGGCAAATTCTTTGATATTCTCAAACAGGAGACATCACTGGCTTTCTAAAAAGAGACCCCACGGAGGGGAACGGAGGGTGCTTGTTTATTTGTAGGTGGTATTTCATCCCCAGGTGCCACAGACCACAGCCCAGGAAAAGCTCCCTGGTGGATGGCCTTGTTTGTTGTGGATGCAGGCTCCAAGGATCTGTTGTATGTGTGCCCTCTGCTGTAAGTGAACAGGCTCAGATATCAATCTACCCAAGGTCATTTAAAAATTGCATTCCTGACAAGTTCTGTGAAAACGGGTCAGTGCCTGGGGGAGAGGGACCTTCCCAGCAGCACAGATTTTGCTGCTGCCAGAGCACTCACAGGACCAGGCCATGAACGCTTCACGGCAAGAAAAGCACGCAGGTGGTCCCACAACCTGCCACTCTTCCATTCCAAGCTTCCAATTATTTTCTTTTTTCCTATTTTCCCGCTGGGCTGATAAGCATGGGAAGAGATCTGCTTACAGAGATGAAGCATGTCTTTTTAATTTGTGTTTGTCTTTCAAATGTTGCCTGGTTACTCCCTAAACTATCATCAAACACTTAGCACTGCAAAGTGACTTGCAACAAACACCTCTACCCAGAGCCAGCAGGAAGAGTGACAGGCACAAGTTTGCTTGCTGGGCACCTACCAGGCCAAATGCACCCCGCCACACTTGTGGGCACCACGAGATTGCTGGCTATCCTACATTTCACCTCCATCTGCAGCTGTGCAATCATCTCCATGTGCAGCTCACTGCTCTCAGCGCTGCTCTGCAGCCTCCCACAGCCAGGGCACTTTGCAGGAATAAATCAGCATTGTGCCCACTGTGACCCATCAAACGCTCCAGGGAACTTGGCAGGAAGCAGGACACTTGCTAACGATCCAAAGTTGACATTTCAAGTTTTAACACCTAAATTTCACCAAGTTAAAACTGTTTAAAGTTTTAAAGAAGCTGAACCTACACATGCCCGAAGTGTCTGATGTGACACATCCAGCAGTGCTACGGGAGCTGGACAGTATCACTGTCAGGTTACCCACTCAGGAGGTTTCAGGTGACTACAGGATGGAAACATCACAGGTATCTCCAAGAAAGGTGAGTAGGATCATTGCACTATCCTTCCAAAAGCTGAAAGGAACCTCTGGAAGTCAGAAATTCTCAAGGACACTTCAGGGGAAGCCACCTCTCGTGGTGCACCTTCAAACTGCATTTGTTTTTGTCTTCTTGCCTTGTCATCATCAGCTCATTCATATGTTGGTCAGGTTTTACATCCAACTCTTATTTCTTTCAAACTGCCAAGCAATGAACTTGCAGAAATTCTCATTCTTTGTCCCAAAAGGTGTAACATTAATCTATACCAGAGGAAAGATCAAATTCAGGTGCAGTCCACTCCTCGTGGGTTATCCAGTGGTTTAAAGTCTTAGAATATTTATCAGCTTTGCTTCATCAGTGCTCAGACACTTTTGTCTCAGAACACTGAAAGCCCCCAGTACCGCTCAGACATCAGTCCATGGAGAATTACATCAACCCTCTTCCTGCAGCCCAGCTTCAAAGGCAAATCCAACAGAGCTGCTTTAAATCAATCAGCAGTTGGCAGCTCTGGGTGTTCACCTGGCATTTCCCACGCAGCCTGATACACGACAGACACAGCCAGCGTCTCCTGCATTTCCTCTGCCTGGCTGAGAACTGTCAGCTCGAGCTGCCACAAACCCTTTTAACAAAGCAGCATTTCACTCCTGCCTCTTGCTGCAGGAGATCCCCAACTCTGTAGTGAAGGGTCACTGAAACACCTCTCCACTGTGGGGTGGGGCATTGGTGTAAACACTAGGTGTTCCTGCTATTTGTTGAGTTAAAGTAACAAAAGATTTTATTAAACAGGGGGAAAAAAACATGTGGTTCTATCCTTTCCTCTGGAACATCTGAGATAAACCACAACGGCCATGCTCCAGGTTTGCTGCTGGCTGAGTCCATTACGTTAATAATTAGCAGTGATACATAGCAGAGGTCACTCGAAGCCCAGTCATGGCTTACCCTGCCACTTGTTACAGTGACCCACAGCACTGGATACAGGGAGTTTTTGCATGTCTGCAGCACACGAGGTGACCACGCTCATTATTCCCTCACCCAGCACAGCCCCAGCCTGGGAGGACTCAGCCAAGCTGTGAATTGAGACTATTTTAGAAATCACGAGCGAGGCATTTGCAACATTAGCTTGAAATTCCCCAAATTCCTGAGGAGAAAACTGTGACGTGCTCAGCCCTGCCAGCCAGGGCTGAGTCAGCACAAGAGGACAAAACAAACAGGACTATGTCCTGCCCACCACATGCAGCTGGGGGTAGCTTCCCTGCCACGTACCAGGGAGAACTGGAATTTTATTTCACTTTTTAGCCCTAATTAAGTTTGAAGAACCTTAACTATGGTTTAGTTTTCACTATCAGTCTTTCACTCCCTTTATTAAATATCATTAAGAGAAGCTCTAGTAGATCTAATTTAGAACTTACAACAGAGCTGCTAAGTTTGTGAACAGCAGTTTATAGGTAACGTGCTGCCCCCGTACCAAATTCAAACAGGTATGGGTTTATTTATCCAGCCTCTTCAAAGAGGGGACTGCTGTAATTTAGGAGATGAGCAGAGCACACAAGGCAGCTTCAGTTCGGAGAAAATCAGGGAAAACTCCCTGGGCTCCTGATCCCCACAGTGCCAAGCTCGGGGCCAGGCACAGCTGCTGGGCCCAGCTCGCTGCCCAGGCCAAGGGCTGGGTCACACAGGAGGGTTTCCTGCAGCTCAGCTGAAGGGCAGTGACAGCCCAGAGGGAAAGACTCCCCCGACTGCCCCGGCCACAGCTGCCAGGACTGATGCCCGTGGAGCTGCCGAGACACAGGAGCAGGTCTCTGCCCTCCTGACTTGTGCCTCCCAAGGAGCCCTCCCAGGAGAACTGAAAATCCACACAGGCCATCCCTACGCTTACATTTCAGCTCTTATTTGCATTCTGCTTAGCAGTAACCTAAGATTAGTAGTAGCTGGCAAGCCACAGGCTGGACAAGGTTTATTTGGACTGCAGAGCACTCAGCATAGCAGTGGTTTCCATTCTCCATCAATCCTGCTTAAGTTGCTCTACTTCCCATGTAGAACAATTTTGTTTAGACAAAGATTACACTGTCAACTGAGACAATGATTCAAGGAGGCCCTTTAAGATCTGCCATGTAAGCTCACTCATTTAACTTTTGCTCTTCTCCTTTCCAAACAAACAATCTAGCACAAACCACTTAACAAAACGGGCTGGCAACTTTCACTCCAGTGACCTCTTTCCCAAGCTGTTTGATTATGCCTGAACTCCACGAGTTTGGGGAGAGAGCAAGTGTGACAACAGTGACACAGCAGGGGCATGGTTTGGTGTTGTGTTCAGTCACACACAGGACACAGATCACCTCACACATCACCCCACCACAGCAAGGCCAGCCACGTGCAGGGACCCATTCCAGCGCCTCGGCCTGGCTGCTGCTGGGCAGTGAGTTGTAAGGATTTTTCTGAAGGATATATCCTCAGTCCCACAGCCAGTCTTGTGACAAACATGGTTATGTGGAAATATTTTTGGTCACAGATTTGCTCCACAGACTCCTTACACCTCTGCTCTTCAGCACTGGAGTTACTATTTTTCCCAAGCGGTGAACACAAGAAATTCCAAAACACTTTTGCAAGAGAACATGCAAAAGCCACTGCTACATTCTCATGAGACGTTTCAGAAGACAAAAGCTCTGGAGTTTTCATCCCTTTACAGTCGAGCCCACCATGTGAGTGTGGAAAGGTACAGCACAACCCACTTCATGTGCTGTGTGTGTTCAAGCTGAACATTTGTCTGCAATTAAGATTTGGGGAGGGCAGGGTGGGTACCTCAAATCAAGTGAGACAGTTCAAACACTAAAATCCTTTCATCAAAAGACCCAAGTCAGTGGTACGTTCATTTTAAACACAAATTTGCTTTCAATTTGATTCTGCATAGGTTTTAAAGAAGTTCAACAAGTCAGAGGACAAACACCACACTCCCACCCTCTTGTGCCTGAATCACCACTGAGTTCACAGTAAATTCCAGTTCAGCACAACAGTGTGCAATTGCACAATATAAATCCATCCATCAGCTTTTAAGACAAAGTCACAGATCTCTTCTCCTTTGGAGGAAAAGTGTCGACCTTCATTTCTGTAAGGTCAGAAGAGCTTTTACTCACATGAACTTGTGCACACACACAAGAATCTTCCTCTAAACATGAGCATCATATAATCCTTCTGCTATTTACAGGGGGAAATCCTTAAAATCTCCTTCTCTCTCCCCCTTGAGCACACAGGCCTGACACAGACATTATTTCCTGGAAGTACAAGGCACTAACACCCATCCAGCAGTTTCACAGCAGATACGCTGGTAACTGAAGGGCTCCTTCCCTCATCAGGAGTCACTGGTTATCAAATGGCTGTGACTGCTGTTTTAACACTGTTTCCATCTAATAACCAAGTGTACATGACACTAAAAAGGGGGGTAATATCTGCCCGTTGAAGCAGGAGGGCAACAGGAGGAGCACCTCCCTACCAACAACTTCTCCTCATCCATTTTCAGCACCTAGTATCACCTTTCCTCCAGACTTAGTCCTTCTTTAGAAAAGTATGTGAAAAACAAGGGTACAGGAAAGAAGATAATCATTGCAAAAATTTTTGACCCAGTATTATGAACTCATTCCTGTACTAAAGGCAATAATATTTCCTTGTGGTTTTGTGAAGAAAAATTTAACTTCATCTTTTAAACCCCTTTCTTTTGAAATGCTGAATGTCACCACGAACAACTTCTGCTTTAAAAAGAGATACAATGCCATTTACCTCTTGTTGGCCTGTTGAACACTCCAGAGCAGTAGATGGAAAGCACCCAATACAGACTAATTAAGCTCCACGCACTCATCATAAACTCACAACTGTGCTGCAGTTTCCAGCGGTGCCATCAGGCTCTGCAGAGCCAGCTGCAGCAGATTCCTGCACTCCCACCTCTCCTGTCCATGGCCAGTGAGGCAAACAGGAACCCATCCCAATCCCAACCCTCCAGCACGAGGAACACCCACGGCCACTTAACCCCCCTGTCCTTCCACGTGCAGGCTCCAAACTAAACTCACTGACAGGGCAAGGCAGACCTGGAATCAGGATGTTGGTCTGACAGCAGGCACTGTAAGGATTGAAAATAGGAGGTAAGGATGATTCCCCACGAGACTTTCACAGCAAATTCTCCTGCAATTTCCTGATCCATGTACTCCTCACCCAGGCTTTAGGCACCCACTATATCCTGAGGCACAGACTATCACAGTTTAGCTCTGCTGTTAAAAAAAATTGCTTCTTTTTGCTGTTTTCAACATGTCATCTGCAGATTTCAAGTAGTGACTCTTTGTTCCTGCATAGGAAGAGATGGGTGGAGGAGGCTCACCATTCCCTCTGCCACTTCAGACTCAGACTTCTATTACATCTGACCTGAATTGTCATTTCCTTACCGAACAGTTTTGTTCATTCGGGTTGTTTTTTCAATGTCTCCTGCTCCATTTCCTCTTTGCCCAAAGCAGGGCAGGCCAGGGCTGTATAAAGTGCAGATTAAATCACAGAATGGTTTGGGTTGGAAGGAACTTTAGAGATCCTCCAGTGCCAGCCCTGCCATGGGCAGGGACACCTCCCACTGTCCCAGGCTGCTCCCAGCCCCAATGTCCAGCCTGGCCTTGGGCACTGCCAGGGATCCAGGGGCAGCCACAGCTGCTCTGGGCACCCTGTGCCAGAGAACCACCCTCACAGAGAACAGTTTCTTCCTGATCTCCAATTTAAACTTCTGCTTTTTCCATTTAAATCCATTCCCCCATGCCCTGTCACCCTATTCCTTGTCCCAAGTCCCTCTCCAGCTCTCTTAAGAGTCCTTTCAGGCCCTGCAAGGGGCTCTAAGGTCTCCCCAGAGCCTTCTCTTCTCCAGGCTGAATAACTCCAGTACTCAGAGCATCATCCTGGTGCCTCCTCTGGACTGGCTCTAGCAGCTCCACATCCTCCCTGTGCTGGACCCCTGAGCTGGAGGTAGCTCTGCAGGTGGGGTCTCACCTGTGTTTGTGCTTGGGGTGTACTGTAAGTCTATATACTATAAAAATATTATATTATTATAGATTGATTATATGTATTATGAAAACAGAAAGAAAATGTGTCAAGTCTGTGGTAAAAACGTTTCCTAGATTGATCCCTTTTCCACTTACTCCTCACGTTCTCTACCTGATTTGCATTTAGATGCATTTAGATTTCCACAGACCCTTCATCCCTTCAGCTCCTACATTACCGAGAGAATTCATCTTTCCCAAGATGTTTATGCACAACAAGCACAAACAGAGGAATGCAGGCTCCAGGGTTTGCAGCAGTAACTCCCAAACCATAAAAAGCACAAAACAATGGACAAGATTGACCAATCTTTAACCAGTTCTTTGCCTATATGAAGGCCTTTCCTCACACTGCAGTCACTTACAAGCCTCTGGTTAGGACTGTTACCAAACTCCTTCTGGAAAGCTGATCATGAGTACCGTGGTCTCCAGATTCCCAGATCTGAGCAGGACCCTCAGAGATGGCACCAGTAGCTCACATCTGGCTGCTCTGCTGCCAAATGTTTTATGCCAAATGTTTTTGTGCAGCACAGTCCATCAGCTATTCCATCTCTGAGATTCTTGCAGTTTTTCTATTTTCAACATTTTTCTACTTACAAACCCTTCAGAGTGATTTCCTGGTATTTTCCTCAAATTTTCCACAAGAAAATCCCTGAGCAACTTCAGAGTAGACATATATAAAGAGGTAGACACCTATTTTTTCCTGCTTTCTCTTCTGCATTTTCCTTCTCCACACCATCTGATGGCTCTACCACCACACTGAGAAAGCCTTAGAACAGGATGAATTTGAATGCCCCAGGGTGATCAGAAAGCCATGAGCTTTTATTCACCTTGTTCTGTGAAACAGATGCACACCACCTTGCAACTCTGAATCCTTGAGGAAGGCTCACAAAGTCTGCCAGGAATTCCTGAGCAGCCAAGCACCTGAGAGCAGCAGGTCTGGACAAGTGAAAGGAGGCTGGAGATACACCAAGATATAAATTGATGTGACCCTGGGGTCAGAGCCAAGGAGAGCAGGACACCAGCAGCCCTCACTTCTCCCCTCTCGCTAAGGGACAAACACCACTCCGCTGCTTGTTGCTTCCTTGCCAGAGGATAACAAAGAAATTTAAGTCGAGAGGAAGGGGGAGGGAAAAGGAGCTGCTGCAAGTGCTGGCAGGAGCAGTTATGGCATAGCTGCACTCTTAGTTCAGCAGCCCAGAGGAATCCAGGCACGGCTGACAAAACCCAGCTTTGTGCACAGCACGCAGCACCCGGCAGGGCTCTCACGCTGCTCTCAAGATTAGAACACATTGAAGGTTTTGTAACATCAAGGCATTACTGCCTGTGCCTGTCATCTCGAGGCTTGAGCCAAGCAGAAGCAAATTATCCATTTCACAACCACGTAGAAATAAAAAGAGTTTAATTTAAACTAAAGCTTCAGTGCAGGAGCAGGTGCTGACTGAGTAGTCGCGCAAAATGATTCACCTCATGAATGATTTCCCAAGTTGGATGCACTTAAGTCTTGAATTCCTGTCTGTAGGCACAGTCACAATTCAATTATGAGGCCAGCTTGCATAGCAAGTTTTAAAATTAAAGTCATCTCTGGTTGCTCAGAATATCAACCAAAAAAGCCCATGGAAGTAGCTCATCTACTGCAGCATTTCACTTCAGCAGTGGGAAGAAAACCAAGGCACTGAAGAAAGTAAGAATTCCTAATGTAACAATTGTCACTCCTGTCTCATTTGTAAATACAAGAAAGTTACTGAAATTACATAAAAAAAAGATGTCAACTTCTAAGCAATTAAGCCTTAAGAGAGATTCGTTCACTTTCAATATCATCGTTCCTAATTAAGCGCCCAACCTTGAGGCTGAACAATGGACATCTTGACACAGAGAAGGACAAAGGTCAGTAAAGAACCAAAACTTTCCCAGCAATAACAAAAATGTCAAAAATGCAGTTTTAGAACTAGATTGTGTAAGTTCAACTGAGCTTGTTCAGTAAGTGCTTGCTACTGATGCCATCCACAGCTGGCCAAGCAAGGTGCAGTAATTCAAATCATGACAACTCCCAGCCCCTGAATCCCACAGGTTTAATATCAAGAGACAGAACACAAAAGTGAGGGGAAGGAGATGAAATATTGCAAAACAAGTTCAGCTGACAGAAGTATTTATCATTTTACTTCAAATTCAAAAATAATGAGGCAGGAGACTGTTTCAGCATGATGGATTTCAGTTTTTTCTACTTAATTTCTTGCTTCAAGAACCTCTTTCCCCGCACTCAGCCGTGAAGACACTGCATGTGACACTCCTGGAAGTGTACAAGCAAGCTGGCTGTTAATGGTATTGTCACCTTAGTATTTCTATTCCACACCTGCCCGAGTGGACCAAGTGAAACCCCAGAATTCCCAGTGTAACAATAAAGGGACCTACAAATCCTTCACGTGACATTTACCAAGCAGCCAGTTCTGCTGGGATCATCATCCTGCACTTTGTAACTCGTTAAAAGGCCTCGGGGACCCTTTTGGGAAGCCAAGATGTAATGAAAATCCCAAGAACATTCATGGCACATTTATCAGGTTCCATCTGCTCCTCACAACAGAGAACACCAGCCGTCACTCCCAAGTTTTTCAGTCTCAGAGCAATTTTTCCCTCTTCCATTTGAAGATTTAATAAACCTTTAAAAGAAAAGAGTTGCCTTACTTTAGTTTCAATTCTTTTCTTCCGTATCTGGGGGTGGATATGCCCCCAAGGGAGGACTTAAATCAAGATTAACTACAAATATAGATCAATAAGGTGTTTTTAAGAGAGAAGTATTGCACCTGTAGGCAGTTCTGGCTTCTCCAACGCCAAGTGTTCCCGTCTTACGCTGTTTCCGATAAACCTTCTCTGCAACAGGATTAAAGGCAGGCCTAAAATATCAGTGCTAATTTGGTGCTCATCAAGATGTCCTCAGGGAAGCAGGATAAAAAGAAGAGACTAAGCATAATTATACAAGAGTAATATTAATAGGCAAGCTGGGCTTTAGCCACAAAAAGTCAACAAGTTTTCCTTAATATTTCTTCCAAAGCACTTGTATGTCACTGAATAAAGAGGCACAATAAGACAAAGCCATACTTCCTCTAGAAATCCAGTGGGAAAATTGGAAGGGAAGAGGGAAAAGAGAAAGTCAGCTGTGGAAAAAACACTAGTGAAAAATTTATGAGTGCTTCTTTTGCACAATCAAGTCTCCCTTGCTGGTAAAATATTGCCACAGACCTATTAGCCCTAGAAAATTCATTTTCTTAAAGAAAATCCTAGTCTGTGACAAATGTTTATGGCCCATAACTTTAAGCAGGACTGAAAAACTCCAGCAAGGCTTGCAAATTGTATAACCAAACGGAATTAAGGTCAACACTGTCACAGGGATTAGGACACCAGTTCCTTATGATCGTGTCAAGTGTCCAGCAGTGCTCTGTGGGGCCAACAGCAGCCCTACCCCACTGCTGGGCTTTATTTCAGTCCATCAGCCCTGGGATATGGGTACTCCCTGCTTCACCTTCTCCTCAGGGAAATGAAGGGAAAGTGCAGGAGAAATCCATTAAACCACCTGTGAAGTAACACCCTACCACCACAGCACTTTGAAAAATAATTACTGGGGGAAAGAGAGGGGAAATCCAGTCTGGAAAGCTGAATTGCAGGTTATTATCTTCTGCGGTCAGGCACTGGGTAATGAGTCTTTTCCTGAAGAGAAATCCTGACTGGCATAACTAGAATGCAGCCCAAGCCTTGCTTGCCTTAAACAAGACTACCTTCAGCTCAATCTTTAATGCAACCATTGCAGCAAAGGCAGCACCCAGGAGATCCAGCACTGCCTGAGTTTTGCTTTTCCTTGCAGAACTGGCCCCAAATCCCTGTTGCCTCCCAGCTGCCCCACCACTGACCCCCTTCATCTGCAACACTCAGCCATGGAGAACAATTCTGCAGCTCCCTCTCCTGTGGCAGCTTCCAGAACTCATTCCAATACCACTCCCTCTCCAAACTGGGTTCTTGGATCTATTCTGTGTGTCAGAGCTCTTCCCCACCCCTCTGCCCGCTGTGTTTGGCAGGCACTGACCCACAACTCCAGTCCATTCTTCCCTTCCCAAAGGGCAGGGTGAGGGCTGACCTGGGCAGCCAGAGGGGCAGGAGGTCCCCCCAAACAGGAAATTCTTCAGGGGGCCAAGAACAGAGCAGGGCTGGCAGGCTTCCACACAGACTTTTCCTACCACAGCACACACGGACAACTGCAGGGATCTGTTTGTATCCCCAGCTTAGGAAAATGTTCCAGCAATGTTTAAGACAAGGAATAACTATGGAGATGCACATGCACCAGTTCTGCTGACCAGAAAATCTTCTGCTTTCATAATCTAAATAGAAATCTCCATTTTCTTATTTAAGCACAAATATTAATTTAAACATACAAAACCTCAGAACAGCAGAAACTGGAAGCTGAGCTGTGACTGTCCATGCTCTGAATTAGAGGCATGAAAGCATTAAGAGAGTGAGTAACACTTTACTCACTGTGCCCAATTCTCAGCACAGAAAAATTGTGGTTTAAGGAATCAGGTTGCTCAGAGTCCCAGCTCAGGTCCAGGTATCCTGTTAATCACTGTAAACACAGCTCACAAACACCTGGAAATGAGTAGTTTGTGATTAGCTGCAAGGAAAATAAACATGATTATACTGCACAAAATACCACTGAACAGGCCAGGAAAATCCAGCCAACCACTTTCATTAATCTAAATTAGTGGCCAGGATATTTCTATTAGGGTAAGGTCATATTCTCCAAAGGAATTGCATTCCTATGGTTTCAGTTTCAGGTTTGAATCCTAATAATTAAACTTCAGACGTCAAATACTGGACACACAGCAGTCATTCATATCAAAAGAAACCTATGGATATGCTGTAACAGCAGTAGCATGACTTGCAATAATACTGGAAAAACTCCTCTCCCCAGCCCTCTCTTTGCCATCCCAGCTCTATCTCAGAGCAGCTACGTGCACAGACACAGACAGGAACTGCAGAACAACACTTTTATAAGTACGTGTCAGTAACTTATCAGCAAAAGCATCCTGGCCAAGGATTCTGCTGCAAATAAGTGCTTGCAGAGACCTCTGATGATTAATCTGAAGCATTTTGATTAACCCAGCTAGTTCTTGGTTAGAGACATATTTCTACCAGCCAAGACTTTCTGACACATATTTTCTGTTTCGTTAAAAGCTGAGTGCCTGCTAAAACACAAGGCAGAGGTAGAAGATTAAAGACATTTTGCACAATGTGTTAAATACTTGATAGGGAAAACTCATCCACACCAAATCCTGGGCACACTCAGTAGCTGACCTTGTGTCACCACTGATAACCAGAAAACAAATGGAATAATGTAATAATCTGCTACTGTTAAGACAAATAGCATTTGGTGCTCTAAGGACTACAAAACCTTGGTTGCTGTAATTGCAAGTTTTATTTTCAGGGAGACAAACTCAGTTCCCTGCAGGGTCTCTCTGCATCAGGGCCCACCCCGAGGCCCTGGAAGCACAGAAGGAGCAGGGTCAGTGCCAGAGCTCCCCACTCCACCTGGCACAAACACTCACTGCTCACCCTCACCCTGACCAGCACTAACGCCCATCCTGGAGTTTTCATTTATCCCTGCAATGCAGTTGTGCAGACAAACCATCAGTGGGAAATTCATTAACTCCTGCAAATGCTTCCTAAAATAAACAACTCCCATACAGGTGAAGGGCACTAGAAACACAGATTTAGTTAACTTTACACAAGTTATTCCCTAAATAATGGATCCCACTGCATGGGTTTAATTTTTCTTATTCCAAGCTATGCCTTCGTTTGTTCAAATGAGAACTCAGACGATCAAAATCAAAAAGAAAGCAAGCACAGAGAGATCTGATACAAAATATAAACCCCCATGCATCAGAAGGAAAGAAAAGAGGACTGTAACCAAACACACACCACCACGTGCATTTTTTTTTTATTCCACCTTCCAAAACCAGTAACATTTGTCCATGTAGCAAGATCTCCAGAGATACAAATCAGTACCAGCAGGGTATGTGAGCAAATATATGGAGCACCCGGAGTGTGGCAACTACTGACATTGACTTACTTTATTAGAGGACATTTGTCTCAAGAACTTTTCAATGTATTCTTGAGACCATTTCAAGAGGTGCTTTCAGATTGGGAAGCCCTTAATCACAAACCACTTGAGACTGCTACAATAAACTCCTTAAAATAAATCTTAAGGTTTGCTCTGCTATTACTCCACATGGACTTATTAGGGGTCCTCTGATCTGAGCTGTTAAGAGGCTGCTGTTCTGGTCAAGCAGTCAGAGTTTCTTTCACAAATACACATGAAAACAGAGCCCCAAATATCCATTGGGAAGCAGAACAACTCTTGGTGGCCCCAATTTGCTGCTCTTCCCCCACCTGTCTCTGCATCACCCCACTCTGCTGGCACAGTTCTCCTGAGGTGAAAGGACACTCAGCAACCTGCAGTTGATTATTAAGCAGCCCTAAAGACAAAGTCACAACTGTAGAAACAAAGACTTGTGTGATGTATTTAAAGATATCAAATGTCTAAAACAAAGTTAACATTTAAATGGTTGGTTAACCTGGTAGCAGGAACAGCTTTTCCTCAGTTTGTGTGAATTAGGTCAAACAGGTTTTCCCCTCCTTCCAGTCCATCCACAGCGACAGCACAACACACAGCAAGGTGTGCACACCACTTGTCTGGATGCAACATGCTGGTGTCCCCACATCTTTAACAGCCCCCTAAATACCAATCAGTATCAGATAGAATGAGCTGCGTTTCCAGACTACTGTGTCAGAAATGCAGCTGTGCAAGTTCAACAGCATGCGCTCATTTCAACCAAGTCAGATCACATCAGATTCAGTTTTCGTGTTGGTCCAGCACAGCCTTAAAGCCAAAATTCAAACCATGAGCCCTCCATAAACTCACTCTATTCTACTACACACATACATCAGCTAGGAGAAAAAAAAAAAGAAATTCCTCCAGGTTAAGTATTTCCCTGACCTCTTTTTGAACTGAAACACACCATTGTTCCATTGTCACCTCGGATTATTTGTCAGCTGCCAAAACACCATTTTTATAGCACTGCCTTTTCAGTCACACTCTTTTTCACTGCCTTCATCCAGAGCCAGTGCACAACATCTTTTGACATGAAACTTAGCTCTTCTTTCTTTAGGAACGAAGTATTTCTGTCACAACTTCAGCGCACCAAAGGCCCAGCACAGCTGCGCCGGTGTCACTTTGCTGCTGCGCCTCAGCGAGTCACAAACACTGTTCTCTCCCCCCTCTTTAAAATTCTGATTCCATGCAGCTGAATAGGGAAACTCCAAGCTGCAGGCACATTAAGGAGTGGCCAGTTAAATCCCCAGGGACTGGTCCTTACCTTGCAGCATGCACCTGTAGGCAGACTCGGATATCGCGTAGATGTGCGGTGGCATCTCGTGGCGCTTCTTCCCTCTGTACATCTCAATGATGTTCTCTGAATAAATTGGGAGGTTCTTGTAAGGATTTATGACTACACAGAACAGCCCTGAATAGGTCTGGAAAAAGAAAAAATAACAAACATTTCTGTTAGTAAACAGTATTGAAATAGAGTCGTAAAGAACAGAAAGCCTTTTCACAGGTTCTGTAATATTTATCTTAAAACAAAATTGAGGTGCTTTTTGTAGAGCAACTCAAAGTACATGCTATATTCAAATTATTGGTTTCTAGTTCTCTTAAAAGGCTCTTTAATTACCTGCATAAAAAGTAATTTAAAGATAATAAGCGTAAGTAAATTTGAAGAGGAGCATCTGATCTCTTTCCCACAGACATTTAAATCTCTCTTCCGTTTGCCAAGTTCCAGCTTTATGGACACCTTTTGATGTTCAACTCCTTCAGTAAAATGTGCATTCCAAGATATTTTCATTTTAAAGGAACTGATAATATCCATTGCTCAAGTAAATAATCTGGGTAACGCCTATTTCAAACCCCCATTATTTCTGCTATCCTGTTATTTTCTCATATCTGTCCATCTTTCCTGCTCATCAGCCCTTCTCAATCCCAGAGAGGGGTCATTCCCTCCCTGGCACCTGGCCCTGCAGGTGTTTCACACTCTGCTTTCAGAACTGACCCATCACAGAAGTGACACCAAGAATATCAAGGAACCAGCACAAATTGTACATTGCTGATTTCACTGACTCTTACTGAGACATTTCTGCACAGTCAAAATGCCTCAAGTGTCACAGAATTGAGCCCACACTGAAGCAATGCCCACAGGGCTGCATTTCCCTGTGATCCAAGCACCACAGACTCCTCCAGTCAGCTCCACCTCTGCTCCACAGCAGCTATTCCTAAGGAAGTTAGCACAGGAACATCCATCCCTGGCAGAGGAAGGAGCACAGGCAGCCACGGACACTCGGCTGCGTGGGAGGCACAGACGAGCCTGGTCTGGCTCGGGATCAGAGGCTGAGCTCAGACAGACACTGCTCCCTGCACACACCAGAGCTCTCCCGGGGTGTTCCCTGATCCAAGGAATCTGGTTGGCTCTGGCCCTTTCAGCAGCAACCAGAACTGACTGCTTCTAAGAAAGCAGAATCTCTCCATTCACTGTTATCTCCTCACATGCTTGGACAGTGTGTTCTTTTTGGTCATTACTGAAATTCCCAGTTTACCAGCTCAGGAATGTGAGCAATAAAGACCAGGTTTGGTAGAAATGGGAGGTATCTTTCTGAAGGTCAGGAAAACCACATTTTTTACCTTTCAGGTTGAGAGGAGTAAAAGAATGGGGAGAATAAGCAGACAGCATTGACAGCTATTGAGAGCCCAGAGTACCGAGCAGGTCACTCAGCATCCTTAAAATATTTGTCCATTTTAAAAAGTATTTCTGCTACACTGGTATGAACACAGTAGCTGAAAGTCCCACTCTGCCTTTTTTTTCTTTTCTAAGTATAAAAGATTTTATCTGGAGGAAAAGGTGCCCCCTGTCCTTTCTACACCTCCACCAGCTTCTGGAAAGACAGGCAGAAGGTGTTCTCTGAACTGAGTCCAGAAGCACCATCAGCAAAGCAAAAGAATTGGTTTCAAGCCAGATATCCTGACATAGGGACATCTTATGTCCTTGTAGGAAAATACTCCCTCTGCTTTGGTCAGATCTGCTGGATGATAACTGCAGGGCCTTACCACCTAAACAAGGTATTTCTTTCTCAAGAGAAAGGAAACAGATCTTATCAGGGCAACTGACCCAAGGGTAAAGAACAACTTATCAGTCATTAACTCAATATAACATGGGTCTGTTGGCAAGTGGGCAGTCCCTCCCCAGCCTCCTTTTCTACCACTGTCCCTCTTGCCAGGATCAGTGCTCTTGCCCTCACTTACTGACCCGGATACTCCTGCAGACAAATGTCAAACAGAATTGGTTGGAAATAGAAGCAGTTCCCTGCCCAAACTCATTCATGGTCACTGGTGATACTGGAAGGGAGGGAAGGCAGGACAGTTATTTCAACAGCTTGGTACAACCATCCAAGGAGCCAATTAACTGCTGAACAATGGACACCCATTCCCAGCCACCTTCCCTGTGCTCAGCTGAGGTCACCCACATCCAGCTGTCACCACCACCAGTGACAGGAGGCTCTGAGAACTGCCACAAGCCTGGTTTCTGGTCTAGGCTTCAAATGAGGGTAACCAGAAGAAAGAACATGTTTACTAAGCCCACCACAGAATCACAGCTGAGAACCACGGAGCAGCACTTCCCCTGTGCTCCTCCAGTGCAGCCACAGCTCAGGAGAGCCAGCTGGTTTTTGCTGACTGCAGGGGAGAGAGCTGGGCCTGGGAAAGGAATTCCCAGAGCCAGAGTCCACTCCAGACCTGTCCCAGCACAGCTCTGACCAGTGCCCTGGCACCAAAACGTGCTGAGGCCAGCAGAGCTCTGCCCTCCGGGAGGGCTCTGGACTCTCACCCAGCAGCACTCTGAGCCCTGCTCTGCTTTTCACCCACTCAGCCTCAGAGATTTGCAATTTACCTCCCTGGGCTGCTGTTGTTCACCTGAGCAAGGACAGAACTCCCAAACCAGAGACTGGTTAAGCTGTAAGGGAACTACTGCAAAACCCAGCCACACTGGTGACCTTCTTTCAACAGCAACACCTCGATTTCTCTGCAAGTTCATCCAAAACTTTGACCAGTTGTTTTGGCATTTTATGTTCCCAAAGGAAAGGTGTTGTTTTTTCTCCAGAATCAGTGCCATTCCCTAGACATGAATAAATCGATCTGCTAAATAATTTAAAAAAAAAAAGAAATCGTAAGTGCTGGGGTAGAACAGCTCTTTGAAGATTATCCTTCTCTCCTCCCCTCAGTTGCTTTGGCATCTTTAGTTTATTTCCCCAGCACAGATACGGAGTAAATGTTACTATTTAGCTACATAAAGAATTAATAACCTAGAAAAACAAACTTAACAATCCTTCAGACCTCTGTTGATAACACCTAACCTGGAAGCCTTTCCTGGCTATCTCCTGAAGCAGTAATTGGATGAACCTGTGAACCTGGAAGGAAGAATAAGCAAAGCCCAATGATGCCAACAAAACTTGGCCAATCCAGGAAAAGCCAACAAATGTCCTGGACAACTGCACAGGGTCAACTGAAGACGTTCTGTATTGAACAGGGCCAAATTAGAAGTTAAGAAGCACAAAATTCTTCATTTTGCCAGTGCTGGCATTCATTTATTTGAAACAAAATATAGAGGATAGGCTTTTATTACAGACCATTCCCTCTGTGCCATGACAGCTCTTTGCATGCAGCACCTTGAACTCCAACACCTTGATTTCCTGCATGTTTGTTACCCAGCTCACTCTCCTGATGTTTCCCTGTAGAATTTCAAAATGAGACCATTTTCAAACCAGCACCACCCTGCACAGCCTTAATTTATTCATAGGAAGATGGAACTGAATTTTCCCAATTTCCTGACTGTCATCTATTGCAGGAAGCAACATATGAACATATTGGTGGGCTGTCTTTGCGGCTTGGTAGGCAGAGAAACACAGAAAGGATGCTTTTAATGAGCCAAATGTAACTGGGAGGGAGGCAAATGGTACCAAAATCTTTCAGAGCTGTTTTATAACTGCAAGTCTCACAGTACATCACTGTGCCTAAAAAAGCAGGAAAGGGCTTTTTGCACGGAAACCAAACACACGAGAAGTAGAGATTGCTTAAAACCCCTCAAAAAGCTTCTTGGTGAGCAGCCACAGGAGGAATTATCAGGAACACACATCTGCTTAACAAATGGACACCCCATTTAAAGAATACAATCCTGCAGCATGTGGACTGATGGAATTGTCAGATGGGAATAAAGGCTGGGATCAGCACTGGTGAGCTCCAGTAACAGCCCAGTCTGGATGGAGAACCAGCCTTGGTTCATTTTTCAGCTGACAGAGGTGGATGTGTACATTAAGAATTGAAAGGCAAGCAAAGATGCTGATTCACCTTGAGCTCATGGATCAGCTGTTTGCTGCTGGTTGTTTGAACACACTCCTGCTTCACCCAGGAACAGACAGGATCAACCCACAGCCATAGGACACCCTGGAATGCACTCTCCAGGCAGGGCTCCAGACAAGTAAAGGAGAGCTCTGACAGAGGTTTGTTATACAAGCTCCCCTCCAGGACACTAAATGTGCAGTTTGAAGGTTTCCAGATGCTTACAGCCTGTATCCAGTAGTTTATCATGTGGTAATCTGGGTTCTGCTAAGTTGTCCCAGCCTGCAGAGTTCAGGATCCTGGAACTGGCCTGTTCCAAACTCTGTTCCATCCCCACATCCTGGGAGGGAGGTGGGTGGAAGGGAACAACTGGGAAACAGAGGGTGTTATTCCCAGGTGAAAACACATGGGAGTTCAGGCTTCTAACCTGCAGTGGGGGCTTTCGTGGCCTGTCTTCCCTTAAAACCACATCACCCCTTCCCTGTGCATACACAGGGAAGTTAAGGGCAAAAAAAAGGAGGAGTGAAGGGCAAAAAGCCTGGTGCTATCCCTTGGACCACCAGTTCCTGTAGCCAGGAACAAGCTGTTATGGCTCTTAGGTTGGTCTCTTCTGCCATGACATCCAAAGGCCTCTTTAAAGCACCACTTGAGAGCACAGTAGCAAGATGCAGGTACAGTTTGGGCATTTGTTACAATCAGCTTGCATCACCCCAGTACACAGGCTCAACGCTTCTCTCCAAGTCTTCAAATACAAAAAGTGACGGATTCACTCTATTACTGTATAAATAATTAAGCTGAAGTAAGCATCTAGACAGCTCTCATTATTACCTGAAACAGAAACCAGCCATTCCCAGCCCAGCAAGCAACACACATTTTAAGCAGTATCCTATAACTGAGTGGAGCACACTCTCCAGGTTGATAAATTGCCTCAACAGAGCATTTTCTTGCTTGGTTTCACTTCCTGAGATTACAGACCCACCTTTCACACTCCAAGCCCTACTGAGTTCCCTGAACTAGACATGGTTTTTCTCACAGAGCACCTTTTCTCTCTGAAGTTATCCAATTCAAGCTTTAAAGAAGGGCAGGCAGCCTTTCAGCCTCAGAGGGGATGAAGGTGAGGCTGTGCCCTGGGGTGGGCACAACATTGGAATCAAAGAGTGTCCAACATGGGTAAGGAACAGCCTGGGCAGCTCAGGTCAGAGAGGCTGGGGCATGAGAGCCATGGATTTACTCAGGGCAGCTGAGGAGGAGAATGAGAAAGGGAAGCAGCACAACACATACATCAGCTATTAAAGAAAAAGCTCAGCCCACACTGTAGATGACCTGTCTGTGAATGTTCTCTACAGCAGGAGCTGAGCAGAGGCTCAGCAGTGCCGAATTTTCACATTCACAGCCTTCAGGTGATGTGTTTAGAGAGAAAAACCCCCCTTAGCCCAGCAGTGCAGGCCATGCCCTGCTCTGCCAGCTCCTCCTCTCACACAGACACACTCAGGGTCACAGCCTGGGCTCAGAACTGCCTCAGCTGCAGCAACTGCTCACAGCTAAAACATGAGCTGAGCTTGCACCAGGGCCAGAGGAGTATTAATATCCTTTCCCAAGGCTCCTGGAGAGCTGCATGTCAGAGCCCCACTGCTCCACAGACAGCTTTACAACAGTTCTGCCACAGGCACGGGGCTGGAGGGCTGTCCTGCAGCACAGTGCACTGACCTGAGCGCTTGGACAGGAGTCCACGACACAAAGCTGCTCCTTTTTACACTTTCAATCCACCCTTTTTTATAGAAGCACTGAGTTTGACAAGAACAAGCACTTTTGCATACCTCTGCCTGATAGGCATTGATTCACTTCTCTTAAGTCCTGCACTGAGTTCCCTCAACTTGATCACATTTAGGAGTCTTCCAAAAATCAGAGTTAATACAAAAAAAAGTTCTTGTGCCAAAGCAGTTCCACCAACGTGAACCCCAGAGTTTCTTCTGCCACACACTGAGTATTAGATCCAGTGACTGGTTTGTGTTAGGAAAAAAGATGGAATTAAGTAACAAACTCCATTTCTTGCCGGTTTCTTTTAACACCAATCTTTGACACTCAGTAACACAAAACATTCCCAACTGGACCAGCAGGAAAATTAAAGCAATTAGAACACAGATGCTTATATAATACCACAGATTGTTCTAGGTTACACTCAGGCCTCACAGGAGGCAGCAGCTTAACAGAAGGAACAGCTTAAAGACGGCTCCTCCAGTGCAGTGCTCTAAGAGCTGCCACCCACAGCAGGCTCTGGAACTGGGAACTATGGCATAGCTCACATTCTTTCCCTCTTCTGTTCCAATACAGTGGAAAGCACATTTGAAAATGAAATAACAGGGCTGCAGACCCATTAGAGAGGTAACACTTGCAATTAGCAACAAATACCTGCTGCAGTGTTTTACTTGCACAATAGTGAGCACGTTTTCTACTTCACTGGTGGAAAGAAAACCCAGCAGCCCTGTGCCAGGAGAGCAGAACCAGCAGGAGGCTTCCAGGAACTCTCAGCCTCACACAAACAGCTTCCAATGCTTTCTCAGAAGTCTTGGCTTAAAAAAACACGGGGGAGTGGGCGAGGAAGATAATGCACAGCTCACTGGAGTTTGGGGGACTCTGAAGCTGAATCTAAACCTTTCCTCAAGCTTCACCAGCTTTTTGTCCTTCCTCAAGGAACAGCAAAACCAGTGAGCTCTAACCTGACTTTCCCCACAGCACACACATCCTGGGTACCTGAGCCCCCAAATGTAGCCCAGGGGCTCCTCCACATCCCCCACCAGCCACAGGAGGCCATCTGGATACTGGCACGTGTTAATCGAAGTCAAGCATTTGAGAAATTCTGTTCATTTTAATCCTTCTGACTGAATGAGGTCAGGAAGCAGTTAAGGAGAAGCTGCAATGATTTATGGGGGTATCAGAAAGCCACACAGCCAGCTGTGGGCAAGGGCCTTCCTCCAGGAAAGCTGGGCCTACAGCAGATGTGGCAACAGCAACATTTTTTAAAATAAATGACTATAAAGCCCATTGAATTTGGAATACCTTGGTTTTTACTGCAGCTGAATTACACCCTATGTTTGAGCGAGCAATTCCTTCATCCCATCCTACTGCAGTGGGTACAGGAGTGGGAACTCCTGACTGCACCACACACACTTCTGGTCCTGCCAGCCCATCTTAGAACAGCTACTCAGACTCGAATGTTTCTAGACCCACTGAGTGGGAAACGTGCCATTTATCCCAGAACTCCTCAGGTGTTCACCTGCACTCACCAGTCAAACCATTAAAACACAGCCATGTGCTGCTCCAAAGTTGGGCTTCCCTGGAAAATCAGTACCTTGTGTCCAACCTGTACAACCATGAGAGACCCGCTGGGTCTGACAAAACAATTCCTGTTCACAAGAGATGCATAAGGTGATGTTTGTAAATTTAAAATATGCTTTAAAAGTGGGATTGAAGAGTCTTGCTTGCCATCAAAAGAGCTTTATATTGCTGGGGAAAGTGTCACCTCGCCCTGACTTAGAAGTATTAACAGTTAGTAGCTTATTCATTCCAATGCCAGGGTTTGCAATATCAAGAACAAGCTGCTTTCCATGGAAGTAGGAATGAGGTATTTACATTCCTGATCCATGCAATTACCTGCATTTTCATCAACAGAAGTGCCTTTCATACATTTTTGAGCAGTCTGGCTGGATGAGGCCTCTGAGCCACCTGGGGTGGTGGAAGATGTCCCTTCCATGGCAGAGGCAGGAACAAGATGTGCTTTAAGGTCCCTTCCAACCCAATCCACTCGGATGTTTTATGACTTCAAAATTCCCAATACTACAAAACTTACATCCAGAATGCTGCTTAACAAAGCACTAAAACATTATTTGGAGTGATTAGGAACCACTTTGCTTTTTGCAGCTCTAGAAGTGGCATAGTTTGTGTTAAAATTAGTATTGAGCTCAAAAAGAAAAAAAGATCATCTTGCCCTTAAAGTGAAAAGAAGGACTAACATGACAAGTTTGGAAGGTGGCTCCTGAAAAACCCCAAACCTCGTGAAGGGAAAATTACCAGAGCAGTAATCTTGTCTGTAACAGCTTGTGACTAAGAATTAAGTGTGGTCTTGAAAAAGCAGCATCCAGGGCTGAGGGACTCTTACCAGTGGATTTCATTTCTCCATCTCATTATCTGATTTAAAGACTTCTTCCCCCTATGAAATCATATTTTGCAGGCACAAACCAAACTCTAGGGCTGATATCTAGAAGCCTCCACAGTGGCATTTTACATGCAGGTTTTATACGAATAAAGATGTTTCCTCACTCAGGGTACAGACCTCAGTGACCCAAACCTTTGACTAGAACTACTCCTTTCTTAAATCAACACCCCCAGAAAGTCACCTGGAACTCAGTTCATGGGATAAGGATATTCAAGAACCACCACAAAACCCGTCTGAGCAAAATCATGTTTATTCCAAATCTTCAAAGGACCTCCTAAGCCTGTGGGTATTCCTCCTGGGTGCCCTCCCAGTGAACCACCTCCAGTTCCTGATCTGCAGCTGAAGGATGTCACTAATGCAGGCTGAAGCCAGGATTAAAGCTGGCCACTCCAAAGCAGGGCAGGCAGAATAGTTCCATTTTGAAGCTGAAGAATCAACATTCACAAGCATTTACAGGAACCAAAACCCACTCCAGCAGGATATGAAGGATCAATTTAGATGGCTCAAATGATACATAAAAAACACTGATATCCCTAGAAAAGCACAGGATTTAGGGAAGTTTAGCTGTGAAACACAAGGGAGAGTAAAAACTCCAAGCAAAGGCAGAAGTAATGAGAAAACAATAAATAAACCACCTGCTGTGGTGGCTGCACCTTCACAGAACCAGCACTTACACTCCAAATAAACCTTGTGGCCAGAAATGGAATAGGTGATGTCAAAAGTGGAACAAGAAATTAACGTTATTTCATCTCCAAAGCAAAACTGGGATCACCATAATTTACACTCCAACCACCCTCCCCAGCAGTTCTTGTACAATTCCGGATCCCTTTTGGGTTCTGTGCTGCCATGAACAGACCCCCAAAAGACAGACCAAGCACTGACATCATGCCTTTACAAGCCACTGATCTTCCATACTCTCCACCTGTGTTCATCTCCCACAGCTCAGCAGTGATGCTCAGAGCCTGAGATCATGTCACTTGGCAGGCATTAGAGATGCTGCAAGTTCCAGAAACTCCTGGCCATCCCTACTTGGATGTTAAATGAAACTCTTGGAAGTGAGCATCAGTGCCCAGGTCACTTTGGGCTTTAGTCAGCCTCCCAGTTCCTGCAGCAGCGTCATCTGGACATGGAGATTACAGGCAGATGACTGGACCCACTGGCCAAATCCCTCAACTCATTTGTTTCCTTTCTAGGGATTGAAAGGAAACATGTGTCTGCTTCAGTTGACATTCTTGCATCTTCCACTTCCTAGAAAGGCAACACTGCATGCTGCCTGTTGGGAAATGCCAAGACACCAAATCGGATTCACACCTGCACCTCAACTGCTTGAGACCAACACCAACATTGAAGATTTGTTTGGTTATAATGGGGAAATAACCTGGAAATCAAACATTTTACCAGCTCCTGTCATTATGGCCAAACCACCAGAACTCACTTCAGCTCAGGTAACTTTGGCTCTTTTCCTTACACCAGGAGAATTCCCTTACCCAGGAATTGGGGGCAGTGGTTCTGGGCTGTGCCAGCAGCAGCAACATTCATGAAAGTGTGGGGATCCCCAGGAGAGACCCCAACCCTAAAACCCCCACCAGCTCGAGTTCTTGCAGTTCCTCTCTGGCCTGTGAATCTTTGCAGCATTCAGTCCTTGACACTTCTCACCACTGCTCTTCTCCACACCTTCACAAAGTAAGCCAGGTTTGAATTTCAGCTGAGAAGCCAATTATTACAGCTGTACTGAACCACTGGTCTTGGCAAGAGCAGCATCCTCCAGCAATGTCCCTGTAACTCAGGCCTCCAGTAAAGACAAATCCAGGAGCTTCTTAACCCCAACCAACTTCTCCCAGCTGGGGGCAGGGAAGTCTGTCACAATATCCACATGCACCGATCGCCCTGCGCGGCAGCAGCGTCACACAGCCAAGGAACAGAGAAAGAACGAATCCTTCAGAGAAGGGAACAGAGCTAAGGCACCTGTAGGACCTCACAAACTGCACACACACGAGCAGCCAGTCTCTCACAGAGGGAGGGTTTGTCAGCCACGCAGGACACAGCCCTGTAGCCTCTGTGTGTACACGAGGGACAGGTTCTGACACCATCCCCCAGAAGCATCCGGGGCTGTGTGTGCTGGCTGCAGTCCTTGCACTAGAGCTTGCTGTGACATTTGAGGCCTGCAGGTTTTTAACCTTCATAATGACATAGGGCTATGATAGCTGTAACGAATTTCATAACAGCCATCATCAGGATTGATACACAGGCTGAAAACTTTTGACCTATCAACGTGTTTTAGTTTTCAATCCAGTCCGTATTAATTACCAAATTAGCTTCCTTATGCAGGAATCATTCCAGAAGTATTTTTCACCCAGCTCTGCTGTGAGCACCTTGGTGCAAGGCCTTGGAAGAGGAAACGGACAAGGACACACAAATATAAAAAACCACTTTGTTGTTGTATATAATTTTTAATAAGTCCAAATATTACCAAGGGTCAAGCTAAAAATGTAACCCCTAATCCCCAGAAAATGAGGGGAAAATGAGCCAACTACCAGGCCTAAATAAAATGGACTAAGCTTTAAGTGTTTATAAAGTGAACCACACATTTAAGCAGATGTTCCAGTGTCTTTTGAGACAGAAAGTCTCCTTGTAGCTGTTCCTGACTCCCTGACCCTACAAGTCACTGTGCAATCAGCCTGCCAAGAGAGCAGGAGCTGCTCCCAACTGAAGGCACAGACCTAGGGCAGAGCCCAAGGGAGGAGCAGGGTCAGACCTGCAGAATCACTGCACCCTTGGTGCTGTGATTCCCAGCTCCAGAGCAAGATGGTGATAAGCCAGATGTTCAATTAGTTCTTCAAAACCACTGGGAAAAAAAAGCTTTATCTTCTTGGTTTATTTTAAGCGCTTGAACACATCCCTTCCTGGCCACTAGGCTGATACTCAGTTCCAAAAAGACATTTTGCACTCCCAGTACTCTCAAACTTCATCTTTTAAATACCAGCAGAGCCTCTTATTGCCATTTTTAACATGCAGCAAGTTAAAACAAGAGATGTGCTCATTCCCATGAGCAATTAAACACAGCAATTCAGCAAAGTGAGGGTTTGTCACCTCCCTCAGCTCAAGGAAGCCACTTGCCACTGCTCCCTGGATTGGTTCAGCAGGAGGCAAGTGCTCCAAGGAGCAGCACGAGCAGAGCCCCCCAAGCTGTCATTTCACATTCTGTGGCTAAAAGATGCTCACAGAATTGTATTATTTGTTTCATGACAGAGTTCTTGACCGGTACACAGCACAGAAAAAGACTTTGGACTAATGTAAATGCTATGGATATAAAGCATTTAGGCTGCCAAAATCAAAGACAAGACCTACCCAAACAGTAGGGTTGGGAATCAGGTAAGGTCAGCTGAATTAGCACCCAGAATGGATCCCAAAATTAGTACTTACATAGATGAGCCCAGAGTAATAGCGATCCTTTAAATTATGCAATACAGAGGCTTCATTTAAACAGGTTAATTCTGCCATGTCTTCCACTTTAGAGAACTTGGGAGGATTCATCTTCTGAACATCATCTTTATTGACGAGCGCTTTCTTCCCATTCTCTGCCAGTTCAACCAACACCTCATCCCCTTTCTCCTCCTTGATGCTGGCTGCCTCGAAGCCATGGCGCTCCGAAGGGATCCACACCAACTTTTTAGCAGTCCAGTCGGCCTGGGTGGCAGGGTTGTAGATGACAGCCCTGTCCACGAAGAGGTACCGCTCCGGATCCTCCTGCCCCGACCGCTGTGCCATCCTGGCAAGAGAAGGTGTCCACTCCCAGTCACCCTGTCAGGAGAGGGAAAAACAAGGAGCACGTTACACACCAACCACGCTCTGATCCGTGCAGCTGTGGCACAGCAATTACACGATCCACCACCAACATCGTCTCTGGGAGAAACAGCATCAGGCATTTCTCCCAGCATGGAGAAGCTGCTGCACAACCGAGCCCCTGCTCACGCACAAGGTCGGTGACCTGTCAAGTGTCACCCAAACCCAGCACAGCACAGCCAGCAGGGACTGGCTCCAACTGTGAAGCAGCAAGGGAGAGACATCCCAGCAAGAGCTGCAAGCAGGAAAACACACACCTGTGTGCTGGGCTTAGATATGGAACAAGAGCAAACGGAGCAGGAGCTTGGCAGTAAACTCAGCTGCGATGGAACAGTGAAAAACAAAAATACAGAGAGAGATACAAACCCATAAATCTGCTCAGTGGATTCTGCTGCAGAAACCAGAAGGCGGAAAGGATGTGTTTTAAAAACGTGGATTTTCAACTTCAGACAAGAACTTGGGACGCTTGGGGCTTCTGCAAGCCATCAAGGCAGCTAAACATTGCTCATATTCTTCCCGAAAAACTTTGCATTTCTACAGCCTGTTCCTGTTCTCGGTCCTGAGTGCTGACATCACCAGATTCCAGAAAATGTCTCCAGATCTCAAGTTTACCTCAAGGCTCAAAACACTGCAAGGAATGATGCTGGATTTTCCAACAGCTCCATGGGTAATTTGAAGCAGAAAGAAAAACCACTGACTGACAAGAGCCCCTGCACATTCATTTTACCTGTCTGGCTCTAGCCAAGAGAGGCTCCTGCCCCTTCCATAGGCACTGCCATCACAGCCAGGATTCCTGGGGCTGGCAGATCCATCTGGGAGCACCGAGGTAAAGCCTGACCCCTCATACTCAGGACTTTAAACGTCTTGGTTTGTAACACACATCATCTTTCTGCTGAAGAACGTCACACTGGCTATGGGAGCCTTTTCCAGTAGGTAACCCAAAGGGCAGCTTGGGAACAAAGCCAGGCAGGTTCCCAAATTGCATTTGTCACCTTTTCTACTCTGGCGCGTGCCCTGATGGAAGTTCTGCAACCCAACCCTCCCGAGAAGGGCATATAATTAAATAGGATAATTGTGTCTCCATCTAAGGCAGAGAGATTCGTTACGTTGTCCAACTTTAGCGTGAAGCAAGCGTGAAGTCCCTGAACTCTTCAGAGGTGCGAGGAGCAGATCCCTTAGCACAGATGGCTTAATTCAAATCAAGATATGATGACTCAACATTTAAAGTATTTTAGAAGAGCCTCTGACAGAAAATTTCCATGAACAAAGATGGAATCGTTCAGGGGACACCTCAAGTGATAGCTGGACTCCGCCGCCAGGAAAACGAAGGTTTAGTCAATGAATGCCACATTTGGCTCGAGAAGCCCACAGATTAAATAACCGAGCTTTGAACCCCAAGTGAGAAAGGTGACTGACCCCACTGAGCCAGACTCCAGCCCAAGTTCCAACAAAGCCCTGGAACGCCAGTGCCACCCTCGCATGCCAATGCCCCTCGGTGTCGGGTCCTGAGCGCTCCCCGGGCAGGTGTGACACAGCCCAAGGCAGCCAGGACTCCGTTTTTACACACCAAGAGGCAGAGAAACCTGAAGGTCAAATAAAGCTCATACGACAAAATTAACCATTATTGTTCCCCAGCGGAATTAAAGGGTGAAGACTGAAATGAATGCATTTCTATATGACTGCACACACAAGTCATATACGAATGGTATAACTGAGTTTACAGCAGTTCCTGAGGATAAACCTAAACATCAGGGGACCACAGGCAGTTTCAGGGTCATTCTTCCACTCGGGCTTTCAATCCCACAAAGCCCATCACAAAAGACCCTCTGCAGAAGCAAAGCAAGCTGCAGCTCACCCTACCCAGGGCTCCTCCGCTAACAATGGCATTCAAATGAAACACACAAATGAGCACATTTATCATGCAGGAATCCAGCACTCCCAACAGACGACGTGCGAATAAAGGCAAAAAAAATCCCAAAAATCCCCCACACACGTTCTGAACAAAAGGGGGACGGGGGGCGCGGCGGGGCCGGGGCATCCCCCGGGGCAGGGCGGCCCGAGCAGCGCCCCGGGGCCGCCGCCGCGCTGCCCCTCGCCGGGCCCGAAGGACAAAGAGGCGGCCGCGGGCTCGGCCCGGCGGCGCCCGGAGCGGCCGCAGCCCCGCGCCCCCCGCCCGGAGCCCGCGGGGAAGGCAGAAAATGGCCGAAAACGGCCCCCTCCTCCCGGGGCCGGGACCGGCAGCGGGGGGGGCGGGGGAGGGCGGCGCGGGCGGCCGGCCCAACAAGGGGGTCTTTGTGTGCCGGGCCCGCCGCCCCCGCCACACCCCCGCCGCGGGCGGGCCCCGCCGAGCCGCCCTCCGCCGGTGCCCCGGGCCCGCCGCCGGCCCCGCGGTCTCACCTGTGCAGCGCCGGCCGCCGCCCGCCCGCCGCCCGCCGGCTCCGCCGCGCCCGCTCCGCCCCGCGCCCGCCGCGCTCCTTTAGCGCCGCGCCGGCCCCGCCGCCCCCCGCCGCACCGCCCGCCCCCGGCGCTGCGCGCCGCGCGCCCATTGGCCCGCGCCCGCGTCCGTCAGTGGCTCCGCCCGCTCCCATTGGCCCGCGCCGCGGCCGCTCTCCGGCCACAGCCATAGCAACCTCCGCACGCCGTGGGCCGGCCCGCCCCCGCGCCGCGCCGCGCCCCCTCGGCGCCCATTGGCTCTCGTCACCCCGCAGCGCCGCTCTGATTGGGCAGTCGCCGCGCCCGTCACGGTGGGCCCCGCCCCCCGCTGCAGCACGGCCGGCGGGGGCGCGTCCCCGGTGCTGCAGCGAGCGGCGGGCGCGCGCCTCCCCCGCACTCGCCCGCGCGCCCCCGCGGCCCGTCCCCATCCCCGTCCCCGTCCCTGTCCCCGTCCCTGTCCCCGGGACCGCCACCGGGGATGCGACCGGCACCGGAGCCAGGCTGTGCAGAGCCCCGGCCCGGTTCCCACACGGCCCGTCCCGCGGACCCGGCCGCAGCCCTCGGTGACCGCCCCGGGTCACTCCCCGGCCGGTCGCAGACGCGCGGTGTCCCCGCCGAGTGTCCCCGGCCGCCTCTGCAGCCCCTCGGCGCTGCTGCCCCAGCCCGCCCGGGCCAGCTCCTGCTTCTCCCGTCCTTAACCATCACCCCGAGGGTTCGGAGCCCTCGCCCGCGGGGCAGCGCCTTTTGTGGCTCTGTGGCTGGGGAGGCGGGAGCTGCAGCCGGGGAGAAGCAGCGTTTGCGGAGCCGCTGAGCGCCCCGTGGGCCCGCTGCGCTCTGGAACCGCTGCCGGGTGGGTTTGGGGATGCCCGGGGGGCTGCTGGACCCCGCGCTCGGGCTGCGGCCGGGGTTCATCACGGAGAGCTTCCCGGCTCCCTGGCCTCCCCTGGCCTTTCCAGAGCCTTTCCCGTGTTTCCTCCCTGCCTGAGCTTCCCGGGAATCTCACGTGGTGCCTGCATTCCCCCGGGAATGGGCACAGCCTCTCCCCAAACCACGGCTGCCTCCGGCCCTGTACCCGTGGAGCAGTTCCTGCCTTCCCCACCCGGCCCGAGTGCACACGAGGAGCTCAGGAATTGAATTAAAGCCATTTCGGGGGAAGGAATTTGTGTTAGATCCTTCTGACTGCCGGCGGGGAGAAGTGGCAGGAGGGAGCATCAAACCTGTCCGGGGGCAGAGCTGGAATCTGGGATCCTGGGAAGGGCTGGGGACAGGAGAAAGGATGTCTCCCGTTTTCCCGTGCTTTGGAAGCAGGACTTTCTGTGATCTCCCTGCCCAAGCGGAAGTGTTTCAAATCACACCTGCCATTACCATCCGACTTAGCATTTTTGGACGGGTTGCTGGGTTCAAAAGGAGGCAATCAGACAAATCGTGGGGAGCCAGGCTCCTGGCACGGAGCTGGCAATCACTGGGTCACCCCAGCCCGTGGCTGCACACGAATCAGCTCCTGCACAGCTCCTGGCGCTCCTCGCCTTTCTCTGAAAGTCTCCCTCATAATTACCATTGCAGTGGGAGGTCTTGCACATCCTGTTTCTCCGAAAAATCAGGGTGTTGACTCGCAGGCAGATGAAAGCCAAAAGGCTCAACTGGTTCCTCCCCTGTGTTTCGCTGTGCAAGGACTGTGCCACTCCCGGGCAGCCCAGCTCAGTGGCCACTGCCCCGAGCAGCCCGAGGCAGCTGAGTGAGGCAACCCCACGTGGATTTTGGGTTGCCTAAATACAGCCATGTCCCAGGATTTACCCTTTTTCCTTGCTCAGCCAGCAGGTCTCCATGAGACAAGACACTCAGCCAGAGCTCACAGAGCAGTACCAGCTCCCTGGCAGTGCCACAACTTTCCAACGGAGGAGCCTGGTGAGTATTTTGCTCCCTTTGGAAAGACCACAGGCACAAGGAGCAGCATCAGGAGCAGCAGCATCACCAGTTGTGGTCACCCCTCGGGGCAGCCAAGGCCTCGGGATGGTGCAGCATCCAAACCTCGATGCCCTCATGCCCTAGGGCAGCACCTCCAAATCTCACTGCTTCCAGAAAACTTCCATTTTTAGACATTCAGCATCGTTTAAAAGAGAAATAGAAACACCACCCAGGAAGCATTAATCTAGGCACAAGCTCTTTGAGGAGTTTAGTTTCTTCTAGGAAATTATTTCCATGGAAAATCTTCAAGGGTCCTGTAGATGCCATGTGGAGCGTGACAGGGTATGGCATTGGGTTATTATTTTATCACACTATTATTTTTATCCAAGCTCATGTTAGGAAGGAATTCTCCAAATCCACTCAATGTCTTTAACCCATGGAGGGAAAGATAATATTTCTGTCTAACCCAGGAGACTGGAAAGAGCAGAGACTGGAGAAAACAGAAAGAAACATTTTCCATATAGGATTTTCATTTGAAGTAGAAACTCAGCTGGTCACTAACCCTAAAATTGCCCCTGTACCTTTACACAGAAGCCTCTTGATACCGTGGCTACCAGGGCGTGCTTAAGGCAAAGCCTGTCCCATGGGTGTTTCCAGAGCTGGAACCAGGCAGGTAAATAAGAATCTGAGATTTTTTAAACAACATGGAGGATTTAGGCAAAAAATGCTCCATTGTTTCTAATTTAGAGGTTTTGCTACTGGTGGCATGTCCTGGAAAGCTCCTTTCGATACTGGGTGATGTTCCCCTCCATCCCCAGGCTGCTTGGGACAAACTGGGCAGGACACACTTCTGCAAGGGAGAACACCCCTGGCATCCCACAGCTGCTTGTTCTGTCCCGTGTCCTTGCAGCATCCACAAATGAGCCAAAACCCCCTCGTTCCTTGATTATTTGGCACTTTTGCTTCCTGCACAGGCTGGTGTCCTCCCTTTCTGTCTATGGAAGCTTTTGGATGCATCTCCAAGAGTTACAGATCCGGGTCTGGCCCCGCCCAGGAGCCCCTACAGAGCAGAACATCTTGGCCTCTCTCTGGGTCAAATAACTTCAAGCCCTGAATGATTTTGAGCCAGGGTTTAGATTCAATATTTAAATGCAGGTGTTGCCCATGCACAGAACAAGGTTTGTGCTTAGTGGTGACAAGGGGATGCCTAAATGAAATCCATGTGGATTCAGTTCCCAGTTTGAATCCTGACCTGCCGTGACTTTGGGTGGCCACAGCACCTCCCCTGCCAAAGGGAAGAGGTGTCACTGTGCCCATTTGCCATGTCAGAGGTGAGGTCACATTTGATGCACAAGGTGCTGTGACTCCTTCAGAGGAAGGTGGAGGAAAAGGAAGAATTGCTCATGTACAAACCGGCTGCTTTGTTGTGTGGGATCAAAACAGAGAGGTGTAGGAATAAAAGATAAATTATTCCACAAGAAAATTGCTTTATAATAAACATTTCCATGTGAGAAGCTTGAAAGGAATGGGAAATTCAAGCCTCATGCTTGATGCTTGAGCTTTCCGAGCTGTGCTAAATGGCAGTAAGATGAGGTTACATTTATTTCTTGCAGCAGACTGTCCTCCAGGGCCACACCAGTTATTTTATCTCGTGTGTCAATAGGAAACGTTCCCAAACAGGGGTGTTCACACAGGGATCAGCACCAAACACGAGTTCCATTGTCTCACCCAGCATACATTTCAGTCCTGGAGAGTTTTAAAAGTTCGCTAAATCAGGAATGGAAAGTCTGCTCCTTCCTCTCAAAAGGGGATTGCACAAGGGTTGCTTGGCCAGGCTGCTGTGAACCTGATGTCACATCAGCAGAAATAGCCACCTCTGCAGGGCGAGTCAAGGCCTGAGCTGCAGAGGGACGGGTTTGCCTTTGCTCCGAGCACACCTCGCCAGCCCTGCAGACGTTTCCTGGCTGTGCTGGTAGCCAAGGCATTCCACGGAGCATCTCGAGCCTCCTCGAGCAGGAAGGGCTGGAGCAGAGGACAGGGGTGGGATCCGTCCTGGATCATGCTGCAGGCGTGCTGGAGCACGACCTGGGTGTGCAGGGGGCACCTGTGCTCAGCTGCTCTTTGCTTTGTCCCTTCCTTCCCCTCCCTCCACCCATCGCGCTGGGAAGAAGTGGAAACTAGGAAGGTAGAGCAGGATTTTCACAACTGTGCCTTCCACTCTCTGCACAAGGGTTTGGCATGCAGGGCTCTTCCCTCAAGGAAAAGGAGGGCTCATCCTCAAATCTCGGCTTTAAACCATCCAGAAATCTGAACCTCCCTTCTCCCCTCGAAGCAGGAATTTGTTTGCCAGATCTGCCCTTCCCTGCCCTGCTCACCACGCCCTGGGATCGGAAATGTCCTGGGAAAACCGTGTGCAGCAGGTTTGGGAAGCTGCCCTGGTACTTGTGTCTGACTGAGAGCTTCCAATAATCATCCCAGCTACACCAGCTTGCACTGCTGAGGCACTTACCACTTGCAATATTGTTTTAAGGGAAATTATTTAGCCATCATCAAGGCCAGAAGAAAGTTTTATTGGGCACCTCAGGATCAGAGGGTAAATCAAGCGCAAATGAACATCACAGGATCATCTAGTTCAACCTAGCTGGGATTTTTCAGACTTAAATGAAGAGAATGGTGGAGGTTTCCCATGGAGCCACTTGCAAAGGGCACATTTCCCCAGCGATCTCTGCCTTGTCCAGAACTGGCCTTTACTCAGCACAACTGCAGGATTAGGTGTGTGGATGCCAGCAGGATGAGCCTGCCATGCAGAGCTCTCCTGATGAGAAAGATTCCCCTCCTCACATTTTGGCTGTGGGGTTTCTTTGTAGCCTGGTTTCTCGTGCCCCACAGACAGGGCTCAGTCCTGGTCCAGCACCCAGCACCCTGGCTGGAAAATCTATTTATCCCCTGTCCCTCTGCCCACACTGCTGGGGGGACTAAATGCCCCATAAAATGGGGAGAGAAATGCCCCATTTGTACCTGGGCAGTCCCTGGGCAGGATTGTCTGACATCTCTTGTGTACAAATACAGAAGTGATGCCAAGGCACACGAGCCCCCTGTGTGGCCCAGGGCTTCTCACCACCCTGCAGCAGCCCTTGGCTGCGCTGAAGGGACCAAATCCTTCCTCTTGAACCAGAACCTCCATCTGACACCAAGCACTACTTTGTGGAGAAGACTTAACTAAACCCATCCATTCTTTACCCAATTAAAGGATCAGAAGAGAAGAAACAGTGCAGAAAAGTTCCCATTGGTGCCCCTGAGGGAAGCCCTAGCCATGGCCTGTGGACAAGGAGAACAGGCCTGGCAGAGCAGGGCATTCTCTGCAGGACTGGGGGCCAGGCCGTGCCAGGGGGGTGGGATGCTGAGCCATGAGGGGACACTCGGGCCAGGGCTGCCCCAGGTGTCCCCCAGCCCTCGAGCTGCACTGGTAGAACAGGATGGGGCCACACTGCCAACCAAGCCTCTCCCTGCACATCCCAGCTCCACCTCCCACCTGCCCTCGGGGGCTCTGCCAGTGCCCACACGTGCCAAGAAGGAGAAAAACCCTTCAGGGCCCCCTCTGAGGAGCAAACACCCAAGAACTGGGTGAGGACAGCGTCCAACAGACCCCAGAGGAGAACCTCCCGCCAGGAGTGGAGATCTGATGGCTGCTGGGGCACCTTGGGAGCCTGGGCCCCATTTGTAAAGACAAATAACGCATTTGGGATGTCTCCCTGCCTGTGAGAAGGTGTGAGCTCCTCAGGGCTCACCTGAGGAAGGCACGGATGGTGTCCAGCGCACCAGCAGTCCCACCACACCAGCAGCAGTGTCCAGGGCCAGCAGCAACTTCAGCTCCTTCAGACCTGACCACAAGAGCTTGTGTCTGCCTAAAAAACCACAGAGAAGCATTCCCAAGCCCTGCCTCGTGTTTGGACATGGGCACAGGCACAGCCAGCTCCCCTAACCTTGTCCAACCCTCTCACACTTCAAAGGTGTGTGCTTGCAGGGCCAGGCTTCAGCCCTGCGCCTCTGACCAGCTCCAGTGGCCTGCAAGCGGCAAGTGATGGCGTGCAGGGTTTGCCCAGGCAGTTCCAGTGTACTGGGGGTTTTCCCAGCTCCAGTTGGAGCCTCCTGTTAGACTCTGCAGTCTTTAATTGGGGCTGATTTACGGCATTTTCATTGCTGCAGACAGCCAGCAGTTGGCACAGCAGGCAGCTTTAATATTACTTTTGCATTTTGTTATTGAATCACTAGCTCGGAAGGCAATTGCAGGGCTTTTTATAGCTGCAGCCTGGCATCACAGCTCCTCCCTGGGCTTTGGAGAGCTCACTGGGCCCCTCAGGGCCAGCGGGAGCACGGCCAGCTGACCAGCAGCGGACCCGAGCACCAGGCAGGAGTTTGTGTGAGCAGCTCAGGGAGCCAGCCCTGCTCAGCAGCTCCAGCGCCACGGCCACGGTTCAGCCCCGGCTCTGGGGCTCATCATGGCTTCAGTGGCCTGGAAGGTTGGCCTTGAGGTTCTTACCTGGAGATTTTCACCCTCTCAGGCTGCAAAACTCAGCTTCTGCTGTGGAACAGGAGACACGGTCCAGGCTGGACCTTGAGGTCCCAGTCACTCCCCACTCAGGACAGCTCCGAGGATGCAGAGGAGCATGTGCCAGCTGCTGTCACCCTCCTGTGTCCAGCAGAGACTGTGACAGGCACAGTGGCTGTAGGATGTGTCTTTTGCTGCAGCTCAGCCTTCCCACCTGTGGTATCACTGCATTTCTTGGTCTCACAGGCGTGAAGGATCTCTGTCCTGGTCCAGTTCACCTCTGTGCAGAGGTGTGATGAAGTGTGCCTGAGAGGGAGCAGGGTGGTCTCCTGTTATCAATTGATTACACACAGTTTGTTTTACCATGTTCTAAAGGAGCCCATTGCTCTTCACAATCCTCCTCATGGCTTGAGAGCAGGAGGGTGAGGCCTGCTGGACACCAGCTCCAGACACTGGTTAATGCGAGCTGGAGAAAGCCTCAGCCGTAAAAACGCAGCAGCTGAGTGCAGTGCCTGTGAGCTGGAAGATGAATTCTCGCTGGGGAATGTCCCTCAGTCAGTGTCCCTGCTCCCATCCCTAGCACAGCTCTGCAGGGGGAACGGGGAGTTCCCTTGGCAGCCGGGCTCGCCCTGGGATGGCAGCCCACAGACACCATCTCATTCAATCTCACTCAATCCAATTTAATGATTGACTGAACCCTGCTGGTTTAATTAACCAGCCAATACTCAGCTATCAGCTGGTCCGTGAGTTTGTAACTCATATGCCAACGCCTTCCCTGGGCTGGGGAGGGAAGGGGGGGATCGATCCCAGCAATCCCAGTGGACAAACGCCCTGGGGCAGTGAGGATGAGCAGGGTGAGGAGCAGTTAGCCCCTGGCACAGCCCACACAGCCCATCAGCGCTGCAGAGCCCAGCCCCAGCCTCACATGGGCTTCTCTAGGCTGAAGGGAAAAGGAGCTTGCATGTCCCTGCTAGGGTCAGGGAGTGTCCCCCTTTGTGGTCTGAGCACTGGGATCCTGCTGGCAGTATCTGGTCCCCTCCAGACCCTGTGAATGTGCTCTGAGGGTCTACCTTGTCCCCAAGCCACAGCCCTCAAAGGATCACGGCATCGTCAGGGTTAGAAGGGACCTTTGGAGATCATCCAGTCCAACCCCTCTGCCAAGGCAGGGTCACCCCGAGCAGGTGACACAGGAACCCATCCAGGTGGGTTTTGAATGCCTTTGTTGATGGGAAGGGTGGTGATGTGGTGAGGTGTCCCCAGCCAGCAGAGGGGACCTGCAGCAGCTGCCTGGGCTGGGTGGGGAAAGCTTCAGCCTCCCCTTCTCACCACGAGCAATCCAGCACTGGCAAAGGGCTGGAGCAGAGCACTCCCTCACCAATCCCAGCAGGGACAGCTCAGCCATGGGGTGACTTCTAAAATACCTCCAGTGCTTGTTCACACTCTGCAAACGGCACCGGATTGTGCGCTGTGGGTGGGAAATGCAGGTGCTGCCACGGGAGGAGTGGGAGAAAACCACAGCACAGAGCTTGGAGCTCTTGGGTACCACAGAAATGGGTGCCAGAAATGCAGAGCACAGTTCTGACAGGGTGACATCGGGGCTGAAAGGGCAGAGCACCTGGAATCAGGGTGCAGCCAACATGGGCATCCCACTCCTCTCATCAGCATAACCTGATCCCCATGGTCATCTCCCAGTTCCTCTGAAAATCAGCGCATTTCTGTGGTCCTGTCCCTGCTCCTGTGAGCATCTCCCCATTCCCATGACCCCTGCCCTGCTCCCACGCAGGCAGCATTCCCAAATCCCACCTTGGCATTGGCACAGCCCGTGCCAGCGGGATGGAGAAGCTCACATGCTCCTCAGTGATTGCTCCCAGCCCCCAGACAGAGGAGGGCTGAGCACCACAGAGGCCATGCTTGGGAGAGCTTTAGGATGAAGAAGACAAAGGTGATTTGCAAATGATTCAATGATTTTGTTTTTAATTGGACTCGTGCCTTTCCTCACCTGTTTAAGATGGATGAGATTGGTCTGAGCCTCTGAACAGGCTGTTTGTAAAACAAACAAACAGGCTATTAATTATCCTGGATGTTAACCTTGGCTGGAAGGCACTGGAGGAAGGTCTGCTGCTCCTCAGGGATGATCCCTTTTGGGTTCAGGTAACCAGGTGCTGCTCCTGGTGCAGGGATTTGTGTATCAGCACAGGAGCGGCTGCAACCACCCCCATGTAACCCATCCACAGCCCCAGTGGCACCAGTTTAATGAGCCTATCTGGCACAGGAATTTAAGGTCCTCTGCAGACGAAACCACCGTGACGTCCCCCACCTCTGCTGCAGGATCCTGGTGCTGCATATTTAACAGAGACTCCCCTCCTCTGCGTGCATTGACATCCTGGGGTTTAAAGGGGCTGAAATGAATGGCTCTTTGGTAGCTCGGCTTTTTGGCATGGTTTATTTATTTATTTATTATTTTTTACTTGTCATTTTATATGTGTGCTCTTATTCAATCACCAGCAGGGTGGAAGCTAAACCTGATTCTGGAAAGAATAAAATGCCCTTTTTCAGTGTTGTTTTCTACTGGAACAGCCTCTGCAGGTGCTGCTGTGCCTGCAGGGCAGAGAGTCAAGGGATTTTTCAATGTTAAATCATGTGGAAATCAGCATAGAGGGGGAGTGTTCATACAGGGACTGTGTTTGGATAGTGCTGAGCAACGATGGGTTTGCATGGTGCAAAAAACACCAAAGGAGATGAAGCAGCACAGAAGGAACCAGCAGAGCTTCGAGGTGAAGGAATCCCTTAATTCCAGCCCTGCAGCAGAGCAATGAGGAATCACTGACAAAAACCACTGGGCCACTGCACCCAGGAGCCACTCTCAGCTCTGGGGGCAGGGAAATACCCAGGGGGGAGCAAAGTCACTATTTTAGGGTGTGTAAAACCCCCACCTTGAGCAGGCTCAGGGTAAGTGTGCCAGCACCACATCCAGGCAATTCCCGAGCCCATGCTGCAGGGAGCAGAGCTCGCCATTCACAGCGGGACATGCAGCCAGTGGGGGGTTTCATGGACACATCCCTGTCAGGAATTCCGTTTTTCCATAGGGCTCCTTCCCCTCCATCCTCCCGTTTCAATTTAAATTCCCTGTCAGGGTCCCAAAAGAGGCCAATCTTCACCCCCAGCTGAACGTCTGCAGGACCTGTAATGAGTTAGGGCTGAACTCCTGCCAGCCCTTCTGGTAACGTTTAGAGAGGCCCTGGCTCCTGGCCAGAGCCGAGCGCTGGAGGAGAGAAAGGCAGAGCTTGACAGGAGTGAAGATATTGCAGGATGTCTGGGAGACAATCCCACTCCGGGTCAAATCACAACCTCGGCAGCAGATCCATAAACAGGGAAAGACTGATGGGCTCTCTCGGAGCCTAAAGTCCCTTCAAAGCCTGGGAGGCAGAATGCAATTTATTTGCTTCTCGTATTCAAAAACGTACTTAGTTGGAGGCATCTTGTTGGGGGTCAATATTTGAAATCCTCCTGTGGTGTTTTGTTGTTTGTTTGGTTTTGTTGGGGTTTTTTTGAGGGGGAAACAGCCCTTTTCTGGAGTTTGGTGTAGCCACAAACTGGGCAGGCCCTGTTCAGCAGAGGACGGTTTCACACTCTGTGTTCCCAGCCCAGGTTTTCCAGAGGAGGCAGCTGAAAGTGCTGCAGAAGAGGGGCTTTCCAGCAGCCTCCCACAGGCTGGATCCGCCGAGGGCTCTGCCTGGAGTGCAGATGTGGGATTGCTGTGGCCAAGCCTGACCAAATGCCCCACAAGCTGTCCCTGCACCCACCCGTGTCCCCAGCAAGAGGTGCCAGGAGGAGGGGGAGAGTGGCTGCCCTGCAGAGGGGTCAGGGCACGGCCCCTGAGTTCTGGGAGCTGGGGAGAAACTGGGTAGATTTTCAGAAGAGATGAGGAGAGGCAGCAGCCTGAGATCCCACTCGACCCCTGCCTCGAAATCAGCACTCCAGACTCAGCATCCCGGGGCTGGGACGTGCTGGGAATCACGGGGCTCATGGAGATGGGGTTAAAGGAGCCCCAGGGACCCCCAGGACACGCTGTGGCTGCGGGGACAGGCTGCAAAAGCATCCCTTCACAGCCCCGCAGCTCCTCCGGGGGAAATCCCGGGATACTCGGGGAGGGCTGAGCCTCCATCGCCGCGGCCCAGGCCAGCGCCGCGGTCACAGTGTCACCGTGCCTGAGGCAGCACACGCTCCTGTGGTCCTGCACTTGCTTCCCTGCCTCGCTTTTTGCTTCCAAAGGCTTTTCTCTGCCTGCCCATGTGCTCCCAGCGTGTCCCTGCGGGGCCGGGGCTGGCACAGCAGCACAAGTCACCGCTGCACATCTCTGCATGACAGCCAGGAAAGCTTTCCCAGCTCAAGGATCACTGCGGGCTATCCCACACCTGACTCAGGGATCGCACACGAGCGGGGAAGAACCTACATCCCGCCAGCCCCCCAGATAACCCGGGATTTCCCCCGGAGGAGCTGCGGAGCTGTGAAGGGATGCTTTTGCAGCCTGTCCCCGCAGCCACAGCGTGCCCTGCGGGTCCCTGGGGCTCCTTTAACCCCACACTTGTGGCCTTTTCTGTGCCCCACCGAAGGTGTCCCCTCTGCCGTGTTTCCTGGACCTGCTCCTCTCAGGCTCTGGGGGCCTCAGTGGCAGCACCTGGGTGTCCATGAGCCACCTCGGTGTCTCACGCCTCCTCCCCCAGCCTCTGCTCGCAGGAATGCTGCGAATGCAGAAGCTGACAGCTGCCCAGACCAGCTTTTACCCTTACAGAGTGTCTGCTCACACTCTTCCCTCCTGGAAGCGGGGCTGGGAAAGCCTGGTGGCAGTGTGGGAAGATAAAGGGCCGCTGCCAGAGAGGGGATGAATATTTGTCATTTTCCATCACTTTGTAAGAGGCATCGAGGATCACAGGCAAGCTGCAATTAAAGCGGACTCCAGTGTGATTAATCCCGACTGTGCCGACCTCACCGTCCGGCGCCCACCCAGCTCCGCAGGGGTTAACGCTCCTCCAGCAGCGAGCAGACTGTCACCGGGGATTAATTGCAAATCCCAGGGCTGCACGCGGTGCTCCGCTGGCAGCAGGGCTGGATGCAAACAGGGCTGGGTGCAAACAGGGCTGGGTGCAAACAGCGGGGACAGCTGGAGGCGGGGAGGGGTCCGTGCTGAGCCCCTTGCCTGCCACAGCCCGGGGTGCTGGGAGCTGCTGTGCCAAGGGGCAGGACAGAGTCCTGCTGGCTGTGCCAGCTGGGGCGGGTGTGCTCTAGGGAAGTCTTTTTAAGGCTTTCTTTTACTTCTCATTATCCTGCTCTGATTTTGGTAGCAATAAATTCCATTAGTATCTCTAATTGGAGCCTGTTTTGCCCGGTATTTGCTGAGTGATCTCTCCTGGTCCTTATCTCAGGTCCATCGCAGTACCTCACTTTCCGTGCCCTCACCCCACCCGTGGGGCTTGTCCCGTGTCCCCGGAGCTGGCAGGAGCCTGGCTGCACGTCCCCTGTGTCCCCTCAGCACCAGGGCTGCGGCTGCCAGCTCCTGTTCCCAGCGTGAGCTTCTCCAGTGTCCCCAACATGGGCTGCTGGGCCCCAGTCCCCACTGTGACAGTGCTGCTGGTCCCTGCAACAGAGACATTTGTCCCCCAGCTGGGCAGCATCCCCGGCTGGAAACGGCATGGGGAAGGGCATGGATGCAGCCAGCCTGGAGCCAGGCCTGGTCCCACAGCACTCCAGGGCCCAAAGCCCCCATCCCCAGCTCTCTGCCAACTCAGACTGGGTGTTCACATTTTCAGCCTTCCCTTCGCAGGCACAAAAATTAAATTTTTTCTCTTTTTCAGTCCCTCGAGTCTCTGGTTCTCTGAAACATCCTCATTGCTGCTCAGGAATAACCAAAAGCTGGATGTGTAGGGGCAGGAATGTGTGCAGGCAGGCTCGACCACACAACCCAGCCCAGGAGCTGGGAGCAAATGGAGTTGTTAATTCACAATTCCATCCCCCCCTTTTCCTGGGCTTTCCTGGAGGTGCTGTCCCTGCTCCATAGTGACACCGAGGAATGATCCACCCACCGTGGCTGGACTAGATGTAACGCACTTTCAAAGACCTGTTTCATTTCTCCCCTTCCTGGTTCCACTACAGGTGTTTTGTGCCTGATCTCTGCATTCCTGACATGCCTGAAATTCCCTGATGCTTAACCTCGGATCCGAATTTCCTGGATTTGTAACATTTGGGTTTAAGTGAGTGGCAATGACCTTGTACAATTATTCACCCCAAACCACGGCTTTTTGAGCCCCTCCATAACTCCAGCTCGATACCATTTTTGAATGTAATTTATAAATTTGTTTGATGCCAAATCAGCCTCCAGAGTGTCAGCTCTGTCCTTCTGTTCAAACCCATCTGATATCCCAGATCTGGTGTTGAAAGGAGTGGCTTCAGTCAGAAATCTCTCCCTCTCTCACACCCACGTGTTGTGCAGCTTGGTGGGATGCAGACCTGGAGCACACCCGAGCTTCCTCCAGCTCCCACCCAGCACTCCGACCTCTCATCCCACAGCCACGAGCAGTCCCACGGGGACAGCTCACACCTCCAGGGAGCTCTGGCTGACTCCCAGCCAGCAGCTTGCTCTTTCTCAGCACTGAGGAATCTCTTCGATGTTCCCCAGCTGCTGAGCTGTGGTGCAGAGCTCTTCTGCTCGCAAGGAGCCACACGGTGAGCGGGTGTGAGGCAGCTCCAGGGGCTGCTCAGGGGCTGCTCAGGGTCTCGTTGCTTTATGCCACATGAAAATGTGGCCTCTGCTGCTTGCAGAAGTTGTGTTTCCTGGGAGTAACTGCAGGGCAGGTGGGTAAAGGGTGGAAACCTGAAAGCCCTTGAAGGCAAATACCTACCGTGGAAATGTGTGAAATCATTCTCAGGGAGAATTTTGTCACAGAAAGGGTGGCCAGGCAGGGGAAGGGGCTGCCCAGGGAGGTGGTGGGGTCCCTGGAGGTGTCCAGGGAAGGCCTGGGCATGGCACTCAGTGCTCTGGGCTGGGGACAAAGTGGAGATCGGACACAGCTTGGACTCGATGATCCTGGAGGTCTTTTCCAACCTCAGCGATCCTGTGATCCCGTGTGTTTTACACTGTGCATCACCTCCCATCCTGATCCGGGCAGGAGAAGGTCTGGTGGCTCTGGCAGGCTCGGTGCCCGCGGGGATGGAGGATGCAGAGTGGTCCAGGCAGTGGTGGGGTGGAGAAGCTGGCACGGGAGCCAAACCGGCTTTCATCGCTGGGATGGGACTGCGCGGTCCTGCCCTTCCTCCGCACCAGGAGGAATTGCCCTGCTGGGCTGCCTGGGTGGAAAACCAGCAGGATCGGGGCCAGGGCTGAGTCACGGCAGCACGACCCGCCCCACGCCCTGCCCCTGCTCACTCAGCGGCTTCCTATCGCCTGCAATCGCTTCCCATGGCCGGGAATCGCTTCCTCGGAGGAGCTGCTGCCGGGGAATGGCACTCAGCAAGCCTGAGCAGCCCCCACGCCCTGCCTGCAGCTCAGCCTCCCCTGACCTGCTCAGCCGGGGATGATCCTGGCCGGGGATGTGCTGGAGAGGAGGAGGAGGAGGAGGTGATGATCCAGGACCCATCCTGGGAGCGGAGGGGGTGTGGAGCTGCTGCCTCACACCTCACCCTTGCCACTGTCACCTGTGGGCAGCCCTGCAGTGGCCTTTGGAGAGACCCTGGAAGACAGCTCAGAGCAGGGTCCCCCTCAGCCCAGCCCAGGTCCCCTCAGCCCAGCCACCACAGCAGCCCAGCTGATGCTCTTGCCCAGGACCAGGTGTTTGGTGCCTCCCACTGTCCACAGTCCCTTCTCCCACCCCCAAAAGCCTTCCCAGGGATGTGGTCCTCCTGATTACTTGGCTCCCAGGCGGGCAGCCCCCACATTGCCATGGCTCCAGGGCTCCCACAGACCCTGGGGCTGTGACAATCCCATGCCCTGCTGGCCAAACCCCCCCAGCTCATCCAGGAGAAACCACAACCCACGACTGTCCCCGCAGAGGGGGGACTTCAGTTGTCTCCCAGTTGAAGTGCTTTGATCTCTTGACTTCTCCCTTCCTTTGTCACCCCCCATAGTCACATCATTTTCTCTTTCTGAAGACCAGCTTGGGGAGGAGAGGAAGATTCCATGACTGATGGAGCGGGTCAGGGGAAATCCAATGGGGACAGTGGGCAAAAATGACATGGGGAGAGTAAGATTGGTATCAGCAGGTACAAGTTGTCCCCTGGATACATTCCCAGCCTCCAACTTCTTCTGTTGTGCAAGATTTTCTGAGCCTGGTGTGGTTTGTTGGTTTAGCAAATCTCCACAGATCGCCTTTTCAAGCACTTTCTCAGTGCCTCCTGGAATCCACCTAAACCTTCTGCAGACACAACTCTGGCAGGGAGCTCCCTGACCCACCCCCTTCCCGGGATGAGCCACACCTTCCTTTGGGCTAGGTTTGGCTTCTCCTGCTTTCATCCTGGGACCCTCAGCTTTGCAGTGGAGGGGATGATGAGCTCATCTCCATTTGCAGGGGGTAACTCTGTTCTCCAAACCCTTGGGCCATCTCCAGTCCAGGCTGAGCAGCTCCAGGGGCATTGCTGCTATCGCAGAATTCAGCTCAGAGGAGCTGAGGGAGCAAATGACCAGAGCCAATTCACCATCCAAAATGGGTCATGTCCAGTTCTGGTCATCACTGGATGAGGAACAAATGGACAGAGGTCTCCCAGCCCAGTGCTGCCTGAGCAGACCCAGTGAGCGATGGGCTCTGCTCCCCCCATCCCCACCCAGACAGGCTGTGCAGGTGTCCCTCAGTCCCCATCCTCACACAGAGGGTTCCTGCTGCTCCTCACCCTGCAGCCCCACAGCCAAACCCGCTCTGCCCTGACCCCTGAGCCCCTGCAGCCACCAGCACCTGGAGCAGAGGCAGCTCCCAGGAGAAACCTGCACCTTCCGTGTGTGCAGGAGCTGGGCTGGGACCGGGGGTCACACACCGGCCCTGCCTGCAGCAGCGCCTGTGGCTGTGCCAACAGAGGCACAAGAAGGAGCTTGATGAGTGTTTCCTAAACCTGCCCGCTGCCTCGCTCCCAGCCCAGCCTAACTGGGCTGAGCAGGGCTGCCCGACTGGTTTCTATCCAGCTCGGCTGGTTTGGCCGTTGCCTCGCTGGCTGCTGGCGAGACAACTGTATTTTCTGGTTTTGCGTGCAGCAGCTTTCATGTGGGATGAGCTGCTCTGCTCCTCAGAGACCCAGCCTGGGACTGGGGGAGCTCCTGTGCACGCACAGATCTATGGTGGGGCCACCAGGCAGGGCCAAGGCCTTCTCACCGGTGACATCCACTGGGAGTGTCCCAGTCCCAATCCACGCTGTCCCCTGTGTGGTAGCCCTGGGAGGCCTCGGTGGCTCAGCACTGCTCTGCTTCCCGTGGCTGGACATGGGATGTGCATCCAAAGGGCAGCAGGGCTCCGCAGGTAGCCACGAGCTCTCAGTGTTGGATGGCCAAAACATGTTTGTCCTAATGCCAGGGAGGCTGAGAATTGGCCCCATCCCTGAGAAGAGAGATCTGTCACCCCTGGAGGTGTTCAGGACATGGCACTCAGTGCCTTGGTCTGGTGACAGGGTGGTGATGGGTCACAGGTTGGACTCGATGATCACAGAGGTCCTTTCCAACCAAATTAATTCTGTGATTCTGTGATCACCCCACTCCTGGAAAAGCTGCTGGAGGGTTTGGGTTTAAGGAGGCTCCTTACTTGACCCAGGGAATGTGCAACAGAGCCAGGAGTTGGATGCAGATCTCCTAAATCTCCTTTGAATCTCCTCCACCAGGCCTGGCTTCTTCTGCCAAGTCGTGCCAAGGGTCAGTGACAGAGGTGAGAGCAAGGAACCAAACCCAAGAGCCCCAGCTCCTCCTCACCTCTGTTTGTTTTCACCAGGTTGAGTCTCCACAAATAAAGGATTAATTGAGGCTGTTACAGTTAACCTGAAAGGGCCCTGCAGCATAAATTCGGGATCCTAAACACAACCAGTTTCAGGTTAGTAATTAGTGCACTTCATTGCAGGTGCACCCTGGGAGCTCTGCAACAAATACAGGATCAGCAAGAAAAATATCTGGAAGCAATGGCAGGGATTTCAGAGAACTCTCTGGCTTGAACACCGATTGGATTGCTGCTGCCTGCCTCATTAGAACTGCTCCGTTACTGGAAAGCCTTTGGGAATTGGGGAAAAACCCTGACATTTCATCTCCAGCCTACAGAGTGAGGAACCCCATAATTCTCATATCGCAGGCCTGGCTGGACCCATTCCAGTGTGAGCATGGACAGGTCACTTCAGCATCCTGGGGCTCATTGTCTTCTCTAGAACAGCAGCAGGGTTTCTGTGCCTTGGAGGGTGAAGGGTGTTTGCACAGAGCTTTGGGGGAAGGGCTGAGGGGATAAAATCCCTGTGCAGGGCTCAGGTTCTGCCCCTGCTTCAGGGCAGCCTCACAAAGCTGGGGAGCACTTGGAGCATTGCTGGGGACCAGCACCCAACACGGGACAGGAGGAACAGGATAAATCCCAGCTCCTGCTGAATCCCCCCACGGGCAAACTCAGAGCTGCTCTGTCCAAGCTTGTTGGGTTTAATGTGTTCAGAGGGAGCCAACTCCTTTCTCCCAGGAGCCGAAACTCTTCCTGAACAAAGAGACATTGTGGGATGTGATGGGCCTTCCTGGGCAGTGGGTGGCCTTTGTGCAGAGCTGGGGGCTGAAGGCTGTGCCAGGATAAGATTAGCAACCCTTGGGTGGGAAAAGTGAGTTCCTGCAAGTGTTTTTATTTCTGGGGTTTGCACAGTGCTGTCTTTGTCCCTCTGCTCTCAGCCCCCTCTCACCTCCCCAGCATCCTGGTGGGAGCATCCTGCTCGGGTCAGCCCTGCAGAGGGACACAGGGGTGGAGCCTTTGCTGTTCCAGCCCAGCATCCTGTGATGCTGCTGTGACAGTGGCTCAGGGTGCAGTGGCCCCAGCAGGGCTGGGGGGGTCCCTGGTGTTGGAGCAGCACCAAGGCAGGCGTTAGCTCACCCTGGGCCTTGCCAGGAGGGGATGTCCATGAAGCTGTGCACCAAATCCCTTGTCCTCATTCTCTCTTTCTCTCAGTCATCTTTCTGTGGTTTGTGATTTTCCAGCCACCCTCATCTGTGATTTACCAGGAATTCTTCTCTCCCTCCCCATCCTGCCCCTCCCCATCCCTTGATAACCTCCTGTTTCAGGTGTGTCCAAAATTAGGCAAAGGAGGTTCTGCCTGGGGCCCTCGAAGTCCCTTGTGGGGAGATGCCTGTGGTACCTGGTGACCAGGGCCATGTCCTGATGTGATGGCCCAGGAGTGGAGGTGGCCCTGCTCAAAGCCAGGGCCATGGGGACAGTGCAGGAGCACGTGTTTATTTCCCCTGCTCCTTCCCCTGCAGCCCGTGGCACTCCCCTGGCTGACAGTGGGAGCACCACTGGGTGCCCTTGGATGGGTGAGCTGTAAAAAGTTTTCCAGAACCCTTCCCTTGGCCAGGGAATCACCCAGCTCCCTGCAGAGAGGCAGAAGAGCCCTGAGGTGCCCCAGTGCATCGCCACGGGAGGGGCCAAGAGCAGAGGCAGGCAGGACATTGCCCCAGACACCCACACAGGGGTGGAGGTGTGCAGAGCTGACACAAGCCTGCACTCACACGCTGCCCCAGCATTCTGCACATGGAGGAGGAATATTTCCACTGCTTCCAAGGGGGAACATTCTGGGCGAGGTGACTCATGCCAAATAATCTGACGCTGTGTGCATTAGCAGGGTCTGGCAGGTAGGCTTGGAAAAACAGGAGCAGTCTGGTGCAGCTCCTGCAGGATACTCTGACCTCACTCCCGCTGGGTGGTGAGCAGCACCGGGGGTGGCACAGAAAAATAAAACCATGGAGCTGCTGGAGCCAGTCCAGAGGAGGCACCAGGATGAGCAGAGGGATGGAGCAGCTCTGCTGGGAGGAAAGGCTGCGAGAGCTGGGGGTGTTCACCTGGAGAGGAGAAGCTCTGGGGTGACCTCAGTGTGGCCTTGCAGGGCCTGAAGGAGCTCCAGGAAAGATGGGGAGAGAGGATTTCCAAGGCAGGGAGGGAGGGACAGGACACAGGGAATGTGTGGGTAGATTTAGATTAGGTGTTAGGAAGAAATTCCTCTGTGAGGGTGCCAGGCCCTGGCACAGGGTGCCCAGAGCAGCTGGGGCTGCCCCTGGATCCCTGGCAGTGCCCAAGGCCAGGCTGGACATTGGGGCTTGGAGCAGCCTGGGACAGTGGGAGGTGTCCCTGCCATGGCAGGGCTGGCACTGGATGATTTTTAAGGCCCCTTCCAACCCAAACCAGGCTGGGGTTCTATGGTTTTTAAGGGCGTGTTGGGCATTTCGTTTTACACCAGCCATGTTGCAAAGAGTAAAGGAAGAGGCTTCATGAGTCTGAGCCACCCTTTGACCCCCAGAGCTGTGGGGCTGAGGCTCAGTCTCAAAACCAAAGGGAACACAGTAAATCGCCCATGATGGAAATAATGTGCCTGAGTGGGCAGTTGGTGCAGGAGGGTGTGGAAGGTGGGGGTGAGGGTCTGGCAGCAGCCCCTGCGATGCCAGCAGGGCTGGGTGTCCCCAGTGTGGCAGCTCAGTCCCACAGGGGTGAACTCAGCCTGCCCACAAAGGGCACTGGGCATCTCCCCAGGAGAGATGAGGCAACATCAGAGCTGCCGAGGAATAGGGGAGGGGGCACCATAAAGGGGCCACAAAGACCCCCTGTGGGACAGCCTGTGGTAGCTGGGACCCCCTTTAACTTTCCAGTGGGAATTCCTCCATGGACAATTCCCTGTTGTTCTCCTGCAAAGGGCTGCAAATGCCCCCAGGAGCTGTTGGTCAGTGGGACCCCAGGACATGATACCCATGGCACGGCTGAGCCCAGAACACAACCTGGGCTGGAGCATTAAAAGCCCCAGGGAAGGAGAAACCAGCGTGAATATTTCGTGTCTTTATTCACAGAGAGCCAATATCAGTGAAACCTGCCTGACAAACTGCCCCCTCAAGACCGCAGAAATACCTTTTCCATTTCTGCAAATGGGCTGTTAATAGGAGAAGATTTAGTGGCTCCAAATGCACTCCCGGAGCATTTGATAAAAGTGTGTGGGAGCAAAGTCCAGAGCCTGAGCTAATACCTCTCTGCTGGATCAGAAACACTCGTCTAGACTCTGGCAGGATGCAAACAGTGCCAGAGCTACTGCTGGGGAGGCTCGGGGAGCTGCTGGGTCACTGCCCCAGCACTGCTGGCTCTTTAGCAGGGGCTCTTTATACCCAGTAGGGGCTTGTCTAAAGCTTGGTGATTCATAAGACAAAAATATGGTCTAGAGGATACATGGTGTTGCTTCAGCACTGGAAAATCTAAGATAAAGGCCAGAAATATTTTAAACTGAACTCCAGCGAGCGCAGAGATAGGGAAGGACGTTAGGGCTTGTTGCATGTGCCAAAAATAGAGTACATCAAGGAAAATAGCCTGGAACAATGGTGCAGGAAAAGCTTATCTCCAGGAGCAAAGGAGCACAGGTTTCTCTATAGTGCCTGAAAAAACCCCAACAAAACAAAACGATGACCTTGTGCTAGATCCTGATTCTCAGCTTCCTAAAACAGGTCTCCCAGATCCACCAGAGCTACTGAGGATGCAAAGCACTGAGGGTGGAGGTGGCTCACCTGGCCAAGCAGGTCTGGCCACGCGTCAGTGCTGATGTGGCTCAGCAGTGAAAAGTGGAAATTCAGAATTTAATCTTCACTGCCGCAGCTCCATAAACGGGAGCAACCTGAGGAGCGCCGTGGTGAGATCACCCCTGGTGCCAGTGCAGGCAGCTCCCGGCTGCTGAGGAGGTGCCAGAGCCGATGCCATGGGCAGGGTGAGGTGTGTGAGCTGTCAGCAAAGGCAAAGCAAGGTCCTGGCCCAATCTCAGTTGGGATCTGCCACAGCTTCCTGAAAAATCTCTGCAGGTCTCCCTGCAGGCTGTGCTGTCCATCGGGAGGGTGCTGCAGGAGGCACCCCTCGCTCCCTTCTCTGGGTGGGGGGCCTAGAAAATCACCAACCCCTCTGCAAACCTGAGAGGACGGGAGCACCAGGTCAGGCATTCATCCGGGAAGGAATGAACACAACCTGAGGGATGTCTGGGTAGGACGAGGTGGGCTGGACAGCAGTGGGTCCGGTGGGATGAGCTGGGATGCACAGGGAGCTGCTGGGTGCGGTGGGAGGAGGTGGGATGGATGGAGCTGCTGGATCACAGGAGGGCTGGTGGCCTGGAGGGGAGGAGCAGCTCCTTTGGGCACTCCCTGGCAGCCCAGGGTGGATGTGGCTGCGGTTCACAGCCTGTGACAGGACAGGGAGTGCTCCCTGCCAGCAGGATGTGGCTTTGCCATCGCTCCCATCTGTCTGTGTGAGCAGAGGGGGAGGAACACACGGGCACCTGCCCAGAGGGCACTGCCCAGTCCCACAGCCCCAGCCAGTGCCACTGCAGGGCACCCACACTCCTGGGCAAGGTGGGCAAGGGAGCCTCTGGCTCTGGGATGTGCAGGAGCAGATCCACAGCCCCGTGCTGAGCACGCTGAGCTGGACAGCCCAGGGTCCATCAGGCTCTGTCCTGTCCAGTGCTGTGCAGGGCTGCAGGTTTGAACCTGCTTTGCCTTTAACTGCTCCAGCCCAGCCCAGCGAGTGAGAGCTCTCCCTCCCAGCCCCAGTTCAAAACTTCCATGGAGGTACAAGGCTTCCAGCTGCTGACAGACACAGCTCCTTGCAGGCAGCAGGGCAGGGTGGGACAGGGACCGTGGGCATGGGGAAGCACCACAGGGACAGTGTGAGGTGCCCGTGGGCACCAGGGCTGGAGAGACCAGCTCGGGATTTGCTCCCCTGGGCTGGGGCGATGCTCGAGGGGCACCTGCTGCAATCAGGAACAAAAACCCTGGTGAGTGCAGTATCGTGAGGATTGTGTAAATATTTTGATTAACTTCACCTTGAATCTACATGAAGGAGAGATTTTTATCGCATTTACTGACAAAACAGCTTTTTTTTTTTTTTTTTTTTTTTTCCGGGAGGGAGGAGGAGGATGAGTAACTGCTAGAGGAGAATTCCTGCAGTGATTTCACAGCAGATGAAAGCAGCCAGATAGGAGCTGCTGCTCCCCGGAGCAAGGGGACAGCCACCCCCAGCAAGTGCTGAGCATGGAGGACTCGCAGTTCCTGGTGACTGGGACACGTGTGACATTCCTGTGTCTGCTCGGAGCTGATACAGGAGCACGGGGCAGCACAAGGAGCGTGTCCAGCCCCCGGCAGCTCCCGGCCCTGGCTGCCTCCTCCAGCAGCTCTCACGGTCCGTTTGAAGGGCCCGGTTTAATCCCTGTGTGCTGCTGCCAGGGTGTCCCTGGAACTGGCACAGCCTGGGCATACCCTGAGCTGGGCTGGGGCGGGGGTGATGGGCTGGGCAGGGCGGCTCCGCTGCCCCACGGCCAGAGCACAGCACGGCCTCTCCCTGCCAGAATTCCCCAGGGAACTCCGGCGGAGGGGACAGCCGGTGCCCAAAGGGCCGGAGGAAGACCGTGACTAATGAAGATGGGATGGGTGGCATTTCCCTCAGCAGATTGGCCTCGGTGAAAGCCATGGCAGGGGACTCTGTGGAGGAGGCTGGGAACAGGGAACAGATCCAGAGCTGAGGCATCACCGGGGCCTGGATCAGTCCAGGGGTGTGGACGGAGACAGAACTGCAAAGCTTCACACCTCGTCTGCATCCCCAGCCCCGGGGGTTGCCAAAGAGCGCCCGCGGGGGATTCCGCGGCTCCTCGCTCGCTGCGCATCCTTCTCCCCCCGCAGCCACCTCGGGCCATCCCGCTGCCGTCCCACCGCACCCAGGGAACATCCAGGGGCTCCTACAGAACCACGGACACCTTCTGTGGCCCCACTTTCCTGTTACAAAATACACCAAGCTCATCTTCATTTCCTCGGGCAGGGGCTCCCTGGGGCAGAGCCCAGCGCCCAGCACGGCCAGGGACAGCTTTGGCTCCGAGGCCACAGGGACTTCGAGTCTCCTCTGTAGTTCAAACATTTGTGAATGCTTTGCAGGAAAGATCTCCCTGTGCCTCTTGATCTGAAGAGAAGAATGGAAATGATGAAAATATGGTTCAGGGCATGAAAAGGTGTCGGGGCAAAAACATAAAACCTTTGTTAAGACCCCCAAAAAGAGAAGATAAACCATTTTTCCCAAAGAGTTTTCTTAAGGGGAAATTTGCTTCCATCTCAATCCAACAAAACCACGGAGGCATCTTTTGGTGCATTTTCTGTGTGTTTTATCGCTGGAGGAATGTGTGAGACTTGAGTGCAGTGGTGGGGAGCTGATGGGGGAGCTGGGGGCACTCAGGGGTTGGCTATCCTGAAAGCAGCCCACAGTGTCTGCATCAGGACTTTGGGGGCAATTTTGGGCTTTTTCTCTGCTGGAAGAAAGCCCCAGAAGGTGCCCTCAGCACATGGCGGTGCAGGGGCCACAGCCTTGCTGGCGAATTAAACAGTTCTGGGGAAGGTCCTGTCGGCTGCTCTGGGGTCCTGCAGCTGCTCCCGGGCTGTGCTGGCTGTGCGGCCCCTGGGACACGGCTCGGAGTGAAAGGTGGCCAGGCCAGCTCGATGGCCCGGGTGGCACCGGCACAGCCCGCGGGTCCGGAATGTCCGGAACGTCACCGCTCTGTGGCTGGAACGCCCCGGAGAGCAGGGGGACATAGCCCCATGATCCGCAGTCCTCATTTATTGCTCAAGCCCTTCTTGTCAACAGATCGCTGAGATAAGGGCAGGGACCGAGCTGCTCCCGGGGCTGATGAGCCCTGCCCGGCCGGGAATGCTGGCAGGGAATGCTGCCATTCCCTGGGGATGGCTGTCCTGAGAGGTGACTCACGGCAGGGACTGCTTCTCGTGCTTTGGAGTCTGCAACTCCCCCCCAAAACCCACAACCTGCAGAGCTGGGGCAAGGGAGCAAAGAGAGCTGTGCCGGTGCAACCTGCAGAGCAATCGGGCACTCCGAGATGGGCACTGCCCCACCTGCAGCCCTGGCACGGGGAAAGAGGGGAGGCAGGGGAAAATGGAATTTCCGACCAGCCCGGGCCACTGAGGGACTCCTTCAGCTCCCTAAAAAGTGGCAAGGTGAGGGCCGGGCTCTTCACCCAGGCAACCAGCGACAGGACAAGGGGAGCCCTTCATGCCCAGTTTGGCTCAGGTACATTTTCAGAATTAATCAGTTTTGGTGGCTGTTTTCTCTCTGCCATGTTGTGTTCACCTCCAGCCTGGCTGCGCCCCAAGAGCGAGGAGCTCCTCATCATTTCAGAGAGAAGGTCAATTTAGCGCAGTAATTGCTGCATGAGGAACGTGTTTGGCCGTGGCTCTACGGGTCCAGTGCCCTGCTGGCAAAACTTGTGCTGATTGTCACACGTGGGAAGCCCTCACCTTTGTCTCAGGGCTCCCTGGTCCCATCTCACCCGCCCTGGGGACAGATGATGTGCTAGTGGGGGCTGCAAACCAGCACCCCAGGAGTGTGCAGACAAATCCAGGCTCAGCTGTGCTCCAGCCCTCTCCCTGCACCCCCTCAGACCCTGGGTGCTCACCCCACTTCTGCTCCATGGCTGTTCCCAGATTCCAGCCCTCTCTTCCCTTCCCCTGCAGCTGGAGTGTCCCTCACTCTGTCCTGTGGCTGCCCCTGCACCCCCCAAGGAAAGAATGCAGCTTTGCAAAAGCAAGGCAGGAGCAAAGCAGAAAAAGAGCAGTTTTGTATTATTTTCTTTTCTGGGCCATTTTGAATTAATTAAGGAATGTGATCTAAACTATAAATACCCTCCTTCACGTATGATTTATGGCCTGTTTGTTCTGGATTGGTATGTGCTTAATCTCTAATTGTGAGCCCACCATCTGTTTTTATTGATCTGCTTGCCAGGAGACTTATTGCTCTCCTTGGCCTTATATGGGAAAATTAGGTATGTGGTGAGGGAGCCAGAGCCAGGGCTGCCCTGACGTCAGCCTTGGAGCCTCGGGATTGTGCTTCCCAACATTGCTCCAGCCTCGTGCTCTTGCCAGGCCCCCTTTACCATGTGAAACTGCAGCTCAGGGGTCCCACAGAGCCCCGTTATCTGCAGGAACATCAGCCCACCCCGGCTCCCTCTGCATCAATCCCTTCACTGCCCGGAATGGGTTTGCTCTTTTAAAAAAAAAAAAAAAAAAAAAACAAAAAACCAAAAAAAAAAAAAAAAAAGGGGAGGGAGAAGAAGAGGATGGCGTGGCCTTGGCGTTTTTGGCTGTAAATCAGGATTCCGCCAGCCCAGCCTGAGTGCTTTCAATGGTGGGAGTGTCTCCATGAGAAAACAGGATTTATTCATGGGACCTGCAGGGCTCGGGTGTGTTATTAAGTGGAGAGATAATAGAGCCGGAGCCCAGCCCGTGTGCTCCGCATGGCCCTAGCAGGGAGGGGAGGATAAGAGCTCCCAGGAATATTTTGAGGCTTAAAGGAAGCCTGTGGATTTGAAGGAAGAAGTGCAATTTACCTGCAAAGCTGGGGAGCAGCGAGAGGCAGTGACAGTGCCACGGGAGAGCCGCCCCCAAAAGGGAAGGGGGTCTCTGTCCCCCTGCACCAACTGGTCCCAGTGGGGCCAGCTGATCCCTCTGGCTCCCAGAGCCAGCTGGACTGCGGTGGGAGCCCCAGCGAGGGGTGGGATGAGGCTCCCTGGGGCACTGCGGGCACGCAGAGCTGCCGTGGCACGGGTGGGGGGGATCCCGGTGTCTGCAGGGAGATCCGGGAGGTTCAGCCCCCAGCCCGTCCATGGACAGGGACGGGGGCAGGATGGGGACCATCCCTCCCCATCCCGTGGCTTGTGTGGGCTGAGACCCTTCCCCACATGGGGAACCCCCGGAGATGGGGTCACATCGAACACTGGCTCTGCATTTATGTGTCCTCCACCAAATGCCCCAAAACACATCTGCAATCAGGAAGGAGCTGCTGTAATTTGCTCAGTCTCCCACATCCTCCCATGGTTATTATTTTAAGCCATTTCCCTGATTTCAGGGCCTGGTCTGGAGATCCCCATTCCCAGACTGACTGATGCCTGCGATGACAGAATTTCTGCTGTTGGGCAAATTAATTTCCCATGGGATTGTGGCCTACTACATAAATATAAAACTGACACATTTTTACCCGGTTGAAAGGAAAATAGCTCCAGCTCCAGCTTGCATGAGATAACGCTTGCAGGAGATAAGGCAGCAGTTGGAGTGTGAATTGCCATGTGGATCCCATCTTTCCCACAGATCCCTGGTGATGTTTGCTGGCCGGGCTGTGCAAGCCCTTGATAAGCGTCAGCAGCATTAATGCAATGCTTTGGTTCTGCTTCATCTCACCCACACCTGCCTTTTCCTGGGCACAGCAAATGGCAGGGAGGGTGGGAAGTGGGAGTTCCGTGGCCCAGTGTGCTTGGAATTCACTAAGGGATCTGCCTGGAGCTGTGGTGGTGCTGGAGAAGCTGGGTCAGCCCGCAGCCCTGAAGCCCCCACGCCTGGAGGAGGGCAGCGAGCCCCTTCCCACAGGGAGGAGATGGACAAATAGCCAAGGTCCAGCTGGACTGAAGGGATGTGGATCTCCTATGCCCTCCTCCAGGAAGGGAAGCAAGGAGAAAATCATCTGGGGAATGGAATTTCCATGGCTCTGGGCAGGATTGTGCTGTGGGTGCTGGCGGCTGGAGCCGAGGCTCCTGTCCCGCTGCCCGGGAGCTGCTCTAATCCAGCGCTGTCACCAAGGCCCCTTTGTGCAGGAGCAGGAGGAGGTGACCCCGGCCTGGGGGTGGCTCGGTGCCCCAGGGACCAGGCTGTATTTGGAGGTTGATCTCAGAGCCCTGGAGCCCTGGGTCCGTTTGCTCACGCAGCAGAAATGAGGGTGTTTGATCCTGACCTCAGTCCTTATAAATAACCCAACCGGGGCCGTGCAGGCACCCAAAACAATTTGTTCCTCTCCTCTCCCCTCCTCTCCTCTCTTCCCAGCTCCCTCACTGCCCTGGGAACCTCCCCTCACCCCCAGGATGATTAAATCCTGAAGAATGTGCTGGGAGCCCTGCAGGACCAAGGCTGGGGCCCACACATGGTGTGGGGGGCTGGAATAAGCAGGAGGATTTATCTGCACTCTGTGTAACCCAGGCACGGCCAGAGAGCTCTTGGCTTGTTCCTGTGTCCAGAAAGAGCCATCCCATCCCATCCCATCCCATCCCATCCCATCCCATCCCATCCCATCCCATCCCATCCCACCCCAGCCACTTTGCTTGGGGCCTCTGTGGTGTCAGAGGTCACAGCAGCTCATTCCTGAGCCTTCCCTTCCTCCAGCTGTGCCGCCTGAAGGTCTCCCAGGGATGGATCCGTGGGTCTCTGCTCTCCTGGAGTGACATTCCTGTTGCCATTGGTGGCTCTTGGAGCTGTCACACACTGCCAGGTGCCACCAGCCAGGGGTGACCTCTGGAAAGGCAGCCTGGGACCTGCAGTGAAGAGGGAGAGGTGCATCCTGGAGTGCTGGGAGCACTGGGGGAACATGGGGTCTCCTGCAGGCTTGGGGTGGGTGTATTTGGATAATCCTGGGACAAATTCCCTTGTAGTTAAATCTGGAGCATCCAGACTAGAGCAGGGTGCCTGAGCGAGGGATCTCCCCTACCAGAAATCAGCTCAGAGCCTAAATCAGCAGTAGATCCATATTTATTGTCCCAAAGGGCACAAGTTCATTTTCTTTTATGACAGGAAAATACAAAATCCAGAAAAAAAGCAAGGGACAATGGCTTTGTAAATATTTGCAAAAACACTTTTATTGCAGAGGCTCAAACTGTTTGTTCTGTTTCCCTTCCTGCCTGTCTGCTGCCTCTACTCAGCTGGAATATGCTGACCACTTCCCCCCAGCCTCAACAGAGACATTAAAATGTCAAAAATTGTTTATTCCTGCAAGAAAATCTGGGAAAGGAGAGACCAGACCCACACTTAGGCTGCCATCAGGAGAAAGTCATCGGTGTGAGCTCAGCCCCACTGCCAGACATTGGAAAAATGCACAAAGGAAAAAAAAAATCAAGTCTCAGAGGTTATTTGAGGTGGGAGCCGGATCCTGAAATGCAGCTGCTTTCCAGTGGGGTTCTCCAGCTTCCATGGCTTTCCTGTCCCTGTGGGTTCAGCCACCCTGAGCACCTGAGGCCACATTTCCGAAGGGGAATGTGCTGGGAAGAGGTGCTGTGGGCAAGCAGCTCCTGACAAGTAGATCTGAGCAGAAAATGCCAGACCTGGAAGGATTTGTGCTCTTCCAGAGCACCCTGCCTGCCAGGCACGTGCAATACTTAGAAAGAGCTCTGGGGTGGATTGCAAAATCTACCCTGTTTGGAGTTTGGAACACTTTAATCCCTCTTTAATGATACTGCCCAGGAAATGACAAAGCTTTGGGAAAACAACCGGATTGGATTCTGGCTTGGGACACTTCAAATTGTTGCACACACTTTTTTCAGGCAGCTCAGCAAAACCCTACAACATCCTGCCACAGCTTTCCTTCCTTGTTTCCCTGACACTTCTGGCACAAAAATTGGGCACTGCAGCAGATCCCAAGGCTCAATTCCATCCAGGTTTGCCCCGTGCTGGAGGGATCTGGTTTGGATGACTCTTTCAAGTTTATGGGGACAACTGCTGGGGGATTTTGGAAAGGGGCTCCCCCTGCAGTGATGCCTGTGGATGGACACTGCCAGGGACGCTGCAGTGGGAAGAGATTTGTCTAAATACGACAGCCACATGCAGTGCCACGGCTCAGGGAATGCCAGGTAGGAACTGCTGGGTGCCCAGTGTCCCATAGGGACCATCTCAGCTGTGAGCTCAGAGCAGGGACTTCTCAGAGCTGAGCAAACTGCGCTGGGGAAAGGAAAGAGAATAAAACATTGGTGTTCTTCCAGTGGTTAATGAGTAAATATTAAGCTGTTTTGAGGTTTTGTTACAGGAGACTTTTTATGGGGTTATAGCTTTTAAAACAGAACATTGAGAGCCTTTGTGCTGAGTCCAGCTCATTCACAAGAGGAGGTTACACTTGAAAAAATCCACATTAGCTTTAGTACTGTTTGCTTTAGGCCACAGCGAGAAGGGAGACCCAGGGGAAGGATCAGAGGCATCTCGAGAATTCCCTTAGGTCCAACCTGGGCCTGCAGACAGTGAAAAGCCAGGTTTGGGCTCGTGTAGGGCTTTTGTGACAGCAAATCTTGCAGCCACAGGTCAGGGGCTGGCACCTGAACAACAGGACAGTGTGGGGTGTCCCAGGGAAGCTGATCCAGCTCAGCAGGAGCTGAGGGCTGAGAGCAGCCAGGGTGGGCAGGGATCCTGCTCCGAGCCAGCCCATCCCATCCCTGGCTGCACTGCCCTTCCATGGGCAGCTCCCTGGGATGTCACAGCACTGGGTCCTGCAGGGCTGGGGCAGGGTTTGATGCTGTCCCCCCCTCAAACGTGATCAGGGAGCTGCTGCACATCCCTGCAACCCGGCTGCAGCTCCAGCACGACTCCTTTGCTCTTTCCCTGGGGATTTCACACAAAAATGCTGTTATGCTTTGTCCTTCCCCATCATTTCCTTTCCATGATGGGAAATCAGTGTCTTTCCTCTTCCTTGACAATCAGTGGTGCAGCAGCACAGCTTTGGGCTCGGGAGCCTTCACTGGAGCAGTTTGGCTTAGAAAGCTGTGTGCAGAAAGCTGCAGCCACAAATGTGGGAATTCCTCCCCGGGAAGCAGGTGGGAAGGGGCTGCCCCATCGGCTGTCAGGGGCATGTGCAGCAGATACCGATTTCCTCCAGGACCTTCAGACATCAGCCTGAGTGAAGCAGCTCATTAAAAGCAGCTAATTGCTGCAGTCATTTGTGAAATGAGTATTTCAAGGTTAATTTAGTTTAGCACTGAGAGGCCTCCATTTCGCTCTGGAGAGGGTGAACTGCACAGCCCTCCCTGCCTCCCTCCCTCCCTCCTCTGTGGACAGAGCACCCAGGACGGGGAGCTCAAATTTGGGGCATCCTCAGGGATGGCTGTGAGGGAGCGCCCTGAGCTGTGACGGGGAAGCCCAGAGGAGGCAAAGTGCTGTTCCCACGTGGCAGGGTGAGCAGCAGGCCAGCTTGGCTTGTGCTTGATGCAGACACCAGCTTTGCTTTGTCGGGGGATGAGGAATGCCTTCAAAAGTTCTTTTAACCATTTACTGGAGCTCGCAGGGATACTGGGGGACGCAGAGTCTGAAATGAGATGTGTTCAGTAAAGCTTTGGGGTTCACCTCCCTTATCCCATTTCCTCTTTGCCATGGAGTTTCCACAAGCAACCCTCCCTGTCTGACGGACGCCCAGATGGCCTTAAAGACAGCAGGGACAGTCTGTGGGGGAAAAGGGACATTTGCTGCAGCTGGGGTGGTGCCTGCTGGTGGAATCATTTTCTGCTCCTTGCAGACTAAAAGCAAGTCCAAGGAAGAAGCAAGTGCAAAGCCTTTTGTGATGCATCATTTCAGGTCCAGGGGGGCTGTGCCAGCCTTTGCTGTCTCATTGTGGCACAAAGGGCAGGGGTCTCAGTGCTGTGGGACAGCAACAATGGGGTCTCTGCCCATGTAGGAGCAGTGGGGACCTCTGTCCATCTCTCCACTCCCATCCTGTGCATCATGAACAATGTCCCACATGGAAGGAATCAGCTGCAGAGCCCAAACTTGCCCAGAGCTTGCTCCAGAGCTGGTGGAGCTGGAGAGAAGCTGGTGGAGCTGGAGCAGAGCTGGTGGAGCTGCACGTGTCCCACCTGAGCACAGCCCGCCTTGGCGCTGGCCTGGGGGGAAATCTGCTGTTTAATGGATGCATCCTGGACTTGCAGAGCACTCTCCAGCTGTGACAATGCAGATGTTTCCTGTCTCCCTGGATCTGCAGAGAGCCTTTTCCCAGCTGGAAACAGTTCCTGCATGTGGGCTCTGTCTCTGGGATCACAGGCAGCCCCTGACCTCAGGCAGCGGGATGTGCCTGGGATGAGTGACCATCGCACCCTCCCCGGGTCAGTCCTGCCTGTGGCCAGGCTGGGAGGCAGCTCCAGGGAGGAAAGCCCAGCTCCAAGGCCAGTGCAGGCTTGGCTGCCCCGTGGAGTGATGCCAGCCCTCGCAGAGAGTGTGAGCAGCCCTGACAGGATGTGGGGATCTGCAGGTAGGCAGGAAGATCCCACGTGTGAGCAGGATGGGAGGATGTGACTGTATTGACTGTCCTCCCTTGTTGAGTCTCTGTCTTTTCCTTGTCTGGACCCCTGGAGCCGAGACTGCATTTGGGAGACAGATGAAAGCCAGGTTCAACCCCTCTTCAGCCGGGGCAGGGCACAGCTGGTGGAGCCCTCACAGGTAACTTTTGCTTTCCAAAGCTGCTGTGCTCCGGAGGGACTGCTGGAGCCAGCCTCGCTCTCCTCCCTGCACGGCTTTTGGGGCTCCATGGCAAGGGCTGAGCTGAGGGAGGGGTTTCACTCCGAGTTTTCCTCCAGTGCCCCCTGAGCTGCAGCGAGCCCCATCCTGGCTCTTTGCTTTCCCTCCCCGGTGACAAACCTGTGGAGCAGGGAGTGCCTGGGCATGACCACGGCCTCACCCGAGCTGACCTGAGCACTTTCCCTGCTGCAGTGAGCCAGGAGCAAATATTTCCTGTGATGTGTCACGCACGGCAGAGCTGGAGCAGGCCCTGGGTAAGGATGCCACCCTCAGTGAGGATTCCTACCTGCACTGTTCCCGATGAACTCCCAGCATGGAAATGTGGAGGCAAATTCGCTCCCGTCAGACTGCGAGCGATTGTCTCTGCGTGGAGCAGGAATGCTCCCTGTCGGGAACAGCTCGCCAGCAGGCCAGGCTGTCTGGGGCACAGGGACAGCTGGATTGTTACTGGTGTCACCTCAGACAGCCCCTCCACTTCTCCTTGCCTGGTTTCTGCAGACCCCGGGAGGACTCGGGATTCAGAGCAGGGCGGATCCCCTCCAGCAGTCCTTGGGGGCAGTTCCAAGCTGTGGTTGAGCTCAGGGAAGCTTGTCCTTGTCCTCGCAGGGCACCCAGGACCCTGGACAGGGATGCGGGACGGGGTGCTGAAGCACAGGCTGCTCTGTCCCTTGCTGTCCTGCGGTCACACAACCCCTTGGGATCCTTCCCGCTGAGCGGGGACCACTGGCTCCAGGACAGCTGTGGGCCTGTGCTCTGCATCTGCAGCTGCAGAGCTGCAAACTCTGCTTGGATGCTGCACGAAGGGGGCAGGAATCGTTTCCCAAATCATTCCTTTTCCTACCAAGCTGCGGGACGGCCTCGGTGACCTCCAGCCCTCCCTCCCTGCCTGCTGTCTGCTCTGCCCGGAGCAGCGCTCCTGACACGGGGAGCAGAGCCCCTCGCCCTGCCGCAGGGCTGCAGGAACCGGGGGGGGAGTGGAGGATTCCCAAATGCCTCAAAACCAGAGGAGCTGAAAAACTCGCGGGAATTGAAGCCAAAACTGGACAATTCCGTCGCTGTTCCTGGAAATGCCACGTCAGAGCCAGAGCACTCAGCACCCACCTGCATTTCCCAGCCTCGGCCGTGCAGTCCCACACGCAGGGCCGGGAGCTGTGGGAAACGGGGCTCTGGGAGAGCACTGCTGACGCATTCCTGACAAAACCGGGGTGAACTTCCCAGCAAAGGCCACGGCGAAGCAAAGAGGAGAGGAGGAACAAGAGACAAAAGCACAAGCGGAGCGCTTAGGTCTGGCAGCCGGGGTGCTGTGCTGGGAAAATCCTGATTTACTGCAGGAGTTCTGGCAGATGAGGAAAGAAGGGAGCAGAGTTTCTAAGAAGTGATGGCTCCCTGAGTCTTTTCTTTTCTTCCCTGGCCAGCTTTGCAACCTTGCTTGAGAGCTTCAGTGGGTTTGGGGGATCTTGTGCTGGATTGCTGAGCCCTAGTGCCCAATTCAGCTTGGGAATAGGGCTCTGCCAAGCTCCTTGCACTACCTCTCGCTCCTCATGAGAGCCTTCATCCCACCGAGGGGACTCAGTGGGCACAGCTGAGCCGTGGATGTGAGCCAGGAGCTGTGCTCCTGCTCCACCAGGAGCCACCCCGATGTTCATGGAGTCAGGCTGCAGATGTGCCCTGGACTCTGCAGGAGCCCTGAGAACAGCTTTGCTGCACAGGGAGAGAGAGGGAGTCAGCATCCAGCCCAGGCTCCCACAGCTCCGGGTGATGCGGGTGGTGAGCCTTGGGAAGCGTTTGCCTGCCCATCCCGGCAGGTCTGCACACGCTTTTCCACTCCGAGCTGCTGCCGGAGGTTTCCATCCCAGGAAAGCCATGTGAGAGCAGCAGCTGTATGTAAATCAGCGGGGGAATCGGTGGGTGGCAGGGAATTCCCGCGAGGATGGGGATGGGAGGCCCTGGGGAAGGGTCTGCCGTGCTCCCCCCGTTTCACCTGCTGCGGATGCCGCACCGCTGCCCCGCAGTACCCGGCTGCCCCGTCCCTCTCTCCGGGAAAACCCTCTGCTGTTTATTTCTCCTGGCGCCTGGGGATGGCATCACCTCCTCATTGTTCGGGATATGCGGTGAGGAGCCTCCAGCTTTCCCCATCCCCTGCACCCTGCAGAGCGTGGGTGAGGCTTGTTCGGGTGGAAAACAGAGATGCCGCATTAAAACGCGAGCTCTTCGCGGATTTCCAGCCTCAAGTCCCCGGAGCTGCCGGGTCGGGGACCTCCTGATGCCGCTCGGCTGCCGCTGGGGACACGGGCAGGGCTCGTTCCCGGTGTGCAGCGCCAGCTCCCACCCCGAGCCCAGCGATTCCTGCAGTTACTTCTTTATTCTTTATTCCGCCTGGCCAAAGCACGAGCTGGGGGTTCCCACAAAAGGCTCCCTGCTCCTCCTCCTAACTTGGCACTATTTATACTTTTTAACAAACAAGGGCATCAGCCTTCACTGATTGCTGATCACATAACTTCATTAATTTTTACATTTTATTAATTACAATGTACATCCAAGCCCTGCTCGCTGGGTGTATCCGGATCAGTCTCTTCCCTCCTTTGGAGCCGCAGCCCGTTTGAGTCACTGACTCGGTGGCCGCAGCCTCCCACTGCCAGAATTCCCTTCCCCCAGGTACTGCTCATTCCCGCTGGTTCCCCTCCTGGTGGCTCCAGCCCAGACATCCCATTCCTCTTGGGACTGTCTCCTGGATACCCTGTGGAGGCTCTGAGCCATTCCCAGTGTGCCTGTGTCCAGCCCTGTGTGACCTCTGCCATCGCGGCTCACGCCGGGCCCTCGTGCCAGCGCTGGCACAGCCCCGAGGCAGCCACAGCTCCTGCCCCGAGTGGCTGCAGAGCTGGGATGGGTGGGATGGGAGGTGACCCCATCTGGGAAAGTGTGTTTGGGGTGGGAGAGGTTCTCCTGCTGCAGCCAGAGCGTTCCCCGTGGCCTCCACCCCTCCTGTGCCTCACAGAGCGACACCAAATGTTCCCATTCCTCGTTAGAATGGCCCATCCTGGTGATCCCATTGGGGAATCCCCTCCGTGGCCAGCCCTGCAGCCCCACGCCCGCCTGGGCTCAGCACAGAGCAAAGGGCTCAGCCCCAAACGTGGGGTCCCCCCGGGGCTGTTGCTGCCCTGCAAACTCCGGGCAGGGCTTTGCCATCCCCGGGCAGCACTTCCAGCCAGGGACGGGAAGAGTCTCTCCCGGTGCTGGTGGATCCCGGGCAGTCCTGGATACCCACGGAGGCTGCAGAGCTCCGTGGATGCTTGGAGGGTTGTGCTGGGCTTGGGGCCAGGGGGAAGCGGATCTGAGAGTGTTTCTGGTGAGCTTTGGAGCTCGGTGTTGGGTTTCGCCCGGGCTCAGAATTCCCACAGAATCTGCCCGTGCTGCCACTGGTTTGCTGAGCCCCACGCTGCAGACAGGCCAGGAGGGTGTGAGAAACTCCAGACTGGCTGGCCTCCCCTCCAGCACCCCAAACTGGGACACACTGGGTGGCGTGGGCAGGGTTTAAACTGCGGGAGGGGACCTCGAATGTCCCCAGGGGCAGCGCCCGCAGTCCCGGTCCTGGCACTGCCTCGCCCTCTCTCCACGGCACCGGGAGCGCTGATCTGATCTGATCTGATGTGATCTGATCTGATGTGATCTGATGTGATCGGAGCGCAGAGGGGACGATGGAGAGTGGAGCTGCCGCAGAGGTGGCCACAGCCCGGCCGGGGGTGGCCAGCGCGGGGAGGGGTCCCCGTGCCCGTGGGCGGCACACGAGGGGTGTCCCCACGGGAACTACGCGCTCTGGAAGCCCCACACTTCCAAGAGCTGCACCTGGAAGTTCTCCTGGCAGAGCGGGGGGTTGTCGAAGGTCTCGCAGTGCTCCGTGTGTCCCCGGAGCAGGCTGGCGTCCAGGGACAGGGCTTGGCCTCCCCCTCCACCTGCAAGGGCGAGCGCAGGGTCGGAAGGAGCTCCCTGGACTGCAGGAAGAGGGGGCTGTCCTCTCCTCCCCGACTTTAACCCGATATCCCGAACCGGGAGCTCTGTGCCTCTGGAGGCAGCTCGGGGTTTAACCCGGAGCGGGGCCTTTCCAGCGGGGCAGCGGCGGGCGGTGGGTGCCACCCTGGGGAGTCACCGATACCGATCCCTTTAACGATAAGGGCCCTGTTACTGATAGCGAGCCCCCTTACCGATAACGATCCTTTAACGATACCGATACCGATCCTCCCCTACCGATACTGATCCCCCGTTACCGATACCGATCCCCCCTTACCGATACCGATCCCCCGTTACCGATAACGATCCCCCCTTACCGATACTGATCCCCCTTTACCGATACCGATCCCCCCTTACCGATACCGATCCCCCCTTACCGATACCGATCCCCCCTTACCGATACCGATTCCCCCTTACCGATACCGATCCCCCCTTACCGATACCGATCCCCCCCTACCGATAACGATCCCCCCTTACCGATAACGATCCCCCCTTACCGATACCGATCCCCCCTTACCGATAACGATCCCCCCCTACCGATAACGATCCCGTCCCGGGAGCCGGACATAAACATGGAGGCAGTTTTGGAGGGCAGGAGGAAGTGCCTGATGGCCAGGAACGGGGACAGGCGGCCTCTCCTCTGCGGCGAGGGCACGGCGAGGTGGTTGGGGCTGGAGCTGCGGCTGTCCCGGGAGGAGCCGAGCCGGGATTCGGGAGCGGGGGAAGGCGAGCGCTGCCGGGAGCGCGGCACGGCCTTGGCCAGCTCCGGCTTCTTGATGAGCACCCACTCGTACCTCTCTGCCTCGGGGCGCACCTGGGCAGCGGGACACACCCGGTGAGCCCTGTCCCTGTCCCTGGGCACCTCGCCACCGCTGCGGGAAGGTGCTGCTGCTGCTCAGGGGGCTGGGGCCAAGTGCTGCGTCCGGGTCTGGGCCTGGGGCAGGGAAGGGACAGGGCGTCCTGGCAGGACAGTAGTGAAGGGACAGAACCAGACATAAACCGTGACTTACAGTGAACACAAAGCACTCCCCTGTCCCAAAAAAGCCCGATGTGGCACCGCTCTTCTTCCTTTCGCTCCAGTCGGAGGAGAGAAACGCCCCACACACCTTGGGAGAGAGCACAGGGAGCCGTCAGGGGATGGGCCGGGGGCAGAGGCAGCCCCGGGAGCGCCGGGCATGGCCCCGGGCTCAGCAGGGCAGGGGCTCTGCCCCTTCCCCCGGGAATCAGAGCCAAGTCCTGCTGTGCCAGCTCCATCCTGCACTGCCCATCCCTGGTGCCCTGCACTGAGCCCACCCAGCCCAGTGCCCAAGGCTGACCCTGCTGCGGACACCCCTGACCTGACCATGGCTGGAGGGGCCCTGCCGAGGGCTGGGAACTCCTGCCTGTCCTTGGCACAGCCGAGGGATAACAGGAGCTAAAACCTGTAGCAAACAAGGTTTTCTAGGGACCTTCCCTTGCCTGCACGAGGCCCTGGGGGTGGCAGGTGTTTATCTCCACACCACTGAAGTGTCAGGCCTGGGACATCAGCACTGTTGGTCAGTAAATCTTTGGGAGGCCTGAACAATTCACTGAATTTTCCTCCACTGTGGGATGAAGAGTGGAGAGATAAATTAGGGGTTTGTGAGGCACTCAGAGTCCCGGGGAAGAGCCCTGGCTCAGGGGCCTTTGCAGTTACCTCAGTAGGAACTGTCCTTATTTCTCCTCCATTTCCCTTGTGCGGCTGCTCGTGCAGTCAGGGAGAGAACCTTGCCTTTAGTGCTCTGAAAGCAAGTCCTGGCTCAGACAAAGCATCTGCTGACTTCAGGAGAGTCAGCTCAGCAAGGATTCATGAATCAGTCTGTATTTGCAATTAAAGTCTCACTCGGGGCCTCTCTCCCTCTCACCCACTCCTCCCGTTTGCCCCGGCACCCCGGCTGAGGTGTGTCCTGGGGGCCAGAGGTGCAGTTTGTTCTGTCCTGGGAGCTGGGACAGACCCGGGGCAGGGCAGGACAGGGACCACACAGCCCGTGGCTGCTCCAAGAGGGGCCAGTAGGGTCACCCACCCCGTCCCCTTCCCAGCCCTGCCTGGGACACGCTCACCTCCCCCTCGGTGGTTTTGATGAGCAGCACCGTGGGTTCGTAGCCTTCACAGCACGTGTAGAACCTGCAGAGATGGACACGGGGGTCAGGCTGGGGGCAGCTGGAGCCCTGGGCAGGGTGTGCTGGCTGTCCCTGGGCGCTCACAGCGTGCCTGGCACAGTGTGGCACACGGGGACATCCCTGCGTGGCACATCCACGGCCCCGTGTGCCCCGGGCGGTGCCCAGGTGTCGGTGGCCATCTGGCCCAGCCTCTGCCCTCTCCCCTAAGCCCCACTCAGGACCCTGAATCGAGCCCGGGAGGGTCCCCAGCAGCCCCTGGCTGTGCCCTGGTCACTGTGTTTGCTGCTGTCTCCAGCACCAAGCCCTGCCCGGCTTTCCCCGCACGCCCGACCCGCCCGGCCCGGCCCCGTGGGGCAGCGGAGGCTTCACCTCTGCAGGCTGCAGCCGTGCTCGGAGGTGGAGAAGAGCAGCAGCGGGGGGAAGAGGGAGAAGCGCTCGGGGATCCAGGACCAGACGAGGCGCATCTCCTGCGCCGTGACAGTGCTGGAGCTGAAGTTCTGCATGTCCACGGCCAGGTGGAAGGACGGCCTGCGAGGGGAGGGACATCAGGCCGGGCTGGGGCCCCTCTGCTCTTCGGGGCACAGCCCCTGCAGCGGGGCTTGTCCTGCTCTTTGCACCGCGAGCTCTCTGCCGACATCCCCGGCTCCGGCTGTGCCGTGACCCCTGACAGGGTCCCCCGAGGGGCTGGGAGGGCCCAGCACAGCCACAGCTGCGCGACGTGCCTGGAGCTCCCCCCGGGTGTTCTCCACGGGGGCTCGCATTTTGTCAGCTCAGCCCCAGGGCCGGGGAACGCAGAGCTCTCCTCACCTTCTCTGCACCACGGTGATGCCCCTCTCCATCAGCGCCTTCCTGTTGGCCATCTGGAGAAGCCAGATCTCCTTGCGGGAGAACAGCCGGATGCCAAAGGCCCTCTCCAGGAGTTTGTCGACGGTCACGTGCTCGGCGATGTTCCTGACGAAAGCCTGCAGTTCTGCCTTGATGTCGGAGCCCTGCAGCCCGGCCGGGGTCACCGAGAGCCGGAACTGCTTCAGCAGGGCCAGGGCGATGCGGTACAGGACCTTCTGGCCCTCCAGCAGGAACACGTCCAGCACCCGCACGGCGTAGCCGAAGGGCAGCCCGGGAAAGAGCCACGACAGCCACTCCGAGTAGACCTCGAGGACGTTCTCGGCGGCGCCGGCTATGAGCTTGTGAGCTGCCGGGCAGTGCTTGTTGGCCAGGTCCCCGAAGGTCATGCAGGAGGCCTGGTGGGCCAGGAAGGACTGGTCGATGTAGCCGGCGTGGGGAGCGTTGCTGGCGATGAGGCGCGAGACGCTCTCGAAGCACTGGGCCTCGTCCTCGCTGTAGTGCAGCAGCAGCGCCGCCAGGGCCGGCAGGAGGGGGCTGTGGGTGATGTCGGGGAACAGGGCGCCCACACAGATGAGGATCTTCTTCAGGGCGGTGACCCCGTGCGGGCTGAGGCAGTAGGTGGGCATGGGGCAGCCCTCCAGGAACTCGGGCAGAGGGTGGGAGCTCACGCTGGGCTTCCCGAAGAGCCGGCCGGCCACGTCCCTGTACACGAGCGCGTCGGGGGTGACGAGGCGGCAGGAGACCTGCTGGATGAGCCGGGGGTAGAGCCGGGCCCGGCCCGCGTGGCTCCCGGCCCAGCAGCCTTCCCTCGCCAGCCTCTTCAGCTCCTTCGGGGGCCTGCTCAGGACGTCCCGCGGGATCTGCGCCGGCTGCTGCGGCTCCGGCATCTTGTCCCAATCCACGAACTGCCCACAGCCCAGGCAGGACGAGGTGTCGATGTCCCAGGTGTCAGCCTCGGACGTGACCACGATGGTGACTGGGCACGAGCCCGGCGCCTCTGTAGGACAAAGACCTTTTATTGAACACCTTTCACCGCCCCACCAACAGCGTTTCACCCTGGCTGAGGGCGCTCTGAAGTCTCACAGCCACGTCCTGGATTTCTTTATTCTCCCCTGCAAAGGGAAGGGTTCTGGGCTTTGCCCTCTCCCGCTCCCGTCGGCTCAGGGCCCCGGTGAAGTGTGGGGCCAGGTCCCAAACGGGTGTCAGGGTTTCTTCTCACACTGTGAGGGGCTTTTCACCCCTCCCAAAGCTACGGACTTCCCAGCCTGTGACCTGCCGAGAGGGAGGTGCAGAGGGCAGGGGCACGGTCCCTGTGCCCCGGGGATGACCGTGGGACATTGTCACACCTCCGAGGAGGACGAGCAGCCCTGTCCCAGCCCAGCTCTGCAGGGATGAGGAGGGACCCCACGGGCAGGGGGGTCCCAAGCGATGCTGAGGCTGAGAGGGACCATTTCCATCGTGTCCCCTCCTAAGGACAGCACGGGGCAGGAGGGTCCTGTCCGCGTCTGGCAGCCCAGAGCAGGCTGCTCTGAGCCCAGCGGAGCGGGCAAAGCCGCCCTCGGGTGTTTGCCCTCCTCTTGTGCCTCCTGCCGAAGTCTCCCGGCCCCTCCGGCCCCTCGGGTGTCAGAGGAGGAGGGAGCAGAAGCTGCTGCAGCCGAGGGGCTCGCCGGGGGTGCGGGGCCGGTCTGTGGGGGCAGAGGGTCCCCGTTCCCCACGTGCCCCTGTGCACTGGAGGGACCCTGTCCGGGAACCGCAGCGGGGGCTGCTGAGCCCCTTAAAGCCCCCTGGGGACAGCAGGGGACCCTCGGGGGAGGCTCCCGCTCACAGCCCCGTGGCGGGGCTCGGGCAGCCGCCAGCCCGGCGCTGGGAAGAGCAGGGTCTGAGCTCCTCCTAGAGAGACGGGAGCGGCATTTCCCCGGGGCTGCCGGAGAGCTCCATCCAAACCCTGCAGGGACACGGGAGCCGTCCCCGCGTGGGGGAGCTCTGCTGGGCACAGATTATCGGGCAGGGATAAAGGCAATTAGCGCACTCATTAACTCTGGGATGTTTTTATCGTGGATGCGCTCAGTTGCCGGGGGAGCCAAGGATGGATTCGCACTGAGCCAAGGGGACACGGGGGGGAACAGCACGCGGTGCCGCATCGGGACGGTCCTGACGCCCGGGCTGGCTCCGGCTCCGGCCCTCGCTCTCCAGCTCACTTGGGCGCTTGCCCAAGGTCAGTAGGATCGGGCTCAGTCTGGCTCAGGGCAGGAGCTGCTGGATCCGGGGCTGCTCGGCCCCACTCCCTGCCCTGGGCACAGCCTGACCCGAGCACGGTCACGGGGGCTCCTGGCCACAGAACCAACACCGGGGGTGAGTCAGGGGCTGTTTGCACCCCACGATCCCCAAATTCACCTCGTCCCCTCCCCAGGGTGCTGCCCTGCCCGGGTACCGAGGAGCATCAGCCCGAGCCCGCCCGACCGCCGGCGCCCCGGCCCCGGGTGCTGAATGGAGGCTCCCGCTCTGCCCGCCCCGGGACGAGCCGGGGGGCTCGGGGCAGGAATTTGGGTCTGCCCCAGCCCCTCCGCTCTGCCGGCCGGGTCCCGGCACGGGCGGGTCCCGCTCGGCGCACTCACCTCGCCCGGTGCCCGCGTCCTCGCCCGCGGCCGGCTCGGCCATGGGGAAGGCGCCGGCCGCGCCCCCGGGGCAGCGGGGCAGGCTGAGCCCCACCTGCAGCATGTGCCAGCTCGGCCACCCCTGCCGGGCCCCCTCCGGCCCCGCCACCTGCCCGCGCTTTTAAGGTGAGGGCACTGGGCTTTGTTTGGGGTAAATACAGCGAGGGGTGGAGCAGCTCCGCGCCCGCATCGCCCCTTCCTGCCCCAATTCCGCTCCGAGCCCGGGCGGGGGGGGGCTGTAAACACCCCGTGGGCTGCGATACCATCAAACAGCAGCACGAGCACTGAATGAATCCTTTCTTTTCCCGAGGATAACCTTCACGTTCCCGCCCCGGGGCTCGCTCCCTTCGCAGCGCCCGGGGCAGGAGCTGCTGCGGGGCTCCGGCCATGGCCCGTCCTTGAGCAGGGAACCCCCGGCACAGCGAGCGGGGCTGGCACCGCTTCCCGCTGGGGGGCCCGGGGAGCCGGGAGAGGAGCTGGGAGCGGCAGGGCCGGGAGCCGGGGCCAGGCGGACACCGGGGCCGCGGGGAGCAGCGACCCCCGGCTGCCCCCGCCGTGTGCGCCCTCGGGCGCTGCCCGGCGCCGGGGCCGCGGCTGCTCCAGCACAACCGCGGGGAAATTCGGGGCGATGCGGCCCCGCGGCCCCGGCTGCCGGCGGAGCTCAGGCTGCGGCTGCTGCGGGCACGGCCGTGGGGCTCCGGCGTTCCCAGCCTGCCCCAGGGAATGGTTGGTATCGACTGATTTTAGCCTCCAAACGCGCTGCAGAGCTGCAAACCGAGCGTTGTGTTCACGGGCAGAAGAGCCGAGCTGCAGGAAAAGCAGCCTCCAGCAGCCGGGAGAGGCTCCCAGGCCGGCGGCCCGGGCCGACGCTGCTGCCGCAGAGCTCTCAGCTCAGGCTGCGCTCAGCGGGCATTTTTATAGGCATCGAAACGTGTGGAAGGATTTTTATTTGCCTTTGAAAGTCGCATTGTTTCTGTTGTGATAAGAGCAGCTGCAGGTTGTTCCTGACCGGCCTCCCTGCCCGCAGGCCCGTCTGCCCCGCAGCACATCCCTGAGCATCCGCTGGCACCGCGGGCCTGGGGCATCTCCCAGCAAGTCTCCCTGCGGACCCTTTCCTCTTCCTCACCTTCTCCGTGTGTGCCAGGATTCCTTGGGGGTAGCTCGGCTGTCCCGGCGCCCCTCCCTGCCTTTGGTCCTGGCAAGCTGGGAGCCCAGGGAGTGGGGGCGAGGGGCTGTGTCAGCAAAGACCCCCGGGGCTGTGCCGGGTGGGAGGGAGGCGAGGGGGTCTCCCACTGGGAATTATCCTTATCCTTATCTCCTTATCCGCCCCCGGAGCCCGCCGGGGCGCCTGATGGGCGGCTCTGCTCCACAGGCTGCTCCCGAAGGGGCAGTGATGGCCCCAGCCCCGCTCCTGGGGCCCGCGGGTCCCCGCTCCGCACCCCGCTCTGCTTCCCGGTGCCAAGGGGCCGCTCCTTCTCTCTCCAGCTCCCACCCTTTGCCCAGCTCTGCCAGCAGCGGCTCCCGCTGCCTTTCCCCGGCCCCTGGCAGCCGCCTTATCCTCGTTTGCCTTTTCCAGGACAGCGGACGCCTCTTCCTGCCGGTCCGACGCAGCTCTGAAACCTCCGGCAGCCGCTCCGGAGATGGGAGATGGGAGATGGAAGCGAATTAGGGACAGGGCGAAAGGAAATGTCGCTTCATGCGTTTTTGATGGCGTAAAAATGAAATATGTAGAGGCCGTGGGGCTCCGGCTGAGCAGCGCAGCCAAGGCCATGAATGTTTGATGGCCGCGGCTGCGGGAGCATCTCCGGGTGTGCGGAGAGCCGGGCCGGGGGGACAGAGCCCACCCCGGGGGGCTGCCGGGGCCGGGGGGCGGCTCCGAGCCCCTCAGGGCACTGCTGGCACTGGGTCCTCGTGGGCAGGAGCGGGACGTGTCCCTGCTGCCCACCCCAGCGTGTCCCCAGCCCTGCCCAGCCTGCGGGACAGCGGACGGGACCCGAGGGGTGCCTGGGGTGCTCAGCGCCTCCCCAGAGCCGCCCCGGCGTTGGCGACTGGATCGGGGCTGGTCCCCAGCGCTCGTGGGGCTCCTCTCGCTCCGCGCTCGGCAGCCCCGGGCCCGGGGCACCGCCGGGAGCACCGCGGGGATCGGTCCCCGGCAACGGGAACGTCCTGACGAGGATGCGCTCGTTGTCGTTATCATTATCGTTATCAATACCGTTATCACTACTGTTATCATTGTCCTTATTCCTATTGTAATGATTGCCGCTATCACTGTCCTTATCACTATCGATATCAACACGCCCCAGCGGTGCCGCAGCAGCCCCGCGTCACGAGGGCGATAAAGCCTCGCTGGCAGCGCCCCGAGGCTGCTCCTCAGGCACTCGGGTTGTGCCCGATTTGCGTCACCGATCGCACCCAAAAACAAAAGGAGAGGTCAAATCCTGGCGGATCAGGGGTGGGAAGGGCTTGGACGGAGCTGCTGCGGGAGCGAGAGGCTGCGCCCACCCGCCGGTGACTGCAGCCGAAACAGCGACAGCGCCAGCAGCGCCAGTGTCACCCGGGAGCGGGGGGCGGAACACCGGCGTGGGCAGGGAGGGCAGTGACTGTCACTGGAGATGGGCAGAGACAGGGCACAGGGCTGGGGATTTGGAGAAGGAAGCGGTGCCACTGCTCAGTGTTGGGTTCATCTGGCATCAGGGAGGGGCGGGGTCAGCTCTGGCTCTGTGCTGTGCACATCTGCACAGATCTGCACCTCGTACCGTGCACCTCCACACCCTGAACATCTGCATCTCTGCACCTTGTACTGCAAACCTCCGTACCCGCCCCTCTATGCACCGAACCTCTGCCCCTCGGCACCTGCACCCTGAACACCCGCACACCCCCAACATCTGCATCTCTGTACCTGCACCCCTGCACGCATCCGCACCTCCGGCCCCTGAACATCTGCCCCTGCCCCCGGTACCGCACACCAGAACCGCTGCAGCACCGCCCCCGCTCCCTGCAGCACCGGGCCCGCAGCACCGGGCACCCCGCTCCCTGCACTGCTGCAGCGCTGCGTCCGGCGCCCCTCTCCCGGCCCCGTTCCCCGGCACCTCTCTCCCCTCTCTCCCCTCTCCATCTCTCCCCTCTCTCTCCTCTCTCCCCTCTCCATCTCTCCCCTCTCTCCCATTTCCTTCTCTCACTTCCCTCTCGCCTCCGTCCCCTCCCGGCGCCTGCGCGCGCCGCGTCCGGGCGGATCCGGCGGAAGCTCCGGGAAGGTTCCGGGGCCGCGATGGCTCCGGACCCCTGGTGAGCGCCGGGCCGGGCCGGGCCGGGGGCTGCGGGCCGGGACCGGGACGGGACCGACCCTGCCGGGGCTGCGGAGCCTCCGGGGCCCGGCACGAGCGGGGCGGGAGCGGGGCCGGGCAGGGCCGCGGTGGGGGGGTTGTGCCCGTCCCGGGGTGGTGCCTTCCCCTGCCGGGGCTTTCCCCAAAACCCATCCCGGGGCTGTGCCTTCCCTTCCCGGGGCCCTTTCCCAAAGGCCATCCCAGGCTCTGTGTCTGTGTTTTCGGGGTGTTGTGCCTTCTCCTCCCGGGCCCTTTCCCGAGGCCGGTCCGGCGGGTCCCTCCCGGCCGATCGCAGGGTCCCGGCTCCATCCCGCGGCCCCGGCGGGTCCCGGCTCCGTCCGGCGGGCCCGGCGGGTCCCGGCTCCGTCCCGCGGGCCCGGGCTCAGCCGCTGCCGTCCCCCAGGCTGCCGCTGCTCGCCGCCGCTCGCCAGCTCGCCCAGGACATCGCCGAGAAGATCCAGGAGCGGAACCGCTGCCAGCGGAGCGGGGAGAGCTCGGCCAAGGTGCCCCGGCAGGGAGCGGGTTCGGCGGGGTTTGGGGCTGAGCTGTGCCGGACACGGGCTGAGTTTAAATGTGCCGGGGTCAGACGGGCCCGGAATTCCCGGGATATGGGGCAGAGGGAGGCAGGAGCTGCGGAAGGGGCGGGTCAGGGCCGGGGCTGTGTCGCTGTCGCTGCCGGGACCCGCTCGGGAAGGTTGGGTTCCGTGGCAGGAACCCAGCGCCGATGTCTGTCCCTTAAGGTGTCTGTAAAGGGAGCGAGAACGCAGTTTCCGAATGAACAGTGGCTTTTCAGTGTCACAGACCTTGTCTGGGCTTAGCAGCCGTGACTCTCTGCGTGCAGCAAGGCTGGTTTAAGGCAGGAGCTGTGGCAGTGCTGGGCACACCCTGCTGCCTGCTGCGAGCTGTCCCTGCCGGAGTGGACAGAGGCTGTCCCGGAGGCTCAGGGATGCTGGGGTGGAGCTGTCCCAGAGGCTCGGGGATGCTGGGGTGGAGCTGTCCCGGAGGCTCAGGGATGCTGGGGTGGGGCTGTCCCGGAGGCTCAGGGATGCTGGGGTGGAGCTGTCCCAGAGGCTCGGGGATGCTGGGGTGGAGCTGTCCCGGAGGCTCAGGGATGCTGGGGTGGAGCTGTCCCAGAGGCTCGGGGATGTTGGGGTGGAGCTGTCCCAGAGGCTCAGGGATGCTGGGGTGGAGCTGTCCCAGAGGCTCAGGGATGTTGGGGTGGAGCTGTCCCGGAGGCTCAGGGATGCTGGGGTGGAGCTGTCCCAGAGGCTCAGGGATGTTCAGATGGAGCTGTCCCAGAGGCTCAGGGATGTTGGGATGGAGCTGTCCCAGAGGCTCAGGGATGTTGGGGTGGAGCTGTCCCAGAGGCTCAGGGATGTTGGGATGGAGCTGTCCCAGAGGCTCAGGGATGTGGGGATGGAGCTGTCCCGGAGGCTCAGGGATGTGGGGATGGAGCTGTCCCAGAGGCTCAGGGATGTGGGGATGGAGCTGTCCCAGAGGCTCAGGGATGCTGGGATGGAGCTGTCCCAGAGGCTCAGGGATGTTGGGATGGAGCTGTCCCAGAGGCTCAGGGATGTTGGGATGGAGCTGTCCCGGAGGCTCAGGGATGTTGGGATGCTCCGCAGCTGCTCTGTGCCCTCTCTGTGAGCAGGGAGCAGATGTTCCTCCCCCAGGGCTGGCTCCTGCCTTCTTCAGTTGCTGCAGATCAGAGGGAATAGGAGTTTTGCAGCCTTGTTTTAGCTGCGTTTCTAACAAAATGCAAGCCCAGAGTTAAATAGGAATGAGAAGCAGCAGCTGGAGCTTACCCAGGAATGTCGTGTTCCCCACATTTTTCACACTTCCTATTTAAGAAATAAAATAAAGGTTTTCATGATGCTGCTTTCCCTGGGGCTAAAAGCCTCGTCCTTTCCTTCAGGAGTAGGTTGGAGCCATTAACTGCTCCCTTGGCTGTGTTCAGATGAAAATTGCTGCAAGCCCTTGAGCTGGTCTTTTATAATAATTGGCATAATTAAAGCCCCACTGGTTGATTTCCCCCCTTTCTATATCAGGGGTGTGATGCAATGCCTGATCACTGGATCTGCAGGGCCACTCACTTTGCTGAGAGCTGTTCAAATCAAATGTCATTTTTGAAATGTTTCCTCGGAAGAAATGCTGAGGAAAAGTGTGCAGGCTGTGCACAATAATCAGTGCTGCTGAGTGGGTGACTCAGTTCAGCAGGAATTGAGAAGGGGTCTCAGGAGGCCCAAATCAGTGGGATTTGAGGGCAGTGTTTTCTCTGGCTTTGGGGTGTTTGGAGGTGCAGATTAAACTCCTGCTTTCAGGATGGTGAAGTATCCAAAATTGTACAGATACACCTGAACGACAGCAGACCAATAAAAAGATTGCTGCTCAATCTGTCGGTATTTATAGAGGGCAAAGTTCTCTGTTGGCATCAGTGCCACCTCTGACGAGTCCAAAGCCCCAATGAAACGTGGTGCTGGTGTTGTTGGGAGCCTTTCTGGGGCTGGAGCTCTCCGGGGTTGTGTTTTATGGAAACATTGCACGGCTGACTGACTTCTCCATAAAATCATTTGTTCCATGCCCTGTGTTTTCCAGTTTCCTTTAATCCATTAACAGGTAAAGAAGAATATTTGGCAGTGTTTGATTCTACTCTAAACAAGTTTCCAACAACGAGAGAGGTGTTTTCATAACAGAAATGCCTGTTGAGAAATCCACGGCTGAGCAGTCGCGTGTCCTGTGCCTCCTGAGTGTTGTAATGCAGGAAAATGCCTTTGTCCAGTGTTGGCCTGCTGGGGAGAATGTAAACAGGGTTTTATTTTTGTAGTATTTTGCCATTAGCATGGATGACAAACTTCTTGCTTGTTGCTGAGCCAAAAATAGAGCATAAAATCTAAAATGGAAAAATAAACTGTGAGGAAAGATTAGAATCCAGCACTTACCATCTGTGAACTCTGCTCTATTAAGCTGATCATAAAACTTCCCCTGGTTTCTTTTCTTTCTACTTTTCTTCTTTCTTTATTTTCTGTAGAGGAGGTGAAATCTTTTGTTCTCTCACTGCAGTTTCTGGCCAGGTGTCTGTGTCTGGTGACTTTTTTGGCCGTGTCACCTTTGTGCTCTGTTGCTGTTCTGGGTCAGTCTAATGCAGCATTCTCCACCTGGACCTGAGAACAAATGAAAAGACCTTTAAGTACCTGACTGCAGAGCTGGAGGCCACGCATTCCTAGAAGCACTGATCCCCCATCCTGGTTTGGATCTGTTGCCATGGTGATCTTGGGCTGCTTTGGGTCCAGAGGTGGATTTTGGCTGCCTCAGCCTGGGTGCATCTGCTCTCTGTTGTATTTGGTGGTGTTTGAGAGCAAACCTCACTGAGCCAGAGAGATTTCATCTTTGGAGGCTCTGCTGCTCCATCCCTGAGCAGACACCCAGGGCGGTGTGGCCGTGCAGGGTCTGGCAGGACGGGGACCCTGCAGAGAGCTGCTGCTGCCTCTGTGTCTCCAGGAAAGCAGGACTGGGGGTGGAAGCAGATACTCTGCTGTGTTCCCAGTTCCCCACGGAGCAGCTGGGGTTGCTGCCCATTGTAAGCCACAGCAGGGCTGGGAGCTTGTAAACAAGAGGCACAGCAAGTCTTAATTAGGATGACTTGCATTGTTGATTGCAGTTAGAGTGTTTTTTCTACATGACTGGAATGAAAAGAAATAGCATTTGAGGAGGAGAAACTCGGAGGATAATGTGAGTTTGACATGGGAAGGGGTGGGAGAAAGCAGGAGGGTTCCTGCAAGCCTGGGGTTTGCTTGCAGCAGGGAAGAATGAATTACATTTTTAGTGAGAACAGACACATCTGGATCTTGGGCAGGTCAGTGGTGAGAAAGGATTGGGAGTCCTGGGTGCTGCTGAGAAAGGAAGTGGAACAATCTGAATTTCTTTGGGGTCTTAAGTTTCAAGTCTGGAGGAGTTTAGTGCAGGGAATGTGTGAACCTGTAGCAACCTTCCCTCTGATCCTGGGAGCTGGGAAAGCAACCCGGTGGCCAAAGAAGCTGGTGCCTGTATTTGTATTAAACATCAGAGGAGAGAGCTGGAAAATTATCTGGAAAATATTAAAATGTGCTGAAATGTTTTGCCCATATAAAGAAGTGTGTTTATAAAGACTTGAAAGACAGCTTTCCATATTCAACAGCTTTAATGCCTCAGAACTGTGCTTGTGAAACTCTTCCATTGTTTTGTAAGCAGCCTGAAGCGACTTCTGGCTCTGAGCAGCTCCGGGGCTGCAGTGGAGCCCTTCACACCTGTGCAGTAAGAGTTAAATACATTGCCATGAAGCGGGATGAAATGTCATGCAAATACAACAGGCCAGAACAGCGACCATCTCTGTGTCCCCCCAGGTCAATGTGGCCATCAGATCCTCGCTGCAGAGTCTCAGGGAGAAGATCGAGGAGCTGCGGGAGCTGCTGCTGTGGGCGGTGGCGGTGCGCCAGATGTATCCGTGTGAGCAGCACCCCTGCCCCTCTGCGCTCCGGGCACGGTGCAAAACGTGCCCTCATTCGTCTGCCACGCACTCTGGGCTTTCCCCTCATGCCCTTTGCAGACGTTGTCACCTGAACTTTCTCTGTTGTTGTTTTCACGGCAGCTGCAGTGCAGGAAGGGCTGGGCACCCCTGGGGCGGTGGGAGGGAGCCTGGCTCTGGTCACCTCTGGGTCACCGTCCTTAGCAGCCTGGTCTGAGAGGAGCTTAACGAAATGGCCGAGCCACCTCTGAGCTGCCTGAGCTGCTGGGGTGTGAGCAAGGTCACTTGTCCAGCGCTGAGCTGGCCAGGTGACAGTTTCTCTTGCTAAAAGGAAGGAGGAAGCTTTGTTCAGGCTGTGGGCAGGGCTGGGGTATCCTGACTTTGGCTGACTTGAAAACAACAGGGCTGCAGCTTCAGATTGATGTCAAAGTGCTGCAAAATACACCTTGGGAAGAAAATCACAGATTCTCTGCTAGGAGTGTTACCCCATGGCTTGGCTTGGATATGCTGGGAGAGGCTGGTTAAGGAGTCACAGGTATGTCCATCTCCCTGAGGGTATCCAGGAGCAATCTGGTTTGAGGGAGGAGTGTTTCATTTCAGCCTAGCACAGCAGAAATCCCTCCTGAGCCCTGGCCATGGGTTCTGTGTTGATGGCCAGGGCTGGAACTCCCTGCCCAGTGGGTGCTTGAGCAGGCCAGTGCTGCTGCTGGGGCAGAAAGCACACACAGACCGGCTCAGGCACTGCTGAACCCACTCAGCAGTACTTGGGGCAGAGTTAGAAGCCCTTCAGGATGTCACTAAGGTTAATGTAAAAAAGCACTCCCAGGTCTCCTGTGGAAGCCACAGCTCTTGTTCCTCTGCTCACCAGTGGCTGTTGGAGTGCTCTGCTCATGAACTGCAAGTGGAAACAGATGCTCAAAGGAAAATTCTGGTTTTTGTCTGACCACTGGCTGGGAGCTGCTCCCCTGGTCTGTGCGAGGAGCCTCCAGTGAAGGGAGATGAGAAATACCCCGCTGATTTTAAAGGCTCTGTTCTGTTTGGCCCTGCCCTGTTGGTGTAATTTGGAGCTCTTGTAAGAAATCTCATCCTTTCCTGAGCTTAACCTGTGCAGTACTGTTACACTGTCAGTGTTGGAGGCCAGCAAATAAACAAAGAATGACTTTGGTTGGATTTTGCAGGGGGAAATGCTCTTCTTAGTGCTAATTTGGCAGTAAATGTCCTTCCAGTTCTCTCATTACTTTGAGGTGATGACATAAAGATCATTCTGTGGCCACTGTATGAAACCTTTTGTTTGAAATATGTAAAGAGCAGAAACACAGTTAAAATAACAGCAGATTTCATCCAGAAAAATGTGACCAATCCTCCTAGAGCCTTTTTTTGGAGTTAAAATTGTTCATTTTGGTGATCAGGAAGTCTGATTTATTTTAAGAATGTATAACAGGTATTATTTTATGTAATGAAATGAAAGCTTTTTGAGTTTGGTCCTTAACCCAGAGCCATCAGCACGCAGCTGGAGGGAGACAGGAGGCAGAATTTGGTGGACGACCTCCTCACACGGCACAAACAGCTCGAGGCATCCTACAGGAGCGAAGGCCCGGAGCCAGACATGACCAGGTATGGCACTGTCCCCTCAAAGCCCAACGGGATCTGAGCTTTGGGTGTGTCTGAGGTAATACCTGAGCTCATTTGCCCCTGCAGGTGGCAAAGGGAGTTTCATTTGCCTAGAAATGCTGTGTTTCTGTCAGGGACAGTCATTCCTGGCAGCTCTCTGTGGGTGGTGCCTGTTGGGCACAGGCACTGGTTCTGGTGGTACTCAGAGTTCAGCTGGTGCAGTTCCCTGCCTTCCCTGTGTGGTTGTGCTTGGTGAGGGTCTCTCCAGGGAGGAGGTGCAGGGGTTGGGTTCAGTGCTTCTGTTCTCTGGGGTGGTGTTTGTTACACCCAAAGCCTCTGCTGCCCTTGTTGCCCAGAGCAGCTGTGGCTGCCCCTGGATCCCTGGCAGTGCCCAAGACCAGGCTGGACACTGGGGCTTGGAGCAGCCTGGGACAGTGGGAGGTGTCCCTGCCATGGCAGGGGTGGAGTGAAATGATCTTTAAGGTCCCTTCCAACCCAGCCCAGTCTGTGACATGTGGTTGTGATTTTTTCAGTCACCTTTACATAACCAGACATCAGGGCAGCACCTGCTGCAGGTGATAAACCTCCAGACTGTGGTCGAACCCAAACAGTTGCTCTAGGTTTGGATTCTCCAGAGCTCAGTGCACATCCAGTTGTTGTGTTGGCTCTTAAATCTATCCCTGAGTCACCCAAAATGTGTAAAACAGTGAGTGGGTGAAATGTCTATGGGACTGTGACATGGGACTCTTGTGTGTCGCCTGCTCTGAGCAGTCCCTGAGCTGGCGTGGCCTCTGTGGCCATCCCTGCTGTGGCCTCTGTGGCCATCCCTTCTGTGGCCTCTGTGGCCATCCCTGCTGTGGCAGGGCAGTGCTGGCAAGGTGCTGCTTCAGGGATTCAGCTTTGGGCTGCCCCAGCCAGAAGGTGTCGAGGCAAACAGGAGGAAAATATCAAAATCCCCTGATAATTTCAAGCCCCATTAGAAATGATCAGGGAATCCAGCATTTTCCAGCAGAAGATAACATCAGAGAGTATTTATTTGCTAGTGTTGCAAGGCTTGGTGTTTTGTAGTTCTCTTTTAACCTCTGTTATTAAAAACGGATAAAACTATGCCAAATATTCTGTCTGGTGAACTCCCACCCCTTCCCTATTGTCCGTGTGGGTCTGGTTTTCAGGGGTGCAGGCAGAGACAGCTCAGGGCCTGAATCTTGTGCCAGTGAATCCAACTTCCCTCTCTTGCCTGAGCCTGGGCTCTGTGGGTCTGTAGGGAAGAGGCTTGGAGGGACCTTGGAGGGACCTTGGAGGGAGCTTGGAGGGAGCTTGGAGGGAGCTTGGAGGGAGCTTGGAGGGGGCTTGGAGGGAGCTTGGAGGGAGCTTGGAGGGACCTTGGAGGGAGCTTGGAGGGAGCTTGGAGGGGCCTTGGAGGGACCTTGGAGGGAGCTTGGAGGGAGCTTGGAGGGAGCTTGGAGGGAGCTTGGAGGGGGCTTGGAGGGAGCTTGGAGGGAGCTTGGAGGGAGCTTGGAGGGACCTTGGAGGGAGCTTGGAGGGAGCTTGGAGGGGCCTTGGAGGGAGCTGGGAGGGAGCTTGGAGGGACCTTGGAGGGAGCTTGGAGGGATCTCGGCAGGAGCTTGGCAGGGGCTGGTCTCAGGCCCGGAGCCCCCAGGGTCTGTAGGACTCAGCTGCCATTCCCAGCTCGGGGTCCCTCTGGAATCCTTGCAGAGTCCTGGCCCAGCTTTGGGATTCCGGAGGTGGCAGAGCCCACCCTGGAATGTGCCTGGAGCTGACACTCAGCTTTTCCTGCATTAGAAAAATCGGCGCCTGGAGTTTGATGAAGCTGAGCAGTGACACTTCCCTGGTTTGTGCTGCTTTTCCATATCTAATCCAGCCCTGATGTGACAGCCCACGTCGGCCAGGTCCTGTTCTTGCAGCAGCCCTTCCTTTCATTAACCTTCCTGCACCACTGATCACAAATTTATTGTCCCAGGGCCTGGGGCTGGGAGGGTTTCCCTGGAATTAATCTGGTTTACATTTGGTCACCACTCAGTGAGTTTCACCTCCTTTGAAAGCTGCTCTGAAGCCGTTTCTGGGGCGCAGGGCTGTGGTTTAATGCTCTCAGGGTTGATCCCAAGTGACAACTGCGGGCAGGACGCTCCGTGGCTTGGGGACGGCATTCCTGCCCCTTCCGGCCCCTTCCGGCCTTAATTAAGATGCCGCTGGAATTTTCCAGGGAAAGGTTGTGCTGTTTGCGTGACTCCCCGTGAGCAGGGCCAGTCAAATTTCCTTTAATTGGGTTTTAATCACAATTTCAGCATCTTCTGCCCCCTTTTCTCCTTGGGAGAGATCTGTGCGGGTTGTGAGGGCCGTTAATGGGGCAGGATTCCCAGGGTTCCACTCCATTCCAAAGGCAGGGGTGGAAAAGCAGCCAGGAATGCTGACTTTCTGGATATCACATGTCAAACTTTTAGAGTATTTAAACATTCATGGAGGCAGAGGAATGGGAATGTTCCTGCTCCTGTCTGACCAGGTCTCAGGCTGGAGAGGTCCGTATCCGTCACCAGAGAATCAATAAATTAACTGGCCTTCCTTGATTTCTCTTGGAATTCCTCAAAAATAGAAACAGCTTCTGGTATCTGTGAGACACAAAGCACCTTCAGTGAGAGCTACCCCAGGTACATTTAAGAGTCCATATTCTTTTTTCTCTTCAGTGTGGGTCACCATTTTTCGTGGTTGAACACTTTTCTGTCAGATGTAAAGTATTTCAGCCTTGATCCAAACAGGAATTTTGCCCAGTGCCAACCAGGCTTCAATCCACGAGTGCCCCCTTCAATCCGTGAGCCATCAGGTGTCAAATGCTTTTGGGAATCTGGCTGTTGTTTGTGGGGGGCAAATTCTCTTTAGGAAATAAGATCAACAATGGTTGTTTAGGTGCCTATAAAACTCCTTCCTGGTGTCCTTCCTCCCTCCCAGTTCCTGCTGGAGCCTCCTGGCTGCAGGTGCAGCGTCCTGAGCTGGGATGGGATTGGCCTCAGCTCTGGGAGGCGATGGGAAGAGTGGGAGAAGAGGGAATTGTCCATCCAGGAGAACACCTGAGAGCTGAGTCCCAGGATCAGATCTAGGGATGGGCTGGGGTTTTCTGGGGTTAATGTGCCTTTGGCTGTGTGGTCATGAACCAGCGTGGTCAGGATTGTCCAACACTCTCCTCAGGCAGCACGTGCAGCTTCCAGTCCTTGAAGCAGTGGGACCAGTGAACCCAGCCACAGGGAAATGGTGTCCAGAGCAACATGGAATTTCCTGGAATGTGGGAACAGCAGTTCTTGTGCTGGTGGGGCTGCAAGTCCTCTGCCAGCTGCAGGGAGTGCTGGAGGCTTCCCATCAGGAGCACTTCTCGTGGGGAAATCTCCACCTGGGATGGTACCTGGAGGGGATTGGGAAGTGCCTGTGCTCTTATGGCCTCTCATGGGTTTTTGGAGGGATAGAGAGCGCTTTTATTTTGTATGGTAAAATTATATTTGTTTTATTTATTAGCTTGGAGCTTCCTAAAAATACAGTGTGAGCACTGTAAGTGAGAGAATGCCCCAATCCTTCCTCACCCCTGTGGAGAGTGACCTGTGAAGCCAGGCTGGGGCTTCAAAGAGCCCCACTGTAGTTAAGGGAATGTTCAAGTGATCATCCACCCAGCTGTCATATGACCCAGGTTTGTTTAAGACTCAGTCTTGCTGATCAGTCTTCTAAAGCCCTAAGCCTCGATGTGTGGCCTTGGCCTAAAGTAAGCGCTGCTTGAGTAATCTAAGTTACTTGGGAGGTGTTATAAGAATTATCAGTGAAACAATAAGATAAGCCCTCCCTTGTTAGGCAGTGACATAGCTCCCTGATTTTAAACTCCATCACCTTTTATACTTGGGCGCATTGCTGAGCCTTGTAATTAGTTAAATCTGCTCCTATAATCAAAAGCTATCCCCACACTCCAGTGCTCTGTGACGGCTTCCAAGATTTGCCTGATTAACCTGGCGGAGGCAGTGGGTGGCTAATTGGATAAGCTTTAATCTTCACACCACCGAGGCGAGGCAGGGCAGGATCAGAGGAAGGAGGAAGTTGTGCTGCCTTGTGTGGGAAGGTAGTTACCAAACATGTCACAAAGATTATTGTAACGAGCAGACCACTTGTCATGACCCAGCCTACAAGAGCAGGGCAGAGCACTGGGGGGATGGAGAGAGACAGAGCCGCAGATTATTTCAAATTTGCTTGCCTTGGCTGTTTTTTAACAGGCAGAAATAGCTGTGCTCTTTTTAGCAAGCAGAGAGCTTTATGTTCCCTTTGCTTTAGTTAAACAACTTTGTCAGGTGTTGTTACCCTGGATTTTGTGTCCTTCTAATTGAACTGAATTGGGTGAACTGCAAGGGTTTTTCCATCTTGAGCAGCGTAGTGCTTCTGTCGTGTTCACAAACCTGGTGCCAGTTGTGAGACTGGGAGATAAAAGAGCATGTTTAATGCCCCAGAGCAGGGAGGAAGGCTGGGTAATGTGTAAAACTTCATTCCAGGTGTGTGTCAGTTTGTCCAATCAAGCCCAATTGCCAGCCTCGATAAATACATGGAAATTTAATGGAGGTGCAGGGCTGGAATGCAGCAGAATCCCAGCTTCTCTCTGGTGTTGCCCTTGGCACCCAGCTGGTCGTGGCACAGCAGGGCTGGCTCTGCTCTGGTGTTCAGCATCACTGGCGTGGTTAAGGGACATGTTGAGATGTATAAAAAGTGCTTTTTAGCCACTTTTAGCAAAAAAAAGTGGGTTTTTTTTTCTATTTTTCATTCTTGAGCTGGAGTCCAGTGGCCGTGTCCCAGTGTCCGGGGAGAGGAGGAGCTGCAGAGCTCTCTGTGCGGGGATTTTCCGGCCGTGCTGCTCCATCCCACGGCCAGGAGATGTCCCCAGCTCCCCAGAATTCCTGCCGGAGCTCCGGCCCGAGCTCGGGGCTGTGCTTGGACACCCTTCAGCGTCAGCAGGGCCCTGACCCCTCCTGGCCCCGCTGTCCTTGTGCAGAGTGACCTCCTGCCCCGGGGCTTTGGCCACAGAGGGATGCCCAGCAGATGTGGGCACTGGGCAGCATCAGAGCATCTCCTGGAGAACAGCTCGATTGAAAACTTGATTAAAAACACCAAAACCACTGCAACATGCAAATTTGGGTCTTGGTGTAATTAAAAAACATCGAGAATTTAAGAGATTCTAGAGTCCTCTCAGTTCTTCTGTTTGGGGAAGTGCTTTGGGAAAGAGCAGGGAAAAGGTGAAATAGGAAAGAAATACAGAGTTTAGAAAAAGCAAAGCAGAAAGCAAAAGCTCCAGCTTGGGAACATCTGTGGGGGAACCAACCTTACCATGACTCCCCCTGAACCTGAGCTGCAATTCTGGGTTCAGAGGACTCTCAGTCAGACATGAGGTTTGTCTTGTAGGAAAAACCAGTGAAGAGCTGAAAGGCAGAAACCAGAAATCTGGTGTTGAGGAAATATTTAAGTGGGGTTTCGTTTTACTGGCTGGATTTATGTGCCCTGGACATGGAAAACTTGTTTTCTGTGGTCACCAGGGAAGTGTCTGTAACGTGAACAATCTCAAGTCATAACTCTTTGAAAAGAAACCCCATTATTTAATTACTCTTTCATTTGAAAGTGTGTATTCCTGGCTTCTCGTTCAGGTTGATGCCAGACTAGGAAATGCAGGGGGGGAGCTGTGTCCACCTACAGCTTTTGAAATTCAGAAATGTTCCTGGTTAGGTTTGGTCAGGATTGCAGGGAATTAAAGGTCTCATCTGATTTGCATCTCTGTTAACAAGGGGATCCTTTCACTGTGTGAGGCTGTAGCAGTGTTTTTATAAGCTTGTGTTCTGATCATGTAGCAAATACAGGCATAATGTGCATTCCCAGGAATGTTGTGTGTTCTGCACACAAACATTTTATATGGATATGTTACACAATCTGTGGGGTGTATTTCACTCTGTAGCCTAACTGTTCCCTGTGAAATGAGTTCTCTCTTCCCTTACCACGGCCAGCCCGTGAGATGGATTTGTTACCGGGGGTTGTTCTTGGCTGGTTTCTCCTGGGGTTGCACAGAGCCCCACGGAGTGCTCAGCCCTGGGTGCTGCTGTCTGCCAGGGGCTTGGTGTTGGGCATCACTCACTGAAGCTGTTTTCAGATCCAGCCTCATGGCAGGAGGGGTCAAACGAGGCATCACCAACCCCTGGCTCTTGGAGGAATCGGAGGAGACCAGAGGACTCGGCTTTGATGAGCTCAGGCAGCAGCAGAGAAGGATCATCGAAGGTACAGGAGCCTTTCTGGTTGTTTGGAGCATTGCTGGGACCTGAGAGGAGCCTTTATTTGAACCTCAATACACCAACCTATGCTGAAGTTTTTTTATTTACAGATGTCAAACACAACAGCTCCAGGCAGCTGGAGCTTTCTGCTTTCTGTTTTTGCAGGAGCAGCATTGTGCTTGCAATGCTCTGAACTGGATGCAACTTCTTAAATTAAATTTTTGAAGTCCTGATTTTGCCCATATTAATGGTTTTGGTGTGCTGTGTGATCCCATAACTGCACTGGGTGCAGGGGTGGTGCTGGGTGCATTAAATGAATTGGAACGAGGTAAGAATTAACTCATCCAAAAAGGGTCTTTAGATTTTGGCCCTCAGCACCCATAAGGAATCTCTGACTTTGGAAGTGTTGGGAAACCTCAGCCTGAGGATGTCAGGTGGTTAATGAGGTCATTTCCAGGCAATTAAAGTATTGGAAGTGGTGGAATGAAATCAGTCTCCAGATAAGACCTGCTTCACTCTGCATGAGTGTACAGCAACTTGTGTACAGCTCAGGAGAGCGGCCTGAGCTCTGTCTGGATGGTCCAGGAGGAACATCAACTGCGTTTTTAATTACATTATAGGTAACTAAACTGAGGTGAAAGAGATGCTGGAGGGCCATTGAGGGGAAGGGGGTCCTGGCCACCCTGTTTGGGCAGCATCACTGCTGTGCCCTGGGCACTGACCCTCCTGCAGCTCCTCTCTTGCCACTCCCTGGCAGCTTTGGGCAGGGAGAGCTGCACATTTTGGCTGAGGGGCTCCCTGGTGCCTGCAGGGCACGGGGGATGTGGTTCTTCACACAGGAGCTCTGCAGAGTGTGGGAGCACATCACACTTCCACTGCCCCCATCCCCTCTCCCTCAGCTCTCCCCCAAGCTCTGCATCCTCTTGCAGCTTTAAAAGTCTCTCTGAATTCTTTGGTGTTTGCATCACCTGTTTTCTTTTATTCATGTTAAAAGTTGCTTGGAAAATTTAAAAAGGCTAATCAGGAGCTCACTGTGTATGCCAGAAAATCCCCTGCATTTATGATTGAGTAACAGCTGAATGTTAAATTCTTGGATTTTGTTTTTTTTTGGATCCTCAGCAAAATGTCCCAGCCAGAGCAGAGAAATTATTTACCCATCATTCACATTATTTCAAGAGTACTGTTGCCATAAGGATTAATTTTCATGTTGTGTTCATGTGTTTTTCTTAATACATTTTAGCCCTTTAAGCACAGAGTAGATTTTTGTTCTTCACTTCTACCTATTTTATGTAGCCTGGCATAGCAGCAACTTCTCAAAGTAATTTAATATATTTTCCTGGTGCAGAACAAGATGCTGGACTCGATGCTCTTTCTTCAATCATATCCCGGCAAAAACAAATGGGGCAGGAAATTGGGAATGAGCTGGATGAGCAGAACGGTAAGGACAAGATTTTGCCTCACTTTTATGTAAGGCTGGGATTGATTTTTTTCTCTCCTCACACAACTGCTCTTCCTGCCCACAGAGCAAGCAGCTGACAGGAAAGGTTTATGTTCAAGCAACCACTGCAGATTGTGCCCATTCATCTCCTGATTTTGCTGTGCCTCTCTCTGTTCCCTGTGGGCTGGGTACAATGTGTAACCCTTGGGGTGCTTCCCCAAGCCTGACTTTTGAACAAAGAGATTGGTGATTGCTGGTCCAAAGCACAAAATTAATTTTGTACTCGATCTTCTGCGTTTTTCTGTTTTGTGACAGTTTTTATGCGGTGCAGGGCTTCACTTGAGCATTCTCATTCTGTGTCTTTCCTGATGAACTGAGTGAAAGTCTTGAGCCAGCGATTAAAGAGGAAGCACTGCATTGTTTGCTCCAAATGATTGGGTTTGGGAGGGTTCGTGGCAGTGAATGTAGATCAGATTAAGTGCAGCACTGAAGCAGGAGTACCTGTTTCCTTTCAGAGGAGCCAGTGTCCGAGTGGTGGGATTGCTCTCCGGGTAAATCCTCTTTGTTGCCCGCTGAGCTGTGCACATGAGCTGGCCCTGGGAGAGCAGATCCTCCCGTGCTCCTGACTTTTCCATTCCTTCCAACTGCTGACAGTTCAGTGAGGGCCCTGCCAGCTTCTCCCTCTCACAAAGGCTGCACCCCTGTGCGTTATCCTTGGCTTGTGCTTCCCCGCTGAGGAGGGCAGTGCCCTCCCTGTTCCTTGCTAATAAATGCTAACCCTGAAATCTGCTTCTTCCTGGGATGGCATTTCCCCTTTGTATCTCCCTGTGAGTCTGCTCAGAGTCAGGAGTTTCCAAATTCACAGTCACTGCTGTGAGGTGCTGCCTGGGAGCTCTGTTCTGAAGCAGAGTGAAGCAAGAGGATGGATTTCTCCTGTTTGCCATGGCTAAATCCAGGAGGGATCAGAAATGCCTAGAATATGTCTTTGTTTATTAATTTTAAGGTTGTTAAGGAACAGTTTGTGCAGCTGGGAGAGGCTGCTCAGTGCTCCTGTCATGTTCTGATCCTCTGCCTCATGTGAGGAAAGACATTTTCAATTAGGGGTCTCATCTCATAGGTTTCTTTATTAATCGTTGCTTAAAAAGTCACATTAATTGCTTTTTTTTTGCTCTAAATAGGAAACAGGTGGGAAGCATGAGCATGTTTATGGATTCTCTGTGAAACTTTGGTTTCTCCTCAGGAAAATACACGATCTGTGTCCCATTTCTCTGTTGGGGGTTGGGGATGGTTTCCCCAAATCCTTATGTTCTTGGGACCCTGAAGGTTCTGTGTTTTGTGCCATTGCATTTCTGCCAGCCTTTCTCTAGCAATGAGGCCTCGAAACATCTGTGAGATGGAATGTGTTTAACCCTCCTTTTTACAAATAATGCAAATAATTCTGGTGGTGTTTGTCTTACAGTTACAAAACCCTTGAGCAAAATTCCTGTGTTTTCATGGGAGCTCTTCTTTGAGCTACAGGCAGCTCTTTCTCAAAAGAGGGAAACTTTCCCAAGTGCTTGGAGTAGGAAGTGGTGAGGACTGTCTGTGCTGATCCTGAGATCCTGAGGAAACTGCTCAGAGCCCGAGCTCTGCTCGTCGTGTCCCACAGCCACGAGCAGCAAACCTGCCAGCCGTGTAGGAAGTGTCATCAGGAGATGTTTAAGCTGTCCAGAGAGTTGGGAAATAGCCTGACTTTACAGATGTGGGGGCAGATCACTCAGCACTTGGCTTCATCCCTGCCAGGCAAGTGGAACTCCCATGTTTCCGCTGACTTTATGCAATCCCTTTTTTTTGGGTTTTTTTGGCGGATATGGGGGGATAAGGTCAGACATTTTGTTGCCACTGGCACCCTGGAAAAGCTGAACTCCTGAGCAATATTTTCCAGGGGCTGTTTTCCTGTGCACATCTTACTTCATGCCCTGTGCTTAACCATGAGCAGACTTTGCTCAGGCGCTCTGCCAAGCTCCTGTCACTGCTGCACGCTCAGGTTGATGAGGATAACTGCCCTGCAATTTCCCCTTGCCTGGAATCCCTTTCCTTCCTAGTGCTGAGTGATAATGGCATCGTCTGTATTGTGGGGAGGCAGGGGAAGTTCATCTTCATTAAGTGCTGCTTCAACGTTTCTTTTTCTTCGAGTCAGACTTTCCACCAAACCGCCCCTTTCTGTGGGAAGCTTGACTTCCACTTCCCTGACCTGCTGGGGATGTTCCCACCTTCTGCAGCTCAGGAGGTGCCTGTAGCTTGTCCCGGTGTTAAAATAAAATGTGGCTTCGTTCAGAAGCAGCTGATAATGTGCATTAACGAATCAGCCTTTGGGGAGTTGGGGACTGATTTTCCAGGCTTGTTCCTCGGCTCTGCTTTCTCCATTCCGAGGCAGCTCCGGCTCTCTGGAGATGTTTGCACTTCCCAGCCCTCCGAGGTGGCCAGAGGCATTTTCCCCTGAGTGCCGGTTGGTGTAGCTGTGCATTTGCAGATGCGCCAGGACCGAGGGATTAATTATGCAAAGTTTACTCCTGCCCGGAGCTGGTACACGTGAATCCTTTGTGTTTGTTAAATGACTGCAAAATGATTAAACTTTGCCTTCGGGAGGGAGGTGCCTCGGCGGTGTCGCTGCTCGGAGGAGCAGCTCTGGAGCTTTGTCCCAGGGCATCCCCGGGCTTTGGTGGGAGCTGTGCCCAGGGAAGGGTCGGTCCCTGTCCGAGGACAGGCGGTGACACGAGGTCTTTCCACCCATCTCTCCAAGAATCTTCAGGAGCCAGCAGGGACTGCTCAGGTGGGATCCCTCCAGCCTGCCTGGCACAGAATATCCTGGAAAAGCCCGTTCCCCCCGGGCTGCAGCTCGGGTGGAGGTGGCTGCTGTGTGCCTGAGTCCCATCCTTGGCTTTCGTTGTGCAGCATCCAAGTTTTAATGGGTGTCTCGCGTGGTTCTCCACTCAGGTTTTCACTATAGCCCTGTCCTGCAGATTTTATGGCTCTGCTTAAAGCTGAGGTGCCTTTGCAAACCTCCTGAGCAGGGCATTTCGCACTGATGAGCAAAATAGAAGCAGGGTACCAGGAGGCATTGTTTTTTTCCAGCCTCAGGAGTCTGCTAGCAGTGGGGATTAGCAAAAGAATTTTCCCATCATTAGCTCCAAATTTGGCCCCAGAAAACTTTCTGTAATCCTTTCATCTGTTCCATAAAAAAAAAAAAAAGAAAGAAAATAGTGTAAATGGCCTCTGGCCCTGGTGATGAGGCAATCTAATCTAGTGCAATAATTGTGGAAGAATGCTTTCAGAAATTGTGAATGCTGTTTGTTTTACCCTTATAGAGAAGTTGTTTTCTCATTGGGACATGCTTGCATGAGAATGGAGTACTCTGGGATGGATGGTAAATATTGGGAGCTTGCAAAACTTGCCCTGCTTGGCATTTGCACCCTGTCAGTGTCCGTTTGCTTTGCTCCGTTGAGGATGGGTTCTTTTGCTTCTGGCTCCTCTAAAGTTCATAGCAGAGTGCAAATAAGTTCATAAACAGATAAGCTGCAAAATCAGACACTGTTTGTGTCCTTTTCCTGGTTGGGAGAATGCTGTACCCAGTCAGGCTGCTCTTAACCAGAATGGATCATTTTAAGTAAACTGTCTCTCATAATAATCCTTTAATTACATGGTTACGTAACATTTTCAATTTCTTGTCAAAATCAAGTTTCTAAAACCGACCAGAACTTGTAGCATTATGTTTTTGTTTACAGTAGCTTTGCAAGTCAAGGTTGCAGTGTCACCTCTGGTCACAGTGGGTGGCACAAAATCCTCCAGGGTGATTCAGCTCAGCCTGGTGTGAGATTTTTGTTACCCTGACGCTCTGCCATCAAAATGCTTGAGACTGCAGCCCTGCTCTGGCTGCTGCTCTGCACACACCTAGAGAATTGCTCTGGTGTCATCAATGAAGGGAGTGAAAATATTCCTGGTGGTGCAGAGACTTACTGGAAACAGCGCCAGGAATGTGATGCCCCTCTCCCAGGGCAGTGCCCAGCCCCAAGCTCCTGGTGCAGTCAGGATAAGGACAGTAAAGGGCTCCTCCTAAAGATTATTTACATGGCTATTGCACAGTCCAAACGTCGTTTCACATTTCTGTTTATTAGGAGCATTTTTGCTGTAATACAAACTAATTAGCACTGTGTATGGGCTGTGCTGGAGTTATGAGCCTCAGACCAATGGGGCTGTGGGTGCATTGCATCATTGTTAGGATTAGTTTGTAAATCAGAAATGATTGAAGATTAAATTTTTAGAGATGTTCATCATCCTGTCTAAACAATATCTGTTTTCATCCTATGGAGTTACAGCCCTGCCCGCTGTGACCCCCTTGGAGATGGCTCCAGTCCTGCTTGGAGGGCTCTGGAGGTGTTCAGCATTCCCTGGGAAAGGCTGAGCACCAGCAGGTTCAGGTTTGCTAGAAACCTCCATAGAGAAGCATATGTTTCTAATATTCAGATTTAAAATAACCATTCCTAGCCCGAGTGACCTCAGACCATGCAGACAGATTTTAATTTTGCTTCCTGAGCTTATTGTATGGAATAGAAACAACTTCAGTGTTACTGAGGCACTGCTCTGTCTTCATTGCACACTGTTTAAGTGGATTTAACCCTTCCTGGGGGAAAAATTGACTTTGCTTTTTGTCTTGAGTGGTCTAAATAGTGCAATACTTAGGCTGGATATGAACGCTGAGAAGCTGGGAAATGGCAAACCTGAGGTTACACAGCACTTCTTGCGTGTATTTCTGGTCCTAAACCACTTGCACGCTGTTTTCTGCAGGTCTTGCCTCATTTTGTGCATAGGACTGGATCTCTTCTGGGGTTGAACTGTGTGTATGTAGTGACAAAAACCATTTGTAAGGTCCCTGCCTCATTCCTTCCAGGTGTGGGAAAACGTTTAGAGAGTGAGGCGAGGGTTGTAAGAGGAGTTTGTGGCAGCAGCAGCAGATAAATGTTGCCTTAGAGCATAAAACTGTCTGTGCTGCTGCCCAGGAGCTCGGTGTGAGGGTGGTTAAGCCATCCCAGCTGAGCTTTTCCAGGAGTGATTCCCTCTGCATGCCTGCCTTGGCATCCCAGGCTCTGGTTTGCCGAGGTCTGGAGCGCTGGCACTTGGCAGGAGCTGGTGCAGGCTGAGCTCTGGGTGCCGTGAATCACGGAATGGCTGGGCTTGGAAGGGACCTCTGGGGATCATCTGGTCCATCCCCCGGGAAGGATTGGGGAATGCAGAATCATTTCCTTCTGAAAGACCTTTAACATCGCTGGGTCCAACTGTAAACCTGACGCTGCCAAGTCCACCACGAAACCACGTCCCTGAAATCCATCAAAATAAATTAAATATTGCTTGGAAAGGTAGATAAGGTTTGGTTTGCATGTGGTTTTAAAAAAGAGAGAGGTTCAAGCTCTCTTTTACAGAACATCCAAAATAAACCTTAACTATTAGTTTTCCTATTTTCTGTCTGAGTTGGAATAATAGCATTTCATCTCCCAAGGAAGCTGTCAAAATCAAAATACACTCAGACCTGCTGGCAGGAGGGCCATCGTGGGAAGCTCTGTGAGGGAGCTTTAACTCTTCAGAGCAGAGCTGGAGTCGTGTGCAATCCATGAGGAATGCAGCCTTGTGCTGGGTGATGAGGATAAAACAAATTATTTGGTATCTGTCAAGGAAGTAACCCTGCCTGTGCTGCCTGCTGGGTGATGGAAACCAAGGTTACACTGAATTTGCATTGCTTTGAGAAAGGTGTCTACACAAAATAGTATTTATAGTATTTCCTAACCTTTTAAGCACAAGACTTTGCTGCTTCAGTGTTTATTTATCTGTGAAATTTCCTGGTATTCTTAAAAGGAACGTGGAAAAGCAGGGAAGCCACTGCAGAATGGATCTGTCTCCAAGCCTGGGTCAGCAGCCAGATGGGAACCTGCACAGGGAGCTCTGGAGCTCAGGCTCAGGGTAATTTCAGCAGTGTTGGATGATTGGAGCAGCATGAGGGAGGTGTGAGGTGTCCTGCCCGTGGCCTCACGGAGGGCTGCTGACAGCACGGGGAAGAACAAGGAGCAATCACCCCTGTGCTGCCTGTCAGCCTCTGCTGGGATGGGTTTGCACCCCTGTGCTGCCTGTCAGCCTCTGCTGGGATGGGTTTGCACCCCTGTGCTGCCTGTCAGCCTCTGCTGGGATGGGTTTGCACCCCTGTGCTGCCTGTCAGCCTCTGCTGGGATGGGTTTGCACCCCTGTGCTGCCTGTCAGCCTCTGCTGGGATGGGTTTGCACCCCTGTGCTGCCTGTCAGCCTCTGCTGGGATGGGTTTGCACCCCTGTGCTGCCTGTCAGCCTCTGCTGGGATGGGTTTCCAGCAGTCAGACTGGGACAGCAGAACGAGCTCCTTGTAAGCACTGGGGAGACAACAGCTCTGTCCTTGTAGGAGTCAAATGAATTTGGATTTTTTTCTGGAAGAGCCTTATGAAAAGAATTAGGTGTCATTTGAACTTCAGGACAGCTTTGGTGCTGTTGCATGAGACGTCCTTGTAAGTCTGTGGCAGCATGGGCACAAATGATTTCCCTTCCCTGGGTGTGTCAGGGATTGGATAAATGTTCTTAGGGACTGGCTGTTCGTGGTTGGAATTAAACACGGCTTGAGCTGGGGTGCCTGGCTCTGTCTGGAGTTGAGGTCAAGAGGAGCAGGAAATCCTTCTCCCAGGAGTGACACAGCCTGTGTGAGGAGGTTGGGAAGTCCTTGTTGTGGGACACCTTTAGGAGCATGTATCATTCCAGGTGGCTTCAGCTGAGTTAGAGCAGGAGGTGGAGCAGATGAGTTCTTATTTTCTGTTGTGACCTTCCCTAGCTCGCTCTTTCCTCTCCTACAGCTTGGTTTCCTTCAGACTTCTCATTCTCCTGCTTTTATTGATTTGATCTTTAATCTCCCCTTCTGAATGTGTCTAATCCTCACTTTTGGAACCACCCATCCATATTCCAGCATTCTTGCTCAACCAGTTCCTCTCCTGGGTCCTTTTCCATCCCCCTCTCTCTTCTGTGTGTGTCACCAAAAACATTGGGCTACTGCAGCTCCCGAGGCCGCTGCAGACTCTTAACGTGGAAGAAGCAGCGTTGTTCTGACATGGCTCGGATATTTTGGCTGAAACTCTAATTTTACTTTATTTTTGAAAATTCATCTGGCAGCAGGTTCCAAGCTGGGACTCTCGAGCCTGAGTTGTTACAGCTTTTCCTCGTTGAAGATGGGGCTTCTCCTGGGAAGCAGCAAATGGCCTCGACAGGGGGCCGTGCTCCGAGCCCCTGAGTGGGTTTTGCTGCTCTCTGTGGCCCTGGAGATGCTGCTGCTGCTGCTCCCGGTGGTGTTTGCAGTGCTCCCAGCCCCGCGTGAAGCACGAGGCCGCACCTGGCGGGGGATGAAAGCGCCGCTGCTGCCCAGGGCTGCTCGCACACAATGAGCCTGGCTGGCCCCTTGGCACGGGCAGCCTTTTTCCTTGAATGGTTCAAGCAGTAAAATAACTGTTCAACATTTGTCTTCTCAATTATGTGGATTTTTCCACAGTTAGTCAATCCCTACCTCACCCACCCCGCGCTGGGGAGGGGGAAGCCATCTCCCTGCATCTGTCTGGGGGGGACCAGAGCTGCTGGAGAAATGAGTTTCCAACTTCTTTAAGCCTTTCAGGATTTTTTGATAAGAGTTACAGTCTTAAACATCTTCTTTGTTAAGCCTTGTCTTTAGTTTCCTAACGGAGAGCTCTGGTAGAAGCCTCAACCTTTAGCACATGAGAGTTTCCCATCTGCTTCTTCAGGCGTTTGATTTAAACTGTTTAAAAAGAAAACAAATCCTAACTGTAATTGTAGATATTTCAAAACGCTGATGATTTTTTTCCATGTTAATTTAGCTTTTCCTCCGTTCAAGAAAATCTCGAGACCAGGGAGAGGGGATTTATTTTCCCAGCCTGCTTTCCTGCTTTCTTAGGATGTCTGTCGTGTGTCATAAAGGAGCAGGAAGGGACAAACCCAGCCTGTTCTCCTTTACAGCCCCTTTTTGGTAGATCCCTACCTGTCTGGGAGCAACTGGAATTCTATATCCTGACCTTACAGTCGCTGCTTGTGGAAAAGAAAGGCAGGGGATAAATGGCCCTGTGCAGAACAGCCTTTGCTAGAGGATCTAGGAAAATGTTATGTGAGTTTCTGTATAGTTTTATTTATTTTACCCTCATAGATACACCAAGGTGTTCTACCTTACTCATTCTCCTCTGGTTTTTGGCTGAATCAAGGAAGGTTTTAAGGTTTGAGACAGGATCCCAAATGCTTCCTCTCTGCCCTGATCTGGTGTTCACTGAGCAGGACACAGCTGCTTCAGCGTTTTCACATGGTGACATTTCCCTGTCTCTGGGCAGTGTTTTATTCTCGAATCCTTAAGCACCACTTAGGCTAAAAATAATGTTTTATTTTAAAATATTTGCTATTTGTGGCAGTGAAATACAGCTTGAGCGTTTCTACTTCAGTGTATACGTTAAAGACTCTGACTTCAGTGCTTCCTCTGTGCCTTCCCCTTCTTGGAGGGTTTTTCCAGGTTTTATGGGGGGAAGGAGGAGGTGGCTGCTCGGTCCCACATCCCTGGAGAAGCTGCTTGCCCAGACATTACTGGAGAGGAGGTGATGTCCAGGCTTTAAAGGGAGTCATGCTTGGTGGGAACCAGATGCTCCTGCGTCATGGTGATTTCGGTCAGGGCTGGTGGGCACTTAATGGCCTTTTAATAGATTTCCCAGAAAACCTGTAGGGCTGGAAGCTGCACGGTTACAACGCAGGGGAGAATAAGAAAACCACGTTTCTGGGCACGTTGTGCTCATGAGGTATTGCTGGAATCTGAGGAGTGCTTTGAACTGGGCTTACTCAGCCCGAGCCCCAGCTCAGGGCTCTCCAGCACATTCTCCTGGTTTTCCCATTACCTCCAAGTGCGTGTCCAGCTCATCTCTCCTCCCATCTCTTCTCCCATCTCTCCTGTTCTCCTGGACACTGAGCACAGTGTATTGCTGCTCTGACTCTTATGGCCAGTCCTCTGGAGATGATGGCTTACCATGCCCAAAATGCCTGGTGTGGAATTGTTCCCCATCAGGCTGGTGTCCAGCACAACTCACAGTTCCAATTTGTTGATCCCGAGAAGTTGGACTTGTGGTGAGGCAGCAGAACCAATTCCTAGGTGCAGCACTGGGGTGGATTTATCACGTAATTTTAAAGTGTTCAGTTTAAAGAAGGTTCAAATGCCAGTTGTGCCCACAGTGTTTGTGGGAGCTGATTTTTCGTGGGGGGGGTTTTGGCCTGTGCTGTGTCAGACCTTTTTGTTTAATGCCAGGGTCATGGCAGCTTGATGAGGCAGAGGGAAAGCTGGGAGCAGTTGCTTCCTCAAAGCTGTGTTTCAGTCAGAAATGTAATTAATGTGACATAAACATGGCATTCCTTTAAAGTGGTCAAGGTGATATCTTGGAGCATCACTTAGAAACTGATCAAATCATTATGCTGTAACTATTATTATAAATTAAAGTAACTTCCTTGCAAGCTTGAGTGTAACCTTTTTGTTTGAATTGCTGATGAATTAAATGTGTTTCGTCCCTCTGCATCCCAAACCAGCTGAGCTGATGTGGGCATTACCCTGTTGATGCCACGCATTGTGAAAAATATTCTGCCTTTCTGCCTGACTCCTGTCCTTTCCTATGATCCCAGTGAGCTCTGGGAGCAAGTGGGATGTGCTCGTTGTTCCCAGTGAGCTGCAGCTTCCAGACATCAATAACTGGAATAATCCTCCAGCACAACAGTAGTGCAAGTCTTGGATGTGGAAGCAGACAAAATTCCACTTTGCTTTCTCCCACCAGTTTTACAGGAAACGCTTCAGCATGAAGGGAATAAATCACACAAGGTCCCATAATGTGAAGTGTCTGGCACCAGAGTGCAGGGGCACAATCAAATCTGGCTTTTGGCTGCGTGGATCACATTGTCCTGAAACAGCTCCAGGGGTGTTTGATCTCAGCATTTTGTTGGAAATTCTCTTACAGGACCAAGTTTGCTGAAAAATTCTGGTTTGGGGCCAGTCTTTAGTCTGAAACATCTGGGCCTGGCAGCTTTTTCCAGGCTCGGGGTAGGAATTCAAGCGATACCTTTGTGATAAAAAGTGATGGATTTGGCTCTGAGATAGCAAGGCCACAGTTCCCAGTTTGGAGCAGGATCCCCTGGGCTGGGCTGGGGACCAGGGACCCCGGGGTGCTGAGCTGAACCTGTTCCTCCAGGTGTGAGCACAAATGCTGAAGGGAATATTGGCTTCCAGTCCTGCCAGGATTTCAGAAGGTAGGGTTTGGTCTGGTTTGGGCAAATCATACCGAAAAATAAGGTAGTATTTGGTATAAACTGCCCAAATGTGTGTTCTGTATAACCCTGAGCTTTGTGTTCGTAGTGCTGGGTTGGAGCAGGAGAGCAGCACCACGAGACAGCCCCGTCCCGGTGACAAAGCCCCAGATCTGTGTCAGCACTGGTGTTGTGGTGCCCTGCAGCAGCACTGGGAGGAGGGGTCAGGATCCAGCTCCTCCTCCTTTGTGGGGCAAAGAAGAACTTTTGGGGGTGGAGGGAAGATTCTTGGTTCTCACTGGTTGGTTGCCATGGGCTTTGCTGTGTTTGTCACTTTGTGTGAGAGAATCAGAGTGGGAAACATGGTGATTTGGCAGGAAACCTAGAAATTATTTATTTCACTGTGTTGAAACCGTTTTAAATTACTTTTGTGTTGCAGAGGTGTGTTATCTCTGCTGTAGCATCGACAGGTAGTGGTGGAGGGGACTGATGTGGGAGGGTCCTTGGCTTGAGGAAAAATCCATCAGGACTTGGCTGAGCTCGGGAATCTCCTGGGGGATGCTCCAGCAGAGACCTGTCCGTTTGTCTGCTTCGTTTTCTCCAGATGACATTTCCCTGAGCAAGCTGTGCTTGGGCCTGCAGGGGTGAGCAGGACCTTTCCTTGCTCCTGGCTCTGGAGGCTGGGACAGTGTGGAGCAGGGAGAGGGAGAGCAGGAGGTGCCTGCTGGCTCTGGGGCGTTCAGTGGGACAGGGAGGGATCATTCCAGGCAGGGACAGTGCCCCAGGCAGGCTGGGGACTCGGAGGGCATCTCCTAATTTTGGTGTTCCTTGCCTCTCAGACTCGTGCATCCCCACGGGATCTGGCGTTAATAACCCTGTCATCTGCCCTTATTTTGGAATATGAACGTTTCCCACATCCCTGTGTTACCCAGTTGCTGTGCAACAGGGTGTGGGTATCACATTGCTGCAGTTGGGTTCTCAGCCAGTGTTTGCAGATAACGTGGGGTCTTGCCAAGGAAAATTAGCAGTGTGAATTGAACTCTGAAGTGGCCTTCCGAAACGTGATATTTGAAATGAATAGAAAATCAGATAAGCTGGGAGGAAAGCTTCCTTCTGCTCGAGCTTAGGACATGGGCAGCTTTATATGTACTCATTGTAAAAAGGTATTTTCACTTGGAAATTATTATTAGGACCAAGCTGTGTCAGAGCACCAGCCTGGGGAAGATTCCAGCATGGCACACATTCGTGTGCTAATTAGCATAGTTCTGGGTTTTGGGGTTGGATTGTGATTTTCTGGTGCTGGTGCATCTGGGTGGCAGCTGGGGTCAGTGCTGGGTTTTCCAGCTGTTCCGTGTCACTGATCACAGGTCACTGTAGTGGTGCTCAGACTTGAACTGGAGCCTGTTGAGCTGCATGTGGTTCTTTCCTCTGGTTCAGCTGCTGTGACTTCCCTTCGTACAGAAAACCCCCATTTGATGCTTTGTTACAGCAGGAGCTGCAATAGTTCTGCTCCTGGCTAATGTGGGTGGTGTGTTTTCAGTGAAAGGAAAGTGACTTTCATAGCTGGAGACCCCAGGACTTTTGTGAGGGAAGGGCTGAGGGTTTGAGTGTAAAATCAGTGTATTCCTCCCTTGTGTTCCAGGCCAGCCTTCGCCCTCCGTGGCTGGGGTGTGCTGCTAAACCTCCCTGAGCACTCGGACCAGGTTCTGTCTCTGGGCGTGTGCTGGGGAAAGGACAGCAGGGGTTGAACCCAGTTCTGCACTGGCCCGTGTCAGTGTGCAGGGCAGAACACCTCTGAGCTGTGCCCCACGTGCAGGGAGATGTTGGAGAGGTTTCTGTTTCACTTGCTGGCATGAGAGAACGCTCTGAAATGGGAATAACCCCCACATCTGCCCTGTGCTTCCTCCCCAGCTCTGTGTCCAGCTGGAATTCCTGTTGGAAGGGAATGGCAGGAGGTTTTATTGAGTGAGGGGAGGCTGCATCCCTCAGAAGCAAACAAAGCAAAAAGACAACAATCACATCTGATTTCAAAGAAATCTTAGAGCTTTGTTGTAAGCATAAGGCAGATTTCTCACTCTGCTTTCTGCTGGGTATTCACAGTGCAAGTGTGATGGCAAAGTACCCTGAACAGCTGTGTCTCTACGTGGTTTTATTCTGAAGGTAAAAATTGTTCTTCAGTCCCTGCTGGAAGGGGAAACTTTCAGATTTCTGTGATTAATGGAGGAAAAACCCATTGATACAGGGGCTGGGGAGCCTTTTAAACAGAGCACGTGCCAGGTTTGCTCTGCTTCAGGCTTTCAACTGGTGCAGGATACCAAGCCAAATTAATGTATTTTCTGGTATGTGTGGAGTTTTCCCTGGTTGGTATTTATTAAAGCTGGTCATATTTGGCTTTTTATCATAATCTGTGTGTATTTGATGTGCAGCAGAGTTGAAGGAGGAGGAACATTCCTGGCTGCAAGTGCAGATGTGGGCCTGGCCCTGTCAGACACCTCCAGGGATCACCTGTCTGGGAAGGCAAATCCAGTCCCATGCACAAAATGCCCAGGAACTTTTTCCTGCTGTCCAAGTCCTGGTGGACACTTGGTACCATCACCCTCCTGGCTAAGAGGACCTTAATTAGATCTCAATCAATGTTTGCTGGAAGGTGCTCAGCTCTTCTGCAGGACTTGGGGACTCCTGGTCTGTGAGAGCTCATCAAGAGACCTTGTTGGAGTGAGGGCAGAGGGAAGGGGAGTGGGACCTCGGCATTTCTGTGGCCTGGCTTCTCCTCCAGCTCCTTAACATCACCCACACTGTGACATGGTGACAGCTGAACAGCTTATCCCCTGAAGTTAGCAGGAAGATTAAGGAAAACTCTCATTTCAGAGTTGCCAGGAGCCTTTATAAGGGATGTATTTTAAACAAGCCTCCCAGTAGTGTTTGAAGAAATTGGAAGGGGAAAACCAGTTTTAACAGGGATTAAATAGAGCAGCTGGGTATTAAAGGCAGCAGATCTTGTCTGCCTAAATCATCCAAATGTACAGACATCGCCAAACACAAACACAGCCAAACCCCCATCCTTCAGTTTAGGATAAAAACATGTCATAAACTGACTGGCACTGCTGGCTTCAGTGAGAGGTTTGGTTTTTGAAAGGGGGAAGCTCTCCAAAAGCTCTCACTAACAGTTATTGTGTGAAAATCAACCACAGACACTGCACAGTTCTGGTCCTGCCCAGCTGTCCTTGGTAACTTGGGCTGTCCGTGGCTGCTCCGCTGAAGCTCCCATCACATCCTCTGGTGTTTCTGGATCAAAGGGATGGTGAGAAACACTGAATTCTCCAAATCTAGCTTTGTTCAGGAGATCTTGGGTAAAATGTGTCATTGCTGGCAGCAGCTCTTTCTGCCTGAAGCTGCAAACTGATGAGCTGCTGACACAGCCAAAGCTGTCCCCAGTGCTGCAGCAGCCACTGGGTTTGTGTTCCCTCCTGCAGAGGATGCTCTTCCTCTTGTTCCCACCAGTAAAAAAGGGTTTTAGCACCGGCTGAGGGAGTTGGGAGTCGAGCTGGTGGTGGCTGCTGTGAGCGTGTGGTGACTCCCGTGTGGTGCGCAGGGGCTCAGAGGGGTCCCTGGATTTGGTGCTCCCTGGTGCTGTTCCCATGCACTCTGCTCTCCTGGTCTGCTCTGGGGGTTGGAAGACTCCCTCCTTCTGGAAAAAAAGGGGGAGGAGTGGAGGAAGAGAAATGCAGCAATTTAATGTGCTTCAGTGTTCCTGCGTGTCCTTCCCCACATCCTAAACATGAAAAATATCAGTGAGTTTCCCTTTGGCCCTGGGGGAAGAGAAAGGAGTCTCCAGCTGGAATTCAGGAAGGTCTGCTGGAGGAAGGAGCAGTGTCATGGGCTTGGGGTGATCTCTCTGGAGCACAAGTGCTGTGCTGAGAGTGAACAGCCGGTTCATGCACACTTAAACTGTCCTGAACCACCACCCTCCCCAGCATTTCTTCATCCCCTCCACGTGGGAGAGAAGCACAGGAAAAACAAAACGTTGGAAAAGGAGAGTTAGAAATCCAAAGGTACATTTTGTCCTTTGTGAAAAGAAGGCACTGCTTTTCTGCTTGCTTTTAGTATTGCCTGAAATAATGGCTGTGTTTTATTTTCAAGGTGCTTTTTGAACATGGGGTCAGCAGTAAGGCTGGATGATGCCGCAGTCCTGTGCCTGGCAGTGATGCTGTTTCAGAGGAATGTGTTTTTCCCCTCTTAGACTTCTCCTTCAGACAATTGCCCAACTGTTTGAAAAAAGGTAGTGCTGCCTGAGGGGAGGAGGAGGAGGTGGAAGTGTTCCTGCCCAACCGCGGCGCTGCGCACCAGGCAAGCCTCGGCAGGTGGAGCACATCCAGCTCCTCCTGATGAAGTCTCTCCCCTCTGGCCTTGTCCTGGGAGAGGGTACCAGGTTCCTGGGGCTGTTTCTCCATCCCAGCAGGGAGATGCACTGGTACCCCTCGGGTGTGTTTTGCAGGGTGCTGAGCCCAGGTTTTGGCGCTGCTGTAGCATCCGTGTCTGTCCCTGCTGCTGAGACTCGGCTCCTCCAAAAGGGTGGCTCTGCTCATTTGGTTCTCCTGCTCCTGCAAACAGCCCTGAGTGTTTGAGTTTCTCCTTAAGTTCTGACACTCACTGGTGGACTCTTCTCCAGTGTGAGAATGCAGTAAAGGAAATAAGGGAAGGACTAAAGTTCTGCATCCATGTCTCTCTTGAGATTCTCTCGGCTCAAGGTGCTTCTGCTGATGGGGAGGAAGAGACATTGACCATGCAATTCACAGTTATTCCTGCCCCTTTTGGGCAGGAACACCGAGCTCCTGGGGGTTGTGCCTGAGTTTCCTTGGAGAAGCTGTCCTGAAGCTGTTCCTGTGCTGAGTGTGGTCCCTTTGTGCTGAGGTTCCCAAGGACGGTGTTGGACCCGTTTGGCTCCTCATTGTGCTTGCTGCCCCATTTCTCTTGCATTTCGCTGATTTATTTTAGTTGTCTCCCCACTTGTGCTCACTTGTCACAGTAAGGGGGAAGCTGGTATTTTAATTTTCCCTGGATATGAGTTCCTTTCATGGCACTCGTGTAGTCGATGGCATTAATAAAACACGTGTGCGTCCTCTCCATTTCTCCTGGAGAACAAGAGAAAAAAGCCTTCTGTGGGTTTCTGCATTCAGTAACCAAAACCCCTCTTAGCAAACAGCTCTGGCTCTTGGGTTTGCTGTTTTCAGCTGTTGAATTCCTTGCAGGAATAAGACAGGCAGGGCTCTGCCCGTGTTGGCTCCAGGAGCCTGCCGTGCTCACGGCACCGAGCGTGGCACCAGCGCCGAGCAGCCCCTGGTGCCTGCAGGCCAGGCAGCTCCTCCCGGCGTGCTGAGCCCTGGATGGGCTGCAAGAGGTGAATTCCTTGCCGAGTGCTCTCGGTGTGCACAGGAAGGGGAGGCTGCCCTGGAAGCGGGGCCGGCGGATCCCGGCGCGCTGCATTCCTCCAGCTACTCCCCATGGGCGCTGGTGGGATGATGGATATCTCAGCATCTTTGTTCTTTGTTTTCCTTCTAACACTGGCAGAGCTTAAATCACAGCAAGAGAGGGCTTGACACTCCTCCAGTTACACAAACAAGCGGTGCTGGGCTCAGCAGAGATGAACAGCGCGTGGCGGGAGAGCCGAGGCAGAGCTCGGCTGCCGCTCCTCGGGAAGGGTCTCTCTGGGAGTCACGGCTGTGGCAGGGGCGTTGGGCTGGGAGCTGCTGCAGAAATGGGGATGTGACTGCAGGGCCTGGGATGCTTTCCAGTAACAGCCTCACGAGGAGCTTATCACTGTGTGGCGTTTGGGATGGATCCTGAGAAAATATACTGTGTGTTGTCAGACACTTCACTAAAAGAAAATAGAAGCTGTTGGCTTACCTTTGTGCTTCTGCTGGTTCCTTCTCTTAAAATAATAAGTCTCAGGGCAATATTAATTTGTTCCAGCTTCCATGCAGCAATCCCCCGTCCCCCAAACCTCAACAAGAATAAATACGACTGCGTAGGTGCAGCTTCACCAGAGGAGGAGATCTCAAGTTGCACGTTAATGTCAGCTTCTCAGCAGTAGCATGTGAATTTAGAGGAATCCAAGCTGTGGTATCAAAGGTGCTCTCTCCTGTACACCCAGGAGCAGCTCTGTTGTGGCTGCCATCGAGTAGTTGTGGTCTGGTGGTCGCATTCCTGGCTTGCCCAAGGACTCACTGTGTGGTTCTGGGCAGGGTTCTCTACCTTGCCCTCTGTTTCCAGGCCCCCCAAAAAGGTATTTCCCCTGTGGTGGTGCTGGTGAACCTGAGCTGCTCTTCTCTGAAAGCTGATTTGCTGAAAGCCATGGCATCTTTGATGTGCCACGAGATTCCTCTTGCCAGATCCTTCATCTTTTCTTCAGCGTGGTTCAGGTCCTGGTGTGATGAGGGTGGAGTTCCTGCAATGTTGGGAGGATGAAGCCCTGAGTTTGCTTTTGATCCATTGAGCTGCAGCAATGGACTGACCACGTCCTGAGCTCGTCCCAACCCTGACCTGATCTTTGTGGGTTTGATGGGGAGAGGAGCTGAGGTGGAGCAGGTGACAGTCGTGCCTGAGGCTGAGACAAGTCACTGCAGCTGGACACAGCTTTGTGAAAAATACTCTGAACTTGCTGGTTCTTGTTTCAGGAGAATAAATTGGAGGGGGAGAAGGTCTGGAGAAGAAGTGAGGGCTGTGGAGGTCAATGGGAAAGCACAGAGAGGACTCTGGTGTCTGGGCTGTGCAGTCTGGCCAGCTGGGGATGGATTGGAGATAATGGTTTGCTTTCTGTTCGTGTTTTGGCAGTAAAATATTGGGGAGGGAAAAAACTAGTGAAGCTAAGGAGGATATTGGTTCAAGAAAAAATGGGAATGAATTGGCCATAAATAGTACAGATGAGAAAATTACTTTTCTTTTTTAACTGAGAGATGAGAAATTCCAAAGGAGCTTCCAGAAAAAATGGGCAAAAATTATCCGTTTTTGAGGTGGAGTTCAGTTTAGTAAAAAGTTTGTGGCTTGATATGGAGGGAACTGGCCTGGATCTGCAGATATTTCTGGGGTTTCTATCTGTGAATATGTGCTGCTATTTCAGAGTAATGAAACCAGCTAAACTGTGTTTGAAACTGATTATTTAATGTATAATACACCAACAATGAAAAACCAGCTGTATTTTGAACCCAGAGAGTGGCAAACCCAAGTATCAATTATTTTCATTCTTTCATTCTATTGAAAGATCTGATTATCAAAAAATTACCAGAAAATCTCTGTGTATTCTGAGAAGGCCACTGGGTTGTGTAAGGCACAAAGATGCATCCAGGGAAGGAACCTGCAGCCCAAAAAAAAATCTGCCCAGTCTGGTCAGCAGCACTGGGGGAGTGAGGGAGATTACCATTAGTAATTTCTGACCTTCATGGGCGTACATTATGCTGCTAATTTTTTCCTGCTGCTGAATTCATGTCAATGTTGAAAGTATAAACAATCCCCTGAATAAAATTGTGTTTGGTTTGCCTTGTCCCACGGATTAACAAATCTGATTACTGCATTTAAATTTAATGCCCCAAAAATTCCCTAAATGAGTGATTCAGTGTGAGGCCATGAGCAGATGTAATTATCTATGAAAACTAATGAATCATGTCGTTAGGAGAGTTCTCCTTGCAGCTGCCTCCAATTAATCCGTCCGTCAATGCTGGGAGTAACGACGTCGTAATCCCAGGGTAAGGTACTGCCACATCTCTGCTCTCCCCTGGCCTCTGCAGCAGCCACTCTGAGGCAGGAGGAATCTTCCCTCACTTTCGGGTTGTATTTTTGGAAAGTGCAAAGCACTGAGAGCGTGTTTTGCCAGTACTCGTGTGGTGGAGTGGTGTTTGATTTGACTGCATCCCTTTCATCTTTCCCTAAACAGCGAAGCCTTTACAGAAGTGACTTTTGGGGAGGGTTCAAAGCCTTTCCCTGCTGATTCTGTCTGTCAGTGTTCTGAGCTGGGATCAGGGCGTTCACGTGGGAGGCTTCTGCTGAGCAGCCCCTTTTTCTGTGCAAGGCAAGTCATAGTTTGCTCAGGGGACTCCGGTACTACAGGAGTGGAACAAGGAGCTTTTCTCCTCTCCAGATAAGTGACAGAGGATGTTGAGTCTTTGACAAACAGCTCAAATGTCCTGGAAACAGCTGAGTGAAAGGAGTTAAGTACTAAAGGAGGCCTCCAAAAGCCTGGGGAGGAGGGATTTCCTCTTGCCCGAGTTCCAGTGTTTTGGTGCCCACGTGGCCCTGTGGAGCTGGTCCTTGCCTCTCCACCCCGTCAATGTGCTCAGTAATTATTTTCACGTTCATTATTTTGTCTGTCAATAACCAAAGCTTTCCCAGGCTGGGGGTAATGTAACAAGGGGGTTCCATGCCAAGTGTAGGTGTGGAGCAGTGGTCAATCAGCCTCAGTTTTCTGGGCTGCTGCAGTTGGGCTGTGCACAACAAACCGAGGGATGCCCAACGCTGCTGGCAGTGCTGGAAATGTGCTTGAGTTTAACGTGTGGATGGTGGGCACCTGAGAACTGCTGAAAATGGTGAGAAAATAAGCTCCATGGGTAGTTGCAGTACAAGGATTTTGGAGGGAAGAAGGAGCGAATCCCTCGCATGGAAGGAGGGATGTGGCCCAGCTTTTCAGGGTTAGTGGGGACAAAGACCATGGCTGCAGGAAGTCTTTTCCCACATCGTGTTCCCAGTCTCCGTGGATGTGGGAGCTGGATAAAGGGGTGTGGGGTGAGGACCTGTGCAGGAGGAGAGGGGGGTGTGTGCCTGAGTCCCCTCCCTGCGGAGAGGGAAGGGCAGGCTCAGCGCGGGAGCTGCTCGTGCCTGACCAGAGCCCAGGCAGGAGTTTTGTTGTTGCAGGGAGCCCGACTCATTTGCAGTGGTTACCCCTGCTAGAGCAGCACTGGCTGGTTCCTTGTACAAATGGAGCTCCTGCTGGGAGCGGAGTCGTTCCACCTCAGGCTCACAATAACGTTGGCTCTGTCCCGCCTTGTGGATGTATTGATGGGATCTCCTGCGAGCACAGCCTTGCTTAGAACCAGGATTAAGAGGGAAACCGAGCAGATTGCAGGGTATTAACAACTTGTTCGCATTCCTGGGGTGGAGGGAAGGGACGCAGAAGTTGGGCTGCTGCGATTCTTGGTGAGGAATGTTTGCTTTGTGGTGCTGCTGGACAGGCACGGTCCCAGCACAGCATTTGAGGCATGAGGCATCTGTCAGGCTTTGGGACACCTGTAATTGCAATTAGCAGCAAGCAAACAAAAAGTCACGGGGCTGGAGGAAGGGGGGGAGAGTTGGAGGGGACGTGATGGAGTGGGGAGGTGGATGTGAGCGGCGTGGCCTCTCCTCAGCACGGGGAGCGTTCTTAAAACACCCGAGTTCGTTTTCAGTCTGTCCTGGTGATCAAAGCCAGACAAAATGGGATTTTCCTGTGCACTTTGGGGGACTTCCTATAAAAGGACTGCGTGAGGTTTGTTTATGAAAGTGCAAACCTGGAGAATTGCAGGGAGCAGGAGTTGACAAAGGAGCGGCAATTTCTGCTTTTCCCAGTGAGAGTGCGCTCGCAGATACACGGACGGTGTGACCCCAAAAACACCCGGAGCCGCTGTGCACGGAGAGGGAGCTGGTTTGTTGTACCACCTGTACTGCACTGTGTTCTCTTAGCTGTTTTAATAGCTAATTAATCTTGATTTGCTTGGATTTAAGAGGTTTTTTTTCTCTTTTGGCACATATGTGCAGCCTATTATATCATAAATCCCACACATTTCAGCAGATGTCATCCTGATTGTTCCCTACAGCACAGCATCCTACTAGGGAAACATTCAAGGTCAGGAACTTGGATTCTTTAACCACTGTATTCGAGGAAGCCGATTTATTGTTCTGTCGCAGCAGAACGGGGTAATTTCTTTTGGACCTATATCACATTGGCAGCCAATCTGGAGAGGTCAGAATTGCCTCAACGCTGGAGGGTTTGTGGGTACATTAATCTGTCTTAATAAATTAACTGTTGCACCCCACAGATGCCAGCACAGGGCATTTCGGAGTATTTAGTGCTTTTATATTCCTCTAGAAGCAGGAATTATTTTTGTGCACTCAGTGTTTCACCTGGCTCTCCCATCCTAAAATCAATACAAGTATTCCTTGTCCTATTTCCTTGTGTCTCTTGAAGGGTTTGAAGGAGTTTGCTTGGGGCTGGAGGAAGTGACCTTCGTATCAAATAATCCTGACGTGGCGAGTTGGGGCTTTGGGTAGCTTTCTTGTGGCTATTTGTGCTGTGAAAGCTGAATAAAAAATTTGCAACCGAAAGTCTTAAAAAGTGAATTAGGTAAGTGTTGACTGCAAAGAGCCATTAGCGTGTCCTCAGCGTGGGATGTGCCTTGTTTTTCCTTGCTGCTTAATGTATAGCTGTGTCTGACCTTCTCCCCGGGTTTTTTTGGTGGGCCTGTGAAGGAGATGTCAGGAGGAAAATGTGAATTAAAACATCTTGCATAAGGGAATGACTTTCCTGCTCTTCTCCAAAAGGGAAAAACCCCTGAAAATAAACAAAGATGGAGAATCCTCTCTTAGTTTGCCGTCTCTAATACTTCTAGTTCCTGTTTCCTCTTGCTTCAGTTGCAGTACTGTGATTTTTTCAGGTGTGTGTGGTGCTGGGGCAGTGTGTCCGTGTGTCCTGCTCCGTGTCCCTGCAGGAGCTCTGGAGGTGCTGTCACTGCCTGGCTGCTCCGAGCAGCATCACACCAGAGCTGGGTTCTGTGTAAAACTCCTTCAGCCCCAACAGCTGAGTGTTCCCTGAGGTGGGATTCCCTTCCCAGGTAAAACAGAGCTTATCTCAGATGTTTTGTTAAGTTTAAGTAGCTAAGCCAAACTTTGTAGACATTCCAGTTCTCAAATCTCTCTGTGGTTCGAGCTCAGAAGCTTTTTATTTCCTTTCTCAGAAATCTTTGGGGTGTTCTTTCTTCCTTACAGTCTGTATCAGGTTTTTCGAGTACTTAGTGCTGATCAATGGTTTTATGACCAGGAATTGCTGGGCTTTAGGGCTCCTGACAAGCTCCTGGGCGGTGCCTGGGTGCAGAGCCTGTTGTACAGCACAGCCCTTTCACAAGCAGAGTGGGCTTGTGGTCATGTTGACAGCTTGACACTGCCATGGCAGTGATTTGTTAAAGCTTCCTCAAACACCCCTGTGAGCAGAGCAGACAAAAGGGAGGCATGGGCAGGACCTCCCGGAACGAATTGGGATTTGAGAGGAGGCTGGGTTGAGAGATCACTGCGGATGCTGGAGCCAAGAGAGGCGCTTGGCACCAGGGTCACGATGCTTGTGCAACAGAGAGGCTTGATTCATCTAAATGTAGTGTTGCAAAACATACTTCTGAGCACTTGGTTTATCCTGTAGCAAACTATAGGAGGAGAGAGAAATCTTAATGGGAGAGGGGAGAGAATACCGGCAGTGTAGGCCGGGAGGAGCCTTAGTAAAGGTGGGAGCTTTAGCAGGGGCTCCTGAAGTGGAAACAGAGCTCTGAAGTGTTGAGAGTAGAGCAGTCCTGGGCACTGGTGGGTGCAGGAGGGCAAGAGATGGCTGTGCCCAGCCTGGGGAGCTCTGAGTGCTGCTGGCACAGCTCCCTGCCCTGCAGAGCCTGGCTGCTCTTTGCTCAGGGTGACGAGGACTCGCTGGGAGTCAGAGCTGGGATCTGATCTCTTGTGAGCTGTGAGTGGCTGCAAATACGACATTAATGGCACGAGCACAGGCAGAGCTCTGGCAGGAGGGAACTGCTCTGGGAAGCACGACATCAGGGTTTGAATTAAAAGTGTGATAAGCATGCACAGCGTTCTGCACGAGTTTTGAAGATTTTCTGACACAGATGCATCAGTCCTACAAGTACGTGACCCACTGTCACAGACCAGCACCAGTGTCCTTGGTTGCAGGGAGACTCGGGGTTAGAAGGCACCCAGGCAGGAAAACTGATTTAATACAGAGTGGATCTGTGCTGGGGTCAGAGGATCAAGTGCCATCAGCTCCTTTCCTGGCCTGGAAAGTGCTAAATTCTGTTAGTGTCCTAAATTCATGGGGCCTGAGATCTGGTAGGCGAAGGTGAGTGGAAGGAGAAGTGCTCCAAGTAAACCAAAATACTCCCATTTTTTAAAAATAAAAAGGCTTGTGAAGAGAGGGAAAAAAGATGCGTCAGGGTGTAGTTTGTAAGAGTGGGTGTTGCTGTGTCCTCACGGGAGCTGAGCTGGGCTTTGGTGTGTCTGCAGGGAACAGGAGGGACCCAGAGGGGGAAGAAGCTGTAGCTGGGCACAGGCAGCCAAGGGCAGCACCCTCTGTGTGTGATCCTCGGGAGGCTGCTGAGCTCCAGGGAAATGGCCAGCCCTGAAGGAAAGCAGCAGTCTGATGGGCTGTGTTCTGCCTGTGGGAGTCGGTGCTCCTGGGGCTCTTCCCCAGTTAATTGTTCCCCTTGCAGGAGAGAAGCTTTGGGGTGAGCTGGTTGCAGTTTTCTGGTACCTGAAGGGAGCCAACAGGAAAGATGAGGAGTGATGATTTCTGAGGGCTGGAGGGACAGGACAAGGGGGAATGGCTCCCACTGCCAGAGGGCAGGGCTGGATGGGATACTGGGAAGGAATTGTTCCCTGTGAGGGTGGGCAGGCCCTGGCACAGGGTGCCCAGAGCAGCTGGGGCTGCCCCTGGATCCCTGGCAGTGCCCAAGGCCAGGATGGACATTGGGGCTGGGAGCAGCCTGGGACAGTGGGAGGTGTCCCTGCCATGGCAGGGCTGGGAATGGATGGGCTTTAAGGTCCCTTCCAACCCAAACCATTCTACAATTCTATGGTAATGAGCTCAATCACTGCCTCATTTCACCTGGCTGCTCCTGGTGGCAGGAGGGAGGGTGACGGGGACACTGCAATGGGGGACACTGGTCATGCCAGGCACTCATTGGCACCACAGGCACAGGGAGACCAGACATGTGGAGTGAATCACTCCGTGGTGCTGTGATGCTGTTTGAACACCCTTTTTTTGTTTGTTGAGTGCAGAACTGACAAAACGTGGCAGGGAGGGGTCTGTGCAGAACAAATCGCTGTGAATGCGGCTCCTCACACGTGGGGTGTTCCCCTGCCTGCCCTTTGTGTCCCTGGCACCTCTGCCAGCTCCTGGCTGCTCTGGGGAGCTTGCCTGGGGCTGTGTTTTCTGTAACAGCTTGCACAGATATTAATTTGAGGGAATTTACTCACTGTCCTAAAACTAAGAATGGAATAATTGCCCGTTTCCTCAGCTTCTGATGTGCAGTAGAAGATGAAGGTGCATTGCTGGTGTTCCCCAAATAATGCAGTATCACAGCACAGCCAACAAACACCGTCCCTGCAGTATCTCACCAGAGCCCCGTGACTGCAGAGGGATTTTGGGCTGATTTCGGTGCCCCAGAGTTGCTCCAGGGAGTGAAGGATTTGTGCTCTGGAGTTGCCACCTGCCCTGCCCCTCTGTGTGGGCAGTGCAAGGTGTCCCAGAACTGGTGCCCAGAAGGTCACTCAGCTCCTGCCAGCTTTAGGTTGGGATTATTGCCTGGGGCTCGTGGTTTTTACCTCCCAGATCAGTCCCAGTCTGGAGGAGCAGTGGTGGGCTCAGTCCTTGTCCCGTGCTCCCCACGGCCCCACACATTATCGGGGCTCAGCCTGCCCTGGGCATGCTCCATCCCTTGGTGGGCCAGCTCAGACACAGGGAGCACAAAGGGCAGCTCTCCTTTAAATCTCCTTCAAATCAAACTGTCCACCCTGTGTTTTCTGCTGCTGACATCCAAAGTGAGCACACCAGGATCTCTCCCATCCCTGGTTTCAGTCAGGAAGCGAGGCAGAGAGCGGCTGAGGAATAAATACTACCTCAGATGAAACTTAATCTGTTTTTAAAGAACTCCCACTGAAATAGAGGGATTTTTTGCCTTGTTTTTTAACAGTCCTCCCCTGAAAAGCCTCTCCTGGGGTGTCTCTCATCCTCACTTAATGATGTTGAGGTTTTTTTCTTTTTTATTCCAAGTTTCTGGAAGCTCCGTGGTTTTCCCTGTTACACGTTTTTAATTCAAAATGCCTCCATGAGCCTTTCCTGTTCCGAATCTCCAGAGTACTCCATGGGGGAAAATTTAAAAAATAACATGTAAGCTTTACATAATTTACTATGAGAGTAATTGGGTTTATACAGCAGTTCATAAACCTTTAGCTGGTAAAAATCAAAGTACCTTAATCTCGAAAGCAGATGGGGAGATGTCACGGTGAAGGCTTATAGAGTTTTCAAAGACAAATTGTTTAATTCCATCACTGCTAGGAAAAGAAATAGTTCTGCTGCTCGATTGAAAACAGAAACATCTCAGAAATGAGACTTTCTTCGCTTTCAAGCATTGTTAGCTTGACAACAAAGAAATCCAAAGAAGCTTGGTGGAAAGATGTGATGGGGTTCCAGTTTATGAGAAATGAAAGGCGAAAGCCTGTAAACCACATTTTACTATTCTTGGGGAATTTTCAAGTGCCTTTCCTGCGCTGCTTTCAGGCCCTGACGCTGTGTCCCAGGCATGTGTTTGGTGTGAATCAGTGAGGCATGGGATGTCTGCAGGTCATTTCCTTCTATCCACAAAGGTGGCCGGGCTGGCCACGGTCCGTGCCTAATGACGGGAGCGGTGAGTGTGGGATGCTGCTCCCAAATCCCACTTTTCAATGCAGCCAAACAGTTTGCAGGGGTGGATTGAAAGCTGGGAGCCATGCCTTGCCTGTGTAATGAAGGCTGCATTTGTACCCCCACAGTAATGCTGCTCACAGGCCAATCAGTGGTATCTGGCCAGCACATCCCCTCCCAAGTGATGGTCTTGCTTTAGTCCTAATGGACTGATGAGATCACCTCTAATTTGTGTATCAAGCTGGTTTGTATCACATCGTTCAGGAAAAAAAGAAAGGGGGTAAAAAACGCCACACAAACCCAACAAAACCCTCTTTATTTTTTTTCTCCCTTGCTGGACTTCAAAAGGTTGCATTATACCCAGTGTGCTGTGCCCTGTGAAAGCTCAGAGCCATTACCTCAGCCAATAACCAGCAGAAAACGAGCGCCTGTTTTGGTGGGGGCTCGTTTGCTCCAGAATTATGACAGTGCTGTCAGTCCAGGAGGAGATGCCTGGAGATGGTTGCTCTGGTGGCTACCTGGGCTGCTGACTCGGGCTGTGATCTGCTCTCAGCATCCACAGGTGCAGCATCATCCTCCTGTGGCCAAGGGAATGAAAGAGACTTGGAGCAGGAAGCTTGAAAAGCTGGTGGGTGACAGCACAGAAATAGCAGAGGAAGATGCTGAGGTGGCTCAGGGAGCTGATAGCAGAGTGTGGGGGGTAACAAGGTGCTCCCACACAGTGTTTTGGGTATCCAGGTACAGACACCACAGCACTTGAGTCATTGGAGAAAAGCTTGCTGTGTTTTCGTGCTCGTTGAGGAAGCAGCCAGGAGAGACTGAGTGTGGATTTAGTAGCTGTGTGTGTCAGCAGGCTGGCTGGGTCACAGGTATGCTTCTTACAGGGTGAGGGGATTTCCTGGCAGCCTTCCTGCAGCAGCAGAGCGCTGTGGTGATGCTGTTAATTCAGCAGAACTGGATGGAGCTGGTTGTGAGGAGTGTTTGTCCAGTTTTTGGAAAAAGAGGACTCAGCCACGGCGTTCAGCAGTGATGGACTCGCTCCTGGTGGGCTCAGAGCAGTGGAGACACAGGGAGCCAGAACTGAAGGGATAAAATAATCCTCAGAGCCCAGCACACAAAGCTCTGCATTGTGTTTGGGAGGGAGAGAGATTTAATAAAGTTCTTTGGTATAAAGTATAAGAAATAATGGAATTGGGCTGTTGGATATTTGGGAAGTGAGTGCTGACAGAGGAGTGAACCAAGCACAGCACTGGTGCTCAGTATCTTCTGTGCATCAGCCAGGCCTTTCTTCCAGGTTGTTCCAGAGCTGAATTAATCTCAAGTTTGTCTTTTTCCAAAACTGCTTTTCCTCTAAAGGAAACAAATCATTGGCAGAAATGGATTTCTTTTTAGCAGCTAACTTTTAAATCTAAAAACCTAACCAATATATGCTGCAATGATCAAAAAATGTTACATTAACACTTCTTTATGACCTCAGCTGAGACACTTGGTAACATGCTGTTGTCCTGGGGCAGTTTTGATACTTCTATTTTTATTATTTTTACTCTTCTACACTCTTTTGTCGCTGGATCAGTTTTGCATATTGCAGTGCTGGCATTTGGATTTCTCTTGAAATCTGGCTGGAGGAATTTAGATCTTTGGAGATTAACTTGTCCCTTTCTATCTCCTTGCTTGTGTCCCCACGCTCACGAGCAGCAGAGTGGGAGCCCAAGGGAACAGGGAGCTGGGGCTCCCAGGGACTGAGCATTCAGCTCTCACAAGGCACGTTTGGAAACCACAGTTTGCTTACAAAATCAGGGTGCTGGCTGTAGAAAATGGTGCAAAATTCAACTCTGTAAGTTGCTCTCAGTGGGCTCTTAGGTGTCTGTTTGGGATCAAACCCAGGTAAGTGATTCTGCTTCAGTCTGAGGTGTTAGATGAGGTTGGTTTGCTCTCTGAGGCAGCAGGATTCACTTCCAAAGTTGTCTTGGGGCTGCCTGCATTGTTTTGGCTCTTTATGCTGCCTTTCTTGCTGAACTGCGCCCGCAGTTAATGCTGAGTTTCGATTTCCATGACAAGTTCTCCTCTCAGAGATTTACAGCTCAGCTGCTTTGGTTTGCCAGGCTAATGCTATGGAATGCAGGTTGACAGTCCAGATGTGAAACCTTTCTCCTCGGAAAGAAAACAAAGGATTAAATGCGTTTTAAGAGGGTCTGCAAAAAATAATTTAAGGCTGAGGCCCTGAACCCAACATCTGAAGCCTTGAAATACTGCTGGGGATGTGAAACTTCAAAATCCGGACACTTGGAAGTGTGGCCAGGCTGTGAGTTCCCTGAGGCTTTTGGAGCACCTGACGCTGCCTGTCCTGGGGCTTCCCAAGGTTTTACAAAATGTCAAGTAATCAAATTGTGCACCTTCATGCAATCAGTGCAGGTTAAAGAGTGGTTTGTGTTTTGCCCCTGCTAAAAGCTGTGCAGTGTGGGGACAGCTGTGGGTGCTCACTTGGAAACCACCACGTTTCCCTGATTTTCACAGCTAAAGATAGTAGCTCATGTCTTCTGATTTGACAAACTGACAATTGTCCTGCTCCTGTTATTATTCCTGAATTATCCCTGTTTCCAGGGGGTGCGGAGGAAGGCCCAGGTGGTGCAGGTTTGTTCACCAGCATCCCCATTGCAGGGGGAAAGGTCTGACCAGGGTGCAGGGTCATGACTGAACTGGGAAAGGGTTTAATAGTGGTGTTTAATGTCCAAAACATCTTTTTTAAGAGGGAAACACAATGGCCTCAGCCAAGCCATTGAATGGGATCCTTTGTGCTCGTGAAGATTTGTACAATGCATCTACCCATGAATGCCCGCTTGGGTTTCAGAATTATTTGGGTTGGAAACAATGCAGCAAGAGTTCATTGTCCCTTCAGAAAAATGATGAAAACATCCAGAACTTTCTCCTAGCCCGTATGGGAAGAGCAAACATGAGGAGTCTGTACTAGCAGATGTCTTAAAATTGAGCTTGTAGCTTCAAAGGTAGAAAGGGCAGACCTTGCAGGGCAGGTCATGCTCAAGTTGCCTTGGGAAATATAATGGAGTTTATTGGGATTTATTAAAACTGGAGTTGTAAAGTAAAAAGCTTGTGGCTCTTTTTTTGGGACTAATAATCCTGTGGGTGTTCTCTTGTGGTCAGGCTCAGGAAGCCTCTGCAGAACAGCGACTTTGCTGTAGAAAAGGCATGTTCTGTACTCTCAGGTATTTGATATTTGTTTTGTTCAGAAAGGTCTCTGCCTTTATTCCAGGTTGTGGAACAACAGATGAGTACAAGTATGCTAAAAAACAGGTTCAACAAGTGATAGAAATGGCTTATGTTTTTCCTAGGTAAAAATCAGGAAAAAATTAAAAACCCTGGGCTAAGCCTGCCTTTTGTAGTCTCAGTGTATCTTTTTTTAAAGTGGGATGTCCTAAACGGAGCAATTAGGAAAAAACAACTTTGAGATTACACACACAGAACTAGGAGTTAATTTTTTGCCATATATATACTCATTTAAAAAAAAAAAATTACAATCTCTTTGGAAACAACGCATTTTGGCTAATAAGATGTTGTTTGGTGTTCAACTCTGGCTGCTGCAGTCAGGTCCTGTGCTCCCTTGTTCCCATGCACTGAGGGCCACCAGAGCAGTCCTGCACACAGTTGCAGGCAAAGCACAACGAGCCCCAGTAATCTCTGCAGGTTGATAAAGCCTCTGTTTGTGCAGCTTGATAAAGCAGAGGCTCGAGGTTTCCTTCCTGCGCTGGGCTTTGTCACGCTGGAGTTCAGGACTCGTGTGTGGAGATCAGAGCAGGGTTCAGGCACTCAAGGGTCCCCAGCCCGGTGGCACTGACCCCTGAGCTCCGGGCAGCTCGTGCCAGTGAATCTCTCTGGGCCCTTCCAGCAAATGGGCTGTGGAGAGGAGAAAATCACAGAGGAGCGGAGCAGCTGTGGAAGGGTTCCCTCTGGGTAACAGCCTCCCCTTGCTCTGCAGAAATCCGTGGGCACAGAGCCACCCCAAACACCAAGTGTTCAGCCACATGTGCAGAAAATCCACGGGAGGGCATGTGGAAAGTTGGCACAGCTCTTGGTGGGAGGAAGTGGGAAGAAAGAAAATCATTAGCTAAGGCTAACGGGGATGCGTAGACTCGAGGTTGTCTTATCTGTGGAAGTTCTTCTTCCACCCTTTCTGTTGTTTTAATCACTTCTGTGAGTAATCAGAACTTTTTCCATGCCTGCAGACTGGGAATGGAATATTTTTGAGCCATCAGCTCTGGAGACAGGTTTCTCTGCCTTTGGCCTGTCAGACTCCTGGGCAGGTGGCCGGGCAGGCAGGACACTGTGATGCCAGCGTGATCCAAGGAGTGCCATCACTGCAGGGCATCTAATTCCTGCCATTTGCCCAGCTCTGAACATGTTGTTAGGCGATGTATTCCTCTTGCTAATTTACTCAATTTATCACTGATTCCAGTAGAGCTTGATGAAGGATGTCAGCTGGAGATTAGTCCCAGATGCCTGGGTTGACCTTAGCTTTATCAGCTGCTTTCAATACTGTAACCATGAAGCACTTGCAAGTTCTCTGGTTCCTCCCATGATTGATAGCCCAGTTCTGGAGTGGCTTTCCTCCTCCTTTGTGATCCAAGAGGATAATGCCCTGCAGCTGTCCACAGCATGGTGCTCTTGTGGTGAGCACTCTGATGCTCTGCTGGCTCCCTCCCAACCCGAATGTTTATTAACACCGCAGTTGTGTTCTGCAGGCCTGACATCCCACTGATACACGGTTCTGCCTTTTCCTCTGCTCTAAATATCTTGAGCAGAGTGAAACAAGTCCCTTAATGCTGAGGTGGGGCTGAGGTATTTTAGGAGAGGTTTACCTGTGGATGTGCAGAGTGGACGGACAGACCAGCAGAACCTGTGGCAATCAGCTTCTAGCACTTGGCAGAGGTGTTTGGTAGATTTGAGTGGGGTTTTGGGGAACTTTCCTGGAGTTCTCAGCTCCTGTGGGTGTAAGGGGTGGGCTGGTGAGGAAGATCTGTCCTGCTGGCCTCGTGACCTCTTCTGCTGTGTTTGTCACTGGCTGTCAGCGCGTGGGAATGGGCTGCAGGGTGGCATCTCCCCAGGCTCTGTACATTAGGGTTCAGAAGGTTGTGTGGACTCCCAGTATTCAAGAAGCTGTGGGAATTCTGAGGCTCATGGCAGCCTTCCCATGATTAAGAGCCAGGACTTGACCAGTGGAATTTTTTTACCCTAAATTTTGCATCTGCTCCTGCCTGGTGTTGGGGTTCTGCAGAGAGTATTGATGGGGAACTCACCATGTTTGAGTCACTCTTTCAGACACAGCATGTAGGGTCAGGCTGCTCTGGCTGCAGGAAGGTGCTCGTTGGGTTTCTAAAGTGCATTTTCATTTAAAAAAAATGAAAAATAAACACCAAGCCCCACCTTCCTTTAAAGGGTGAGGGTGCTAGGCCATGAGCTCTGTCCTGCATTGGCCACCTCATGAAACCCTCCCGAATGTGGTGGCTGCTGGTCCTTGTGTCTGTGCCACGGCAGAGGGGCACTGGCTGCTCTGAAAATGAGTGAAACTGGAGGGACAGGAAGGCACCCTTCAGCCAGAGTCCCTGGAGTCAGCACCCATCCCTGTTCTGCTCCTCAGGCTGCAGTCCACGCTTTGGTCTCCAGTTGTGCAGGAGCACTGCTGGTCATTTTTTCCAATCTTCTTTAATCTGTGTCAAAACCAAGAGCACTCAGTCTGCAGTTGCTGAATAGTTCTCCATTGTGGGGCCGTGGCAGCAGTGAAGTGTTTCACTGGTTTGGAGCTCCTTAATGTGAGAAATGGGGGCGTTCTCATGGCTTGGAAATGGCCTTGAAGTTAACGCTTGGGGGACGGTGTGGTCCTGCTTTTTGGATTGAGTTTTCTTTCACCGGAGTAGGAATGAGTTTATACATCCTGCTCAGCCTGCTAGACATCCCAGGAATTTCAGTATTCCTTTCTTTGAAGGTGTTGGCCGTGGAGCCGGGCAGTTCTTCCCAGGCAAGCCGAACAATCCGGTGATTTTTCTCCTGAGGACAAAATGACATCAGTCATTTATAACCATCCCTTTAATCACTCTGGGGCTGGGGCTGTCTCGTGGGCACGTTTTGAGAAATGAGGTTTATTTCATTCAGAGGTGTTTGGGAAACTCCTACCAGGGCTCCCTTGTCCTGGAGGGAGCAGTGATCCATCAGTGGTGGATCCCACGTGCTCCAGGGCATCACAGGGGTGCTCAGGACCCCGTCCCAGTGCCTGGCCAGGGTTTAGGCACGATGGATGGATGGATGGATGGATGGGATTCCTGCAAGGGGGTTTTTGGCAGAACTCCTTGTGAGTAAACCCTGAGCAGGCTGTCGAGGGCATCCTCTCATTGAGGCATCAACTGTGGTTGCTCTTGCAAAAATAGATGAGAATTATTTTTTGTCTCATGGCAGGAAGATGTAGATCTGGGTTGAGGTGGCTGCAACCAGAGTAGATGAGATGCTCTCCTCACTGTTCCATTTCATGTCCACAAGGATTGGGTTACATTCCTGGGGTGGCTCCACCTTTTAGGAAGTGTAGGAACAGGAATTGCCAAGGAGATCTTAAAAGTGGCAACAGCTGCACGGAGAGTATAACACAGGGTTTTAAATTTTTTTTAAAATGTTTTTGTTTTGGTGTTGGTTGTTTTGGTTTTGGTATTTTTGTGGGGTTTTTGGTTTTCTTTGCTTTGCGAAATGGACTCGAAACCTCAGCTTAGGGTGTTCAGTAGCCAAACAATGTTTCATGGGGATTTGCTAAACCACCTTAGGAAATTGTGGCAACTGATGTGTATTTGTAATGAAAGCTGTTGATATCTATGGAAAAGGGTTGCAATGGTGTAAAAACTTGGGAAACATGAGAGTTGCTAAAAGAAAGCAGGGGTGAGTGTTACCAAAAATTTCTGAAGGCAGTATTTTAAAAAATGCTGCTTAGATTTTGGATAAAGGGAAAACAAACAAATGGGGAGTCTGAAGTAGCTTCTGTCCTTTCATTTTCTGCTGTAAGTTTGCAGAGCACAAACACATTGTAGCAGGAAAAGTGTTTTGCTTGGCAGGGATTTGTTATAGCCATGGAAGTGGCCTTCCAGCCTCCCAGTGCTCCAGGCTTTCCTAGACATGCAGATTTTATGGGTATTTTATCTATTAGCAGGATTTCCTTGCTTTTTCCCAGAGTCACGTCTGTAGGAAAATAATTTGATGACATTGTCCCTATAACTTGAAAATTTTGCTGGAAGTTTTGATAGTCTGGCCCCAAAAGCTCTGTTTGTGTTGTTGGGGCACTTGGGTTTGGGATTTGAATAAAAATGAATATTAATTACAAGTGCAGAGAGCCCAGTGGGTGCTGTGAGCTTGCAGTGCCCAGAACAGTGCCCTGGGTGCGTGGCACTGGGGACTTGAGCCACTGCTGTAAACTGGAGGCAGCTTTTTATAATTCCTACAGGAGTATTTTTGTTCTAAAGGGCTGTTTGATCTCAGGTGACTGTGCTGCTGTGCCTTAAGCACGGTGAGTAAAAGGAAGGGTCACTTGTTGGGAGCAAAGGGGAGGAACAAATGACTTTACACTCAAATACTTCCAGGGAAGGAGACTTTTATCTCCTCACAGATAGCTGGGAGAGGAAACTCCAAATGCCATATCATGTGAGTATAGTTCTTGCCTGCCTTGTATCACTGCGAGTTCTCAACACATCTGGGCTGAGAGCAGTTCCAGTAACATCCAAAAGTACTATTTTGGTTGGCACACTGGGGCTGTGGTAGATGCCAATTAGTAATGGCTCTTGGAAACAGCCTGCCTTGAAACTGTCCCTGAACCATTCCCCGGAGAAATTATTCAATTAAGTACAGCTAAAATTAATGTCCATGGGTTTTGTTCGAATCAAATAAAATAAGCAGCTGGAGAAGGGAAAACTTCTCAGTGTGTGCTTTTAAAATAACAACTCTTAACTAATAACTGTGTGAGCTGGAATTGATAGCAGTGTTTGTTTTCCCAGCGTTGCTCTGTGGCTGTGGATGAGCTGGGGAGGGCTTCCAGGGCTGATATCCTTGGATGGTTCTGTGTCACCTCCACGCAGTCTCCAACCACCATCTGCTGCTCCTGGACCTGCTTTGGAGGGGATGAGGTGTTCTGTGTTGCTTGGGGGTATCAGAGTTTGACCCAGATACAGTCAGATATTTTAGGATGGATGAATGCAGCATGGAAGGTGGTGTGTGGTGGAAGCAGTGGTCCTGGACATGTCCTTGGAGCAGGTGGTGAGGTTTTCTGTGGCAGAACAAGCAGGTTCCTCTTGTTCTGGCACGTGTTAGCCCTGAGGGTGGTGAGGGTTTGGTTGGGGGGAAGGTGTGGGCTGGTGCTGGTCATTCTGAGCTGGGTGCTGGGGCTGCTTCTCACTTGCCACAGGCAGGCAGAGGGCACAGGGCTCTGGAGCAGCTCGTTCTCCAGTCTGTGCCTTTGTCACTGCTGTCAAGAACTTGGGGGAGCAAGAGCAGTCCCTGTCCTGAAGGAGTTGCTGTTCCTCTGGAAGAATTCCTGAGGCAGAAGCTGGCATGGCCTGGAGCCTCTGTTGGGAGGAGCAGGACCTTCTGCCAGGAAAGCATCCAGTGCCTCGGGATGTGACCTGGGCATGGAGCAAGGGCTGGAGCTGTCACCAGCTGTGAGGGCAGAAGAGCTGTCCTTCCCTGCCAGCTCTCCTGGACACTGCACACAGCTCCTGCCCCGCTCCTCTGCCAGCAGGGCAGGGACGGGGAAGGGTGAGAAATGTCTTTGTGCCACCTGGACCCTATGGAGCTGCAGGGGAGGCACTGGGGGTGAGATCCCCTCTGGCCTCCCTGCAGCTCTGGCACCGCTGTGTTCACCTTCGTAACAGAAATGTTCATGTAGGAATTACAGATCCAGTGCACATCCTGACACATTCCCAGCAGGAGCCCAGAGAGAACTTCTGAACCCGCCTGTCCCCAAGGACCATCAGGATCCCTGTTAATTAAAAGAGCTAAAGAGTGAGACAGCTGGAACACGGAGGAACAAGTTGGTTTGACCCCCTGGACAAGTTTGTATTTTTTGGGTTTTTAATGCTTACAGGAAGTTCTGCCAAAGAAGAGATTAAATGTCCTCAGTTAAATTTGGGATGGTGGAGGGAGGAATCCTGGTCTTTGCTTGAAATGCAGAGCTCATCCCAGCAAGGAGTGTCGGTGTCCCAGTGTCCTGAGCAGCACCGAGCGTGGAGCACTGAGCACCACTGGGATTCGAGGTGGAGCTGAAGGAGGAGAAGCCCAGGAGTGCACTCCTGTGTTGCCTTTGGCACAGGGAGCTGCACACCTCGGAGGGGCTGCAAAATCCAGGCACGGCTGCAGCCAGGGAGAGAAATTAGGATTCCTGGCTTGTGTTTTTTACTGTGTTTTTTCTCTTTTCACTCTGCCTTGACGTTACAGCTGGCACATTGTGCCGAGGTTCTTCAGGTTTCTGATGCACTCACATTATTTGTAGTCTTCATTTCATAGCCCTGGCACTTGGAACAATGCTTTGCTTTCTTATTAACATGTAATTATGGGGTTTGGACATATAGAGGTTGGCATTTCCTATGTGATTCATTTCTTTGGTATCCAGCTCTTCTCCTGAGGCACCAGAGACCTGAAGGAGGGAGGGAAAGCCTGCTTGGCTTTTCCACTAAATTCCAGCCTCACTGTAATTGGGTTTGTGTCGGGATTTTAGTTCTCTGTGTGTTTTCTTAAGGCTGACTGGAGTCTTCCATGACTCAGTGGGGTAGGCCATGGAGGTGCATTACTCATCGATAAATGCTATTGAGTGATCCATAAATTTCAATCCACGGAAAATCCAAACAATTCTAAGGAGACGTTTGGTCAGCAGCACCGCTCTGCTAAACTGATCAAACCCCAGGTCTGTTTCTCTCTTCCAGTGCTGAATTTCACGTGGCCACTTTCACTTGGCTTTTGGGTTTCTCACTCCACAGACAGAACGGGTGAGGTCAAAGATGGAACTGCCAAAACCAAATGTGGCTTTTTATGCATTTTAAAGAAACCAACCAACCAAACAAAATCAATTAGTGTCTAGTCATGTATGCAAGCAGAACTCTAAAACCTGTTTCACTTCATGGGAAGAGATGATCATCCTTCCCAAGGAATTCCATGAGTTAAGGAGAGGGATTAAAAAAAAAATAGCCCTCAGAAGGGTGGTGCAGCTATGTGGGACATGGGGAGAGACAGGGAGTCACAGGATGGAAAGGAGCCAGGTTATTTTCCTGCCCTTGAGTGAGGAAGGAGTAGGGAAACCCCACATGGTTTCCTGCAAAATGAAGCATAGAGTTCCTCATGCTCTCTGCCTCTGCCTAGCTTTCACTCCCGTAAGGAGCTGCTCCTTTCTCCAGAATGAGGTGTTTAATTGCTCAGGGAGGAGCTCCTTAACAGGAGAAACGTCTCGGGGGGCCCGTGGCACTGAGAGGGCCGGGATCAGCTCCGTGCTCCGTGTCCCTGTGCCGCCCCTCCCGCTGGGGCTTGTCCTCTCCGAAGTGACACCTTTTTGGCTGGAATGTGCACCTTGAACCCTGTGCTGTCACTCGGCGTCCTCGCTGCTGTTGGGGCCGTGCAGAGGACGGTGGAACATTAATTTGTGGTGGGATCTCATGGCCTCACAGTCGATTTGCTCCTCTGCCCTCGGGCTGGAAAGGGAGGAAAGACGGAGTGGCTGGAAGAGCTGGAATAGGGGCTCCTGCTCTCTGGAGAAGTTTGGGCTCCTCGTTTTGTTGGCAAAACAGAATTTCATTTGGTTATTCACTTCAGGCTGGCCAGGGAGGAGTTCCAGCACAAAGGGCACCCTCGAGGAGGTGAGACGCTGGCGGGCCCGGCCTGCGGAGCGCTCTGGGATGGGCTGGTTTGGTCATGGCTTTCCAGGGGAAGCTGTTCCCTTGGAAAACTTCTGGCCAGCTGTAGAAAGACTTGATGGCTGAGTTGACACAGAAGATGGGGCTGCCAGAGGAGTCCCAAACGGATGGGAAGGGTTGTCAGGAATGTCAGCAGAGAGGTTGGGGATGTGGGAAAGGCAGCTGGGAGTGCTGCTGGAGGAGCTGTGGCTGGACTGGGCTGCTTCCTGGGGCTGTGGGCAAACCCAGGGCCGGAGCTCGTGGCCTTCTGAGGGGAAGCAGAGGAGAAAAGCAAAAGGATCTGTTTGGACAGCGCAGGCTGCTGCGGCCCCTGGCTCGGCTCAGCTGAGGTTTGCCCTCCCTTCCTGCAGGGATGAGTTACAGCTCCAGCCTGGGGGGCTCCTGTCCCATGGGAGGCACTGAAATTATCCATGCCATGGCTGGAGAGAAGCAGAACCAGCTTTTTACAGGAGGTATCGGTGATTTCAGGAGTTAAAACAGAACATTTCTGATTTTCATGGCAGCGGCGAAATCTCTGAAGAAAAAGGGAAATGAGGAATGAGCTTTTTTTTTTTTCCTGAGAAATTCCTAGGATCCCATACAATCTCTTCTGCTCAATTTTTTATCATCTGTCTTCCCTTGGTGTCCTTTGCATAAATCTTTATTTTTTTAGCTCTTAGCACATGTGGTTTCAGGGATGTGTGTAAATCCACCCTTACTGCTGCTGCCAGGTGGTTGTTCCCTGCAATTCCAGGGAAGGATTTTACACCCTGGGAGTGACTTTTAGCACAGTCCTTGTGAAACCACACACACAAACACGCACATGGATGGACCCCAGAAACTGGGAACAGCAAGATGTGGTACCTGTGTGGCTTGTAATGCAGCTGTTTAATTCATAGATATTAAAAATCATCTTTCTTAGCCTTTCACAGAATCCCAGAATGGTTTGGGTTGGGAGGGACCGTAAATTTCAGCTCATTCCCACCCATCTACCATGGGCAGGGACACCTTGCACTGTCCCAGGGTGCTCCAAGCCCCATCCAACCTGGTCAAGTGATTTTTGTATTCATCTGTATGGGCAAAAATTTGTTTAATGCAAATTATTAAACAAAACTAAAATTTATTTGGTGTTTGGTTTAAAAAAAAAAAAAAAAAAAAGGAGGATTTCCTCACTGTGCTCAGGCTTTTTCCAGTAAACACCTCTCTGCTTCCTGGGAGGCAGGGTTACCTTGGAAGGGGAGAGGGCTGCACTTCCAGCCTCTCCCACCTCTTCCTCAGGGATGCTTCTTCTGACCTGGACCCACGCTCAGCCTGCTCTGCACTGTCCAAAACACATTGCCTAAGATCAAAAACTGCTGCTGTGTGATTTTGAACCAAAAAAAAAGTCAAGTATTTCAGCATATATCAACCTACATTTTTCCTGTCATGTGCTGGCTTCGCTGCTCCCTCCTTGCATGTTTTCTTTGTAAATCCCATGTGTGGAATTGATGCCGGTGTCCCGAGGGCTGCCCTGCCCTGCCCTGCCCTCCCCATGGCTGCAGGAGCCAGGACAGCACTGCAGCCACACTTGTGTCCCCAGAACAAAGACCTGCCATGACTTTTGTCCTGCTTTCAGGTATGTCTGTGTTGACCTCAGATCCCACCATTATTTTGCTGTCTGACACATACCTGAGGAAATCCTGCCCTTGCTGAGGGCTCCATCCCAGATTTTGGAGTTTGGCTCACTGGGAAGAGCACCCAGATTTGTAGGGACAGGTGGTGCTTCCCTGCCATTCCTGGCAGGAATGAGGTGAGGAGACCTGGAAGTGCCTCTGCCTTCCTAAGGGGACCAGACACTTGCCATGGGGAAGGTTGGGCTGCCTCAGCTCCTGCTCAGCTCCTGCCTGGCTGGTGGCTGGCCCTGCAGCATGGGGACACGTGTGCAGGGATGGGGACAGCTGTGACACTGGTGTTTGAGCAGTCCCTGCTGATGGAGCAGCTCCTGGCCGAGCTCACCTCCGGCGCTGACCTTCAGACTGCTCCCACTTCAGCTCCGAGTGACTCTGAGTTTAGTGCTGGGGTTGGGCACTGGGTGTTTATCCTCTGCTTCAAGATCCTGCTTCCCTGAAAGGAGACCTTGGCTAAATTTGTGTTCCTGGCTGGGTTGTGGTTTGCAGTGCTGTGTTACAGGAGTGTCCTTTGGAAGGTCACCAGCAGCCAGCCTGCCTTCCCCGTCTGCTCCCTCCTCACGGGGGCACCTGGCTCCTTCCCTCTTTTCAGGTCTCTCCGTCTCTTTTTAGCCTGTTCCTTGCATAGCCAGCTAAATGGGCGGTGATAGAACATGGATTGCCAGACTGAAGGGCAGAGGGGGTTGCAGGTGGGTCAGGAGAGGTGGGAACCTGTGGAGTGTCCGTGCTCTGAGGACTTCCTTGGCCATGGGTTACTTGGTGCCCACCTTAGAAATTCAATACTAATTCTCAACTCTGCCATATCCAACATTGATTTCCTTTGCTTTGGAGTGGGGGGAAATGTTTTCATTTCCAGGGAGGTTGAGCACTGCCCTGTGCTTGGGTATCACCACAACAGGGGGTTGGTGGGTGCAGACGATGGATGGGTGGGTGGGTGGATGTTTCTGTGCTGGGTGTTTTTGGTTACAAGGACACCCTGGCCTGGGGAACCTGCTGGGCTGGACTTCTGGTTCAACTGGGAGTAGGGTCAGACCCTTCTTCCCCATTCCAGCTGCTCAGAGCTCCAGGTCCTGCCGTGAGCACTCCAGAATTCTCTAGGTCTCAACTGTGACATCAAAGGGGTGGGTGCTTGTTGAGCTTTGGGCTGTGTGTTGGGTGAAGTGCCCTGCTCCCCTGGAACCTGACTGTGTCACAGAACATGTTTATGTATCTATATATGGAGAAATGCTTCTTCCAGGATGTCCAGGGCAGCCCTTTGGTTCAGAAATGAGTCCTGGCAGGGGGATGGGAAAGGAGAGGCTCTACAGAGAATCCAATTTGCAGTGCCTTGGGCTTTGAAATGATGACAGAAAATTTTCCTGCTCACATTTGTTCTCATTTAGCTACAGCTTGTTCACCAGGATGTTTTTCAAGGAGGGTCTGGTCAGTGTTGGCAGAGGAAAGTCTCCAGTTTCCCAAGCATGCTTATCACTTTGTCCTTGACAACGATGGGAACTTGCAGCACTTTTTTTTCATGGAGAGGCAAACATGAGCAGTCCTGCCCTTGCAGGCAGCATTGTCCTGCTCTTCCTGTGTGCTGAATCACGCAGGACAGATAAAGTTTCCCCAAAATATTGTTGGCTTTGCAGATGTCAGACCTGGGAAAGTTGGGTGGAAGGGGGAGGAGAGTGAATATCTGAACTGCAAACTGAACAAACCTTGTAGCTCAAACAAAATGCCTCCCATCCCTTGGGAAAATCTGTTTTGTGTAGGGTGGACAATACTGAGTATAATAATATTGATGAACAATAATTTAAAGTATTGCAAACAGCTTTAGAAACATGGAGGGTTTGTGTCTGGAATAGAACAGTATTGGTGGGGTGGATGGGACGGATCCTGAGGGTAAAACACAGGGAAGTGGTTGATGTTTGCCCTCTGCCCTCCCTTCGTGGGGATACAGGGGTGGTTTGGGCTGCAGGACATGAATCAGGAGCTCATGTTTTAGGAAAGCTGTATATTTTCAAAGTACGGGATTTTTTAGCTGCTGCTATCATTTTACATGGGGATTTGCTGGGGATGACAGAGTGTTTGTGGAACAGATGGAAACATGCACTGGAGGGATGATGCTTCAATGTCTCAGCTCTCCGGGAGAGTAAAACCTCCGTGCTCCGTGTGCCTTGGACATTTCCTTTGTGCCTGCAGAACTTTGATAATTTTACGTGGTTTTTGTTATCTCTCTGTACGATCAGAAGGGTTTTATCTGTATGTGATACAGTGCTTGTTCCCTGATAAGACTGAGAACATAAACACTCTCCATAACGAACATCTGGGGCCTGAGGGAACAGCTGGAGCTGTGTCAGGAGAGATTTAGGTTGGATATAAGGGAAAGGTTCTTCCCCAGAGGGTGCTGGGCACTGCCCAGGCTCCCCAGGGAATGGTCACGGCCCCGAGGCTGCCAGAGCTCCAGGAGCATTGGGACAGCGCTGCCAGGGATGCCCAGGGTGGGATTTGGGGTGTCTGTGCAGGGCCAGGAGCTGGACTCATGATTCTGGTGAGTCCCTTCCAGCTCAGGAGTTTCTGTGATCTTCTGCTGAGGGAAGGTGAATGATGGAGAAAACCGTTCCCATTCAGTTCCTGGTGTCAGAGGGATGACAGCAGGGAAGCTGCAAGAGCTAATGTCACGCACTGGCACTGCTCTTGGAAGGACGAGAGTTCCTTGCTGTCTCACAGGGAAGTTTGGGAAGTACAAGGAATGCCCTTGTCACTGTCCTCCCCTTTTTCCTTGCAGAGACATTTGGGAAATCTTTTGTTTGAAGGAATACAGTCAAAACTAAAAAGGCTTAAGAATAAAGGCCCTGTCCTGTTGATGGGAGTTGCATTCTTTAAATGTTCTTTAACCCTCTGCCATCATCCCTACAGGGTTATGATCCATAAATTTGGGCAGGATATCACTTTATCTTGCTAAGTGGATGCTGTGTGCTCTGACTTCTGCTTTTGTTGCTTAAGGGCTGTTGAACCCAGGGTTTCCTCGGGGCAGAGCTGCAGTGCCAGGACCTGCTGGGGTACAGAGGAGCTGAGGGCATGGCCACTGTCCCCAGCCCTGCCTCAAAGGCAGGCAGGACTCACAGGGATCAACAGTGGGGAGAGTGCTGGAAGTGTAAGCAGAGCAAGAGGCTGTGCAGCAGCACTGAGGGCTTGGCTGCTGTCCTCTCCAGGTTTATCATGCACGAAGGAAGCCTCTCCTACCTGCGGCGCCGAGGGCAGCCAGACGTGGTGTGTGCACACACCAGAAGCACTGGCTGTGTGTTCCAAGGAAATCAGAGCGTAACAGGCGCTGAGAGGGAAATTTAGTGCCTGAATGTGGCTTTTAATTTTCAGCCATCCCATCAACCACTCTCAGTGTAAGCCTTGTCCCAGCTCTGATTTCCAGGACAAAATTAAAGCCATCAGTTACAGGGGGTTGAGGGTGGGTTGGCTTGAAGTTTTCCTTTCTCCTCTCTTTAAAACTCGATGTAGGGGAAACTTTGCCCACTTCCCTTTTCCCAGAGGACCTTCTGGGCTGCAGGAAGAGCTGCCAGACCCACAGCTCCAGGAGGGAACCAAGGCAGGACTTTGTGACCTCAGTGGTCGCATGGTCAGGACTGCACTGAGTGCTCTCAGAGGCCTTTATGGAGATGGTGCTTCTGGATGTGGTTTAGTGATGATGTCGTGGCCAAGTGTTGAGATGCTGTTCCAGGGACTGAAATTCCAGAATTCCTATAGCATAGGCACTAATTCCCTCACTTTGGCTCAGTGAGGGAATTCACCTCAGCTTTGTGGCTGCCCTCCTGTACCCCTGACCTCCCAGACTGATGCTGCTGTTTCAGGCTGTGCTTTTTCCTCCACTTTAGGCTGCACTTTCTCCTCCACTCTTGCAGTGGAGCACTGCACTGAATCTGAAGTCTGTGGTGCAGTATTTCCCAGGATTTGGACCTTTCAGTGCCGTGTGAGCACTGCTCTGTCCCAGTGGGGGACAGAAGGATGCAGCTGGTTCCCATTCCGGGGCTTTCAGCAGGAGGGTGGTTGAGCAGGGATGCTGTGGGCTCAGATTTAATGCTCCTGTTCCTCTTTCCCCAGAGATCATCGACGACCTCACGAACCTGGTGGAGAACACGGACGACCGGCTGCGCACCCAGACACGGCACGTGAAGATGGTGGACAAGAAATCAACGTCCTGCGGTAGGAAATGGCTTCGGCACAAATCATGCGATGCCAGGGCATTGGTAACTGATGATGTGCAGTTATTAACTGTCCCTAATTGCTGTGCAATGCGCTCCCCCCCCCGAGGACAGCTTCTTTCAAAGGCACAAACCCCAGCACTCCAAACATCTCCAGCAGCTCTGACTCGCTGTGCTGAAGTGCTGGTGCCATTGATTTCCTTGAGCCATTTCACTCCGGCATTGCACAATATCCTGCATGTCTGAAATGGTCTGAAATTAGAGCGGTGCATGTTAATTAGCTTTACACAAACTTGCTACCAGCTCTCACAAAGCTGGCACAGCGGGGAGCGAGGCCGCAGGGGCGTTTCTGGGGATGTCCTGCAGGGATGAGCTCTTAACCCAGCAGCATTCAGAGCCTGCCAGGCATGAAACCCTTCCTGGTGACTCCTGAAGTGATGTGCAAGCTGCTAAAGCTAAACTGGCTTCCCTCTCCATAGAGCCAGGCAGAGGTGGTAATCACAGGCAGGTTTGATGAAGAGCTGAGGGTTGGTAGCAGTGACCAGGAGAGGATGCTGTGGGTGATGGCAGAAATTGTCTTTATGTGGGGAGGGTGACTGGCTGAGGGATGAAGTCCCCAGGGAGGTGGTGGCAGTTCAGTTCTGGAAGCAGCATGTCTGGTTCTGCTGTCCGTGCTTCGTTTTTATCATGCTAGAAGACTCACAATGCTCTACAGAAATTTGACTTACGGTCAGAAATGGAATTTGTTAAAATTTGGTTTATGTAGTTTAGTGAAGAGAAAGCCAAGGGCTGATGTGGTCACATACCTGTTTGTGGCTGGTGGGAGATTGCATCCTGTGGAGTGAGGCTCTGGCTGCAGAAGCTCCCGAGCTTAGACCGGCAATGAGGCATCTTTCCAGCTCTGACAATTCCAGGGATTTATTTGGCTCTCCATCAGTGATAACTTTTCGAAAGCTTGGTTGATGTAGGTTGATGAAAACCTGTGGCTTCTTCTGGAGGTTAAAGTTGACTTGTCAGAGTCATTTGTCTCCGAGCTCTCTCGTACCAACGGCAGATGGAATTAAAGGCGTGACTGCAGAGTTCACGACTGACTCTTTTATTTTAGATCTTGAATGTTGATGCAAGATGGATTTAATTTAAAACTAAGTGCACTTGAATGATGCTGAGCACCCCGTGTGCCTTTGGAGTCTCCCTTTAATTCCTGTGGCTTCGTTTTCCGCACGAGTCCAGGGCAGCTCAGCGTGATGTGGGGGGCAGGCAGGGGGTCACTCCCGTGGCTTCCAGGAGGGATTTCTCCCCATTTTTAGGTTCCTCATGCAAGTGCAGCCCCAGACATGTTGCTGCATGATGAGCCTGTCTCTTTAACTCGGGAAGCCCATCCTGGCTGCTTGGGGAATTTCAGAGGAGGAGGAGGAGGAGGGAGGATGGGAGAATCGAAGGCTGGGAGGATCCTGGGCTGGATTCCTTGGGGGTGACCTCTCTCACCCTTTGCACATTGAAAAACATTTTGCTTTGGTGAGAAGTGCTGCCTCCGGTGCCTGTTCCCTCTGCTCCCATAGGTCTTCCTGTGTTTGCATAACAATTTGGGCATAAGTAAACACCATATTGCCTCAGATGGCTGCTTCCTGCTGCCCAGGAACAATAATGTCGAGGACACAGGCTTTAATGGCATTCCTCCCATCCCTCTGCCACCGTTATCCCTGGCACTGGGATGAACTGGTGTACTGGGATGAGAAATACCCTCCCTGGATGTATGATTATCCCCGGAATGAGGCCAAGCCACAGGAAAACTGGCACCTGCTCGGGGACTATGTCAGAGTGCTTTTTTTATCCTTTAAATTGATAAAATCCTCAGTAACTCTTTGGGTTTGGTGTCTCACTGTGGATTTAAAGCAGGGTGAAGTGCTCAGCCTTCCCCCTTGCCCACCCCTTCCTTACTCAGACCCAGTCTCCACTCTGCTCCAGCATGTGGCTGTTGATGTGTTTTTCCCTCCTTTTTGAAATCATGGTGTCTTTTTATTTTCCTGATGAGTGCCTGTGCTGGAGCCACGGGCTGTGGATACAAGCGGAGCACACTGGCTGCAATAATGGAATAATCCCTGTTTTACAAGCAGGAATGTAATGCATTAAAGGGTGTGTCTTTGTTAGCAGCCAGTATAATCATAAAATCAAAGTATTGCTGGTGAAACCCAACTTTAATCAATATTTCAACATCTCCCTCTCAGGCAAACCTCGTTTCCAGCTGTGGGGGCTGCTCCCAGTGCCCGCTGTGGTTTGGGCTGTGCCCTCGGCGTTACCTGCCTGGCCCAGGGGCAGCCTCTGCCCCTCTGCCCTGCTCAGGCCTGGCACAAACCCCCAGGTTGTCCTGGGTGGGTTGTTTCATTCACAGCTTATTTCCAGTGCCATTTTTCTCGCTGGCCCGAGCGCTGTTGACAGCGCCCGCCCTCGCCGTGCCCAGGGAAGGCTGTCCTGTCTCCCTTGGTGGCCTCGGGCAGCCCCACACTGGTGTCACTGGGAACTCCCAGGGGTTGCAGCAGAAGAGTAACCACGGGATAGACTCCAGCCTGCTGCATGTATGAAATTATTGTTGAAAATCATTAGTCATCCTCAGGCAAATGTTTGCACGCTGCCTGGCATTGTTTTCCTCCTTCCCAGTGAGTGCTGGGCATTAGGAGGGGTGGGGGGACATATAAGTTTCTGAGATTTCAGAAATTTGCATTGAGCTTTCACCAGAGTGTTCACACAAATCATCAATCAAGTGCTAGGCTGCCTGTACCAGCTTTGCTGCAGGAATGGCTGCGTGCACAATCCTGACTTTTCAGCCTCACCACTGGCGCTCTTGGGTTGGTTTGTGCTCTCTCTTCCAGTCTGGGCACCTTCAGGGGTTTCTGCAGAGTAACACTCACTAACCATTTCTCAGTAGCTTTTTTATTAGAAACTTTAACCCTCAGAATGCCCTCTTAAGAACTGCATTTCAAAATTTGCAAATAAACTAAAGTATAATTAATGCTGAGATGCTGGGGGATGTTGTGGTTTAACCCCAGCCCCCCAGAGCCACCCTCTCCCTGTCCCCACAGGAAGCATCCCTGCAGTCTGTGGGCCACCCCTGGGAAATGTCTGTGAAAAGCCCATAAAAGTCCAGAAGATGTTCCCTGAGTTCATTTAGTCCACGGCTCTGGACGCTGGTGGTCACTCAGGACAGGTGAGCTGGTGTTCTGTGGTTGCTGGGCACCAGAGCCAGCTCAGGTCAGCGCTGCACTTGCACTGCTGCTTGTAGGGCCTCTCCACACTGGGCCAGGTGGTTCCTGCTCCAGTGAGTCCAGTAAGGTGCAACCCAAATCGTGGGTCACATCCATCACAGTGTCCAGCTGGCTGGGTTGGCGTTCCAGGCTTCACAGCACAGAATCACTGAGGCTGGAAAAGCCCTCCCAGACCATCGAGTCCAGCCTGTGCCCAATTCCCACCTTGTCACCAGCCCAGAGCACTGAGTGCCACGTCCAGGCATTCCTTGAGACAAGAACCAGTGCAGTGAACTCCTCCCTTGCTCCCAGCCTGGCTGGCAACAGGGGTTTGGTGCTTTTGGGTAACTTTCCCCCCATCCTTGAGTTTTGTAGTGGGATTTTTTGTTTGGTTATTTTCCGTAGAGTCACAAGTAGGCAGCTCCCTGCAGAGAGGATGGTTAAGCCAGGCTTTGGCTGTGATAAGAACATCCTCAAGTGTTTGTGTCTGGAGGAGCCAAGGGGATTTTAGTTACTCAGGCCACAGCTGGGAGCCCTGTTGGCAGTTGTGACCTGTGCAGAGGTGGTTGAATCTGAGCTGTGCCATGTGTGAAGTCAGAAACGTTCTTCAGGTCCTGCTGAACCAGACCACGAACTGGGATGGGGACCTGGGCATTGCTGGTTCTACTCCTGCTCCTGCCCCAGTCACTCTCTGGTGGTTCTCCTGTAGCCAAGGAGAAAAGCTGCTTTTGTTTCCCGGGGAAGCAACCCAGAAAACCATGACTTTCTCACAGTAAAAACAAGCAAAAAAAGAGGAAGCTTTTATTTCTGATAGCTGAGTCTGTGTCCCTCCCCATGCCAGCAGCCTGGGGGCAGCAGACCGTGTTCTCCCCGTGTGCATCCCTCTGCCCTTTCAGATAAATGAGGAGAATGAGGACCAGCCACAGCAAATCCCCTTCTGGGCCAGGGCCTGTGTCCTGGAGAGCACCACCCCGCTGCAGAGAGGGGCCTGAGCGGTTTTTCCCTGTCCCTGGTTTTCTCCTGTTCCACAAGATGGCAATGCAATCTAATCGCCTCCCTCAGCGCCAGGTAGATGCTCTCAGCTCGCCTTTGCCTTCCTCCCAGGGAGGGGCTGGGGATGCCAAAAGCAGGCTGTAAACTACAGCAAATTAATCTGTACCAGGTGGGGTTTGTTTTGGTTTTTTTTTTTTTTAATCTTACCAAATCACCTGAATTAAAAACAGAGCTTTGCTAAACCCATTAATTGGAGTTTTTGGAAGGTTTGGTTTGTTTTAAAACAGGGTAGCTTGGATTATATAAGGTTTCCTGTAGAAAATAATGATTCATGCAGGCTGGGGCCTTTTTCTGCCAGGTTCTGTGATCTCTCTGTTCTAAGTTTTGCTTATTTTTGCCATGGATTTAATTTGTTTTATAAATTATGATGGCAGTTGCTCAGGTCTGTTCCTCTGACGTATCCTGTGTGTTTAGATGAGCAAGTCCCCATCCATTTGTTTTTTTCTCAGTGGAGAGGAGGAGCTGGTTCAGTTGCCATGAAATCAGCCTTTCCTGCAATCTGACTCTTGGAGAAGTTACTCTGATATTCCTCCCCAGTGCTGCCCTGACAACTGCACTGGCTCTGAGTCACCTGTCCAGCCTCTGATGGGATGAGATTTCTTGGCCTGGCAACTTGTGTATTTTCCTGAGTTTCTTTCTTTTTTTTTTTTTTAATTATAATTTTTCCTTCCTTCAATTTTGTTCTGGGTTTGTTGTTTCTTTTTTGGCGAATTTTTGTCCCATCTGCTACCTGGAAGAAGGACAGTGCTGGTAGGGGGAGAGGGCTTTGCCTGAGGGCCAAATGGGGCAATCAGGAAACAAAAGATGGGGCTGGGTGTTGGAACATTGCACTGAAATGGCCCTGGCTGGGGCGGCTGGTACCGGCTGGACAAAGCTGAGACACCGAGACCTCCTGGAACACGGAGAGGTTGGAGAAAGTGATTCAGAGGTGGAGAGGGGGGAAGCCTGGTGCCTGGAGTAGAGGACACCAGGGAAGAGGAAGAGATCGATGACGAGGAGGTTGAACGTGGGTGATGCATCAGCGAGCACAGGAGAGGAGAACTGAGGAGATGGAGGTGATGGAGGTGGAAGATGAGGGTCGGTCTGGAGAAGAGGCCGAGTCAGAGTCCTGGTACGAGGAGTACACAGACAACGAAGGTGAAGTGGAGCCACGTCTCAAACCGGTCTTTATCCACAGGAAGGAGCAGATCACAGTTCAGGAGAGAGGAGCAGAAGCCCTGGAGCAGGAGGCAAAGAGGATGGCAGAGGAGTGGCTCAAGTACACGCTTCAGATTGGAGAAGAGGAAGCTAAGAAGGAGCTGGAGGAGGGCAAGCAGCCACTGGCAGCACTGGATGCACTCGTAGAGATGATGAGAAGGATGGGGAGGAGTACAAGGCCTGGAAGGTCCGGGAGCTGAGGCGTCGTGGAGGAGGAGGAGGCAGGGATGGAGCGGAACCCGACGGAGCAGGAGCGCCGGGCCAGCGGCAAAGGCACCACCAACAGGGCAGGAAAGGGCAAATACAAATTCCTGCAGCAGCACTGCCACCACGGAGCCTTCCTCAGGGATGAGGAGGAGGAGGGGCAAGAGGGAGTTCAGTGCTCCGGCCCTCAGGGACAACTTCAAGCTTCTTCCACTGTCACATGTCAAAAAGTTTGTTCTGAGTTGTTACCCCTGCAGGAAGAGTTGAAAAGAAACTTCAGCAGAAGAATGATGAATCTGTTGGTTAAATTGGGCTCATTTCTGGTGTCTCACTAATTAACTAATAACACCAAGGTGGTGGATTTGATCCCCGTATGGGCCATTCACTGAAGAGATGGACTTGATGATCCTTGTGGGTCCCTTCCAACTCAGAACATTCTGTGATTCTCTGTCTTCACTGATCTCTGTTGTCTTTAACCACACAATCCCAGACTGGCTTGGCTTGGAAGGGACATGGGCAGGGACACCTCCCACTGTCCCAGGCTGCTCCAAGCCCCAATGTCCAGCCTGGCCTTGGGCACTGCCAGGGATCCAGGGGCAGCCCCAGCTGCTCTGGACACCCTGTGCCAGGGCCTGCCCACCCTCACAGGGAACAAGTTGTTGCTTTGCCACCTTGCTTTCCCATAATATGAAACATTTTTCCTTGGTTTCGTTACCTCAGAGCCCCCAAGGAGCAGGTGAGGAGCCCCCAGGTGACTGATGGTGAGAGGGAATGTCCCAGAGGGTGTTCCCAGCTCAGCAGGGACACTGGGACAAGGTCAGTCATGGTGCTGAGATGAGGCCTGTGCTGGTGGCAGTGTCCCACAGCCTGGTGCTCACTCCTGCAGTGCCTTTGTGCCCTCCAGCCAGCTCATGGCCTTGCTCCGCCTCCTCTTCCTCCTTTTCCTCCTCCTCCTCCTCACACTCACTGTATTCACTTCTCGAATATTTGCCTTAAAATTGCTCATGCTGAGGTGTTGGAATGGATTCAACTGATAAAAGAGAATGGACCTAAGCAGTCATAAACAGGCTTTTTTTGTAAAAAAAAAGGTGGTTTGGGCTTGCTTTATGACTCCCCTTCCAGGTGGGAAGCACAGCATGTCCTGGTGCTGGCAGCTCTGTGTGTGTTGAGCAGGAAAGGATGGGAAGAGCCTTCTGGGTCAGAGGATCCCTTCAAGATAAATTTCTGAGAACAAGCTTGTTTTTTCCCCCCCATTACTCCTATTGGAAGGCTGGAATGGTCATAAACTTATTTCCAGCCTGGACTTGTCAGGGATACTTCATGATGCCCACGTGCAGCCCTTGTTCTGCTGTCCTGAATAGTTCTTTCCCCTTTTTTATTTTTTTTTCCCTCCAATATGTGTGTCCAAGAGATCACTCAGTGTGCCCTCCCCGCTTTTGTTTTGCAGGGCTGAACAAGTGTCTTTACATTTTAATCTCCTAAATTAATCTGTTTTCTGCCAACTCTTTTTTTACACTTCTTCCTACTTAAACTTTTTGGATTTTTAACTACAGGAACCAAGTGCAGCATCCCCGGAGCCTTCTCAGGATTCTGGGTTTCTGTAAACCCTATAACCTGGCTTGTCCAGCAGCTCCAGCACTTCTCTGGCTGTTGGAAATACTGCAATTCCAGCGTGTTGGTGTCCCAGTCATTTTGGTTTGGAGCTGTTTGCTTGGGCCTTTCTCACTCTTGAACACTTTCCACTCAAGTTCATTTTCTTTCCAACTCACAGCAAAAACTATTGTTTATCCCCAGTGCATGGCTTCCTCTCCCATCCCGTGGAATTTCAGCCTTCCTCCATTCATCTTCACAGTTCCCCCTTTTTTTCCCCCGTTCAGTCCCAGCTTTCCTGTGTGTTGGTGCTGCTTTCCAGCTTTGTGTCAGCAGCAGATTTCATTAGCACACTTACTTCTTGTGCCAAGGTCATTAATAAAAATATTTAATAAGATCAGCCTGCTGACCATTCCTGGAGGAGCTCTGCCGGTGACCTCCATCCATTCTGATCCTTCTTTCAACGCCACTTCCCCTTTCACCAGTTTCCCGCCCTTCCAGTTCTGCTAATCCCCAGTTTTTCATTTCAGGATTTCCCATGTGGTGCTGTATCACTTTGCTGAAGTCTGTGTGGGTAGGATCTATCTCACTTCCTTTGTCTAGAAAATTCGTTATCTGACCAGCTAACCTGGTTAGCTCTGCATGATCTGATTTCCCCTCAGTGCACTCCCAGTGTTTTCTACCCCTTTTAGCATTTTTTTTAATGTTCTAATTAGTCTTGGTTTGCTCTGGAGCTTCCATCCTGCTCAGGTTGGTCAGACAGCCCTGATTTTAAGGACACCCTGAGAGTGGCATTTCTGGGACTGGGCTGTGAGATGTAAATCAGGCAGAGGTTGAAGCCTGGAGCTGTGAAATGCCATCCCTCCCCATCAGGAGACAGGGTGAGGGGAGAGGGGGAGCAAAAGGCAATAGACATCTTCTTAATTGCATTTGCATATGCAGCTGTTCAAACAGACTGAACTTCACCAGTGCCTGTTCATACCTATCAGGAGATTTAGAGCAGCTGTTGTCAGCCCACGTAGTGAGACCCTACAAATCTGGTGGTAAAACAAGCCCCTGGGCACCCTGCTCACCCAAGCTGTCCATCACTGCAAAAGGCCAAGCAATTAATTGTATTTCAATATTGAAAAAAATGGAATTGTGTGAAACATCCATGGGCAACTGCTTACAGCTTGGTTTCCAAGGATACATGTTGCAGAATTAAATCATTAATTTATATTTCTGAAAATGGTGATGAAATGTGTTAATTTGTACATGACCAAAGAGGCTCAAAGTTGCCTCCTTCTGCCTTTTCTTTCCTAATATGCTCAATGACAAAATAATTGCTCTCCCCGATCTGGAGCTGAAATACAACGGTGTTCAGGCTCGGGGATTTCGTACCACATTAAAACCTAAATTAGGGGGGAAATCGTCTGGGTTAAATGTTTGCAGTAATTCCTGCAGACTGAAGTTCTGCCTTAGTCTTTGGCTCCCGAATGCTGGGCCTTCTGCAGCCTCTCTTGGTCGTGTCACCCTGAATGCACCCCGGGCCAGGGCTGTGCTGAGCACACAGGGCCTGGGCAGGGCAAGGGTCCAGCATCTGGAATTCTGCTTCCCAAGCCCCAGGCACGGCAGGGACACAACAATGCACGGAGGATGTGGTCAGTGGAGAAATTAGTCTGCTAGGGACAAGTGGTTATGTTGTCTCTTCAGGGCTTTGTGAGATGCATGGAGGATGCTGATCCCACCAGAATCTGGGGATATAAATCAGCAGGGGCTGTGAGCTCAGATATTTCTTGTTTTGCAAAAGTGCAGTCGGATTCCTGCCAGTGGACTGGAGGAAAAGTGTCCTCAGGCACATGGGAGGAGCAGTAAGAAAGGCCTGCCCTTGTGGGGGGTTTGTCAGGTCTGGGGATGGGGGGCTGTTTCTGGTGTTGCTTTAGAAAATGTATTGACTCCAAGTGAAAATCAAGCTATTTGTGCAGCGTTCACCTCGTGGCATTCAAACCCAGGAGTCCTGCTTGCAGCAGAGGGGTAACGAAGCCACCTTCATCCCACATCTGGAGCAGGTGGTTCTGTTTTGGGGGAGGATGAGGGATCTGTGTGTCCGGCCAGCCCCGTGAGCCGCGGCTGCAGTGTCCCTGGGCTGTGCTCGGAGTGCTGGCAGCGCTCTGGCATGGCTGGGATGTGGGGCTCAGGTGGCAACGGCCCCACTGGGAATGGTGGGTCCCTGTGACCCTCAGGAGGTTGGGCAATGCCAAGTGCAGGGTCCTGCACTGGGTCAGAGCGATCCCAAAACAGGCTGGGTGGGGATGGATCGGGAGCTCACGCTGGAGCTGCTGTGCCATCCCTGGAGCTGCTGTTTGCAGCGACTCCCACACCTTCCTGGGGAAAGCAGAGGAGGGACACTGGAATGTCACACTTGTTTGCAAACCCAGCTGGATGCTGGTGGTGGGAATGCTCTCCTGCCACAGATCTGCAGCAGCACAGTGGGGTTGGCTGCTGGAATATGCAGCCTGTCTGCTTCAGAAGTGCGGGGCAGGGAGGGCAGGGGTTTGTGTCTGCTGCAGGATGATCACCGTGGGACTTTGGTGTGACACTGTGGTGCGTTCTGGGCTCTGCAGGTGTGAGGCTGTGGCTCGTGGGGCACTGGTTGCACTGTGGTTGTGTCCCCAGAGGGATCGTAGCACACAGTAGCTCCTGTGTAATACTTATCTCCTAAATATTCAAAAAACCTGCACCAGAACATTGCTCTGTTGGCAAGGAGAGCAGTACCACTAGCTCTGTTTCAGTGGAAACTTCATTTCCCAAGCCGTCCTCTCTGAATCCATCTGGTTATTACATTTATCTGTGAGATGCATTGGGAAGGCTTGGAAAACTTGCCTCTAATTTGCAGTAGCCTTTTGACGGAGGTGCTGCAGGCTTGCACCTCACCCTTGGGTCATTGTGGGCCTGATAATTAATTATATTTATCACTGTGGCTCCTGGGGCTGAGGGAAGCAGGGAATGGTGCAGGGTGTCCCCGCTCTCTCCTTCCCACCCCTGCTCTGTAAGCATCTTCCCCTCGATGCTGTCTTTTGTCAGAAGCCTGAAAGAATACACTTAAACTTCTTTCTGCCTCCACAGAAGGACAGTTTTATAGGATACAGACACAGTGCCTACTGGGATTTTTATGGCCTATAGTTTTCTCAGCAAATGGTTTTGAGCACAAGTTGGCTCGGCTGGAATGACCTTCTCTTGTTCATTAACTGTCTGTTGAAAAATATGCGTGTGGTGGTATTTGGAGAGCCTTGATTGGGGTTATTTTAGGTGGTGCAGGGAGGTCTGGGCCTTTCCTTCCCTCCTCATTATCAAGCAGCAGAGGCTGCTTAGGGCCTGGTTTATTTACCTAATAAACTGCCTCTTTATCGTCTAGGAAATGCTCACATTTTTCAGCCAAGAAATCCTAGTAACAGGCAAACAGAGGTCTAGCAGTCAGGTCTGGGGAAACAACAAAATGAAGGTCAGCTAATATTGCTGTTATTCTCTTTCCTGGTGGCCATGACAGCAGGGGTGGTTTATTTGAAGATCCCAGACTCGGAGTCATTGCTCGCATTGTTGGTCCCCCGAGCATGGGAGGCTGTGCCAACACTTGGGATATTAATGTATTCTACAGATCAGTGAATGAGGAATTCCTCCGCACTCCTTTCTTTTGAAAAAAAGGGGGAAAAAATCCCCTTCTCCCCCCTTCCCCCTTCTCCCCACACTTTGTTTGCCGTGGCTTTGTCTGCGGGGTGTTGCTGGGCATCCCTAATGAGCCGGGCAGGAATCGGGGATGGGGCCGGCTGTGGGCCCTGCGGCGGGGCCGGACACGGCTCCAGGTGTGGCAGCTCCCACACGGGCCGGGCTCGTGCGAGGGGATCCCCGAGGAGGAGGAAGGAAGAGGCTCATCTGGGACACGCAGAGCGCCCTGATTTGCTTCCTTCCAGGAGAAAATCCTGCCCCGTCCCCCCGCAATGCCTCAGTGCTTCCTTAGTATTCATCCCAGTTCCCAGCCCACCCCCGGCAGCTGCTCCGAGGGGCAGCACTGAGGCAATTCCTGCTCCCGGTGACTTACTGCCAGGGCAAAAGTGGGATCTCTTTGGGAGGAATACGGGGCAACTCGGCCCTGATGATGGAATAAGTGCAGGGGAGCAGGGGCTTGGTGGGATGGATGTGCCGAGACTTTCGCGGGGTTCAGTGGGAATAAAAGCTGGGTCCATGAGGAGACAATTATCCCACAGTAGTGCCGGGGATCAGGGAAAGGCACCTGAGCAGGTTTTTTATATATTCCCATTCCGTTGCAGGAATTGTACTTGGATATTTTTTTAATACATTCTTTGATCCCTCATGGCAATATTAATGAGACGAAAACTCCTAAAGAGCTCTCCAGACACTGCCCTGCTTTGGAGAAGGGTGGACTGAAACACAGCCCCTCCGAGGGCTCCTGACACACAAGCAGCCCCTTTGTTCCCTCTTCTCTATCCCAGAGACACGTCTAAAACGGGAGGGAAATGAGAGGAGGCTGAAGAGGCCGGGAGGAGGCCGGGCATTCCCATTCACAGGAGGAAAATCCCGGAGCAGCTATTGAGGCCGGGCTGCCGGGCAGTGCTCCGGGCGTTTGAAGTCCAGACAGAGCTACTCCCAGGACGTAAGTGGGATGCTTGTGGGCTGCCTTTCACTTGGGCTTAATTAAGAAACTCCCAGGCTTTGTCCCGAGGGGGCTGTTAATGTGTGAAGCTCGGGCCCCCCATGCAGAAGGGCTGGGCTGGAGGGGACGCGCACATGGACACAGCTCCTGTGCCGTGGTGCCAAACTGCAGAGCAGTGAGTGGGGGCTGGCACCACCACAGGTCAGCCCTGGTGTGGGGGCTGGCACCACCACAGGTCAGCCCTGGTGTGGGAGCTGGCACCGCCACAGGTCAGCCCTGGTGTGGGAGCTGGCACAAGCACAGGTCAGCCCTGGTGTGGGAGCTGGCACGAGCAGAGGTCAGCCCTGGTGTGGGGGCTGGCACTAGCACAGGTCAGCCCTGGTGTGGGGGCTGGCACTAGCACAGGTCAGCCCTGGTGTGGGAGCTGGCACTAGCACAGGTCAGCCCTGGTGTGGGGGCTGGCACGAGCAGAGGTCAGCCCTGGTGTGGGGGCTAGCACTGCCACAGGTCAGCCCTGGTGTGGGGGCTGGCACTAGCACAGGTCAGCCCTGGTGTGGGGGCTGGCACTAGCACAGGTCAGCCCTGGTGTGGGAGCTGGCACGAGCAGAGGTCAGCCCTGGTGTGGGGGCTGGCACCACCACAGGTCAGCCCTGGTGTGGGAGCTGGCACCACCACAGGTCAGCCCTGGTGTGGGAGCTGGCACTGCCTCAGGTCAGCCCTGGTGTGGGGGCTGGCACGAGCAGAGGTCAGCCCTGGTGTGGGAGCTGGCACCACCACAGGTCAGCCCTGGTGTGGGGGCTGGCACTGCCTCAGGTCAGCCCTGGTGTGGGGGCTGGCACGAGCAGAGGTCAGCCCTGGTGTGGGGGCTGGCACTAGCACAGGTCAGCCCTGGTGTGGGAGCTGGCACCGCCACAGGTCAGCCCTGGTGTGGGAGCTGGCACCGCCACAGGTCAGCCCTGGTGTGGGGGCTGGCACCGCCACAGGTCATCCCTGGTGTGGGGGCTGGCACTGCCTCAGGTCAGCCCTGGTGTGGGAGCTGGCACTAGCACAGGTCAGCCCTGGTGTGGGGGCTGGCACTAGCACAGGTCAGCCCTGGTGTGGGAGCTGGCACTAGCACAGGTCAGCCCTGGTGTGGGGGCTGGCACGAGCAGAGGTCAGCCCTGGTGTGGGAGCTGGCACTAGCGCAGGTCAGCCCTGGTGTGGGAGCTGGCACCGCCACAGGTCAGCCCTGGTGTGGGGGCTGGCACTAGCACAGGTCAGCCCTGGTGTGGGGGCTGGCACGAGCAGAGGTCAGCCCTGGTGTGGGAGCTGGCACCACCACAGGTCAGCCCTGGTGTGGGGGCTGGCACTGCCTCAGGTCAGCCCTGGTGTGGGAGCTGGCACCACCACAGGTCAGCCCTGGTGTGGGAGCTGGCACCACCACAGGTCAGCCCTGGTGTGGGAGCTGGCACCGCCACAGGTCAGCCCTGGTGTGGGAGCTGGCACGAGCAGAGGTCAGCCCTGGTGTGGGGGCTGGCACTAGCACAGGTCAGCCCTGGTGTGGGGGCTGGCACCACCACAGGTCAGCCCTGGTGTGGGAGCTGGCACCGCCACAGGTCAGCCCTGGTGTGGGAGCTGGCACCGCCACAGGTCAGCCCTGGTGTGGGGGCTGGCACTAGCGCAGGTCAGCCCTGGTGTGGGAGCTGGCACCGCCACAGGTCAGCCCTGGTGTGGGAGCTGGCACTAGCACAGGTCAGCCCTGGTGTGGGGGCTGGCACTGCCTCAGGTCAGCCCTGGTGTGGGAGCTGGCACCACCACAGGTCGGCCCTGGTGTGGGAGCTGGCACCGCCACAGGTCAGCCCTGGTGTGGGAGCTGGCACTGCCACAGGTCAGCCCTGGTGTGGGGGCTGGCACTAGCACAGGTCAGCCCTGGTGTGGGGGCTGGCACGAGCAGAGGTCAGCCCTGGTGTGGGAGCTGGCACTAGCGCAGGTCAGCCCTGGTGTGGGAGCTGGCACCGCCACAGGTCAGCCCTGGTGTGGGGGCTGGCACTAGCACAGGTCAGCCCTGGTGTGGGGGCTGGCACGAGCAGAGGTCAGCCCTGGTGTGGGAGCTGGCACCACCACAGGTCAGCCCTGGTGTGGGAGCTGGCACCGCCACAGGTCAGCCCTGGTGTGGGGGCTGGCACCGCCACAGGTCAGCCCTGGTGTGGGAGCTGGCACAAGCACAGGTCAGCCCTGGTGTGGGAGCTGGCACGAGCAGAGGTCAGCCCTGGTGTGGGAGCTGGCACCACCACAGGTCAGCCCTGGTGTGGGAGCTGGCACCGCCACAGGTCAGCCCTGGTGTGGGGGCTGGCACGAGCAGAGGTCAGCCCTGGTGTGGGAGCTGGCACCACCACAGGTCAGCCCTGGTGTGGGGGCTGGCACAAGCACAGGTCAGCCCTGGTGTGGGAGCTGGCACCGCCACAGGTCAGCCCTGGTGTGGGAGCTGGCAGGAGCAGAGGTCAGCCCTGGTGTGGGAGCTGGCACCGCCACAGGTCAGCCCTGGTGTGGGAGCTGGCACCGCCTCAGGTCAGCCCTGGTGTGGGGGCTGGCACCGCCACAGGTCAGCCCTGGTGTGGGAGCTGGCACCACCACAGGTCAGCCCTGGTGTGGGAGCTGGCACGAGCAGAGGTCAGCCCTGGTGTGGGAGCTGGCACCGCCACAGGTCAGCCCTGGTGTGGGAGCTGGCACCACCACAGGTCAGCCCTGGTGTGGGAGCTGGCACCGCCTCAGGTCAGCCCTGGTGTGGGGGCTGGCACCGCCACAGGTCAGCCCTGGTGTGGGAGCTGGCACCACCACAGGTCAGCCCTGGTGTGGGAGCTGGCACGAGCAGAGGTCAGCCCTGGTGTGGGAGCTGGCACCACCACAGGTCAGCCCTGGTGTGGGGGCTGGCACGAGCAGAGGTCAGCCCTGGTGTGGGAGCTGGCACCACCACAGGTCAGCCCTGGTGTGGGAGCTGGCACAAGCACAGGTCAGCCCTGGTGTGGGAGCTGGCACCACCACAGGTCAGCCCTGGTGTGGGGGCTGGCACTAGCACAGGTCAGCCCTGGTGTGGGAGCTGGCACTAGCACAGGTCAGCCCTGGTGTGGGGGCTGGCACTAGCACAGGTCAGCCCTGGTGTGGGGGCTGGCACAAGCACAGGTCAGCCCTGGTGTGGGGGCTGGCACAAGCACAGGTCAGCCCTGGTGTGGGGGCTGGCACTAGCACAGGTCAGCCGTGGTGTGGGGGCTGGCACTGCCACAGGTCATCCCTGGTGTGGGGGCTGGCACTGCCACAGGTCAGCCCTGGTGTGGGAGCTGGCACAAGCACAGGTCATCCCTGGTGTGGGAGCTGGCACCACCACAGGTCAGCCCTGGTGTGGGGGCTGGCACTAGCACAGGTCAGCCCTGGTGTGGGGGCTGGCACTGCCACAGGTCATCCCTGGTGTGGGGGCTGGCACTGCCACAGGTCAGCCCTGGTGTGGGAGCTGGCACTGCCACAGGTCAGCCCTGGTGTGGGGGCTGGCACAAGCAGAGGTCAGCCCTGGTGTGGGAGCTGGCACAAGCACAGGTCAGCCCTGGTGTGGGAGCTGGCACCACCACAGGTCATCCCTGGTGTGGGAGCTGGCACTAGCACAGGTCAGCCCTGGTGTGGGAGCTGGCACCACCACAGGTCAGCCCTGGTGTGGGGGCTGGCACGAGCACAGGTCAGCCCTGGTGTGGGGGCTGGCACGAGCAGAGGTCAGCCCTGGTGTGGGAGCTGGCACAAGCACAGGTCAGCCCTGGTGTGGGGGCTGGCACTAGCACAGGTCAGCCCTGGTGTGGGGGCTGGCACTAGCACAGGTCAGCCCTGGTGTGGGGGCTGGCACGAGCACAGGTCAGCCCTGGTGTGGGGGCTGGCACGAGCAGAGGTCAGCCCTGGTGTGGGAGCTGGCACCGCCACAGGTCAGCCCTGGTGTGGGGGCTGGCACAAGCACAGGTCAGCCCTGGTGTGGGGGCTGGCACAAGCACAGGTCAGCCCTGGTGTGGGGGCTGGCACGAGCAGAGGTCATCCCTGGTGTGGGGGCTGGCACAAGCACAGGTCAGCCCTGGTGTGGGGGCTGGCACTAGCACAGGTCAGCCCTGGTGTGGTGCTGAGCTGCCTCAACCACAGTCAGCCCCCGCCCCAACCCCACTGCCTGTGGGGAAACAGAAGTAATTCCTGAGGGTAGGAAGGGTTTTGTCCGTGCAGGATCCTTCATCTGTCCCGATGGAGGGGCAGAGGTTGTCCCAGTAAAGGGCCAACAGCGGCTTGTACGTAGCTGGTTCCTGGGTGTGCGTTTATGTGGGGAGCAGTTTGGGGTTCCCCATCCCGGGAGGAGTTCAGAGCCAGGCTGGATGGAGCTCGGAGCAGCCTGGCCTGGTGGAAGCTGTCCCTGCCCACGGCACGGGGTGGAATGAGACGATCTTTAAGGCCCCTTCCAGCCCAAACCGTTGCATCATTCCATGATTCTGTATTTTGTGTCTAGTGAAAGTGTTTCTCCCACTCCAGTGGGAGACTCCAGACCTCGTGGTTTCACTGGCATTTGCCCCTTGGCTCCTTGTTTCTGGGTGCCTGTGAGAAAAGACAAGTGGTTTACACAGCCCAGCGTGTGTCATGAGGGGTAGGTTTGGAGCACTGTGGGCATATTTGCAAAACTTTCCCAAATCTACCAAATTCCAGGTGTTGGGAAAGTATAACCTGTCCAGAAGTGAAGATATTCCTGGCTTTAATGCTTCTCCCTGAGCTTGGAGATTTTATTTAGCTCCGAGGTTTCCAGCTCCTGCAGGGCTGGGTGGGTTGGTTCTGCAGCAGTGTTTATAAAGTCTGGGGGATCCCAGCAGACAATGTTTGGTGTTTAGCTCTAGAGCATTAGCAAGGTGACAGTGCTGCTAAAAAGCTTTGGAAAAGCACCTTATTGGAGCCAAAGTGACTCATTCCTGCTAGAAAAGCCACAAATGTTTTTCTGGCATTTAAGTAAAATGCAAAAATATTCATTTCCCACGTTGATATTGAATTAAAGACTCAAAAGTGAGGGGAAAAAGCCCCGTGCTTAGGTCTTCTAGAGAAACAGCAGCAGTGCCAAATGATTCATGCTGGGTATTTTACAACATGGGGCAAGGCAGTGCCATAAACAGGAACATTCCCAGTTTCCTGAGATGAGATGATTGGATTTCTTCCTGTGAGTTGTGCATTCTGTGTTTCCAGACTTAGGAACACTCCATTTGGCATGGTGTGTTTGGACAGGACACTCAGATCCCTTGGGATCTGACTTTGGGGAGAGGTTTAAAGCTGATCTGTGTTTGCTGTCAGACCTGCCGGTTTGGATGGGGGATGTGGGGGAGAAGTGGCTCTTCAGCCTTCTCACTGCACCTCAGCCCTTGGCTGCAATTAGAATTCCTTCATTTCTGCACCTTTCCCAGTTCACTGCTTCTGCTTTACTGGTTATAGTGGTAATGACAGCATTATTGACATTCCCTTGGTTCCTTTGCCATGTCCTCTGAGCCTCTTCCATCGTTCAATGCTTTAATTATTTGCCATCACCTTTGGTACCTGGGAGATGCTGTTTGCTCTGGCTCTGGATGCAGCTCTGCCCATGAATGCAGGATAAGCTCAGTCCTCCCCTGTGTTCCTCTGCCCTTGTTGGAGCAGTCACAGCATATTTGTGTGTGAATGTTGGTGGTTACAGAGAAACTGTCTTGGACAGGAATATCTTGAGTTTGGATCAGGCAGCCCTGCCCAGTGATGAAAAGCTGTTCCTGTGCTGGGATCCTCTGCTGAGACCTCTCTGCCACTGGATTTGCTCCAGCCCGGAGTGTATCCAAGGAGCTGCTGTGCTGGTGTCCCTGCAGCAGAGTCAGGCTTTACAGCTTCAGATTCTGCTTGAAATAAGGAGCTGGTGAATGTAGGGGCTCGCTGTGTTCTGTGCTCTACCAGCCCTGAGGAGACAGGGAAAGCTGAGTTCAGGTACTCGGCAACTGCCCAAAATCCTGGGTGGGGAGGCCTTGGAGCAGCCTGGGACAGTGGGAGGTGTCCCTGCCATGGCAGGGGTGGCACTGGGTGGGCTTTAAGGTCCCTTCCAACCCAAACCATCCTGTGACTCCATGATTCCAGGATGCCCAGGCTTGCTCCCCTTACAAAATCCATGCTGTATTTTGGCTGCCAGAGGGGCACTGGAGATCATCTTCCCGGGAAGGAAGAGTAGAACTGATTCTCCTTTGCTGCTGTGTGAATGAAGATCAAAGCGGTGCTGGTGGCTTTTTGGTGGCCATCTTTTGTCCTGCTAATTCTGGCAATAAAGACATGGTTAAGTCATCAGAGGGCCTGGAATTGGGGAGTATTTAGGTGTTAAACAGCCTGGAAGTTGAGGTGGCAGCTCCCAGAAGGGAATGGTGTCCGTAGGTGGGCACTCAGGTATTTTTATGGGATATGACTGAACAAGTTCTACAGCAGACAAGTTCCAGTCGTCTGCTTGATTTGGCTCAGGACACGGAGAGCCCAGCGTGAGGTAAGGGTGGGTTTGCCTGGGCTCTGCTCAGGGCCTGCCTGTGGCGTGGCCTGGCTCTGTGACTCGGAGATTGGGGGGATCCCCATCTCCTTTTCAAGCCTGCATTCAGCATTAGTCAAGAAAGAAATAGGGATCGGGGTGGGGGGGTGGCAGGAAATATGTTATTTCTGCTCTTGGGTCCTTAGAGAAACACAGAGTGGTCTGTGTTGGAAGGACCTTAAAGCCCACCCAGTGCCACCCCTGCCATGGCAGGGACACCTCCCACTGTCCCAGGCTGCTCCCAGCCCCAATGTCCAGCCTGGCCTTGGGCACTGCCAGGGATCCAGGGGCAGCCCCAGCTGCTCTGGGCACCCTGTGCCAGGGCCTGGCACCCTCACAGGGAGGAATTCCTGCCCAATATCCCATCTAACCCTACTCTCCTTCAGCTTAAGGCCATTCCCCCACCCTGTCACTCCCTGCCTTTGTCTGAACTCCCTCTCCAGCTCTCTTGGAGCCCTTTTAGGCACTAGAAGGAGCTCTAAGGTCTCCCTGGAGCCTTCTCCAGGCTGAACAACCTCAAGTCTCTCAGCAGGAGTACCTAGGCCGATACTTTCCTTCTTCGGAGCTATCCCACCACGCAGCTTCCAGGAAGATGAGCCCTTCTCAGCAGGTTGGTCACTGGGTTGTGCAGTTTATCCTTTTAGGTACCAGGGGTGAAACCATCCCTGGTGCTGGAGTTTCCCTTGATGGAACTAGACTGCACTTCAGGAGTCCTCAGCTGTCTAACTTCTTGCATAAGAGACTTTCTTTGAGAGATATTTTTAAAGACATCTCTGATAAAAATACCACAGGTGGGAGGGAGAACTCTCGGCACACTCACCTCTTCCAGTGTGATGGGGTTACGCCCTTTGCTTTATATAGATCCAGAAAATGGGGGATTTGTAATTCATAGGATAATGGAGGGTTGCTGAATAATGCTGTATAGACTCCTGTTAAACTTGGAGCCTTTAGTGACATGAAGTGTTATAAAGCCGTGTCTGAAGCCTCTGTGGAACACCCGCTCCTCGTGTCATGAGTTGGCAAAAAGTCAGGATTGCTGCCAGTACTCCCAGTATTCCCGGCAATTAATCCCCAGCCTCAGTCCCCGTGCTCTGTCAGGTCATGGTGAGTGCAGAGAGGGGCATCACCCATCTCCCATGGGGGCAGCCAGACCCTAACTGGGACCTCAGAGTCTCTCTCCCACACAAGCAGAGCCCGGCCCCAGCGCTGCAGCAGCCGCTGGCTCTCCTGCCACAAATGGGATTATTTCCCCCCTTTTTGGACTGCAGGAGCTGCTGTGCTGTGTTGGATTTGTTCAGTGCTCAGGGCAGATAATTGCTGCTCTCCTGTGCACTCCCAGGTGCCTGTGGAGGCTCTTATCAGCGGTCTGGGTGACCCTGCTGGTCCCAGCCTCGCTCCAAAAACGCTGCTGATTTTCTGAGTTGTTTCAGCACGAACTGCTGGCTTGCTAAACGCTGCTGCAGCTTCTTCCCCTGTAAAATTTTAACATCATCTTCCTTTGTGGCGGGGGGGGGGGACAGCGAAATGGAAGTTCATTGGGAAATGAATATTTAATGCTGCCAGGGAAGGTTCCTGATTGCAGTGGATCCTGGAGCTGGTAATGAATGTGCACTGTCAGGGCCGGGGGATTTGGGGTGTGAATTTCCCAGGGTCTAATCATCTCATAAGGCTGCTGAGTGTGACTCCTTCCCCAGTAATCTACTTAACTCAGTCATTTACCCCTCCTCTTGCCTTGCCAGGAGAATGAAGCTCCCAGGTTGTTTGCATGACAAGTAGCCCGGGATTGTCTGGCGCTTTGAGGAAGATGCTGGGAGTTAATTGGAGCAGCTGGAGTTGGTGGTTTCCCATGTTCACTGGCTGAGGAGCAGAGCTTTTATGGGCAGCTCTATTCCAGGCTGCACCATGTGTTTTGATAGCTAAAATACTAAGGAAAAAAAAAAGGTTTGCCTTCCAAAGGATATTTTTCTCCACCAAAACTAATCTCAAAGGAAAATGATGTTTGGTAGCTCTAGAATTATTGGATTTGCAGATAGGAACTGCTGTGCTAATGGCAGCTACTGACTGATGACCAAAGCAGCTAACTGGGAGATGTTCTTGGCAGCTGGTCCTGCTAAAAACCTCCTCTCAAAGCCATGAAAACCACAGTGAACAATATTGAAATAACAAAAAAAAAAAAAAGCTGCTAGCAAGCAAAAAACTAATCACTGTATCCACCTCTTCATTTTAAAATTAAGGATGCTCCATTAGAAGTGTTGTCTTTTCAATTTTATTAGGATTCCCTCCAGCAAACCTCGATTCTGCTAAAAATAAAAGGATAAACATCCCTTCATCTCTGTTTTTAATTTGCCTGCTCTTAAAGCCAAACACTGTGAGTAGAATTCCTGCTTGGAGATGGGCTCTGGGATACGTGGTCAGCCTGTGTTGGCTTGGATGGGAGCAGAGACAGAAAGAGAGGCTGAAGCACTGGATAAACTGTACAGGTTTTATTTAAATTATTGTCATATTCTGTGGCTTGCTTGAAATCAAACCCTGCCAGGCATCTCACTGCAGTCCCAGTGGTTTGCACCTAATATGCATTTCATTAACCATTTGCAGATGACTTTGTTCCTGCTGTAGTGCTGTGTGTGCAGTGCGGAGCTTTTGAAGTGATCGAGGCAGGAGTTGATGAAACCTTAAAAAAAATTCTTCTGGCATGACTTGAGAGTCATTCACGCACAGCCCTGGCAGGGTGACGCCAGGCAGGAGTCCTGGTGTCACTTTTCCCCTGGGTGGCTCAGAGGTGGGATTGTCTTGGAGATCTTCTCGTGCTGGCAGGGCAGGGAATCTTTTGTGAGTCTGTCTCAACCCCCTGTTCTGGTCTCCAGCTGCCACCAAGGTGGGTGCAGATGTTGGGGTTCAGCTCCATCTTCTTAATATTGAGCTGGTTTGATTTTTCTGGTTTCCAACCTGGTTTTGGTTTCACAAATCACAGAATGGTTTGGGTTGGAAGGGACCTTGAAGATCTTCCCATCCCACCCCTGCCATGGGCTGGGACCTTCCACTATCCCAGGCTGCTCCAAGCCCCAATGTCCAGCCTGGCCCTTGGACTTCCAGGGATCCAGGGGTGTCTGTTGCTTCTGCCCCTGTGCTGGACAGATCACAGCCCCCCCAGGTGAGCTCAGGCCCCCCTTGGAGTAGCCCCATTCCTGGCCACTGTCCTCAGATTCATGGGAAGCAGCCTTGGACCAGAGGTGGAAAGCCCACGCTGAGTTCTCCAGTCCTCTGCACAGATTCCGCAGGGCTTTGCCTCCAGTTCCCAGCGGGAATGACTGCATCCAAGTGGAGTCCATCTGAGCCCAGCTGGAGGCTGCTTGGGCTGCAGGGTCAGCCCTGCCTGGCTGCAGGACCAGGGAGAGCCTGGAGAGCCAAGGGGCCTCTCCCTGCTGCCCCACGCCTGCATGAGCCCAGCTCTTGTTAGCACAGCACCAACGTGATCCGTGGTTTTCATGAGGAAAGATAAACATGAAAAATCATTTATGTAAACTCTGTATAAGCTGGGGGAAAATCAGAATGAAATCCATGTTGCAATTCCAAAAGTGCATGGAAAGGCATATTTGTTTGTGACTCAGAAAGACGTAGTTGGCTTAAGAGTGTAATTTTAGCAGAGTTGTATCACTTGGTTTGAGTTAATGTTTTGGAGACAGCAGAGTCCTCAAAACAACGTGAAATCTGGGGGATAAATGGGGATCTTCCCCATCAGAGCCCACGTGGAGTCAGTGGAAGGCTTTCATAGGCAGCATTGCCTCTGCACTGCAGACTGATCCCCTTCCTCAGAGCTGGGCTCAGAAATGGGGACTGGCAGTGCTGGGAGGGAGCAGAACCTTCCCGCAGCAGGGGCTGATCCGTGGCATCCACGGAGCCTCCCGGGAGCAGGGCAGGGGCTGGAGGTCAGCTCAGGCCAATTCCACGTCCGTGCTGCTCCCAGCCTTGGAGCAGGGACGTGGGGAAGCCCAGGGTTCCAGCAGTTCCCAAGGGACACCCAGGAACACTCCTGCTCTTTATCCCCCACCTACTCTTGGCCGGGCTCGCCGTTCCCGTGCCGGGATTGTGGAGGGCTGCGTGCTGTGCTAAACATTCCCTTTCTTCTGCCAGCCCAGGGACTGCGACTTTCTTAATTGTGGATTCTTTTCGTTAATTGGGAGTGTTTGGAAACGCCTTGCACCTCAGCAGGGTTCAGTCCTGCGGGGTGCCAAGGGCTTTGTTCCCCGGCCAGCAAAGCACTTCAGCCTGGCTCTAAGAACACTTTACAGGCTGGAATAAGCTCATTGATTTCGGGGCACTGAAGGATTGAGCCAATACCAAATTTCTTCCAATGATCCCAGCTCAAATAGTAACATCCAGGAAAGTGTCCCTTGAATGTTAATGCTACCTTAAATAGCCGCAGCTCCGGCTCCACAGTCAGGGAAACAAAGACTGAAGCAGTGTTTGGGGGAGGTTCTTCTGGGAATAGAGGAAAAGTTGTGGTTAAAGGTGATTTTCCCCCTCTCCCCTCTTTTTTTCCCCCTTCTGTTCTGTAGTAGCAGAGGTTTGCTTTAACTGTGGTCATCTTCAGTGAGCTTTTAATAGATGAAGAGGAAACTGGAAGAGTTTGGAAAAGTTTAGAATAAGCAAACACTCCAGAGGGACTTGTAGTGGCAACATGATTAATAAGGGACAGTCCTGGTAATTCTATCAAAACAGAGCGATTGCAAAAGCATATGGAGCATCCCGTGTTTGGGCAGGAGCAGGATTGAGGCAAATGATCCAGGGAGATTTATGTGCCTCTTTGCTGGGAGAGTTTCTTCTCCCTCTGGAAGTGTGAGGGGAAAAGCTCTGTAGATTTAACCATAGGATTAGACTTCAGGAAAAAAAGAAGAAATTAGTAAATCAGGCAACTTCTTTGGCTCCCAAGGATTTTTATGCTGGTTGGTTGGTTGATAACAGGCTCCAATCCTTACACTGATCTTTTTTCCTTAACTTAAATATTTATCGTTTTTCTCTGTCAACCCCCACACGTATTCTAGGAATAACCTCAAGGAGCTGGAAAAGGGAAATGTTCTCCAAAAGGAAAACATGACACAAAATACAGAATCACAGAGTGGTTTGGGCTGGGAAGGACCTTAAAGCTCATCCATTCCCAGCCCTGCCATGGGCGGGGACACCTCCCACTGTCCCAGGCTGGTCCAAGCCCCAGTGTCCAGCCTGGCCTTGGGCACTGCCAGGGATCCAGGGGCATCAACAACTTCACTGGGCAACAGAGGAGGTTTTCCAAGGCCTCCTGCCTCTGCAGGTTGTCCCAGTGCTCTCCTGGGTTTGCTGAACAGAAGTCCCTGCTGGCAGTGGAGGTGCAGAGCTGTGCCCTGGCAGTGGCGCAGTGACAGAGCAGCGTCACCGGCTCAGCCCTGCTCGTGTCACCCAGGCCAGGGGTTCCCCAGCACTTTGCTCTCAGAGCAGTTATTTCCTTATTTCCTTTGAAGACTTTTATTGTGCAGCTGCTGCGGCAGCTTGGAGCTGTCATGTGGGGAGGCAAAAGCAGGGAACTGGAGTTAAGAGCTTATAAACTTCTCAGCTTTTAGGAAGGTACAGAGATGAAATGATACCGTGGGTTTTCCCTCCTCCTTTCTCTTCTTTTTTTTTTTTTTTTTAAACACAAAATGAGAGGGGACCTCTTGTACTGCACGTGCATAAATTGTACAGGTTTGGCTCTGCTCGAGGCTGAAATTAAAAAATAAAATAAAGTCAAATAGTCATCCTGACACATGAGACAATGCAGTCGTCCAAAACCAAAATAGTTCTGTGTAGTACTCTGCATATAGGAGTCAGGGATCTGTGTGTGGGCTTTAAGAGATCCCTTGCCTTCTTTTTTTGGAGAAGAAACTTCTGTTAACATCTAAATGATGTCAAGAATTCAGCAAGGATTGAGTTCCCTGCTTCATCGGCATGAAATTTTCGCATTGCTACTGAACTCGGTTATTTTATCAGCCTCCTGCTCTTTAGACTCCATTTTCCAAAAACTTTTCAAGTGATTATGCAAGTCAGACCTAATTTCTTATCACAGTTCTTGTGTATATTGGCTCAGTTGTTTGCAAGGGATTGTTTCACCCACCCTGTTTCCCTTGGCATTTTCAGAAGGTTCTTGTAGTTGTTAGCAGCTGTAAATGGCATTAATAAGGAGTATTTGGTTGCTGGTTTCTGCAGTTCTCTCTGCTGATTAGGCTGCGTTGCCAAAGGTTGAGCAAGTTTCTAAAAGCAGGATTGTTCTTTGAGTTGTGAAAACACAATTCTCAACAAAATAACAGCTGGATCTGTGTCAGGAATCCTACAGGCAGGCTGCTGCACCCCTGCAGAAACTGGGGTGAAACACTTCATCCAAAGTGGTATTGGTGTTAACATCAGTGAAGTTTCACCTGAATGTTTAAAGATCCAGCCAAGAAGATGCCAAGGTTCTTTCCCTTTCCTCAGGGTTGTGTCTGAGGTGAAAAGCACTTTCCCACTGCAGCATTTCCCTGCTGTGCTGGTCTTTGGTGGGTTGGGAAGTGCCCTCCTCAGAGCAGCACGGGCTGGTGGGGACAGTGGGCACATCTTTGGCTGGGTTTCATCCAGGGCAATCCAGGGCGTGGGATCCCGCAACAGCTCCATGTCCTTAAGGGTTTCCAAGGCTCAGGCTGACAAAGCCCTGAGCAGCCTGAGCCTGGTCTTGGAATTGTGGAATCATGGAATATCTCAGGTTGGAAGGGATCCACAAGGATCATTGAGGCCAGCTCCCTAACTTGACCCTGCTTGGAGCACTAAGTTGTGTTGGAACCTTCCATGATCCATTTCCTCTGGATGTTTTTATGAGTGATGACTCCAGGTGTCTTTCTCCAGAGCATGTCCTTGCTGTGGTCACCAGACCCTGCTGTTGGAGCAGGAGATTCACCCAGATGAAGTTCATGGAATGAATCAGCTGAAAATAAGAGCTTGAAGAAAACCCTTGGTATCTTCCCAAGATAAACGTTGAGGTGCAACTTCATTGATTTTAACACCAATACCACTCTGCACAAATGGTTTCACCCCAGTTTCTGCTGAGGTCTGTCAGCCTGCCTGGAAAATTCCTGACACAGATGCTGCTGTTATTTTGTAGACCCTGCAGCTGGAGCCTGGCTGCAGGTGGGGAAGGACTCAGTGAGGTGGGATTCACCCAAGAAAGGGAAGCTGATGCCCAGCAAAGCCTGTTGCTGGCTGGATCCCATGGAACAGGGAGTTTGCCATCTGTGTGGCAGCAGGGATGGGATTGTCCAGCCACAACACCAAAGTCAGGTTCACTTTCCTCTGGGGCTGTCGAGGAGTAACCATGTCCTACCTGTGCTGGGCTGTGCTCAGCTGAAGGCTGCAGCTTGTGTTCCATCCAGCACGTGGGGATCAGCCTGTGGCTGAGGGTGTGGAGGGACTTCAGGAAAATTGCTGGAGCAGAGTGAAGGTGTGAGCAGCAGATTGGAGGTCAGGTTCCCAGGAGAGCCCCTTCGTGTGGAGAGAAGTGACCGTGCCAGGAAAATGCCTCAGAGCCGCTCGGGCACCTCGTGCAGCCAAACTTCCCCTTTCTGGGGACCCCATCCCCTGCTGGGCTGGGCACCCTGCACTGCTGGGGCTCAGAATTCCATCCCTGCTGGCTCCTGGAGACACAAAGGCTCTGACACTGGAGGCTGAGCAGGGCTGGCTGCTCCTGTCGCCGTTGCTGGTCGCGGTTGCTCAACCGCTGTTCCTGGAGAAGCTGCTCGGCTCAGGCAGGACATCAATCCAGGCTCAGGCAGGACATCAATCCTGGCTCAGGCAGGACATCAATCCTGGCTCAGGCAGGGGCCTCCTTGCTGCATACCTGGAATTACCTCCGAGCTGTTCTCCAAGGTCTGTAGCAGATGGAGACAGACATCACGAGCAGAGGGGAGAACACTTTGGGCTTCCAATCCGTATGGACTGGAAAAACAAAAGGAGTTTTGGGTGTGTGGAAGCAGCTCAGATGTGCAGTGTCATTAATCTTCATCGGTGGCTTTTAAAATCGGCAGCAGCCAGAGTCTCCCAGATCTGAAAGCTGTGTTTGTTCAGATGGAGTGGATGTGCAGGGAATTTTTCTGAACTTCACCCCACCAAGGTAGGTTTGTGTCAAGTGGATTGACTGGAGCAGCACTGCGTGGCTCTGACCATTGCAGCAGCCCTGGCTTACAGGGTCGGCCCAGTGGTTTCATGTTTAAAGTTGTCACACATTTAATTCTTGACTGTTTTGTGCCCATTCTTAATTTCTAAAAAGAAAAAAAAATATCCACGCTGCTTTTGAGCTGAAATTTCTCATACTTAAGTCTGTGCAAAGATGATTTATGGTGCTAGAAGGGCTCCACTGGAAATGCAAGATCTATTATGAAGTGGATTGAATGGCCCATGCTGAAATGTTTATTGCTGTCTTCAAAATAGAATACATCAGGGTTGATGGGGCCTGTCCAGGAAAGAGAGAGAGTGCAGTGCAGTGGGGCTAGTGGGGTATTTTTAGTATTCCAATAAAAGTCAAGGCTTTTAAAGGAAATCACTTATTGCCATTTTGCAATCAAGAATGCAGGAGTGTTCCAGGGACTGCAAGAAATATGCTTCAAGAATGTGGGAGCCATAAGGAACTAATCATTAAATATTCTCCCGTTTCCACCCCCGGCCCTGTGCTGAGGAAGCCATTTAGGAGCTTTGCAATTTGTATGGAAATCTCAGCCCTCCTGACCACTCGGTAAGGCATCCCAGGGGCTTGGGAGCCAGCAGCCCATTTGCAAAACTTCCTACAATTCCTGGGCAAGGAGGGCACTTTGGAAAATGGGAGACACATGGACCAGCCTTCAAGAACACTTAATCTGACCTTAAATGACTGATATGAACACAATGTGATCTTTTTTGTGCTGCAGCCTCTTCTCCTCGATCAGTGCCTTGCTGGGGAAGTTGTCCTTGCACAAGCTTTGGATGGATCAGTAAAACTGGGAGGTTGTTGCTGTTGTTGTTCCACTCGTTTGACTGAGCTGTGCTTATTTCTATTTCTTGTTTATTTTTTTCATGTGATGCTTGAAACATTTTGGAAGTGTTTTGGTGCTGTAATGCATCCATCTAAGTAGGGAGGGAGCAATCCCAGCAGTTGCCAGAGTGAAAAACAAAGGCAGAGGCAAAGGATAATCTTTTCCCAAGTGATTCAAGAGCCTAATGGGACAATTTAGTGATGCATCTAAGCAGAGCTGGTGGTTGCCTGCTCCTTCTCCCCACATTCCCACCTTTTTCCCTGTCTGGCCCTGGTGTCCTGGTGAGGCAGTTCAGGGAGCTACAATGGCACAAAAGTGACCCCACCAAAAACAAAGCCGGGCTCTGGGGCTGGTGGCAGATGGACGTGTGCAGATGTCCCCTTCTGCTCCAGGCCAGCAGAGCTGGCCTTTCCTTTGATTATTTTTCTTTCCCCATTTGTTTTTGCTGGAGAAAGTAGTGCAGGAACACCAGTTCCCTGCTGAGATCATCTGTCACAGCTTCTGCCCGTTCCCAGCTTGCTGCAGGTACCAGAGCTGGGGTGTGACCCTTCCTTTCAGGAAAACCCTTTGGAGTTTGCCAGCTGGGCTGGGCTCCTGCATCCCCTGCTGGAGTCGGGGCTGGAGAGGGAAGCTGAGCTGGAGAAGGTCCATGGAGGCACAGATTTGGGAGGAACCCCAGCCCTCAGGGCACTGCCCCATCCCTGGGATTTCACTTGGCCCAGGCTGGTGGCTCCTTGCAGCCAGGGCTGGCAAATCCCCCACATTTGCAGTGCAGTGAGAAGTCTCTTCAGTGACCTGTGACTTGTGCTGCTGAAGGTCCCACCTGGTTGGATTTTGCATTGGAAGCCACTGGATTTTCGGATGTGATGTTGTTCTCCCCTGGCTGTCCTCCACAGCCTGATCCCAGCGCTCTCCCCACCACGGTTCATGGCACTGTTTGTGCCAAACCTTTCTGTTCCCCCATGCTTGTGCCATGGGGGGATATCTTCTGGTGGAGATGGGGCTGTCCCAGTTAAACCTCTGCTTTCTCACCCTTCCTGCTGGTTTTTCTTAATCCAGAGCAGAAGGGTTCGGGTGACACCTCTGGCTTGGTCAGGCTCACTTCAGTGAATTGAGTGACCCTCATCTGAATTAAGGGATTTTTAGAACCTTTGTGCTCTTGTTTGAGCTGTTTTGCTTCCTTCCTTCTGGGAAAGCTTCACACTGAGGTTTGTGAAACTTTCACAGGTCCCATTCCAAGCTGTAGCTCTGTTGCTCAGAAATGCAGAGTATTCCTTGCCTGTTCCTGTTCCCTGGTGTCCCTGACGTAAGGGAAAGGATGCCCGAGAGTTTGGAGGAGGGACAATTGGAAACTGTGCGTGCTTGTTTAATTAAAAAAAAAGGGGAAGAAAAATAAGCCACATGCAAAGAACTCCAGTAACCACATCTGCCGATGACCTTTGGGGCTGGAAAGGGTTTGATGATAGTGTGGGGCCAAGCAAGGAAAGTCTGTGAAGTCACTCCAGAAGAACAAAAGGAAAAACCATGAGGATGTTTCCAGTTTGGGGCTCGTCGGGAGCTGGGTGATCTGCACAGCTCTGCCCCAGCCCACCACTCCGAACAGGCAGAGATGGGTTGAGGTTACCAGTTTTGGGTTGATTTGGGGTTTTTGGGGTGGGGAGTCCCTTGGAGAAGCTGTTAGCCTCTCACACCTGCTCTTCATGCGATGGTGAGTCCAGGAAAGGATTTTATTATCCGGTATTTTTGCAGAAGGTGTTCGGGTCTGTGTGTGGATTGCCTTAAAGCTCTCTGGTTCAGTCATTCTGTCTCAGAGGTACATGAACCATTTCTCCACCATTGTCCTCTCCCAACTACCTGCTGCTAATTAAAGGAGATACAAATTTAGCTCAAAGTGTTCCCTTTCCCACAGACTCCTCTGAAAGTTAAAACTTGTGACAGTTTGGTTCTTGCTGTGCTCTTGCCTTGTCTTCAGCTCCAAACAAATGTCTTGCCTGTCTCTGAGCTTCACTTCTGGTGGCTCAGAAGGTAAAATAATTTCTATTTCCTAATTTCTTTGGGAAACTTTCCTGCCTTCGAGCTGCCCTTCCTGACTTGTGGTTCTCAGGGCAGCGCAGGAGGTTCAGGAATTGTTCCATAGACACAGAGTCAAATGTGCCCTCTCAGACCATGGGATGGGAGCCTCCCAAAGGCAGGAGGTGACCTTCCCACAGAGCAGCTGAGCATCAGAGGTGCTGAAACGTGAGCAGCAGTTGGAGGCTGTGAGCAAAGCCCTGAGCTGCTGGTGAGGTTGGGTTTGTGCCTCTTCTTGAAGGAATTTGGGATTTCGGTGCAGTTGTGCTTGGAAGCAGTTCAAGGCATTACCTGGCACGCGTCTGTAATTTGAAAAATAGATTAAAAAAGAAGCAAATTGAAGTATAACAATAATGGATTAAGAGAAACACTTATCTCACTTCCCTTCCCTCAGCCAGGCTGCACATGGGGTTTGGGACACAAAGTTTGGGATTACTGGATTGCTGAAGTCGTAAAGGTTTGGATCTAAACTCACTCCACGCTGCTTCTGGGGCTGATCTGACATTGTTTTCTATGGTGATGGTTTTCATCCTGCTGGTTTTTAGCCACTTTGTTTGCCCCCAGGCCCTTCTGTCAGTGAAGTGAGGTGTCTCCATGCCCTGATCAAAGCTTGTGTTAGCAACAAACTCATCTCTGTGCCCCAGAGGGAACCCTATCTCCAACCTGGGATGACCAAACCCCACAAAAATGCAATTTCTAGTGTGTGAAATCATGTTGACTGAGGAGTTAATGTGCATAAACAAAGTCTGCACCTTTCCCTCAGATAAATCGTTTCTTCGTGTTAATCTGGCATCGCGTGAACAGCTCCAAATGTGGAATAACTCATAGACCAAGAGTGTTTTCATCTTACATAGGAATGACCTGGGCTTTTCTTTCTTCCAAATAAGGAATTAATAATGCAACAGTTGTTGTTTCCAACGAGCTCAGCTTTTTTGAGAAGTGTCTTTTTTCCCCTCCTCTGGACCCAGTGAAACACGTGAGCATTTGGAGCCTTTAATAACCGCTCGCGGAGCCTGGTCTTGATTTCTCTGAGAACTGCCAATGATTTTGATGTCAGGGCTGAGAGGTACAATTGGAGTGTTAAATTTCTCGAGGCAGAGCAGTTGAAAAGGAAGGTCAAAAGCAATAAGGGCCAGGTTCCTCTGGGCGGGCGGGGGCGTGGGGTAAGGCAGCGTTTCCCCGGCCCTCTCGCCCAAGAAAACGTTTGGCTGTCACAAAACTAATAAAGAAAAACCTCCAGAGAGGTGCATTCAATGATGCAGGTGTAGGAACCAGGGCTGTATTTACACACAAGCCAGCTTAATAGCGTGGGATTTCTGCTCAAGTGCTTCTTAATGCAGCACAAATTGAATACCCGGCTCGCTCGGCACGGGGAAAATGTTGGAGGGAAAGGTTTTTTTATGGCTTTTGGGGGAGAAAGTGTTTGGCTCTTTTTTAGGGAACATAAAGGACAGCAAGATGGATTTCTTGGGGTGCTTCCCATGTGAAAGTAGTGCTTTAGGTATGTGCAGAGGGTTCAGAGCCAGCCTCCGAGCTGGTTCTCTGCTGCCTCGAAAAGCAGGGCTTTGAAGGGATTTGGGCAGGGTTTCTGCCATATATCTGGCAACACGGGCTTAAAATTAACTTACTGAAACAGCAGATAAAATTTGGGCTCTTTAAAACTGTGATATTAAATAGAAGTCTCGAGGAAAGCAGCCAGGCCTCTGCAGCCCCTGGTTGAAGCTCCCATCCTTGCCCTGCCTCTCTGCTGCCCTATAAAACAACAATTATATGGTTGTAAGTTACTGCTGCATGTCCCTTATAAAAGAAGAGTTATTCATAAACTTCTGGATAGACAGTTCTGTGGGAATATAACTTCCTTGGCCTAAACCAAACTTTTTTCCAGATAATGTAACACTCTACAGGCTCTGTAAAGTTAGAGCATGCTATTTATTGCTATTTTATTATCTATAAAAGACACCAGTGTTGAACCTGGGAATGACACTACACTCAAATCAGCAGGAAAGATAGGAAAAACCCCAAGGACAGCTGCTGTTCCCAGAAACACTCACCAGCAGGGTGCTGGGGGATGCTCAGGGCTTGTTTCAGGGCTGCTTTCCCTGCAGCTCCTCTCTGCAGACACAGAGCCAGGGCACTGCCATGGGCACATCCCATTTCTGGGGTGGGATTTGCCAGGTGCAAGTTGGACATTGTTGGAAGGGACTTGGGTGCACCCTTGCAGCTTCTGAAGCCAGGGCAGAGGGCTTGGCCACACACACACGTGCACATGCCTTAGAATTCTTTTTTAATGGGCTCAGATCAGAATTTACTTCAGTCCCCAGGACCCAAGCACCACGAGGCTGTGTTTGCTCTCTGAATAGCCTCCGTGCTGAGCCCACAGAGCCACCCAGCCCACCCAAGGACAGCCACTTCCCAAGGCGCCAGGGCTCCAGCCGAGGTGGATTTGGGGTTGGCAGATGGGATCACATTGGTCAAACCTGTCCAAAGGAGAGTTCCTGCTCGCTGTGGGGAGGGGCTGCCCTGGCAATCTGCTTCCAGGCTGGAAGAGAATCCAGGACTGGGCACCCCATGGAGAGGGGACATCCCCCCTCAGCATCTGCCCCGGTCACTGGCCCTGGACACCGAGGTGCCGGTGGGGTTCCTCTCCTGGATGCCCTCAAGGTGGGTTTGGACCTCTAGGAATTATTTGTGTTTCTGTGTGAACCCAAGCTGGAAAGTTGGCGGTGTGGGAGTAAATCAGGCACGGTGGGGAGGGTGTCCATGAGGAACCCCAAACCCTCAGAGCTGACACACCCTGGGCAGTGGGAATGGACTGGGGACTTGGGCTGCCCCAGGAGCCCCGGGAAGGGGGGCTGTGGTGTGAACCCCAGCTCTCAGGGTTGGCCAGAGCAGGTGACACAGATCAAAGAGCAATATTAACCTAAATTACATGTATTTCAACCTTTTCTTTCCATCTTACACCTGAAAATGTGATCCTGACTTCATTTGGAAAAGGTTTGGTGAGATCTGCAGTATTGAACCCCCTGAGCCAGGGACCGGGGGATGAGCAGAGGAGTAGCTGAGCTCAGCAGTGGCATCAGAGCCATGGGAGTGCCATCGTTCCCAGGAATGTTGGGGACATCCCCATCCAGCCATGGGACACGCCCTGGCACTCGGCGCGAGCTGGGAATGCGCTCCCTGCGTTCCTCGGGGCTGGATCAGCAGCTGGAGCTCCGTGCCAGAGCCTTTGGCAGAGGGAGCTTCAGGAGCATGGCATTTACTCCAGCCTGCCTTAATTACTTGCTCTGTAATTGCACATGGATTCCTGCTTCCCACCTTTCCCTGGGAGATGCAGTTTGGATTTGTATTCCTGTCACTGTTTTCCTTTGCACGAGAATCTTTTCTTTGTTCTCTTCCAACTCCTGTTGACTTTAAGAATGGCTTTGATTCCTAAACTTCTCCTTGGGGGTTTCTTGTGAGGGGGAATATTTATATTTCATAGCATTTGAGCAAAAAAAAGTCAAAGCAGGCAGAGACCCCAGAATGCAGAATTCCTGTCAGATCCTATCCACGGCTTTTGTGGGGAATCACGGGAACCAGCCAGGTTTTAAACCTTCAGATCCTTCTGATCCGCTGTTCTGAGGTGCAGGGGGGAGCAGTGTGTGCAACATCTGGTCTCTGTCTGCTCTGAGATGTGTGTGCTGAGGGCAGTCCACGTGCCCCTGGTTTGGTGTCCCTGGGATTGCCTCTGACGAGGGCAGCACCTGACCACTGCCCTTTGGCTTCAGGTTTTTAATGCCAGCCTTGTTCCAGGAATAAAATGAAGTTGATTTCATTCTGCTGTCCCTCTCTCCCTGCCCTGACCGTGCCCTGCAGTTCCCTCACTCAGCACTGCCCATTAGTAATCCTTTATTAGTCCCCCACCTTCCCCTCTTCCTGCTGGGGAATCATTTGGGGTTTATGTGCAGTTTTTCTTGGGACTCGTCAAAGAATAATTACACCCCATTAACTCCCCTCCGTATCATTACTAATTCGCACCTATGGAGGATTTTCCAAGCAGCTGATCTCGGTTGTCTCTTAATTGCTGGAGTCCATAAACTCTGTTAGGCTGAAACTGTGCGAAGGATTTGCACCCTCTAAAACTTCCCCCTCCAGTGCAAAACATAACAGAGAATTGGAATGTGGCAGCTTTATCAGATCTGACTTCTTCCCTATTTAGGCAAATTATTTGCTTCTGGCTCTGTTGAAAACTCCAAAATGTACATGAAGGTGTAAAAAATATGAGACCAAAAGGGTGAGAAAGTTGTGGCTGTTCAGCCTGGAGAAGAGAGGGCTCCAGGGAGAGCTCAGAGCCCCTTGCAGGAGAAGGACTGGGGACAAGGGATGGAGGGACAGACACAGGGAATGGCTTCCCACTGCCAGAGGGCAGGGCTGGATGGGATAACAAATGGTTTCAGCTGAGCATAGGAGAAAAAAATGCTGGTGGTGGCAACTCTTATTTCCCTGGAAAAAAATCCTGGCCCCCTGGCAGAGAAGCAGTTTCTGCACAGAAAACATGACACTATTTACAAAAAGCAGTGTCTAATATCCTTTTCCAGCTTGGAAAGAGGAGTTTATTTTAATACATCCTTTTTTAATTGCCATGAGCTGGCCTTGTAAATATTGTAAGTGGTTGAGTAATCGTCCTCTGTGAGCAGAGCAGAGGAAGGGACAGGTTTTCCGCTCCTGGAACCCTCTGTGTTCCCTCAGCTCGGGCAGGGAGACAGCACGGAGCAGATACTGAACACAGATTAAAGCCTCTTAATTAAAAGATCTTTTAAACCCAGGGGATGCCCATGGGTGTGATGCCAGTGCCCAGCACAGTGATCCAGCTGGGTGAGGAGGTTGTTTCTTGGGGGTGGTTTGGGAGCTGGATCTGGGATATTCTCGCTAAAACATTTCTTTCTTTCCTCTAGAAAATGGGAGAGAAAGGGGAGAGTTCCCCCAGAGAAATGGGGAGTTGGGGAGAAGGGAGGGGATCTCGTTTTGTAGGATCTCGTTTGTCATTGAGTTCTGCAGGGATCCAGTGGGTTTTGGGGCACACAGAGGTGGGGCAGAGCACTGTGGGGTTCTCTCCAGAGCTGGATGATCCCTGTTTTCCCAAGTCAGGTACATGCCTGAGAGCCCAGCTCTGCACAGAGTTCTGTCTGAAAGCGGGAGTACTTTGTGTTGGAAACAATTTCCTGGTGCAATTCAGATTTCCTCCTGAATAATCCTTTGCCCCAGTGGGATGGTACAGAGGGATTCTAGCAAAGCTGAACTGGCCTGGCTGGGAGTTCAACATATCCCTTAATGTTTCCATGGCAGATGTTCAGGCAGGGACGTATCCCACTGCTGGAAAATCTTGATTTGAAGGGTCGGGAAGGAAGGAACCGCTCTGCCAACGTGGGGTTTGGGTCCAGGTCTCTGCTCAGGTCACCAGAGTGCAGGGCCTGTCAGGGGTGAGCAGGGGGAATCAGGGAGGAGGAATTTAACCCCAGAAAACCATTTGTAAATGATGAAGGCAGCAGCCTAAGCCTTGTTCTGTCTCCCCAGGGATGCTGGTGGTGATCGTGCTGCTGCTCATCGCCATCGCCGTGGTCGCGCTCTGGCCGACGCATTAACCCGGATCCCGCCGGAGCAGCTGCTCCGTGGGGAGCACCAGGGCTCCAGGGAGGGCCCCCCTGCCTGCAGGGACCTTCTGTGCTGGGAATCAACTCCACAGCTGGGAATCAACTCCACAGCAGCAGACTGAAGCAGCATCCGCCAGACATCCGCTCTCCTTGGAGCGCAGCTGAGGAGCTCTGTGGGATCTGGAGGATTTCAGCGGGAAAAGGGGATTTCATCCCACCCTTCCCACCTTCCTCTGGCACTCAGGCAGCTGCAGCTGTAGGATGGACTCATCTCTCCTGCATCTGCATCTGAGGACACGCTGGTGCTGCTGCTCTGCCCGCATTGCTGAGCTCAGACCTCCCAGGGGCCTCAAACACCGAAATCCAGGAGTGCTTTGGAGAACAGCAACGTTCCCCTGCTTCAGCATCCCTCCTTCAGAGAGAAAATGCTCCAGGGTTTTCAAGGAACAGTCTTGGGGAATGACTGCATCTGGATTCTCACAGGATGGGAAGCGACAGCCCTGCAGGACCCCCATGGGCTGCACAGAATCGCTGGTGACTGGGTCAGAGCTCAGCCCTTGGGGGGAGGTATTGGTGAGTTATTGATCTCCAGGGATGGAGTTACTGCTGAGTTATTGATCTCCAGGGATGGAGTTACTGCTGAGTTTCTGATCTCCAGGGATGGGAGTTACACAGCAGCAGGACTCAGCCCAGCCTGTGAGGGTGCCGAGCTTTGCCCTCGTGTGCTGCCCAGGGGCTCTGCCAGCCTGGCCTCGGGAGATGCCCCAGAATTAACGTCCTAACTGAGCTCTGCCTCTTCCTTTGACAACTTCTCACACACTTCTGCAGCTGAGGGGAAGGATTACCTATTTCAAAACAAATGGAAAAGAAGTATTAAATGTTTGCTTCTGGCCAAGAGAATAATTATTTTGTTACACATGCCAGTTTGATTTCAGGATTAATAGAGCAAGCAATAAATACTGATTAAATCCATTTATATACAGTTTCTCTGCCTGGGGTTTTATTGTTTCCTACTCTCTTGTGTTGTCTGTGAATGATTTATCCAATGCTGCCATATCCTAAGAGCTGGTTTGGAGGAGGAAATAAGCAATTTCTGTCAGACTTTGTGTGTATTATGATACATGGACTACACAGAATCCCAGAATAGTTTGGATGGGAAGAACCTTAAAGCCCATCCAGTGCCACCCCTGCCATGGGCAGGGACACCTTCCCCTGCCCCAGGTTGTTCCAAGCCCCGTCCAGCCTAACCTTGAACATTCCCAGGGATCCACGGCTTCTCTTCTTCACCTGTCATTGGTGGTGCCGTGTCCTGCAGCTGTGGGAGCCCTTCCTTGGATCCAGAGAGCATTTTCCTGTCCTTGTGCTCCTGGGAAGGGCAGAGCGGAGTGGGGAGAGGAGCTTGGTGGAGAGAAAGGCCCAGAGATCCAGCTGTGCCCCTGCCAGCTTCAGACAGGGCTCTGTGCCCGTGCCCAGCCCATCCTCAGCACTCAGAGCTGGAGGAAACTGGAGGTTGGAGCTCCTCTGGAGTCTTCCATGTCTTTCCATGGAGAAAATCCTTGAAGCCTTTACAAGTCCAGCCCAGGTTGTGCCTGGTCGGTTTTCTTGGAGAGAGGCTTCACCTTGTGGCTGTCAGGAGGGGAGGGGCAAACAGAGGTGCTTTGATGTTCTCTGGTTTTCAAGAGGACACGGCAGGGCTTTGATGAGTTCATTGTTGATGTCAGATTAGAACCGGAGCTTTAAGCAGGGCTGCTCCAGCTGGAACCAAGGAAAGGCTTTGGGGAGGGGTTCCAAACTGTGCATTCCTGCAGCTCTGCGGAGGGAGCCACACTGGGAATGCTCCTGGAGCTGTTCCTCAGCAGCAGCCCCTGAGCCCGGAGCGGGATTTCACTCCCAGTTCTGGAGCAGCCCCGTGGCTCTTCAGTGACAGCGGGGGAGCAGCAGGGTTTGTTCAGATGAGACCACGGGCCTGGGCTTCTAATTAAAGCTGTCAATTGTGGAGGGAATTACGGCTTTGTTTGGATTCCCAGGACACGCAGGGTGGACGTGGAACTCATCCTGATCAGCGTTCCACAGGGACTTTGTCCTGGCCGAGGCTTTCAAAGGCACTTTCTGACCCACTGGGCCCTCCAACACATTTTTCCTGTGAGCGCCTGGGAAGGGTGGAAACACCAGGGTTTGCTCGTTGTGCTGGCGAACAAAGAGGTTCTGAGCCTTGCCCTTTAGGTAACATTTAATGTGTCGTGTGGGTGAGGAGTTTTATTAAAAAGCAGTGGATTTGGCAGCGCTCTGCTGTGTGCAGGGAAGCTTTTCTGTCTCCCTAAAGAAAAAGAAGGTTAAAATATGAGAGACGCTGGGGTTTGGCTCTGAGCAGCGGCGTTGGAGAAGCCAACCTGGAGTGGCTTCTCCAAGCAAAGATCTTCCAGGAATGTGCCCAGAGACATCCCAGGCTTCTCCTTCCCTGCCACCTCCTCCGTTTCTCTCCTGGAGGATGTGCTCAGGAGTTCAGCTGCTTCCAGCTGTAGTTCCAGCAGAACTCGGGGTGCTGGAGCAGGTCTGGTGCGTGCTCCAGGCACTCGGATGTCGCAGTGCCCTGGGAAAAATCCCCCCCTCCTACACGAGAATAGGGATCACCCCGGAAGGCTGCTGGGCATTTTCATGTTCCCTGATTCCTGGTGTGAGCTTGGTGTGTGGATGGCTCCTCTCCCACACTGCCTGGTGGGAAAACCACTCCAGGTCCAGCCCTCTGTGGGAAAAGCCTCATCCCCCTCTTTCCAGAGCCACCACGTCACCTTTGGACAAGTGGCCACCTGCAATCTGGGAAGCCCATTTGCCCCTCGGAGCAGAGGGTTGGCACTTGTGACCCATTTGTCTCTGCAATAAAGTTCTGACATTTCTGACCCCCAGGATGTTTTTGGATTCATAAATTCCCAGCGATGCTGAAGGCTCAGGTCAGCCAGGCTGACCCCCCAGCACTTGGCAGCACCTTTTGCCTGCACTTTTGTCCCTGGAAATGTTTTGCTGCCTCAGTTCCCCCCCACCTCCAGCTCTCCATGCTGTCGGTGCCACCAGCCCTTGCCTGGCCCCGCAGATCCTGGGGTGGAGCTGATGGAGCCCTGAGCCCTGCACTGGATGGGGGCCAGGAAGGGCCAGCGCTGCTGAGCAGCCTCTGGGTGGGACAGAAACGGGTCCGGAGTGGGGTTGGAGCTTTCCTGACTCCAAACTTCGGCTGTCCCCTGTCCCCACACCTGTCCCCCAGCTCTGGGCAGGGTCCCACAGGTTTTGGCTCTGTCCCGCTGCAGGGCACAGCTGAGCCGTCAGGAGCTGCTGGGGACCCCCCATCCCTCCCACCCATGGGGACCCCGCTGGCCCCAAGGCCACGTGGCGCTGCCTGGGGGTGCTGGGCAGGGACAGGGCTGGGACTGGCAGCCAGAAGTAGCTGTGCCACCTCAACCCTGCCAGGGGGACAGCGGCAGAGCCAGGGGCTGGAGGGGACACCATCACTTCCTCGCCCAGGTCCTTGTCCCACAGGTTCACCGACCAACGGGGTGGGAAGAAGCAGAAATTCCTGGTGGTTTTTACAGTTTACAAGAGTTTATTCCACTGGTTTCTGACTTTAGTCCTACCGAGGGGGTGCTGAACAGTTACAAGCTCCTTCGGGTCAATTACAGCCAATCTAACGAACAAACAAACAAAGGAGGGGAAAAAAAGGAAAAAAAAAGAAACAACTCAGAAAAACAATAAGAAAATCCACAACTTTTTCACGTGTCATTAAATATATTCATATATAATAACCATAATATATTAGTATGCATTGTAAAGAAACATCGCCCAAAGCAGTCTGCCATGGTCATAACTAAACAACATTTACAGTTCAAGATATTAACAGAAATAATAAAAAAAAAAATCAACAAAAAAAAACAACCCCAAAACGAACACAGGTTTGTGAGGGGATGAGGCGGGGGCGGGGAGGGGGCATGGACACGACGAACAGAAACGAGACCAAGCGACTTCTGTCGGGTGCTACGGTCAGTGATGATTGTTTTGGCATTTCAGCTGCTCTCCGAAGCCTCTCTGAAGGCACCACAGCCCCTTCCCAGCCACCCCACTGTCCTCGGGGTCCCCACTCCTGTCCCCAGGGCGATGGGTGGGCGCCGGATTCTTCGCTGGCCAGAACGGGGTTGGTCCCCCAGAGCTGCCCCCCGGCCGTGCAGGTGTTTAGGGGGGCACCTTGTCCCTCTGGGTGACCTGGCAGAGGTGTCCTGGAGCTGTCCTGGAGCTGTCCTGGAGCAGGGGTGGCTGCAGGGAAGAGCTGCACCTCTGGACCCCGAAATGGGGCTGCTCTGCCCTCCCAGCAGAGGCTGTTCCAGTTCCACCAGTTCCAGCAGCAGCTCCTGCAGGTCAGGGTTACTGGGAGTGCATGAAGGGCACTGGGATGGAGTGAGGGGTTTTTCCTGGTCTGACTGGAAAGCACAAAACTCCAGCAGCGATGAAGGGACAGGTCCTGGTGGGACAGGGCTGGGGACTTCCCTCCGTGGCAGGATCTGGGCTGTTGTGCCGACTCATTTCCTTCGGAGTCCCGGGGCTGTGCCAGTGCCTGGAGGGGTCTGGCCGTGGGATGAGCGGGTGGGGGGGTCTTCTGCAGCCTCCGAGACCAGTGGGAGCAGGGAAGGGGCTGGAGGGTGTCCCTGGGAGGGTTGGGGTGTCCAGGCTGTGCTGGGGAGGGCGGCTGTGCTTGCCAAGGGTGGACACTGGGAGTGAGCCCTGGGTGCCCAGGTGTGCTGTGGGCAGTTCCCCCGGCCTTTCCTTGCTGCTCTCCAGGTGGAGAACTGGCTTTGGGTTGGATCCTGTTACTTTTAGGCACCATTTGAAGGTCTCCAGAGGGTGGGGACATCCCAGCTCCATGGGGATGTGCTGTCTCCAGCTCTGCTGGGTCCCTGGCAGCAGCTGGCATTGGCTGCAGGAGAGCATCCAAGTCCTGGTTTGGGGCTTTAAGCCTCCATTTAGACACTTGAGGTCAGATTTTATCCTTCAAAACTTGGTGGCTTCGCTTCCCTTGGCTGCAAAACCATTGGCTCTCCTTGAGCTCTGAGATAAGGACAACCAAGTCCATTTTGGGAAAGGGGAGAAAACACAGACTTGGAGCAGGGAGGGGGAGTTGCTTGATGTCCAGGGTGGGATTTTTCTCCTAATACCCAGATTAATTTTGGGGGCCTTGTGGTGGCAGGGGAGGCTCAGCAGAGCTGGGTCCCTCCGGGTGGTGTCTCCAGCAGCCCTGGGAGCCTCCTCTTTGCACCTATTTACATGGCTGCTCTGCTTTATGGTGGTTTATGTCATTATATAAATATTGTCAATTGCTATAAAACAAGGCAAAACCACTGGAAAATGTCATAAAAGAGATGTTTCCAAGTTTCCTAAAAGGAAAAATACCGGGGAGGTTTTGCTTTTCATAGCGACTAATGTTTGCTTCTCCTCCAGGTACCCGTCCTGCCCTCCCTGCCTTCCTGCCCCAGCTGTTCCCGGTCTGCATGGATGGGCTGGAACCGAACATCCCCATTCCCCATGGGCTGGTGTGGCATGGGGGTGACAACTCCAGAGCCCGTCCTGCCCGCAGGGTGCCCAGGGGAGGATGCTCCAGTCGGAGGTGAGGCGGCCTCCACTGTGCTCAGTGCATCAGTGACTGGAAATTGGGAATTTTGGATTGGCTGTTTCCCCCCCAGCAGGAGGAGCTCCAGGTGGGTCACACCTTGCTCCTGGCTGAGACCCCTTCCCTGGGCACTGCCCTGTGCGGGCTCTACCCCGGCCAAGCCTCAGAGCTCTGCACTGGCCCCGCTGCCCATGAGGGCACCCCCTGCTCCCCTCTTTGTCTCCAAGGCTTTTTGCAGGGATGCTGGGGAGCTGCAGCTCCAGAGGGAGTGAGGGCAGAGCTGGTGTGGGCTTGGGAGAGCTGCCCGAGTCTGGGAGTGAAACCAGTGGCCAGCCAGCACCTTGGTGTCACCTGCAGGGATTTTCTACCATCGGAGGGCTCCTGGTGTGCTGACAGCAGCAGAGGGGACTGAGCCGCAGTGGAGACTCAGGGACTGACATTGGCAGGATCTTCCAGGGCACTTACGGGATCTGGATGCCAACTCATTTTTTGTCAGGTCTGGGTGTTTCCTTGGGGATCCTGGTTATGATTCTTTGCCTGTGAATGGGTGGCTGGCGGGCGACAGGGCACCAGTGGGCTCACACTCCTTCAGTGTGGTGGGGGCAGCCTCCTCAGCGCCAGGGGCTGAGCACGGAGCCATTCCCAGAGTTAGGCACAGCAGGAAGTCACCCACCAACATTGTCCCCTCTTGGCTGTGCCTAAAGTGGACCCAGAGCATCAGCACAGCTGGAGACCTCGGCCGCCCCAGGCACCATCAGTGGGTGGTGGCCACGGCTGTCGATACCAAAGCCCTCCAAGACCCCGCCCGTCGATCCTCGGGTCTGTCTTCAGCAAAAGTCTCGGTTTAGTTTCCTCTACAAGAACTGTCTCGGTCAGCCTAAGTTGCAAATACGTATTTTGGGGATAGGGAGTTAATTTCCAGCGGTGCTGTTGATTAGTTTCTTACAGGGTGGACGTGCCCATGCCGTGCTTTGGAGGCAGCAGATGTTGGTGGCTGGAAGGCAGTTTGGTGGCTCTGAGCTCTTCAGCAGCGGGGCAGGAGGGAGCTGGGGGGCCCCGGGTGCCGTACACCCGCATCCCACGCTGGGTTCTGTCCGTGTGTGTGTGATCTGTTTTGTTGGGTTCTGTTGGGTCCTGTTGGGTTCTGTTGGGTCCTGTTGGACCCTGTTGGATCCTGTTGGGTTTTGTCTTCCCTGGAATACGAGGTGCAAGCCCAGCACCCCCCAGCCGTGCTCAGTGTCCCCCTGTCCCCCCAGCCCGCCCTGGCAGCCGGTCCCTGCCCGCCCCAGCTCTACACAAAGCAGCATGCACAGTCAGTCTCTCCCTCTCCTCCTCCTTTAGGCTTTCTTACACTTCCCCTTCTTCTCCCGCTGCTGGAACTTCCGGAGCCGCCGGGCCCACGTGTCCCGCCACTGGATCACCAGGCTGGTTTTGTCCGCAATGATGCCGCTCTGGTCGGGAGAGTCCTCGTTGTTGCCCAGCAGCAAATACTTCTTCATGGGCTTGATTTTGGGGCACTTGCAGGCTATGTCCTTGGAGTGGATCCACAGGGTCTGGTCTCCGCGCCGGATCCGGTTGCTGCCTTGTTTGTAGACAGAGATGATGTTCACCGTGAACTTCCACCAGTCCGCGTTTTTTTCCGCCTTCAGGATGTGGATCTGGACAGCTGGAAAAAAACAACACACGAGGCAAGAGAGGAAAAGGTGTTAGTCTTTGAGCTGGTGAGGAGAAAATGAACTCCAAGCCGTACCTAATACGCTGTGGGAGGGAGTTTGTCTCCAGAGCCCAGGCTGGGGCACAGCAGCCAAGGGTTTTGGTGCCCCAAAACTCTGTCCCCAGGCCACCCCCAGGAGCAGCTGGTGCTGCATCTGAGGGTCTCAGCAAAGCTTCCAAGACCACCACAGGCTTGGGAGATGCTCTCCAGCTCTGAGCTTGGCAGAGTCACTGGAGCACCTCTGCAAGTGCTGAATGGCAGCGCTGGGCTCCAAGGAGATCTCCTGGTGTCCTGGCAGAGGACTGGGAGACCACCAGCTCCCACAGCAGGACTGGGGTGGGAGGACAACCGTGATCCCTACACAGGGTGGTGATGCTGCTGCTGCTGCTGATGGTGATGGTGATGATGTTCTCCAAGCCCGTGGCTGATGCTGTGTAACCTCCTCTGTAGCCATGGACTGAGGAAACCTCAGCCCTCCACCACTGCAGCCCTTGGTCTTTCCTGGAATAGGGCTAAAAATCAGCTTCCAGGAAAACACCTTCCCCAGGCAGGGCCTGCCCACCCTGCTGGGTTTGTTTGCTGACTGTGGGACGAGGAATCCCCAGCAGCAGAGACAGAGGGAAATCCCAGGTGAGGATGGCCTGGCTGGGAGAGCAGGCAGGGAGAGCCTGAGCTCTGCACAGGCTGCTGCAGCACAACCACAAAGGGCTTTTTTAGCCAAATCATTGAGCTGCTCCCTTTTTCCCCACTCTTCCCTCCATGCCCTGGGAGCTGTAAACCCCTGCCCATTCACCTGCCTGGCTCAGCTCCAGTGGGGCCAATCCTGTTTGTATAAATTAACAGAGGCAGAATAAACTCCCCCAAACCCCCAGGAAAACTCTCCCATTTGCCTTGTAACAGTTTTCCCCCCCGGGCTGGTGGTGGAGGAGCATCCCCCTGTCTCTAAACCCAAGTGATTCCAGGCTCTGGGAGGAAGCAGAGCTCTGCAGCCCAGCACAGCTTTTTAACACGTTGCAAAATATATGGGGTATTTTTTTTCAGAGCATGTCATGGAGGCCAGATGCTTTCATTAAAAAAAAAGGGAAAAAAGGGAAAAAAAACAACCCTCAGCTCTGACCGTGTATTTCCCTGTCTGGTGTGAAGGTAACAAAATGTGAGGAGTAGCCAATTTTTATTTTTTGGAAACAAATCTTTCCAAAAAAGCTTAAACCTTTGACCTGCCTGGGTCCGCACTGACAAAATGGAGAAAATGAATGAAAAGGAACCGGAGAGAGGTGGTTACAGGAAACTCTGCTCTAAAACACACAGTCTGTATTTTTTTTTATGTCAAGGCCCCCGTCTCTTATTTTTTCCCTTTTTATTAATGAAGTGGAAGGAGTGAAAGCTTTGAGGAAGGCTTGGCTGGCGCAGCCACAGCTGCCTGCCCTGACAGCCAGATTTCTGCCCATAGCTTCCCATCCACGACGCTCAGTTCCTCCTGAGCCGGGTTTTGGAGCCCAGCTTTGGTGGTGTTTGCCTGGGTATTTCAGAGGTGGGATGGGATCAGCGCCTCCAGCATCTCCCAGGGAGCACAGGGTGTGCAGAGAGGCAGAAATGGGCCAGGATGAATTTTTGGAAGCACCCAAGCTGGCTCCCCTGGGGAAATCCCCAGGGATTTAAAGGCTCCCTTCCCATGAAGGAGGTTTCAGTCCCTTCCTGGTTTGGGGTAAGGGACTTGGCTGCCTCTGCTGTGCCCCTGCAGTCCAAAGCTGGCTTTGGGGCTTGGTTGTCCTTCACTTGCCATCTCCTGGGACAAAGCTTGGCTATGTGGTGAGCTGCTCTCACTTGGCTGATGTTCCCATTAAACCCCTGTGCTCAGGACTGTCCCTGTCTCTGCATCCCTGGGAAAACATCCCTGGGAAAACACCCCTGGAAAAACATCCCCGGAGAAACCCCTGGGGCAGCAGATGGGAGGATGTGATGGGGGGTGATGGTTACTCATGGGGATGGTGCTCCCCTCGCTGGGGTCCCCTGGGAGCAGGTGGTGTCCTGGAGCAGGAGAACAAAATCAAAGGGGCTGCAGCTTCCACAGCTCCAGCTGAGGCTGGTGACACTGGTTTCACTGAGAATGGGCTCTGATCCAGACTGGTGACATTGGTTTCAGCAAGGAGAGGATCCAGTCCAGCTCCAGACACCGCTGGCGCCTCAGGGCTGCCTGTGCCTCCTGCCTGCTCCTCCCTGAGCTTTGCAAACTTTGGGCAGCTGAGCCCTGGGGGAAATCTGGGGCTGCTGCACCCCAGGCACTCCCAGAGATCAGGGATTTTCCTCCAGGTTCACTTCCCTGCACCCTGCTCTGGCAGCAAACGGGCCCGGGGAGGTGGGGGACAGCTGGGGGACAGCTGGGTCCCCGTGAGGGCAGCGGCTGCCCCAAGAACCACATCCCGCCTGACACCGACACCTGAGCCACAAATCCCACCTGGCTGGTGCCTTCTCCGTCTCAGCACCTTATGGTTCTTTGCAAGAAGAGGGTGGCCGAGTGGTCCCTGGGCTGTGGGAGGGGACAGAGGGGCCCCAGTCCCCTCCTGCATCCCCGGAGCTCAGGGATGCTCCTGGCTCCTCGAGGCCTGGCTGGGAGCCTCCAGCCACAAGAAAGTCCCAAAGGCTGGGAGCTGGAGATGAAAGCCCAGGGAGGGATGGTTTGATGTTAATGAAAACAAAACCCAGCCCAAAGCCTCAGAACAAGGTTTGAGGGCAGCTGCTGAAGGCTGAAAGCAAAGCAGCGCCTTGCAGCATTCAGGGATCGTGAGTCAGGGCCCCAAAACTCCTGAGGCTGCCATGAAAAGAGGGAGGCTGGGGAAAACCTAATTATTTCATTCTTTTTTTAATTTACTTTTGGGGTTTTTGATAAATCTCCTGAGTTCAAGGCTTTCCCTGCTAAGGCTGACTCAGGGCTGGGCTGCAGGGCCAAATCTGTGCATGCTGCTGTGGAATCCCGGAACATCACACGTATCCCATGCACAGACCTGTCTGTGGGAGCTGGAAATTTGGGGGGCATCCTTGTGCTGGCCCCTGGGAAAGATCCCGAGGAGCAGCAGTGGGAACAGAGCGGTTTGAGGGTGTTCAATACGGCCAGGTGGCAGGGGGTGCTGGGGACAGCGGGGGCAGGCACAGATGTCCCGGTCCAAGGCAGGGTTTTCCAAAGGCTTGGCTCCCCTCTCACTGCACAAGTGGAGTGGAGTCCATGTGGATTTTATTCCAACCAGCAGCAAAAGGTGACCCCGACACCATCTGGGTTTGGGAATGTAAAGGGCTGGATCCTCGCTGGAGCAAAGACTTAAAATGGGATTTTTTTCCCCCTTTTTTTCAGTTTTTAATTTATTTGGCGGCAGCTTTGCCTCGCTCCGGTTGCCAATTTCCTACCGGTTCAATATTGGAGATTTATGAGCCCTAATCCCGGCCGGCCTGGGTGTGCCCTGGTGCTAGGGGACCCCTCACTGTCCCGGCCCTCCCTCAGCACGTGGCTGCAGCCGGGATTGCCCCGCTCCGGGAAGGGCATTTCTCCACCTTCCCGGGCACTGAAGGGGCTGTGAGCGCCGGGCTTGGTGCTTCCCCCCTGCCTTGGCGTTTTTTGGGGGATTCAGGTTTTTCCTCCCCCCTCCCTCCCTCTTTTCAAGCTGCCTTTTGAAAATACGTTTTGCTTTTTTCCAGCAGCCCCTGCCAAGCTCCTCTCGACAAAGGGGGTGACTAAGAGAAGGCTCCACTGAAGGAAGGATTTTTTTACTTTTTTTTTCCAAGAAAGGGCAAAGTGAGCAGATGATCTCACCTTTCGGATGAGGATTCTGTTCCTCACCCCCATTCCCTCCCCAGTGCTGGGATGGGGAACCAGGGCCGGCATGGGGGCGATGCCTGGGACCACAGTGCTGGTACAAAATCGTCCCAGCGTCATCTGGGCAGGATCGGGCCCTGCTGCAGCACAGGGAGCTCAGAATCGGGGCAAAAGGGAGATGTAAAAGCTCCAGATTTCCTTTACCACAGTCGCACCCCACAGAGAATGGAAAAAGCCCCAAAATCGGGCTGAAAACGTGGCACCTGAGGGAGTAATGGATTTTCCCGCATCACCTGGATCAGCATCATCTGCTCTCATCAAATAATCCCCTCTCCTTTTGGGAATCTCTGCCCTCCGTGGGTTCAGCAGAGATCCCTTCTGCTTCCCCGGGATTTCACTGCCCCCACCCCAGCAAACCCCTCCTCTCTCCCTGCTTTTCTGGGAGCTGAGTGACCCTGCGCTCCCCCACGCAGCCAAAATAAACCCAGAAAAAGCTTTTCTGCCTCTGTTCCTGCCTCCCCCCTCCCTGAATCTCCCAGCCTGCCCTCCCCGCGTCCTGTTTCACTCCAAATATTTGCACCCAAACCCATCTCGCGGGAAAAAGCCCAAATTAAAATAAAAAGAAAAAAAAAAAAACCACAAACCCGACAAAAACAAACAGATACGAAAAATAAATAAGGGAAAATATCCCCTTTGAAAGGCTGAATGAAACGGGGAGCTAAAAAGCCCCATTGAGGAGCGCGGGGCGGATGATAGCTCCCGATTGAGCCTGCGGGAGAAGGAACTCTGTTCAAGCTAATTAGGGCCTTTTAGGACATTCAGCCCAGCGATGCCAGCAGAACGGTGAGGAAAAGAGCCTCCTAATTGGCTTCCTGCTGGGGTGTCAGTCCCAAAGTCTTTATTATCCCTCCCTGCACCTTTTCAACCCTTTCTTCCCTCCCTGGCCCTGGTGAAAGCCTGGGCTGCCCCGGCACCGCTCACCCTGCTGCCTCACCGCCATGGTTTGTCCTCCAAAAAGCAAATTTGCCGTGGCTGTGGGGCTGGTTGGGGCTGTGGGGGACCCTTCATGGCCAGGAGGGTCGGGTGGGAGCGCCCCAGTTCCAGCACTGGGACAGTCTGAACCCCTCACCTGAGCCAGCCCCAGCAAGCGGCTCTGGCTCGCTCGTGAAGCCGCAGGGGTGATGCTGAGTGAGAAAAGAGAAGGGAAATCTCCTTCAGCTCCCCTACTCACTGCTCCAGCGGCATCTCTTCCCTATTCATTGCTCCGGGGGTATCTCGTGCCTGAGACACCTCCTTGAGCCACCCACACTGCCCTTTGGAGAGCTCAGCCCTCGGGAGATTCTGGAGAAGCCAGGTGGGAAATGAAGGGATGCACATCCACGTGCGGGAAAAGTGCATCGTATCAGCCAGCAGAGAATCCGGCCACAGGAAAACCCCACGGCTTTATCACCTGGGCTCAGCCTCACTCCTGTCCTGAATAACCCCATCTACAACCTGAACAACCCCCAGCAGCTTCTCATGTGCCATTAAACTCTTTTATCCAAGTTATTTATCCAAGTTTATTCCTTGGGCCTTCCCAGCACCTGATGAACCTCCAGCAGCCCCCACAGGCATGGCCTTGCTGGACAGGGACCACGATCACGCCCCAGCTCACTCTTGCCAAGGATACTCACTATCCATTTTGCCCCATGGATAATAAATGGGAATGCAAATAAAACCTTTGCCTCCAAGCCCTCCTCCTTCCCCTGGGCTCCCAGGGAGGTGCCAGAGCACAAAACCAATGTGGAGCATCCCTTGGCCGGCTCCCCCTGGGGTCACCCTGCCTTTGTCCCGCATGGACCCACGTTAGAAATAACCCCAGGAGCAGAGAGGAGCTGAGGGAGTTCGGGATGTGCCTGCTCCGAGCCGCTGCTCTGAGGCAGAGCTGTAGAAGGATTCCCAGGGCCTTGAGTACCAGTAAGGATTCCAGAGTCTCCTGGCTTGTCCCAGGGCTGCACCAGCCTCTGAAGTCGCCTGGGAATGTCAGGGGATTGGATCCAGGTGACAGGGAACTGCTTGCTGCTCATCCCCACAGCAAAGGGCAACCTTTTAAAGCTGTGGCACAGAACAGCACGGTGAGAGGAGAGGGGACGTGGTGTCATCCTAACCCAGAAGACACTGGGAAACACTTGGAAAAGATGAGTCTCCTGCAGATGCTGAGAAAACCCCCAAATCAGGGTCCACAGCGTGCTCATCCCAATTCCCCGAGTGACACACTGCTCCACCAAGCATCGCCGCCCCGGGCTGCCTCTCCAGACCTGGCAGAAACCATTCCCAAAATTGCTCACATCCCAGCACTGCTGTGGCTGGGACCCAGGCTGGGACCCAGGCTGGGCTGGGTGGGCTTTGGGACACCCCGAGGGGATGGATGCTCCTGCCCCGCATCCCTTTGGCACCGCTCCTCCCTCGGACGGGGGACACTCACCGTAGTCTTTCTTACAGTACTTCTTCATGTTGATCTTCAGCTTCCCCTTGGAGGCTTTGCAGTATGAGTCACAATCTGCACGCAGAGAGGGGGAGGGCAAGAAAACATTAACAAAACAAATTAGCCTTAAAATGAAGAAAGGGCTGGGGGAAGGGGGGACGGCTCAAAGCTGCAGCCTGCCATGAATAAGCAGCGTGCCTGTGATATCCATCTGCCAGAGCCCGATTGGGTCGTCGGAGGGGGCATTGAGAAAGCCCTTCCTTTCTAAAGAAAGCTGCTCACAAAGGAGCCCATCCTCCCTCCCGCCCGCCTCCCCCGGCCCGGCTTCCCCGGGCCGCTCTGTCTTCCTGGGAGACCCCGGGGGCCTCCCTTATTGTGCCACCCAGAGCTTTTGAGAGCCACACAAATTCCCCCTGTTCTCCAGCTCCCAACTGGAGCCCGCCCGGAGCCCACAGAGGCCCCATTGTCACCCCTAACCCGGGCCGGTGTCAGCCTTTGGCATTCATTGCCGGCAGATTCGGGCTGGGGTCAGCCCCCCACAATGCGGGTCAGAGAGGAAATTAGCAGCCCATGAAGCATTAGCAAAGCCTTTTGGTGTCCACTCTACTGAAGTGTGCAAATAAAATACCACAGTAGGAACATCTCGTTTCTAATGGGCCCGCACTGCTGGGACACGCTGGCCCGGCCCGGGTGGAGCAGGCCCCGGCAGGAGCCTGGCACGGCCCCCTGGCACTGCCGTGGCCTGCAGCCCGCAGGGACGCTGAGCCCTGCCCCGGGAGCTGCTGCCCCTCCAGTGGGTGGGCAGTGCCCTCCGGCCACTTCAGGAACGTCCCTGTGGCACCGCGGCCAGGCCAGTGTGGCTGGAGAAGTGCCATCCCCATGCCAGCTGCCAGGATCGGGCTGGGCTCGTGGATGTGCTGTCCATGAACATCCACGGCTCCTCAGCACCCGCGGGTGCCAGAGAGAGGCCCCCAGCAGCACAGAATCCCCTAATTCAGGGGACAAGGACACATCTGTCTGCAGCAGGAGGCCTTGGAGGCCTCCATCCCTCCCAGCACCATCCTTCCCCAGCCGCTGCTGGAGCACAGGTGTGGGACCTGCTGAAGTGCCCCAGAGGAGCCCCAGGGGGGTTGCTGGGAAGCTGGGAATGCTGCTGGCATCCCATGGCCAGCACACACCGGGTGCCAAGACCATGAGGAACCCCCTCAGCAGCAACCCCTGTTAGCCACGTGTGCCCCAGCCCCTCTCAACGTGGCCATGCAGAGTCCCCATCTGAGCCCCATCCTCCTGCCCCATGGCTCCCTGCTGCTCCCACTCCTCAGGAGAGACCCTCAGGAATACAAGGCTTCATGCTCTTCCAGCATGACCCAGCCAGGGCCAAACCCAAACGCTGTGATTTCCTCCTGCAAGAGCCCCAGCTGAGATCTCTGCCCAGCTACGGCCCAGCCAAGGCCCCTCCAAACCCTGAAGACTCGGGGCTTCCAGCCACTGATGCCTCCCATTTGTTTTTCTCATCTAACATTCTGAACATCAAGTAAAACTTGAAATGCACTGGGAAAGGAGTGGATATTCCATAAAAACTGTAGCTCAGTGGATGGAGATTTGCTGGCAAAGCCCCAGCCATGCCCACGTGGCAGGATGCCACCACGCAGTGGGACGTGGCTGCCTGGTGTCACTGAGCTCAGGGAGCAGAAACATTCCTGATCCAGTGCACTGTAAGATGTTCCTGGCCATAAACATTGAAGGAAAAGTCTCTAAGGGAACTGAATGTCTGTGGAGTGACCTAAGAGCCCAGGGAAGCTTCTTCTGAGCTTTTTGGGGGAAGCAGGGAATGCCAAGGGACAGACAGGCCATCGGCTGCTCTGCCAGGCTGCTGGCACTGCTCTGCTCAGTCCAGGCTGCTGATGTCCTCAGGACACCAATGTGGTTGTGATAAACCTGGTGATGGTTGTCCCTGGCACAGAAATCCTGGAGCTCTGTGGGTATCCACTGCTGCTGTCCTGGGCAGCGCAAGAGGTGACACAAGGACAGGTGGGCAGTGAACAGTGGAGCGGGGACAAGCTTGGAAGCTCTGGCTGCACATCCCTCCTGCCCTGGCCAAATCCAGGACACACTGGCCAGCAGCTGGCCCCGAGCACTGGGGTGGGCAGCAGCTCCCACCTGCACATTCATGGCTCAGTCCCACAAGGGATCTCCAGCAGCCAGGCTGGCAGAGCCCACCTGGAGCAGATCCTCCCGCAGCCCCACTGCTCTGGGATCCAGGCCAAGAAACAGCAATCAGAGACACCATTGCTCTGGAGTGCAGTCCAGAACCCTCACAAGAGCAACCCCAAGTCACCTCAGCAACCTCTCCCCACAGAAACATCCCTGAGCACAGCCAAGCTCCCCATGCCTGCACCATGACAATTCCACTCTGCCTGAGATGACAGGAATCCATCCTGGGGCTCTCTGCCAGCCAGGGAGGCTGTGGGGTGAGAGGACAGCACTCAGCTGCCCCCCACACCCTACAGGACAGCACCCCATGCCCACAGCACCCACGGCCTCTGCTTCGGCCAGGGTGACAACCAGGGGATCAAGACACCCAGCTTCAGCCAGGGCTGACCCTGCTTTTCCTGAACACAGCCCTGTCCTGCCCTGTCCTTCTCTTCCTCGTTCCTCAGCCCCACGGGCTGTGCCAGAGCCTCAGCTGGTTTGAATTGAGCTGGCCTGGCCAGAGCCAGCTCGTGTAAATCACTGGGAATCAGCAGCACTGGTTTCTGTGGGTGGGGGATTTTCTCCAGTTCCTTTCCTTTGTCTCCCTCGTGGAGAGCTCTTCTGCCTCCTGGGTGACTTGGAGATCCTCTGGGGCCTCTTTGGGAGGGCAAATAGGGTTCCCCTGAGCCAAGCATTGAGCTCTGTGTGTGGGGTGGTGCTGTGGGGTCCCTCTGCCTTAGGGACAGTGCACAGAGGGGATGCTGTGGGATGTTGTGTCAGTGCTGCCAGGGACAGACCCTGCTCTCCTCACCAAGGGGCCCTTCAGCAGTCTGGGCTCTGGGGAAGCGTTGCTGAGCTGCTGCTCCCAGCTGGAAAGCAATGGTGGAGCTGGGGAAGGGATGGGAGGAAGGATCAGCCAGCGGAAAGGGGAGGAGAGGATGGGTGTGGAGCTCAGTGACTCGCGGGCGTGCACAGGAGGCACAAATGATGTGAGACTCTTGCAGGATTTGTCCCCAAATGTTTATGTGACAAACCTCTGGAGTCCCAAGACTTGTGCTGCCTGGCTGTGCCAGAGGCTCCTTGTCCTGCAGGTCCCTCTCACCCCTCTCCATGAGGCTGCAGAGGATCACCCTGGGATGACCTGCCCATGGAAGGTGATGCCAGAGCCCAGCCAAAAACCAGGCTGAGAAGGAACAGAGCTGCCTGAAGGACACCCTTTGGCGCGGGGAGCAGCCTGGTACCTGCAGCGTGGGGGGTCAGTGTCCAGCAGCTCCTGCAGGAGCGATGAGGGGGCACCAGGACGGGTTCAGCCCCAGCTCCCTGTCCCACTGTGCTGCCCCAGTGTCCCCTGCCCACGGCGTGCAGAGCAAGCCTTGGTCTCACCCTGCTGCTGTCCAGCCCTGCCCTCCTGGCCCTGGCAGGGCTCAGCTGCCCTCAACAGACCTGGGACCTCCCTGAGCCCCTCTCAGCCCATGTCCAACCCAGCCACCCTCCTGAAGCACCCAAACCCCCCTGGCTGCAGCCCCACGGTGCAGGACAATCCCGGGGTAACATCCAAGCCCCCGGCTCTGTCCTCCCTGCCTTTGCTCAGCTGCACAAATATTCCAGTGCAAATCCCTGTTTCAGAGCCGCAAGCCCAAAGCCACCCAGCCCTCGGTGCTTTTTTCCTGTCAGCCCTGCATCCCGAGCGGGGACATCCTGCTCCTCCCTGCTCCTGCCTGGGGCCGGCAGCCCCCGGGCTGGGGAAAGCACAACCTGCCCGCGTCTCCCGGATAAACAGAGCGGGAGGGATCGGGAAGAGGCCGCTGGAGCTGCTTGTTCACAGAGGGAGCAGGTGGCGGGCGGCTGGTTCGTGTCGCTCGCAGCTCAGTAAAACGTGTCAGCACAGCCTTCAGCAGCTTTGCAGCTCGGCCCGTCCCCTTGATAGAAGTAATTCTCTGGCTGGGCAGAGACTTTTCACAGCTAAACACCTTCTTTGTTTTGCTTAATTTCTTCTTTTTTTTTTTTTTTTTCAGAATGTTGAGTTTTCTCTGTTTAAACATCTTCGGTTTGGGGGTTGTCTGGGGTTGCTGTGATGAGGCTGAGAGCTGCAGGGTGCTGAGTGCCATCCCATGATTTGTTAATGATCCCGCTCTTCCCGGAGTGCTGATGCTCCCAGGGCTGGGAAGGAAGGAGGTGCTGGCAGCAGGGCTGGGGGTGCTGAGTGTTGTTGCAGGGAAGACCCTGCACCAGGCGCCTCTTGCTGTGCTTGCAGTTCCAAAATCAGCTTTGGGCCGCTGCGAAAGCCACATGTCGGGAACGGAAATTAAAGGCCCCTTGATTCTGACATGATAGAGCGATTAAAGCCACATTTCTTGGCCTGGGTACCTAACTGGAAATGCAGATATAAGGCTTAGATCCCCAAGGGGATTCAGATTTCTAATCCCAATTTATGCAGCTAAATTCCTATTGATTTCCCCCAGGTAGGGCCCTAAATGCCTTTGTGGGCTGCGATCCAAGGCGGAGGTGTTGCGGCTTAGGAGGGGAGCCCGAGCTCTGACAGTCTGACCTCAGCACTTGGGGGTGGAGGGCATTTTCCTGCCTTCCCTCCCAAGGGCTGTGCTCTCTGCAGGTGGGGGTCTGGGTGCCCCCATCTCCTGTTGTCACTGGGGGGGGATGTGCAACCAGCCTGAGCCACTGAATGAAGGTGCAGCTCCAAATATCAAAGCCTAAATCTGTGATTCCTTCACCAGAGAGAGCAGGACAGAGAAAACGGGACTGGGGTCTACCTGGGGTCCCAGGCACGCCCAGAGTGGGTCAGTGCAGATCAGTGGGGCTGGTTTGATTTGCTCTAATGCAAGGGGAGGCTGGTGGTGAACAGCTTTCAGATTCCTGCCCCTTTCTCTCCCTCCCCAGTGTTACTGGTCACAAATCCTCCATGCATGAGCTGCCCCTCCTGATGGGAGCGAGCAGCAGTGACCGTGGGGGACACGGCAGCTTCCAGGTCCCCACTGGCTCTGGATAAATCTCAGCTAAACTTCTCCACAGGCATCCCTAAACCTGCACATTGCTGCAACTCCTGGCTTTCCAACGGCCCCTGCAGTGGGAGGGTCTGTCCCCACCCGAGGGATGGGGTTTGTATTTCAGTGTCCCCCACGAGTACCCAGGGGGAGGAAGGTGCATTTTTGTGTATTTATTGAAGCTGGGTCTGAGTGATCCCTCCCTTCACCAGGAGTTGGGGAATCCCAGCTCTCGGCTGTGTCTGTGCCCAGACCCTCCTGCCATCAGCCACAGCCCTGGGCTGCCTCCCTGAGCCCATCCAACAACCACAAAACTCTTCCAGGTGCTCCTAAGAGCTACTGCAGTCCTGTGGGATGCGCAGGACATCGTGTCCAGCTGCTCCACGGCTCTGCAGATCTTCCTGCTACCCATGGCACCGAGAGCTCCTCCAGGCTGCTCAGAAAGAAATTTCCAGCCCCTTTCCCAGGCAGCAACCCCACATCCTCTGCTTGTGGCTGGGGCCTGGAGGAAAAGCACATGGATCCAAACATTTCTGAAAACATCTCTGTGAGCTGTCCCAGAGCATCCCAAAGGCAGGTGGGAGCCACGTTCCCAGGTGACACGGGACAAATGAAATCCAGCACTGCCCAGCCCTGGGACTGGACAGGATCACCCCGTGCCAGGGTTGGCCTGGAGCACTTATGGCAGGGATGCCTTTGGCTTTCAGACCTCTGGAGATTTCCCTGATAACCGTGAACTCCTGGTTCACTTCCCACAGCACTGAAGCTGCCCCTTGCTTCCATCCCAAAGAATTATTTTACCATCTCCTCCATCAGTCCCAGGGAAGGACTGGTGGAGTCATTTGGAGAGCTCCAGCTCTGCTTGCTCCGAGCTTCTGGCTCTGGGCCTGTGCTGACCACACGTCCTGAGGGAGGGGATGCTCTGGAGTAGCCCTGTCCTTTCCCAGGGAGCATGGATGGGATCATCCCCGTGGGACAAGAGCAAGGACAGCAGTGTCTGGCTCACAGAGCAGGCGCTGACTGTGAGGGTTCACTGCTGTAATTTAATTTGGGCTGGACTCCACCGGGACTCTTTGTCTCGGAGCTGGCTGCTTTAACGTAAAGAAGCTTTAATAAAACAGCAAAGCTAAGGCAGAGAATCCTTCCCAGGTTATTCACTTGAGCGGTGGGATCTCTTCTGCTGTGCTTTGCTGCACCCTTGTCCAGCCACTGAATGGAGCAGGGGTCTGTTATCACAAAACAGGGTCTGTTATCACTGATTGGGTCTGTTATCACTAATTGGCTCTTCTCCCCTCACCTGGCTGTGACCCAGCTGTCCTGAACGATGCCCTTTGCAATTATCATGTGCAAATTAGTGCCCTGCATCCCTGGCCAGCTGCAGGACAGCCGGTGTCCCCAGCAGGATGGCCTTGGCCGTCCCTCCAGCATGGCCAGGAGCTGGAATAGGGAGGCATATCCCTTCCAGGCCTTGGGATGAGCTGGGGCTGGGCTGCTCCAGCCATGCTTGTTGTGTTACCTCCAGGATGGTCCCCAGGTCTGAAGCAGTCTCAGCCTGTGGACAGAGATTCCAGGGGCCTGGATCTGCCCCCTGAGAGTCTGTGCCAAGCCCTGCTGCACAGCAAGCCTCTGGCACCGGGTTGTATTTAACCAAGTGACTGTGGTCTGTCACCACAGCTGGGAGCAGCAGTCCCCAGGAGCTGGCAGGGATTTGTCCCACGAGCTGAGGTGGGTCTGTGACCAGTCTGTCAAGGCAGAGGCACCTGCTGGGCCCCAGAGCATCTTCTGGTCCCCAAAGCGGGCTGAGGAGCCCTTGGCACCAGCACAGGGGTGCGGGGGGCACCGAGGCCAGCCCTGCCCTCTGCCGAGCACAGCCACCACGGCACTGAGCTGTGCCACTCCTCGGTGGGGCAGGAAAAGCGGGAGGAGTTATTTCCACTCTTTTTGGTTTGTTTGCTTTGGTGCTCTGCAGACCCAAACCTTCCCCCGGGACCCCACTGGCAACGGACACACAAAATCTTCCTGCAGGACGCCTCGGCTCCTTGGGAGCACCGGGCGGGAGCATCCCGAGCCCTGCCTGCAGCGGATCCTCACAGCCGGCGTGTCCCAAAGATGCCCGGCTGCTCCGTGCCACCCCGGGAACTCGCTGCCCGTCTGCGGGAGAAGATTCCCGGAGCTCCCGGCCAGGCGGCCGAGGGAGAGCCGGGAGCGCGGATCCCAGCGGATAACGGCCATTAACCTCTCCCTTGGAACAAGAAGGTGCAAATGAGCCCACAGCAGCCTCCTTTCTTCTGGCTGAGCAAGATTGATTGAAAAACAAATTGGCGCAAATAAAGCATGTAATTAGATTAAAGCCTCTCGCCTGGAGCGGCTGGAAAGCGGCAGCGAGCGATTCCCGGGAGCCCGCAGCCCCTTCCCACCTCCGCAGCCCCAGCGGGGCCTGGGGGCCACCGGCCCCAGTGCTGCAGCAGGACCCCGGCACCTCCAGGATGTGCCCAGGCTGTCCCCACCTCATCACGGGAGTGTCCCTGGCAGGCCCCTCGTGCTCGGCCACTCCGGTCCCGGCTGTGGCCCAGCAGCATCCCGGCAGCTGGGTCCGGCGCGGCTTGGGTGCCTTTGGTGCATCCCTGGGAGCTCTGGTCATGGTCAGAGGGGACCCATCCCAAACACCACCCCAGCCCCGCTGCAGCTCGGGGGGAGTTCGCTCCCTGCCTTGGAGCCGCCGGGGGCCAGTTTGGGGAGGGGGATGAACGGCCTGAGGGATTTTTGGTGTTTTGGGACAGGGGTGCCCAGCGCAGCTGTGGCCTCACAGCAGCATCCCAATTTTCCCGAATCTAAAGGGAGCAGGAGGCAGCGGCTGTGGCTGCTGGTGACACAGTGGGGACAGTCCAGCTGTGCTGGACACCCACTGGAAACCCTGCACTGGAAAATAAACCCTGCACTGGAAAACAAACCCTGCACTGGAAAACACCTCGCTGCACTGGAAACCCTGCACTGGAAAACAAACCCTGCACTGGAAAACACCTCGCTGCACTGGAAACCCTGCACTGGAAAACTCCACACCAACACGGAGTTTTACGGCTCGTCCACCCCACCTCTGCCCCCTCCTCAGCCCCCTCCCGGGAGCAGCCAGGGCTGGCTGCACGTTTCCTACCCCTTCCCACAGGATTTATCGCAGTGATGAGCCCCAGGACACGCTGGGGACATGGGGTGCAGATCCAGGAGCGCCCTGCCAAGAGCCACTGCCAACACCATGAAACACATTCCTAGGAAAACATCTGTCCTCGGGAGCTGAGCACCCCATAAATTCCTGCCTGACAGCAGCTCCCAGCCGAGCGGGAAAATCACAGTTTTCTGTTCAGGGGGAAATGCAGAAATAGGGAGCTGATGCTGGGGACAAGAGCTTGGTGTCACCAAGGGGAATCAGCCTCTGGAAACGTCCCAGGATGGGGAGAGGGAGCTCGTCAGTCCTGGCTCTGAAGCTCGAGGGTTGGCTATGGTGGGATATGGGGATGAAGCGCTGCAGGAATGGAGAGATACGGGGATGAAAGAATAAGGGAATGGAAGAATGGAGGGAATCAGGTGCAGGGATGTGGGGTTGGAGGAATGCAGGGATTTGGGGGCAGAGGCAGGCAGGGATGGAGGAATGAATGGATGTGGGGCTGCAGGAAGCCCTGCACTGGGATGACAAGAGCACGGTGCAGTTGTGCATGAAGCTTATCTGCATCTCAGCAGTTTTGGGGGGGTTGTTTTAGGTTTTTTCCCCAGACTTTCTGAGATATTTTGAAGGGACCAGGATCTCCCTCACTGGAAGCCCCTTTCCCCTATTGTGCTCCCAGCCATTCACTGGAGATCACCATGAGAAACCTTTCAGAGGGAGCTGGATGCTGCTGATCAATCAGTCAATCAATCATGCAGTCAATCCATCACCTCACTTACAGCTGAGACAAGCCAGAGAATGCCCAGGCAGGGCTGAATGAATTCCTCCTTTGGATGGGTACAAAGCTGGAGACCCCCAGGCCGAGCCCAGACGTACCCCAGGGTGAATGAAATGACAATTTCCCCTCCCAGCTGCACTGCAGGGAGCTGGGCAGTGCTTTGTTCCCAGGCTCTGGGATGCTCCTGGCTCTCCACAGGGCTGACACTTCCTCAGAGCCAGGAGCTCTGTCTTTTCTCCCTACCAGTGCAAAGTCTCCCCATCCCTGGATTTGGGAGCATCCTCACCAAGAAGAGCCGGCTGTTTCCCAGCCTGGCAGCTCCCCCAGGCAGGAGCCCTTCGGGGAGGAGGCTGAGCCCTGTTCCCAGCTCCAGCACTGCTGATCCCATGCACACACTCGTGTTCAGGGAATATCAGTGCTGGGAGATGGCTCGGACCGGTCCCTGCTTCAGATCCGAAGGAAAGCTCGGGCTGCCTCCTGTGCCCCTGTCCCCACACTGTCATTTCCAAGCAAGCCTGGCACCCACATGTTGTGGAGGCAGCTGCGGCTCACAGGGGTGACTCCTTGTTTCCAGCTGCTGCAGCTCATGAGAAGGAGCTGTGGGATATTTAATCCTTTCCTACTGTCACTTTTCCCTTGGAGCTGTTGCTGCAGTGATGGTCACAGTGTTTGTGTGGCTGGAGCTGGGGACAGTGGAGCTGCTCAGCCAAAAAGGCCCCGTTGCCATGGGGATGCCCAGGTACAGGAGGGCTGGGAGGCTGGGAATGAGGTGTCTCTCAGCTGTCCAAGCCCTGGACCTGCAGTGGGAGAGGGGATTTCCATGTTCCCCCTGTGCCCGGCGAGGTTTCCCTGGGCTGGTGCAGGTGCTGGGGGCAGCACACCCGAGGGACCTCTATTCCCTCCTTGTCTATGCATGGGAATGGCCTGGGAGCCGCCCCCTGCAATCTGCATTTTGCCCTTCTGCTGAGGGCAGAGGAGCCCGTTCCTGCTGCTCACCCCGGGATTGTCCCAGGAGAGACAGAATTTACCTGGGAGCAGAGGGTGGCTCTGCCTGACCTCAATACAGGCATGGGCAGGCAAAAATCGAAGCTGTTGACATTCACACAAAGGAAAACCAACCCTTTTATAGGGCAGGAATACTCTGGCTACCTGCAAATGATGCTGAAACAGCAGTTCCAGCTCGTCAGGGTCAGTGTTCCTCATTCCTGGTTCTTGGGGCGGGATTCGGGCTAAAATTTGGATTCCATGTACGGCCGTCTCTGCACTGGGTCTTCTGCCCCCTGGGAAAGCTGCAACCAGCAGCCAAGGCTGCTCTGGGTCTGTGCACCCTGGGGTCCCTCAGAGCTGGCTTTTCCCTTTCCTGCATTTACATCCAGCCTCTTCCTCACCAGCCAGGAACAAAAGGGCCCAAAATGACGTTTGGAAGGGCCAGATCTGGTTTTGAAACTGCAGAGGTTGATTTCCAGGGGAAAACCATGGGGAGCTGCATCAATCCAATCACCTGGTTTTATTTAAGCCCACTGGCTGAAATCATCCACCTCCAATAATCATTCCCGAGAAAATCTGGATTTGATTCAGATAAGACAAGGACTGACTGGCAGGTTTGTAAACCTTCACCCCCCACTGCTATTTTTGTTTGCCCTTTCACTGTGGTCTCTTCTGTCTGAGAGGGACCAAAAAAGGACCAGAAAAGCTCCTCGTGCCTGGCAGCAAAAAGGAGCAGCAGCCCCTCCTCATCCTCCAATCTCCCGGCATGGGAGAGCATGGATGCATTTCATCTAAACAATCCATTTTTGGACTGTTTTCCCAAACTGATTGGGACCCCTGAGAGTTCAGCAGAGCCAGGCAGGACCCCCCACGCCAGAGCTGACGTTGTCCCACCCCTCCTTCCAAGGCCAGCTTTGGCCCCTGCTCCTCTGCAGTGGCTCAGGTTGGGGTGATGCTCCCTCAGCTCTTGGCTGCTTTCTGTCCCACGTGGCCACAATCACAGGACATGGCTCAGGGTTCAATCCAAGGTGACATCCGTCACTTTTAGTACAAACTCCTTAATTTATGAACCCTCCTGCACTGCTGAGAAAAAAGTAAACAGCTTTTACACCTTGTATCCTTCACAGATGGGGCTCAAACACCCCAGGAACCTCCAGGCAGCAGGACAGGACAGTCAGCCTTTCCTGGGACCCTTTGGCTCCTGCTGTCATCCCCTGGTCAGAGCCATCCGACACGAGGGAACTGGGAACAGAGAAGTCCCTCGGTGACATGGGGTGCAGGTGTGGTTCCACTTGGATACAACACTGGGTAACCCCCCTGTGCTCCCAGATCCAGCAGGAAAACCTCCTGCACCTTCCCTGCTCTCCCAGGTGCTCCGAGGAACACCAAACTCTCAGGATGCTGCACACGTGTTTCCAACACATTTGGCCATAAAAGGAAACCGCTTGTCCCGGTACAAACGACAGGATTTATGCATTTAATGCAATTTGTCTCGAGGGAAATGATTGCTGAAGAGACGTTTAGCACCGAGATGCTCCAAAAGAGCAGAACGTACCTGCGGGCTCCTCGGCGCTGCTGGCGGCCGTGGTGGGCGGAGCAGCCGGGATCTCTGCAGGGCAGCCAGGGGCACACGGGAACGGAGAGGAGAGAAAAGCAGGAGGAGTTATTCCAAACCCCAAAGAGCCTGGTCCCTGCAGGTTCCCTTCCCCACCATGTCCCCCAGCAACAGCCCCGAAACCAGTGCACCGGGAACTGGGCAACCAGGCATCCCCCGAGGGTATTGCAAAGGGGGTTTTTAACAAAAATCTTTGGCTCGTGGCTTCGTGCTGCACTGTGCCCAGCCCCTGCGGGCTGCTGTCCCTCCCTGTCCCTGGGGTGTCCCCTCCAGCTGCTGTCTCCCCCCACGTGTGAGGCAGTGCTGGCACTCCCCTGGTGTGAGGCAGGGTGCAGGTACCACACTGCAGCTCTGCTGGGGTGCCAGGGCTGCCTCCCACATTTAAAGGAAACACAAACACATCTGGTGCCAATTCCCTGGTTCCTGGCTCTGATTTGGGGCCAGCTTTGCAGAGCTGAAACCACATCATGCTCTGGATGTTCATTCCCAAGCCTGGGTGTGTTTATTGAAAGGATGGACTGCGGACGGGGGCAGTTGTACAGTCCCAGCCTTGCAGGATGCTCTCCTTCCCCAGCTCTCACCATGGACGTCCTTCCTGCATTTAGGGCATGGTGCTGCCATTTCTGTGCATTCCTGGGAGTCCTGGTGGGGGAACACCCCACAGTCCAGTTTGGAAGTGGAACTTAGGCATGAGCTGGGAGTGGGCATCTGCCTCTTTCTGCTTGTGTTCTTGGGAAAATGCATGGCCACAGAGGCAGGGTTTGCACTCCTAAGGGTGCAGCCCAGTCAGCATCAGGTGATTTTTGGGTCACTCACCTTCATGCAGGTAAACCCAGCACAAGACACGGTGCATGGCCAGGCAGCACCGAGAGCCAGCCCAGCCGTCCCAAAGCCAGGGCTGGGGGTGCTCGTGCCTGGCCTGACACAGACCCCACGGGGGTCTTGCTCCTTCCCCCAAGGTGTTCTTTCCATGCCTACAAGTCTCTGGGAACAGGGAATTACAAGCCGTGGTAAATCAGAGAGTGGCTGTGCCCAGCCCCAAAGCCTGGATGGGCCATGTTGAAATCCTGGGTCTGTCTTTATTTAGTGCCAGCAATCCCAAGGGAGCTGATGCAAGGAACGCTTTGCTCTCTGATTTCCCCGGGCCCTGGGGAATGAATAATGATAAACCTTTGTCCACACTTGCTGCAGAGCAGACTGGAGCCACGGCTGGACATCTTGGGGACAACAAGCATCTGCTTTGGGCTCTTGCTGTCCCATTGCGACACGGGGAAGAATGAATCTCAAGTGACCCCAAACCACCCTGGAATGTGTTTCCTTCAGCAGGAGAAGGTGGAGAAAGGGTCTCTGCCCCAGAATTTGGCAATGGCCATGCTGAGAGGGAGAATGGTGTGGGAACAGAATGTGGGTCCCCAACAAAAGCCTTATTCTTCCAACCTTCACTTTTCTTGGGCCTTTTTCTCCTTTTAGCAGCAGGGGATCACCCTCTAGGGGAGCAGTTACTCCATCCCATCCCATCCCATCCCATCCCCACTAATGTTGATGCTTTGTTTTGTTAGGGCAGGTGGAGATGTCCCACAAGGTGCATGAGCCACTGAAACATCCAACAGCAGCAAATCCAGCAGGCAGCAGGAAAGCTTTCCTTTTCTTCTGCAGCATCCTTGGGAAGGAGCCAGCAGAGAGGGGCACAGGGCTAAAACCCAACTTCCCAGGCAGTGAGAGCTCAGCAGGGGCTGGGGGTGCTCCTGGTGTTTGCAGAGCAGGTGCTGCAGTGGGAGCTGTACTGGTGCTTCTGCTGTTGTTTCAGGAGCAGAGGGTGAGAGGAGCCTTGGGAAGGCAAATGGAAAAGCAAACCCAAGGAAGCCGGTGGTAAAACCATCCGTGTTTCTGGGAGGGTTGTGTGGGTGCAAGAGCCCCTTCAGCAATCCAGGGGTGATGGCAGCTCCATCAAATGAGCAGCTCCTCCGAGCTGAGCTCTGTGCCAGTGCAGCACAGCCTGATTTTGGAGAGAAAAGCCTGTTGGAACGATCTGCCTTAACACCCAGACCTGACTTGGCACCCCTAAATAAACGCGCTCTTGGGGCACCTCTGTTCCATGGAGCAAAACAAAATTCCCGGTGAACTGGGCTGTAGATGCACTCACAGAACCCGCCCAAGAAGGCAGGTGAGCTGCTGGAAGCCGCTGCTGGATTTGGGACCATGTTTGGGCAGTGTGGAGGGCAGGGGTCCCCAGGCAGCTCTGACCCCGAGCGCCGGTGGGGTTCAGCAGCCCCCCAGCCTGGGCAGCGGCTCCGGCAGGTTTTCAAGGGTTAAAATCTCTACTCTACAGCCACGGAAAGAAGATCCACCTACTTATGCAGGGGGCGATGGGCGAGCGGCTCTGCTGGTAGCCCTTGGCGCAGCGGTTGCAGGTGATGCCGGTGACGCCGTCCTTGCAGGGACACTGGCCCGTGGTTTGGTTGCAGGTCTGGCCGGCGGCACCCACGGGGTGACAATCGCACTCTGCGGGGGGAACACACGACAGCAGGGTCAGGGGAGGGCACAGCGGGGGCAGGAGGCGATGTGGCATCGGCGGGGAGTGGGGCAAGGACCGGGAGCTGCGGGATCTCCCCCGGCACGGCTGCACTTCTCTGCCGCCGGCAGCTCCGGCAAACCTCCGCGACTGAGCTGAAACAGAGCTGGCATTTGGCACAGGGCGTGGGGGCAGCTCTTGGGCACAGGGGCAGCCCTGGAGAGGGGGTGGCCCTGTCACAGCCCCGCCGCGGAGATGGAAGTGCAGCCAGGATGTCCGAGCCCGGGAGGCAGCGTGGGGATGGATCCCACGGACATTCCTCACCCCATGGGTGCTGAGATCAGGAGTCTGCAGGGTTTAAAGGGAGGGGAGCAGCACCCGCTGCCCCCGCCCAGCAGCCCCAAACTGCCCGGGGCTCCCGGGAGCAGCGGCAGGGCTGGTACAGAGGTACAAACCCGGCAGGGCTCCATCACCCCTCAGCACACCGAGCTCAGGCAGGCAGCAGTCGCTTGCGGGAGCTTGGGAATTCATTTCACGTGCACTCGGAGAAAAATCAAACCAGTCCTTTCAGAGCTCTCGCTCGAGCCCTTCCCGCTGAGCAGCATCCCTGGCAGCTGGCACTGCGGGCACAGGAAGGAAATGCCCTTGTGGGATGCAGGCAGGCTGGAGGACCTGCTGTTCCCGGCCAGATGGATGGAGCCTTGACGGCAGAGCCGGGCAGATGTGAAGGGTTTGGCAGGGGATGTAAATACTGCACTTGAAAACATTCACCATCTCATTTCCCACAGTGCGACTTCACCGGCGCAGCTGTTTGGGGGAAAAAAAATTTTAAAAAAAGGCAAAAAAAGAAGAAAAGCCCAAAAAAAAAAAAAAAAAAAAAAAAAAAGAGAGAAAAAAGAAAAAAAGCATCAAGGCTTGTTATCATCACTGCTCCAAAAGGATTACGGCCTCACACATTTGTTAACAGCCCTGATTTCTAAGAGCTGCAAGCGCCGTGCCAGACTGTGGTCTGCCCCTGCTGAGCGGTGGCAGCGAGAGGCAGGCAAGCAGGAAAGCTTTCCTTTTCTTCTGCAGCATCCTCGGGACGGAGCCAGGCAAATCCCTCCCTGGGGAGCTCTGATCCCCTCTCCTCCTGCCCCTCAGGGGAGCTGCCTGCCAGGAAGAGGGGCTGGGGGAAACCTGTCCCACTGCCTGGAGGGGGCTGGGCTGGGGGTCAGGGCCAGGGTGGGTGTCCCCGTGGGCACCAGTGGCTTCAATCCCCCCAAGCCCCCCAAACTGGGCACATCACTCCCATGAGGACTTTTCCTGGACTCTGCAATGCTGCTTTGTTTGTTCTTCACCCCCCTGGCTCTGAGACACCTTAAATCTGCCTCATTTGGGGACAGCAGATCACATCCCACATTGGTTTTGCGTTTCCAAGTTTTGGTGTTTGGCTGGGGGTTCCCTCCAAGCCACCCCAGCACGATCCTGCTCCCTGCACCAGCAGCCCCCAGTCTGACCCTTACTGGGCAGCAGCTCCCAGGCTGATCCCTTCCCAGCAGGGTTGGGATGGTGCCTGGAGCACCCCTGCTCTGGGATTGTCCAACTTCTCCCTGCACAGGACACCCCAGAGCTCCAGCAAACTGCCACCAGCCCTGACCCCACCAGAGCTGGGTGGGAAGAGAATGAGCCTTGCCAAAACCCAAAGATTTTTCACATGAGGGGGAAAAAGACCCTCAAGAAACCAAGAAAGCTTTTGCTCCTTTTCTCCTCTTTTCCTAACACTTCTGATTCGGGGTTTTCAATTAAAAGTCCTGCTCTCCCCCCTGCCCCGAGCTGCCCCTGGGAAATGGCTGCTTGCAAACCTGCCCACAGCAGAAATCTGCGTTTCTGAAGCTAATTTAGACCGGAAAGGTTTTAATGTGAAATCAGCGTGGCTGGTGATGAGCAGAGGGGTGTTTAGGTGGGAAAACCTTCACACTGCAGCCCCAAGGGATGGCTCAGGTAGTGCCGGGGGAGAGAAAATAAAACCACATTAAACGAAAGCCTGAAGGAGGAACAGGAGAGAAACGAGTTAAAGAAGAGCAGAGAGGCAGGAGTTAATAGAAAAATAAGCAAATCAGGGAAAGGTTACCCAAGAAGAGGCAAAGGGCAGGAGGATGGGGACGAACACGCCTCATGTTTCAGGCGTCCCCTCCGGGGCTGCTCCCAGGCATCGCCTGCAGAGCCCATCCTGGGAGGAATCCTCCCCCATTTCAGTGGGACCGCTCGGGCGAGAGAGGGAAAAGAGGGGGAAAAAAAGCCTTGGTGATGAGTAAGATTGCCAGAGTCAGGCTCCTGGAGGCCGGGCTGAGAGCACAGAGCGCTCTTTGGACAGCACAGAAATAAATAAATCGCGATGCTGCCGCTTCCTTCCCCCATGGGGTAACGGCTCGGCCAGAGCTGCCGGGGTTATTTTTACAGCCGTATTTGTCTGAGGTTGTCTCCTCTGTCACGAAGCCGGCTCCTGTGAGGCTCTCATGTCCCCATGTGTGATGTTCCCGAGGTCGCAGAGGGCACGACTGACAGAGGGTCTGGGACTCAGCCGCCCGTGGGCCAGCATTTCACCAGGATGAGCTCCGGGCCGATCTCTGCCAGCTCGCTCTGCCGCTCCGTGGGGAAAATCCCCTCGGGGTGCAGGGACGGGCTCTGTGTCACCGGTCCCCAGCGTCCCTCCGGGGCCCCGCGGGCAGCGCAGCTCGGGCTCTTTCCGTGCCCGAGCCCGTTGTGCCGTGTCTGTCTTCCCAAAACTCCGGGAATCAGCAGCGGCTCAGCGCTCCCGGCGCAGGGAGGCAGGAGGTGCTCTCGGCAGTGTCTGCAGATGTGGATTTGCTGTCCCTGTCCTCGAGAAACTGAACCAGCGCCAGCAATTAGGAGCAATTAAAGGTAATTTACAGCTCCCCGGCCAGTGCAAACACTTGCAGCCAGCAATTACGGGCTCTTCTCCTTCCCCAGCCATGGAGGGCCGGGCTGCTGGTGCTTGATGCTGATTTTTCCAATCCAGTTCAAATTCCTTTGGGTTGCAACCCCAAATGGAGGGAAGCGTGCACCAGCATCTCAGCGAGGGGGTGATTGGTGCAAACGCCCATTTGGCTTCGCTGCCTTCCGATGGGCGCCTTGGGACTCACAGAACGGGTTTGCATTCCTGAACTTCCCTGGCTTTCATTCCTGAACTTCCCTGGGTGCAAGGATTTGTGGATTTGGTTCATCACCCACCGAGGCACGGAAATTCAGCAGTGCCCTGCGCTGAGCAGAGCCCTCGAGGCACCAGAGCTGAGGGAACCTCTCTGATCAGGAAGGGAGGGCGTCCGGGACATCCCTGGAGATGCTCAGTGGGATAACACGTGGTTTTTCCTCATGCCTTGCTCGAAGGGATCCCACCATAGAGGGTACAGTGGGATGGGAGAGAAGCAAGCAGGGATGCTGCTGGAGCAAGAAAAAGGGGCGTCTGCAGTCTGTCAGCCCACAGAGCATCAGGAGGAAGGGAAATAACTCTCAGAATTTCGTTTTTTCAGGAAATCTTTGAGAAAAACTTATGCTGAGTGTCTGTGGCAGAAATGACCAGGAATTCCTAGTGAAAAATGAAGTTATTTTTTTGTTGAAAACATGGCTGTGGAGGAGAAAACAAGGAGTAGGAATGTGTGGGGAGGGCAGCAGTGGGGGTGCCTCTGCTCCCAGAAGCTGATTTTTCCTGTAAAACAACCACGGCCTGGAAAGCAGGGAGCTGAGAGCACTCCCAGGTGAGCGTCTTGAGCGTGGCTGCTCCAGATGTGAGGAGACCACGTCGCTCTCTGCGAGACAGACCCAAAGTGGCCGAATGGATGAGGGGAGAGCAGCCAAAATCCGGAGTGCAGAAGGATGCATAATTGGAAGGAGGGAACAGGATGGCTCATCCACGCTGAAGGGTCCCAATTAACTGCATCCACTCCAGGAAAAGATCTAGGAGTCAATGAAACATCTGGCTGATTGCAACGGAGCTCAGAAGAGCCACAAGATGGGAGGCTGTGCTGTGAAAGGGGGAGAGAGAAACTCTGAATTCATATCAGGGCACTATAGAAATCAATAGCACGTCCTCAGCTGGGAGCCAGAGTGAAAGGCACGGAGAGCACCCACGGCAAAGATTCGGGAGGCCTTGCCAAGAGACGGTGGAGGGCTGCCAAGCAATGCACAGCGCCGGGAAGGTCAGACAGGTGCTCCTCTTCACTGGTCCTCAAAGCCCAGCGACAAAGGGACATTGAGGGCGTTGAAAAGGCAACCTTTTCAGTGATAAAAGGAAACGCTGCCTTGCACCGCATGTAATTAACTCGTAGAACTCCTGCTACGAGACACCATGGCAAGGGCCCAACAGGATTAGATAGGGCTCTGAATGAGAACATCTGTAGTTACATTAGCTGGGATTAATATATATATGGATATAAGCACTGCCAGGCAGCTCCTCAGCGCCTGCAGCCAGGAGATTTCCCCCCGGGGCCAGGCTCTGCAGAACTGGCTGCCGTGGGCTTTTATAGCTCTGTCTGGAGCTTCCAAATGAGCCCCTATTTTCTGTACAAACCTGCTGAGGCAGAGCATCGCCCACCCCAGCCCAGCCAGCGCCACCTTTCTGTGCTTCAGCTCAGGTTTGGGGCTAACAAACACCTGGAAACATCTTGAGGCTGTGCTTGGGCTAAAAAAAACCCCACAGTTTTTCAGTTCAGTTCAAGTGGTTGGACTTGCTGAGATGGTTCTGCCTCACTGAAGGCTGACAAATAGCACGACAGAAATGCAAATATTTTTGCACCCCTGGTGTTTGGGCAGAGGTATTCCCAGCTGCTAATCCTGCCCCACACACGTGTGGTGAAGGCTAAACAGAGGGATAAATCTCCAGGCTCAGCTCTCCTCAAGTGTGACCTTTATGGAGAAGGTACCCGAAAAGATCTGCATTTTTGGAGAATTGGCATCTTCCTGCTTTTGGGGAAGCTGCTTCCTTGGGAGGTTTTCAGAGTGATGAAAAATCCTTTTGCCCAGACAAGAGCAAAAGGCTGGATTTCCCAGGGTGTGCAGATTCCCCCTTGTCACCCTGGATGTGCCAGGATCACAAACCTCACAGGGCTCCAGATCCAGCCTCTGGACGGAGCAGGAACCCAACAATGCATTAAACTGGAAAAAAACCCTTAATTTGCAATAATCATTGATGAAGGCTCCTGTATTCGGGAATCACACTCAGTTTTAAGTACAAATTCAAGTCCCAGGTAGCCAACATGCCTTAGGTGCACATTTATATTTAACCAGGCTTTAAAATGCTTTTCCAGAATCGTGGCCAAAAATTGCTTCCCTTTGGTTGCTTCCCTTCTTTCCTCCAAAGACTTCAACGGGAGTGAAAAAATGTGGCTACAGAAAACTTCTGCTGGAAAACAGCGCAACAAACCCAGGTTTGTTGTCAAAATGTCAAAACAAATTCAGCTTAAACTCTCCCGTTGCCTCAATAAAACATCCTGATGCAGCAAACATATCTCACTTAACCTTATGGTTTAGTGTTTATGGGGGTGGTTCTGACATTATTACTTAAGTGAGGGTTTTTTGTTGTTGTTGAGTTGTTTTTTTCCTTCTCCACTGTCTTTAGGAACTCAGGTACTTTAAATCCTACTCCCTCTGAACACATCTAAGCAGGGAACTCAAGGTGGGAGAATTCCTGGGGTGAGTCCTGTTGTCCCCCATAGCTGAAAAGCTGAAATCCATCCCAGAGGTGACCTTGAAGTGGTCCCTAGGAGGACAGGATGTTCTTACAGCTTCTCTTCGGCTCCTGTCTTTGGGAAATCAATTCAAAACAAGCAGGGCTCCTTCCTTTGGATCCCTATCCCGGTTGTTTGTCTGTGGGTGAGGGAAGTCTGAGCTGAACCTGTGCACTTGAGTGCTGAGGAGAGGTTTGTGCTGGCTCTGGGGACATCCTGTGGGGATGGGAGAGCCCACAAGCACCACCAGAGCATCTCCAGCATGGGCAGCATGTCCTGCAAATCCCATGGATTTATGGGGAAGAGAAACTGGAATCTGGTGTGCACCCACCCAGCCTGGCCCCAGCTGGTTTGCAAAGGGGTTGAAATGTCTTTGTGCTAACTCTGCATACCGATAATGACCTCAAATATTAACCATTAACTGCGAGCTCGGCAGCCTGTCTGCGGCACTGGGAGCTGGATTTAGCCCTCCAAAGGATCAGGTTCACGTTCAATGTCCCTCAGCACATTCTCCTGGAGATTTAAAGGTTTCTTGCCAGCAGAACATGAATTCCTCCTTTTATCAGGCAGAGCCAAACAATCTCTGGGTGTCTCCTGCTGTCCCTCCTCCTGCGCCACTTCTCAGGGCTCTCCCGTTTCCCCTCCTGAACTGGCACTCGGGGGAGCCAAGGGCTTTGGTGCCCTGCAGTTTGGGCCAAATTTCGCAGATTAGACCTTGGCTTTGTCTCCTCCGTAACAAGGAACAGGCAGGGCCACAAAGCCTCCACTGAGCCGGAGTCGGCGCTAATCCGGAGGGGCCTTGGAACCCCGGCCATAAATCCACTTTTTGGGCAGGAGCTCTGTGGGCAGGCATCAGTGACACACACAATGGGGCAATTATGGCAGCACTTCCCAAAATGCTTGGAAATTCCCTTGTTCCAAGATGGTTCAAACTTCCCCTGTCCGCTGAGAGCAGCACCTCCCACTGATCCCAGCAGGGCTGCAGAAGCTGCCAGCGATGCTGAGATGAAGCATCGGGGCTTCCTTCACCCCACTTTGCTGGTAAGACTTGGGTTTTATCATGGAGGATGTGATCCCTTCTATTTTGCCATCAGAAATGTCAAGTGTGGTCCAAGAGCTGCAGGTGCAAGAGCAGCAGGTCAGGGGGGCACGGTGTCCTCATGGATCTAAAGCAAAACCCAACTCCCCCTGCTCTCGTGGGAGATGTCACACGAGGAGGAGTGAGTTGGGAACGCTGTTACTGAAGGAAAAACACAGAGGCAAAGTTTTTCTCTTCCTGATGCGTTTTTAGCCTGGCTCTGGAGGAAACGAGGTTCCTACAAGTGCACTCTCCCACAAACAATAAAAACCAAATCTGGCAGCGGAGCAGAAGTCTCAGAGATAATGAGGTTGCCACAAGCCTCAGGAAGGGAGGCAGTGGGGAAGGTGAGGGAGAAGCTGGAAAAGCTCTGCAGAAAAGGATCCTTTTGGTGTGCACAGCCCTTGTGGGACACAAGGATCCACAGTGGGGAGAGTCCCCAGCACCCCAAGAGCAGGGAGAAATCCCAGTGAGAGCTCCTGGGGCACAAACCCCAGCCCCTGGCTTGTGATGCTCTGAGAAGCATCTGTTTAACTGGAAAAGAAATCCTTTCCTACCAGAAAAAAACCCCTTTTCATTTTAGTACACTGAAAACTGGAGTGTGGGGATGAGCAGGACTGAGCTGGGGTTTCATTCTCAGGATCTGAGAGCCTGAAGGACTTTCCACTCCTGAGAACTGGTCTGAAGCAGGAAATTATCCCAATTATTGGAAAACATTTCTGGGCAAGGCAAATTCTTCCTTTTCTTTCCTCTGCCTTGCAGATATGCAAAGGTCTGGCTGTGCAAGTGAATTTAGCAACTTTTGTCCTTAGTCTGAGACCAGCGGTGGAGAGCTGGGCTTTAGTCTGGTTTTATTTTCTTAACGGGGTGCAAATTCCCCTCTATTGTGTCGCCACTTCTGACAAACCACAGTCCCAACCTGCCCTCCGGGATTGCTCCTGGATGTTTCTCTGCTGGAAACCCAAACCCCAGTTTGGAAGGTGGTCAGCCCCCCGTTCATCCAGTAAACTCCTCCTGGGCGCCAGCATTGCCAGGATGTGATTTTTCAGGAATGCAGAGCCGGCTCTTGTCAGGGAATCAATGCTGTCTACATTTTCCTACTCAGCCGGATCACCCACGTGTCTGCCATGGATTTGGGACTCAGCTGTGAGCTGTGTCTCTCCTCTGAAGGTGCTGAGGTGGTTTCCAGATGGCAATGGAGCCTCCAGGTCCTTCTGAGAGGCTCTGGAGCAGCCTCCTCCGTCCTCCCCATGGCTCCCTGGATTCAGCAGCATCCTGCCCTGAATTCCACAACTCAGCAAACTCTGCCCATTCTGCCTCACACAGAGGCAGCTGCCTAATTTGATGTGTCTGCTCATCCATCATTAAAATGTGGATTTTAATGGATTTTTAAAAGGCTGGCATGGCCAGGGAGATGCCTTGCGTTGAGCTCAAGTCTTCATCTGAACAAAAAATCCCTGTTTTTCCATGGTTTCATTCTGCGAACTCAGAACAGCTTAAGAGTTTCAGCAATGCTCATGTCCCTTCTTTTCTCTGGGAGCCTCCCAGCCCAGGTGGGTGAATGGTGCAGCTCTGCCCTGGGTCCTGGGGGTGCCACGGAGGAGGTGGCACTTGGTGGCACTCGAGCCTCCTGTGCTGCCCCAGGACACCCCCACAGTGACCCGTGAGCATGGACAGCATACAGCTGCCTTTCTAGAAACCTTCTCCGATGGTCTGTGTGTGTCTGGGGGCTGTGATGACAAGTTTTGGATGCAGGAGCCATAAATCAGCTCTCAGGGCTTGCAATAATATCGATAAAAGGAATTACGGGGCTGTGGGGAAGGGGTGGCTCAGGCACAGCCACTGACAAATGCAGGATGGAAATGCAACTAGAAAATCATTCCTGAGGCAGTGGAAGAGAATCTCCACAGTCCTGGGGAGAAATTAAAGTCTGTGCTTGGCAGATCGATGCCTGGGAAGTTTGGAATTTCTCCAGGGATGTGATTTCTCCGGGGTGACCAAGCCCTCACACAAGAGCCCAACCCAAGCCCTGCCAGCACCACGAGCTGGCTCCTCTCTCATCTCAACAGTGGCTCCAGCTGGAACCCAAAGAGGAGGAAAAGGAGGAAAGGAAGGGAAGGAAGATTGGCCATCAAGGACAAACTCCCTGGGGTGAATTCCTGGAAAGTACTGCCTTAGACTTCTCCTTACAACCACAGCTGATCTGGACGAGAGATGGGCATCCAAATGAGGCCGCTCTGGAGAGGGGAACATCTCCCTCAGGCTGCACCTCAGCCACTCCTGAGGTGACCCCAAGGGCAGAGCTGCGCTGGTCCCAGCAGAGCCCTGCAGGAGCCACCCCTGAGGGCCCTGCTGGCCCTGGAGCCCGGGTGTAGGGATCCAGCCAGGCCATCCCAATGTCTTTGGGATGCTTCAGCTGTGAGCTTGTCTGCCCCACACAGGTGTGGGTTGGCGACCGTGGTGACAGGGGACATCCCCAAGGCTGGAGGGATGCTGACCATGACTGGAACCACGGACAGACTGCTGTCCCTGTCCTACACTGGGACACCAGCAGCGGGACACCTCTGGGGGCAGTGGCACCATCCTCAGGCTCTGCTGTCTGTCGTGGGTGTCCTGCCCGCCACCTCCTGCACCCCAACTTCCCAGCGGGATCCAGCAGCGGGAAGAGAGAGGTTCCATCTCCCCCGGCCCAGCCTCCAGGGAACGAGCTCTCGGCTCTAAGCTGGTCACGCAGCTCCCTCTATAGTCAGTGGAGAGAGACAGGGACTGGTGCCACTGGCCCTGTCACCGGGGGCTCTGCTCCACTCTCCCGGCAGCATCCTGAGCCAAAGGGGTCCGGGAGCCCCCACTCAGTGCCTGCAGCTGGGTGGGAAAAAAAACGCTTTATCTGCACTCCTGGAATCAAAGACAGGAGGCTGAGCCCGGGGGGACAGGTCTCACCTCCCTCTGCTCCAACCCAAATTGCCTCCAAAATGCAAATGTCAAGTCTTGACCCCCGGTGGGTGCAGGCCGGGCCGGGCGGGGAGGCTGGGAGTGCTTTTTGGGGTTTGCACAAGGCATGAAATCCTCCAGCACAGCTGGAAAACTCCCCAGGCTGCAGCAGCACCAGGCGCACAGACAATCAATCCCATTTCCTCCCCAAACGCTGAGCCCTGATGAATGTGACCTCTCCAGGTGCCAAATCCTGCCCCTGCACGAGGGGTTTGCGCTGGCAGCCTCAGCACAAGTGCATTCAGAGCACGTCTCGTTTGTCATCTTTTCATCAAGAAGTGTGCAAAGCCTCTCCTGAAGTGCAGAGCTGTTTTACAGCCAGGCTATAAAACCCTGCAGACCCTACTCCAGTGGAATTACATTAGTGCCAATAATCTGGCAAATATCAGGAGGGAATTTAATCAAAAGAACCAACACCAGGGCCCTGATTTACAGCGGCCCGTGACAGAGCGGCGTGGACGAGGGTTTGCAGGACCCAGATGTGGAATTTCACTTGCAACATCATTTGGAGCAGAAGGAAAGCAGAAGGAACTGGAAGCAGGGCTTCGGCGTGCTGGGAGCTCTTGGTGATTTCTCAAAAGCCAGGGAGAAAAGAGGGACAATTCATCCTTGTCTGAGTCTGGAAAAATGAACGTGAAAATTTCTCATACCCCGAGTTTTGTTTTTCTCGGGACAGCTGCCACACCAGGGCTATGCCCAGGAACAGGGGCTGGATGTCCCTGTGCCCCAGGACAAAGGGCATCCCGCTCCCCTGCCCGCAGGGATGAGCCCCTCCATCCCCCTGGAGGAGGAGCAGCAGGACTCCTCCAGCCCAGGATCCGTGGCTGGGGCAGGGATCAGCTGCAGCTGGACCTTGGAATGCCAGGGGAGCCCTGGCTTGGTGTCCCTGGGCTTGCCTGACCACCCACCTGCAGCAGCCACATCCTCCATGCCCAGCTCCATGCCCAGCTGCAGCCTGGCAGGCTCTGGCACACACCCAGCGTTGCCACTCTGTGCAATATCCCTGCTCCATCTGTCACCAATTGCTTTGCCTGTGGTTTGCAGCCTCCGTGCCACGGCCTGCCTGGCGAGCCTCTGTCCCAGGGCATCTCTGGCCACTGACAACTGCCAGGCTTTTATCAATTTTGCAAGGAAACCACTGGAAGCAAACACAGAGCACAGCACCTGGCACGGCTGGATCACTGTTATCCATCAGGGAAAACCATCCTTAAACCCCAGCTTCTCATGCTTTTACCTGCACTGCTGACCTGAACTTCAGATCATTAGAAAAATCTTTTCTCTAACAATTATTAAAGGTTTGGCTGTTGGAAACAGCAGCAGCCCTGAGCTGGCCAGGGGGTGTTGCCCAGCTCTGCTTTCAGCTCATCTTTTGCTGCCTGAGCCTCACCCGTGCCCTGCAGCACGTGTGGAAGCTTGTGAAGCTCTCTTTTTCTCCAAGTTAAAAAGAAGGAGACATTGTGCAAGCGTTTCTGCAATGTTATATTTCTGCATAATTACCCAAACCAACCATCCCAAACAATGCAACTCCAGCCTCTTTAATTTGCTGATGTTTGATGTGCTGTGAGCTGAGGCACCTCGTGCATGGGATGGAGTGGGAGATGAGGAATGCAAGGGAGAGGAGAGGCAGCTTAGCTGGATGTGTCTGTTAGGCTGAATTAATGGAGTTGAATTAATAAAAAAATGCCTCTGGCAGCTCTTTCATGGAGCCTTTGCTGTGAGCTCTCATTGGAATAGTTTTTTCAAGGTAGAAAAAGGGGAATAAGACTGTCTGAAAAAGGGATTTCTTTTCTGCTATGGCAAAAAGTGTCTGTTTTCAGTAGGGAAAAAAAAACAAACCAAAAAATTTAAAATGCTGGAGACACAAAACTTCCCAGCCAAAAATACCGATTTGAATCCAAAAAGCTTTCCATTTCTTGTTGAAATGAATCTTTAGAGAGAAAAGAGCTGAGGATTTGAGCATTTTCTGACCTGGCTTTTGAACGTTTGTTTGATTCCTTTGCTGCACCTCAGGTTCAGGATTTCCATCTCTTCAGCAGCAGCTGAGAGTTAAAAAGGTTCATTTGCAGCATTTGCTGTTCTTGCTGCTCCTGCCCCAGCTGAAGCCCCGCTCGCCTCCACGGCCACACGAGGAAACCTCAAAATACTCCAAGCTCAAAATAAACTCGTTTCCCCTTTTTCTGTTCTCTCCTCGTCCGGAGGAGTGACAAGTTCTGTGCGTGGGCTCAGCTCTGCCTGAAGGGTGGGAGCTGGAGACGGGGCTTGGAGGAGGCTGATTTAAATTCTACATCTCACCCAGAGCTGGGATTTTGTGCCCCTCTACCCTTACAGAGTGATGGCCAGGTAGGAGAAGATGAAGCACAATTCATAAGTGATAAGCCCTGAAATAATTTGAAGTCATCCTCAGCAGTGAGGACTTCTCTTTCCATGGCCTCGTCCGCAGCAGGAGGCTGGGGAGACCAGGGAGAGGTGATGGCAGGGGATGTGGGTGGCCTTGTCCTCACCAGGAGGCTGCAGAGGTGACAACTGGGAATGTGGGGGCATGAGAAATCTTTCCAAACGGCAAAAAAAGCAATTCTAAACCGGTTTGGGAGCGGGAGGAGCAGGAGGGGTTCGGCGGGAGGAAGAGCTGCGGAAGCGGAGCTGCAGGGAGGGGCTGGGGAAGGAGGAGCGGTGCATTCCCACCCCCGTCCCTGATGCCGTACCTTTGCAGGCCTTGCGGTGCGAGATGGGCTTGCTGAGGTCGCGGTAGAAGCCCTCCTTGCAGTAGTGGCAGTGCCTGCCCGCCGTGTTGTGCCGGCAGTTGAGGCAGACGCCGCCGCTCTTGCGCCCCGACAGCTTGAACAGCTCCATGTTGAAGCGGCAGCGCCGCGCGTGCAGGTTGCAGTTGCAGGCTGCGAGAGGCAAAGAGGGGACATTGTCACCATCTGTGCCCAAGCAGAGAGGTGCCAACCCCGGGGAGCTGCTGCCAACCCCTCTGTGTGTGCCCTGTGTGTCAGACGGGGGGGTCGCAGGATGCGAGGCCCTGGTGGCACCTCTGGCTGTGGGAAGCCAACTGCTCACCCACATCCCTTCCTGGCCTGTGCTGGGAGGTGAGCGCAGCTTTGTGGAGGGGAAAATGAGGTTGCCAAGACCACATTTCACTGTCCTGCCTTGCAGTAAGGATGGCTTTGCCTCTGCCTGCTCGCAGTGTGGGTTCCGGGTGGGCTGTGGGGACAGGCGGCCGTCCCTGGCTGGAGAACAGCACACAAACCCCTGTGGCACCTTCAGCTTTGTCACAAACACTTCCCCCATGGGAGCACCGCTCATCTCCCTTCTCATCCACCCTCACTTTGTGTTGTTACTGCTCAGTGCTGTGAAACTCCCACTTCCCAGCACCTCAGGAACCCCCTCTGCCCTGTGGGAAGGGGTTTCCATCACCACCTGCCCGACCTTCCCAGTGTTCCCACTCTGACCAGTTCTAACACACGTGTTTGAGCTCCGAACACCATTCCAAGACCTTCCTTGCTGGTTTCTCCCTCAGCTTTTCACGCCATGGGCTCTGTCACTCATCTGCAGCCCTGACCATGCTGATAATCCTCATTTCTGCCCCTTCATCCCCCATCCTGCCTGAGACAGTTAGCCATAACTCCAAAAAAGTGCCTCCCTGCTTTGATTGCTGTGGCTGAGATGTCCAATTCCTCCACCATATGCAGCCTAAAGTCAACACCGGGCCTATTTTAACAGGGGGCCTTCGCAAAGGACAACTTTGGGACTTCAAAAGCTCGACCCCTCGCCTGCCTCTCCCCAGAGCTGTCATGGGGCCATCAGGAGGCAGTTGCTGGGGCTCTGTGCTTTGCTGAGAATTTTATAGCTTGTTTTCTTTTCCCGTGGCTTTTATTTGCTCTTCACCCCTGAACAATGCAGCTGTGCCATGCCAGCCCACAGCTGGGCCCCTTGCCTCGGCACGGAGGTGTCACCGCTCCGGGCTTGTCACCTTGCCTCAGAGCAGAGACATCTTAATCCCTCATTCCTTCCTGTTTACCTTATGGTGCTCTCCCAGCACAAAGCCATGCTGTATTTGCTCAATTATCAGGTTTCAGCCCAGAAAATGACAGTGCAGCTCCGCAGTATTTCTCAGGAACAATCCCCAGCTGACACACGCCGTGCCAGCACAGGGGAGAGCGGAACCCACCCGTCCCCACGCGCCCAGCGGGACGGAGCCGCTCTCTCCGTGCTCTGCCGTCGGAATTCCTCCGGCTGACACAGAGGGGCCAAACCTCACGTCCCCACCACGGCTGGCAGAGCAGGAGCAGCAGGCGCCGACGTGCTGATGGTGACAAGAGCGGCCCGGGACTGCTTTGCCAGGCATGATGGAGTGAGATTCCTGCCACAGAGCTGGGCCACGGCTTTGAGCCGCGGTTTGGCCCTCCTGGGATGAGCCCAGCAGCCTGCAGGAGCTCCTGTCATCTCCCCGACAGGACACAGGCATGAGGGAGCCTGGAGACACCGCTCCTGCCTCCAGAGAGAAAGGCTGTGCTTCAGATCTGGCCCGGTCCCACATGTGCGGAAGCTGCACTTTTAGCAGCAAAAGCAGCACTGGAGCACGCACCGGGCACTTGTGTGCCCCCCTTGTGGGTTTTCCCCTTCCGTGGAAAGCTCAAGAAGAGCAGCCTGCTGTGTCCTGCCTGAGCAGCCGCTCAGCTCTGCTTTCTCCTCGTCCCACACGTGCTGAGCAGCCCCAGCCCCCATCACGGCTCCACCACAGAAAGGCTTTTGGAGGTGATTCCTGCCCTGCAGAACGCACGAGCAAAGCTTTTTCAAAGCAGGTGGGGGTTTTAAATTCCTCTTGTTTTACAGAGGTGAAACGCTCTTCCTGGGGGTGCAGGACTCAGGGCTGGTTCCTACCCTCAGGGCAGAGCCTTCTCCCGGGCACAGACCAGGGCTGGGACACAGGGAATGTTCTCCTGGCCACACCAAACCCCCAAGACAGCACCTGTATCCATGGCACAGCCTCAGGACTTGGCTCAAGAAGAGGAAAAAATATTTAAATCCCTCAGTCTGAGGGCTGTTGTAGGTTGTGAGCACGTGGGCTCATCTCCATCATTCAAAGCCTCACGAGCAGCTCTGCTTTTGGTGCCACAAACCACAGGATTTAGTCCCTGTTGATCAACACGAGGGGACATTTCTGCAGGGAGTGGCATGGCCTCACAGAAGCCTTAGTTCTCCCTCAAATCTGTCAGAAATGCATGTTTTCCCAGGAGAATGAAAGCTCACCTCCTCCTAAAACTTGTATTTTAGGAGAGCTGGACTTGGCACTGGAGTATTTTGCAAGATTGCATTGGCAAATCCCTTTTTAAAATTCAAAGCTGAGCCCACACGAAGAGCGAGTGAAAATCTTCGCATTTCTTTGGGTTGCTTGATAAGCAGAACTGTTTTTGCAAAGCCAGGAAAACAGAACTCCGGGGATTTTCTCGAGTTCTTTGCTAACATTTCCACTGGTGCCACCAGAGCAGAGCTGCACAGGAATGTGGAGGAATAAGTGGAGTGTGCAGAGGAACTCCCAGCTCTACTCCCACAATCAATTTTCCTTGGTGTTCCAGGGACGGCAAAATCCTGAAGGAGGGAAGAAGCTGAACCACACAAGAAGCTGCAAGGAGCTCCCCAAAACAGCCATCCCTGTCCTCACCCAGAGTCAGTGACAGAAATATTGCGGATGCCTTGGGGATAAAGCCTCCAGGGAGGCAGGGAATGAGCTGGGAGAAGGCGTGGTCTGGCCCAGCCCCACTCCATGACCAGCATGGCCTCCCTCGAGCTCGCCACAGGCATCCAGGGAGTGACAGCCACCCCTCCACAGTGACCTCGCAGCTGCTTTTGGCTCGATCCACTCAGCCTTGGCTCTGTCTCCTCCTTCCACTCCCAGGGCACCAAGGAAACAGCTGGGCACCAATTCCCTCCCAACCCCACACACTTGGCCACTTTTCCATCATCCACCCCTCCTGATCCACCTGTTTCTGCAGACAGAAGGGGCCAAACTCAGAGAGTGTGGCTTTAATTGCAATTACTGTGTCCCGTGTCCACCCTGAGTGCCTGGCTGGAGTGGCCAGTGCTGTGCACCGCTGGCCACCAGGCAGGGCAAGCTGGCAGCTCTGTCTGTAGCCTGGTGTGTTTGTGGGAGAGGCTTGGTGTGGCTGAAGGAAAATACCCATCCTGTTGCTCCTGACAATAGCACACAGCGATGCAGGAATCGGGGCAGTGCAGGAAATGTCCCAGCCAGGCGTCACAAAGTCCTTGTGGGCACAAGGCTGGCACACGCCATGATGGGATCACTCTGGAGGTGCAGAGCGCGGGCAGTGCCTGGGCACATGGCTGGCCCCAGCAGCAGGTCGGGTGGTTTTGGATGCCAGCTCCGGATCCCTGCATGTCCCCAGGGCGTGTGGCTCCCTGGCCACGTTTTCCCTGGATGGAGGCACTCAGGAAACGCGGCTCCCACCCTCGCTCTGCCTCGGCCCGAGGTTCATCCCCTGCTGCGCTGAAGCCTTTTGCCTTGTTCCTGACATGACTTGGCCTGGCTTTAATTTTCAGCCACTGCTTCTTGGTTTGAATTTCCCTGAATTCAAGTGGCTCTTTAGCAACCCATTTTTTCTTTCTATGAACGCCTTTGAGGGCTGTAATAAAAATCACCTCCCAGGACTGGCATCATGTCCATTCCTCAAGCTTTGCTCTGCACCTGGTGGAGAAGACAGCCCTGCACCCCTGCAGACCCAGCTCTGAGCAAAACACAAGCCAGGTGCTGAGGGCTCTGCGATGAAAGGTTTTGGCTCCGGTTGCTCCACTAAGCCCAGTCCTGCTGTCTCTCTCTCTCTTCTTTCTCTTACTCTGCCAAGGACCTCACAAGCCTTTTGTTCCCTGACTTTATTGCGCACAGATGTGCAGAGCTTCATCAGAGCATCCCTACCTGAGCTGCCAGGCTCAGGTCTGGATAACCAGACTTCATTTAAACACAGATGTTCCGAAACCTGGAAAAGGTTGGAGAGGGAAAGAGGAAAGCTGCGGTTTGGAGCCGGGCAGGGAAAGCACCGCGGAATCCTCTCCACGTTAAAACCAGCGACTCGGTCAAATGAATTCCTCAAAGAGGTCAAGGTGGGCAGGATTTTCCATGTGGGAGAAGGAAGGGAGGGACATGGACGGAGGAGCAGGCTGGGGCTGTGTGCTGGCAGCTGTGGTTGCGGTCTTTGTGCTGCCACCGCGTCCCCCGGGCCCCGCATCCCAGCGCCCTGCATCTCCCAGGATGAATTCCTCTCCGCGGTTTTCATTCAGCAATGACAATGCTGCCCTTTCAAAAGACCCCACCCTCCCAAAGCTTATATTTTGGCAATTTTCAAAATGCAAATTGCTTTTTAAACAAACGAAAACCCCAAAACATTTTGTTTTAATTTTTGCAAACAATAATTCGGGGGAGGGGGGAAGGAAAAGGGGAGGATGGAAGAATCCAGAGGCTGAAAGTAATGTCTGAATTTGACTTGAATTTATGAAGAGTCTCAGCCTCCTTAAAATTTTCCTTTTCCCAAACAAGTTTTTTTTCCCAGAAAAGTGCTAGCTCAGCCTGAGCTATTATTTCTTTTCTGCAGGAGAAATCCTGACGTGCAGGGTCCTGGTCCCTACGAGGGACACCCTGCCCATGCCCATCTTGGGGGGCTTTGCTCCCAGGGAATCCCTGGAGATATCTTCAGGGATGTTATTTTTGAGGACCATAATGGTCAAGGAAACACCCACAGGGACAACAGAGGTGACAGCCAGAGCCAGTGGAGACCTGGCTGGACTGGGAGGTGGAGAGAAATCCTCCATGGACACAGCAGGAGGGTGTCCCTGGTCCCCCACAGTGTCCCTTCAAGCCGCTGCTGACTGGTTTGAGGTTTTGGAGCAGCTGGGCATGAACTCGGATCTGGTGGATGAGCTCTCACACCGCTCCAGGTCACTGGGCCACACCAGTCCAGCACAGGCTGCCAGGGCTGTGCCCGGTGAGTGATTCCAGGTGTGGCCTTGCAGGGATCTCTCCTGGGGGTTGGATGCTCCCAGGCTAGGAAAGGCTTTCTGTCCATGCTTGCAGCAGCAGAATGGCCAAGCAAGGATGAACACCAGTGGCAAACTCCTGCAGAGCAGGGTCACCACATGTGGCCCCAAGAGCTTGGATCCATCAGGATTTAGGGGTCAGATCCAGACCTCCTCGTGGGGCAGGCATCCCTGTGCCCTCCCATGTGGCCCAGTGCCACCCGCCACAGCCCCAGTGCCACCCACCACAGCCCCAGTGCCACCCACCACAGCCCCCGTGCCACCCACCGCAGCCCCAGTGTCACCCACCACAGCCCCAGTGCCACCCACCACAGCCCCAGTGCCACCCGCCACAGCTCCAGTGCCACCCACCACAGCCCCAGTGCCACCTGCCACAGCTCCAGTGCCACCCACCACAGCCCCAGTGCCACCCACCGCAGCTCCAGTGCCACCCACCACAGCCCCAGTGCCACCCACCGCAGCTCCAGTGCCACCCACCGCAGCCCCAGTGCCACCCACCACAGCCCCAGTGTCACCCACCACAGCCCCAGTGCCACCCGCCGCAGCCCCAGTGCCACCCACCACAGCCCCAGTGCCACCCACCGCAGCCCCAGTGCCACCCACCACAGCCCCAGTGTCACCCACCACAGCCCCAGTGTCACCCACCGCAGCCCCAGTGCCACCCACCGCAGCTCCAGTGCCACCCACCACAGCCCCAGTGTCACCCACCACAGCCCCAGTGCCACCCACCGCAGCCCCAGTGCCACCCGCCGCAGCCCCAGTGCCACCCACCACAGCCCCAGTGCCACCCTCCGCAGCCCCAGTGCCACCCGCCGCAGCCCCAGCTGGCCACCACCAAACAAAGATGTTTTGCTGGGGGAAATTCATGTGCGTGAGCTGTTGAGTGTGAGTAAGGAGGAGGCTCGGAAGTTGGTTGGGTTTGCTCAGGCAAGGGGAAATCCACGGGGGTGTTGTGGCTGCGAGGGGCAGACACGAGGTCTGCGCCAGGCCCAGGTTTTCCTGCCAGTCAGAGCTAAAGGATGGAGGGAAGTGTGTGGACACACCACAAAAAATGCAGCTGTGGCTGGCATCGCCCACGGGGCCGGAGCCACAGACCTGGCCTGCAGCAACAGCCAGTGGGGATGGGGGGAGAGGGAAGGAAAGGCAGAGCCCCAGCCCGGCTGGGACGCCCCTGTTGGGGTGAGAGCTTTTTGGGGAGCCCCTCACACTCTGATTACTCCTCATGAGGGCAAATGCCTCTGAGGGCGAGGAATGGCCAAACTGCCAATGCAGGAGAGGCAGGAGAGCAGGGTCCTGAGGAGGAACACACTGCGGACACCTCCTCCTCAGCACAAAAAGGCCTTGAGGATCAGAACACTTTTCCATGCCTGAAAATCCTCAGGAATGACAATTCTGGGGAAAAGCTCTGGACGAGATGTCATCAGAGTGACTCAGGACCTCCCTGGGGAGGCTGCACAATCCAAGTGCCCTTCACTTCCCACTTTGCCAGTTCCCAAATCCCCGCACGCCTCAGGGACAGAGAGGCCCTGGAGATGTCCCTGTCAGTGTTGGTTCTGCAAAGTAACAACTCTCTGTGACACTGAAGTTGGTAACAGAGCAGTGACACCCACCTGGGATTTCCAAGATAAGACTCTCATTCTCTTTTCCATAAGAAAAGCCAGACTCAGTGTTTGGGCTGAAATGTTTGAGGCTGGGTGTCTGAGTCAGGCTGAGCCCTTCTAGAAAAGTCCCTGCTAAAATGATTCAGCTGGAAATGAGAAACAAGGCGAGTGAAAAATCCTGGGCTGTGCCAACCCCAACAAATTTGGGGATTTATTTCCTTAGACAAAATCTATTGTCCTTATGTTTGAAGCCAAGGCTTAAAAAGAAGAACACTGCTCCTGCTAGGCATGTGTCTGTTGCTGTTTCTAAGAAGGTCAACCTCGGCTGTGTTTCTCAGTCACTGAAAAAGGGGACATTTGGTTAAAGCTGATGGAGTTTTGCAGCTGAATTCCCTGAAAATCTGATTTTCATTGCACAAACGAAGCCCAAAACCAGGCCTGTAGAGAGAGGGCAGGGGATTCCTGTCCTGATGGTGGATTCTCAGGTGCTGAGTGTGGCAGTGTCACCCTGATCCCTGCCTGAGATCCACCTCCATCCGTCAGGCTCCAAGGGAGCCCTGCCCTGCCATGGTCATCGTCAGGCAGGAAGCGAGAACTTCCAGCAGATGCTGGGCAGTGGGGAGGAAAAGAAATGCTAAACAGTAGAGCTTGGCAGATTGAACCCATGAATGTTTTGGGGATTGCCCTCACCCCAGCAAACAATAGGGGCAAACCAGGCATGTCCATGGTGAACCAGCTGTCCATCAGCACCCAGAGCCAGATGAAATAGTGCCCATCCAAAGCGGGCAGCTGATGGACAGCTCGGCATGGCCAAATCCCAAAATGCAGTGTCTGGTTTTGAGAGCGGATCCAGGGAGAAAGTCCAGAGTTGTTCACAGATCAAACCCCAAAGAGGAAAGAACAAGTCCTGTCAGATCAGCTGCTGAGGGTTAATTGTCAACACTCAGAATTATCAAATTTCTCCAGCATGGTGAGACCAAAACTCTTCCCAGCAGCAGCAGATCTCTTTGGAGAGCACCCAGCAGCTGCTGCCAGCCAGGCCCTGTGGCTGCCCGTCCATCTCCCAGCCCCACAAGCCACGGGAGCTGATCCCGACAGCCACGGACACCTTGGAATTTAACCTGCCACGTGAACCTGTCGGACTGGGGTCTGACCTAGGTTTGGATTAATTTCATGGAGGGAGAGATTTCCATAACTCTTTCCACATTTATTGGTTCCAGCTTGGACTGGAGCACCAGAACCTCCCGAGGTATTTCCTGGCTGTACACGTGGTGTTTCTGGCCCCACAGGAAGCATCAGAGGAGCAACAGCAAGACTTTTTCCTGGGAGATTTACAGCTCCCAGATATTTGGATTTTGAGCCAGATTCGAACAATCTCCGGGCAGTGAAGCTCTCCCCACTGCCAGGCAGCACACGTGGCAAACAGCTGCTGGCAGCCCTCGAGGTCCAGCGGAGCTGTGTGTTCCTTCCTGGAATCCTCGGGGACATGTCCAGTGACCAGCAATGGCCCCTTCAAAGCCACCAGGCAGCTGAGGGTCCATCAGCAGGCGGTGGGAGTGGAGGAGGAACCTACGGGCCCGTTGAGCTGCATCGAAATGTTGGGATTTGTGGCAGCCTCTCACGCAAGGCATTTTCTCCCAAGACAAAAGCAGTCTTACTCAATACAGGATGGGGAGCACAAAGCCGGCCGTGCCCTGGTGCAGCACACACGGTTGGACTCAAAGCGCCTGGAAATGGGCTGTAAATTGCCTTCGCTTCCTCCGGAGTGCAGAGAGGGGACAGCGCTGCCCTGAGACTGGAGCGGAGTCTTGTGCCACGCGGAGCACCTCCGGGAGCTGGATCAGCCTTCAGCCTCACCAGGAGTCTGCCTCAGGAGCCAGCTCTGAGTGCTGGGATGGGAGCTCCAGGGGGATCTCACCCGAGGGCTGCTCTGTGGCGTGGGCAGAGCACGTCCCCTGCTCTGTCCTACACTGACCGCCGGCATTCTGCACCCACATCCAGGTCCCGGAGTGACAGAACCAACGAGCTTGGGAAAGACCTTGGAGATCATCAAGTCCAACCTGTGATCTACCACCACCTTGTCAACTAAACCATGGCACTCAGTGCCACATCCAGCCTTTTCTTGACCTCCAGCGCTTCCCCGCGCATCCCATTCCAATGCCCAACCCTCTTTTTGTAATGAAGTTTTTCTAATGTCTTGCCTAAACTTTCCCTGGCGCAGCTCAAGGCATCCAGCAAAAGCTTTGACTGACCAGGATTTGATTTGGATTTTACCATGAGATTTTCTCTGATAATCAGGTGCAGAAAGTTTGCAGATAAGATTCAGATTGGAAAGAGTTGTGGGGCTTTTTTGGTTTTTTAAAATATTTTTTTGAGAAGGGAGAAGTCAAGAAGTGAACTCTCTATTTCACTCTGGGAGATGCTGCCAGCCTGTCATCAGCTTGCTTTGTTTAATTGCACCATCCAAACCCAGTCTCCTGAGATTGTCAATCCTTTGAAATGAATTGTTTGCATCCCGTAATTCATCCAGATGCCATCCAAAGGCAGGAGCTGATGGGAGAGTTCACCCTACAACCTCCGGGTTATCGGGGATAGCACAGAGCCCCCAGCCCCCGCTCTGCTCCCCCAGCCCAGCTCCAAGGTGCTCCTGAAGTGTCAGCAGTGTTTATTTAGAGTCGAGGGGAATCCTCTTGGGAACGGTTTGCCCACTTAGACCCTGCCCTTGCGGTTTCCCTCTTATCTGGTACCGATCTCAGCAGCACTTCCCTTGCTGCTCCGGGGCTGTGGTGCTTTCCAAGACCTTTCTCCTCTCTCTACCCCACACCTTGGTGTTCCTTGTCCAGCCTGATCGCCTCAGGGCAGCTCTGAACTGCTGCAGGTTGAGGGAATGCTTTTCAAGTTGCCAAAAACCTCATCCCAGTCCCCAATGGCTTGGTCTCATCAAATCGTTTGTTTTTCTCTAAAACCAGAACCCTGCAGCTCAAAAGGAGGGCAAGTGGTGGGGCTGAGCACCCCAAAGCTCCAGGTGATCCTCCTGGACATTTGCCTATGAGCTTTCCTGCATTTCTGACCCAGGAGGGATCAGCCACTTCAGTGTTAAAGCCACAGCACAGATCCTGAAAGCATTTGCTCATTCAGAGCAAAGGTTACCCAAAATGCACAGGGCTGATAACGCAACCAGCCCAGCGAAGAGTCGAAGGCTTTTCAAATCTGGATTAGAACTGCACAGCTCAGAAGGACCAGGGATGCAAACAGCCTCAGCTCGGCTTCCATCGGTGCCCCAGGGAGCCAGGAAACTTGGCCGTGCTTCCCCACAGCCAGGGGTGAAAGCAAAGCGAGGCGGTTTTAAACCAGCTCAGGCTGTGCTTCCCCCAGGGCAGACCCGGCTTCAAGTGATGCCGCTCCCGTGCCCGGTCCCTGCTAATCCAGCCTCCTGTGAGGTCGGGCTGCGCCGGCCTCCTCTTCATAAACAGCGTTCAGGAACGTGTTGTGTTGTTTTAACCCCAGATCATTTCCCAATCTCCTCTGGAGCAGGGCCAGGGGAATTGTTAAACCAGCCCCAGCCAGCCTCACTTCCGAAGGGACCCTGTGGCTGCAGCCGGAGCCCGGCACGGAGCTGGGCACAACCCAGGGCCGATCATCCCTCCCCAAACCCAGCAGCAGCCCCACTGCAGTGCCACTGTACCAAAAACACCTCTCTGAAGACCACCCCTGCAGGATTTCCCTCTGGAGTCTGCATCACTCTCTCCTTTTGTCCTTTCCCCACCACAGGCTTGGTGCTGCCTTCCCTCCTCTCTGCCAGGACCCCACGGCCTCATCCTCCCAGGCACTGCCAGTGGCTGCGGCTGTGTATTCACCCCCCTGACCCCATATCCCCGTGGCAGCAAGGAAAAGGGGACGCCTACGCAGGGGAGGGATAACACCCTCCTCGGAGAGAGCGTCCTCCTTGGAGCTGGGGAAGCACAGTATCCTGCAGGCAGATCCCAGAAATCCCACAGCATGGACAAAAGCCCCAGGGAGGGGGACTCTCCAGAAACAGCGGTTCCCCTCTGTTTTGTCCCACATTTCTGGGACTGGACCTGCCTGTGCCTGTGGGTGCTGCTCCAGCCATGCCTCACCCCGGGAGATGGAGCTCAGGGTGGCTTTGGGAGCGCTCCCGTTCCCATGAGTGACAAACCTCAGCCAGGCCACTCGAGGTGCCAGACAGTAACCCAAGCTTGACAGATGACAGCTCTCGGGAAGGGTTTTGGTTTCTCTCCGAGCTGAGCTGGCTCAGGGGAGCTGTTGGCAGCTCAGCGCGTTGGTTCCCACCCGGCAGAGCGGGACCGAGCATCGGGGCTGGGGTGGAGAGCTTGGCCCTGGGCTGTCCCGTGAGCCAGCCACTGCTGCTCAGCTGCTCTGTCCTTGGAGAGGAGATGCTCCCCAGATGCAGGAAAGGTCCTGCTAAGGCTTGGCCTAACTCCGCTGTGCCTCAGTTTCCCTTTCTGGAAGTAGGGAGAGGGATCCTGGGAGGGTTTTGTTGTGGCAAAGGCTGAGAGCTCTGGGTGACAGGAGCCAGAACTGTCTGTGGACCTGCAGAAGGATGTAAGATGACATAAAAATTCAGCTCTAGATGGGAAACCTCAGCAGAGATGGATTGTACTTCTGCTTTCAAGTCTTCCTAAACCTGAGCTGATCCCACAACCCAGTCCAAGCAGGAATCACGAATCACAGTGATCGGTGGGGTGAGCATCCAGCTCCCATCCCGCAGTCATCGGGACCCGGCATCGTTCCGGGCTGGCTTTGGAAAAGCCCTACAGGTGTGAAGAGCTGTGTTTGCTCAGGGATATTCGCACCTTCAGGGCTGTGGACAAAGCTCTCCTGCGTGCCCTGGGTAAACAGAGCTATCTTATCTCCGGGACACTATCGGGGCATCTGCGAGGGGAGGAAAACTCCGGCTGATGAGGCTGACCTCCCAGCTGTTACCCTGCAAGGACATGACAGCATTTCAGGGGGGTGTTGGGACGAGCTCTCTGCCCTGCTCCCCGCACACTGCGGCTTTCTGCTCCCGGCCGGGCTGGGCGGTCCCGGGACTCCCGACAAGGCACTGGTGCGTTTTGTTTTCCTGGAGATTGGGGTTTTATCGAAAGCTGACAGGCTTATCCTGCCTTATCAGGGCAGCTGTGCTACTGTGAATGGTTTTCTGTAACAGGGCAGAAATGTGGATTGTGCTGGGCTCGGGTAGCTCAGGGAGGCCAGGCGGCCCTGGCTGGGCTCGGCATCCTCTGCGGGGTCTCCATGGAACGCAGCACCACGATCCCGTGCAGGGATGGGACCGTCCTGCACTGCCCATGTTTAGCATGCAGACCCCAAAACCAGAACATTCTGAGGCTGTATCCCCCTCCCTGGAAGGGAGCAGCTGCCAGCCCGGGGGTGCCACACCCACCTGGATCACAGCATTTCCCCTCCTCCCTTGCTCTGGGCCATCCCTCCTTGCTCCGCCACCCCAAGGCTGTGGGATAGCAGAGGTGTGAGGCTCCTATGGAAAGAATTCGTGAGCTGGAAACACAAATCTCTTTGGGGTCATAGGACCTGTTGTAGGGCAGGGACTTCAAGCCAAATCTCCTCTACCTTAAATCCGTGTTTGGATGGAAAAATGCCTGGTGAAAATGCCTGGTGGTGCAGGACCAGGGGAATGGGTGGGTATGGACACACTGCCAGCAGCAGAGGACACCCTATGAAGGACACAGCTCCTGTCTCTGTCCTGAGGTGGTGCGGGGCTGGAGTGATCCCACTGACCCAGCAGCACCAAGGATGAAGCAGGCAGATATCTGCTCAATCCCGAATCCAAACCTGACCCTGCAGCCTCCCTCGGGCAAGGACAGCACACCTGGAAATGCAGCAGCTCCTCCCTGTCCAGCCCTGAGCCTGCAGCTGCCTGCTCACTTTTCGGGGTCGCTTAGGGCAAACTTTGATGGCTTCAAGTCAAAACACACAGGAAGGCCGTTCCTGTTTGTCTCTGAGGGATTTAATCCAGATCAAAGCAGTCAAACACAGGGATTTCCCAGCTTTTCTGCCGGGATCAGCCTCCCGTGCACGCCATGGCCCTGGGACACTGCCTTGGCCAGCCTGGCCCTCACTGCTTCTTTCTCCCAGGCAGGGAGGCCAGGGAAGAGCAGGACTGTTTGAAGAGGATGGGTAATCCCTGGATGGGACAGCATTCCTGGAAACCGGGCAGGTCTTTGGAGAGGAGCTTGCCATGAACACCCAGACACACAAAGCTGCACGTCCTGCAGGGCAGCAAAGGTGGCTTGGACTGTGGGAAGCCTTTACTCTTCATTTTGGCCAAAACTTGAGGAATGGGAGTGCCTGGGAGTGGGTTCCCTGGGGAGGAGAGAAGGATCCTGTGGTCCCCCCTTTCCTAACACCACATCACCCACGCTTTCTGAGGCCCCTGTTCTCCACGGGGCTGTGGCCATGCAGCCACTGCACCCAGGTCACATCTGTAACCCCAGGGTCACTGCCAGGACCCACCTGGAGCAGAGTGGTGACACCGAGACAACCCAAGCAAAGGTGCTGACAACCCCTTGAGAGCAGGGGAGGAGGAAGAGGGGATGTGATGGAGCCCTGGGTGTCCCAGCAGCCGCCTTCTCTGTCGCCCTGGGGACACCGGGGCCACCACACGCTCCTGTGCCTGCCAGGCGGATTTTATCGGGACCTTTTAATTAGCTGATCACGGGCAATTAGCTCGGACTGCCCCTGGCACAGGCTGCAGACCTGGCTGGTTTCAAAGGAGGGCTGCAGAGGTCCAGACATTCCCGGGAATCCCGGCCGGAGTGGCAGCTCTGGCCCTGGGGGAAGAGGATGCTCAGAGATGGGCTTGTGCCAGTCAAGCCCTGGGTTGTGCCAGTTTGTCCCTAAAATTGCCCGACCCTCCACCATGAGGGGGAGGCTTCGTTCTGTCCTGGACCCACGGTGGTGGTCCCTGACCACCCCTACAGGAAGGATCATGGCTGGTGCATGGACACGGGACAGCCTGGCACGGGAAGGAACCGAGCCATGTGCCCACAAATCCTGGAGCCAGCCACGAAGAGATTCCCATCCCAAAATACCCTGCAGTTACACCCAAAGCTTAAACCTGACCTGCCAGGGACACTGCAGGGACTGGCTCATGCCCAGAGCGTCCTCCCTCCTGTCCATCCCATGGGAAGGGTCTCTGGATGAGTGACCCCGCAGAGGGGCTGGGAACAGGGAAAGCTGGGCCAGGCCAGCCCTGTGCCAGGGCCCACGTGGTGCTGATGGTGCCGAGAGGGTGACCTGGCTCTCGTGGGACAGGGTGACCACAGCGTGGCCGTGTGATGTGGCTGCTCCTCAGGTCACACCTCAGGTGACACCTCCGCGCCGTGGGACAGGGTTGGGAAAGCTGCTCGCCCTGGGCTGGGAGAGGAACGATGTGGAGCAGGGTGACAACCTGGTCCCTTCATCTGAGGGGTTTTTCTTCCCTTTTGGACATGATCCCGCCTTTCCTGCAGTCCAGCTGCTGCTCCAGACTCCCATGGAGTCTGTCTCGGTGGGAGACTGCTCCGGGCTTCAGCTGCAGTCCCTGAATTTTGCCCAAAAGTTACAGAGAGGAGATTGCATTTCTCTGAAGGAAACTGCATTTCCTCCTGTTCCAGCAACAGGCTGGGAGCAGTCCTGGATTTTAATCTGGCCTCTGCCTTTGAATCTTGGGTGTTGCTCTGAGCCAAACCTCTGATCCTGCTGTGGTTCATTTTCAGGCGCGTGTGCCCCAGAAACTTTTTTTTTCTAAATTAATTTTTCATACAGAATTCTTTCGTTTGATGGATGCAGTGAGAAACTATTTCCCAAACAGGAAAGAGGACCTCCCTCCCCCTGCTCTGCGCCGTGGATGTTTTTAATAACAACATCAATTGTCTGCAAACAACTTATTCCTTTCTGACCTCAAAACAACTCCTGGTTAGTGCATTCCAGCCTGGCCACAAACCGAGGCTCGGTGACTTCACAGGCCCTTCAGGAGCTTTTCCATCACAATGCCCGCTCAGAGAAGGGCCTGATCCCAGCAGATGGGAGCTGCCTTGGCTGTGCTGGGATGAGGGTGCTGAGCAGCTCAGCAGCACACCCCGAGCCCTGGTGCTGCTGTGCCAGTGGTTTCCCTGCTGTTCTTAATTTCAGCTGCCCCCTCGTCCCCCAGCTCTCCAGCCAGGAGGACGTCCCTGCCTGTCCTTTGTCCTGAAAGCCCAGAAGAGTTTCTGCTGTGGCCTCCTCGTGCCTGAGCCAGCTGTGCATGGTGGGAGCAGCAGGAGACACCTCCCAGGACTCGCTGATGCCCCGTGCAGGTCAAGGAGGGGTTTGGGGGCGGGTCAAGGGGAAGGGGAGTCTGCAGCCCCAGAGTGCCTTCGAGGTGGGATGTGTGCCCCAGCCTGCTGCAGGCTGTGCCACCATGACAGAGGTTTAACGGGATAGCACAGACACAGACCAGCGTTTAAACCCGGGTCTGACCCGGGAAATGGGATCATCTTCCAGCTCCATCCCCAACTTCCACTGGAATCACCATGCCATGGTGATGTGGACAGCACAGATGATTCTCTCACAGCCACCTCCCTTGGTGGCACATCTGGTCCTGCCCCTGGCCAGGGCAGAAGATTTGCTGTGCCCCTGGAGCAGCCTCAGGAGTGCTTCTGGTTCAGAGGCTCCTCTCTGGGCCCTGCACATTCACAGCTGCTACACCCCATGTTCACCTTCGTGGTGCTGCACAGCTGGACCTCAGGGATCACAGCTGGACCTCAGGGATCGCAGCTGGACTTCAGGGATCACAGCTGGACCTCAGGGATCGCAGCTGGACTGCAGGGATCACAGCTGGACCTCAGGGATCGCAGCTGGACTGCAGGGATCACAGCTTGAGCACCAGGATCACCACAGGACCCAGACCCACTGGCCCCAGGACTGCGGGATCCCAACCTGGCTGGGGCATTTCCAGCCAAATAAGTTATTGGTTATTTAAGCAGCTTGGGGCCAGCTGGAGCTGCTCACAAAGTCGGGGTGATGGAGCTGCGAAGAAATGCTCTTTTTCCCGTTAGGTCACTGGAAATACCCGTCTGGGCAATTTTGAAATGCAATATTTTGGTTTTCCGGTGTGAAAGGGCACTGCAAAGCCAAGGTCACATCAAGGCAGCCAGAGCAGGGATATCAAACCACAGAGAATCCAACCAAAGGGAGCTGTGGTGGGGGGATCACATCAAACATTTCCATGCTGCAGGGAAGGGGGAAGGGATGTGTGCAGGACAGCAGATGCTTTGGCAGGGAAAAGGAAGCCGGCTTGAGCTCGAGCCCACCTCCAGACAGAAAAGCTTTTGCAGCTCCCAGCCTGGCCCGAGCTGCCGGCACTCGCCCACTCCCGGCTCCCTCTGGGGCCACCGAGCTGTGCCCTGGGATGGGAGACCCCTCCAGACAGGAGGGGACCACCCCACACCCACCTTCCCACCCCAGAGCTGCCTGAAGCACAGCCCTGCCTCTGCCTTTGCTGGCCCCAAACAAACCTGCAGCCCTGGCAGAGACCCAGACTGTGAACTCCAGCACCCCTGACTGCAGCAGGGGCTGATGTGCAGAGCCTCTCCCACAGGAGCTTTCCTGGCTGGTTTTGCAGCCCCGCTGCTCTGCACAACACCAGCAGCTCCATGGGGAGGCCCAGCTGTGCCCCCGGGGCTGGTGGGTGCCTCTGTCCCTCATGAGCCCAGTGGGACAACCATCCCCACCAGCTCCCTTCCCTGCCCTCCTCGGGGTGACCCTTTCCCAAGCCCAGCTGTGAAGTGTCTGTGCTCTGCCCGGTGCTGAACACCAGGCGTTTAATCCGTGTTTGCCATGGTTTGTGTCTGTGGCCCCGAGCTCGCTGCAGCCCTGGCAATAACCCTGAGCTGGAGCCTGCTCCCCACAGCAGGAAATCCACATCATTTTCTGAGCGTTAGCAGGCAGCGATCCCGGCAGGAACATGCGGCATTTCCCAGGAACGCAGATGTGTGTGACCCCACGGGCTGCTCCCGCTGGTGCCGGAGAATGCGCAGGGCCCGCAGGGATATTCCTACATCGGCAAACAACGCCTTCAAAAGCCACAGCACCAGGGGCTCCAGGGCTGAGACCAGGCAAACAAACTAGTGACAGCCACCAAAGTGTCACCTTGCTGTCACACCCAGAGCACAGGTGCAAAGCCCAGCCTGGCAAGGGTGGTCCAAAGAGAGACTGAGAGGCAGAGGGGACACAGCCTCAGCCCTGCCTTGGTGGCTGAGGATCTTCCAGGTTCTTGTATTTGGCCCTCAGCATTTCCTGGCTGCCATGGGGGTGTTGGATTGAGGTCCTGGCACTCAGCAGGGGGATGGCTGCTGGCTTCGCTTGGAAAATGAAGGTGTTTTCACCTGGAAGACCTGGGAATTTCCCATCACAAGCAGAGAAACAAATGAATCCTCACCAGGAAAAATATTGCTTCTTTTGAAACCAGGCTTGGCCTATCAGCCTGACGCTGTCTCTGCTGTCCCTTCCCTCAGGGAAGCTCGAGTCCCCTTCACCTAAGGGCAAGCATGCTCCCTCCCAGGGAGCAAACCCTTCTTCTGCCTTGGAACTGCACGGCAGATCCCTTCCAGCAGCACCATTTAAGGGCTGCAAGTGAGAGGGATTTCTTTACTGCCCTTGCTGACAAGTTAACCAAACTGACACTTGGGATGTGAAATCAGGGGATCTGCTGCAGCCTGGCACTGAGGGGCTGTGCCTGAGAGCTGAGCTGGTGCCACCAGCTGGGCTCTGGGCACAGCTCTGTCACATCACACGTCCTGCCCTTCCCGGGATGCTGCCCTGCTCCCTCCAACGGGCACGCAGGGCCTTCGGGCTGTGTGTGCCAGGGGAGGGGACCCATCATTCGCAGGGTGCTTCAAATGGCACTTCAGAGCCTTCCTCAGGAGGGGCCGGGGGTGTTTGTGCCCAGGGAGCAGCGGTGGGTGGCTGGAGAGCTGCAACTCCTCACTGCTGGCTGCTGCTGGGGCAGGCAGCCAGACTGCTGCGCCCTGGGGCACAGCTTTCCCTGCATTTCAGTGGGTGGCACACAGCAAACCTCTCCAGCTACGCAGCTCATCCCAGGAGCTCCTCCGGCAGAGGGCCAGACCGCTGTGGGTGCTGTTTGGGAGCTGGGACTGCTGCCAGAGGGGCTAGAGTACCCTGAGTGTCCTGGGGAGGGGGTACCCCCAAGGCACCCCAGAAGTCCTGCCCATACCCCTGGTGCCTTCCCGAGTGAGGGAGGGAACTTCCTCAGCAGCAGCACGGCCTTGGGCAGGTCCTTTCCCCTCTGTTTGGACAGCATGGGGAGCATCCTGGCTGAGGAACAAGACTGGTCTCATTCTTTGCTTTAAAATTTTGCTGGCTCATTTATCTCCAGTTCCAATCCTGGATCCATTCCCTGAGTGGCTGTGGCCAGCATTGCATGGACAGAAGGAATGCCCAGGAACCCCAAGGATGGTGGAACCCCAGGGATGGTGGAACCCGAGCCTGTGCAGCGCTGGCTGAGGAGGGGAGCAGGAGATTCCCTGGGTCGAGCATCACCCCAAACATGCCATTTTCTTTGAGAGCCCTTGGAAGGGATGGAGGACTGAGGAGCACCAGCCCCAGGGTGTGTGGTGTTGTGTGCCCACCCTCCTGGCTCAGAGCTGCAGGGACTTTGCACATGTCCCTGAGGACACGGGCTGCAGGCTTCACCAGCAATAACCTCTTGAAAACAACCTTTGGAGCTGCTGACACTCAGCTCGCAGCTTTCATAATCCCAAAAGCCTGCTCTTTCAGGCATAACAGCCCCAAATAAACACCCTACAAACTGAAGCTCAGGGACTCTGCCTGGCTGCAAGAACTGTTGCTTTCACGATGGCTGGAGATGAAGAGGACGGCCATGGGCATGGGATGCTCAGCTGCTCTCAGAGAGAAGCGACTTTAAGTTCCCACCCTGTGGTGACGCTTTGGGATGCTCTCCACGGGCTCCTGCAGTGCAGGGAATGGGGAAATGGCTGCGTTCTCCATCCCGGGGTGCTCGGGGTGACTCCATTCCACCCGGGGCACATCGGCACGGAGAAGAGACACAGCCCGTAACGCCAGGCCCTCCACCCTGATGTCATTTATCCCTTCGTCCATAACAATTCCCACCCCGGGAAACGGGCATGGGCGGGTTTTCCCCCTGACCGTAGAGGTCTTTAACTCAGCCCCATGCACCTCCAACCTCACTCCTCGTGCAATTCTCTTTCCCTTTGGAAATGCGGGGTACAGCTCCCTTCAGAGGGGTCTTAGGCTCGGTTTCAAGCCTGCAGCCCGCTCCGAGCCGCCCCTTGCCTGCGCAGCCCACACCAAACCCTTTTAAGGAGCCCGGGCAGCGCTGCCATCCCCGTGAGCCCAGCACATCGCCGTGCTCCGGCCGATTGTTCAGCCCAGCTCCTGCCCGGATCGTTTTTAACCTTCCCCGGCTTCGGCTGTGGCAGAACTAAGGCTGCTCGGTGGGAAGCCGATTCCGAGCAGCGCTGCCTTGTATTTGCCTCTCCAGGTGGTAACGGGCTGAAAAGCGCCTGTAATCCCCCTGAATGAATCCCAGAGCGCAGAAACAAAGTCAGGCTCCTTTGTGTTGTGTTCATCCCCTTTTAACACGGGCTGCTGCAGCCACCCAAGATAAAGCAGGCAAGGATCTCCCAGCTCCCTGTGCCAGCATCCCAAAGGAAGGGGTAGGAAAGGTTCACCGGCCCTGCCGTGGTTTGTCGGCAGAGCTGCTGCTGCTCTTGCCATCCTTTTTTTACTACACTGAAGAAAAAATTCTCCTGGCCCATCTCCTGCCACAACTGGTGCCTTTCAGCACATTTCTGGCAAAGTTTAATCTGATTTTTTCTGCAGCCTTAGTGAGGTTCCCCATTTAACCAGAAAAGCTCCTTTTAGGGCATCATGGCTAAAAATGGGAAACACCTTTTAGGCTTCAGCAGAAAGACATCAGCCCATGGCCGTGGGCTCAGCCGACCCCTGAGACATCTCTGCAATCCCAAGGTCAATGAGGAACCTTTTGAAAGAGTTCACTCAGCAGGGACTGCAAAACCTTCTCTGTGCCAAGCATCACATTTATGTCTCTTTCTTCAGGTCAGCTTCAGGTCTTCTACAAAGATTGTAGACAGGAAACTCTCAATAATCCTTGGCTGGTGGGTTCAGTTTGTGGATCTGCTGCTCTGCCTGTTCCTGACCCCTGACATGACCGGAGCGATGGGATTGCTGCCCAGAGGCTGCACTGACGCTGCTCAGAGCGGGCTGAGGATGCAGAGGCAAAGGCAGAGCTGAGCCCCAGCCCCAGAGCTGCATTTCATGGAAAGGAGGTGGCCACGCACCGAACCCAGCCCCTGCTTCTCTCCTACAGAAACTCCTCAGGGTGGCGGCCAAAAGAGAGCTCTGTGCCCCCTCCTTGGGCGATCCCTCCCTGCTGCCCATGGCAGCAGCACTCACTCACCCCAGCTCATCCCACCTTGCTCCCGCTGCCGCACAGCCGAGCCAGGGATGCTCCACACCTCCGTGTCCAGCTCCTACTCATTCCCAGCAGCTGCAAGTGCTGAAAGCCCTGATTCAGTAAAATCGGCTCCATGCTGGAGCTCAAATTCTGTTCAAACACCAGTCAGGGCAGTGCTGGGAATGCTCCCACTGGGATCCTGAGAGCTCCCAAGCTGGGAGTGACTGGGATTGGGAGGGAGATCAGAGCAGCTGCTGGACCCAATCCTGGCTGGGACTGCCCTGTGCTGGACCCTGTGCTGGAGCTCAGGGGCTGGCAGGGGCTGTGCCTGACGCCAGCCCAGTTCCTGGCTCCAGCCACACGGACTGCCCCGCGCTGCCCTTTGCACCTCTCCCTTCCCTGCCTCCCCCACCAGGAGCCACAGCTTTGCCTCCCTGACCCGGAGCTGCTCAGGCCAAGATGAACAAGAGCTCAGCGAGGAAGCAGCCATGAGCTGGGCTCTGCTTGAGTGAAAACAACTGCCCTCTGCCAGTTCAAATACAGCTCCCCTTGCCTTACTTATATAACATGGGAACCTTCTTGCCACAAACTCCCTTTATTCCTGGCCCAACAAAGCATTACAAGCCCTTATGTTTCTTGGCCACCATGGCTGAGACCCTCAGAGCAAAGGTGGAGTCAGCGCCGGGTGCTCCTCGCTGGTCCCTGGCCAGGCTGAGGTGAAACCCTCCGTGAGGGAAGGGCTGGATGTTTGCTGAGGGCTGGGGGAGCTGGCAGGGTGAGGGAATTTCTCCTGACGGATCTCTGCCTTGTGTCACCGCAGAGCTGGATCCGAGCACAGAAATATCAGCACTGCTCAGGCACCTTGGCACCTCCTGTGTGGGGTCTGCCTTCCATCCAGCACACCTTGGGTGGCCCCAGACACATCCTTGACCCAGCCTGGGAACACCCCTGGTTCTTCCTTCCTCCAGCTGGACAGGGGTTTCCAACAGGATGGGGCAGGATAAGATTTCTACTTTGGGTTCTCGTAACTCTTGAACTGGTCCTGCATCCCAGGAGCTCCATCAGAAGTCAGGTTTGGCTTGTCAGGAAAGAGGTGGAGAAGGGTCTGGGTAAAGGTGGAGTTTCCATTGCCAAACGCAGGCAGTGCTGGGGAGAGGGAAGGACAGATCCAGGGAGATCCAGCTGGGTGCTGTCTGCTGGCGGCAGTGCCTGCCGAGCCAACGGCCGGGCAGTCCCTTCATCAGCTGTTGTTTGGGAAGGTGTCTCGTTAGCCCAGGGTTTTCCAAGAACATCAGAGCCTTGGCAGGGCCAGGCTGCAGCCTGAGGTTAACAAAACAGCCTGGTGCTCTCGGAGGAGTCCTCAGCCAGCACTGCTCTGCACCACGGGATCTGTGGGAGCACCAGGGATGTCGCTCTCTCCCTCACCTTCCCCAGCCCTTCCCGAGGCCGGGAACAGCTCACGTCCCTGGGACTGTCCACGAGATGGACACGGAGAACAAATCCTGCCGGTCCTGCTGGGACACAGCCTCTGCCTGGCTCCTGCAGGCGTTTCCCCACCACAAATGAGCGTCGGAGCCAAGAGCAACCTCGGCACCGTCCAACGCGTCTGCTCCGGCCGCGAGAGCAGCCGCTGTCCCAGGGGACAGCCCGGCTGGAAATGTCATCAGTCTGTGTCACCTCTGCCTGCCTGGAAGGATCCATCAGGAGCTGGTGTTTAACGAGCCCTTTCATGGTGCATTACCAGGGGAGCAAAGAAATGCACCACCACCCCCCCTCCCCCAAGAGAAACAGATTTTCCAATAAAATTTATAGAGCATGGAAAGGGCTTCTGGCGCTGGGGTTCAGAGGTGGCCGGCCCTGTGCGTGTGGAGGCACCACCCTCCTCCTCCTCCTCCTCCTCCAGGGATGAAAACAAAACAAGCAAGCAGAGAAATTCCGGGAGCAGATAAGTGAAGTCACGTCTTTCACTGGAATGACTGAGGTGCTGTTGGAGGTGGTGGGTGGATGGACAAACGGAGCCCTCTGAGGCTGCTGGGCTCTACAGGACAGGCCCACAGCCGCCATCATGTGCTCAGCTCCTCCAGGAGCCCTGGGGACATCCCTGGACACCAGAATGAGACTCAGAGGCTTTACTCGCCTCGAAGTGGAATTTGGAAGCCTCATCCCAAGCTGCGCCAAGGCCAAGGGTGTGCAGGGGATGCTCCTCACGGAGAGCTTGCACAAGGTGCACTCAGAGGATGAGCAAACTGAGGCTGCGGGGGAGCCCACGGGCCTCAGCCTGTGCTTCAGTAGCCACGTGGGCTGTCCTTGAGCCAGACATCCCAATTCCCTTCCAGAGGCACAGGCAAGAAGCTGCCACCTCTGGGGTGCTGCACCTCACCCCTGGGCACGTTCTGAGGGCTGCAGTGAGCTGCTGGCAGCATCCCCTGCTCTGGGTGAGATACTCAGTGTCCCCCTTCCAGCCCTGGGCCAGGGGCAGGAGTGTCCCCAGGTTGTCACTCACTCTGTGAGGGGACAGGGGTCAGCCTGTGACAGGGCAGCCTCAGGGCAGAGCAGGACCTTGGGAGTCAGCATCCCCTCATGGGTGAGGGCTGGGGGAAGGAGCCTGTGGAAGGGGGAGCAGGATTTCCATGCCCAGCCAAGAGAACAAATTATTCTTGCACAGTCCACCCTTGCCTCCAGTCGCGAGTAATCCTTGCAACCATGACAGCCACTTCTCCTGGCCCCAGAGAATTGTATAAATCAGAGCAGAACAAAAGTCCTTTGCTGGGAGCTGGGCATGTGCGCTGCCTTTCAAAGGGGAGGCACATTTCTCTATAGATCTGCATTCTCCGGGGACTGCAACTCTGGCAGCACAGAGATTAAGCAAAACAAGCCACTCAACCTTCCTTTCTCCAGCATCTCTCCATGGGTGGAACAAACCCATCACAGGCAAACCACAGGGCAGGGCCGTAATTCACACTTGTTACTTTGCTCCTTAGTTGTTTAATGGCCTATTTTTCCTGCTTTAAGTTTTCAAATTTTGAGTAATAATTACATCCAATGCAGCCTCCTTTGGCGTTAGGGCTGGAAAACTTGGAAATAATGAGGCCCAGCAAAGCGAATGTAGCAATTATGGGAGTCCTGGGGGAACCGGGAGAGCTGCAGGGAGCTGGATCTGAACGTCCAGCACAGCCACTCCGGCTGCATTCCTCACTGGAGCGGGGCACACGCACACAGCCCTCGCTCACACGCCTCCGAGAAAAGCTTGGAATCAACCCCACCACACCAGGCCCAGCTTTAAAGCATTCCTGTGTCACTGGCAGTGCCACGGGTGGCAGGTCCCCCTCGGGAAGTGCTGCTGGTGGTGTTTGTCACTCCCAGCCCTGGGACAGGTGATGGAGAGAGGGAGCCCCAGATGCCTCCCGAGCTCTCCCAGATCAGGGGGGTGTTTCCAGGAACTCTTCTAAGCAACCAGGACAGCAAACTCATTCCTTCTGCACTTGTATTTGCACCAGGGGGGACCTGGCTCAGCCCCACTGACCGAGGGGCTGCAAATCAGAGCTGTGGGGAGTTCCGGCCCTTCAGCTCCTCAGCGGTGTTTTGGGAAGGGGCTGTTTTCCCGTGAGCTCCCAATTATCAGCTGTTTGTATGGATCAGTTTGGGCTTCTGGCTTGTGCCCTGGTGCCTGCTGCAGGGCTGGGACACTGGGGAGGTGTGGGTTCGTGACCTGTGTCACCTCCTGTGTCTCCCCACTGCTCCAAGGCTGACAGGAGCAGATTTTGGTGCTCTCTGTGACCCCCAGTCCTGACCTGCCTCACATCTCCTGCAGAAGCCTGTCCTGGCACTGGGGACCAGTCCCCAGCTCGCTGACATTGCTGGGAGGAACGTTCCTGAGGTGGCAGCTCTCTGCAGAGAGGGGACATGGCATGGTGGGCAAGGGACACTCCCAATGTCCCCTGAGCCCCCCTGGAGCCACCCAGCCCCTCCTTCACCCTCCAGGGACAGCAGAACCAGGGTCACAGCTGCCCTGGGGACATCAGATGGACCCATCTGCAAACCTGGCCAGGAAATGGCTTTGGAGGAAAAGGAAGTATTAAAGAGCAAAGGATGAACAACAACCACACGTGAACATCATCAGTCAGAGGAAGAAGTGCCATCCCCAAACCTGTGCCAGGAAACCTCTTCCTGCGATGTTCCTCTGCAGAAGGAATAACAGGGAATTGTGCAACTGCCGTTGATGTCAGAGCACAGAGCCCGAGCTGGGGAGCTGAGCTGTGGCTTTTGCCAGCCTGCCCGGGTGTCAAACCTAGAGCTGGTCGCACAGTGTGAGCCTCAGACAGAAATCACAGGGTGGTTGGAGGCTGCGGGAGGAAGAATTTTCATTTTTCCAAGGAAAAACATCTAAACGTAGTAGAAACATTTTTGTGTGGATTTCAGATTTAAATGATTTCATTTGGGGTTTTGAAAGCCGAGCCAAAAGTTTGGGTTTCAAACAAAAAAAGGGAAATATTCCTGTCCTGTTTTGAATTGCCTTCCATCAGATAATCAAAAACTTCATGGAAAGGGAAGAGTTTCCTCCAAACATTCACATCCAGTCTGAGACAGTAAATGAAAAGGAGTTGGATGTTTTTAAACTGTTCCTTTCTCAGCAGCAATGCAACTTCCTTCCCTACAGGGCACAACCTCCCTGCTCTGCCTGCTCTCCCTCCTGACTCCTGGGTTGCTTTTAGGGCTCCTGCTTTGCAGCTGAGTTGTGTCCAGAAGGTTCCAAGGGGGGCTGAGCTCTCCCTTTCCCTGCCTGCCCTGCCCATGGCTCCGGAATCGCTGGCATGGGAGCATCCAAGCTGGCGTTTGCCTGGCAGTGCTTTGTTCCCCTTCCCCCGGCTCAGGGTCTGGATCCCCCCAAAATCTGGGTACGCACACAAAGAGTAAAACCCACCCTGCTCCACAGTGTCCCCAGACTGCAAAATGGGGCTAAATATTATTTACTGTCTGCAAGCTCCGCATGAAAAATGCTAAAATGAGGATAAATATCTGTTTTCCTTCCCCCCTGCTCTGTTTGATGTAGGGAAGGTAACACTCCTGGGCCCTGGGGATCGCCTTTATTTTCTCTTTTCTGATATTTACTAAGGACTTAAAGACGGCCAGAGACAGAAGCCTCTGGAGTGCCTGGGCTGAGATGAAAAGGTCCCGGATCCCCAGCGGGATAGGAAGGCTTCCAACAGGAGGCACAAGCTGCTCAGCTTTGTTTCCCAATTCAAACATGGGCCCGGGCACAAAAGGAGGGGAATAATATCGCTCTCCCAGGGGCGAGCCCACGCCTCGCTGCTGCCCACAGCCATCATCATTCCCAACAAAAAAAAGGATGCCAGCAAGAAAAATGATTTGGGATTACGGGTTCCCGTGTCCCACCTGCTGGCTTGGGGTATTCTTGTGCTGAATGGACCTTCAGCTCTCCCAGAGCCCGGGCACCCCGGGGCACAGCCCAGCCCTTTCCGGGCCACCATTGACAAACTGTGGGATCAAAACGCCTCGGGAAAGATTCCTGGGGAGCCGATCATGTGCATAAAAGGGCAGCCTGTCAGCGACTCCACGGCAGCACAAACGCCGGGGCTGTGGGGCAGGGACAGCTCAGGTTTTCCTGCGAGGCAGAGCTTGGGGGAGCGGCAGCACAATGAATGTTAATGCCTGGGCTGAGCAGGGCTGGGCAGCTCAATGCCACCCCAGGAACTCCCTGTAATCTGCCATTATATCCCTCCTTTGACATGGCTTTCCTCTGCTCAACGGCCCTCTCCGGGCTTTCTCCCGACCAACAGGGCTGAGCCCCTTCCCGATCCCTCCCCAATCCCAAGGTGTGCGGACAATGCTCAATTTTCTCCTACCAGCACAAACACAAAGAGGGAGTCAGGCTCCCCTTACATGTCAATAGAGCATCTGAGCCCCCCCTTTTCCCCCACAGTCACTCCTTGAGGCCACAAAATCCCCTGTCATCCTCTGCCTCCGAGTGTGAGGAGCTCCATCGCTTGCCCACGGTGCTGGAGGAATTTACTTGGATCAAGATCCCACCAGCTTCATTCATCCCCTCCTGCACGAAGTCCCCCATGTCCCCACAGAGCCTCCTGCCCCACCAGCATCCCCCAGCCCTGTGTCCCTCTCCGAGTGCTGTAGGGGATGCGGCTCCAAGGCTCAGGGAGGAGCTCTCCCTGGACAGAGACTCCTCCTGCTCCATTCCCTGCACAGGTCGGGCTTTGCTGAGCGGGTTCAGGGGCTGTGAAGCCCTCCCAGCCACAGCCAGGCTCAAATCCAGCTGCAGGACAAGCAGCTGCTCCCAAGCCTTCACCACAGCCACCAGAGGAGCATCACCACCTGCACTGGCCAGGCTGGAGGAGCATCCTAACCCACCCTGGTCAGGCTGGAGGAGCATCACTGGCCTGCCTGGCTGGGCAGGAGGAGCCACCACCCTCCCTGGCTGGGCTGCAGAAGCATTCCTGCCCTCCTTGGGTGGTCCCAGAGCACCTTGGCAGGCTCTGAGTGAAGCTCCTGGGCAACCTCGCTGAGCCAGAAGGTCTTTGGTGCTCACCAGGTACCACAGCAGTACTGAGAGCACAGCTGGGAGTGAAGCTGGAGGGAGCTGAGCTCTGATTGTGGCTTCCCTGGAAGATAAATCCGCTCTGGTGAGGCTTTCAGCTGCCTTGGAAGCCTTCCGGGCCCCTGGAGAGCTGTGCCCTTTGTGCAGCAGGAGCTGCCTGGACTGGCAGTCCCTTTATCCTCGGCGTGGAGGGAGCAGCTCAGGTATCCCAGCACTGGCGTTTCCCCTCAGAGCTCTGCCCTGCTCCCACTGGGATCAGTGGGAGGCTTCCCTTAACTCCAGAGAAACAGCTGCCACCAGCTCTTCCATCGGCTTTATCCAACATGAAACGAGCCCTTCGAATCCCATAAATAAATAACGGCATTTTCATCCGATTGTGGATCCAATCTGAGGCTTTGGAACTCATTAAGGGCCACTGAGCTGTGCCCTCTGCTTGCCCAGGGTGTTGTGTGGGTACCCAGCACTGCATGGCGACCCGCTGCACTGATCCCCCCCCCGCTTACCTGGGGAGATGCCACCTCTCCTTTGGGGTGACCCCCACGGTGAGACCGCTCAGAGGGGAGCCCAGATTTGTCCCTTCCGAGAGCAGCCACCCTTTGCAGCGAGGTTCTCTCCCTGCCCAGGCACAAGGGGTGGGGCACCTATAGAGAAATTCCCCCTGAGGCCGCTCTGGAATGCTGGAGGAAGCAGAAGTCCCTGGGATGGGTCAGACACAGCTGGAGCTCCCTGGCCACACCGTGCTGGGGCACAGAGTGTCCCTGCTTTGGCTGTTGGGAGTTTTGGCTTTCAGATTTCAGTGGAACCCCACATACCCCCTGCTTTGTACAGTACTCAGAATGCAGAACTGTTCTTATTTCAGAGCTCTTTGCTCCTCCCGTAGCTGTCTCCGGGTGTGTTTGAGCTCCAGCCCTGTCTGTAGCACAAAGGTGCTGCTATTCCTGCAGAACCTCCCGAACCAGCTGCCGAAATCCAGGAGCAGAGGCTGTGCCACGCTGGCCTGACCCTGCTGAGCCTCATCCGTTTTGTCTGTGGAGGCTTTTGCACAGATCCTCAGACTGTGAGCACCAAAGGGGGCTCTGGGGCTGAATCAAAAGTCAGAGTTCACACCTCAACACCTACAGCAACCCCACGAGGTCTAATGGAGCAAAAGCATCAGAAAAACACCTCACCTGCCTCAGGTGAAGGGCTTGGGATGAATCCCAACACCACAAGCACTTCATTCGTGTTTGCCAAGACTTTCCTGGTCATCCCTTCCCAGGGAAAGGGCAGGATCTGCCTGTCCTTTGAAGAGGGACATCAAAAGGCATTGCCAAAGAGGACAATCTGGGGACACCGCAGTCACAAAAACCATTGCATCATCCATCAATTACTCGTCAAAGCCCCGCTGAAACCCAGCTTTCAGTACCAGACGGTGATGAAGTGACAATCTCACCACATCTGGGAGAAAGGTCTGTCCCACGCTGATCTCAGGGCGAGCTGGGAGCCTCCAGGAATTTTGCTTAATCTTTTCTATGAGGTTCTGAGTTTACAAGACTTTCAGTCTGGGTGTCTGGCCAGAAAGGGAAACCCTGGCATGGCCTGGGCCCTCGTGTCCTGTGGTGCTGTGACAATCTCCACAGCATCTCCCCGGCCTGGCAACCCCGATGCCCAACAGGGTGTTGAATTTGGAATTTTCTCCGAGGTTTCAGCTCTCTGTCTGGCGCTGCTCCCTCCTGCAGGGCTGGGAATTGCTGTGAGTTTTACTTCGTTTTGAAAGAGGGGAGCTCTTGCCTCCTGCTTCCTTCTGCCCCCAGCTGCTCTGCTCATGGCTCACAGCCCACGAGTTCTGTGGGACCGTGGGACCAGACCCAGCATCTACTGGGGGCTGCTCCTGCCTGGACCCTGCAATCCCGAATCCAGCCTGGAAAGGAGAGCCCTGAGCAGAGCAGGGAGAGGGGCAGGATGGCCTCTCACAGAACTCCCTGTTCCTGCTCTCCAGGGTCTCTCCTCTCACAGGGCGCCCGCACTGGAGGTTCTGCACTTCGTCTTGTCCGTAAAGCTGATGCTAGGCAGGAGGCTTGGCTCAGCCTGAGCCTGACCCAGGGCCATAAATCTGCCCTGCTCCCCCTGCTCACGCCCCCACGGAGCTGCTGTCACTGCCCATTTGGAGCTGGAAAACCAACCATGACATCTCCCAGGTGCAGCTGGGTTTGTCTCCCTCCCTCCCTGCCTTGGTTTCTCTCTGCAGAGGCAGAGATTGAGCAGCCTCTCCTCCTGCATGGAAACGCTGAGGCCGTGGCTGGGCTGGGGCAGAGGGGCAGCTCTGACGCCCGAGAGACGAGGCAGCCACGCAGGCTGAGGAGCAGGGCTCAGGGTCTTGCCTGGCCCTGGAGGACTTTGGAGGAAAGGAGCTTCCCCCAGCCCAGCACCGAGGCACTGGGAGGCTGGGGAAGGGCTCCTGGTGTTCCCTGGCTGCAGGAGGAGCTTCATGGAGCGAAGCAATGGGTTCTGAGAGGAGGATGGTGGGGAGGAGGTGGACAAGGAGGAAAAGTGGTCTTGGGGAAGAAACAAAACTGAGCTCTGGTACTGCTGCCCTTCCTGCAGGCACCCAGTAACCCACTGGGCCCCTCCTAGGGGTGACAACGGGCTGGGGCCACAGCCCACTCGGAGTCCAGGGGCCCTTACAGCCTCCTGACCTTTACACATGGGGAGACAAATGCAGCACAGCTGAGAATCAAATTTCCAGACTCCAAATGGTCCCAAGCACTTCGAAGGCCCTATCCTGTACCGGTTAATCCATATAAACAGCTTGAAAATGTCCTGGATGGGTGATCCATAGAAGTGGAAGCCATTAAACCACTCTTACTACAGATATGCCACTAAAATGAGCTGCAAGGATCCCATCTGTGCTTCAGAACCCCCTAAATTACGGAGAAACCCCTAAACTACGGAGAAACCCCATCTGCCACATGGCTGCTCCATTCTCAAGCACCTCCCAGGGAATCTGGTGCTGCTCAGATTAGAAGCAGGATCCAAAACCACCAGGTGCTTTCTTTGGACCAGTATGGCCAGTCCAAGGACCAGTTCCAGAGCCTGAGGCTGGGCTCCATCCCCATTATCGCTGACATTTTGGCTGGTGCCCATTCTAGGCTGCTCTGCCCTTCACTGGCAGCCACGAAGGGAGGGAGGATTTCCAGGAGGAAATGCAGAGTGCAAAGGGAAACACCTCTGCACTTCGCAGCCAGCATCTCCATGATCCCGCAGAGCCATCCCCCCAGCGCAGGCCAAAGCTGGCATCAGCCACTCAGGCCAGCGTCACCTGGAGGTGGCAGCCCCTGACCGCCCCTCTAGGGGCTTTTAGAAGAGCAGAAGCAAAGAGCTCCCAGCTGCAGCCTGGGGACAGCAGGGTTGGGGTGAAGGCAGCAGCAGCAGAGTCACTGTCACTGGCCATGTGCACCCCGACCAACTCCCGGAGACAGAAACATTCCCAAGCCCTGCTCCTGTGGCAGCCCTGGGTGACTTTCACAGCTCGTTGTCTGCTCAGAGGCAGATTTCCCCTCTCAGTGCTCTGTGGAGGTGGGTCTGATTCTGCAGCTGGTGCTGGCAGCCTCCCCTGCAGATCCCACAGTGATAAGGGGTGACTGGAGCTCTTTATGACGGTGCTTAACGAGCTGATGACATTTTTACGAATGAAGACAGTCCCAAGGAGATCAGACTTGGTGATTCTTCAGAGATGCCAAGACCCTCCCCTGACTAACAAACCCCATTCACATTCCTCTGGGCAGATGAAATCTTTGCCTGTCCTCTCCCTCTGACCAGCCCCACTCAGATTTGGGAATAACCTGACTTTCCTTCTGCTGGGAATCTGATTTCTCTCACACAGAACGGGAGGCTCTCAAGTCCGAGGTGTCCATGGCACTGAGGGCTGGAGCTGGGGAGGGAGAACAAGGCTGGGTGTTGGCTGACCTCCCCATAAGGTCAGGAGAGGGATGTGGGGTGAGGAGACCACAAAGGCTCTGCTCTGTAGGGCCTCCCGAGGGCCCACCCCGACTCCTCCAGGGATGGGATGGCTTTGGAAGAGCCAGTTCAGTGTGCCGGGGTACAGGGAGATTTTGTGGGGGCTTTTCTAAGATCCCCCAAGGGGCTGTTGAGGACACCTGGTGACCAGAGGCGAAGAGGCAAATTCCCACCCCAAACCCAGCCTGGGGTGGCAGAGACAAATGGTGTGAGCCCTGCACGGCTTGGCATGGGGGGAGGAGCAGCGCCTGGGGCCAGTCATAATTAAAAATAATAACACTGAGCACTCTCAAAGCACGCGGTAAACATGATTAACTAATTAGTCAGGTCTTTACTAATTAACCAGTCACAGGACTGGTGTTGCTCAATATGTTTAATGATCCGGAGAGAGGTTGAATAGCTGGGGGCAGCGTCTGGAGGAGCGGGGCTGTGGAGGGGACGGACGGGGAGGCTCAGATGGGCTCACACGGGGCTGGGACAGGAGGTGACAGGCAGGGACACGGGATGGACCCTCCTCTCCTGCCAAAGGCAGCGCTGTCCTCTCCTCATTGCTGGCACAGCCCTCTCCACCTCCTGTGAGGACGGGGGACTCGCTGTGTGTCTCCCTGCGTGTCTCCAGGATCTGCCTGTGGTTAATGTTTGTCGCTGTTTAGGGACAGCAGAATGAGATGGAAACGTTCAGGTGCACCCGAAACCAGTCCAGTCTGAAATCAGGCCGAGCTAAAGGAGAATCCCCCAAAAGCCCCCAGGCACCAGGTTAATGCTCACCAGCACAGCAAGGATCAGTTTCCTCTCCTTCCTCCCAGTAAAGCAAGAGTTGGAGTGAAACCAGTGCAGGACTGGGGAAGAGAATCAGGATCAGGGAGCCTCTCTGGTTGCCACTGCCTTGCTCATTGCCTCGGTTTCCCCAGGACAGGGACAGGATGTCACACCAGATGTCACACTCAGACACTCCGACATCAGTTTGGTTTCTAGCCAGGGCTGCAGCTGGAAACTCCCCACAAGCTGAGGGAAAAGCATCACCCCAAAAGGCACATGGGGCTGGTTTGAACCCTACAGCTCATGACGGTCCTGCACCTCTCTCCCTCTGCGTGAGCCCTGTCCTCTTCCTCCGCACTGATCCCCACAGGCTGCTCTCAAACTGCGCCTGGTGGCACCAGGCTGTCCCTGCTGCTGTCACAGCTGTCACACTGAAGGAAGGCTGCTCCTGGCTGGCGGCTCCAGCACATCCCAGAGCTCTGCTGGGCACCTTCGTGCCCCTGCCCTGATCCTGTCACTGAAAGCCACTTTGGGGACGGGTTTTAAGCATTTCCTAGCTGTAATTTGGGCATTTACTGCTCGGAATCCAGGCTCCCATGTAATTAAACTTTGGATTTCACAGCAGCACAGATGCCTCTGGAACAGACCTGCAAGGCTGTGCCCATGGCTGTCATTAAAACCTCTCTTCACACAGATCCCTCCACCAGCACCAGGAGTTTATTCCCTGCAGGAAGGATCTGCCAGGACAGAGGGAGCACCTGGAACCTCCCGGGTGCTGAGGGGGCTGAGTGATCCCTCTCCCTGCTTTTCCTGGGATAGCTGGGAGGTGCTGAGCTTCCCGTGGGACCTGCAGGGCTGCAGGATCTGCAGGCAGCACCCAGTGCTGAGGGGGTCACACAGCCAGGCAGCGCCCAGCGCAGCTGCGGCCTCTCCCAGGGCTCTGCGGGGGAAACCAAGCCTTGGAGAAGGTCTGACCTCGGGCTTGTCCCATCAGACACCCCCAGGGAGGTGGGGAAGGGCCCCCAGTGCTTTGTGGGGAGGCAGAGGACTGGGGCAGGAGCTGGCAGCTGTGTGTGTGATGGCACTGGGGGCTCTGCTCGTGGTCACGGAGCATCCCCACCCTGCTGGGGTCATCACAGAGTGACTGAAAAGAGCATCCTCTCATTTCCTCCCAGCTGGCCCCTGGACACTGAGAATGAAGAGCCACCACTGGGCCAGCAGCTCCTGGCTGAGTCACCAGCTTGCAGTGGTGGGAGTGAAACCTTCCAACTGCAAACTCTCGGTTCTGCAGTTACCAGGAGAGAAAGAAAGAGAATTCTCCCATGCAGAACAGTGTCTCGAGGTCAACAGAGAAACCCCTGTGGCCTGAATACCCAGTCTGGGGAGCTGGGGAGCCTGGCAGGGAGGCTCAGGGTCTGGGTGTCTGCGTTGTCACACTTGTAGCCAGGTTACCATGGCTCATCCGCGGGGCATCCCCGCCCCGGGGCTGCTGCCTGTGGGCTTTCAATGGGCTCTGCTCCTCCAGCATTGAGCGGGACACGGGATTTGCAGGAGAAAAGCTCATCCTCAGCGGTGCTGTCATGTCATCACCCCGGGACTCACAAAGGAGTGTGAGTGCAGCACAGGGAGGGGACGCCCCTCAGCCCCCGGGCACGGCCCTCCCCAGGCACCCACCTCGCCCTGCTCAGCCCAGACACAGCTCAGGTGTCCCACAAAGGCCACCTCAACCATGGGGGCAAGTGGTGGGGACACAGCAATGGCCACATTGCCCTCAACTCCTGCGTTCTCTCAGTGTCACCCTGTGCCTGGTGCGCGGGGTGCTGGGACCTCAGTGCCTTCAGACTGGATCTGGAGCCACCCGAGCAGCCAAAGAGGGACATAAGGACTCTGGTTTTGGGTTTTTTTTCCTACATGCTTGAGCTGACACCCAGAGCAGGGTATCCAAAGGCCATGGGTGCTGCACAGTGCCCACAGGACACCCCGGCTTTCCCCACTGTCCCTCCACGGATGGGGACCCTCAGCTCTCTTTCAGGGCTCCCCCCACCAAGCCCTGCTGCTGGGGGAGGAGAGCTGGGTGCCTTGGCCGTGTCTGCCCACCCCTCCCTCCTCCCGGGGGATGAGAACTGGAATAAAAGGTCCATTTCTTTAGAAAGCCAGGCCTGACTATGGGAAGGGTCCCTGTATCCATGCAGCTCTCCCGGCCTCCCGCTCCCCTGTTTAGTAATCTCACTTCTGGGCCTGAATTCATTCAGACGCTGTGAAGGATTAGCTGACCTTTCTTTCAGAGCTTGGTAAGCTGGGGATGTTAAAGCTTCCCAAAAATTAAACTCTCAGGAGGCTGGGAGCCTGGAGAGTTCTTTAGAGGCTGCGGCTGCTTCCCCAGCATCCACCCTGGGACTGTCCCTTTGTGTCCCCCAAAAGTGCTCAGATCCACACACAGCCCCAGATCCCAAGTGCACAGTGCAGGTGGGGGGTAAAACCAGAGGGGTTTTGTCTCCTCTGAGAGGGTTTGGTCATTTTTTTCTGTTTGCCATCGTGGGTTTCAGCTCCTGCTTTCCCACTTTCTCTCTGCTGCCATGAGAGGAAGCAGTGAGGGAAAATGTGAGCCCGTGAACTTGGGAGATGAGGTTTGGGAAGGGGGGAAGCTGTCTGGGAAGGGATGGTGCTGTCCCAGCTAACGGGGCAAGGACAAGCTGCTCTCACCACTGCCAGGGCGTGCTCACTCTGAAACCAGTGACAACCTGAGGCTTGAGGAGCATTTCTCTGCCTGGGATCTCAAACTGGGACTGAGTGTGAGGAGGTGATTTTAAGCTCCCAAGCACAGATGTGATGGACTGACCTGCAGAGTGCTTCCCATGGATGGGAATGTTCACACAACACGGCTGCACTCCCCTGACCAAATGAGTCTGATTTTCAGAGCTGGATGCACAGGAGATGCAGAAAAATTCCCCTTTTTTCTACAGAATCTCAGAGCAGAGGGATTTCACCTGGACATGAGCAGAATGGGCACCACTCACAGAGCCCATTTTGTCTCCCTGGTCCCAGGAAGCAGCCAGGGAGGTGAAATCGCTGCTCCTCCAATTCGAGGAGCTGAAGAGAGCAGCTGGAGCTGGGGGAAGCTGGAGACTGCGTGGTCTGTGCCCCGCTGAGCTGCAAAACGCCGGGGCTGGCTTTGGGGAGCCCCCAGAGCAAAGGAGGGGCTGCAGGAGCTCTCCACCCCCGGCACTCAGGGCAGCCAAACTCCTGGAGGCAGCACCTTCCCCTTTGGTCCCAGGTTCTCCCGCTCGGGGCTGCGCTGTTGCCTCTGGCGGAACAGGAGCAAATCCATCAGCCCACACACGCCAGGGCCGGCCTTCCATCCAAACCCCGAGCAAATTGCACAGAGGGAGAGCAGGGCTCCATCCAAAGCCCACGGAAACCAGTGGTGAGACGAGAAATGACTCCGACTCCTCCGACTCCTCCTCCTCCTCCTCCTCCTCCTCCTCCTCCCCCCCTCACTTTCCCTCTGTCCCGTTGGAACTGGAGCCGTTTGCACACAGAAAGGATCCCCGGCAGCAGCATCTGAGCGCGCGGCAGCCTGGCTCAAACAAACCCTCTGCGGTTCTCCTTCCCATCCACCTCAGGTTTTGTACAGAAGCTGCGAGGCGGGTGAGGGGCTGCCTTTGTTATCCATTTCAATTGCTCCTTTAAACGGGCAGCCGGCTCCTAACTGGGATAATTTTATAGGCCCCATAACCCAGCACGAGGAGTCTCTTTTACGACCCTGCACTCCCCCTGTCTGAGGCAGGAGCGAGGCAGCGGCCGGAGCCCGCGGGGCTCTCTGGCACGGAATCCATCGGTAATCCTGAAAAATAAAACTGTCTTATGTGATATAAATTAGATTCCTGCCCTGGGGGGACGAGCAGCTCTGCTCCCCCACGGGGCCACCGCTGTCGGCGAGCATCTGTTGCAATTATAGGTTCCTGCAGCCTGCTCGGCGGGAATGACCTCCCAAATATTCCAGCAGCAGCTGGAGCTTGCACAAACACTCCGTGTTCCCTTTACAGCCCAACAGCAAGGGCTTGCTCCGTGCTGAATGCTGCTTGGTGGCCCCATCTCCTCCCAGGACTCTGGGGGTGTCCAGGGTCCCCTTGCTGGGGGTGCAGATCGTCACCTGGAGGCTGAGCTCGTCTCTCCTCACAGATTTGTGCAGTGCAAAGAGGACCTTTGGCACGAGATCAGCACCATTAATTGCCCAGGAGAGGAAGCAGCCTTCAGTGCTGTGCAATTACACAGAAATTACCAGAAGAAATCAATTCCAAAAGGTGACCATATGGGCTGTAACGCTGAAGCCCAGGCTGGATTTTGCCTCTGGTTACTGCCACTCAGAACTGAGGGCAGAATCCAGGCCAGAAGTGTGTTTCTAGTTCGTGATTTATTGCACCAAAATGGAGCTGGTAATGAAAACCGTGTTCCACTTAATACTCAGGCGACTTCCAACAAAAATGCCAGCAGGAACTCTTTCTTCTGCTCCTTGCCTTAGAGCTGCCCGGCAGCAGAGGATCTGCGAGCTCAGCCCTCCTGCTGTGCCACAGGGAGAGGCCCCACGCGTCCCACATGTCCCCAGACCCAGCTGATGGCAGCAGGCTCGGCACCGGGCACCCACCAGCCACGGACCCTGCTCTGCCTCATCTCCCCCATCCTCCCACACCTTCCCACCTGGGCAGGCTCAGCCTGAACTGCAGATGAATTCACCAAACAAAAACCATCTCTGTGACATTACTTCAGCACTGCTTTCCAAACTACCCCCACGGGCTGGTTCTGCTGCAGCACTGACCCACCCAACCCCAACCTGCGGGTGCTGAGTCCCCTCTGCAGCACCCAAAGCTGATGAAGCCAGATGAAGTGAGGGCTTTGCTCCTTCCCAGCCCAACCGGCTGCTCCTTGGCTTTAAAAATGTCATTTTCCCCACATGCAGGAACCAGCAGGAGCCCTCCCCTCTCCTCCCGGAGAGCAGCAGGTGGAGAAAGCTCTGAGGGAGCTTCAGAAAGAACCCGCGGCCCCCTCCAACCCCTCCTTGCAAACACGGGGCGACCTGTGGGAAATGGCTGGGAGATGGCCGAGTGCCACGGCTGAGCCCCTGCGCTGCGGACGGGGGTTCATTTGCATGCCGAAGTGGTAGCCGGGCTCTTTCCAACACGGTGCAGGCATAGAAATGTATTTGAATGTTCAATATCGCCCAGCAGAGAGCTCCCCGTGGAGAAAATCCCCCCGGGGGGCTGCTGGAAGGAGCTCCCAAGTCAAAGATGCCCAAAGGAAACCTCGGGTCCCAAGGGCAGCAGAATTGCCGGGGAGCTGAAAGGCACCGGGCTGAGGCTCGAGGCGGATCCGCGGCGGGGCTTTCGCAGCCAAAGCCAGGCGTGCCAGCGACAACAGGAAACGCGCGGGCTGGGTGACAAGTGCTGCGGCCTCTCCTCAGCTCTCAGGGCTCAATGGCTCCCGGGTGACTCCGCAATCAAGGTCCCATTCAAGCCAGGAAGAGTCAGATCCCGGGGATGTGTGTCAGGCCAGCACTTTCCACTTCTCTTTCAGCCCGTGGACACCTATAAATTTTCCAGGGACAGTGGGACAGGACATGCCTCCGCTGCAGCCACTTCCAAAGGCTCCTTAAAAGCAGCCCAGGACACACAGAAATCCATTCTATGGAGCAATTACCAGGGATGAGTGGGAGTCCATGGAGCTTCTCCCTGTCAAGGACCCGAGCACAAAGTCCACCGCCCCCAGCCAAGGCAAGCGAGTCAAATTATTGGCAATAAATAAATTTACTCCAAATGTCGACCCACTTTACATTCCTTTATTTAACACAGCTGCTCTAAAGAGGGGCTGGGATAAATGGAAAATAAAATCTGGGGGGCTTCATGGCTCCCTGGTTCTCGGGCAGAGCTGGCCGGGCTCTGGTTGCTATTATTAGTGTAACGATTGTTGTTGTTATTATTATTGTTATGATTATATGCATTTCATTCTCTTCTGGGTAATGAATAATTTATGACTCTGTCTCGATCCCCTTTCAATGGATTCACTATCCAGGGAGACTCGCTGAATAATTTGGATCATTCGTTTTCAAGTGCAGGGGCTGCCGACAAATTGTTCGCTTTTCATTGCTGGGGACATTCATTGGTCACCCAAATCAGGGATTTCTTTGGTCGCCCCCAGCACGTGAGGCGCTGTCTGGGGTTTTGTTGGGATTTTGTGGTGTTGTTGTTGATTGGGTGAAACTTTGTGAAGTGGGGACTAACAAACAGCTCATCTGGGGGGCTGGATTTGTGCAGAAGTCAGTTTGCCAAATTTCTGTGAACATTTGGTGATTTTGCAGAGGCTTATGGAAAGTAAATTCTACAGAGGATATTAAATGTTATTTAAATGTTTTAAAGGTGACGCTGCTCTTGCTCTTTGATTTGATCTGAACTATTATGCAGCTGATTATTAAATTTTGCTCACTCAGCTCACACTAGAGAAATGCTGCAGTGTTAAACCTCCTTTGCCCAAAATCCGGAGGGAAAGGGAATTTTCAAGAGGGTTGCATTGGGGATCTTCGGCTCCTTACAATCAAATGAGCACCTGTATCAACCTCGCTGTGTCCACCCTGCGATCCCTGATCCCGAATTCACGTCCACCCCACAGGATCAGCACCCTCCAGCCCTGGGCAGGCTCTGAGCTCCGCGGGGATCCATCCCCGAGCACGCACGTGGCATGGTGAGGATGAGCGTTGGCCCTTGCCTTGGGATGGGATGGAGAGGGCTGACACATCAGCGCTGGTACGCGCGGTTTGGCTGGGATGTCCCCACTTGGACAAATCCCGGCGGATTTGCGGCCAGCTCCGTGAGAAATCATCAGGACATGCCGCGCTGAGCTGAGGAATGAACTGACAGCGGAGCTCTGCTGGTCCACAGACCCCCTCGATACATCTCTGCTAGGTTAGATGTTGAACTGCGCCCAAAGCCGCCTCTGGCTAAACCCAGGAACAGCTGGGAATTACCAGGGCTGAGCACCCCCGCCCCGGCTCGGACCTGCCCAGCTCAGCGCCGTGCGATTGCCCCCCCGCAGTCGCCGAGCTCCCAACTCCCGGCACCGCAAGAGCCGCAGAGGACAATCCCTGGTCCCCAGGGCCGGAGCCGCTCGTCCCGTCCCGTCTCTGACCTGCTCGTCCCGTCCCTGTCCCGCTCATCCTGTCCCTGTCCCGCTGGTCCCATCCCCGCCCCGCTGGTCCTGTCCCTGTCCCGATGGTCCCATCCCTGTCCCGCTGGTCCTGTCCGTGTCCCGCTGGCCACATCCCTGTCCCGCTGGTCCCATCCCCGCCCCGCTGGTCCCTTCCCTCTCCCGCTGGTCCAGTCCCCGCCCCGCTGGTCCCGTCCCCTCCCCTCTGGTCCCGTCCCCGTCCCGCTGGTCCCGTCCCTCCCGCACCGCCCGCTGCCTGCGCCGCCCGCCCAGCCCCGATTTACGAGCAGCGTGTGAAGGACAGGCACTGGGCCGCTGGGCTGAACAATGCGGGAATATTAGCCGAGTTACAAAAACAAACAAACCAAACCCTGCCGGGAGCCCGTTTCATTTATCTTCCTTTGTCCCGTTTTGCTTCAGCGTGAAAGTCGCCCTTTCAAGCGCAGCGGTTGCGTTCCAGCCCCGGCGGGCAGCTGATCCAAGGCGCTGCACCGCGAGCTTCCCAAAGGCGTGTTTGCACAGTTCAATTCATTCCTAAATATTCAGCCCAGTTTCCCTCCCTCCAACCCTCCCAGGACTTTTTGCCCAAGAGCCGAGGGTGTAAAGCCCGGGCCGGGGACGGCGGTGCACAGAGCCTTTGTGTGCAAACACAAGCTGCTGTTTGTATTTGCCTTCCCACTGTCAGAGCCCGATTGTGCGCGGGGCAGCGCTGGCCACCGGGCTGCTCTCAATATCCGCCCGGCCACCGCCGCTGCCAGAGGGACGCTCCCTCCCTCCCCGGCCGCTTTGAAGCGCAGCGATTTAATTTCATGAGGCTTTCAGTAATCACGTTCCGATCTCCAACATTAACCAGAACTGACTCCCTCTTGCAAAAGGGGGAGGATGAGCCAGTAAACAGCCCCGGCTCGGGACGGGCGGCACTGACAGAGGAGGGCGAAACGCGGGGCTGGTTCTGCGCCTCTTATCAGATGGGGCTGGAAAACAACAGGCTCTGGGCAGCACCGGGAGGGAGCGGCTTTGCCCGTCCCGAGGATGCTCCTCAGGCTGCTCTCGTGCACCACAAACGCTGATTTTTAAACCCAGACATTTTCATCCTGTCTGCAGCTTTTCCCATTGTTTACCTTCCTTCTTCCCTGTTCCACTTACAGCGTCCCGGTGCCTCTGCCACGTTCCCCAGGGCTCGCTTTGCTGCTGGAACAGGCTCCTTCGGCATCGCTACCTGCCGGGGTAGCCGCTGGGCCAGGAAGAGCCAGGGGCACCCTTAGGGGAAGGGCTTGCATGAAGAGGAGTCTGCAGCTAGGGAGATTCAGGTCTCACCTGCCTGCACTGTGCCTCCCTCCCCTCTCCTCGCCTCCCTGCACGCAGGGCTCAATTCTCCCCAGAGCGTCTCCTGACCAGGCAGAGATGACACTCCAGACCCTGAAGGAAAGTCCTTTTGGGGCTGTGAGAGCTAAGCAAGTGCTGGGGCAGTCCCCAGTGAGTGTAAAAATTCCCTTTTCCAATCAGATGTGCTTTTCTTTCTCTCCTCATCCACTCTGGTCTGACTGCCTGAGCCTGCACACTAAATACCCACAGAGCTGACATTAAGGGACAATAATTATTCCCGCAGAATAATTAATGATAATTCGAATCAAAATTGTCACACTTGGTCAAAACAAAGCACAGATCCCAGTGATCCACCCAATGCAGCCTGGCAGGGATCTGGGTGATGGATGGCTCCGAAATACCACAGGGAAGATGACGTGGACACTTCATCCATCTTTCCATCCCGGGCTCTGAACTTGGAGCACGCAGGCTGTGTAAGGATGGGATCAGGGAGGGAACAGCTGGGCTGCTCCTCGCAGGCTGGGAGCTCACAGACCCAGCACGGAAATGGCACCGAGCCCGGAGCGGGGCCTGCTGAGCCAGCAGCATTCCTCCCGTGCTCCTCCTCCAATTCCCACCTGGGACAGGGGGGAGGACATCTCACCTCCCTCCCTCCCTCGTGCCCTGAGAAAGAGGGGAGTGCTCTTCCCACTCCATGAGGCACCATCAACAAATCTGTGCCTACTTCTCACTGGCAGAGAGGGTTTCCCACCCCAGTGTATCAAAAAGGATAAATGTGCTTTAAAACAACCCCACAGAGCCGGGCTGCTCCCAGCCGGTGCCATTGCACTGCCTGGTCCTGCCCCTCATGGCATTTTTGCCCTTTCCCAGGGGAAATTGGGGGTGCTGGGTGCAGGCCCTGGGCTCTCCATCCTCTCCCCAAACAGGAGATGCAGCAGCTTCGATCCTCAAGCGGAGATTCCCAAGGCTGCTCCCCCCTACCTGTACTGGAATTTCCACTCGCCTGCCCACACAATCTCTTTTCACTGCTCATTTTTGGCAGAAGATGGCCGAGGTCTCCTGGGCTCATCCATTACCAGCCCCTCCATCCCCAAGGGGAGCAGGAATTGGGCTGAGGGCTGTGATTCCCAGTGCAGTGTTTCAAGGCATCCTGTCTCAGCCCAAGAGGGGATCCCTTTCCATGAGAAACTGCAACCTGGGTGACAACAGGCATCGGGCAAAGCCAGAGGCTCCTTCCAGCTCTTCTGTGAAATAATTTAAAAAAACCCTGTACTTCCAGGAGAGAGTGCAATAAAGGTTTGCTCCTTCCCTGCTCTCCAACCCTCTGTCCAGGTGGGGGGTGCAGACAAAATTTTCAACCCTCCTGTCACTAATGAGATTTTTTTGAAAAGGTTGCAAAGGAAAATTTCTGCCCACAGAAATTTCTGCCCAGGAAAGTTTCTTCCATGGTCCCGCAGCTGTGTGCGGGACACGAATCCAGGCTCTTTCCCTGCCTGTTCCTTCCTCTGCCCTCTGTAACCCCGACGATGCAGGAGGTGCCTGCTGTGGGCAGCAGTTCTGTGCCCACTTTGTGCTGTCGATGCCCCCCGTGCCAGCTGAGACCTCAGGATGCCCGGCACCATCCCTGCTTGTCTTGGGGTGATTTTATGATAATGCTGCATTCCCCTATTGTCTGTTTATTCCCCAGAAATGGGTCCCGCAGCTTTAAGCTGGGTCCGAGGGAAGAGCGGGGGGGAGCCGGGAAAATTCCTCAGCCCGGTTTGCGTTCAAGGGCTCACACACTCTCCCCTGTGCTGCTCGGCTCAGGCAAGAAGTGTTCCCAGGACTGCACACCAAAATCCTCCGGTAATTTCTTCTTGTTCTTCTGGAACTGTTCGGCCCCGTGGATCGGCACGGAGGCTGCGGGGACGCCGCATCCCGGCCTCGGAGCTCGGGAGGGGCCGAGCCAGCTACAGAGGGAACTCTAAAATCCACCAGCTTTCTCTGCAGCGAGGAGATTTATTATCTAACATTACTCATTTTTCTTCTGAGCCTGCTTGTTAAATAAGTAATTTTTTTCGCTTTCATCCAAGAAATTCCTGTCGTATCGGTGGGGAAGGGAGTGCTGAACCCTATCTTCTGTGGAGGAGATGTCCCTTCCAGGGCGTTTCCCCCTAAACTTGTCTCAAATCGAGACACCGCTGAGCCCCGGAACGGAACAATCTCTGCCCACATCACTCCATCAGTTTTTAAGCTCCAGTCTCCACTAAAACCAGTGCTGTACAAAATGCTTCCATAAATCCAGCTCCCAGCAGAGCGGAGTGGCTGCTCCATTCCCGTGCTCTCCCAGGTCAGAACCCGTTTCTTTAGTATCTCCCAAAAGAAGACAGGACTTTTCCCTCCCCGCCGTTAATTCCCCGTTTTCTGCTGAGCCTAAAGCGAGCTCCCATTCCGGGTGGGGTTGAGCCCCTCCGTGCCACTGCTCCCTCTGCCTCTGCCTGGGGTGGATCGGGAGCAGCCGAGTCCCCGTTCCGCTCCCTCCGTGAGCCTCCGCGGCTGCCCTGGCTGAGAGCAGGAAAAGCCTCCCTGTCTCCTTATCAGTCCCCAGGGCATCCTAATCCCCTATAAACGAAAGCTATTATGCAGATATCTTTTTAAAAGCCCGCCTGTCACTCCAGCCAGCCCCATCCCCGCTCTCCGGACTCCGGAGCGCGGTCAGCGGGGATGAGCCTCTGCCGCGGGCAGAGCCGGGATTGGCCCGGGTGAGGATCCGGCCTGTCCCTGTCGCTGTGCCGTGCTTTGATCCCTGCTCAGACACGGAGCGGGTCCCCGTCCCGCCGGGCGGCAGAGCCAGGCTGAGCCCCAGGCCGTGCCAGCCCCGGCCGTGCCCGCTCCGTGCGGGAAGCAGCGGGGATCTGGCAGGGATGCTCGTGACGGGAGCTCGGCTTATGCAAAGCAAACTTTTCCTGCTGATCGCAGCGGCAGAGGCCAAACGGCAGCCGCTGCTCCAGAGACACCCTGGGGACGGAGCAGATGTGGCTCTGCCACCGCCGAGCCCTGTCCCGGCTCTGAGCTCTCTGCAGGGGCTGGTCCTGGCAGCAAATCCTCTCCCGTCCCTCCTGAAACACGGGGGCATCTGTTAGGTGCAGTCAGGAACGTGGTGCAAATAAACCATCCTGGTGAGGCTGAGTCAGTGAACACCCGTGCGCTGGGGACTCAGCCCTGCTATGGGGTCGGTGTGTCCTGTGCCCCAGGCAGCTGTGCCAGCGCTCTCCAGGAAAAGCTGGATGTCAGATTTGATGGGTCCTGGGGCTGCTTTGGGGTTTTTTCTGCTGTTTGACAGCAAAAAGGGGCAAAATGATCTACAACCTCTCAATGCCAGGCAGGTCACCAGACTGCTCCAGTCATCCTGACCCACAATCTCCTTTGTCCTGGATGTCCCCCAGGACAAAACTGGTGGAGGAAAAAACTCAACACAGCGCCCTGAAATCCTTCAGAAAGTCCTCAATAAAATTCTGCTTGCACAGCCCAACCACAGAACGGTTACAGACAGGATGGGAGCTGGGAAGGCTTTTGAGGCAGAGGTGATTAATTAGGGTAAAGAAAAGGAATCACCCAAATTTAATAAGAGACACCAGGAACTCCCCGGAATGAAATCCTGCAGTCCCATAATAACCACAAGAGCCTCCGAAACCACTGTACCAAAAAGCTGGGTGTCACAAAAGGGAGGCAGGAGAGATCAAGAGCCAAAAAGGCATCAATCCTCCATGGTCACAAAAATCCATCTCATCCCTGAGGATGAAGGGGGGATACATTAAGAATGCAGGGACAAATTTGTGTGCCCCAGCTGCTCCCACTTCACAGGCCAGGTAGGAACCCCAGGATCCTGGCAGTGCTTTTACAGGCAGTGGGGATTCCAGAGCCCTCGGGTGCTTTTTGCTCCATCCCTGGGGAGGCAGCACGTCCCCCCCAGCAGGCACAGGGAGTTTGAGAGGCAAGGACAGAGGAGGCTGAATAAGGATGACATGATTTGGCCCAGAAAGAGGAGGGCAGAGATTAGCCGTGGACAAGCTCAAGGGAAGGCAAGTGTCCAACCCGGAGTGCCAAGCCTGGTTTTGTTTCAGCCTTAACTGCGCTTTTTTGTTTGTTTGTTTGTTGGTGTAAAAACCTTTCTGTTGGAAATCAGTTTAACTTTAAGCTTCCTGAGAATAAAAGCCTGTGAGAAAGCTCTGCCCATGCGAGGCTCCCTTGGGAGGCTACAATGGGAGCCTCAGCAGCTCGTGGGCCCAAATTTCTATGGCTACAGCACCCATCTGCTCAGCAATACAGCTACCCCTGCTCGTGCACCTCCCCATGCAGCACGATCCGCTGGGAGCTGCACCAGGAGGGGCTGGAAAGGACCTGTGGCTCCATGGATGGCACATGGAGCCACGAGAAGTCCAGCCCTCGCAGGGTCTGCTCCAGTTGCTGGTGAAGCTGCCCCCGTTGCAGTTTCCCTGGGTACAAGGATGCTGCAATAAAGCTTCAAGCCTTTCTCAACCCAAGTCCAAAGGATTTTACACAGCCCTCCTTTGCTTCCTATAAAAGGGGAAATTGAGGCCAAAGATAAGCTTGGATATCAGAAATTTTGAGCGTTCTTGTTATCATCGGGAGGTAACGGGCAGTACCACCACAGAGCAGCTCCAAAACCCACCTGAGAGCCTTGCCTGGATCCAGCCAGAGGCAGAGTCGTGCTGTGCTGCCAGATCCAGGCAGCAACGCCAGCCTCAGGTGGGCAACGGATGTTACACTGTGGGCATCCTGCTCTGGCCCCCTGGGGATCCTCTATGGGACCCTGGGGATCCTGCAGAGCAGCCTGGGGATCCTGCTCAGAGCCTCTCTGCTCAGGCTGGGGATGTGGCTGTTTTTCCAGGCAAGGAGGGAGGGATGCTTGGCTTCCATCCTTCCCCATCCCTCTGGAACAGAAGTGGCCATAAGCAGGGTGAACATGGGGACCTTCAGAGTCCTCATCTCCTCACAGAGGGATTTGCAAAGCCACTCAGTTCCTCTGTCTGACTCCCGTCCCACCACGGAACCGAAGGGGCCCAGGGTGCTTTGGTGACCAGGTCCCTGCCAGCTCTGCCAGTCCCACCCACACTCCACTCCCCACTGCTGCAGCCAGAGCCTCTGTCCCTCTGTCTCCCTCAGGATAAACCATCTGCAAAGCCCTGAACCAGCACGGGAGAGGAGAAGACAGAAAGAACATCTCCCACCAGCCCAGTCCTTCCTGGTCGGATGCATCTCAGCCACTGTGAGCCCCTGGTGGCCCAGGCCTCGTCCTGGCTCCCTGCTCTGCCCAGCTCCGGGGGTGCCTGGACCCTGCAGACAGGCACCAGCTCACAAGCAATTCCTGCCAATTCCCAGCCAAGCAATTCCTGCAGGCACTCTCCAGTGGGACAGAGCCCAAGTCACCACCAGCTTGACTCCTTCTCCCATTTGGAGGCCAAGGGGAATGGGAAGGAATCATCTCATGGGGCTCCCCAACATCCCACTGTGCTGACCTCGGGAAAACGGTTACAGACAGGATGGGAACTGGGGAGGCTTTTGAGGTGGACGTGATTAACGCAGGGTGAAGAAAGGGGATCACCTGAATTTAATGAGGGACACCAGGAACTCCCTGGCATGAAATCCCTCACATCCCTCTGTGGGAGAGGAGCTGGCTGTGTGGGAAGATTTGATTTCCCTGGCTGTGATAAGGGTGGAGGGAGCCCAGTTGCTATTTCAGCAAGCGCTGCCCTGCAAATGCCTCCCTGGACCACCACGGAGGTGATAAAGCCCCAGGTTTTTCTGGAAGGAAGTTTTTCATTGGGAGTGTTTGGCAGGCGCTTCTCTCAGAGTTCCTGGTCAACTCCTTGTCTGAGGTGAAGTTTCCTTTCCACTGAACAAGAAACTTGCTCGGAAATTGCTCTGACATGAGACACATCCCAGCCTGGGAACCCTTCGGCAGCGGAGCAGAGCCTGTCCAACACCAGGCTCCCCGTGCTGCCTGTGCCAAATCCCCAATCTGGGAACACAATGTGTTTCCTTTCTCTCCCTGCACTGGCTCCCGGGTTTGTTAAACGCTCTCAAGGCATCACAGAGGGCCAAAATCCGAGCGGCGCCCAGCACCTGCAGCCACCGCTGACGTCAGGCACACGTGCAGGTACCGGGAGCATCTCCTGGGTCCGTGGGGGGAAAGGCTGTGGAGATCCAGAGCCGGCACTGGGAATGGAGTCTGGAGCTCTCCAAGTGCCTGTCAGTGGGATGCAACCTGGGCTTGTCCAGTAGTGCTTTATCCAGGGCAAAGGCAAAGGTGTTCTATGCAAGCTAAAGGGATGGTGCTGGTCCGGGTTCATTCCCAGCACTCTAAATAACACCGTCCTGGCTCCTGAGAAATTGTGGAATGCTGCCCATTGCATTTTAGTGACGTTGTTAAATCTGGTTGAAGACCCTGCCTGCATTTTCCCGTGTCCGCACAAGCTCACCAGCAGCTGAGCTCTGACAGCGTTTCAGTTCAGACCTTTTCCAGCTGCAATCTCCTCTCCCAGGGGAGCTGGAAGCTGCATCAGGACGAACTGGGCTGGAGAAGGGGGCTTGGGCTGGACCAGCGCTGAGCAAAGAGCCAGCCCAGCGGCGCTGGGGAGAGGCAGGATGGAGAACAGACCTCTGAGCTCTGCTCCAAGCTGAGTCCTCCCTGGAGCCCTCCAGCTCCCAGGCTCCCGGCCAAAGCTGGACCGCAAGGCCAAGCTCTATGTGGATGAGTTATTTGCCAGGTAAAGCTGATGGGAACCTGAAGCTGTGAAAAGCTCTGCAGGAGCAGATCCCTGGAGATCATCTCCTTGGGACAAGCCCTGTCCTCTCCATGTGCGGTGCTGGGATCTCACAAGGAGCAATAAAGAAAAATTCGATCTGGCTGGCAAAAACCGTTCCCGTGGGAAATTTTGACTTTCTGTCAGAAACTCCAGAGCATTTATTTTTCAGCCCCAAATAAGCATGAATAGGAACAAAGATTCAGTTTTGGCAGGGGGAATGGGCTTACCAAAGCAAACACCCAAATTTTTAAGCAAAGCAGACACATTCTATAATTTTTCCCCTTGGATGAAAAGAAAAAGAAAACCCCCAACGATTTCCCAGAAAGGAGAAAAGTAAATTCAGTGAAAAAAAAAGCAACCAGTTCTCCCACCGCTACTTGATGCAAATTCAGCTGATTTGGCTAATTCACCTTTTCCTCAGCACGGCGGCTCAGGACTCTCTGGCCGCTCTGATTCCCCCTGCAGTGCTGGAAGGAGCCTCCAGCGTGCGGCGGCCGCATCGGCAGCGACTCCCCGCCCGTCCCCGGCCCCGGCCCGGCACAGGCGGCTCCACAGCCCCCGCTGACCCGGGGCCTGACTTTCTCTCGGGATTTGGGAGGGAAACCAGGGTGGGCCGACGGTCATGAGCGAGTGGGTGGGAGTTGAATGGGGTTATTGTGATCTTTATCTGGGGGGATTATTCCAGGCGGTGTGGGCTTGGCAGGGTTTTTGGCCGTGGCTGGTTTTACAGACTGATAGGTGCGGCCGCAGGGAAGGCGCAGTATGATCGGGCTGCGGAAAATTGTTTTACGGTAGCTTCATCCTTGCAAAACATTCACTTCCCAGCAAAGCCGGTGGAAAAGGAAAAAACAGAGCGATTTTCGTTTGCAGAAGTCTGACGCGGCTAGAACTGCACATGGTCTGAAATGCAAAGCCTGGCATAAAAGTGACATATTTTACTGGAAACTGGGAACTTGCTTCCCTTTTATTGGAAATAAATTGGAAGGGAGAAGGATGGTAGGAGCACGGCGCCAGCACAGCAACTGAATAGAAGTGTTTTCAGGAGCATTTGGGGACCCTGCAGAGAAGACCCGGGGGTCCGAGAGCACCTCGAGACCGCACCAAAATTTATGGCATCGTTTACAGCGGTAACGCTTCAGGCAGGGAGCGGGGCTGAGGCCGGGAAAGCCGGATCCTTCCTGCCCCCCCGGCCTCGCTGCTGGGCAAGAGACAGCGCTGGGAAATACGCGAGACGCGGAGCCCCGTTCCCGAGCGCTGCCGGGCAGCGGAACCCGCGGGACGGCGGAAAAGCAACCCCGAAGTGACCCCGGCAGCCGAGTGGCACCCGCCGCTCTCTCTCGGGACCTCCCCGCCGCTCCCCCCCGGCCCGACGAGATCCGCAGCCCGGGGGAGCGGGGGCTCCGCAGCTCTGCCGAGCATCGCCCCGTGGCTACCGGGACCCCGCGCCACCGCGTGTGCCCTGGAGCCGCCACCGCGTGTGCCCCGGTGCCACCGGCCCCATCTCCGCGCCAGATAACCAGGCTTGGCCGTGCCTCCCTGGTGAAGACGCCGGAGAAGAAATTGTGCTCTCTTCAAGGGACACATCTGATTGTGATTTGGGGAAAAAAAAATAAAAAGAAAAAGGAGGGAAAGAAAAAAAAAAAAAAGGCGGCCAACCCCGGCCGCTCGGCGAGGGTTTTTTCCTATCGTCGGAGCTGCAAATATTTTGGAAGACGGGGCCGTGTTTTCCGTGTAAACAAGGCGGCGGCGGTGGCGGCGACGGCGGCGGCGGCGGCGGCGGGCGGAGGGGCCGGGGGCTCCCGGCGCGGGGAGCCGAGCCCAGTCCGTGGCATCCCAGCCCCGGGGCCGGGTCCCCACGGGCACACGGCTGAGCACCGGCCCCCTAAACCGCGAGGAGAGGAGCGGCAGAGCGCGGGGATCCCGCCGGGAAGCGGGGGTGGAAGATCGGAGGGAACATTCGGCGGGATGTGTGGGGACTCACGGGGAAGAACTCCCCGGACCCTTAACCCTTATCCACACCGGTCAGAGGCGAGGGACACTCCGTCTGCGCCGGGGGACAGCCAGGACGGCGCGTTTCTCTCTCGAGGTGGAACGAACCGGCTGCTGCCCTGTTCTCGTTTGGCCCTGGGGCTCGTTCAAGTCCCCGCCGCCGCCTCTGCCCGCACCCCCTGAGGATGCACGGACGGGAGCCGCAGGCTTTGCCGGGCTTCCCTCCCCTGCTCCGGGCCGCCTTCCCCCTCCGGAAAGGGCCGGAGCCCGTCCCCGTCCCGCCGGGGCGCGGAGCCTCTCGGGCTTTGCGGGGTCTCTGAGCCGGGGAAGGGAGCGGGGCTGCCGGCGAGCTCCGGGCTCCCCGGACCGGAGACGGGCCGTGCGCGGCGGGGCCCCCGGCCGGGACCTGCCCGGGACGGAGACACTGCCAGACCAGCCAGGGCCCCTCCGCGCTCCTCCGGACACGAACGGCGTTTTCCCGGAATCGCGAGTGTCCCTTATCCCCTTCTCCTCAGCTCCTCGTTTTTTCCTGCCTCGCGTTTCCGAGCTTCCCCTTGCTCTGCCCGTCGGAGTCCCCCGGTAACCCCATCCTGCTCCGCCGAGTGCCTCGGTCCCCTGTGTTGCCCCGGTGCCTCCGGTGTCCCCCGTCCCACGCCTCCGCGGCTCTCGGCATACCCTGCCCAAATTCCTGTGCCCTGCCTGGTGCTCCCAGGTTCCCCGTGCCCGCTGGAGGTGCCTCGGTGTTGTCACCACCGCGTTCCCGGGTACCTCAGCGTCCCCTGCCTTGAGCTGCCGGGCGCCTCGGTGTCCCATCCCGTGCGCTCCCGAGTGCCTTCACATCCCTGCTCCGCGCTCCGGGGGCCCCTCGGTGTGCCTTCCTCTGCCCCACGCTCTCCGGTACCTCAGTGTCCTCCTCCTGTCCCGTTCTCCATCTCCCTGGGTGTCCCTGAACGGCTCCCCGTGTCTCTGGATGTCCCCGTGCCTTTCGCTGCCGTTCCCCGCGGCTCCTTCGCTCTGCCCTCCCTCTGTCTGCCCCTCCGGGGACCTCCGCGCCCTGTCCCCGTCCCTCTCCCCGCCCGTACCGGAGTGTCCGCGCCCGTGGCCGGGACTCACCCACACACTCGTTGGCCTCCCGGGCCGTCGCTCGCTGCCAGGGCCGGTCGTAGTGGAAGGGCTTGCAGCGGTCGCACTCGGGGCCGGCCGTGTTGTGCTTGCAGTCGCACACCAAGCTGTCGTCGCGGTCCCGGACGCAGCGGGACGCGTGCCCGTTGCACTTGCAGCGCCCGCCGACCTGCAAGTCGGACACGGCGTAGAAGTAGGAGTCGCGGGCCAGCTCGGAGTCGTCCTCGCTCTCGTCGCCGAAGGTGTGCAGGCGGCTGAAGGTCACCCTGATGTCGGTGGCCGTCACCCAGTCCTGCAGCACGGGCGAGTTGTCGAAGTCGTGGGCGGTGGGGCGGCCGTCCAGGGTGCTGAAGGCGATGAGGCCGCCGGAGAGGGGCCGCACGTCGGTGTGCGAGTCGGTGCACACCGCCTCCTGCTCGTTCTGCTTCGTGATGGCGGCGCGGCTCGGCTTGTTGTACATCTTGCGGCACTGCGTGGAGTAGAACTGGAAAGGCACCCAGGTCTTGCCGTAGTCCATGGACTTGTGGATGGCCATGGACTCGGGGCGCGGCGAGCAGAACTGCAGGCTGACGTAGGTCACCTCGAATTTCTTGCCGAGAGAGAGGGTGAGCGTGACGTTGTGGGGATACTGGACGTAGCTGTCGGACTGCCAGCAGGTCAGGTTGTGCGGGTTGTTGAGGTCGGTGAGGAAGGAGGGCGGGTGGGCGCGCTTGGGGTCGGAGGCGTTGCAGAGGTGGCAGGTGCGGACCTGCTCCTCGCCCTTCTCCGTCACCACGCAGTACCGCGACGGCGGCTTCCCGCAGGTGCTGGACACCTTCACCTCCTTCCCGAAGGCCGAGTTGACGAAGTCGGGGATGCAGCGGCGGGGCAGCCCGTGCTCGTCGTAGCAGGGGTCGGGCTGGGCGGTCTGCACGGCGAACATGCTCACGCCGTGGTAGCCGCCGCGCAGGGGCTGCGCCAGCCACGCCGCCGCCAGCAGCAGGGCCAGCGGCGCCTCCGCTCCCCTCCGCGGCATCCTGCGCGACCTCCGCGCGGCGTGGGGACAGCGGGGAGGGGGACACGGGGCAGACCGGGGAGCCGCCGCTCGACCGCGCCGCTCCGCGGGGCACCTCGGCCGGGGACGCGGTGCGGCGGCTCAGGGAGCCCGGAGCATCGCCCGCCCCGCGGCCAGCCCCGCGGAGAAAGGGGAGACCGCGACGGCGGCGGCACCACAAAAGTGGGGCTGGCGGCGGGGCTGGGTCCCGCCTGCCTCCCGCCCCGGCCCTCGCACGGAGAATGACTGGCGGTCCCAGCCCCCGCCGCGTTTGAGGTCATGCTAAAGGAGTGACATCGCGCTCAAGGAACAGAACAACGACATCCACTGGCGGCTCAGCCAGAGACGCGCACAGGCCTCGGGGAGGGCGGGGGGGGGGGGGGATGGGAGTGGGACGGAGCCCACCTCGACACCGCGGTGATGGGCGCCAGCTCCGCCGCGGGGCTCCCGAGCCGCCCCGAGGAGCCGGGATAGGGCCCTTCTCCTGCCGCCCGCCCCTCCGTGCCCCCGACGGGGCTGCGGGAGCCCGGGCCTCCTGCGCCCAGCAGCTGGGGATGCTCCGTGGGCGTGGAGCGGGAAGGGGGGAGAAGCGGCCGGGAAGAGCCCCACGCCCACCTGTGGGGACGCCGGGGGGGATCAGGATGGGGACGTCTCCCACCTGGTCACTGCTGGCCTACCCTCTCCACCGGGCCAGACAGGGACTGGCCCCCTCAGCTGGATCGGAAGGGGCACCGGCCCGAGCAGGCTCCCACAGCCTTCGCCCCTGGGACAGAAAACCCGGTGCCGGGGAAGTTTCATTGGGGGGAATCACGACACGGGAACTCCCGGGCCCGGAGACCCTCGGCAGGTTGTTTTAGGGGGCTGTTCTCGGTGAAGAGGGGCGGTGTGCCTACCACAGCCCCGGGACAGACCAGGCACAAGGGGCTCCGCGGCGCCTCTTGCCTCCCCCCACCTCGCTGTGCAGTTTGTCGGCTCTCCCGTTAAGGGGAGGAAGGGGTTAAAGGGCGGCACTTGTCCCGCACCGGGCCGTGGCCCAGCCCCGCTCTCCCCTTCCCACCCGCCCAGCAGACCCCCAGTGCCGAGGGGCCGCCCCCGATGGCCGCTTCCCCTCGGATCCGCTCCGGCTCCGCTCTTCCCGCTGTGATCCCGGCCGGGGACTCAGCCCGGGGGGACGGTACCGACATCCCGGAGAGACGGTCCCGGTAGGGAGCGGAGAATTTCCCTCCCTCGGCTCCCTGCGGCCCTGCTCGCCCCCCTTCCCTCCCTCTTTGATTAAAAGGGCACTTTTATTTTTCCAACGGAGGTGCCCTCTCTCGGAGCGCTGCCCACGCCGTGTCACTCAAGCGGCCGGGCCCTGGCACGGCGGCGCGGTCCCCTCCCCGGAGAGCCTCGGCGGGGCGGCCCGAGGGGACGGGGGCTGCCCGGGCAGCGGCGAGCCCCAGGCCGGCCTCCGCCCCCTCCCCTCCGCCCGCCCCTCTCCCGGCTTTGAATTCCTTGCCACCGAGCTGAATAAAAGTGGTTGTTGTAAATTGAATTAGTGCCTGATTAATCTGCTCCCGGGCCTGCTAGCCCAGCGGGGCGTCTTTGGCAATGCAACCGCCTTCCCTGCAGGGCAGCGGGGCTCCGCAGCCTCCCTGCCCCCAACGCTCCCCCCGGACCCCCTCAGCCGCCCCCCCAGCCCCGCCGCTCCCGGGATTTGTTAACTCTTCCCGGGAAACAGCCCCTCCGTCCCGCTCCCGGCGCCCTCCATTGCCGGGGCAACGGGGGGGTGTGGATGGGGATGAAGCCGGCCCGGGATTGGGGGATCCGGTCCCGCTGGTCCCACCCGAGCCACACAGGGAGTCGGCCGCAGCCCGGCACACCCGGGACACTCACGGACAGTCCCGGGATACCCCAGCCCCGGAGAAGGTTTTATCTCCACTCCTGAATTGCGGCCCTATTTGCAGAATTGGGGTGGGGGTGTGTGCTCCCGTCCAGCTCCGGGAGGGTACCTCAAGGAGGGAGCGGGACAACTTAGACTAAACTGTTCTGGACCGTGGGGGCCAGGCCGGGACAGAGGCTGCGGGAGCCCGGGCCAAGGAGCGGCTCTGCAGACGATGGAAATGGGAATCCCCAGCCGGAACCCCCAAGTTCGGGCCCCCAGGCCCCTCCAGGTGCCTGCTACGAGCATCTCCGCTCGTCGTTTGTGATCCCCCGCTTCACTCGCCCGGCGCTTTTCCTTCGGCCACGCGTGTCCGGGACCAGCTCTCGCCGCGGGCTCCCTGTCCGCCCGTGTCCGGGCCGTGCCGGGGCTGCGGAGGGACAGGGGGACGGCTCCTCTGCCCGGGGGGGACACGCGGAGCCGGCTCGGGGCGCAGCAGGTGCCGCTGTGAGGACCCTCGTTCCTCCGGGGAAAGATGAGGGTTTGACTCCGGTTGCTCCGGACGCCCCTGGACCCTCTCGCCGACCCGCGAGTGCCCCCGGTGCGCAGGGCAAGGCTGAAATTTCAGCGTTTCTTTAAAACCCGTGAGGGTTTTTAAAGGTCGCCCTCGGCACCTCAAAGCCCGCACGGTCCTTCACCGCCTCACAGCAAAAATTGGGGTGAATCTAAGGAAATCTGGCCCCTCTGAACTCCCCCGCAAAGCCGAGGTACTGCCTAATCCCATTAGCAGGGTGTTAATTTAACAACCTCCCGGCGCTGCCGAGCGCGGAGCTCCGCGCTGCCCGCCGGCGTTCCCGGGCTGCGGCTCTCGCCTCCCTCCTGCCCTTCTCGCTGCGTTTATTCGGTATTTCACAACCCCCGGGGTTTGTAATGGCTCTTGCGGTCATTAACGTGATTTACGGAGGCTTTCTCCTCTAATTACCTCGCCCTCGAGCTATTACATGCATGTAAGCAGCTCCGCGGGGACCGAGGCGCAGCTCGGCGGGCCCGGGCCCGAGTCTGCCGGGCCCTTCCGGGGAAGGGGCCCGGGGCCGTCCCGGGAGGATGAAACGGGGCGATGCTCGGGCCAGCAAGCCGTGCCCGCCACGGATGGCCCCTCACTTCGGATTTGATTTTCCTATCATGAAGCACCAGCCAGCCCCGGCCCTGTTCTGTCTCGGGAGGGGACGGATCCTTGCCGAAGTCAGCCCCGCTGAGACGCCGAAGCATCTCCGGTACCTGCACGGGGGCCGGAGCATCGCTGGTACCAGCAGCGGAGCATCTCCGGTGCTTACACCGGGAACGGAGCATCTGCGGGATCTCCAATAGCGCACTGGGAACGGAGCATCTCCGGTACCTACACCGGGAACGGAGCACCGCTGGGACCACCCCGGAGCATCTCCGGTACCTACACCGGGAACGGAGCACCGCTGGGATCACCCCGGAGCATCTCCGGTACCTACACCGGGAACGGAGCACGGCTGGGACCACCCCGGAGCATCTCCGGTACCTACACCGGGAACGGAGCACCGCTGGGATCACCCCGGAGCATCTCCGGTACCTACACCGGGAACGGAGCACCGCTGGGATCACCCCGGAGCATCTCCGGTACCTACACCGGGAACGGAGCACCGCTGGGACCACCCCGGAGCATTTCCGGTGCCTACACCGGGAACGGAGCACCGCTGGGATCACCCCGGAGCATCTCCGGTACCTACACCGGGAACGGAGCACCGCTGGGACCACCCCGGAGCATCTCCGGTACCTACACCGGGAACGGAGCACCGCTGGGACCACCCCGGAGCATCTCCGGTACCTACACCGGGAACGGAGCACCGCTGGGATCACCCCGGAGCATCTCCGGTACCTACACCGGGAACGGAGCACCGCTGGGACCACCCCGGAGCATCTCCGGTACCTACACCGGGAACGGAGCACCGCTGGGATCACCCCGGAGCATCTCCGGTACCTACACCGGGAACGGAGCACCGCTGGGATCACCCCGGAGCATCTCCGGTACCTACACCGGGAACGGAGCACCGCTGGGACCACCCCGGAACATCTCCGTTCCCCCCGGTCCCTGCCCGGGAGCGCGGCCGGCCCACGTGCGGGCCCAGGGGCCGAGCGGCAGCGGGGCACGGCTGGGCCGGGGCAGCGCGGAGCGTCCCCGTTCCCTCGCGTTTGGCCCGGGAGAAGCCCCGGGGACGGAGAGCCGAGAAGGGCTTTATTTCAGCCGCACCGGGGGCAGCGGGAAAGGCGGCCCCGGAGCTCGGAGCTGTTTTAAAAGTCAAATGGCTTCGGGTGCCGGAGCGCGTCCTCCTCCCCGGGAACAATGCGCTGCTCCTCGCCCACCTCCCCCTGCACCGCCCGGGCTTGGAGAAGGGAGGGGGAAAGCCCGAGCGGCTCTTCTCCTCCTCGGCTCTCGGGGGGCCGTTCCCCGGCGGGACCGGGAGCGACTGGAAAAGCAGAGAAGACCCGGGTTGAAATAATCAGGAGCGATTTATTCCCCTGGAGTGACAGTTCTTTTGAGCAGTTGCCGAATGGCAGTTTCTGTCTTTCAGAAAGCTTTTCTTCCAGATTCTGTTCAGATTAGGCTGGGGAGATGAATGAGGCCATTATCCAGCCCAGTAGCTATTCTGAAATGCCAAATTAATTACCAAGGGCTAAATCAAGGCGATGGGGGCTGGAGGGGAGAGGGGGGCGGCGGTTTGAGGTGTGAAAATATCTCCGCGATCTTTTAAACACGGGCACGGCGGGCGGCCCGGGCTGCTCCCCCCAAACCCCCCAAACTTCGCTCCGCAAGCGCGGGGGCAGCGGCGGCCGGAGCCGGGCGGAGAGAGCGAGGAGACCCCGCGGGGTCCCGCTCCGGCACGACCCCGCTGCTGCCGCATCTCTCACCTCCGGCGGGGCCGCCGGGCACCGCGGGGCTCCGGGCGGGGCTGAACCGGGGCCGCAGCCGCAGCCGAGGCCGCTTGCGCCGCTCACGGGTCCGTCGGCCCCTCCGGGCACTCCCCGTCACCTCCCTGCTCCCCATCCCAGGGGTTCTCCATCACCAGTGCGCGGGTCCCGGAGCGCAGGGAGGAGGAGCAGCCCCGCTGCCCCCAGACCCGTTTGCAGCCGCGACGCCGCGGAGCGAGCCCGGGGCATTCCCGAACTCCCTCAGCTCTGAAGGGCCGGCTCGGGGATGCGAAAATGATCAGCCGGTGGCTTCCTTGCGATGAGAGAGGGAAGGGGGAGGGCGAGGGGTTGTGCAGGGATGCTAATCCATAAATTGGCTCGCGTTGCCTGGCTTGGAGGGTCGTAGGAACGCTGCGGGGAAAAGGGAGAAAGACAGGTCCCAAGGGAATTCGGGAAGAAGGCACCGCTGGCTCTTCCCGGACTGATGTCTCTCTGCCAGCAGAGATCACAACATTTGCACATGACATTTAATCCTCCACCCTCAGGCACTGTGGCTCCCGGCAGGCAGTTATTGTTATTATTGTCGCTCTAATATTTACGCTTTGCTCCCAAACAAGTGTAGTTTCCCCGATCGCTTTGTAGCTCCGTGGCCCCTAATCCAGTTTTCTCCTCAGCTCCCGGGAGACCACACCTCTGGCTCCTCTATTCACGGGGAAAAAAAAAAAAATGAACGAATTTTACATAAAAAAGTAACCGTTTAGGGACCGGCGGGTCAAGGCCGACTATCAGTTTGGGATGGGGGAGAGCTGGACATGAGGCTGGTGCTGAATCCCCTGCAAATGCCCACGGTCAGTGAGGGACATCCCGGCTCAGCCTGGGCAGCAGCGACAGCAGAGCCAGGCAAGACTTTTCCTCGCACTAGACAGTCCTTGCAAACGAGGAATAAGCGACGAGGAGATTTCCCAGGGGCTGAGAAGTGGGCTGGAGAAGGAATCAAGCCTTTAATGTAAATTGGCCATGGCTGGCAGAGACCACTGAACACTGGGCTATTCAGCATCTCTGTGAACCTCTAATGATCAGCTCGGTTTTCAATTATACACCCACAATTGCCACCAAGTGAGATAAGCCTCCGGAATACTATATTTTCTCTTGCAAAATGTTTTCTTTAGGGCAGGCAGGCTGGGAAGCTCAGTGAGTAATATTTGATTTATTTTCAGCAGAGCTGCAGGACACCCAGCAGCCAGGAGAGCTCCCGGCTGGCCCAAACAGGAGCCAGAAGGGCTCAGGCACTCCCAGGGACTCGCAGGTGGATTCAGCCACTGCAGCACTGCGGGTCCCAGATATTCCCTGGAAAACAGGGGCGCTCCTGGATGCTGAAGTTGTCAAACCCTTTGATTTGTTTGTGTGCCGCCCTGCAGAAACGATGGCTTCGTTCGGATGGGTGCAGATGGAGCACAACAAAAATGAGGCAGCTCAGGCTGGGAAACGCCGCCGTGTGCGGGACACGCTGCCGAGGTATCATCCAGGGAAAAGCGGGTTTTGTATGGCACAGTCCAGGAACCCACACAGACCCTCCAGACCCCAGCTCCTCCTGCACCCCAAGCAAGGCTACCCTACATTTTCAAGCTATTTCCAAGTCAAAATGACTTTTCTGAGCAATACATTCCAGGGATGGGACAAGGGGGCTTGGTGACCTCGCAACAACGTTCTGAGCTCCAGAGGAAAAAACTCCCCGAGCTGGGAGCTCGGGCCACTGGGAATGCCCAGGCACAGCTGGAGAGACCTCCCTGCACTGGACTGTTGGAGGCCTGGCAGGACCCCCCGCACTGATGGGGGGAATATCCCTGTGTTTCTGTATCCCGTGTTTCTGTAACCCCAATTTCAGGGATCTGGAGGACTCTGCTGCCAGGCTGAGGTGTGGGAGATGTGGGGTGAAGGAAACAGGTTTGGGTTTGGAGGAGGCAGATTCCTTTATAAACATTGCTGTGGATCTGTGTGGAGAGGAGGGGAGTGGGACATCCAGTTTATTCACTAAAATGTTTAATTCAGAGAGACTTCACCGAGTGTTTGGTGCCACTCCACAGATCTTATTTTTAGATGATCAAAGCACCCACCTGGATCTCAGGGGACCTGAAGCAACTCCACCCATCACAACGGCTTCCTACTCCACTGTTTTTAGGACTATTCTCTTTAGATCGAGTCTTTCTGGGTCTGACTGACAGAGGGACACCGGAGCAATTCACAAATCCCCACCCCCCATGGCCTAAGAGCCATTAAGGCTTTTGGGGACTCGGAGTGAGCATCCCCACCCCAAAGCACCCAGCTTTGACCCCACACCGCATTTTGCACAGGGGTTTGGTGTCGCCACTCCGGCTGCTCCTTCACTCCCCCCCGGTACCGCCTGGCAGCAGCTCGAGGGAGTCCTGGGCACTGTGAGCTGCTCCTTTGGCAGCAAACCAGCCTTGACTGAGAATCATCCACACCTGGGCCCTGCCGGGGGAGGATAACAGCAAACAAAGCCTTTTCCTTTTGATTTGAGCCCAGTATTACTCAGAGAAAATCGATCTCTTCATTCACTGCGTTGAGCCGCTTTAGCAAAATCTGAGCAGCAATTCCAGCACAAGAGTTCTGGAGCTGAGGGAATGTGGATGGAGAGGACCAGACTTGTTCTGAGTGAAGAGAGATCAGGCAGGACACGGAACCGCAGCTGTGCTAAGGGCCGGGGCAGTGCAGTGAGCAGTGCACCACGGTCCTTCAAAATAACAAATATTCCCTTAAAATAATTTATTTGAGCAGGGACAATTCCTCACCTACATGACAGAATTGTTTCTGGGCACAGTGAACACTACAGGTATCACTCCAGTGTGGGAGTTTCTCTGGCTCTGGCATAAGAAACTGGCCCGTGCAGAGATTTTCTGCCTCGACAGAGACTGTTTGGGAGAACCCAGGATCGCAGTTTTCCACGGGACCTGTGGAAGGTCGTGGAGTTGAAACCCTGATCTTAGTGGGAATGTTCCTCCCCACTGAATCAGAACACAGCTGTGAAAAGCAATTCAATCTCCTTAATCCGGTGTAAGGTAAAGATGGAACCTGGGCTGGGCTTCCAGGGGACAGGGAGGGAGTGTGGCAGAGGCCGGGCCAGGGCAGGCAGGGCTGGATGGATTTCAGCTACCTTAGGAGCAGGATTATCGAAACATGGATCCCGAGAGCCTCTGGATTCCCAGCTCTCAGTAACTCCCTTTGCCAGATAATTAACTCTTCTCCAGCATTCCCTCTGCAGTGACAAGTGGGCTCGTGGGACTGAGCTCTGATTGCAGCTGGGGCAGTCCTGGGGCAGGCTCTGCTTCAGTGCTGCAGATGAAGGGGGTGTTTTGCTGCTTTCTTTGTTTAGTAGTAATAAAAAAAAAATATATATATTCCAGAAAGCATCCTGTTCCCTGAGGGAAGGAGTGGGGGATTGGTAGGGATTGAGCCAGCGAGGCTGGGGCAGGGCACAGAGGGTCAAGCAACAGCCCCATCCGGGCTTTGGGTTTGTGTCTTCCTTAGGGGAAGTGTCCTCTGGATATCAGACAGGGCACGGTGCGTGCTGGGGCCTTCCTGGCACCCCAAAATCACGGGAGGCCGCCAAGAGGGTGCTGGGAGCAAGCCCTGGCCCAGCCCCGTGCAGAGCCCTGGCATCTGTCAGGACGAGTTTTCCAGGACCTCATCCTGGGCGCTGCGCAGCGCTCGGGCTCCTGTTGGCAGCCATCCTAACCTAATTATAATTAAGGATGTATTAAGCCGGGATGAAGTGGCCTTCGAGTGGCTCGAACCTGCTAATGGGGGGCTTGGGGAGAGGCAGCGGGAGCAGCTCCGGCCGGGCACTGCGGCGCCCTGGGAGCCCGGACGGGGCTTTGGGGATGGGCCACAGCTCCACAGGACGGACCTTCCCGTGCCTCCCCCGGGGCACAGAGCCCTCATCCCGCCCCATCCCAGGGCTGGGTTCATGCAGAGCCCCTCTGCCGGTGCCGGGCTGAGCTCCTGGGCTTTATCTCGGCACTGTGTCCGCACTTCCAGCCCTCACCAGCGACGTTAACCGGCGTGGTGCCCATGCCAGGCCAGAGGGCACGGGTGGATCTGAGCGGGCAGAGCCCAAAGCCCCGGCACTGCCCTCCCTGCACATCACCCTGCTTTGCTGGGGGTGCCGCACCATCCCCAACCCAGCCGGGCCCGCCTGCCCCGCTGCCGCCGGCGGGCACGGCCCCGGCCCCCGCGGCGCTGGAGCGGCTGCGGAGCGCTCGTTTGCCGAGCCGAATTCCTCGCTGTCGACTGCTGCTCAGCGGCACCGCCGCCTGCCTGGAAACCGATCCCGCCGCGCGCGCCCCGGCGTGCCCGAGCCCCGGGAATGCCGGAGGAGAGCGCATGGGAAGCACGGAGGGGAGGGGTTTGAGGCGCTGGTGGGAGAAAGCGAATGGACAACTCCGGGCCAGCCTCAGTTTCCCCAGACACTGAGCCGAGAATGATGCTCGCACCCTTGGCAAAGCTCTTTGGTGTCCGTGGTACGAAAGGCAGCTGTGAATTTCAGCCAGGGGTGGCTGCAGGTCTCATCCCTGCTCCCGATGCCTCAGGCACCAGGGGGAGGAGAGGGTAAAACTCTTTTTTCTGTCCCTTCCCTCTGTGGCTCCAGTAACCCCCTGCTGTTTTTCAGTGTCCATCCTGTGCTAGAGAAAAGCAGAATCGTTCTCCTAGCACAGCGCCTGCTTGGGATTCTGCCGGATCCTCGTCTCCACATCCCGCCTGTCCCGGACACCCCAATGGATGCACACAGACCCTGCCCATCGGAATTCCAGTTGCAAACACCTCCCATCCATCAAACGCTGCTCCAGGACCTCGCTGCCCACAGCACTGCCCCCTCACACAGGTGCCTTGGTCCTTTGGTGGCATCGTGAAGTGTGTGGTGACAGAAGCAGTAAAATGTCACTGCTGTGAGGGTTAATGCGGGGCGTGAGCTGTTCCTGGGGCACCCAAAATGCACAGACAGCTCTGAGACCTGGAGATACCTGTGACACATCCACCCTGCTGGCCTCTGATAAACCAGAGGGCTGGGGTTATAATAATCTGCTTTAAACACCCCAATTTGCAGATTTAAACCTGGACCTGCTGGTGGCACCCAGAGACTTTGCTGAGCACGGTGTGTCTTCACTACAAATGCGAATTAAAGCATCAGGAGGAAACTGGCCACTAGGAATGGGGCAAAATGGATTGAGGTTTAAGGGATTATGGACAGCAGAGGGCCTGGGGGTGCCTCCTGCCCGGAGGAGTCCTGGATTTGCTGTGGTCCTCACTCAGAACTCCCCGTGCCCACCTGGGCACCTCCCCTTGCCCTGCCCGCTCTCCTGCCCCCAAAGGAGGACTGAGGATGGGCTGCTCCAGCCCGGCTCTGTCCTGCTTCCAGCCTCTTCTCGTTGGGTTGGGTGACATCTCTGTCCCATTTTTCCCATTTACTCGAGGGTAAGACAAACCCTGCCCGCAAACCCCATTTTCTCCTCACAGCAGGTCTGGGCACATCATTCCGATGCCTGCAGAGGTCATGGAGTTTGTCACCTGGATAAGGTGCAGGGCAAGTGTCCCTGCCGCAGTTCAGCTTATCCCAAGCTGCATCTGCAGTGGATTTGCACGGGGTGATTACTTTTATTTAAAACAAGCAGGGAATAAAAGGAAATTCACGGAAAGAAACCATCCATGGGAGCTCACCCTGAGGCCCTGCTGCCATCTGCTGGGGTCCCTGCGCCGAGCCCGCTGCGCCAGCCTGGGATGGGGAGGGGGACGGGGACGGGGACGGGGACGGGGATGGGGATGGGGAGTGTCCGGGGGGAGGGACCCCTCCGGGGGGCTGGAAGGGGAGGGGATCCCCGTCCTTGTTTTTCTGGATTTGGACCTCTCCTGCTGCAGCCTCATTTGGGAGCAAAATCTCCGGAGAGGCCAAACACCCCCAAGTGTCCCAGCCGAGGATCTGGGCTGTCCCTTGCTCCTCTGGGCTGTTCTTTGCTGAAGTATTTCAGCCCCTGGATTTGGGAAGGCAGAGCCCAGCTCCTGAGGGGTTGCAGGACCCTGTGGTTTCTACTCAGATTTTCAGAATTACGCCTGATTTACACCTTGTCCATCATAAAATGTGCATCCAAAAGTGGAGGGGCAATGGCAATGACGGGTGGGACTCGGCTGGGCGGTGCTGCCTCAGTGCCCTAGTGGCCGTGCCGGCTGACAGGGCTGTGACCCGGGGAAGGAGCACAAACTGCAGCTGCTCTGGGCTCACAGCACCCTTGGAACGCTGCCACCTCCACCCCTGGATGTGTGGCCGCCCAGGGATGTGTCCAGCTGTCCAGCAAAGCACAGGCTCAGGGCGCAGCCAGCTCCAGGGATTGCCCAGGTTTATTCAGTCCCATCAGGACCTGGAGCGAGCCCTGGTTATGGACACGTCTTTACCTGGCAGTGCCCAGAGCGAGCTCCCGAATCCAGGTTTGGTTTCTGAGGGTTCACCGGGAGCTGTGGCGCTTTGGGGAGTGGAAGGTGCTGCTGGCTCTGGAGGCTCAGAGTGGCCGGGACAGAGGGCTGAGGGTCACGGCGGTCACAGATACCACGGAACCCGCGGAATTTCAGCACCCTCACATCGTCCCTCCCCCGGGATGACCCAGGGAGGCTGCCAGAGGCAGAGCAGTTCCTGGGAAGTGTTTTCCGGGGATTCACTGCCCAGCTGGTGCCCAGGGCCGGCTGAGCCGCACCCCCGGCGGATGCTGAGCCCTCCCCATCAGTGCAGTTCTCCGGCAGGACACAGGGTGGAAACCTCAGCCCACGGGAAAGCCGCTCCCAGCCCGGCTCTTCCCAGCGCTCTGCCCCTTCCCGGGGCCGCCTGCGCTCCTCCTGGTCCCGGAGGATGATCCGGACAGGAATCCCCTGCTGTCAGGGCAGGGAGCTCTGAAAAGTGAGGAAAGGGTGTTCCAGCTTCGGCTGAATCCCGCCTGGAGCCGGTGGAGAGCGAAGAGCTGGGAATGCCGCAGCCCCAGACCAGTGCAGATCAGACGTGTCTGCCGAAAGTGCGGCAGCTCTGGAGCCCTCCCAGCCCAGAACTGGCCGGAAAACCTTTGACATCTCAACAGATCGGGTCATGTAAAGTTTCATTGTCACCTCCTCCATGGGAGGTGGAAGGGCAGCGTCAGGTCTGCCCGCAGCGAGGTCTCTGCCCCAGTTTCATTTCTCAAGGGCTGCAGCAGAGTCTGTCAGGATCCTCTGAGCTTGCCCTGAGAAATGAAAAACACAACTTGTGGGGAAAACCAGAGAGAAGAAGGTTCCCTTTTCAGTGACGCTGCTTCCTCTTCCCTCCGAGGGACAGGCGGTGGGGAGAGGCTGCAGAGCTGCTCTGCGGGGCTGGGATGCTCCGATACTGTGGGAACCCAGGGAGAGGGAGGGAATGGGCTCACCTGGAGCCTGCGCAGCCCCAGCAGCAGCAGCAGCCTCGGGGGCTGCGTGAGGCCAGGGTCAGCCATCCCAAAGCTGTGCAAACCCTCAGTCTGGGCACGAGCAGTAGCACCCCAGGGAGACATGCCGGCTGCGCTCTGCAGAGCCTGGCCTGAGTGTACAGCTGCTGCCTTCATGGCATTTTGGGGGGGTGAGCTGCTCGATTCCCACTGTGGGGCTGGGTTGGGGTTGCTGTGTCAGGGAGTGTGTCTGGGTGTGGAGCAGACAGGAATGGGAATGAGACCGTGATGAACTGAACTTCACTGTAAGGTGAACTTCGGTGTCCAAGGCCAGGTTGGAGGGACTTGGAGCAACCTTTTCAGTTAAAGGTGTCCCTTCCCCACGGGGGCAGGGGCTTGGGACAAGGTGATCTTTAAGGTCCTTTCCAACCCAACCCATTTTTTGACTCTACAAATCCGTAATGCCGTGAACTTCTGAGCACCTCTTTGAATTCAGGGTAAGTCCCATTTTTCAGCAGCCACCCAAGAGGTGCCTTTGTGCTGATTTGGAGGAAAAGGAGTCAAAGTAGAAGCCAAGGAAAGGAGATTTGTGTTTGTGAGTTGCCATTCCTGGAAATGCAGGATTTGATTGCTGTCACAGGACACGTTCACAGCTGCCTCCCCCAGCCACCCCTTTGCATACGTGGGAAATATGATTTGCTTGGAGATGCTCTCTACGGAGATCCCTTTCCAGCACCACAGGGGCTTTGTGCACAGATTGCTCTGCTCCCAGCCAAGGCTTCCCATGAGTTGCTTTGGAGTTGCTTGTGGAAAAATGACTTTTATAGTTAATGGCTTGCTCTCTATCCCTGCACTGGCTGTTGAGCATCCCTGGAGCAGAGGTGGTGTCCCTTGGGCACTGGAAGCAGGGATGTGGCCAGATCTCTGAATTTGCACCGATGTGGCTGTTTCTGTGCAGTGGGCTGGAACTCACACTTTGATATTTGGGTGTTTTTCCCTTGCCCCATCAGCTGTGAGGGACAAAGCAGCTCAGGTGAGCACAGAGGAAGAGCACTGCTCCCAGCCCAGCATCCCTGGCGTGCAGCTGCTCCCCTGGCACAGGGAGCTGCCCCCAGGTCAGTGTTTCACCTCCTGTGCCCTGGGGTGTTCACAGAGAACCCAAAGGTCTAAACGAGCTCATCAGAGCACACCCTCAGCTTTCTCCTCCTGCTGGGGCTGGTCGGCAGCTCCAGGGGCAGGAACTGAGCTGGGATGTGCCGGAGCTGCCGGTGCTCCGTGGCCCTGCTCCAGCTGCAGCTCCAGCAGCTTCGGCATCACTGTTGGTGTCACCACAGCCACACTTGATGCAACTCCTCCTCGTGGGTGGGAGCCACCGGGGATGCCATTCCTGCTCTCTGTGTGACCCCTAAAAGCCACCTGTGGCCCCTAAAAGCCACCTCCCGCTGCCTGCTGTCACCTTGGTGTGGCACCAGCATCCCCAGGATCCCCTGAACTCAGACCAGCTGAGCAATAAGGAGGAGCACAGCTCCCTGCTCCAGGAGCTCCCAGGAACATGCTGGTGTCGACATCCCTTGGAGGTGCCCCTGCTCCAGAGCCCTTTCCCCGAGCTGGCTGTGTCAGCCTGGTGGCCCCACGCTGCTGTTTGTCACTGCTGCAGCCCTGGCACGGCCCCTCCCTGCCCTCCTCCGCTTCCTTCCGCCACCACGAGCCCCCCCAGCCCATGTTTGGTAACTTCCTCAGCTGCTCCAGGCCCCCAGGAGCACAACAAGGAGCTCCCAGTGCCTCAGACAGGGAGGGAGGGGGACGGGAGGGGACACACTGCAGCCCCAGCAGTCAGAGGAGTTTGGCCTCCGCAGCTTTGGACCTTCAGACACCTCCCAGTTCCTCCAGTTCAGGGATCTGCCTGAAAAGCTGGGTCTGAAATGAGGAGGTGGGAATGGGGCAGAAGGGGTGGGAAAGATCAGATTAGCATCCCAGGTTGGCATCCAGCGAAGAGCTCCGGCCAAGAGGAGCTGGGACACAAAGCTGCCCCGAGCACTCGGCTGTTTCCCAGGGCAGCGCCTTGGGGCAGGTGGCACCGCGACATCGACACCAGACCTTCCCTGTCCGGCTATTTTTGCTGCCTCAGGATTTCTGCTGAACTGCTGGTGGCCGCTCAGCTGGCGAAGGCCGAGCCCATGTCCCCCTGCAGGGGTTTCACCTGGCACAGGTGACACAGGCACCCGGGGCTCTCGTCCCACGCGCTTTGCACAGCGGGCGTTTGTCTCTATGGGTCGCCAATGAAAGGGGATTTCGGCTCTGACTGGGTTTGCTTTTTTTAAAATTCACTGGAATTTCACTGCAGAACCCACAGCTATTTTGGCCCCCGAGCAGGTTTCGAGTCTCGGAGCCGCAGTGGCAGCGGTCACTCTCTTCAGCAAACCGAAATCCGCAGAGAAACCTGCTCAGATTCCTGCCCCTGCCCACAGCACCGGCTGGGCAGGATCCGGCCACAAGCCCCATGAGCAGGCGGGCCCGGGGACAGGTGTGGGCCAGAAATCGAGGTGCGACGGGCCTTTGCTCAGGAGCAGCCGTGAAGGCAACAGGAAAGGCCACTCCCAGGTGCCACCAGAACAGTCACCGGCAGCACATCCCCAGCCTGGTGCCACCAGTGTGGGCTTGGCACAGTCACGGAGGGACTGAGGGTTTGCCCAGCAAAGGTGAGGTACAGGGCAGTGCAGGGAGGGAAGGAAAACAAACTCACATCATGCACAGGCTGGAGGAACAGAGAGAGGGAGGGAGGAACGGAGAGGTGGATGGCTGGAGGGAAGGAAGGATGGATGGATGGATGGATGGATGGATGGATGGATGGATGGATGGAAGGATGGATGGATGGATGGATGGATGGAAGGATGGATGGCAGGTGAAGGCGGAAAAGTGGAAAAGGTGCATGGATAGATGAAAAGAAGGAGAGATTGATGGAGGGAAGGGCAGATGGATGAAGAGCAGGATGGTGGACGAATGCATGGATGGGTGGGGGGCAGAATGGCAGGAGCAAGGGATAGATGGAGGGGTGGGTGAATGGAAGAGTGAAGGGCGGAAGAGAAAGTGGTGGTGGTGTCAGGATGGATGGATCCATGGATGGATGGACGAGGGGATGACCAGCTGGGTGACCGGCAGGGTGGGAGCAGCGAGGGAGTAAGAGAGGGATGGCTGTACGAAGGGAGGGAAGGCCTGAGGGCCGGCTGGGCGGAGGAAGCGGGGGGCAGGTGCCGGGGCAAGGCCGGGGCGGGGCGGGCCGCGCACATGTGCGGGGCGGACCCGCCGCCAGCCCCGCCCGCCCGGTGCCGCCGGTGCCGCCCGGCGCGGAGCGCAGCCCAGCCCGGCGACAGCCCGGCGGGGCCGGCCGAGGATGGGCACGGAGCCCCGGCGGCAGCCGCCCCGCAGGTGGGAGAGCCGGGAGGACCGTGCGGCAGGGGAGGGGGGCCGTGCACACACTGTGACCGGGGCGGGGGGGGGACCGTGCGGGCACTGAGCCCGGGGTAACCGGGGCGGGGGGCTCCGTGCACCCCGTGCACGTGGAGGAAGAGCGGGGGTTCCCTTGTCTTCCCGGGGTGTCCGTGTAAGCCGTGGGTTGGGGCGTTGGTGCCCAGGGCACCGCCGTGCCCGGAGGGGGGGCTGTGTCCTTCGCGGGGGGCTCGCTGTAAATGGGGTAACAAGGAGGGGGACAGAAACCGGTGTAATGCGGGGGTCCCACGTAGCTGGGGGCTTCCTCTTAAGCCCACCAGCGGGGTGTCACTACCCGGGGGCGGGGGTTTCCCTCGCACCTTTGGAAGGGGCCCCCGCACCGCGTCTCCCTCGGGGTGCCCTTGCAGCCCAGGGCGGTCCGTGCCTGGCCAGGAGGAGCCGGTGTCACCCCGCGGGCGGGGACGGCCCGGCTGTTGTGACTCATTTCGGGACTCTGTGTTTGTTTTCCTCCGCGCGGCCCCACGGAGCTGCTGCTCGGGGCCAGGTGTGGGGCTGTGCCCGCCCCAGGGGACCACCCTACCGTGGCGGGGTCCCCGGGAAGTCCCGGGGGCTCTCCAGTCCCCGTCTGGAGTTTTGGCAGGGCTGCCGGCAGCGTGGCAGTGACTCACGCGGGTCACTGCAGCAGCAGCCCTGCCCCGAAGGGACCCAAAGGTCACAAGTCGCCTGTTGCTCCCTCAGCTGGGTCTCCGCAGCCCGAGGGAGCTGAGGTGCAGACCCAGGGAAGGCTCTGCTTTGGCAACAGGATGTGGTTTGGGATGTGACAAGCTCAGCAGCGTCACCCCTCCAAGCACCGGGGGCTGGACACGCACCAGCCCCGAGCTGTCCCCGCGCTGCCTCTTGCAGCAGCCCGTGCTGATCGTCGGGCCTGCCAAGGAGCATCTTCCATCAGGTGCTTCTGTGGCCTCCCCGTGTCGCCAGCGTCACCCAGTCAGTGCCCAGCCTGGCCTCGGGCCACGCTCCCTCCCGCACCGGCCTCCCAGAGGATGTTGAGCTGCTTTGGAGGTGAGAGCCCTGAGGGAGGAAAAGGCTCTGCTGATTCAAATCGCTAACGAAAGCGGGAGAAAAGAGCTTTCAGCCCTTTGTTGTCATGTTTGTGACAATCTGGTTGCTGTCACCCAGCGCCGTTAGCTTTGCTAAGGGCTGGTTTCGGGGCTGTGCTGCTCCCGCTGCAGCGAAACTGCTCGGGCAGCTGCAGGCTGGTGCTGCTCCTGCTGCTTGCCCTGATGCTGAACAGCTGCAATTTATTTCGTTTTCCCATTTAGATCAATTTTCTAAATCTTGGTTTGGTGTAAAATCCAGGGGTATGCAGGATGTCGAGGCTTTAATTTTCCTGGGTGTCAGAAAGGTCTGGTTTTGTGTTCGGGCTTTTTTCTCTTGTTCAAAGCACGAACTCGGATGGAGTTGCAAAGTGTTTCCGAAACCTGGTTGCAAAGTGGTTTGGAGCTCTGGGTGCTGCTCAGATTAGAGCTCAAATGCAGAAAGGTGAGAAGATAACAGAGCCCGGCTGTGGTGGTGGCAGCGGTTCCATCCCTCAGTCACGGTGACTGCGTGAGGCCGGAGGGCTCGGGTGATGCTGGGGATGCTCCACGGGTTTCTGAAGGAAGCAACTGCGCAGCGGGGATGTGAGCGCGGTCCGAGGGCAGCTGCAGCCTCGCGGTGTGGTCCTGCTGAATTGAAGTGAGCGGAGCTCAGTGCTCTGCTCTCCCTGGCTCTGTGTGGCCACCCCTGTCCTGCTGCCGGCAGTTCTGCAGCCTGCTCAGGGCAGAGGAAAGGGGATGAGAAGTGTTGGGGGTGCTTATACAGAGGGAGAAAGGGGAGTTCTGGTGTGCGTTGGTTGGGTGAGGGGCAGCCCCACATCTCTGGGGCTGTAGGATGGTGCCGCTGCCTTTTCCCTCCTCCCCATGGAGATCAGGGCATCCAGCCGGGACAGAAACCAACCAAAACTGGCCCCGCGTGCCTTTTTGCTGAATGTGGAAATGAAGATGTGGATTTTGCACTAAGAAAGAAGAACTGAGTGCAGTGGGAGGTGCTGGCAGAGAGGAGCAGCGGCTGCTCCAGCAGGATGAGCGCTGGCAGGGCGAGCTGCCCGTGCTGCAGCAGCCCCAGGGCTGAGGGATGCCAACTTCAGCGCTCTGGCTCTGCTGGGGACCAGGGACACCCCAGCGTGGCATGGGGACCTTGCCATGTTGCAGCTCACCCTGGAGGAGTTTCAACTTCTCTTTTCGGGGTGCATGCTGAGCACGGCGGGGCTGCCCATTTTTGCATTATTATCCTGCAAGTGGAAGGTTGTGCCTGAGGGTGTCAGGGGAAAGTGCTCAGGTGAGTCCCCCAGGTGGTTTCGAGCAGTGAGAAGCTCCTTTTGTGTCTGAGCTCTGCTCCCAGCAGCGGTTTGAACTTCCAGGTGGGAGGATGAGGTTGTTATGCAAGCTCTGTCCCCCAACTCCGTGGGCATTGCACTGCCGCCCGGCAGGTCTCCCTCATTGCAGCTCTCTGCACTGCTGGTTCGGGCTGGAAATGTCCTTCCTTGGAGGATGCAATCCGGGCTCCGCGGCTGCAGCTCTTTTCCTCCTCTCTCCAAGACTTCCTTCCGCTTTCCTCAGAGCCTCAGGACCCCCCATCCTTGCCCTGTCTCTCATGTCGGGTGTGAGGACAGGGTCCTACCCATTGAAAGCCATCACCGGGGGCTCCAGGTGACCTCTGCGCCCACCTGGTGTTGGGTCCGGGCTGTTTGGTGACGGGGGTGCGATCCAGTGATATTCCCGGGGACCCAGAGAGCAGCTCCCTGTGCCGCAGCCTGGAGGGGCGGACAGGACCTGTCACCAGTGCTCCCTGCTGGCACCGAGCCCCGTCCGCGGCCTCCTGGGTGGGAGCCCGGGGAGCGGCCGCAGCCCCCGAGCGCCTTTCCCAGCACGGAGACCAAACCCCGCCGTTCCCGTCCTTCCGATCGGTCTTTGGCCGCCAATTAGCACGACGTGAGAACTTGTCTCCCTGCTGACGCGCCCGTGTGACTCCTCAGATGCTTTAATTGCGGTGTTTTCGGCGGCCGGGTGCAATGAAATGTTAATTGTTGTGATTGTGCGCCGGGCGGGAACTGAGAGATGCAGCTCTTTGGCGAAGCCTAATTAGGAAATAGGGACACTGTTGGGAATGGCTCTGCGATTTGATTTTCCTAATGAAAGCCACTGAATAGGCAGCCTTGTCATGAAGAACAGCCTCGCAAGGGCACTGCCAATTGCTCTTCTCTAGTGTTAATTTTGTATTTCCTCCCCATTGTTTCTAATACCCTCTTGGAAAAGCTTGGAGATAAAATGCTTTATTTCCTTGCGCCTCGTATCCTGTTTGGCAAGCGGCGATTGGAGCATGTGCATCTGGAATACATGAGAGGCCAGGCAGGAGCTCCTTCAGACTTGTTCATCTCTGATTTCAAGCTCTGCCACTGGAAAAAAAAATAAAATAAAGCAACTTCAGCTTGCGGCTGACGGGCTCCCTGGCGGCTGGCGCAGCGGGAGTGCTCGGCCGGGATGGCAGATGTGCGGCTGGAAGGGAGCTGGGTTGTGGAGCCGGAGCAGAGCGATGCTCCGGGAGCGTGGTTTGGGTGGGAGCAGCGCGGGGGGTTTGGAGTTTGGAGCTCCACCTCAGCCGTGTTCCCCTCGCTGTGTTGAACCTGCAGGGGCTGAAAGCTCGCCCAGGTTCAGTCTCCGGCTGGTAAAGCCGAGCCTGGAGGCCGGACCTGCCGGGGCAGCTGTGGCTCAGCGCTCCCACCTGGGCTGCCCCTTCCCGGAACGGGGCTGGAGCCCTCGGGGTGCCCGGGCACGGCTCCGGGGCTGCCTCCCCACCTGTGCCGGGCAGGGAAAAGCTCCGCGCGTGTTTTCAGCCAGCAGATGCGAGCGTGAGCCGCTGGCTGAGTTAAAAGGGGAGTAGGAAAGCGCTCCCTGGCTGGCTGGGGTGGTGCCGTGGCGCTGTGACAATCACCAGTGACAATCATCACTGACAATTATCAATGACTCTGGGTGCCGCAGGGGCACTGTTTGTATTTGTAAGAGACGCGGCTGGGCCTTGGCTTCCCCTCAAATGCTCTCTTTCATTGCTCAAAGTCCCCCCAGTGCTTGGGCTGAGAGCAGCTTGGGTGCTCCCAAAACGCTGCCGGTGTTTATTTTGGGGTGGGCTGAAGCAGAAGCGAGCAGGGCTGGCATGAGCAGCCCATGTCATGGGCACGGAGGACACGGGGCACCGTTCCCGGTCACGCCGCTCGCGGCTGCCCGACGCTGCTTTGTCTGAGCAGGAAGAGCTCGGCTTCGCCCCTATCTTGTGACTGCCCCAAGCAGCTGCCGGGGGAGGGAATTTTTCATGGTTGTATCCTGCGTCGGAAGGTTTGCGGGCCGCTTCGGGAGGTTTTCGCTCCCGTGTGTGCCCGTTCCAGCGCAGCGCTGCGGGGGCGGGGCACGGCTGCTGCGTGCGCGCTTTGGGAGAGGCGCCGCTGCCCTGAGCCTGCAGAAGTGTTTTCCATCCCTTCCACAAAGGCCCATTCTTTGTTGTCTCAAATTAGGATGAAACGCTTCCCCTTTCAGCTGCTTCCCCCATCGCTCTGTGGCTATTTAAACCCCCAGCCCAGAGGCTTCTCGGCAAACAAGCTCCCATCCTTTCAGGTGGCATTTCCCTTTTCTCATTGTTTCTGGCAGTCTGTACATGTGAAACTCCACAAATGGTTCTTCATTCTCGGTGTCTTTGTGTTGATAGAGCTCGTAAATGGGCACACACCGAGTGTGCAGCTGCCCGGGGGAGTCACAGCATCTCTCAGGTGTGGAGGCTTTGCAGTGGGACTCAGGGAATTCCAGCCCGGGAGAGATCCCTGCTGCTCCTCATCCAGCTGTGGGAATCCTGCCTGAGGCTTCCCTGGATCACTTAGCTGGGTTGCAATCAAAGCCAGCGAGGTCAGTGTTCCCAGAGGGCTGCTCATTAAATGGAAATTGTCCATAGGTCGATCTGGTCTCGATGCCAGGGTGTGCTAATTCCTTAGGGAGCTCCAGGGTGAGGAGGAACGGTTGCAAATCCACTTTTATGGCACAGAGAACACCCAGAGCCTGGGAACCCCGTGGCCCTGAGCTGCCAGATCCCGCTGCTGGGTTTAGAAGTGATGGAGGATAGCGAGTGTTAAACAGCATCCCCTGCTCCATGTGGGCTCCAACCAGAGCATCACCATGAGGGGATGTTTTAGGATGAAGGGAACAGCCTCTGGAAATTGAGTTTTTACAGTCACTGTCAGCTCAGCTCCCAGGAGTGTGGCTGGGATGAAGGACTGCTCCTTTTGGGATAAAGGCTCCTGTGCTGGGATGCTCCAGCCCATCCTGGGAAGACCTGGGGGCTGCAAGTTCATGTGCTGCACTCCCTGCTCCTGTGATGGGTGCCTGCCTGGGGGATGTGGGACTTGCTCTGAGGTCAGGGCTGTGCCAGCCTGGCCAGAGGCTCTTCAGAGCTGGGTTGCTCTTGGTGTCACCTTCAGATACAGCCCCTCTCCTTGGGCTGTCTCCCCATTTGGAGACTTCCTTCCTTCCCCTCACTGTGATGGGGATTCTGTGGTTGTACCACTCAGAGTGGGGCTCACACCCTCCTGTCAGATTTGGGAATCCCAGCCCCGATTGCCCTTGGCCTGAGGGCAATGGGGACCAGCCAAAAACGTCCCTGCCATCATCTGTCCTTTGTGGTGTCGCAGCCAGCGGTGCTGGGACTAAACTGAAGGGTTTGGGCAACCAAGCCAGGGACTGAAAAGGCTCCTGGGTTCCCAGCAGGGCCTCCACAATGGCAGGAAGCAACTTCTAAAGCTTCCTTTGGATACACAGGGCCTTGGGGGAAAGATTTACTTGCTTGTTTATGCGGGAAGTTAATCTGTTTAGTGGGTTTGGCATTGGAGCTCACAAAAAGTCCTCAGAAATGGTCACGCTGCTCGTTTGTAGGGCTTTGTCTCTCACTTACTTTGTTTCACAGCTGGAGGAGTTAAGCAGAGGCAGAGCCAATTGAAATCTCACGTGTAAACTTGTTTTTCCAAATAGCCAGAAGGAATTAGGATCAGCTCTCCCCTCCCTCATCACCAGGGAGCTGCAGGGGGAGGGCAGTGGGGCAGGGATTGGGGTCCCCTCTGGGAGGGACCCTTGTGCTCTGTGCCACCTTGCTGGGATGGTCCCTGACCCTGTTCAGGCCGGGAGATGTTTTTGCAACAGAAAAACCCCAACAAACCCATACCCCAACAAAACCCAAACCCCAAACAACCCTCCCTGTGAGCCAGGGTAGCAGAGTAAGGAGCCACATGACATTTGGGGGCAGGAAGTCTTGGGAAGGGTTTGGGGAGGCACAGAGAAGCGCTGGCTCAGTGGAACACAGAATGGGTGATGAGAAGTTTTCCTGGTATCGCAGTGTTGGTGTTTCCCTCGCGTTTGATGCTGTCCTGAATGTGACCGTGCCACTCACACGTGACCTGGCACACTGAAAAGGGATTTTCCCCAGGGACCAAGGCCAAGGAAGCCCCACGTGCCAGCAGCTGCTGTAGGAAATGCGGGACCCAGCTCCGTGCTGAGCTCCCTCCTGATCCAGACACTTCCTTGGAGCATCTTCAGCTGCCAGGAGTTCATGGGAGGGAGCTCAGCACCTGCTCCGTGTGGGCATGGACCCCGATCCCAGGTGTCCCACAGGCTTTGGGAGGGTTTCCTGCCGAGCATGGAAACACCTGGGGTTTTACCACCTCCACCCCAGGTGAGCGGCCATGAACCCGCACAGCAGGGATGTCCCCTTGCGTCCTGTCCCTGGGGGTGTTGGGAGGAATCCCTGGACGCTGTGGTGTCCTTCACTTCCTTCTCAGCAGGAACGGCTGGGGTGGCTGCTGGACTTTGGGAAACACCTTTTTTTCCTCTCTAAATTATGCACTTGCTGAATTTTTTATTTTTTCCCCCGTCTCTCCTGTGACACACAGGAACTCCTGTGCCGAGCTTCCACCTTCCCTAAGGAGCAGCCCTGGCATTTCCACCGCACCCCGCTGGTGACACCCAGCTCCTCCCAGGCTGAGACCACACCACGGCTGTCCCCAGCCTAAACCCTCTTGGGATCTCACGTGGAGCCTGGAATTGCCTGTGATGTTGAGTGGAACTTCAGCCTTGCTGTGGTGACAATGACTGGTAGAGGCTAAAATTAACTCTTGCATCATGTGGCCAGGGGTTTTCAGAATTGCTGCCAGGAACAGAAAGAGCATTTCCTCTCTGAAAACCGAGCGCGTAAAACTGGGCTGCTCTTACTCACACCAGATCGGTGTCATTTCTGTTGGCCTTGGGGTTTTTGAGGAGGAAAAGACAGGCTGCTCTTACCCTGGCTGAGTTTTGCCAAACTCACAGAGCCCCGTGAGTGGGCAGGGGTGGGGTGGGGTTGGTGATGTCCTGGGTGGCCTCTCCGTTCCTCTGCATCGCTCCAACTCCTGCTTGAACACAACTGTTGAGTGTCCTGGAGCTGCTCCTGAAGGAGCCTTGGTGGGGTGGGTGAGAGATGAATCTCCCTCCAGGAGGGTGGGAGGTGCTTGGTCAGAGGCACAGGGCAGTTGATCCCAGAATAACCTCGGGTGAGGTTTTGTGCCTGGTCCTGCAAGAGTTGATGGGGATTTTGCTCCTGGCTGAAGAGCCAATGCAACCTTGGTGTGGAAATGAGACCTGTGCTGCCCTGTCCCACACGTCCCAGGCTGTTGGTGTCCCTGGTGTTTGTTCCCAGCCTTCACATGCTCCAAATAACTAAATAACGATGCCTTTATTTTCTCTAATTTGTGTTTTCTGCATTATCAGTGCTCTAATGTAGTTCATCAGTGAAATAGTCCCCCAAAACTGACCTTAAGAAGGTTTAAAGTGCCCACTTCACCTTCAAAGGTGGGAATAACTTGGAGCAGAGGTTTTAAAGTGGCGATCGTTGGACCTTCTTGGCCTGGTGGTTTATGGAGAGCTGCTCATTCCAGCCTCTGGCACGCAGATTTTACATCTGGCTTCCCAGAGGTGGAACTCTAGCAAGGAATCCCGGGGGTCTTCAGCAGACAAAATGACCTGTAAAAATGTTGGGTTCTGCTTTGTTTGGTAAGAATTGAACTTGGGCATGAAAGAATTAAAAGCTAAGCTCTGCCTGCAATTTCCATGTTCCCATTATTGCATTATCTGAGCTTCTTACAGGCTTTGAAACATTTGGTTGTGCAACTGCTGGGGAAGGAAGGAAGTGGGATTATTCCTGTTGTGCACGTGGGAAGCAGCTCAGGAGAACAAGGATGGGAGTTGTCTTGCTTAAGGATGGCCTGAAAGAGGCCTAAAAAATTCAACTTAGGCTGCCCTGAAGAGGGGTTCCAGCTGGGTGGGGTGAGCTGCCCTCCACAGCAGGTGCTCTGTGTCTGGAGATGTTAATTTGTTTAATCACCTCAGTTTTGCATAGGTAAAGTTGGAGGCAATGACTCCTGTCCCTGGATAGACCCAGAGTGACCACGGAGCTCTACAGCAGAGCAAAAAGCTCATGGGGTGCTCCAAAGCACTGCATGATTTATTTTTTTTCATTTTACTTTGTGGCTTGGACTCCATCGTTTTTCAGGGCTCAGGATGATAATCCTGAAGTTTCTGGCCTTACTGGCACAGTGGTAAGGAACAAGACACCAGGAGTGTGGGCTGCTTTGCCTTGTGTGGTGTTGGCTGGGCAGAAGCTCACAAAGGTTTCAGGGCTGGACAAGGTCCCTTCCAACCCAAACCATTCCACGATTTTATGAACAAGCTCCTTGTGGAGCACAGCCCTCCACAGCCAGCTCTGGACAATTTAACTCAACCAAATCCTTGTCAAGATCAGTATCTCGTAGGCCAGCAATGGCAGTTTCCTTTAGCTGGTGTTGAGCGTGGACTTTAGTCCCCCAGTGGTTTTCTCCTCTCTGAGCAGCTGCACTTTGGGGAGTTTTTGGAGGGGAACTGGGTTTTCCTGCTTATTCCACTCCTCTGGTGGGGTTGTCCTGCTCAGCAGTGGTGGAACCCGAGTGATGCCTTCTCTTGGGCCGTTGCTCTGGGCTCGCAGCTCGCTGTTGCCGTGGGTGCAGTGGGAAGTGTGGGAAGGCCTGTCCCAGCTGCTGGACGCTTCCTTGGCAGTGATTTGTACCCAGGGGGAGAGGAGAGGCTGCTCAGGGTGGGGCCAGGGTATGAGCTGCCTGAGGGAAGACTGGAATGGCTCAGAAGGTGAATCTGCCCATCTGTGTGAGCAACCAGCTTAAACCTCTCTGATCTTACCAAGCCTTTCACACAGGCAGCTCCAGCCCTCCGATTCAAGTTACCCCATCTGAAAGGCTGAGGCTGCATTGTCGGTTGAGGAGAATCAGTGGCCACTGGCACCAAATGCAGCCAAATTCTCTTTGTGGTTTATCCCAGAAGAGCAAATGTTCACCATCCCTTGTTTCTTTTTCCCCCCAAACCATCAGGGTGGACGAGGGCCTTGAGTTTCCTTCTCCACCTGCCTGTAGAGCCCCCAGTGAGTTGTGCTGTCCTTGAGGACTTGGTCCCTCTGAGAAAACCAATTTTCCTCATTTGCTGGGGGGATGGAAGCCCTCAGAGATGGCAGCTCCTGCGTGTTGTTCCCTCAGTGACTCCCAACGAGGTGTGAATTCTGGATGTTGTGTTCTGACCTTGTGACTGTTGGGATGCTCTCCCTGCTAATTAATGCACCTCTAATTCCGGTGCTCATGGATATTCCCTCTAAAAATACCTTGAGGTGTCTCTCTGGTGATGAGCTACAGAAGGACTTGTAAGAAGCGAATGTGATAAGGCCTGAGCCACTCTTGAGCTGTGCTAGAGAAAGCTTCTGGTGATGGGGCTTGTCAAGCCCCCTTGGAGAAGGGAGGCAGGAGATCTTTCCCTCTAAATGGGGATGAGATTTCCATCATGGCAGCAGAAATCCAGGCTTTTAGGGCTGCAAGGAAAGGAGTGATGCTTGGGTCTCATCCAGACTGGAAAACAGCCCTCATGCTGAGCAGATGGAGCAAACCCTGGTGATGGATGGTGGGAAGAGCCTTCCCTTCAGTTTTTGGCAGCAGTTGGTCAGGATGGAGCTGTTCTTGCAGCATCCAGGTGGGAAGACCCAGCTCCATGAACACACAGGGAGGAGTGGATCTCTTGGCTCCTCTGGCTCTGCTGTTCCTCAGCACCAGATGGTGCTGCCTGAAGGGGAACTGACCCCTCAGACAAGAAGAGAGGGGGCCCCAGGATTGCCTGAGCCCAGCTTACCCCACGTGTGCCATCATTTAGGGGGCACAGAGTCTTTGCTTGGCCCTGGAGCTGCCCTCAGGTGTCTCTCCTCGCCCAGCCCTGCTGGGGTGTCTGACAGCCCAGCGAGCACCAGGGACAGCCTGGTTATTTCTGACCAGATCATCTGTGTGTGGGCTTTATTTCTGTATTTTCTTGCTCATGACTGTTGGGGTTCCTGGAACTGCTCACCCCAAAGCAGGGCCCTGGGCAGCCCCAGCCCCGTTGCGCAGCGTGGCCGGCGCCGTGCGTGTCCCTCGGATGTGGCAGGAGCCTGAAATCCTCCTCAGAATAGGAAAGGGTGCCACAACTTCCCCCCGGCTCGGAGCACTTCTCCTTTTGGCACAGCACACGGAAGGTGGAGTAAGAAGATCTCTGAAATTGCGGAAGTGTGGGTTGCTCTTGGAAACCTGTCCCTGGGCAGAGCCACGGCCTCGGGAGGGGATTTGTGTGGGGATGGATTCGGCTCCGGGCCTGGGGCTCCCTCCTCAGCCGGGAAGTGTTGGAATGCCGGGAGAGCCAGGGGATGGATGGGGGGCTGCAGGCCTCGCTCCGGGGAGGTGCCTTCTCCCATCCTTCCACCCTTGGGAACCGCCATCCCATGTCCTTGCTCGCCCACGGGTTGTTTTAGGTGTTGTGGAATGCTGCCGATTTCCACAGGATTATTCCCGCTTTGTGATGATTCTCCTGCGCTGCCAGAGAGGGAGAGCCCTCGCTCAAACCCGAGCTGTGCTCGTGGGGATGCTCCTGGCTGGTCCCTGGGAGCTGCCGGGGCGGGACCGAGGCCGTCAGGGTTTTGGCTGGAATTTTCTTTGACCTCATTTGATTACCGAGCCCTACGTGCTCAGCACTAGGGCAAAACATCCCAGGGAAAGCAGCTTATGCAAAAGCACCCAGAGCCAGTGCATTTCCAGAGGCACAAAGGACTTCCCAAGGTCACACCACAGACCCCGAGCCTGGGAACAACTCCCAGGGCAGCTGAGAGGGGAGAGGAGGAGCAGTTTGGGACATGCTGTGGATGGAGATGGATGGGGGGGGGTCACCTCGTCCCCGTGGGCTCTGGGGTCCCACAGCAGCACCTCCCCTCCGGGCTGGGCTGGGCACAGGGCTCCTGCTGCAGCTGCCAGGGCTTTGGGGTCTGGGGGAAGGAAGAAGGAGCATCCCCAGTGAGGGGAGCAGCCCAAACCCCCCAGCTCTGCTTCCAGCTGTTCTCCAGCTGTTCAGAGAGGGAGATGCTGGGAGGGGCTGGAGGGAAAGCTGGGAGTGTGTGAGGAGAGGAGGTGCCACCACAGGGAAGTGTCTGTGAGGGTTGGCAGCGGGGACGGACGGACTGGAGCCGTCCTGGGTGGCACAAGAGCTGCTGCAGCCCCTCTGTGCTCTCCCCACATCTCAGGGGGTGGCCCTGACACCTTGGGTGAGTTTCCTTTTCTCCTCTCAGCTTTTCCCATCCCTTTCTCCTGCCAAGGGCACAGTGGAGCAGCAGGCCCATGGCTGGGTCCAGAGCAGAGGCTGCCACCCCAATTCTGCTGAGGAGGGATGGGAAGGGGGGACAATCCATAAATGACAGTCTGGGCTGCCAGGTGTCCCAGTGCAGAGCTGGTGTTCCTGGGAATTGGGCTTTTCCTGCTTGAGCTTTCCTGCAGGAGGACTGGATACCAAACCATGGAATATCCACACCCATACAATCCCCAGAGGTGAGGGGTTGGTGGCCCTGGTCAGGAGCCTCTGGCCAGTCCTGTGGATGTCACTGACACCCCCCAGCATGCAGAGGGCCATGATTCAGATCAGCGGCTGCTCTGCTCCACTCAGCTGAAATGGCCAAGCCCAGGGGATGGACATGTTTGATTTGGGGGATTTTGGAGTATTTTCAGGCTTTGCTTTGGGGTTTCTGGTGTGAGAAGCTGTGGCTCAGCCTCTGAGGCTCTCAGATTCTGCAGCTTCGTGTCTGAGAGGTTCAGCATGGAGAGCACCTCCCTGGGGATGCCTCACCTGGAACTGAGGGGTCTGGAAGTCAAGGCAAAGCCACAAGTGCCCCCTCCATCCTGTGTGACAGCGGAGGCCGTGGCAGTGCTGCTGCAGGGCCGCATCTCCAGCTCCCGGTGTCCCCAGTGTTTGTGTCGGGCTGCTTGGAGCACGTTTGGTCCCACACAGGCAGAGCAGCTCTGCCACGGTGTCACACAGTTCTTGCACTGCCTGGACACCGCTTCTTGTGTCCAGGTTGCTGCTGGAACTGCTGAACTTGTAAGAGGATGCCTTCATTGGGATGGGATGGGGGCTCATGGTCTGTAGCACCCAGGGACAAATGCTGGATCCTTTGATGCAGACTTAACCCCAGATCTCTTGGGTCCCAGCAGGCAAAGCCATTCTGGCCTTGTACACAGAACTGAACCCCCTTCCCAAGCCAAAGGCAGGGGGTGAATGCGCTCAGAGCTGTCCCTGCCTCCTGCAGCCCCGAGCAGCCCTGCCAAGGCACCGTGGGCTGGGTGCCAGTGGGGACTGGTGGGACTGGTCTGGCATGGGCCCCTCAGAGCCGGGTCCTTCTCTGCCAGGTGATGCCTTGCTCTGGGGGTGAGGAGCTCCTCCAGCTTGGGGGGTATCCTAAAGCCCTGTGTTTCAAAGAGTTTGTTGGGGATTTTTTCCCTTCCCCAGCTCGAGCTGTAACCGCCGCGCTTGGGATAAGCACTTTGAAGCCTTAATTGCAATTATGAATCTTCCTCTGTTCCCAGGTCTCCCCTAATTGGCTTCCTGTGCAAACTTCCAAAGCTGGTAAAAACAAAACTGCTGTTTTTGTGAGGGAGCTGCTGGCGTGAGAGTCCCGAGCCCAAATAAAGCCGGGCTCAGCCGGGCCCTGTGCGCTGCTGTGCCCAGATGCTCACAAGGGTGGCATTATATCAGACCTAAGCTGATTTACATGCTTGCATTTGCAAAGTGCTAATCTAGTGGGATTTTTTTTTTCTTTCCCCCTCCTCTCTTTTTCTTTTCAGCCCCCTCTAATCTCCTGCTCTCCCTGCCAGGTTCCCAGCTCCTTTGGCTGGAATAGGCCCCAGCTAAATCCTTTATCTGTCTGTTTGGCAGCCCTGGGTGCAGTAGTTAGCAAACGAGTGACACTTTTCCTGGCTCATTAATTAGATTTACTGAGCTGAGTGCTCGCTGCAGCAGCAAGAGTCTGGACAAGGCAGTTCTGTATTTTGTTTCTTAGAAATTTGGGGTTAAAAAAAAAAAAAAACGCACTTCCAATGCAGTTCTGGTCCCAGTGGCCAAATCCACAGCTCCCCTGCTTGCACTGCTGCTGGGAACACGTGGTTTTCTCGTGTGCAGCTTTATTTCTGCAATTTGCTGCTGCATGGGCACTTCTGGCTGTGTGTCATTGTTTTGCTGCCCAGAAAGTTTGAGGACGGGTGGCTGGGTCCTGTGTTGGGTGCCCGTGGCAGGATGTCTTGGTTAAGGCAAGTGGTTCTTGTGGGTTAGAAATAACCTCGGTGAAGTATTAGGATGTTTTTATCTGTTATAAAAATGCTTTTCAGCATGTCCTGCTCTGCCAGCTTTGCATGCCAGGTTTATAAATGGGGTTGGGAAGGTTACAGTAGGAGATAAAAGTGAGAGGATGGAAGAAAATTCTGGTTCAGCTTTACCTGAGGGACTGTGCTGAGCAGGAGCCTCTGCCCCTCCTGTTGGAGGGGAAACTGAGGCACGGAGAGGTCTCACCAAACTCTGGGCTTTGATTGTGGACTCGTGGCTGGAAGCACTGGACACCACCAGTTTGTGTTGGGTTTGCCTGGGGGCTGAGCAGTCTGGGAGGGTGACGAGTGTTGGGGCCTTGTCACCCCCTGGGACACCCTGGGGATGCTCCTGGTGCTGCTGGGTTACAGCTCGAGCTGGGGAAGGGAAAATCCCCAACAGAGTCTGTGAAACAGGGAGCTTTAGGATACCCCCCAAGCTGGGAGAACACCAGGCTGCTGCACGAGCCCAGCCAACCGCGGGCAAGTCCCTAATTTCGGTTTTAGGCGTTTATGCCACCAAAGTGCCTCGCACACGAGGAGCTCGAACACCGCCCGTCAGGGTGTGCGGAGACAGAGCTGCCGCAGTTCCTGGAAGGAGTTTTGCAGGCGCAGAGCTGGGGGAGGAGAGCTGAGGTATCTGCGAGATGTCACAGAGCTGTGACCAGAAGCACTTTGCACTTCACCCCCGTGAGAAGTGCCCTCCCCGAGCAGCAGCGGCTGCTCCTCCGCCGCGGACCCACCGCCGGCACAGGCGAGCTGCCGCTAATTGGCTGCGCCGAAAGGCACAGGGGCCAGGCCGCTTAATTAGCCGGGTCTTTATACCTCCTCTGTTAATTTGGAGAGTGCGGGATATTCCCGGAGGGAGCTGGGCTTCCCGGGAGGGGACCCCCCATCAGCTCGCGGCGTCTTTTGATCCCTACCGGGAGCGAGCCGGGAGCTGCGGCTGGGAGCCGCCAGCCTGAACTCCGGCAAATAACCCCGCAGCTATTTGGAGTGAACATTTTGGAGTTTAAAAGCACGGAAATAACTTGAGGTCTCCCCGGAGGTAAGTGAGAAGGGGAATAAGTTGCTGCCAGCCCGGGAGTGCTGAGGTGGAAAGTCGGGATCTGTCCTGAGCCTCCCTCTGTGCTGGCAGAGTGATCTCACCTGGCTCAACCTGTGCTGTTTCTACTTTTAGAAAATTAAATATTAAAGAAAGACAGTCCAGGCACAGAAATATCCCTGAGTGTGCAGCTGAACCCAGGTGTGACCTGAGCTGTGAGTGCTGCAGGTTAAAATAGAAAAGGTGGAGAAGCTGAGAAAAGCACAGGATAATTGTGGTGACTGGATTTTACAGCAGCTCTGAGGGGGAAATGCTCAGCGTTTAGGGTGCCCTCGGGATCACAGAATCCCAGGATGGGCCAGGCTGGAAGGGATCCCAGGGGCCCAGCTCCAGCAGGGCCATCCCAGAGCTCAGGGCACAGGATGGTGTCCAGGCAGCTCTGGAATATCCCCCGGGAGGACACTCCAGCCCTCTCTGGTCTCTGCTCAGGGCTGGGCACTGCCTGGGGCAGAAGTTCTGCCTCATGTGCAGGGGAATTGCTGGGAAGGTCCCCCCTCTGACCCAGGTGTTTCACCTGCCCTTACACGGGGTTAAAGCCTTGTTCCCGATCCCAGGAAGCCCCCAGTGTTTCCATAGGGAGCAGAAATGAGTGGTAGTGACTGGGGAGTCCTGGAGACACAGGAGCACAGTCAGAGTCTGGGGCTTTGGCTGTCTCAGGGATGCTGCAGGAGGGCAAACCAGCACAGGAGCATCCTTGGGGGCAGCTTCCCACGCGGGTACCACTGGTCCCAGGGAGAGCTGGCCAGCTGGGGGCTTGCTCTTTGCCGTGGGAATCCAAACTAGTGTGAGGAGCAAAATGTCTCCTTTGATCAGGAATGAGAAGTTTCATTTTTTTCTGGCTTGATTTTTGCTTTTTGAATCACAGTCAGGTGACGGCAAACGCTGTTTTGAAATGACGAGTTGCAAGGTTTTGTTCTGAGTCCTTGAAACCCCCTCTCTCCAGGTCTCTCCTTGTGCACCCTCTGGGCAGATGCATCTTGTTGGAATCCTCTCCATCCACTGAGGAATTCCCTCACCTCAGAGCAGTTTCTGTTATTTTGTTCTTTTTGCTGAGTCTCTTGCAGCCCTGGTTTTGCTCCTCCTGTGATTCAGTTTGCTGCTTTGGTTGAACCCTGGGGACAACTTAATCCTAAATTTCAGGTCAAGCATCTCCATTATCATCCTGAGGCTGCCTCCTGTGCTGACCTGCAGGAGGGACGTGGCAAAGGTGGCCCCTTGGCAGCTGGTCCGTGATGCTGGGAGCCCCCACGGGCTCGTTTCACCCTGGGAGTGCTGCGAGTGCTGCTGCTGACGCTACAGCAACATCTCTGTGACTTATCAGCTCGGGGAGAGCAGATCCCTGAGCGAAGGACAGCTGAGGTGGGCAGTGCTGGGACCCTGCTCCTGACATGTTGCATTTTTTTCTTTCAGTGGAGCCTTTATCTCCAAATCTCCCAAACAAAGGCGGTTACACTTTGGAGCTGTTGATGTTTGCTTGCACGTCTTGGGTTTATTTTTTTGGCATTCACAGAGCCTTCACCTCCCGAGCCCAGCCTTAAGCTCCGGCTGCTAATGCAGGTAATCTTGGGGCTGGGACTTGGGAAATCCCATTAAATAACTCCCCTTTGCAGCGACACCAGGGCTTGGATGGAGGGCTTAGAGTGGGGCTGACTCGTCTTAGGCTTTTCTGAGCCTCCTGCGGGTTTCCTGCTCTGATCCCGGAGCCGGCGCTGCTCGGGGCCGGCTGAGCGGGGCCAGGCTGTGCCGGGAGGGGCTGGGGCGATAAAACCACTCGTGGTTGGCGAGCAGAGCGCTGCCGCCGCGGGCTCCGCTGCCCTCCCACCGCGGGTTCGCTGCTGAGCCCCGGAGCCTGTCCCGGGTGCGGCTCCGCAGAGGGGTCGCAGCTCAGGGCGGTCCCACACCAGGGCCACCCCTCCCCTGGCTGTGCTCAGGGCGGGGGATTTGGGCGGTTTTGGGTGGCGTTGCTCGGGGTTACGCGATGCTGAGCGCTGCCGGTGTCACACGTGCGGTTGTTTTGTCCCTCTCTCCGTCCCCTCCCCGGGTCTTGCTGCCTCAGATCTCGCTGGGCTCGCCCTCCCCTGCGAGCGAAGAACCGGAGGGACCCTGAGCAAGAAAAACCAGTCCTGCCTGGTCTGGGGAGAGGCTGTGTCTGGATTTGGGATCTTGCCTCTGGCACCCAGGGCACACAGCTGTCCCCAGGTTTTAGCTGGGGTTTGATCCCTCAGGGCTGGGTTTGCTGGTGAAGACAAAGGATTGGACACAGCTGATGACCAGAGGCCGCTCATTTCAGGCAGACGGCAGAGCACTTCCCTTATTTCTGCCTCTCCTGGATGTTATTTTCCCCTTTGCTTGGATGATGCTCCATCCTTCGCTTGCAGAGTGTTTTTAAGCTCCTTCCTAAGATGGAGACCTTCCACGTCTGACTGCAGATCTTTCTTTCTGCCACATCCTGGTGCTCTGTGGCCGTGGTCAGCTCGACAGCCGGAGCAGCACAGAACTGACCACCCAGACGTGCAGTTGTTAGGTCAGGCTTCACTTCCCTGCTGTCTGACAGGGATCTGGCCGTGCCCTGGCCGTGGACTGACCGTGGCCACCGTTGTGCCTTCCCACAGAGCCATCTGCTTCTGGGAATGGGAACTCTGAGCTAATTTGGGCTTCTTTGTGCAAAGCAGCATCTCAGGGCTTAGATCTGTGGCTGGGCTCCTCCACTGCAGCTCTGCCACGAGCTGGGGGATGTTGGGGATGTTGCATTTGGTGGAGAAGGACAGGCAGGGCACAGTGCCCATGGTGGGTATCCCCCACAGGGGCTGAGCAGCCCCAGGTCCGTGGCTCACAGAGCTATGTGACTGTAGCTGGTGGCAGTTTGGATGAATCACAGCTCACCTTTCAGTTCCTGGGGCTGCGCTCTGCCCCCCTTCCTGCACTGCTGCCAAGGACAGCCCCAGCCCCAGGGGTTGGGCACTGTGCATGCCCAGCTGGCACCTGGGGGAGCAGGAATCCAACTCTGGGTGTAAAACCTGGGTGCTGCTTGGCCCCTGTTGAGTCACGTTCTGGAAGAGCTGTTTGACACTCACAGGACTCCGAAACTGCTCTTGCACGTTGGGTGCTTTCCCTGCCCCGTGCTGGGAGCCTCTCCTCCAGCCCAGTTCTCAGAGCCAGCGAGAACAGGGAGGGATCTCTGGCTCTGAGGGAGCTCTGCACTTGTGGCTCTTTGAGATCTCTCAATTCTCGCATTTTTGGTGTAAATGAGGCTTTGCAGCTCAGAAGGGCTGCTGGGGCAGGGCTTGGTCCTGTTCTTTCTCTCTGGGAGCTGCCAGGCTGGTACCTCTCCTCTTCCCAAAACGCCATTTCCCACTCATAAATGAGGATTTAGGTTCCTCCTGTGAGCAGTGGGATGTCCTGTGTCATTCCTGCCCCTCAGCACCGTTATCCCACAGGCACAGGTGCTCTTGTTCTTCCAGAAGCAGATTTTCTTCTTGTGCCAGGACTTTTAGCTTCTGCTGTGAGATGAAATCAGTGCCTAAACCTCTCTTTCCCATTTCCCTTCCAAGCACGGCAGTTTGCTCAGAATCCTGCATTATGTGCCAATCCCAGAGCAGTTTTAAGGTTGATATATATATTTATATCATATATATGATTCATAAGGTTCATATCTCGCCTTGTTGCTCATCTATTCCATCACAGCTTTCTACATGTGCATGTCAAGCTGTCCCAGAGTTGGGGACCAATTGCTGTGAAAATCTTCCTTTCAGAGCTGTCCAAGTCATTTGACTCCTCACTTTATGGACAAGCAAAGGGGAAGTCCCATGGGGTGTCCAGGCACTGCTCTGATCGACTCCCGAAGAAATCAGACCTTGGGACAATTTTTTCTGTCCTAGTCCTTGCTCTTGGGTGTCTGTCACCACCTGGGAGCAGGAGTGATGCTCCCAGCAAGCCAACGCTGCTTGGATAGGTGAGGTGGGTGCAGGTGGATCTGCAGAGGTGGGAGCGGTGACACATCCGTGGATTTCCCTTGTGTTCCCCTCTGTGGCCTCGTCAGGGGCTGCTTTCGGTCAGTTTGTCCCTGGTCAGGATTCAGGGCTTGGTCTGGGTTTTGGGAGTGACTCTCTGCGTTCCTTCTCTGCTGCCTCCTCCCTGTTGGCTCAGGGCGTGGGGACTCCCTGGGGGTGAGGGTTTGCAGCCCAAGGAGAGGCTGTCCCTCCCGGTCCCTGCTATGGCTCGGTGCGTCCTTATCCGCAGCGTCACAGCAGCCTCTGCCCCCGCTCAGCGGGACAGGAACCCGGCCCTATAAGGAGCCGTGCGGTGCCGGGGGTTGGCATGGCACAGCCTCCTCTGCAGGCACCCCGGGAGGATGTTTGTCAAACCAGCTGCTCCTGGATCATCTGATACCCTGCCTTGGTGTGGTTTGAGCGAGCACCTTATCGCCCTCATCTCCCGCTCTGTGCAGAGCTCTCACTCGGCTGATAAACACCCCGAGGCTGAAGATTTTCTTGAAAATCGCAGCTTTCTCCCCGCACTGCCCCGTGTTCTACAAAGGCTTCCTCCAGCTGCTCCCTCCCTCGCTCCGGGTTTCTATCTTTGGTTCCTGTATGAGGTGGAGGTGCAGGGGAGGCAGTAAAATCTTGCAAGCAAAGAGTTGAAACCCAAGATTTTCCTCTGTAATCTAAGAAAAACGTGGTTTCACTGGAGGAGCAGGTACCAGGCGTGTGCTGCTCCACTGCCTGGCACAGCTCCGAATCCAGCTCTTCCTCTGCAGCGAGGACGCATCTCCCAAAGCTCCTGTGCTGCCCCTTTGGAGGATGAACTGGAGGAGGCAGGAAGCTGAGGTGGAGCTCGAAGGAGGTGATGACCCTGCTGGGGAGCTCGTGTGAGGATCTCGCCTTGAAAAGAGCTCTGGGTAGGATCCCTTTGCTTTAAACCAAATTTAGGGATTTTCCTTCTGGTGCAGCATCAGCCCAAGCTCCTGTTTCCTTCAGCCTCATCAGGCCTCTCGTTCTGATCCCCCCAGTGCCCAAAGCCCTCCAGCAGCATCGATCCAGGTGCTGAGCCACGTCCTGGCACCAACCCAGTTGAGGCATCTCTGTCCCTCCACCCGCTGCCGCTGTCCCCAAACCTGGGCAGCGCGTTCAGAGCTGCTCCTGAGGGCCAAGGGCCTTGTTTTTCCTCTGCTGTTTCCTGCCCAGAATGCTCAGCCTCAGAACAATCGGGGCAGGAAAGGGCGTTGTCCCATCCCCGAGGGTACCTGGGGGCTTCCCCCAGCGCCGGTGGAGCGGTGGCTGCTTCCCCGCTGCAGGATCCCCCCTGGAAAGGTCTTTGCCAGGTCCTTTCCTGCCCCCGGCATCTCAGGGAGATGTTGCTGGGATTTGCTGTCGTGGGAGGGGAAATCTCAGCTTGTTTCAGGTCTGCCTGGGTTTGCTCACCTGGAGGAGTGGATTTTGGAGCGTTTGCTGCCTGGGGTGGTCCCTCCCCAGGGCATCGTGGTGGAGCCCCCCAGGCTCCAGGGATTTGCTCCAGGGGGGGTGGGAGGTGTCCTGGGAGGGGAGTCTGAGCCTCTTCACCCCTTGATTTCGGAACACCCACTTTGGACTTGATCTTGGAGCCCTTCCCTCTGTTCCAACCTCCCGGGGGCTGTCCTGGGCTCCAGCACTGCAGAAGGAGCTCCGAGAAGTCCTTTGAGTGTTGAGGATGGGACTCAGGTGCACCTCAATACAAGCACAGGGTTTTTCCTTGCTGGAAAGGCAGCTCTGAGCCCTGTCCCAGGCGTGTCAGAGCTGCTGATGTCACCTTGGCTGCTGAGGGACCTTCTGCTCCTGGGCGTGGAGCAGATCCTGAGCAGGAGAAAAGCCCTGGGAGGGAAGGGTTCCAGGGCACTGAGGGCAGCTGGGGGAACCCCAGTGGGTCCCAGCGGAGTGGAAAGTCCCCGTCAGGGAGCTGTGGTACCCCAAGGGCTTCCCGTGACCTCCGGTGCCTTCCCAGCTCAGCAGGAAAAGACGTGTTTTTGTTGGTAACTTTTTTTCATACTATTTAAAAACTTTTTTTTTTTTTACACAAACTTTTTGCCTCAAGCACAACAAGGGAAAATGTAAAACCAGTGATCAGCAAGTTCCCACTTCCCACCAAGGGGTAAATGTTTACCAGTTTGGTGTTAATTAACAGAAATATTTAATTCGTCTGATCACCTTTGTGACTGTGACCCACAGAGATGAATGAGGTTTAACTAAGCAATCTTGGATGGAAATTCCCCAGGGATCTGGCTCCCGTGCAAGGACAGTTGCACAAATGATCTTAGGATACTTCCCAAGCTGAGCTTTGGTGTGCTGGGCCTTTTCTCGCTCACTTTAATCAGTGCTTTTTTGGAAAATGATTATAAATTAATTATTGTAAATTGCCCTTTTGGGCACTCACAACTTCAGAGGGGATGGGTTCAACCTTGCCCCGAGCCCTGACATTGGGAATTGTTGGGCATCTGTTGAAAATGGGACAAAACCTTGAGGCTTTGGGTTTCTCTCAGGACATGGGGCTCTTAAAACCAGCTGTTGTCCCTGCTCTGTGGAGAGAGCTGTGCCACCACTGGGGCGATGTCACGTGAAGGTGCTCAGCACCCTCATAAAAAACACAGCATTTTCCAAACCCTTGACCTCAGCACTTGTTTTCCTTGGTGTTCTCGAGATGCTTAACAAGGGCTCCTGAAGGTCAGATTATGTTCTCCAGAACTGTCCCCTGCCCTGTCATCGTGCTCAGCGTGGGTGGCAAGGACAGGGGACAGCTGGGGGAAGACGCAGCAGGAAAGGTTGCAGGGCTTCTGCTCGGCTGTGGTGGACAAAGAGAGGCCTTTCCCACGGAAAATGCTTCCATAAGCACTGCCCTGGGAGAGGAGGTTTAGGTTCACGTGTGGTCCATGGCACAGCAGGAAAAAACCACCCAAAGAGCACGTTTTGTGGTCTGAAAGTTATGGTGATATCTTGGGTGTATTTTATTTTAAACTCCCTGCCTGTTGTGTGCTGAGACACGGGGGAAGGGATGGTGGGCTTGGTGTGGGGTGAGGAGCCCGTTCCCCTCTGAGGACCAAGCTGTGCCGAAACCGAGCTGTTTTTTGAGCTGAGTGTTGCAAAGGTGCCTGTGAGTCACTCTGGGCTCTTACTCACCCCTTTCTTCTGCCACAAGCACGACTGAGGTGCTGGGCTGCGATTTCCCCGCTCCTTCGCGCGGCTCCAGAACGTTCCTCGCGTTCCTCAGATGAAAGTCCTGGTGCAGAGCCCAATTCCAGGCTTTGGCAGGGGCCCACGAGAGGAGGAGCCCATGAGCCTCTCTGGGGCGAAGGGGAGCGCGTGCACCGGGCAGGTCAGTGGTGCTCAGGGCGTGTTTGCTGTCACCTCCGGGGAGCTGCTGGTGGATCCAGCGCAGGGGCAGGGCTGGAGGTGGCTCCCTGTGTTCTCAGGGAGCTCCAGCAGGCAGGCACAGCGCTCCTGAGCCCTTCTGGGGGAGTTGCTGGCAATGCAGGGTGGGTGGAGGTGGCTGTGCTGAGTGCCAGGGCAGGGAGGGCTGTGGAGCCTCTGGCGGGGTCACAGCGGCTCCTGCTGTGGGTGGGTGGGGCTGTGATGGGCACAGCCGCTGCTGGGTGCTGGCACCAAATGTTGGCCAAGTGAGCAGAGAACTGAGCATTCTGGGGTGGCTTTGGGAATTATGTGGGTGTGTGGCAGAGGTGCTGTGCAGGGTGAAAGCAAAGGCTGCCTCACAGGTGGTTTTGTACCATTGGCAGCTTTTATTGCTTCTTCCTGGATTGTTTTTGTGCATTTGTGTTGCTTCTAAACGAGAGGCAAAGAGTCTGTGGGATGGACCCATGCCTGTGCTTTGGGACAGGAGGACAGCTGCCCCAGGACTGCAGGGGAGGAGGGAATGTCCACCTGGTCACCTCTGATTGCTCAGATCAGGAACAGCAGAGCAGTGACCCTGGGAAGCAGCTCTAATGTTCCTGCTGTCCCAGGCAGATGGATACGGGTTGGGTGGGATAAACCCTTCCTCCCCTGCCCGGGCTCTGCCAGCCAAGGTTCAGGTTGCACCCTGGGCCCTGGAGGAGAGGTGGGATGTGACAGAGCTGCAATCACAATTTCACAATGTCCTCGCTGGGCTCACGTCCCCTTGGTGTTTCCCACCATTGCCACAGGGGCACGTGGACCTTTCCTTCATGTCAGCTGTGTGGCAGCAAGGGGACAGTTCTGGAGCCTTCCCTGGCCACTTGGGGTGGGTTTGTGACCATCACCAGTGGACATTGGAGCTGTCAAGGGCAATCCTTTATTGACTCTCCTCTTTCTTTCCTCTTTAATTCAGGAGATGAATTAAAATGCAGCACACCACGTGCACGGAGGACAGGATCTACCACGCACTGGAAAGGTGTCTCCACGGGCTTAGCAGGGACGCTGTGTCCAGCAGATGGGCTGGTAGGTGACCTGTTAACCACGGACTTCTCTCTCTGTGATCCACCAGGGCCCCTGGTAGGGTGTCCCACCCAGGACTCTCTCTGGGTAAGAGGGAACTGCTGGTGCTGCTGGAGGCTTTACAGAGTCAGAGGTAGCCTCCAACCTGGTCGGTCTTCCCGGACATTTTGCTGGAATAGGAAGATGTGCCAAGACCCCAAACAGGTCATGTCAGGTCTGACCCGTGTAAGGACTCAGCAGGGCAGTCGTGCGTGCTGCCAGCTGTCCCTGAGTGAGCTGGGAGCGGAGAAGGCTTTGTTCAGCAGAGGAGAGGCTCCTTTGTGCAATCAGCCAGCCCTGCCTCGATGCTCGGGCCCCCAGGCCAGGGGTGTGCTCTGTGCTGCATTGTCACACACGGCACAGAGATGTTGTTATCAGTTTAACCCTGGCTCAGATACTGTGCTGGCCATAAAGAGCTGAGCCTTGGTCAGGGGGCTGTGAAGGGATTGGGGCTGACGTGGTGAGGGCAGAGCAGCAACGAGCAGAAATAATTTTTGAATGTCGTTTTGACCTTTCTGCCTCATAGCTGTGTCTGTGAGCTGTGACTGAATCCCTGCCAAACCCTCTTGTGGATGAAGGAATTGGGGGCTGTCAGACTCTGATCCCTTTTTTGTCTGTCAGTTCTTTCAAACCTTCCTGCTTTTCTTTTTCCCTACAAGTCAACAAAGAGTGGCAGACAGGGTCCTACCTGCTGCCAAATCCCAGAGGAGTCCCTTTGCCATGCCCTCACGCACCGGAGTGATGCCACCTCCACGCTGTAGCATCACCTCAGGGCTTGGTTCGGGCAGTTCTGCCCAAGGTTCCTGTGTCCTTTTCTTCTTGCCCGCTCTGGGAAGCGGGCCCTGAAGTGTGACCCACATTCCTGGTTCCTGGAAGCGCGGCCTCGTGCTTGGCACGGTGACAGCGCGTGGCCAGAGGAGCCCCTGTGGCCAAGCAGGTCACTGTGTGCCCAGAGCTCACCTCTCCTGCAATTACCAGCAATCAGTTCCCGTGTCACTCACAGCTCTAATCCCAGCCCCTCAGCGCTGCTCTTTGGGGTGGGGAAGCCTTTAAACAACGACTTCATAATTTTTCTGGCTCATTAGCAAAGATTGGGGTGTGCAGGGCAGGGGTCGGGGCTGGGGGCTCTGCTGGGGGCAGCTGTGCTGAGTCCCAGTGAGTCCCATCCCATCCCCAGTGATTCCCTCTGGCTCCCAGGCCCCTTCCTGTGGCTCTCGTGGGCTTTGGCGGAGGGACCTGGCGTTCCTGGGAGAATTTCGGGCGTTTTGCACCTCAAAAGTCTCCCTTTCATCCAAAGGGTTTGTGCTGCCGCCAGGAATGTCCAGGGTGCCCTGGGTGGGTGTTGGTGGCTTTGCAGTGCCCCAGCCCAGGTGCTGCTGCTGGGGACCCCCAGGGACCCCCCCAGTGCCCTCCCCAGGGGCTGTCCCTCCTTTCCCCTGCTGGCTCTGAGGAGCTGCTCTCCCCATCGTGCCCCGTGCTGCCGGAGTGGGGAGTGTTTGGTGGCTGTGGTGACACGAGGGATGCAGGGAGAGCAGAGCACAGTGCCCACAGCCCAGAGCTGCCCCCTCCTGCCTTTCAAAACCAGAGCAGAGATGTTGCTGCATCCCCCCCAAGCTACAAGTGACAGTTTCATTATTGCTGTCCTGTGTCAGGCCCAGGCTGTTGTTTGTGGCAGGGCTGATCCTCACAAGTCAGTGAATCCTTTCATCGTGCTCTTGGCTGGGCTGGAACCTTCACCTTCCTCATTTTTCACTTCTATTTCCCAGTTTCTTTGCTTTCCCCTCCTCTTTTACCCTTTCCATGCACCAAGATAACACACACCACTCACAGCTTTTTAGGCTGAGACCTTGCTGAATTTTGTTCATTCTTAAATTATTTAAAGCTTTATTTGTCTGTGCTGACTTCACACGAGGTTGCTCCAGAGAAGGTGAGTAATCATTTCTGACGTGTTGTTCCCCCCTGCGTAAGGGATGAGGAGCTGAGGGCTATGAAGTCAGCAAGGAGGAGCTGTGAGGGTTTGGCCATCCCGGAATTACACCCTGGATGAGGCCCTGGCCAGCTCTGGGGGGTAAATAGAAAACCTTTCTGCAGAATTTATTGGAGGAACCAAATAAAAGCGAAGGAACCTCCTCAGGGCTGGCCTTGCTTTGAGCTGCAGGAGAGAGAACGTGGGCAAATTAGAGTGTGAAAAGCAAGAAAAATGTTTTATTTCTTGCTGGGGAGCAGAAAAACAAAAAGAGGAGGTTTTGGTGAAGGAGAGCCCTGGGCTTGGCTCTGGTGGTGCTGGGGATGCCGTGCTGTGGAGTCAGAGGTGGGAGAGGGGCCTGAGGATCCTGGTGGATGGGAGCTGCTGGAGAGGCTGGAGGGCACCCAGCGCCTAGAATGTCCCAGGGGTGGAGTGGAGGGCACCCAGCGCCTGGAATGTCCCAGGGGTGGAAGGAGACGCTGTGTCTCTCCCACAGGGATCAGAGAGGATGGAGGATGCTGGTGAGGGAGGGTGGTAAAGGTCACAGGTGATCTGGAGGAGCAGCGGCCCATGGCCAGTCCCACCTGGGGCCCAGGAGTTGACTCTGCTCAGCTCTGGTGAAGAGAAGCTCAAGGTCCTGGCAGTCCTCTAAACACCCTTCCAGGGAAGGAGCAGGCTCTGGTGTGGGGCCCTTCTGGCTTAGTCACTGAGCAATGTCTGAAACTCTTCCCGGAATCCCAGCATATTCCGAGTTGGAAGGGACCCACCAGGACCAGCCAGTCCAGCTCCTCAGTGAATGGCTCCCACAGGGATTGAAGCACAGCCTGGATGGTTTTGGCTCTGACCAGCTGAGCTCAGGGTCCTGCAGCTCTGGGTGCACAACATGCACAAGGCTCCTGGTTACTAAATCTGGCAGATTTTACCCTTTCTGCTGATTTCTCCAGGCTTGTGCTGGGTTTTCCTGCTGAAATCTCTGCCCAGGCTGGGTGGAAGTGCCGGGAGGTGCCCTGTGCTGGACATCACTACCCACCTTCCCTGTCTCATGGATTGCTGTGCTTCCCAAGGGATGCTGTGGCTGCCAGGCTTGGGCTGTCCCTGTCCTTGGGCACCCCCGGCCCCTCTGTGCCAACTGCCCCGAGCTGGCCCTTCCTCTGGGCAGTCCCTGGGAGGAACCACCTCCCTCTGTGAGGAAGTGGTGGCAGCAGGTCTGGGGGAGGTGGAAGCGGAGCCTTCTGCTTTCCACCCACCCCGGGCTGTGTCACTCTGACGGCACCAGGAGCCCATGCGCGGCTCAGCGCCGTGGGCGAGGGCAGCTCAGGAGGTGCCGTTTCTGCTCCAGCGCTGCTGGATTTCCGACTTGACAGCTGCCCGCTCTGAGGGGAAATGCCACCCCCTGAGGCCAGGAAGGAGCTGGTGTGGGAGGAGGAGGAGGAAGAAGGCATCTTGGGGCACTTCTCAGAAAAGAAATGGCAAAGCCTCATCCTTCCGAGGCCGCCCACGGGGCTGCTGTGCCCGGTCTTGGCATCTTTGGTGCTGATAACGATCGAAGCCGAGCCCAGGCTCCCTGTGCCCGGCACCCGCTGCCTGCTCAGGGCTTTGCTGTGTTCTGCTCCCAAAGGGGGTTTTCCTTTGGCTCGGCAGAGGCTTTGCTGGGGCTTTGCCCTCCCGAAGGAGGGGTTTCTGTGGGTCACTGTCATGCTGGGTTCAGTCGAGTCGTTCTCTATGGGGTGCTGGGATAAGCCCAGCGTAGTCCTGCCTTTGCCCCAGCCCCACATGTCCCCCAGCTGGGGACAGGGTGTTCCCTGGGCTGCCTGTGCTGCTGGCAGATAAACCTGACTCGTTCTCTATCTTAAGGAAAAATAACTGGCGCTGGGTGGCTGCTTTGGTGGAGCACAGCCCGATGGATGAGCACTGAGGGCAGCAGCTCCTCAGTGTGGGGCTTCCACCGCCCTGCTGGGAGTCTCCTGGGCCTCTTGGGGAAAATTCCTTGGATTTAGGAACTAGAAAGGGAAGTTCTGTACAAGGTGCATCTCTAATGGTGATCTTGGCCCCTGCAGAGCCATGGACTGCTCTCCTCTCTGCTCCTCACAGCTCCCGGGGATCCCGCTGCCCGCAGCCGGGCTCTCAGAGGTGAGAGAATCCTGGAATGTTTTGGGTTGGAGGGGACCTCAAAGCCCATCCGGTGCCACCCCTGCCGTGGCAGGGACACCTCCCACTGTCCCAGGCTGCTCCCAGCCCCAATGTCCAGCCTGGCCTTGGACACTGCCAGGGATCCAGGGGCAGCCACAGCTGCTCTGGGCACCCTGTGCCAGGGCCTGCCCTCCCTCACAGGGAGGATTTTTTTCTCAATATCTCATCTAAATCTGCCTTCCTTCAGCTTCCCCCTTGTCCTGTCACGCCATTCCCTGTCCCAAGTCCCTCTCCAGCTCTCCCAGAGCCCCTGGAGCCACTGGAAGGGGCTTGAAGATAAATCCTCCTCCCAGCTGGAGCAGGATGGGTTTTTCAAGGACCCTGTGGGTCCAGCAGCTTCTTGATGGGGTCAGCAAAGCTCCCAGCAGCTCTGACCAGCTCCTGCTGGGCCAGTTCTTCCCTGAGTGCCTCCCAGGAGCTGGGGCTTTCCCTGGAGGATGCCACACTCTGGGGCAATATCGATTAATTTGATCAGTCTGCTGGAGTCCTCCCGTGGCTTTGTGCCATCGCGCTGTCATGTGGAAGCGGCTCACAGGAAAACTGGAGCTCCACAGAATTCCTGCATGGTCGTGGCTGCTCCTCTCTGACAAATACCCCAGGATCTTGGTGGATGGCAGCAGAGCAGAGGCAAATTAAGAATTGCATCTGTAATTACCAGCGAGTGCATCGGAGCCACTTGGAACCTCTCCAGGAGGATCTTTCTCCACTGGAAAATGTTGATTCATTGAAAGTAAAAAGTCGTGTGGCAGCAGGGGGCTTTCCCTGCTGATTCAGCTGCAAGCCTGGCAGAAAGCCACGGCAAGTGTCCCACTGAGCAAATGCTTGTCCCTGCTGGGGGACCAGTGTGGCTTTGCAACCTCTGCCTCGGTTTTGCTTGTCTTGCCATTGGCCTTTCCCCCCAGGCCACGGCAGATCTCTCCAGCAGTTTAAATTCACCTTCCTTAGCACCTGGATGGGGTGTAAAGGTGTTTATGTGGCATTTCTGGGTGTTTGATGGATCTGTAGCCTCTGCAGCTGAAAGAACCTTTGAGGGAGAGGCAGAGAGCCCTGTGGGTTTGTGATGAATGTCCCCTGCCAACGAACACCCCTGCACTGGTGTTTGTGTCCTGTGCTGCTTTTAGGGTGAGTGAAACCCAGCTGGATTTATATTTCTCCTCTCTGATCTTTAGCCCCTCGTTTCTGCAGAGAGGAATGCTCTGTTTCTCTTGGCTTTGCCTTTGGGCTGAGACTGGCAGAGCCCCGGTGCCTCCTGAGCTGTGCCCTGGGTGTCTGCACTGCCTCCTCTGCTGCTGAAATGATCCGTGGCAGAGCAGGACCAGGAGCTGCCAGCGTGGACCTTTCCCGGATATTTGTGGGGCTGTTTGCTTGCAATTTCCCCGTAATTTTCCCCAGGGGCTGTGGCGGTGCCCGGGTCCCTGGGGAGGAGGAGGAGGAGGTGGAAGGGGAGAGGAGCTGCTGCTCCCTCCTCGGGCTGCGGATGCCGCGAGCTCTGCCTCTCCCCCGGGATGCGGCGCTGGGCTGAAGGAGGCTCCTGGCAGCTTTCACACATCGGAGCGTTTCCTCCAGCACCAGCTGCGAGCTGGCCCCGAGTGCCAAGGAGAGCCACGGCCTCGGAAACACCTTGGCTGTTGTCACCGGCCGGGACCCTGCAGCCAGAGGCAGCTCTTTGGGGCAGGGGCACTCTCCGACCCTTGGCATGGCAGTGCCCCTCTCTCAGGGTAATGGTTTGGTGGGGTTTTGATAGATTTAATGAGAATGTGAGGGTGCTGAGAGATGGACTGAGCGCTGGGCAGGCCTGGCAGCGATGCTGGTGCTGCTGCCTTGGGGCATCTCCCACTGTGAGGAGCTGGGTGTGATGCAGCCAGAGGGGGGTGGGTTCCTGCCTGGCAGGGAGCTGGATTTGGCAGGATTTGAGTGAGTTTGGAGCTGGGATAACATCTGGGGTTTGAGGTGGGGTTAGGGTAGGGGTCACATGGGTGGGTTCTGTGCTGGGGCAGGAGGAAGGGGGGGGTCTCACCCTGGCCAGGTGCACCCCTTTGGCCTCTGCCCGCACCTGGCTCTTGGACATCGGGCATCTTGGACACTCACCTGGCACCTGGGCAGAGGCCTCCAGCCGGGTGTGTTGGGCTGAGAAGGGGAAGGTGCTCAGGTGCCCTGTGGTGCCACTGGGATAAACCGCTGTGTTCGGGGTTAGACCCGGCTCCAGGGAGGGTGTGGGGCTTGTTCTTCCGCCCTGATCTGATACCTGCAGTCACCACCTCCCCGTGACCCCTTCCCGGTGTTCATCCCTCTCTGACCTTCCTGAGCGGGGCTGGGGGTGCCCGCGGCTCTGTGAGTGCCCACTGCTCTGTGAGTGCCCACTGCTCTGTGAGTGCCCATTGCTCTGTGAGTGCCCACTGCTCTGTGAGTGCCCATTGCTCTGTGAGTGCCCGCGGCTCTGAGTGCCCACTGTTCTGTGAGTGCCCATTGCTCTGTGAGTGCCCATTGCTCTGTGAGTGCCCACTGCTCTGTGAGTGCCCATTGCTCTGTGAGTGCCCGCGGCTCTGAGTGCCCACTGTTCTGTGAGTGCCCGCGGCTCTGTGAGTGCCCACTGCTCTGTGAGTGCCCACTGCTCTGTGAGTGCCCATTGCTCTGTGAGTGCCCGCGGCTCTGTGAGTGCCCACTGCTCTGTGAGTGCCCATTGCTCTGTGAGTGCCCATTGCTCTGTGAGTGCCCGCGGCTCTGAGTGCCCACTGCTCTGTGAGTGCCCGCGGCTCTGTGAGTGCCCACTGCTCTGTGAGTGCCCACTGCTCTGTGAGTGCCCATTGCTCTGTGAGTGCCCGCTGCTCTGTGAGTGCCCGCTGCTCTGTGAGTGCCCATTGCTCTGTGAGTGCCCACTGCTCTGTGAGTGCCCGCTGCTCTGTGAGTGCCCATTGCTCTGTGAGTGCCCACTGCTCTGTGAGTGCCCGCGGCTCTGAGTGCCCACTGCTCTGTGAGTGCCCGCGGCTCTGTGAGTGCCCGCAGCTCTGTGAGTGCCCGCGGCTCTGTGAGTGCCCGCTGCTCTGTGAGTGCCCGCGGCTCTGTGAGTGCCCACTGCTCTGTGAGTGCCCGCGGCTCTGTGAGTGCCCACGGCTCTGTGAGTGCCCACTGCTCTGTGAGTGCCCGCAGCTCTGTGAGTGCCCACTGCTCTGTGAGTGACAACTGCTCTGTGAGTGCCCGCTGCTCTGTGAGTGCCCGCGGCTCTGTGAGTGCCCGCGGCTCTGTGAGTGCCCACTGCTCTGTGAGTGCCCGCGGCTCTGTGAGTGCCCACGGCTCTGTGAGTGCCCACTGCTCTGTGAGTGCCCGCAGCTCTGTGAGTGCCCACTGCTCTGTGAGTGCCCACTGCTCTGTGAGTGACAACTGCTCTGTGAGTGACCGCGGCTCTGTCCCCACAGCCGGGCTGTGCCTGAACTGCTGGAGCCTGCAGGAGCTGGTGAGCCGGGACGCCGGTAACTACCTCATCCTGGTGGAGAAGATCCTGAGCAAGACCAAAGAGGTCAGTGGGGGCTGTTGGGGGCAGCTGCAGCCCCTGAGGCATCGGCAGCTCCGGGGCTTGCTCAGGATGGGCTTTGGCAACGCTGGGTGGGGGATTTTGGGTCATAAGATATTGCTGGGCCCAGTGCTTGGGGTCGGGTGGGGCTGGGTCAGCAGCTCCAGAGCTCTGGTGGGCGCAGGTCCCGTGATGAAAAGCCCGTATCCATTGTTTGGGCAGCCCTGCAGATCCCCAGGGATGGGTTTTGATCCCCCAAAGCGCTGCTCGGCCCTGTGCAGGGGCTGTGCAGATCCTTCAGCCTTCCTCAGCCCTCTCCTGGCTCCACAGCCGAGCAAATGGAAAATTTCCTGTTGTTTTTGGTGGAAACATCGCTGGGGCTCTGCCGGGGCTGGGACACTGGCGACCACAGGCAGGATCTGCACTGCACAGCAGCCTGGCAGGTGGCAGTGGGGTCACAGCAAGGGGACAAAGCAGAGCAGGGCCAATCAGATGGACCTGCCATGGTCCCATCATGTGCCGGGGGAGCTCGAGGCATCACTGGTCAAGCAGGGTCATCCTGGGCTGCAGCCAGGAGGGCCTTGGAGGAATCCCTTGCTGTGGCAGGAAATGGGGGTGTGTTTCCCAAATCCCCAGTGCTGGGATTCATGCGAGAGGGCAAATTCTGGCTTCCATTTCTTGGGAAAGAGGCTGTGGAGCTGAGAGCAGTCGAGGTTATTCATGTTTATATTCTTTTACTGGCTGGAACTGCTCTGGGTGCAGAGAGGGGTTTGGTACAGGAGGGTTTAGTAAAGTGAGGCTTTATTGCACTTTGGGCTGAGCTCAAAGGGGAGATCATCTGCAAGTGTCTCCTTGAGCCCTCAGAGAGAGCGTTCTGCTGGCTGTTCCCTGGAATAAAGGCTGGGATTCCATCCCCTGGATTCCACCGTGCTGCCCAGCTTCCCCAGCTGCCTGCAGCTCTGAGCCACTTCCATGGAATTTCAAGGATCAGGAGCATCAAAGGGTTGGGTGCTTGGCCAGAGCCGGGAGAAGACAGAGCAGGAGGTTGTGCTGCTCTGCCTGTCCCATGCTGGGGGTCAGGGGGGCTTTGGGGGCGGTTTTCCCGTGGAGGTGAGGGAATCTCTCGGCCGTGTTGATGGGATGAGGGGGGCTGGGGGCTGGAGTCTCCCGGCACCTCCGGGGATATTTTGGGCGGTGCTCCTGGCCGGCAGCTCACCCCTGTGCCCTCGGGCTGTTCCCGCAGGTGCAGGAGAGGTGCGACTACGACCTGGTGACGCCCCTGGCCCTGCTTTTCTACTGCGCCGTGCTCTATGTAAGTGCTGAGGCTGCTGCACCGATCCCAGCCCGGGGCAGAACCAGAATCGGGGGGGCTTTGGCTGGAACATCCCAGTCTGCTTTCATCACTTCATCCCAGAAAGAAAGATTCTGTAGGAACCCATAGGGATCAGGATCATTGCACAAGTTGAGAGACAAAGAAAATGAACTTCAGGGGTTTGAAGCTATTTTTTTAAGTCTGGGCTAATCAGAAAGGGAGACGGACAATGAAGGGGAATTTTTTTCATTGCCCTTTATAGTTGGGCAAAATACATGGGCAACGTGAATGGAAAGGAGCAGAGCCTTCCCAGGAAATACTTTTATTATTATTATTATTACCAGCACAATGCGTTGTTATCCTGAGGAAATCATTGCTGCCAGATCCTGCACAAGCGCAGGCTGTGTGCAACTCATCCGGACGGCTTGTGAGGCTGAAAAAGGAATTTCTGCTTGGGCTTGGGCACGTGAGCCGAGGTTGGGAAGGAGCTCCTTGGAGCTGTGCCCAGCGGGGATCCTGTGGCCCTTCCGTGGGAGGAGATGGGGTGGCACAGGGGGACCTCTGCTTTGCTCCTCCTGCTGCCACTTCCAGCCTAAGCCCTGCAGTTCTCACACAGCACTCGGGGTCTTTGCTCCTCTCTGACCTCCTGTCCCTGTCCCTGCAGGCTCCTCACCTCCCACCCGGCTCTGAGCTGCTCCTGAAAGCTGCCAGGGTCTACCACAGCTTCCTGACCTGGCCCGTGCCCTACTGTGACACCTTCCGGGAGCTGCTCACCTTCATCAGCAACGAGCTGAAGGCACCAGGTGAGCGGCCCTGCCCTGCCCCGGGGTCTGCAGGCACCCAAACCCGGCCCTGCCCTGGGGTCTGCAGGCACCCAAACCCGGCCCTGCCCCGGGGTCTGCAGGCACCCAAACCCGGCCCTGCCCCGGGGTCTGCAGGCACCCAAACCCGGCCCTGCCCCGGGGTCTGCAGGCACCCAAACCCGGCCCTGCCCCGGGGTCTGCAGGCACCCAAACCCGGCCCTGCCCCGGGGTCTGCAGGCACCCAAACCCGGCCCTGCCCCGGGGTCTGCAGGCACCCAAACCCGGCCCTGCCCCGGGGTCTGCAGGCACCCAAACCCGGCCCTGCCCCGGGGTCTGCAGGCACCCAAACCCAGCCGTGCCCCAGGGTTTGTCCCCCTGCTGCTCCAGTCTTGTTCTCCCCTTGCTTCCTGAATCCTGGGAGTGCAGTGTCCATCCCAAACCTCAGCTTTTCCAGGGGGTCAGGAGCCTGCCCTCCATCCTCCCTCAGGATGGTGTTCCCGGGTGCTCCAGCACAGGGTGAGACCGGATTCCTCTGCAGGAGCAGGGCAGGATGGTGTTTGGTGGGTGCCCTGAGTGCACGGAGCATCCCGGGCCCTCCCAGCCTGATCGGAGGCAATTAGCCAGCCGGGTCAAGATTTCCTGGCTGGCTTTCAGCCTGGAGGGTCTTTTCCCCAGCAGAGCACGTGCTGGCTGCTCCCCCAGCCTGGCCTTTGTCTGAGGTGCTCAGTGGTGCAGTGGGGGGACAACAGTGGGGCCATTCATGGGCATCAGGGTGGCTGGAGCCTCCGAGCCTGCTCTTCCATGGAGATTTCCACGGGGCTGAGGGACTCCCTGGGTTGTTCTTTCCAGCCCAGATGCTCCTTGTGACCCAGCTCTGGGCACATCCAGGGGCAGCACCAGTGCTCCTCTTAATTAAGGACTCCTTGCAGATGTCCTGTGGTTCCCAATGGAACAGCTCTTCCAATTATTTCTCAAAGCCCTTTTTCGTAATCTCCCTGCCTTTTGGGGGCTTTTGAAGAGCTGTTATCACACAGAGCACATTGCAGCCCGTGTTTAATCCTGGGCAGGGCTTGGGAGGCCTGGGAGGGGGATATGGCTGAGGCTGGGGGTGTTCCCCACCTCCTCAAACTGGGAAGCTGCTTTGGGGAGCCCTGGAGGATGTGAAATGCAGGGTCTCTGTCAGAGCAGCGATCCCTGGGAGATGGGAGCTTGGAGATGGGATGGAAGGTGCTTTCAAAGGAACAAAAAGATGGGAACACCCCCACCTGTGCAGTGGGAGCTCTGGGCTGGCTGCTTCACCCCCAGCACAAATGGCCACGGCCACCACACAGCGTCTGGCTGGGCTCCTGCTGTGTCCAGCTCAGAGCTGCAGGGCCACGGGGACTTGGGGACACTTGTGGGGCTCCCCAGCTCCCTCCTGGTCATTTGTTGCTGTGCCCCTGCTCAGGGCTGTGCTTCACACGCTCTGGAGAGCTCCGGTGCTGGCTGGGGGTTGCTGCACCCCGTTCTTGTGCCATGCCCCGTGCCCCAGGCTGTGTGAGGGGGGGCTTTGGTCCCAAAGCTTTTCCCCTCCCACAGCAGAGTGGATTTCCTCCTCCTGCCAAAGGCACCGTGTGGGAGGCGTTGGCTGCGGGGTTTGGGAATCCCTCTCCAGAACCAGTGAGGCTGTGTCCCTGCTGCTCAGCTGTTCTAGGCTTGCTGCACGGCCCCCTGCCCTGCTAGGGGCTGAGGCCAAAGCTTTTTATTGGGATGAGGGTAAAGGTTGAGGGAGAATGAGCCGCTGTCAATATTTGCCTGGAGTGCCAAGGCTTTGATCTGCACGCAGGGGCTGTGCCTCTGCAGGAGGGGTCACTGCTGCCCTGACTCTGTGGGTCGGGGTGGGCCCCCATGGGTGCTGGGCCCCCTGAGGGTGCCGAGCTGGGTGGGATGTGGCTGCCTGCATGGATAAGGGGGCTGGATCCTGCTGATGCCGTAAGGTTTTCCCAAGTTGTGGCCCTGCCCTGCTGGTTGGGGTGACAGGGCTCTGCTGTTGCCACCCAGCCCAGATCCATCTGATGTCAGCTGGTGTCCTGGGGACAGTCCCAGCGAGGCATCCAGGGCATGGCTGCCCACAGCAGCCTCCCTCCTGCTGGATCAGCCTGGGCCCCAGCCCTGCGGGAGGGGAGGTGGCAGTGCCCTGCCGGCCCTGTGTGACATCCAGGCTGTGTGGGGCTAAAGCAAGTGGGAGAAGCTGGTAAATGTCATCCATGGAATTCCCGTCCCACTCAAGCAGTGGGGCAGGAGGAACTGGGGCTGGAGCAGCTCTCCTGTCCCATCCTGTGCGTGATTTCCCATCACTCTGGGATTTTACCCTTTCCCTCCCGAGCTCCCCCGCTCCTGGACTGGCCCCCTCACTGGGTGGCTGTGCCTTGTCCCCACTCTTGGAGGACTCTTGGTGCTGCCATTCCCACTGCAGGCAAGGGCTCTGCCAGCTCAGGACTGCCCTGGGGGCAGAGCCAGCTCAGTGCTGCTGAGCTGAGCAGCCCTCGGGGACTCTGAGCCTCACTCCTCTGCTCTCTCCCCAGGGATCACTTTCCAGAGGCTGGTGAGGACGGAGCAGGGGCTGCCTGTGAAGAACTACCAGAGCTCCACGGTGTAAGTGTGGCCACGGGCATTGCTGGGGGCTCCCTGTGGCATCCCCACGGGCTGGCACTGCTGCAGCATGTCCCAGGGGCTAGGGAGGAGGGCTGGAAAGCCGGGCTGAGCTGTGGGAAGGGTGAGGAGAGCGGCTGGGGCATTTCCAGAGGCTTGGGATGGGGTCTGTGGGCTCCCTGTGCCGGTGACCCTGCAGGGCTGAGATGTGGGGAAGGCAAGGTCTCCTCCCCAGGGAGCTGCTGATCTCAGCACATGTTGGAGAACAGCTGGGAGATGCCGTGATCCATGAATTTGGGAGCCACCACCCCGACAGGAGCCAGGAGCGAGTCCATCCCAGCCCCAGAGCAGCGAGGAGGGAAAGTCTTGCAGCTCTGAGCAGTCAGACTTTGCACCTCACTCGAGGGCTGAACCTTTCCCTGCCATCCTCATTTGTAAATAGGGAAATGAGGCTGGGAAACAGACCTGTGCCATCCTTAAAGCTCCTCCTCTGAGCTGCACCCTCAGGAGGGAGATGTTGCGGTGTCACTCGTGTCCAGTGAGGCCAAGTGGCTGCTGGGCTGGAGCCCTGCCTGGGCTCGGTGTCCTGGCCTGACTGGTGTCCCTGTCCCCAGGACGGTGCTGCTGCTGAACCGCTCGGAGGTGCAGAGCGAGTTCCTGTCCATCGCCGAGAAGCTGAGCTCCAGCGAGCCCCCCCAGCACTCCACGCTGGTGCTGCTCCTCGAGCACCTCTACCAGGCCAACTTCGGCACCCGCTGCGACCTGGACAGGCTGCACCCCCTCCTCAAGGTGGGCTGGGGCAGTGCCCACCCTGGGGTGCCACAGGAGCAGTTCAGGGCACTTGGTTGCTGGATTTTGTACCCAAAACAGGGCTGGCTTGGCAAAGGAAAAGAGTTTTGATAATGCTTCTGGGAGGAAAAATAAACATCTTTCCCTTCTCAGGTTAAATCTGAGATCTGAGGTGTTTGGTGAAGCGTGTGCAGGGGGCTCACTCCCCTTTCACCCCGTCACTCCTTTCCCATCCTGAAGAGGAGAGAGGAAGGGCCCCCAGACTTGAAAATCAGCAAAAGTGTTTGTTTGACCAGAGAAACACTTGGGGCAGAGGCAAAAACTAATGAAGGAACCCCCTGGGGTGTTTTCAACAACATTTTGATTTTCTTTGGAAAAGTCTGGGGGGGCTTAAGGGGATGGGGATAGTGGAGGGGAGAGAGTCACCCCGTTAGTGATGCTGCCCGTGTGCTGCCTCAGTGGAGGGACCTCCTGAATGTCTCCCCCTGGCTCTGCTCCGCAGTCCAAGCCCCTGGAGGAGCTCCTGGAGCTCTACGCCAGCGCTGCCGATGCGCAGGAGGCGGCGGCCGCCAGCAGTGACCCCGCGCTGGCCCGGGAGCGGCTCCAGGCTGTGCTGCGCGACATCGCCGGGGCCGCCTCCTTTCCTGCCATCACAGGTGAGGATCCCCCCATCCTTCCCTTCCCCAGGGTTTGCTGCCAGCTCAGCCCCGCAGCAGCAGCAGCAGTGGAGAGTGGTTTTGCAGTCTCAGCCAAGGGCAACAGCTGCAATAAAAAAGCACCGCCCCAGGTCCTGGTCAGTAACCACACCGTGAGCCACAAAGGGTTTCAGTAAAACAGCAACAAAGCGAATTGTCCAGCCTTTGAACAACTTAGGGTGAGATGAGAGCGTTAGATCAGATGGTAGCTGTGGCATCTGGTGGCTCCTAAAGGTGTGAAGTGTCCCCTCCGCCCAACCGCACGTGTTTGGGGCTAAGGACAGCCCCATCGGAGCTCAGCATGGCCTGGGCTGCCCAAAACACGCAGGGGGTGGGTGGCACCTCCCAGGCCAGGAGAGCTGGCAGGGGTGGCACAGGGGGACTGCAAACCAACTCCTGTCCCTCCTCTCTCCCCAGGCGAGGCCCAGCCCCGCAAGCTCCACCCCATCCCCATCCCCCCCGCTCGCTGCTACACCTACAGCTGGGACCAGGACAACTTCGGTGAGTCGGGGGCCTCTGCTGAGCTCTCGGCTGGGCCCAGCAGTTTTGGAGAAGTAGAAGGTTCCCCTTGTGCTGAGCTGGTGTCTCCCTCTTCCCCATTCCTGGAAGAACCTTGTCTGCTCCTGGGTGGGCTCTGTGTTCGTTCCCTGCTGGCCCCAGCAAGCAGGAGCAGAGCTCTGGCTCAGGCTTTGCAGTGAATTTCAGCCCTAAAAGGGAGCCAGGGTGGCTCAGTTTGGGGTTTGATCATCAGCCACAGGCTTGGCTTTGCTCCTGCCCTCTGGTTAAACCTGGATCAGATGTGCGGGTGTGGTGAAAGCTGGGGGGGAAGGAAGCAAAAGCCCAGCTGGAGTTTGCCTTTGGAGAACCCAACCAGAACCTCGGGGAGAGAAACACACCTTGCTTTGCATTGCACCTGAGCCTTTTGTGGAAACCTAAAAACATTGGGGAGGAGGTTTCCAGCTCCTTGTTTGACACCAGGAGGGAGGAGAGCTTTGGCCACAAGGAGTGGCGGTGGGGTCTGGGGTCACCACGTTTGCAGTGGCTCTGCTGGAGACACCTTCTCCCTCTGGTTGCTTTCAGACATCCTCAACGATGTCCTCAGCAAGGAGTGCAGCACTGCTGAGCCCCTGGCCTCGGAGAATGAGGAGGAGGATGAGGAGGAGGATGTGGAGGATGTGGAGACCGACGGCGGCTCCCCCGAGCAGGACTCGCTGCTGGCCCCGCTCTGTGCCATCTCCAGTGACTCTGTGTACTCGGTGCTGTCCGAGGAGGGCTCCAGGCCCTCGCGGGTGTCGCTCTTCACCTCATCCAAGGACTCCATCTCGGAGCTGACCGTGGTCTCCAGGAAGTCCCTGAAGTCGTTCGTGTCCAGCCTGAAGGACTGCATGGACAGCGGCTATGCCGAGGACAGCGATGAGAGCTCCCTGGACACGGCGGGCAGGACGGAGCCGAAGGCGGACAAGGCCCCCAGGTGCCGGCAGTCGCTGACCAACAGGCTCTACAAACTGTTCAAGAGCAAGAGCCAGCTGGTGCTGCGGCGGGAGCTGCGGCACTGCCCGGGGCCGTGCTCGCTGTCGCTGCCGCTGCGGCGCGCCGAGAGCCTGTGCGCGTCCCCGGCGCAGCCGCGCGTCCCCGCGCGCTCCCGCCGCGCGCTCTCGCTGCCGCAGCACGGCCCGGGCCAGTGCGGGCCCGCCCCGCTCGCCCCCCGGCCCCTCGGGCTGCCCCGCCGCCCCTTCCTCAGCTACGACGAGGAGGCCAAGGTGGCCACGCTCCGCGTCGTGGTGTTCGGCTCCGACCGCATCTCGGGCAAGGTGGCCCGCGCCTACAGCGACCTCAGGTGAGCCGGGGCGGGCTGGCCGCGGGTGCCTCGCCCCGCCGGGATGCTCTGCTCAGCCTCTGCACCTCCGCAGGCTCAAGGAGAGCTCCTGCCCCTCCCTGACACGGTACTTCAGGCTGCAGTTTTTCTACGTCCCCGTGAAGAGGAGCTGCGTGGCTCCATCGACCCCACAGATGCATCATCACCCCTCGCCGTCCCTGGGGGACCCCTCGCCCCGGGCACAGGTGGGTGTCTCCTCCCTGCGGTGTCACCAGGGCTTAGATTGGCCCGGGGGTGCTGTGTGAGGTGGGGCAGGCTGAGGTGGACCCCGAGGTGACCCCAGTGTCTGGTTTCAGGACCCTTCCCTGGCTGGGATGGAGAGCAGCACCAACGACATCTCCCACTACATCGGCCTGCTGGACCCCTGGTACGAGCGCAACGTCCTGGGGCTGATGAACCTGCCCATGGACGTCCTGTGCCAGGTGCGTGTGTGCCAGGGGCAGGGCGGGGTGTGCCCCATCCCCAGGGAACCGGGGAGCTCTTTGGAGAACCTTCTGCCATGCTACATGGACACAGGATGGCGATGGGGCTCCTGGTGGTCAGCAGGAGGTTTCCATCCCCAGTGGGGTGGGGTGGGCAGTTGTGGCTGGAGGTGCCACCTGCCCCGTCACGTTTCTGACCCGTTCTGCCACCACAGTGTGCCAAGCCCGAGGCTGAGCCCCAGGAGGACTCCCAGGAGCAGCTGCCCATCCTGGCAGACATGATCCTGTACTACTGCCGCTTCGCCACGCGCCCCGTGCTGCTGCAGCTCTACCAGACTGAGGTGGGCACAGGGCTCAGCCCCAGCCTGGCGAGGGACAAGGGGGATGACTCTGCCTGTGCCACCTGTTAGGAGCTGCCTGTGAAGCCCGGGGGGTGTGGCACAGCCACCACGTGCTGCTGAGGCAGAGCTCGGTCCCCTCTCGTCCCCTGGCTGTCCGTGGTGCCCTGGCTGATGCTCCTGGCTCAGGGACTGAGGGCATCCAGGTGCTGCCCAGACCGTGAAGTGCCACGAGCCGTTTTCCAGCCCAGTAGCCTTCCCCGTGGCACAAGGCAGTGCCTGTCAGTGCTGCCAGGTTGTTCATGTTGCTGGGATCGCTCCAGAGCTCTGCTTCCCAAACTGAGCCCCTCCATGGGGCGAGATTTCCACACCCCGCTGTGAGCCTGGAGCAGATGTGGTGGGGAAGGTTGAGTTTGGGGCTGCAACCCCTCCTTTGGGGCTGTGGCTCAGGACAGCTGCAGCAGGGCTTGGTGAGCAGAGCTGCTGCTCTTCCAGGGATTTGTGCTCCCAAAGCAATTCCCAGACCCTGCTGTTGGCTTACTGTGGGTTTTTTTCCGGTGGGCTGTGGAGTTGTAAGTGAACATGAGGGGTTTGGGTTGTTTTGGGGGCCTGTTCAAACAATCTGGCAGGTGCCACCCCAAGCAGCTGCTGAAAGGTGCTTTGAAAACATGGAAGGATTTTCCCAAACTGACCCATGTCCTGTGGGAGGGAGTGAGAGGGATGAAGGCTGCCTGGCATGGCTGGGCCCCTCACCCCCAAATGTCCCCTCTTGTCCCCCTGGCAGCTCACCTTCATTGGGGGAGAGAAGAGGACCGAGGTCTTCATCCACTCCCTGGAGCTGGGGCACTCAGCAGCCACCAGGGCCATCAAGGCCTCAGGTCTGTAGCTGCTTCTGCACCCCCTGACCTGCTGAGGGTCTGAAACCGCAGCTGGGAGGGAAGGGAAGGGAAGGGAAGGGAAGGGAAGGGAAGGAGGGGCTGGCAGAGCCTGGACTGCAGGAGGGGTCTGGGCCAGGCTGAGCGAGGATCCAGGCAGCTCCTCACTGGTTTGGGAGCGAAACATCCCAGTTCTGTATTCCCTTCGGAGCAAAGCCATGGCAATGCCTGATTGATTGCGCTGCTCTTAACTCTAGAATGGATTTACAATAAAACACCTTCAAGCCTGTTTCCTTCCTCTCATCAGCACCTGCCAAATGCAGCTCTTTATCCTTCCTTTTTGCTGCTTTCTCTTTGTGCTTTGTCCAAAAGTGTCATTTATAAAACCCCTCATTCCATTTCCTCAGTCTGCTGGGCAAAGCCAGGTTTGTGTGTGTTCTTGGAGCCCTCTGCGTGCAGCTTATGTACTTTTACGTTACGAATTTATAACATTAGTGATATTCAGAGAGCAGAAGCAGTGGCAGGAACATCTGGCTGCAGTTCCTCGCGGGTACCCGGGGCAGGATGCTCTGAAGTGCGGCTCACACAGACACCTCATGGCCAACCCCCACTACTGCACCCGAGCACGTTCTTCAGCTTTGGTGTGAGCTCGCCTTATCCTTCTAAACAGAGCCCACAAAACACCCCCGTGTGAAGTGTCCCCACCCCACTCCCCCAAAATCAGGCTCGGGCAAAGAGCTCTTCCCTCCAGCTCATGAAGCTGCCAGTGCTGACTCCAATGTTTTCCCCTTGGCTCCTCTGGCACCATTTCACAATAAAAAATTATCTGGGGGGGAAGAAACCAGTTAGGAAGTGTCAGGCCCGGTGTTCCAGGGCTAATTTAACGTGGGCAGAAGTCTGCCTGAACAAACAGGAGCAGGGAGAGCACTGTGGCGTCGTGGTTGCTCTGTGTTTTCCTGGAGCTCTGACCCCTCTGCACCGGCTCAGCCAGAGCCACTCTCAGTTCTGCAGACTGGTTTTGTGTTGTAATTCCACTCTGGATTCTTTGCTTTCTGCAGCTTTTAAGCCACCTTTTATCTTTTTTTTTTTTCCTTTTTTCCCCGCAGCTGTGCTCAGCAAACCCCTTCCCCCCTTTCTGCAGGTCCTGGGTGCGCTGCTATACCAGCAGCCAGGGAAGGCTGGGGATAAAAAGGCCCTGTGTGACATTTGCTCCTTGTTCCCTGCAGGTCCAGGCAGCAAAAGGCTGGGAATAGATGGAGACAGGGAAGCAATCCCACTGACACTACAGATTGCGTACAGCAAGGTGTGTGCTGGCACTGCTGGGGCGCCTCCAGTGCTGGGGACAGCTCTGGGACACTCATGGCAAGGAGGACACTGATGGGCTGAGCGTGTCCAGGGAAGGAGAAGGGGCTGGAGCACCAGGAGCAGCCCAGGGAACAGGGACAGGAGGAGAGGGAACGGCCTCGAGCTGCACCACAGGAAGTTTAGGTTGGATATTAGAGAATATTCACCAAAAGTGTTTTCCAGCCCTGGCACCGCTGTCCAGGGCAGTGGTGGAGTCACCATTCCTGGGGGTGCTTAAAAGATGTAGATGCGGTGTTTAAGGACTTGGCAGGGTTAGATTTAGGGTTAGACTTGACCTTAAAGGTCTTTCCCAAGCTTGAATGGTTCTGTGCTTCTCTCCCCTGGGCTCTGGCTGCTCCCTGCAGACGGCTGCCAGCGGCAGGAGCCACTGGAATGACGTGGAGAAGGTCTGCACGTCCGTCAACCTCAGCAAGGCCTGCAGGAAGCACGAGGAGCTCGGTGGGTACCGGGGTCCTGGGGGCTGTGCCCGGGGAAGGGGGGAGGCACTGGTGGAGCATGGGAACAGTGTGGAATTCTGGCTGGAGCAAGTGAGGGAGGTGTGAGTGCAGGAGGCACGTGGGAGGTGCCTGATGTCCCCTGGGCTGTACTGCAGTCCTTGGCTGTTCTTAGGACCACATCAGGGACAAAGGACGTGTCGTGTCCCACTGTCCTAAAGCTTCCAGCTGGAAAAACATCCACTAGGGATGGGTCTGGGATGGCCCAAACACCGGGATGGTCACTGGAGAGGGATGCTTTCCAGAGCAACCCTTATTTAGCAAGGAGGAGCAACAGGTGAAGCTGTTGCTAAATGAAGCAGGACCAAGGGCCAGGTGCCTGTCCTGCAGCCGAGCAGGATGGCAGCAGCCCCTTCCTGAGCTGCTGCTCCAGCTTGGTTCCCTTCCTGCAGCTCAGACACAGCTTCCAGCCACCTGCCTTGGCCTCAGGAGCCTTTTTCCTAACCAGGTTTCCAATTAATCAAGCTTTGAGCCTCTGAAAAGCTCCAAGGCTCTTGGTCCCTGTGTGTATTTGGTTCGTTCTCGTGTAAGAGCTGCTGCTTTGGCCACCAGGCACATCCGGTTCTGAGGAGACTGAGGGGGTTTGGTTCCTTTTTCCTCGTGTGCCTGGCAGGTGTTTGTTAGCAGGGTGATCAGGGGAATGGTGGTGTACCCAGCAGGAGGCGTCCCTGCATGCTCCATGGAGCTCCCTCCTGTCCCTGCCCATCCATGGAGCCGGTCCTGGGAGAAAAGCATCAGGAATTGGTTTCTCACTCCCTCTAAATGTTGAGTTGGGTGTTCCTGCTCCGGTTCAGGGTTTGCATCAGCTCCTCTCTGGGGAGAAACCTCTCCATGAATGTCCTTCCTTCCAAGAGGAATCTGATCCCCGGGCTTGGCTCCGTTGGTTCTCCCGTTTGACCACAGGATGTCACTGCAATTCCAGGCGTGAGGAGGCGTCTCCAGGTGGGCTCAGGAGAGGCCACGCTGGGACAGCCAGGCTTTCCTCACGATGATGGGCAATGGTTTTCCCCTGTTTGCAGCCCAATGTGGTTAAATCTCCTCTCCTGCCGTGTTTGGAAAGCAGCTGGAATCCCAGAGGACGTTTCTCTGTGTCCCCAGTGCTTTCCATGCATTGAGCACGAGGGGAGGGAATTTGGACTGCACTGCATCCCCCCAGCAGTGGGATCCTGCTGGAGCCCCAGTTCTGGGATGCTCTGAGAGGCGCAGGGACCCCTTGGGTTCCCTGCAGAGCCCCAGCTCATGGCAGTTTCCTTCTGCTGCAGCCTCGAAGACAGAATGTCTCAACCTAACCATGACCGAGGTGGTCAAGAGGCAGAACTCCAAATCCAAGAAAAGTTTCAATCAGGTAACTCCAGTCCTGGAGCTTTTATATTTGGGGGGACAAGGTTGGCCTGGCCCAGCTGGGAGGGGAGCAGGGCTGGACAGAGCAGCTCCTTGGGGCATCCCTTTGCTGCTGGCCCCAGTCCTGCCCCCAGCTCCCCTGCCCAGCCCCGGGAATGCGCTGAGGCAGCAGCTCCCTCACTCCAGCCTTTCCTCTCAGCAGATCAGCGTGTCCCAGATCAAAGTGGACAAGGCCCAGATCATCGGGGTCCAGTCGTCCTTCGCCGTGTGCCTGGACCAGGATGAGCAGAAGATCCTGCAGAGCGTAACCAGGTGGGAACTGCGGCCAGAGCTGCTGGGGTGGTGCATCCTGACCTGTCCCTGAGCCGTGGCTGGGAATGGGGTCCTGCCCCAGGGGGGCTCTGTGCCCCGAGCTCAGCTGGGGTGGGTGCTCCTGCTCAGATCCCAGCAGGAGTTTACCTTCAGGAAGTCCCACAGTCTGAAGGGTGATCCCCTGTCCACTCCTCAGCCCCAAAGACTCCTCTTCTAGCAGGAGCAGTCGTGAGCCAGAGGTTGTGGGAGATAAAGGAGGTGTTGGAAGAGCTCTGGGTGCATGAGCAGAGCCTTCACCTTCTAAACACCCTTTGGGCTGTCCCCTCCTTTGGTATCCCCATTGCAGAGGGAACTCACAATCCTGATGGGAGAGTCTGGGCTAAAGCAGGAATTGTTCATTGGACTGTTCACCCATCTGTGGTGTCCCCAGGGCACCAACCTGGCTCCCCAGGTGACAGAGTTTCCATGAGCACAGGAGATCAAACTCACAGATTTAAAAAATGTACAACCATTGTAATTCCACCCTCAGATTGAGCAGAACTCTGCAAAGTGATGCTGCCTCCAACAGAAAAATATTTGGCGTCTTATATCTTTAGTAACCCCAAAGAGAAGTGGTCAACTTGTTTGTTGTGAAACTTAGGGGGTTGGTGGAGTTCATGAAATGCTAAAGGAGCTCCTTCCCTCTTCCCGAAACTTGGGGGATGCAGAAGTTCTCATTTTCCCTGGTGAATTTCTGCAAATGCCCCAGGTGGGTGATGCTGCTCGAGGTCCCAGTCTGAGCCAGCTGAAAGTCCTGAACTCAGTGCTCAGCCTCCATTCCTGTTAAAGACTGGGCTGATTCCCGCTGGGTTTGCAGCCCCATTCCCATCCCTGCTGCGTTTGCAGCCCCATTCCCATCCCCGCTGTGCTTGCAGCCCCATTCCCATCCCCGCTGTGCTTGCAGCCCCATTCCCATCCCTGCTGGGTTTGCAGCCCCATTCCCATCCCCGCTGCGTTCGCAGCCCCATTCCCATCCCCGCTGCGTTCGCAGCCCCATTCCCATCCCTGCTGGGTTCGCAGCCCCGTTCCCATCCCTGCTGCGTTCGCAGCCCCGTTCCCATCCCCGCTGTGCCTGCAGCCCCATTCCCATCCCTGCTGGGTTTGCAGCCCCATTCCCATCCCCGCTGCGTTCGCAGCCCCGTTCCCATCCCCGCTGCATTCGCAGCCCCGTTCCCATCCCTGCTGCGTTCGCAGCCCCGTTCCCATCCCTGCTGCGTTCGCAGCCCCATTCCCATCCCCGCTGCGTTTGCAGCCCCATTCCCATCCCTGCTGGGTTCGCAGCCCCATTCCCATCCCTGCTGGGTTTGCAGCCCCATTCCCATCCCCGCTGTGCCTGCAGCCCCATTCCCATCCCCGCTGTGCTTGCAGCCCCATTCCCATCCCCGCTGCGTTTGCAGCCCCATTCCCATCCCTGCTGCGTTTGCAGCCCCATTCCCATCCCCGCTGGGTTTGCAGCCCCATTCCCATCCCTGCTGGGTTTGCAGCCCCATTCCCATCCCTGCTGTGCTTGCAGCCCCATTCCCATCCCCGCTGCGTTTGCAGCCCCATTCCCATCCCTGCTGGGCTCGCAGCCCCATTCCCATCCCCGCTGTGTTTGCAGCTCCATTCCCGCTGCCCCTGAGGGCTCTCAGCCCACAGCTCCCTCAGGGGTTGTTTCCTTGTGTCCCCCTACAGGTGTGAGATCTCCGTGTGCTACAAGCCCAGGGACAGCGACCCCCTGGCCCTGCGAGGGTCCCCTGGGCCTGCCCAGGACTCCGAGTTCCACTCCCTGCTGTGTTTGCCCATTGCCACCTTCAGTGGGGCCCTGCCGTAGGGGAGCCGTGTCCTTTCAGACCAGACTCCATCCCACACCAATCCAGGCTCAGGAGAAAGAAAAGGATGCCCAGCCCTGCTTGTCCAAGACCTCCTGCAGCTGAGGAGTCACTGCGGTGTCCGTGTGGTGGCTGAGCTGCTCCTGCTCCAGGCTCAGTGGGAAATGGGATCGTTGTGCTCTGGTGTCTCTCGGGGTTCCTCAGCAAAGGGGGGAAGGTGGTTCCTGGATATCCCCCCGTGGATCAGCAGATGCCAGTGCCTGTGTGGGGAGGGCAGGGCAAGGACAGGGGTATTCGCTGCCAGAAAACGGCGCAGGTGGGACCAGGGGGGAAGGGTGAGCTCCTGGGGGGATATTTGGGAAAAGGAATGTCCTTGGCTCAGTGGGGTCAGGCATCTGTCAGCACATGGGAGTTGCAGGTCACCCAACCCATGTCCTGATGGTATTTCACCGTGTCCTGGTGGTATTTCACCTGTACCGGTCAAGGGTGCTCAGGACAGTTTTTTTGGGATGGGGACAGGTCTCTCAAGGCTTCCCTTCCATCCTGGAGGTTGGGTGTCCTGCAGGGAAGCAGAGCAGAGCAGGGACCCTGCAGCGTGGAGTGCAATAGGCCATCCCAGGGCAAGGACAGCTGGTGATGGATTCGTGTATTTCCTGTACATCCAGAAGAGGAATTCCTCATCCCTGCAGGATTCCAGCACCGAGCTGTTCTCCCTGTCCAGCCCCTGGGCTTGCGTCCTGCTCCCAGCACTGTGAGCCAGCCCAGGGCTGAACCCTCAGTAGCTGCTGGAAATCCATCAGGAGCCGTGCTGGACTCCCAGCAGGGAGGGAAGCGCTGGGGAAAGCACCAGGGTTGCCTCCAGCCCACCTGCAGGGACACATCTGCTGGGGAAGGACCCAGCGCCAAACCCACCGAGTGACACCTGCAGGTGACAACAGGATTTGAGATCCTCCTCCTCACAAACATTCCAACCTCTTCCCTCTCCCTGCAAGGCTGTAGGTACAGAAAGGTGCAATATTTGAGCATATTTAGGGGTAGTCTGACCCCATGAGCAAAGAAATAAGACTGGAAAAGCCTCAGGCTGTTTCTGGGTTTTTTGGGGATGGTACCAGTGCTGACAGCACAAGAGCTCATTGCCTGCTGCAGGCTCAAAGCAGCTTGATCCCAAGGTTCTGTGTTCCCTGGATGTGTCCGGGGGCTGCAGGGCTCAGCCACAGTGGGGTCAGTCCAGGGAGTCCCTTGATCTTCCAGAAAACAGCAAACAGGACCTGGCGAGCTCTTAGCACTGTCCCCAGTGGGGCTGGAATTTGGCAGGTGGTTATTTTTGTTCAGGCCTTTGAAATAGCACCTTATCCTGTCAAACGTTGCTCTTTGGGATTTGATATCCTTGGCTAAATTCCTGCCAGGACATCAATCCCTCTGGGTTCAGTTGGCCCTACAGAAATCCTGGACAAGAGAATTTCCGTCCCATAGAGAAAACCAAGCACAAACTGCAGGGACTCATAATCCTGGGGAAGGTTTTGACCTCTGATGCTTTCTGGAAATAATTCCAGGGTTCTTTGGGGTCAGTTGTGTACATTTGTGTAGCCTCAGCAAATCTGTGTAAAGCCCGTGCTGATCTGTAAAATACTGTGCAGAGAACTTTTAAAGTAATTGTAAAATATTAAAAGTTGATTTATTTCCAGTACAGGAGCAGTATTGGGTCAAGGAATTCCTGGGTGGGTGGGAGGCACGGGAGGAGGCTCCAAATCTCCGCAGAGGAGCTGACCTGGGAGCAGAAAAGGCTCAGCAAGTCACTGGCATGAGACAATTCCAGCGCCCACCACAGCACTGGGATTTTTTCCTTCAGGTGCTCCCAAGTCTCCTGCTCACAGGTGGGTGACCTGGGATTAACCTGCAGGTAGAACCTGCACAGTCTTTATCAAATAAATGGTATTTTCCACCCTCACAGGACATCCTGAGACGCTGCCCAGACCTGAACACTCCATGGTTTATTTTTATTATCTTTTATCTCCTTATTTTGATTTTTTCAATACCAAAAAAAAAAAAAAAGAAAGAAAAGAAAAAAGAAAAAAAAGAAGGGTTGGAGGTGACTCAGTTTAGAGAAACGAAAAAGGCAACTTCAGTTCTGGCTGTCACCTTGGCTTTCCCTGTGCCCAGCTCCCCTCATCTTCTATATTTGCTGGAGCTGGAGTAAAAATAGATCTGGGCTGGAGGCCAGGGTAGAAAATAGAGCTGCAGCATCAAAGCAGTGTTTGGTTTGTGACCTGTTCCCTCACAAACTGTAAGGAAATCACCCAGGGCTGGGCTTGGCCGCCTGCCAGGGGAGCTTTCCCTGCAGGACGGGAGAGGAGCTCGGACAGCTCCGTTTGCTTTGGCCAAACACCTCCGGACCCGCGGCTGCCTGTGAGCTTCGTCATTACAGCAGCCACAGAATGACGCAATTAAAGCGGGGGAAAGCAAAGCATCCCTGAATAGCAGCCAGGGCGGGACGGAGCTGTCCGAGCTCCCCTGGCCGGGGAGGGTGCGGGGCAGTGGCCGAAATAGGCACCAAACGTCAGCGCAGGATGGGGAGGAGAAACAGCGCCGGCCCCGCTCGCTGCCACCCCGGCACCGCTACCCTGGCACTGCCACCGCTACCCTGGCACTGCCACCGCTACCCTGGCACTGCCACCGCTACCCTGACACTGCCACCTTCACCCCGGCACCGCCACCCTGACACTGCCACCGCTACCCTGGCACTGCCACCGCTACCCTGACACTGCCACCTTCACCCCGGCACCGCCACCCTGACACTGCCACCGCTACCCTGGCACTGCTCCCCCGGCACCGCTACCCTGGCACTGCCACCGCTACCCTGGCACTGCCACCGCTACCCTGACACTGCCACCTTCACCCCGGCACCGCCACCCTGACACTGCCACCGCTACCCTGGCACTGCCACCGCTACCCTGACACTGCCACCTTCACCCCGCCACCGCTACCCTGGCACTGCCACCGCTACCCTGGCACTGCCACCGCTACCCTGACACTGCCACCTTCACCCCGGCACCGCCACCCTGACACTGCCACCGCTACCCTGGCACTGCTCCCCCGGCACCGCTACCCTGGCACTGCCACCGCTACCCTGACACTGCCACCTTCACCCCGGCACCGCCACCCTGACACTGCCACCGCTACCCTGACACTGCCACCGCTACCCTGACACTGCCACCTTCACCCCGGCACCGCCACCCTGACAGCCCTGGGGGGGCTCGTGGCAACCGAAGGGCTGTGAGGGGCTCTGACGGGCCGGAGTGTGAGCACCAGGAGGAGCCCGCCCCGTGTTGGTGTCACAGCGGTGTGACCTCGGCGAGGAGCTGCCAGTGCCGGCACGGGTTCAGGTGGCAGCGGGATCTCCAGAGCAAAGAGAGCTGTGGGTGCTTCCATGGCAGGACAGCCCCTGCCTGGGAAGCAAGGTCCTCTCCAGGCTGGGAACCCCCTCTGGAATTAGTGCTTCAGGTGAGCTTTTTCTGTTTCATTGAATCCCAGGATGGTTTGGGTTGGGAGGGATCCCAAAGCCCATCCAGTGCCACCCCTGCCATGGCAGGGACACCTCCCACTGTCCCAGGCTGCTCCCAGCCCCAGTGTCCAGCCTGGCCTTGGGCACTGCCAGGGATTCAGGGGCAGCCACAGCTGCTCTGGGCACCCTGGGCCAGGGCCTGCCCACCCTCACAGAGAACAATTCCTTCCCAATATCCCATCCAGCCCTGCCCTCTGGCACTGGGAAACCATTCCCTGTGTCCTGTCCCTCCAGCCCTTGTCCCCAGTCCCTCTCCAGCTCTCCTGGAGCTCCTTTAGGCCCTGTAAGGGGCTCTGAGCTTTCTCCTGCCAGGTGAGCATTCTCCTCTCCAGGTGAGCAGCCCCAGCTCTCCCAGGCTGGCTCCAGAGCAGAGGGGCTCCAGCCCTGGAGTATCAGGAGATCATTTCAGGAGACAGAGTTTTTCCATGTGAGGAAAATCCTGACTTCTTCAAGACTTCTCTGCACCCCACCTATGCACAGAAGTGACCAGGCAGGGCTCTAAAATACCTGTAAATCCCAGAGCACAGCATTTGCAGGGACAAAGAGCTGCTTTGTCCCTGGCCTGCCACACAAGAGGTTCTTTCTCTGCTTCAGTTTGGTTCTTCCCTTTTTTTTTTCAGTCTTCTGACTGAAGGCTTTGTGTGAGCAGGGTCATACCTGGCTCTCCCTCTCTCTGTGGCCAGGAGCTGATGTCATCTGGGGGGATTTGGCAGTTCCCTGGGCTGTTCTGAGGGTTTCTGTCAGCTGTGTTTCGGTGTTCAATGACATCAGAAAACACTGGGAACCAACCCTCTCCTCCCCCTTCCAGGGGCTGACACAAGGAAATGTGGCCCCATGGCAGGAGAGGGTTAATGCTGCTGCTGTGGCAGAGATGGAAAAGGCAGGAGGGGAAGGGGTAGGGTGAGGCTAAAGGGTCCCAGCAGGACGCTTTAGTGAAATGGATTTTTGGGTTGGGATCCCTTGGTGGCCGTGAGCGGGTGCTGGGTGTGTGCTATGGACACTTGGACATTTAGACACTGTCCGAGGGAGCTCTCTGGCCTCTCCCTTCTCTGTGCAGGGGGACAGAGTCCAGTTCTAGGGAAAATTAGGGAATGGTGAAGGCTCGGGGCCCGCAGTGACCAGCTGGGAGGGGAGGAGTGAAAATATCCGGGAGCAAGTGGGAGATCCCGGCCCTGAAAGTGCAGCAAAGCCACAGCACACCCGACACGAGGTGCTGGGGAGCCCCTGCCCCTCCTTCCCCTCCCATGCAAAGTGTGGGGCTCCCACCCCCAGTCCTGCCAGAGCCCTCTTCCCTCTGGAATTTGCATGGAAAGCAGGAGCGTGTGGCAGGTCCGGCCCGTGCCACAGCTCCTGCACGCTGGGAAATTCCTGCTGAGGACGGACAGGCAGACAGAGGTGGCACCAGGACAGGGGGACAGGCATGGGACAACGCACTACGGAGCAGTGACACCCCAAACCTTCTCCTGGGCTCCTGAAGGTGTTAATTGTGACCCTGGCAGGACAAAGCGCCCCGTGCGTGTCCGGGCCGTGCCCACCTGCCCGCGGGGCTGGCCGGGGGTGCCCGCGGGGCTGGCCGGGGGTGCCCGCGGGGCCGGGCCGCGTGTCCGTGTCCCTGATGAATGGGAGCGCCCGTGAATGAACGCGGGCCGGGGGAAACGAGGATGTTTTCATTGCTGCTGCTGCTTCCCGGAGCCTTCCTGCCCGCGGGGCGGCTCGGGCGGGGCTGGGGAAGGGGATGCGGGACTTGGCACCAGCGCAGCGAGAGGGAATTGGCGGCGAGGGACGCTGACAGCCTGAGCTGCCTCCTGCTGCCTTTCTGTCCCGCTCAGGAAGGAAGGAGGTTATTTTTGACCTGGGGCCCAGGTACGGAGCGGTACCTAAGGCTTTTCCTCATGCAAAAGAAATGGGAAGTGATGCAGCGTCAGCTGCAGCTCCCACGCTCCCTCCAGAGGGATTTTCTTCCCCCCGTCTACTTCCCCAGCAAAGCTCGGCACCTCAGACCCTGCTCTAGGTGCCATTTGGGGAGAGGGCCTGATCCAGCATGGCCCTGGCCACGGGTGGGGACAGTTCTGGCCAGAGAGGTTGGGCCCTGGGCTGGGGCTGTCCTGGGCTCTGTGCCCAGCAGAGCCTGGGGCGCACACGAGGGGCACGCAGGGCTCCAGCAGCTGCCCAGGCTGGCGGGGCTGGGGGCTCATCCCACCCTGCCCCACACCCCACAGGGAGCAGCGCTCATCTCCACATTTGGGCTGGGTCTGCTGCGTCCCCTCACTGCTGCCCTGTGCCACCCGAGATTGTGCCAGCCTGCAAACAGATCCTAATCCAGACTGAGGGTCAGGGCACCGCCGGAGCCCGGCAGCCCCGAGCAGCCACACCTGGGGCCCGTGGGTCTCATCCCGGCTCTCCTGACTCGGAGTCACACGCGGTGACAATGACACCCTGCTGAGCACGGCCAGACCTGCTCCAGGCTCTGTCAGGGCAGAGTCAAACTGCTCCGTGAACGCATTGCAGAGGGGCCGGGCATCCCTGCCCGGGCTGCATCCCGAGCTGGCAGCAGGCAGGAGCTGCCGGGGCAGCCGCAGGGGCTCTGAGCAAAAGCAGACGTGGGAGATGCTCCGGGCGGGAGGCGCTGGCAGAGGCACAAACACCGTGCCTGGAACGGGCGGCTGCAGAAGTGCCTTTGGACGGACTCCTGGTCTCCCGGAGCAACGCGGTTTGTTGGGAGGTGCGAGGATCCGGGCTCGCTCTGCCTCGCTGGGCGGCAGCAGCGCAGGGATTGCCCCTGTTTGGGATGGTTGGCAGCAGTGCCAGGGCCGGTGCCAGGGCCGGTGCCAGGGGCGGTGCCAGGGCTCACAGGCCGGTCCCAGAGCAGTCCGACTGGCGGGGCTGGTTTGAGGGGATTGGATCCAGGGCAGTGCTGAGCCTCCTTCCCTGCTCCCGCCCGTCCGGAGCGCGCCGGGCGCCGGAGACCCACACGGGGACAGCTCTGTCACTGCGGGACCTCCCTGTGTAAGAGGAAGTTGTCTCGAAATAACTCGCGCTTCCCTTTCTGCTCCGCACGCTCTGAAGCGGCTGCAGAGCCCGGGAGCCGCGGGGGCTCCGCCGGCACCCGCGACCCCTCCCCGGGCAGGGCGGACCCGCGATGTCCCCTGCGGGACCCTGCTGTGTCCCCCGCGCTGGCCGGGACCTCGGAGGGGACTGTGACTCCCTGGGCCCCCCGTGCCCGCCCTGAGGAAGGTAAGAGCCCCGGAGGGCGCGGTGCTCCCGGCTCCGGGCGTGGGGAATCCTGCGGCTCAGCCTCTCCCGTCTCCGCCGCTGCTCCCCAGGCTGCTCTGTCACCGGGGAGGGCTTTGTTTAGGGGCTGGCACCGTGTGCACGAGCGCTGAGTGCCGGGGGGGAAAGCGCCCGGAAAGCCGTGGATGCGGGCAGCGATGCCTTTTCCCAGGAAGAATCGGGGGAGGGAGCAGCGATGGTGCTGGAGATCAGGAATGTGCTGCTAAAGGGATATTTGTGCCAGCTCCGCTGGCAGCGAGCGGGATCCTGCTGGGCCATGGGTTTGCCCTGGAGCCTGGCCCAGGCAGGAGCGTGGGGACTTTGCTGCCCATGCCCCGGAGAGGACACGGGCGGCTTTGGTCCCGTCCCAAGCCCTCGGCCACCCCCGCACACCCCACGGACAGCCCGGCTGGGGCTGTTCCACCCCATCCCGGGGCTGCTGCAGCACCAGCCCGTGCTGGCTCCCTTTGTTCTGTGTGGAACAACTGCCAGCTGCAAGGGACAGTCACCTGCCCCGGGCCACCTCCGGCCACCCCCGGGGCTCCCTGTCCCGGCTCCCGGTTCCCGGGGGGCTGTGCCGGGGATTTTGGCACGGCCGGGGTGATGCACGTTCCGGCACCCGCTGTTTGTGCGGTCGTGTGGCTGCCCGGCTCCCCTGCCCTTGGCCCGGCGCCCCGGCTGCTCCCTGGGGCCCCGAGCAGCGGTGACAGGGCAATAAAGAGCGATGGCAGCGGCGATAAGGAGCAGAGAGCAGGGCCCCGTCCAGAAAGGAAGCAAAAAGCTGCGTGCTCGGGCCCAAGCTGCAAACAAATGCACATGAGCCAGCTCTGCAGCGAGCAGGGCTTCGTCCTTCTGCCCTGAGCGCTTCCCTTGGCATCCTCTGGCTGGTCAGAGCCATCTCACCGTGACCATTCACCTCCCCGGGATGCTGTTCCCTTCCATGGGAGCTCTCCAAGTGTCCTTGCAGCTCAGCAGCTCTTTTTCTTTTCTGTCTTTCACTTAAAGCTTTGGCTTGGTGATCCTGGAGGTCTTTTCCAAACTAAACGATTCTGGGATTCTTTCTCTTGGCTAAGCCTGAGCACAGGAACAAATTTCCCTGGGCTTCCAGGACTGCGTTATCATCTCTGAGTATCACACAGGGGTGTCTCGGCCCTGGTGAGACGGCCCAGGCAGCCAGCAGGGGTTTTATCGGAGTTCCCTGGACCTTGTGGGACTGTGTGTCCAGGTTGTTCTGTGACACAAACTCTGCTTCCTTATTTTGCCTCGAAATGAGGGAATCTCTGCTCATGGGAGGGCCATGACTGCTCCTGCCCAGGCCCCAACCTGCACATCCCCTCTGGAGCAACTTCCCTGTTCTCTGTTGTGTTCAGAGGGCTCCCCCTGGGCTCCTGTGAGCTCCGAGCAGCCCTGCTGGGACGCGGTGTCACTGCCCAGGTGACAGGGACATGTACAGCCTGTGCGTGGCCCCTGGCAGGGCCCTGTGCCCCAGCTCAGGTGGATTCAGGTTCCCACCTCCCCCCACCCTGTGACAGCCGGGGTGGGCACAGCTGCGGCTGTGACAGGGCCACAGTGACCTTTCATCCACTGGGTGTGGTGGGACGAGGGCAGGACCCCTCCCCAGCACCCAAACTCTGATTTTCCCTTGGGCTCCTCTGCTCCGAGTGCTTGGGACAGCGCTGACCCCGGAGGGGCCTTGCTCTGGTCATGTCCAGCCTTCCTCAGGCTGGCGCAGCTCCCACCCAGCCCTGGGGCTCTCAGGAGCTCCTTTCCCTGCCACCTTCTGGCTTTGCGGAGCGGTGCTGCTGTTCCTGGCTGCTCTGGAGGCTGAGTCACATCTCCGTTCTGAGGTGTGACACGCCTCAAGGCAGCACCAGCCACCAAACGTGACTGGGACAGGGGAGCTGCTGTCTGAGAGATCTATGCTGGATGGGTTTGATCGAGGGCGAGTCCCTGCTGTGATTCTCCAGGCCGGACTGGAGTTTCAGGGTGCTGCTGAAAGCAGAGGGGGCTGTTGGTGCCTGTGCCCTGTAATCAAATCCTCTTATTGACGTCGTTGTCCTGGTGCAACCCTAAACCCTCGTCCCTTCCTTTCTAGGCTGCTTCTGCGTGCCCTCCCTGCCAGCACCTGTCACATCACTCTGTCCCCACAGTGCCAAGAGAGGGCTGGGCAGGGCTTGGAGCAGCCTGGGACAGTGGGAGGTGTCCCTGCCCATGGCAGGGGTGGCACTGGATGGGCTTTGGGGTCCCTCCCAACCCAAACCATTCTGGGATTCCGTAAGGATTTGCTGCTAGCACAGAGCTGTTCTCTCCCAGCTGGTGACAGAGATGTCTGTGACAGTGCAGGGCTGTCCCAGGGACTGTGCAGGTGCCAGTCCTGTCCAAGGGAGGGAATGCCCAGGGAATGGGTCTGGAGGGAGGCTGGGAACAGCTGTGCCAGCTCCCAGCCCCTCCCACCCCAGGAAAGCAGCCTGGCCTCTCCCAGGTTGGCCACATTTGGAAGTTTGAGCTCTCCCTGCTTTTCTCTCCCCTCAGGTGGGCAGTGCTCTCCTGGGCTGTTTGTGAGCACAGTCCTGGCAGTGAATTTCAAATCACATGCATTTTTCCCCTCTGATTGTTTTCCCAAAGTCGGCTCTGGGGATGGAAAGAGATGCTAAATCTGAAAAGCTGCTGTTTCCGGAAAACTCATTCCTTTCCTTAGGAAGAATGAAATGTGACATTGGCAAGGAAGCCTCCAAACAGTCGGTGGTGTCCAGGAAGCTGCTGGACTTCCACAGCCTCAGCAGATGCCTGGGGGCTCATGCAGAGCTGAGGGGCTGAGGAACACTCGCTGCAGGGCCAGTGAAGGGGTTTTGTTACTGAAACGGCCCCAAGAGCCGCCCTTGCTCTCCCCTCCATGGGCAGGGCTCCCCTGGCAGGGCCGTGCCTTCCCAGAGCAGCCAGCAGGCAAATGGAGCCTCAAAGAGGTGCTGGAAAGCAGAGTCGGGGCTCGAGATGCTCTTCCTTGGCAGTAAGAGCCTGAGGGAGAGCAGCTGCTTTCATCTCAGAGCGGTGTGGAACCAGAGCCCTGCCCGGGCTGGAGTTCAAACTGGAAACCAGAGCAGGAGGGGGCTCAGGCTGGGCCCCAGCACACGTGGGGCTCCCAGCTCTCCTGCGGGTCTGTCCTCTCCAGCAGCGTGTCCAAAGGGACCAGAAATGAGGCAGGGGTCCTTCCTGTGGGGTTTGAGCCTCATGCCCAAAGTTTTGCCCGGTTTTCATTTGAACTGAGGCCCCTTGTGCTAGGGCAGCTGATGGAAGGGCGAGGAGCAGACCCTGCCCTCACTGTTTATCCTTGCCCAGGGTCCTCAGGGAGCCTGGAGCTGCTGCTGCCTGCACAGCCAGGAGGGCTGGAGGCTGGAAAGCTGCCTTTGTCCTGCTTCCCTACCTGTGCAGCTGTGCTGGCGGTCGGGATCCAGGCCAGAAATAGTGGATGCTGCACTGGCAGACGGACAGGGTCTAAGAGGAGAGAGCAAACAGGATGCACCACCTGCCTCTGGTGGGGTCCCCTGCAGCTCCAGCCCGGTCTGGGGTGAGGAGGTGAGGGGTTAAGGGGTGTCAGGGATGCTGCTGGAGCTGTTTCTCGGTGTTCCGGAGCTGCCAGCTGCAGTTCGGAGCAGCCCAGAGGATGCAGTGCCAGATCCCCAGCGTGCCCTGGGGTACGCGGCCCTTCAGCTCCCACATCCCCTCCGCTCCCATCCCATCCCCGTGCCCCAGCCGTGCCAGCTGCAGGAGGCAGCCCCGCTGGGCGGGTGCCCGGGGCCGTGCCGGGCTCTGATGCGCCGCTTTCAGAACCAGCCTCGCCCGGGGGAGCCGCGGGCAGACGGGGGAGGGCGGCACGAGGGGGTGGCGAATTTGGGCTGTCCCCAGGACATTTGTCATCCCATGACGACACTCCCTGAGCCCGTGTGCTCGTGTGTCCCCTCGGGCTGAGCGCTCCCCACGGCTCCCGCGGGACGCTCCGGCGCTGAGCCCTCGCCCCTCGCTGCCAATGGTATTTGTGAGATCCTTCCTTGCTCCGGGCGGCTGCGGCAGGGTGGGAAGGGCTGGGATCGGGGCGGTGACTGCGGTGGGATGGGGAGAAGGCAGAGCCGCTCTCCCGTGCCGGTGCGAGGCGCGCGTTTCTCTCTCTCTGTGGCGGAGCTGATAAAGAGCCCCGGGAAAGCTCAGCCGTGCCCGGGCGGTGAGTTTGTAGCTAAACCCTGGCTGCAGAGGCGCGGGGAGATGGCTTTGGGGCGGATAAATGTAACCGGGAGAACGCGAGGGGATGTGCTCCGTGTGCCGCTGTGGCACCGCTGCCCTCGGGCAGACGGGAAGGGGGGACAGGGACATCCCCAGGCTGCTGTGCCAGCCCAGCTCCAGGTGGTGGCATTTGGGATCCACGGCAGGGTGTGCCGGGAGCAGAGAGCCCTGGACACGCTGGAGCTTCCCAGGGGAGCCTGGTTTGCTGCCAGCCCGGCTCCCACCACCGCAGGGTTTGGGGTTTTCTTTCGTGGCTTCAGCTATTTCTGCCTCGCTTCAGCTATTTCTGTGCCTCTCGTGCTTCAGCTGGTCGGGGGGTTTGGGGTTTGGTGTTTCCGCCGGTGCTGATAGCCTGTGAGGCAGAGCAGGAGGGCTTTGGGGGGGCTGTGCAGCCCCACATTTCCAGGGGACAGCCTGAGTCACTTCACGGTGGGGCTGAAGTGACTCACCTGGATGGACACACCCCCGTCCCTCTGTGTGGGATTTCCAATCTCACACCAGTGGCCTCACAAAGGGCTGAGCTTCAACCCCTGCCACGGGGCTGAGAGGGAAATACCCTTTTGTGGGGCCAGGGATGAGCTGTTCCTCCCGTGGTTCCTGACAAGGGTGAGTGAACGTGGATCCTCCTTCAAGGAGGACAAGGAGCAGCCCAGCCTGGGCTGTGTGTGGGGACCGATGACCCTACAGGGACAGTGACATGCTGGCTGTACCTGCTGGTGCCCAGGACCCTCCAGACACACCCGGAAGTGTTGTTTGATCTGCTGGAATCCACCTGGTGACAATGGCCTTGGTGCCTGTCCTGCTCATGATCAGCCCTCAGAGAAGGGGGAGGGCACTCGGGGCGGTGCCCCCGGCACTCGGGGTGGTGTCCCCAGCACTCGGGGTGCTGTCCCCAGTGTTCCTCCCTGCCTGTAAGGATTAGGGAAGGGACAACCCTGGAGGGAGGTGACAGCTTCCTTGTGCACACCCAGGCCTGAGCAAACGGGGATCCCTGCTTGGGAGGAAGGAGCTTCAGAGGGATGAGCAGGGGGAGGATGGAGAAGTGGGAGGGAGGCAGAGGCTGGAGGATCCCAAAATGGGACAGAACTTCACCTTGGATTAGCTGGGCTGAGACAGAGCAGCCGTACAAACTGCTCCCCACCCTGGGCCCCCTCTGCCCTGCAGAGGAGGGGCTGAGGAGGCGCTTGCGGGGTGCTCAGCCAGGTCCTGCTCTTGCTGTCTCCAGCACCTGTAGCTTGGAACAGGAGGATTCCCTTCAAGCCTGCAGTTCCCTTTAACCCACGGGTTTATCTGCCCCTGTCCAGGGTGAGCTGCACTTTCACTGCCAAGCCCTTCACTTCTAAGAATAGACCCAGATGTTCCCCACAGCTGCCCCAAACTCTTGGGAAAGGTGGCTTTTAGGTCACTAAGGGTTTTTGCACTACAAATCTCAGAATTATTGAAACCTGAAGGGAGAAATGGCACTTCTCTTCTTGCCCTTCCTGTTTCATTTTTTTCCTGCAAAAGGCATAAAATCCAGCTGATGCCACGGGTATTTTAAGAATTGCGGAGAGGAAGTGGAGATTTGCAGCTCTGCAAAGAAGTGGGATGAATGCAGAGAAGGCTCTGGTCTTGCTGAGCTGGCAGACAGCAAAACACCCGGCTTTGGGATGAGCTGTGCCTCGTGTCTGCCGCAGGGGAGGGAGGAGATCCAGGGGGAGGAGGGGGACAGAGCAGAGAAACCCTCCCGGTGTGGATCAGGGAACCTTCCCGGGCTTCTGGGGAGCAGCGACGGGTTCCCGGATAAAGAGGCTGAGTCCAGCAGGCACTGGGACCAGTGCAGGGTCCATCCCCAGAAATGGGGACGATTTCCCTTCCTCGTGCCAGGGATCCTCTCAGGAGAGCTGTGGCAGGCAGAGAGGCTGCCTGGAGGCCGCTGCTCCCCTCCCTCTGGGCCGGCAGCATCCCCGCCTGCCGTGCGGGGGTCGGGATGGGGCACGGTCAGTGCTCAGGGTCTGGCACCCTCACCCTCGGGGAGCACAGCAGGTAGAAAACATTCCCAGGGAAAAGGGGGATTTTCCGCTCGTGTGGGTTCCTGTGCTGCTGACAGCGGAGGGAGAAGCAGCGGCCAGAGCCTGGCAGGACCCTGACTGACCCCAGCCTTCCTCAGAGCCTGTTCCTGGGCGTGTGCTTTCATCCTCTTCTCCCCTGACCCCTGCCTGTCCTCCCCTGGACAGCGTGGCTGGTTCTGAACGTGCTGGGGACCAGTTTTTGTCACTTTATGTTGAATTTTCGTGGGAGGCCCAAGCACAGGCACCGCGGGCTCAGCCTCAGCCACTCTTTGCTGCCAGGGAGGAAGAGGAGCCCTTTTGAAGCAGACAGGTGAACCGAGAATCAAAGTTTCTCGGGCGGGAGGAGCTCACGCTGGTCTTTGCTAAATTTGGAAGCTCTGCCGGGCCGTGGCCAGCAGCGCCCACCCCCGCACTGCCAGGAGGATGCGGATGTGGGGAGCCACCGACACCTTTAGCCACATTCAGCTGCTGCTTCCTCCGGCAGCAGAGCCGAGAGGAGCCCGGGGCGCAGCCCTCGGGGGCAGAGCCCGGGGGTCTCCCGCGGCTTCGGGAGCGCGGTGCTTTCCCAGCAGAGCTTTAATCCTGGGAATGGCAGTGCCAGCAGCTCCTCCCTGTGTCACGCTGCTGTTGGCGTTTGGTGCCTCGTGCACGGGAGGGATTGGGAGAACCATTCCCTGTCCTTCTGCAGCCTGGGATTCTAGGGGAGATCTGTGGGTTTGGAAACGAGGAGGGTTAACTGATGTTCTCCTGTGCCCCAGACTGACATTCCAGCGGGCACATCCCGGTCCTGGCTGTTAAAGGAAACCTCTGAGGAGTGTCTGGGAGCTGCTGTGAGCAGGATGCTCAGGGGCTCGAGGGGTGCATGGCAGGGACACTCCCACACGTGTCTGTCCTCCTCCTGCAGCTGCAGACTGTTGGATTTGGTGATGGAGATTTACAGATTTAGGAACTACCTGGGTGGAGTTTGGCCCTAATTCTTCAAATTAAATAGAAAAACATCTTAAATAAAGGGAATTCGGGCTTTCCCTCGTCCTTTTTATTCCTAGATGAACCTTGCATTTCAGACTCAGTTTGGCTTAAATTGAACATCTCTTAAACCCTGGGAGGATGAGGATCCCGATCCTGCCCTTCTCAGGGATGCTGCTGCTCATCCCTGGGGAGCTCCTTGCTGCAAGATGCTTTGGGGGCCAAATATTCCACCGGGATCAGCTTTGAGCTGGAGGTTGCTGCCCCAAACACAGCCTGTGCTCACCCCTAGGGCTCTGCCTCTGCCCCACGGGAGGTCCCACGGGGTCCTGGTGACTTTGTGCTCTCCCTGATCTCCAGCCCCACCTAAGCCAAGTGTGTCCTCATTTTCTGCAGGCACGATCCCGGATCTGAGGCCATGCCCGTGTGGAGTGAGGAGCTCTGTGCAGTGCCCCCACGTGCTGCAGCCTCAGCCTGGCCATGGAGAGCCCAGGTGGGTGATGCTGAACCCCCGGGGGGCTGGGGAGGGGGTCCTGATGAATGAACCCTCGCCGACCTCTCACACTTCGATTTCCCTCTGTTCAAGCACCTGGGTGCTTTCCAAGGCGTTGGCAGGTGCTGCTGGAAGATGGGAAACGAGGCACAAAGCACTGCAGGGGCAGCCGAAAGCTTTGCTGCGTGGGGAGCGCTCCGATCCGACAAAACACTTTTGAGTTTTAGAGCAGCTCAGTCCGGGCAGTGCCCAATGCTGAGGGGCTTCTGCTCCTCCCCAGTGCCCCGTTCTGGGTTCGTTTTGGTGGTTTCTATATCTGATGTGAGGGGTTTTATTGACCGGGGGGAGAGGAGGGCTCTGCACGGCTCAGGCGTGAGCTGTCCTCGGCAGAGCTTCTGTGCCACACATCCCTGCAGGGGCACCTCGCTCTCCAGCTGGGCTCCAGGGCCACCAGTCCGTGGGGTGGCATTCCCGAGCCGCTCCAGTGGCCTTGGGGACAGCTCTGTTGATTCCATCGCGGCTCACCCGGGCTCTGAGGGCTGTGGGGAGGGTTCTGTCCCCTCCGGGGTGCTGGCCTGGCTCACGTCCCCGTTGTCCCTTGCAGAGGTGGAGTCGGACATCCTGCGGCGGGTGCGGGCGCTGCTGCGGGAGCTGGACGGGCACCACCCGTCCTGCCAGAGCGACCGAGGTGAGAGGGGCTGGCACGGCCCGGGGTCCGCTGGGCACTGCCTGGCCCCAACACCCCCCATTCCCCTCTCAGTGCCAGCAGGGGGATACGGTGGCTTCACTCATTTGCCCTTCCTGACCCTCTCCAGGAGGTGCCAAATCCTTGCTGAGCTGCATCCGTGCCCCAGCAGCCTCGGTCACCACCGTGTGGCTGTCCCCCCCTGCACAACCCCAGCAGCCTCTGTCCCCCCCTGCACGCCCCTCACTCGCCCGGGGCCAGCATTAAGCTGCGACGTAAGTGCAGAGCCCCCAGCTGTGACACCGACCCCTCCCACAGCCCTGTCCAGCTCTCCGAGCTCCGAGCTGCGGTCCCGCTGTCCCTCTCCTCGGGGATGTTCCTTTGCCGTGCCCTGCCCAGCGCCTCCCTGAGGACTCGGTTATTTCCCTGCGTTATGGGTTTGGAGGATGAAGCTGTTACAGCCTGGGGAAACGTAACAAAGTTTGAGAAATTGAGTTTGCTTGGAGCACACGGAATATTTTACAGTTAATTAAATTCGATTTTGCCTGGAATGAGCCTTGGCATCCTCAGGGCTGAGAGGTTTTGTGGTCCCCGCTCTGAGGGTGAGCTGTTGGCAGCCAGGGGCTTGTGCTGGGACCAGTAGGATCCCAAATTCCTTGGGGCAGGTGGGGAAAGCAGCTGGGCACGAACAGAGCAACAGAGGAACAGGAAGCAAACTCCACATCCCTGCTTTTCTCCAGCCCTAGGATCTCTAGGAGCCATTCCCAAGGGTTTCCCAGAATTAGATCCAATACATCAGTGCTGCACCCAGGCCCAGGGCAGGGGCTGGCCTGGCCCTTGCAGAGGCTCAGAGGTGGAGGCAGAGGGAACAGGAGCCTGGTTTAGCTCTCAGTGATGCCTGGGCAGCGTCCCAGGGGGGATTTTTGCAGCTCCAGTGCTCAGGTCCCTGATTCCCCTGTGAAACCTCACCCTGATCCCTCCATTGGCGACCTTTCCTGGCTCTCACTCCTCAGGAATGCTGCGATGGACCCTGCACAAGAAAATCGACCAGAATCCCAGCACCAGCTGTGTCCTGGTCAGGATCCTGGTGAAGGAGCTGGAAAGGGTGAGTGCCACCTCCGAGAGGGGGATGCCACCTCCGAGAGGGGAATGCCACATCAGAGAGGGGAATGCCACCTCGGAGACGGGAGTGCCACCTCGGAGAGGGGAGTGCCACCTCGGAGAGGGGAGTGCCGCCTCCGAGAGGTGTCCTGAGTGCAGGGCTGCCCCCGCTGTGCCATGAGCTGTGCCATCAGTTGTTGCGCGCTGGGGGAGGCAGAGCGATGGGGCTCAGCTCCACCTCAAACAGGGGTTTCAGGGCTTTGAGGCCTGGCTGGGCACTGGGGCTCAGCACAGAGTGAAAACCCCTGAGGGACACCAGGGCTTGTCCCAGCTGATGCTTTGTCCCTACAGTGTCACTGAGCCGCGGCAGAGCCAGGAGCCCCCTCAGGCTCCTCCCTGCCACAGCAGCCCGAGGCAGGCAGCCCTTACACTGATAAACCCTCCCAGCCACCCCAAACTTCCCCCACCCCTCCCTCCGTGCCCTCAGGTAGAGCGGAAGTTCCTCCCCCACATCTCTCGTTTCTACCCCTCCCAAGCCCGTGCCCTGCCCTGGAGCCACCGGTGGAAACCTGCGAGGGCTTTTGGTTTCATCGATTTCTTACCTCATCTTCTGGTCTGTTCGAGCCTTCAGCAGCCTCTGCATCCTGGTGTGACCGCGTTTGTGGTCTGGGGACGTGTCATCTTCTGAGCCTGCCTCAGTTTACCCAGGGCCCTCGTTCCCCTCCTCCTCCTCCTCACCCCACAGATGAGCCCCCGCTCCTTGTCCCCCATCCAGAAACCTCCCTGGGCCATTTTCTCTGCATCTCTGCTACTTCTCCTTTGACCTGGGAGGCTGGAGCAGCCCTGCGGAGCTGTCACCTCCCTCAGCACTGCCGTGTCCCCCCGGTGCCAGCCCAGCCCAGGTCCCTGTGCACACACCCAGCACTGTGAACACCCAGCAGTGATCCCAACCCCAATCCCAGTTCCCAGCCCAGCCCTGATCCCAACCCCAGTCCCAGTTTCCTTGCTCCGAAGCAGCTCTGGGGTTGTTTGCAGGCTCTCTGTCTCGTGTTGAGGCAGTTCAGCTTCCATCAGTGCCCTGGAGAGGAATTTTATCCAGGGGCTTTCACAAATCCAGACAGGAACATCCACATCAGCCTTGGCTGTGGATTCAGGGATTGTCCCTGAGGATTTGAGGGCTGCTTTCCTCTGCAGAAGCCAGGCCAGTCCTCCCTTCTAGCTGTTATCACTCTGTCACTCTTATCTTCCCTTGCCCAGGAGGGTGTCAGCCCTCTTGCTCTGTAATTCCCTTCATCTCCCTGAAGCTCTTCCAGGAAATCCCTGTCACTTGGGGCTTTTGTGGGTTTTCTCACTCCTCAGCAGCTCTGAGCCATCAGCACCAGGCAGGGATGATAATTTAGCAATTTCATGCCTGAGTTCCTCCAGGGCCGGTCCCAACTCAGCAGTTCCCTGCTATTCGTTTATTGAGGTTTTCTCCGGCTCTGCTGCCACCGGCTCCGGTTAGCTCAGCTCCACCAGCACAGCGGCCCTGGGGAAAGGGGCCAGAGTTATCTTAGCGGTGGGAATTCTTTCCCAGGGTTATCCAGGGGCATTCTCAATGCTGGAGCTGTTGTTAGAGCCAGACCAGGCTGCAGGGTGGGGCTGGAGCATCCCTTGGATTCCCATGGGCCGGGATGGGGACCCAGGACGGGAACACCTCCCTGTTCCCTCTGCTCCCACCCCACCAAACCCAGGCCAGGCTTTTCCCAGAGGTTTTGTGTTCATGCAGGAGTGGAAAGGAGCTCCCCAATGAGCTCAGTTGGAAACCTTTGCTCGCCCTCTCCCATCCTCCCCTGTGCACCTCCCCAGGGACATCCTGCCCACCCTAAAAGCCTGTGGAGGGATCCCAAACCCCACCCTGACCCAGGGATCCCCCCTAAGCCAGGATGAATTCCCGGGCTCAGAGACAGAGCCTGGCATGCGCTGGGGGCTCTGGGGCAGCTCTGCCCAGCCCAGCGCCCTGCCAGGACCTGACTGTGCCCTCTGCTCCCACAGGCAGAGCGAGGGGACCTCCGGCACTACATCATCCCCCTGCTGCACACGCTGATGTACACCTTGATACAGGTGAGCTGCGCCTTGATAAGGGAGCCTGTGCCTTGATAAGGGAGCCTGCACCTTGATAAGGGAGTGTACACCTGGATACAGGGAACCTACCCCTTGGTAAAGGGAACCTACACATTGATACAGGAACCCACCCTGGGCCTCACTGGGGCAGCATCCAGGGACATCAGGAGTCACAGCAGGGGCCACCTGAAGCCACTCAGAACCTGGAACAGCCACTCAGAGCCAGCGAAGCTCTGGGACTGCCCCGGGTGGGCTCAGCTGTGCATTTCCCATGTCCCTGTGCCACGGGCAGTGCCAGGTCCTTCCACCTGACCCCCTTTCTGGAGGCCTTTCAGTGCCTGGTGGCACAGGAAGCCCCAGCCTCGCCAAAAAAAATGTCCCCAAGCTGCAGTGGGTATTGCTGGAGGTTCTCAAGCCACTGCAGGGCCTGATCCTGCTCCATGCTTTGCATTTAAACCCGTGGTGAGTTTGGGGCAGTGAACTTGGTGCCCTCCCAGCCCGAGGGCTGTGTGGGAGCAGATTTAGGGATCACTCCCTGTCCCTCTGCAGGCTCCCTGCATCCCTGACGAGCTCTGTGCCAGGGTTTATGACTTCTGCAAGAGGCTGCTGACCCTGCCCAAGCCCTTCTGCACCATCGGGCTGGCCTATGCCAGCAGGCTGAAGGTGGAGAGGACAGCCCCAGGTAAGGGGGTGCCCCTGCCCCATCCCTGCCCAGCACAGGGGAGGGCTGGGCCCTCGAGGGGTGGTGTGAAGAAAATCAGCTCTAAACCAGCCCAAACCAGATCAAAACCTGGCCAAACCCAGCTCATTTTGGGGAGTTTTGGGGGATTTCCACACCTGAAGAGCTTTGCCTGATGCACTGAGCCATGGCTGGGATTCCTGTGGGACTGGACAAATGTTTGGGGTTTTGGGAATGTGTTTGGGTGGGAGGGTTCCCCTCTCCTGGTCTCAGCCTGCTGAGCCTCTGTTACCATCAGAGAAACTTGGGATCATCCTGCTCTCAGTGTAGGCACAGCTGAGCCAAGTCCAGCCCACCTAATGCCAGAGATATCAATAGATGTTTATATACACAGACATCCTCTTTCTCTGTGGGAAACGAGCTGTTCTGCTCCCAGCCTGGACATCCCCGTACATTTTGAGGTGTCTCCTTCCTGCAAAGGGAATTTTCCATCTGGGATTGCGGCTCAGACCCGCCTGGGCTCTCCCCCAGGCTGTGGCCACTGAGACGTCAGCGGTGGCTGCAGGAACAGCCCCGTGAGCGAAGCAAGCCCAAGAACACCTGGTTTCCTTTTTGGCTGTGTTCTTTTCCTCTGTTCTTATTAAAGTCCTTCTCGTTAAAGTTCTCTTTAACAGGAGCCTTCCAAAGCAATCCTTTAAAGCAGAGCAAGGTGCAGACACCCTGTGAGGGGGAGGTGAAACAGGAGAAACCTGGTGGGGAATTTTGGTGCCATTTTGGGGAGGCTCAGCCCACCCCCGTCACCCCAACCACCCCTCCCCAGCGCTGCTCTGGCTGGAGCTCCACGGGGCACCTTTATCTCCCCTGACTTTTGGTAGAGGAACGGTTCAGTGTGGAGAGAGGGGATCTCCCCCTCAGAGCACCACAGGGCTCACAGGGTGATTGTCCCTGAGCCAGGGCAGGAGGAGGGATCCTCACCCCTGAGCAGGGGGAGGGGGAAGTGCCTCTCTCCTGATCCGGAGATCCCTGGTGCTCCTCAGATGCCCCCAAACACCAGGCCAGCAGCAGGGCTCTTCCTCCTGCTTCCAGCTCCGCTCCCAAGCTCATGATACCCTAAACAAAGGAAGGGAAACACAGGAAATTGTCCCAGAATAGAAGGGGGTTTCTTTTTCTGGAGCCTGGCCTATCTTTGTCCTTGGCTATTTTTAGCTCTGGCCCAGTTCTGGGCTGTTTAGCCTCATCTCGGTGGGTGTTCCCTGACTTGGCAGAGCCACCTCAGCCCCTACACCTGGGAGCAGCCCTGGCTGCTCCAGGAGCTGCACTGCTCCTGCTGCTCTGACCCCGAGTGTTTATCCCCTTCCCAGGAACCTTGTACCAAAGGATGGTCATCTCCGAGCAAAGCCTGCGCAGCGCCCCGTACCCCTACCAGGAGAGGTGGGTGCTGCCTCTCTGCAGGGGCTGCGGCTTCTATTTTGTGGCCTCTTAGGGAAACCTGTCCTTTCCCGGCACTCTGAATTAATCTCCGCTGGAACAGACAAGCTGAGCCTAAACCACGTGGTTTTGGGGGACACGACTGGGTGACGTCCAGTACCTCGCTAAAACTTTGCACGGGGAGAGGCACATTCCTCCTGTGTCCCCAATTATTTTGGGAGGCAGGGAGCTGCCCTTGGAGGGGAGACAGGGTGGAGAAGGGGAATATCGACAGCAATAATCAAAAAAGAGAGATGTGAGCTGCTCCTGCCAGCCCTGGTGTCAGTGACAGTGGATCTGCAGCTCCCTCTTTCCCCACCCTCCTGTCCCCACAGGATTTTCATCTTTGCTGACCCAGAGCTGCTGCCCGAGGCCATCTGCACCGCCCTGGTCACCGACACCGAGGCGGCCCGGGTGTCCCAGAGCCCCCGGGGCTGCATGAGCTGCGTGGTCACCCACGCCCTGCAGGCGGCCCTGGGTGACACCTGCGACATCCACGGCCTCAGGGCTCGACTCCAGGTAGTGCAGCAGCTCCTCCGGAGCTTTTCCAATGGTCCTGCTCTGGCTGGACACCTTGGAGGGGCAAAAGGTGTTTTGGCAAGTGGAGAAACCCCCTCAGCTCCTCAGCGGTGGTCTCCAGCCCTGGCAGCCCCAGTGCTGGGCTGGGGTTGAACTCAAACACCCTTCAAATGGAAAGCAGCGGCTGCAGCAGAGCCAGAGTCTGGAATCTTTAGTCTGAGTGTTGGCTTTGCCACTGAAACAGCTCCTCTGAGAGCCCCTGGGCACTGCAGGAATGTCTCAGGGGAAACGTTTCCATCAGTGTTCTCCAAAACCTCCTGGAAGGAGCTGTGGGGCCGCAGTAGCGCAGATGTCCGGCTCCAAAACTTTGCAGGAGCTCTCGGCAATTCCCACCCCAAGGACACTTTGTGTGCCTGCTGTCCCCATCTCCTGAGAGCCACCTGAAGTGCCAGCACTGCTGAGATGCCCCAAGGGACACAGTGCCCATCAGCTGCAAAGCTGCCAGAAAAGGAGCTTCGAGCAGCCAGCACAGCCAGCGTCCCTCCTGGGGACAAGAGGACGTTTGTGTCCTGCTGGGAAATTATTTTTGCGGGACTTGTTTGCTCTTTCTGCCCCTCCCGCTGCCCTGGCCATGGAGCACTCCCTGCTCCCAGGTGTTCACAGCCCCTCTCCCAACAGGCCCTGCCCCCGGGGGACGTGGAGCACTGGTTCCAGCAGGTGGTGGCGGCCGTGGAGTGTGCGGGGAGCGAGGGGGGCTCGGAGCGGGTCCAGCACACGGCCAGGCTGGAGAGGATCTACCACGGCCTCCTGGGCTCCCTGCCCGCAGGTGAGCCCCAGCCAGACATTCCCACCGGGGCACAGAGCCCTCGTGTCCCCGCTGTGTCCCCGCCATCCCCTTTAGCAGCAGGATCAGGCTCCTTGCAGTGACCCCGTGGCCAGCAGGGAGAGCTGGCCCTGGCGAGCAGATTTGTCACTGAGGAGAGGGACAATGGGAATTCCTGCTGCTGCTTCAGCGCGGGACTGGGTGGGCTTTAAGGCCCCTTCCTGCCCAAACCTTTCTGTGGTGTGCTGGACGGTGGCACTGCCATCTCCTGCCATCCCTGCCATGCTCTGTTCCAGCCCGGTGCCACTCAGGACACACAGACTGTAACAAATTCCCCATCCACCACAGCTCCTCACACAGATCTGGGGTAGCCAGAGGGAAATGGGGTCATGGTTCCTCTCCTGGCTGCTCCCTGTGTCCCAACCCCTCCCCAGAAGAGCTGGAGACTGTCCCAGTGCAGGATATGGGGAGGAGCGGCCGGTTGGTGCCAGGGGGGAGCAGGACCATCACCTTTTGGGGGCAGTGAGGGGTGTGGGACCATCACCTTTTGGGGGCAGTGAGGGGTGTGGGACCATCACCTTTTGGGGGCAGTGAGTGTTAAAGTGTCCCACTGCTGTCCCAGAGCTCTCCTGGATTTAAAGGGTCGGTGCTGGTGGGATCAGAGGGTTCAGATCACCACGAGCACTGGAGGCCCAGTGCCAGAGGAGTGTTCATTTACTCTGCAGTCCCTCTGCTGGCTGCAAGGCGAGGTCCTTCACCCCGCCTCAGTTTCCCCATTTTCATTTCTCCCTCCCACCAACGTTGTGGACACTTTGTGGTGGCTCCGTTTGTGAGAGCAGAGGCCTCACAGCCTCACATCTGGCTGAGAGAGCCCCGGGGCTGCCTCAGCCGGTGCTCAGCACCGGGGGGTTCGTGCTCCTGTGTGGGGAAATGCTCCCGCGTGCTCCAAGCATCCTTGTTTTCCCAGGGAATGCTCCCCAGGAAGGGCTGCAGGGGACCCCTCTGCCCAACCCCAACATCAGCTTCCACCTGTGGACAGAAGATGAGCAGCTCTGTGAGTGCCCCGGGGCTGGGGGGAGCTGGGTGGGGCCTGAGCCTGGGGGTCCTGTCCCAAAGGGGTCACTTAGCCCTGACCCTTGGGCAGGGAGTTTTGGAACCATTGTCCCAAGGCCAGGCTTGTGGAGATTCGTGCTGACTGCTCCAGCCTTCCTTCCTGGGATCAGGTCAGGGGATTTGGGGAGCGAAGGGGTGAAGGAGCTGGGGCTGCAGCAGGATGTGCCCAGAGGACCTGATTTTGTTGTGGCCTGTTTTTGTTGTTGTCCCTGGCAGTGTCCAAGGCCAGGCTGGATGGGGCTCTGAGCACCCTGGTCTGGTGGAAGGTGTCCCTGCCCATGGCAGGGGGTGGGAACAAGATGATCTTCAAGGTCCCTTCCAACCCAAACCAGTCTGGGATTCTGGGATTGGAACGGTGCTGAGCTCTCTCAGTGGGAAATGGGACGGAAAGGCTGACTGCCCTTGGGCCTGCTGCTGGAGATCTCTGCTCGGCAGCTGGCCTGGGGAGAGGGCAGCGGGGGCAGGACAGGGCTGAGGCTGGCAGTGGCCGGCTGTCCTTGCTGAGGCCGCTCTGTGCCCGCAGGGAAGGAGCTGGTGCTGTTCCTCCGCCCTCTGTCGCAGAGCTGCGAGCCCGACTGCCTCGGGCAGGACCTGGACCCCATCGAGATCCAGGACATCCTCCCGGACTGTGCCTGCTGCGGGCAGAGCCGCTTCTCCGTGCTGTCCACCGACAGCGGCATCGAGCGGGACCTGCCCGCCCAGGAGGAGCCGTGCGCTCCCTGCGCCGCGGACACCGAGCACTCCCGGCTCCACAGGAAGGGGGGCATCAAGAAAAAGCTGTCCCCGCTGGACAGCGTGGCCTTCCTGCAGGCTGGCAGCGGTGGCCCCGGGGGGAAGTCCCCCGGGAAGCTGCCCAGGAGGTCGGGAATGCCCCCGGAGCCCGCGGCCCCGCTGCAGAGGCTGCACACCGCCCGCGTGGTGCTGCTGGGGGACGACCGCATCCTGGGGCGCCTGGCACAAGCCTACCACTCCCTCAGGTACCGGGGCCAGCCGGGCTCGGGGGACAGCAGGACAGGGCGGCTGCTTTGCCCTTCAGGCTGTTGGAGCAGCCGGGGTGGCTGGGGACGGGGGCAGTGACGGGGGCAGGTGGCAGAGCAGCTGCAGTGTCCTGGCACTGTCCAGCCTTGGCCAGGAGCCGCGTTCTGCCCCTTTCCCTCGGGACATTCTATTTTTCGTTTCAGGAAACGGGAAACCCGGCGAGTGTTCCTGACGCCCAGGCTGAACCTGCAGTTCTACCACATCCCCGTGGTGCCGGGGCAGCCGCACCCCTCGGCTGCTGCGGTGAGCGCCTGACAGCGGCCGGGGATGGGCATCTGGGGGAAGAGCAGGGGGATCCAGGAATTCCCACCTTCCCAAAGCAAGGAGGGTGGGAGCCAACACGGAGCTGCTGGGCTCGGTTTGAAGTCACAGCTGCTTCAGTTCTGCTTCCAGGCCCCCGATGCAGGAGGTTCCATGAGGTTTAGCCAAGGATTGCTGCTTTTCCCACCTCCCCAGTGCTGAGGGGAAGCAGTTGCTGCTTGTTGAGGGCTTCACCTCCTTGGCCATGGCCCCGGTTTAGGTCTGTGAGTCACTACTTGCAGTTTATGTTGGACACATCCCCTCCCCTCTGACAGCCTGAGACAGAGAGAAATAAACAGTTGCATTTAGGATCTTTTAAGCTCAGCTGGCTGTGACCCCTGACCAACAGGCCAATATAAAAATCAGTATTTCTTCTTTTCATTCCTCATGGCATTTTTGTTCTTGAGCACCTGCTAAATGAGTTTGCCAACTTCTCTGGACTGAGCAGGGAAAGGGGAGGGATGGGGAAATGTCACAAATCTCTCCATCTCCTTATGGCTCCTGATATGGTGAACCCTGCTGTTCCTCTTTGGCTGCAGGAAGCTTCCCAGGAGTGTGAGCCAAATCTCACAGGAGCTGGATTTAGGGCTGGAAGTGGCTGGGAGAGGTTCTCCAAGTTCTCCTCACATTTTGCTCAATGCAAGCCCAGGAAAAGCAAACAATCCCTAGGCTGGAGTGAGTCTGAGCTGTGTTTCTCCCCCAGGACCACGCTGGCCCCGAGGAGCTGTGTGAGGTGGCCGGGTACCTGGGCAGAGCCGACCCCTGGTACGAGAGCAACATCAACACCCTGTGCCACATGATCCCCAAGCTGGCCACCATGGTACGAGGAAAGCCTTCCCATTTCCCAAACAACCTGCAGCGCCTGAGGAGGGGCCTGTGCCCTGCAGGGCTCTCCATGCCCAGGCAGAGATTTCCTCCTGCAAACCCTCCCCAGGGCCCTGCCTGTGGCTGCCACTGCCCCAGCCCACAAGAGCCATTTGCTGTGAGGGGTTTTTTTTGACCAAGGGACAGGAAATGGCAGATTTCAAGAAAGAAAACTTTTGCTGAAATCCCCCCAGCTCTCATTTCCCGGCAGTTTGAGCCACCAGTGACAGAAACAGGGCTGAGAGGCGGGTGCAGCTCCCGTTCCCTGTGAGTGGCGAGGGCAGAGGACAGCTCATCGCTCAGCCTGTGCCCAGGAAGGTGTGACATTTTGTGGCAGGGTTTTTGAGAAGTGGCAGGGGCTGACCCAGCCTGTGATTTGCCCCCCCAGCCATCGTCGCCGAGCAGGGCCCTGGTGACCGACCTGTTCCTCACCGATGTCATCGCCTACTACGCCCGCATGGGCACCCAGCCCGTCTGCTTCCAGGTGCACGCTGTCAAGGTGGGTGGCACAGCTGGCACAGCTGGCACAGCCCCTGGGCCTCCAGCGGCCCTGCAAGGGCTGGCAGAGCTGTGTAGAGCCAGCAGAGCCAGAAGGGGCTGGGGGCTTCCAGCAGATCCAAGCCTGGATCCCCGTTCCCCCCAGCCTGTCCCTCCCTGCCAGCTCCCAGTGACTCTGGAGCCCAGCTCCGCTGGAGCCAATGATCCTGGCAAGGCCATTTCAGGATCTCAGCTCAGCAACCCACAGGGATGCAGATTTCCTGTGCTGCTGGGTTTGGGGGAGCCCTGGTACCTCCTGCTGCTTTAGATGCTGGGAGCAAGCGGGGCTTTTCTGAGCAGCTTTGCCAAAACCTCCCTGTACCTTGCAGAGGCTCTGCAGGGTTTCCTGCAGCGCATTTGATTGATTTCCTGCCAGCTTTGCTGTGAAACGGTGTCAGAGCGAGGCCTGGCATTCGATAGGAGAGCAAAGAAGAGCTAAATTTGGGCACATGAAATTAACCCTCCCCTCCCTGCTCTTCTGGCAGCTCCCCCAAAGCTCAGGATGATGCAGAGACCTCCATTTATCTGCTCACAGGCACTTTGGCACCTATTGCAGCACAGGAGGAGCCCCAGCCTGGGCAAACTGGCACAAGGCTTGCAAAGAGCTTTGATAATTCCTGGTGGAGCATCCCCAGGACTTCCCTAAAAACCCATGGCCTGCCAGTCCTTGGAGCACCTGGGCCTCGGTTTGTGGCTGGGCATTTTGATTTTCTGGTGGAATTTTCTTCCGCTCTTTTCTCCTCCAAGATAACACCCGCCAGTGAGAGTGTGGGAGATTCAAGCAGGGGACGAGGAACTGGCTCCAGATGTGGTTTCCAGACAGAGGCCCCTGAGCTGCTCTCCTGGCACCCAGGGCGTGAGGCTGCCTCGGCTGCAAACACTGCCCCTGTTTCCCTTTGGGGTTAGGACCCCACTGTTCCTCTCTGGCTGCAGGAAGCTGCCCAGAGGTGTGAGCCAAGCCCCACAGGAGCTGGATGTGGGACCAGCAGTGGCTGGGAGAGGTTCTCCAGGACCTGCTCTGCACATCTTGCCCAATACAAGCCCACGAAAAGAAAAGAGTCCATAGGGCTGGAGTGACCTGGTGATTTGGGTTGGATCAGAGAGAAATTGCGTCCCCTGAAGCTCAGCAACACCTCAGCCTGGCTGAGCACCGGGGCAGTGCTCCCGGTGATGTGGGTGGGTGGCTGGGAGCTGACTCAGCTCTGAGGGCACAGTGACATCCAGTGGCAGGGGACACTGCCCGTGGCTCTGCTGGCCAGGTCCTCGGGGCTTCTGGCAAGGCCTGCCACGCTCCTGGAGCTCGGGGAGCAGAGCCAGGGCAGTTCCCCCATCCCACAGGAACCCTGAGTGCCATGATGAGATCCCAGCTCCCCCTTGGGTGCTCTGGAGGAGCAGTCTGTGCCACAAGCCCCGTGTGACACCCCAGGGTGACAGAGGGATCCTCAGGGATGCTCCTCTCAGGGGTGCTCCTCTCTTTCAGGTCCTGTTCCGGGACCCGGCGCAGGAGCCGGCCGAGGACGTGTTCCTCACGGAGCTGCTGACGCAGGTGCAGGACAGCCCTTCCCACAGAGGTGGGTGTGTCCCACCAGCCCCAGCCTGCACAGGGCTCCTGCCATCCCCAGAGCCCACCCACCCCATCCCTCAGCCTGCACAGCTCCAGGCCATGGGCAATACTCCTTGTTCCTGACTTCCCGAAATGCCTGGTATTTGTCCCTGAGGTTGGGCACAGACGCTGCAGTGAGTCCATCCCTCTGGCACAGAGCCTCAGCCTCTGAGGCAGGGACAGAAGGGACAGTGTGTGACGCTGGGGTGGCTCATCCCACGGGAGGATCCCTCTCTGCTGACCACAGACAGGTGGGATGAGGGAAATTCAGTCCCACCTCATTCCCTCCTTGCAGAGCTGAGCACAACCAAGAGGAAAACCACCCTGGATGGCCCTGGCATCGACCTCACAGTGACCTACAGGAAGGTGAGTGGGGCTCCCGGCACCCCAAACGTCTCTGCTCCCAGGGATGCCCAGCAGGGCACGGCTCTCCTAAAAGGAGACTGACCCTCCCTCTTTCCCTGGAATTGCTCTCCAGGCAAGGACAGAGAGGTTGTGGTGACCCTGTCAGGTCACCTCTGTGAAAAGCTGTCCCCAGCCCTCCCCACGCCCAGCCCCTCTGCCAGGGGCACTAACAGGGTCCGGTCCTGCCTGCAGGTTGTGCTCAGTGACCGGGAGAAGGAGCTGGCCCTGGCCCTGCGCTCCACGGGCCTGCTGATGAAAGCCATCCCCGCTGACGAGGCTGCAGGTGGGTTCTTCCCGCTTTGCTGAGGTTCCTGGTGCTCACTGGGGTAAATCTGGCCATGGTCCTTGGTGCCAGCTGTGTCTGGGCTGTGGGGGTGGAAGCAGTGACAGGAATATCGGTGTCCCCACGGTCTGGTTGGGGTTTTTCTCAGGAATGCCATGTCTGAGGCTCACACACGATTTAAGCGTCTTCCCTCTGCTCCAGCCTTCCTCTTTCACCCTGCCCTCAGCACAGCCTCTGAGCTTTCCGCCCCAAGCGTGGTCCCACGCAGTTCCTTTGCCCATGGAGCTGCTGGAGCGCCCTTTCCTGCTGTCCCGTGTGCCCACAGCCAGTGCACCCAAACGTGGGGCAGGGGTCCCCAGAAAGCTGAGCCGAGGTTGTGCCACAGCCCCAGACCAACCCTCTGCTTCTGTCACAGCGCGCGGCTGTCTGAGCGTGACCATCACCGAGATCGTCAGGATCAACAACCTGGCAGGACGGTCCTTCTCAGTGAGTACCCGTGGGGTCCCCAGGCCCTGCAGGGCCAAATCCCCTACAACAGCAGGGAAAGGGCAACCCTGTGGAGAGGAGAAGGCTTTGGGGCCACCCTCCTCACAGGGTGTTTCGCAATTATTTTCCATGGAAAAATCTGGATGTTTGAGCCAAAGGCCCAGATGCCCTCCCTGCTGGTCAGTGGCCTCCCTGCTGGTCAGTGCCACGCTGAATCCTGTCTCAGGAGCTCCTGAATGCTTGAGCTGCTGCTGGGGTTACTCCGTGACCACAGGGACAAAGTAGAGGAATAAATCGTGGCCCCACTTGGGTCCAGGGCAGGGTCTGCAGTTCTGCCATCAGCTCCATCAGCTCCACACCTTCAGCTGCGGTGCCCCCCTGTGTTAATCCCCCCAAAAGAGATCACCAAAAGTAATTCAACAAAGCATAAACGAGGAGCAGGAACTTCACTGAATCTGTTTATCAGCTCGGAGAGATGGATTTATAAGAGAAGGGATTGAAATTTTGACTTCTGTCCTTTTTGTTTCGCTTGAGAGTTTCAGCACACCCCAGAGGAAACGCTGCCCATGGTAACGTGTCACTGCAGTTTGGGTGGCACTAAACATTGCTGTGCCTTGGTCACTTGGGCCCTGGACCCTCTGGCTCCCCGCTGGTGTTTTTAACCAGCACATTTTGCCCATTCTTGCCTGGCTTTTGGGAACACTGAGGTGCTGCAGCCCCACTGCCCACAGAGACCCTCCATGGCCATGGAGCACAGACCTTGCCCCACAGCAGACACCCCAAACTCACAGCCTGTGCAGGGATTGCCAGTTTGGAATGTTTGTCCTTACGAAACATGGCCAGGTTGTGAATACAGAGAAAGGATTTGCTTTGTGTCACATCTGGGGTTAAAGAATAAAACCAGAGAGATGTCATTTTCTGTCCCTTTCACACCAGCCCAGGGAGGGGAGGGACACCCTCAGCAGGCTCTCCCTCCTCTCCCCATCCAGGCTGTGGCAAACAGGTTCAAAACACGGAATATCAAGATCAGGAGCCCAGAGCAGAGACCCTTCACCGTGCGGCTGGACAAGGACAGCAGGAGAACCTACAGGGACGTGATCGGGTGAGAACCCCCCGGGTGCCTGGCTCTGCACACCTCCCCTGCATCTCCTCCTGTTTTCCAGGGAGTCCTGACCCTCATACATAATAAAAACCCCACAGGCAAACCCGTTCCTTCTGCAGGGAAAGCAGGGCACAGCAGGGCTCTCCCACATTTGTGTTTTTGGGTGACGGTGTGAGGAACAAAATGGTTCTTTACACAAAAGGTGCTCTCAGTGAGACAGCAGAAAACCAGGGACAAACCTCCAGGGACAAACAAGGCTTGGCTCTCCTGAATTATGAATTATCTCACGATGCTGCTGCTGCTGCTCTCTTCACGGGCTGCATCCCTCACCTGGGGGTCTCCAGCACATGCAGGCAGGGGAGAGAGGATCCAGCCCTGTGGGATGGCAGGGATTAGTGTGCCTGGAACAGTGACATGGGATGTGCTGATGCTTCGAGGTCCAGCCAACACAAACTGTGAATTCCTGAGCTTCACACTGGGCCAGGCTCAGGACACTGGGTTTGTGTCAAACACTAACACGCAGCAGCTCATCTCTGCAGCCAAACCCAGCTGAAAGGAGCATGAGAGCAGCTGCAGCCGGCAGTGTGAGAGCCCTCCCTCAGCAGGCAGTGCAGAGAGCTGAGGTTTGAACACGCAGTAAATGTGTTCTTGTGCTCTTCCAGCCTGGAGGTGTCTCCCTGCCTCGAGCCCAGCTACTGCCTGCAGAAGACAAGGACCATGAAATGCAGCCCTCACGAAACAGAAGATGTGGGGCTTGTGAAATACCTGCCCAAGTCTCTGCTGCTGCCCATCAACACTTTTGCGGGAGTCATCCAGTGAAGGAAAGGGGAAAAAGGTGGTGTGAGTTATGACACGGGGTTATGAGAGGATGCGGGGAAAGAAAACACACTAAAAGCCACCAGTGGTGACTTTAAAAGGCAGTGGTGTGAAAAGCTGCCCCAGCAGAGGTGGGTAACCTCCGAGGGGACAGCCATGCCCTGCTGGTGACAGTGTGACCACGGCTGACAGCCAAGGGCACAGCCATGCTGCAGGACTGAGCTTTAACCTTTTGCACAAGTCAGGGAAAAGCTTTGAGCTCCTCCATTCAGGAAGACCAAGGAAATCCCTGTGAGGTGGTGCTGGCTGTGCTGGTGATCCCAGGGCAGTTGGCAGCAGCAATATTTATTTTGGAGATGTCTCACAGCCCAGCAGGGATCAGGGCCTGACCGTCGGGTTCTGCACGGAAAACTCATTCTGGCACAGGGTGTCACATCTGGGCAAAGCAGCCCGAATTCCCCAGCCTGGTTTAGGACAGCTCGTGGTATCCCTGCCCTCAAGGAAGAACACCGGTGCTCAGTGCAGCTTCCGTAAAAGGCAGTGAAAACCTGCTGCTGGTTCAAAGGGAATGTGGATAACGATGGATGGTGTGAAACAGGGAAATGTGGTGCGGTGTTTGGCAGGGCAAGAACTGCTCAGGCTGCCCAGACTGTGGGATGTGTTTGGCTGTGGATGGTTCTGCTGGAAGAAGAGCCCTCCACGGAGCAGATAATGAGGCTGCACAGCAGCTCTGCGACAGCTGTGCCTTGGAGACCACCTGGGATTTCTCTGTGGCTTCACTGCACAGCCTCTGGACATCCCATCCGGAGCCTCACGAGCACTGGTGGCATTGCTGTGGTTGTACATCCCAGGAACAGCCCCTACAGCCCCAGCAGGACTGGGCCTCCCCTGTGAGCTCAGCCAGCAGTGCCCCTGTGTCCCAGCCTGCCCCACAGTCCTGGTTCGGGCTGTGCAGGTGAGAGATGCAGCAGAGTGGGGGTTGATGGGCGGGCAGGAGGCCTCAAAGGCTTCCCTGTTCCTCTGCTGCTCCCACAGTATAGAAACCCCACCCTGGTTTGCAGAGGGGCCAGGCTGGGCAGTGACAGTGACAGCACAGCTCCTGCTTCCACCAGCTCAGAGCGACCCAGGGCTCAGGATAGGCATGAGGAGGACTCTGTCCTCATCCCAGTTTGTGGCTGACTGGAATAATGGATGAAATAGGATGCGTGTTATGAACCTCCAGAATGTGATCTGTGTTTTCTGGAGTGTCTCCAGGGACACTTTCGGGGACATCCCTTCTATGACACTAGGATTTCTGTACTGTCCTGGCTCCCAGGTAACTCGTTCCCTGGGCTGCCTTCACTCAGGAGTGATTGTTGGCTCATCAGCCCAAAGGAAGTGTCCTTTAGCAGCTATTCCCAGTCACCTCTGGCTGACACTGGGGAATCCCTGGAGATGTGCCACAGGTGCTGCAGTGGCACTGGCAAATCCTTCCTTAGCCCCATAGCTGAGGACAAACCCTTCCCTCTGCCGTGTCTGTGCCAGGCCTGCCCAGCTCTGGGGAGCAGCACCTCTGGAAAATCCCTTCTGTTTGTCCACCTGGAACAAAGAGCCCGCCCCAGTTATCCCAGTCTGGGGTCCTGGAGCAGTTTCCCCTCAGCAGAGCTGCCCTGAGCTTGTGGCTTTTCTTGGCTGCTTGGGCCACCTCTGTTTCTAACACATGCCCAAGGCTTTGGGGTTCAGCCCTCAGACTTCCCTGGTCTCAATCTTTGTCAGCCAGCACAGGGCAGCCCTATTCCTGCTCCTGGCACAGCAGGAATTGTCCCTTCCTGTTCCCAAGTCAAAGGTTTATTCATTCCCACTCCAAATGCCACCCAAAGCAGCCCCTGACCCACTCCTGGGGCACAGCAGCTCTAGAGCTGCCAGCAGGATCTTCAGCAGTGTGAAATCCTCCAGGTCTCATGAAATGTTTAACCCCAAAGCTGCACCAACACCTGGAAGACCACGCTGGGCACAACATGGCCATTTCCCAAGGAATCCCCATTGGAATGCTGGCGGATGCAGCCCCTCGCTCTCTGCAGAGCCAAGCACAGCACTTAAGCCTTAAAATCCCCCACAGGAGTCACAACTCTGCAATATCTCAGCAGCAGAATTCAGTTCTCCAGTTTTCACCTCACGACCCAAACATTGTGCTCCCCTGTGCCAGCCTGGGGCAGCAAACACTCTGTCCCTGAAGGGAGCTGAGGGGAGGCAGGAGGCTCACAGACGAGTCAGGAATGCCCTGCACGAGCAGCTGTTGTTGTTGGGGTAATGTGGGGCTTTAGGGGTGACCAGTGGCTCTGCACCCTCTGCCTCTTCAGGGCTTCACTGTGGGTTTTGTACACACAAAGAAAATGCTCAAAAAGCCAAGAGGCTTTGGGCTGGGCTGGAGTGTGGGCTGTGTGTCCAGAGTTTGTTCTGTACAGCTGTAAATTATGTAGATGGATGATAAATTATTTGTATAGGTGTCCTGGATGATCTGTACCACAGGGTGCAATCCTTTTAATGCCGATTGAAAGGAATTAAGACCAACCCAAGCTGAAACTGCCAGTTGGTTGTTGTTGTGTGTTTGCACGCGGCTGGGGAAGGACGCCCCGTAGTTCCACCTGAACACGAGGCACGATTTCTTCCCTGTGCAGTGACCGAGCCCTGAACAGACTGTCCAGAGAGGGTGTGGAGTTCCCCTCACTGGGGACATTCCAGAACCACCTGGACACAATCCCGGGCCATGTGGTTCCCGTCCGCGTCCCCCACGCCCCGGCCGGCCGGGATGAGGGCGAGCCCCGGGCGGGTCCCTCTGAGCCCACGGAACAGCAGCCGCCGCTCCCCGGCTTGCGCGGGGCACCTGGGCTGGGTGATCGCTGCGGCCCCTTCCAGCCCGAGCCATCCCGGGGTCCTGCGGGACGGGGACGCGCCGGGCCGTTCCCGTGCCGGTGCCGGGCCGTTCCCGTGCCGGTGCCGGGCCGTTCCCTTGCCGGTGCCGGGCTGTTCCCGGGCCGGTACCGGGCTGTTCCCTTGCCGGTACCGGGCTGTTCCCGTGCCGGTGCCGTTCCCATTCCCGTGCCGGGCCATTGTCGTGCTGGTGCCGTTCCCGTTCCTGTGTCGGGCCGTTCCCGTCCCCGTTCCCGTCCCCGTCCCGGTCGGCAGACGGCGCTGCGCCCCCGCCATCCCCCCGGGGCGGGGCAGGTGCGGCCGGGCCGGAGCCGCCGGAGCGATCACTGGGTCCGGAGCGGTCACTGGGCCCGGAGCCGCCGGAGCGGTCACTGGGTCCGGAGCGGTCACTGGGCCCGGAGCCGCCGGAGCGGTCACTGGGCCCGGAGCGGTCACTGGGCCCGGAGCGGGCCCGGCGGGGAGCGGCGGCAGCGGGTGAGGACATGCGGCGGGGGCCATGAGCGAGCGGTGGGACGTGGGCCGGGCCCTGGCGCTGGCCGCGCTGTTCCGGCTGCTGCAGGGCGCGGGCCGGGGCTGCGCCGCGCCCTTCGTGCCGCTGTACCTGCGGCTGCTCGGGCTGCCCGCGCCGCTCGTGGGGGCCGCGGCCGGGGCCCGGCACCTGGCGGCGCTCGCCGTGCCCCTGTGCTGCCCGCGGGGCCGCGCCGGCCGGCGGCTGCTGCTGGCGGGGTCGGTGCTGGGCTCGGCCGGGGCCAGCCTGGCGCTCACCCTCATCCCGCCCGCGGGGGACACGGGCTGCGACCGCAGCGGGCAGCTCGGCCTGCCCGGCTCCCTGCCCTCCGCTCTCCCTTCCACTCTGCTCGTCCCGGTGCCCACCACAGTGCCCAGCCCGATGACCAGCCCGTTGCCCAGCCCCGGCACAAGCAGTTACACAGCGTTAAGCTCGAGTGCTGTGACGGACACGAGAGCTGTGCCAAAGGGAACGGGGAGAGCAGCTGCTGACGTGTTGGCAGCGAGCAGGAAGCCCGCTCTGGGCATTTCAACCTTCCAGGGGTTATTGGGCACACCAGGTGCACTTCAGGAAAACGGCAGAGGACTTGGGGAAGGCAATCCGAAGGGAGATGGCTCCTTGGACGGTCCCTCTGGCTGGACAGTGAGAGCCGTTGATCAGCGGACACAGGAGCCAGAAAGGCCGGCTTTCTCCGGACCTCCCTCCCCCGGACTCCAGGAGGAAACTCCGGGTTCTGCTGCAACAGATCTTGCTGTTGATGCTGAGGAAAGCCTAAATGCTACTGAGAGTAATGAGCCAGCTTTGTTTAAAACAGCTTTTCCAACAGCTGTTGGAAATGCCTACGTGTCTGAAAACCTTTTGGAGTCTCGAGATGTCAAGTTCAAGGCAGTGCAAAGCATCTTCCAGGACAGAGAGTATCAAGTTTTTCTCATGGTCCTGGGCGCTGTGGTGCTTTGGGAGCTGTTGGCCACTTCCCTGGAATGGACCATGGATGAGAGTGTCTACGAGTACCTGGACTTTGTGGACGCCACGGACAGGTTCGGGCGGCTCTGGCTGTGGAGTTCTGTGGGCGCGGCCGCCGGAGCCTGCGGTGTGTCCGTGCTGGTGGATCAGCTGGATTGCTCCCTTGGCCACTCCATCCCCCGCCTCGCCGTGCACTTCTACAGTTACGCTGTCCTGGCAATGCTCTCACTGCTTGTCAGCGCCTTCTTTCCCGGCCACATTCCCAGGAAGAGCGCCCGTGCTCCCAGGCTGGCCAAAGCGCTGGCCCTGCTGTGGGGGGACGGCCAGGCGCTGCTGTTCGCGGGCACCATGTTCCTCGTGGGTGCTGCCAGCTCTGCCGGGCACAACTTCGTCCTGTGGCAGCTGCAGGACCAGGGCAGCAGCGAGCTCCTCATGGGGCTCTGGGTGGCCCTGGGGCCTCTGGCAGAGCTGGGCCTTCACCCCCTCAAGGGGCAGCTGCTGCGGGCGCTGCCGGGTGCCAGGATGGTGGTGCTGAGCCTGGGCGTGCTGGCAGCGCAGCTCCTCAGCTACTCCCTGCTCCGGGCTCCGTGGGCAGCGCTCCCCGTGCAGGCGCTGTCCGCCCTCAGCAGCGGGGCCCTGCGCTGGCAGCTGGAGGGGACAGTGGGGGACATCGCCAGGCCGGGCACGGAGCGCGCCCTGCACGCCCTGCTCGGGGGGCTCTGGGCGGGAGGAGCCAGCCTGGGCAGCTTTGGGGGCGGGTTTGTGGTGCAGCACTTGGGGCTGGCAGTGCTGTTCCAGGCCAGCTGCGTGGGGCTCGGGCTCTGGATCCTCTTCTTCATAATTGTCCAATCCAGACTGCCCCGGCAGAGGAAAATTAATTATTCCCGACTCCTGGCTGCTGATTCCAGTGAAATGAGCGACTCTGAGGAGGAGAACGAGAAGGACTGGCTGGTAAAGGCCATGAAGGATGAGAGCTTTAACAGGAATTGGATACAGCAGCACGGGGTCAACTAATCTGTACCTAAATCTGCGGGGTGGCATGGGAACCTGGTATAATGATAATATCCAGGAATCGCTGTTAATTCTAAAGTGCTAACTATATACAGGCTATATCTGACGGGAGAGATTTTTATTTTTTAAAAAAAATCATAAATCTTATTTTCTTACTTTATAGGCTTCTTCCTTTTTTTGTAATTTTTCCTTTTTAACGTGATGATTTTGCTGCCAAAATCCCAAAAGGATGTTTCAGGTGTACATTGGCTGAAATGAATGTGGATGAGTTTTTAGACGAAAAACAAACTTGGATTGTTGCTGCAAGTGCTGCTGTGAGTGACAGCTGTGACCTGGGCTGTGACACAATCAGATGGAAATGACTGACGTGCTGACAGCACACGGAACCCTTCCAAGGCGGCTGTGAACTCTTTGCACTCTGTAAGGGCTGTGAATAAAAACCTGGTTCATTTGTAAAAGAAGGTTTTGCTGCAGACCATCTGCCTTGTCGCGTTTTGTGATTTCAGGGTGCCCCTGCTTGGAATCTGCTGGGAAAAACCGCCAGGTGTGCTCAGAGGCAGCGCCCGTGGCTGGCCCAGCCCTCCTGGGCACTTCCTGGTGGCGACTTAAAGCGTCCCCGGCATTGCAGGTGACAGGAAGCAGCCGGGCCTCCCGACTGGTGGCACTTCTGTGGGCTGGGAATTACCGGAGGGCGGGATGGGATCCATCCAGCTTGGCACTGCTGGAAGCTGCTGATGCTGCCTGGATCCTGAGCAGGGATCCTCCAGCTGCTGTGTGAGGCAGCCGGGCAGGGACAGCTGGGCAGGGACAGCCACAACCCCACAGACAGAAAGGGGAATTTATTTCTGTTCCCTCACTGCCCAGGGGACCCCCAAAGCAACACCTGGGCACAGGTACACAGGCGGAGAGCAGCACTCAGTCCGTGCCAGAGGATCTCCTTCACACCGAGTTACCCCAGGTTACTCCCAGCTGGAGGTCACTGATATCCAGCCCTCCCTTTTTAACCCATTCCTGGGTTAAACCTGCCTTACCTGCCCTGCCTTCACCTCCAAGGCACAGATTTCAGCCCCTCTCTGGGAGGTAAGTTTTGCTTTTCAATGAGAAATCGGTGGTCTGGTCTCATTAAAAGATCTTAAATGGGGTTTAAATGAGCATTGGAGTCCCTTCAGCCACAGCAAAGGCTGCTGTCAGTTTATCAGGTATTCCTTGGTCAAGGAATTGCATCATTGCTGAGCAGAGGGATGGATTTCAATAACATCTGCGTGAGTGGCTCACAACCCCGAGACAGGCAGCTGCAAAAAGCAGAATATTTATGGAAACGCATATTTAATGTGGCATATGCAAATGTGTCACCCTGCCGTGTTGTGGGCTCGGCAGGAAGCGCTGGAGACAAGGGAAGGACTCCTTGGAGATAATTCCTTTCTCTGTATGCACCGATCCCGCATTATCTGTACATCAGATGCTTTCAGGGTAATTAGCTCCCTCTCTTCCTGGCACCGATGCTCTGTGCCAGCAGAGCGCTCCGCTGCAACGGCTCTATAGATAGAATTGTCCCCGTGCCAAGAATAGCTGGAACTTTTTATTAAGATGTTACCTTCTCCCAGGAATTCAAACACGAGCGGAGAGCAATTTTAGTGTCAAGAATCTCTCCCGGCCTTATTATCATGTAATACCTGAGGAACAAAGCTGGTTAGTGGGGGATCTGCCTGCAGTCAGGCTCATCCCCACACGCAGCACATCCAGAGCCTTTGTGAGAGGCACAGAAAGAGCTGGAATGGTTTGAAATGCAGCTGCAGCTTCAGCTGCCAGCTCTGCCCTCGTTAGAAGCCTATTACCTGCGTGAGCTGTGCCCTTTTCATCTGCCTCAGCACAACGGCAGCTGCTGGATTCCAGTTTGGCAGAGAGAAGCCTTGGAATGACAGGTGCCTGTCCATCCTGGAGCTGTGGAGGGGGCGACTCCCCCGAATCAGCACCAAATGTGTTTAATGGATTATAAATCTTTAAAAAATAACCTTATTGTGCAAGGTTATTACACTGATGCCCCGTTTTGGGCATTCCCTTAAATCCTGCCTGCCCACAGCACGAGCACATCTCCCTAAGAAGGAGCAGGGAAAGATCCCATTGAAACTCCTCAGCCCCAGGATTCCAGGACCTGGGTGAGGGAAGAAGCCCAGGGTCCTGTCAGGTGTAGGGCACACGCTGCTCCCGTCCCTGATTTGCACTTCCCTGTGCACTGTGGATTTGCCCAGGACGATTCCATCCAATCCAGCAGATCCAATGGTGTGTGAATTGTGTCCTGACCCCGTGGGTGCCTCTGGACTGTCTGATTTACTCCCGTGCTTTTACTAGGGATTAAGTGAGCCTATAAAATGCATTAAACTCAAGTTCAGCCCCCAGCAGATCTGGCTGCTCACAGTGAAAGTCATCCTGGAGAGTATTTGCCTGAAGAACTAATTAAAATATTTACAGGTTCATTTTCTCTGTGCTGTGGAGTGACCAAAACAAGGTGAGTCACTGCAGCCCCGCTGGTTCCAGGGCTGGTGGGTGCCCATCATTAATGAGCTGAGAAGCAGCCACTTCATGGCTCTCCTTCCTCGCACATCCAAACGCCCAAACCAATCCGGGGCGGCCCTCAGCTGGGAGCCCAGCAGTTCCTTACAAACCCAGGGCACTCCTGAGCAATTCACTGGAATACTGGAGCTCCCTGTTTGTCACGGATCACCGTTCCAGCTCACAGCCCACGGCCTCGTGGCTTTGTGCTGCTGCTCCTGGGAGCATTTTCAGAGGAGTTCTGGAGCAAGGTGCTGCTGCTGCACTGCCAGCCCAGAGCAGCAGCTCCCATGTCCTGTCTTTCCCCCGTCTTTACACAGAGACTCTTAATTTTTGCCTCCTCATTGTGTTTATATTGCACAGTTCTCCTCAAAGAATGGAACACCATCCCTCTGGCCTGTGTTCTGCTTTAAATCACTTGACTGGACCAAAAGTCGAGAGCTCCTCTTTGGCTGCTGGAGATGGGAATTCCCAGATCTTGCTCAGGTTTGTGTTTCACTGGCTGGAGGTCAGACTGCTGCGAGCAGAGCCCACGGGCTGGTTCTGGGCAGGTGCTGACCCCCAGACCCCTCCCTTGTGTTGCTGTGTCCCTGCTCTCCAGCCCAGTGGCACTTCCCAAAATGTCCCTGAGCCACGTTGCCAGGCTGGGTGTCCCTGAGCCCCTGGACCTGTGCGTGGGGACATCAGTGTCACCTACAGGCACCTCCTAGCAGAGCAGTGTCCCAGCAGAGGACCCCTCCGTGTGCTTTGGGGCAGGGGGTGTTGAGGTGCGTCCTTCCACAGCTGGGAATCCCCAGCCAGGTGCTCTGGGAGCACAAAGCCCTGTGAGCAGCAGGGTTTGCCCATCCCCACCTTCCCTTGTCGCTTTGCTGGGCCCAGCCTTCAGGACAGTGGCAGGGGTCAGTGCTGTGCTGGCCAGAGAGAGGAGAAACCGTCTGGGTCCTGCTGAGGTGGGTGCCACCACCATGCTGGATTTCAGCCCTTGGAGCGTTGTCAAACTCTCACTGTTGGGTTTTTCCATGGAGAAAAGTTGCTTCTACTGGAAAACGCAGCTGCCCTGGCTCCGCACCTCGCAGCAGTTTTGGGGGGGCTCTTGGGTGCTCTGCCTCACCCCGTGTCCCATCCCCGTGTCCCATCCCCGTGTCCCGCAGAGCCTGGGTGCCTTCAGTGCCCGGGCCCCGCTGTCGGTGCCGCTGCTGAGATTTGGGGGCGTGAAACGGCCAGAAAGGGTCCGGGGAATGCCCCGGGGGAAACTGCGGGGGCCGGGGCCTGCAGGCGGAGGACTCGGAGCGCAGGGAGCGGTGGGATCGGAGGGAGCGGAGCGGTGGGAACAGTGCGAGCCCCCGCCCAGGCGGAGCGGCGGGATCGGAGCGGTGGGAGCGACGGGAGTAGTGGGAGAGGAGGAAAGGGAGCGGCGGGAGCCCCCGCCCCGGCGGAGCCGTGGGGTCGGAGCGGTGGGATCAGTGCGAGCCCCCGCCCCGGCGGAGCGGCGGGAGCAGCGCGGAGGGAGCGGCGGGAGCCCCCGCCCCGGCGGAGCACAGCGCGCTGGGCTGCGGATGGAGGGCAGCCGCGCTTCTCCCCGGTACGGATCCATGGAATCCACCCGGTGGCCGCCGGCCGGCGCGGGGCCAGGTGAGCGCGGCGGGACCGGGACGGCACCGGCACCGCCCGAACCCAACTTCCCCCGGGGATGGGTGGATGGATGGATGGATGGATGGAGTGGTTGGGGGAGAAAAAGGACGCGGAGAAGGGGCTGGGCGGGAGGAGGGGGGGGATGTCTGGAGGGACACACCGGGGGAGCAGGGTCACATCTGGCCGCTGCTGCCCAGCTGGACACGGCGCCGCTGCGCTGCCATGCCCGGCCGTGGGCACGGCTGTGACGAGGGCCTGGAGGGCTCGCCCTGTCCGTCACCGCCTTCGCCCCTCTCTGACCAGTTCCTCCAGCAGGACCCGGGGTGAGAGGAGCTGGGGATGCCAAGCAGGGGAATTGCCTTGAGCAGAGCCCTCGACCTTGGGCTGGGAGGAAGGGTCGCAGTGCTGGGCTGTGCGGAGGGGAGGCGCCTGCGATCCCTCTGCTCTGCTGCCCCTCCGACCTCTCCCCTTCCCGTCCCTCTCTGCTCCCCCTTCGCCCCTTGCGCACAGTGGGGCAGCGACAGGCAGCTGGAGAGGCAGGGGAGGAGGGATGGAGCCAACTCCAGCACCCTGCTGGGTACTGCCTGGGGGGTGTGTGATGCCCATGAAGCTGCTCAGCTCCTGAGTGAGCTGTGGGAAGTTTTGATCCGTTTCCTTTGTGCCTTTCCTGGCAGGGTGTATCCTCCCCTACAACCCCCGTGGGGGTCTGAGCACCTTCATCACCCGGGTCCTCTGCTCCAGCAGCCGGGTGACATCGGGGTGGCGCAGGGGCTGGACTCAGGGTGCTGGGTATGGCCTGGACATCCCCCGTGGGTGTCTGTAAGCAGGACTGTAGTGGCTGCGATTTTGTTGATTCGGTGCAGTTGTGTGAACTCCCAGCTCCTGGGGACCTTGGGATGGGTGAGAACCTTGGGATGGGTGAGGACACTGCAACAAGCCCTGCCTGCTGTTTGGATGCTGCTCTGCTGCTTGCTCCCAGCCAGGACAGCTCAGGCCAAGCCTGTGGAGCCCTGAGCTCCTGGAGCCTCTTGTCCTGCTGCTGTTCAGGCTGAATGTGCCCTGTCCCTGCTGCTCTCTGGAGCACAGGAAAGCACACGGCTGAGTTAGAGGCCATTTGGGATGGTGCCCCCGTAAAGAGCTCTGACCCCTCCACAGGGGGCTGTCAATCGATTTCCCAACTTTAATCATGAAGAAAATTGCTTGAAACTCACCCTGCACTGTTGGCTGCCGTGACTCATCCCAGGCTCGCTGCTGACTGTCCAAATGTTTTCCCCAAACCTTCTGGAGTGGAAGTCTCTGGCCATTACACTCCTCGTGTGTAACACACACCCTGGGCTGGGTGTTATCAGAGCATCTCCAAATTTCAGTCCAAGCTTTCTCCCCCTCCTTGGTTGGCCACGTTGAAGTGGTGCCGGGTGGGATCCCTTTGGCTCGGGCACTGGGGGTTTCTGTGTGGGGGTTTCTGTGTCTGTAGGTTTCTGTGTGTGGCTGTGCTGCTGTGGGAGCGCTGTGGGAGCGCTGTGGGAGCAAAGGGACCCCTGGACAGTGTGGCCACACCTGGGGCCATCCCTGTCTGTCCCCAAAGGGAGATTTGGATTGTGAGCTTGATCACAGCTTTAATGAACACCCTGCCTGGGGTGTCTCCTTCTCCAGGTGCTCCCTCCCAGGGTTCATGGGCTTCGTTTTCCAGGAGTTTTCTCCTGGCACTGCCCTCCCTCTGCTTCTGCCCTGAATTCAGCAGCTCCAGGGACACGAAGGTCCTGTCAGAACTTCTTGTCCAGCACTGGCTGCTTAGGGGAGCAGTTCCCTGGGATTCCTGAGGGATGCAGAGTGTCAGGACCTGACCACAGCACCTGAAGGCACAGCCAAGGGCTGGCACCCTCCAGCTGAGCCCTGAGGCCCTGGCTGGGCTGTGCTGCAACCTTCTCACTGTCCCCACGTCCCAGCACACTCCTGACCTGGGCAGTGTCCAGGAAGGTGACTTCAAGGTGTGTGTGAGGGCAGGGTGGTGCCAGCCACACCTGATGGGAACCATCCCAGAGCTGAGCCTCAGGCTGGAATTACAGCCCAGCCTCCTGCTGCAGGTGGGGGAAAGCAACTCAGCTCTTCCACCTCCTCCCCTCCCAGCACTGCCACCTCATCCCTCTGCCTGCACAGGCGAGGATTCACCTCTCCCACCTGGAATGGATGTGCTGACGACATTCTGGGATGAGAGGGAGAAGAAGGGATGCTGACGGCTGTTCCAAACCCTGGCGCTCCTCCCGGGAAATACCTGGCTGGGAACCTCAGCCAGATGACTCTGCCAGCAGGGATAGGTGACATTCTGGGTTATTCCCCACCCGGGCAGGCCAGGAGTGATGGTCCCCCTACCCAGCCCCGCCCCTGTGCTCCCAGGGCTGGTCGGTGTGCCCTTGGATGGAGGCTGCAGGAAGCTCCGGGTTTATCTGTCTCCGTGTTCATTGGCACACCTGGGCAGCCACCAGCCTTGTCACCTCTGCCTGGGCACAGAGCGGACACAGCAATGCAGCTTTTCATGACAGCTCTGGAGCTGAGCTGAGGTACAGCCCCAGGGAGCGGCTGCCCACGGGCACATCCAGCTGTGCCACCTGCGCCTCCAGCTGTGCTGGCACCTGCACATCTGCCAGCATCTGCCACGGGTCCCTGGGCCATCCCCAGCTGCTCAGCTGGGTGCAGCTGCAGCCAAATATCCCAGGCCAGAGGAGCTTCGGGGTGGCAGAGCCCCAGGATGCTCAGGATGAGGGACCTCAGCATCCCGGTCCCCTAGCAACCGCACTCTGGTCCCTTAGCAACCGCATGCTGATGCTGTAGCAGCCACAGGCCGGTCCCTTGGCAACCCCATCAGGAAACGAGGCAGAGGGAGGGGGCTGTGCAGAGCCCGGGGCAGGAGCTGCTGGAGGGCTCATCCAGCCTCACACCCTGCCCAGCCCAGGGATTTGTCTGTCCTGATCAAGCACTGGCTCCTGGCAGCATCCCGAGGGCTCTGAGCAGGGAATGAGTGAGGAGTCACACCCTGGCATCAGCTGAGCCTTCGTGCCTGGGGGAGAGGGAGACAATCTCCGAGAAATCCTCATGAGCTTCTCAGCCAGAAACAGCAGAAATTTCTTCTCCAAGCCACTCTCAGGAATCCAAACTATCGGATTTCCACAATAAAGCTTCCCTGCTGGAAGTCTTGGAAATATGTCCCACTCTGGGAATGATTTCCCGGGCAGTGTTCTGTGATGGGGAGAGGACAAGGAGCGCAGAGTGTTCAGTCTTGAGCCTTAGAGTTTGTCTCTTCCTGCCTGTAACCCTCAGCACTGGCCTGGATCCCATTTGAATGCCCAGACCCCATATCCTGACATCTCCCATCATCCCTGCCTGGAAAATCCTGCTCCTGGAGCCGTAACAGGGCTGTGCTTTCCCCTCTCCCTGCATGGGGAAAGTCCCAGGGCTGCAGGAAGGCAAAACCTCAGAGGGGAGAGGTGCCCTGTGAAGGCTCAAAGGAAGCAGACTTTGCCCTGATGTGGTATTTGGAAGGGTTTGGAATGTTTTCCCACAGCCTGGCTCTGCTGCAGGCCCCTGTCCCCAGCACATCCCGGGATTAGCTGGGATGTGATGAAGGTGCTGCTGCCTGGCACTGGTCACAGGCTCAGTGTCGTGTCTGAGAGCCAGACTGGGCTGGGAGCTGGCTTGGAGCAAATCCTCAGCTCTTCCCATAAAACTGGCTGGGAGCCACTGTGGGATCCACACAGCACCCACGAGTAAATCCGCGGGACGGTCTGGGGCAAAGGAGTGGGATCTGTGTGTGTGAGTCACGGAGGGCGAGGAAGAGCTGCTGGTCAGAGCCACGGACGGGGGTGGACGGGCTTTCATCCTGTCCGTCCCTCCAAAATACAAATTACAGCCCCTTTATCCCACATTTTGCTGGGAAGCCCCTGTCCCTTGCCCTGAGCAGGTGACCCCCCTTTCCCTGCCTCAGTTTCCCCGGGTGGGGATGGATGTGATCCTCAGCACTGCAGAGGGTGCGGGAGCTGAGCTGAGCTGCCCTGCTGGGTCTCAGGGGGGCTTCTCCCCAGAGAGCTGGGAAGGATGGGCGGTGTTCATCCAGCGTGTGAGGGAGGGGGAGCAGCAGAGGGAATTTCATCCCCGTGACCCCTCAGCTCTGAGCTTTGTGTGCCCAGGATTTGCTCCTGGCCATACAGGAGGAGGCTGCTGGGCAGGCTCAGCTCTCTGTGCTGGACATAGCTCTGGAAAAAGAAAGGGACATTCCCACTCTTCCCTCCAGCAGTTTCCAGCTCCCTTGGCCTCCTGCTGTTGGGAGAGGGGGAGACCCCTGGGGATGCAGGGTTTTGTCCCAGCACAGAGCCCGGCACAGGGGCCGGGAGCAGGGGAAGTGCTGCTGGGCCCAAGGCTGCCCTGAGGTCCCTGCTGGTCTCCTGCTGCCTAAGGTGGCTCCCATTCCTTTTCCAGAGGATGAGGTCGTGTCCATGGCCGACTCCACCACCACCATCGATGACATCGAGGGAGAGCTCTTCAGGATCGAGCGGATCCGGGAGATCCTGGTGCGCAGGGAGTCGGAGCTGCGCTACATGTGAGTCCCTGTGCCCCCTCCTGCTCTGCTCCCTCCCAGGGACACCCCAGCACCTCCTCCTGCCCAGCCAAGCACAGCCCAGCCCCAGGGATGAGCAGGGCTGCGGCTGCTTCCCACCTTGTTTCCCAGCTGGAAGTGCAGCCTCTCGCACGCTCTGGCCTTGCTCTCCTGAATGGGTCCCTCTTACGAAGCCGTCACTGTGGCTGGGGAACTCTGAGCCAGCTGAATTCTGTGCAAGCAGAGTTTATCACACAGGTTTGACCCCTCAAGTGTGCCCACATCCCACCGGCTCCAGGTGTTCCCAGCCGGTCCATGCTCTTCCTCAGTGTGAGGCTCTTGGGCTGGGCTTGGGAAGGGACCTGGGGTTTGGTGCTTTGGGGCTGCTCTCTGAAGATTTGCCCCAGCAGGAAGATCCGGCTTTGTCCCAGCACCAGGATCTGCAGCTGCTGAGCAGCCACACAACCACAGTCTGCTCTCCCCGGTTTGAAGTATTGCTCATCCTCCCACCTCCCCTTTTCCTCCTCCATGCCCTGGGGCCACCAGGACATGCTGGAATTGGCCTGGCACCAGTGCCTGGAATGTTTTTCCACAGCCTGGCTCTGCTGCAGTTCCCTGTCCCCAGTGCATCCCGGGAGTGCTGGATTAGCTGGGATGTAGCATCCCATCCCTGCATCGCCTCCCTGCATCCCACTCTCCACTCCCAGCACAGCCTTTGCAGCCTGGTGAGGAGGGGAGGATTTTCTCCAGGGTCCATCTCAATAATCAAAGAAGTTTTGGAATAAAATTCTCCAGGGTTTTCAGATCTAAGGCAATAAAACAGCCCCCAGGTTGCAGTGGTGCCCACCAGCACTTGGGGGGATAAAGGACATTTTCCATGAGTCTATTGGGAGATTTTATGTGTTTGGAGGAGAAGACCTGATCAACATCCAGAGTCTGGGTTGATTAGGCTTTTCAATATCACTAAAGGGCCGTAGTCAGCCCAGTCCTCAGATCCCACCCTGCCAGCCCAGCACCAACGGGGATTTTGGCAAAGGTGACACTTTCTGGGCTGTGGCACTTCCTGTGCTGCCTTTGGGACTTGACTGGGTCCCCACTGGTCCCTGCACTGAGGGACCCCACAGCCTGGGAATCCCTGGGTAAACCCAGCGTGAGTGGAAGCTGGGAGCTGCTTCAGAGGCTCGCATTTGGAGCCCCTCGGAGGCACAGTTCTCCCTGAACTCGTTGTTGAAAAGGATTTTTGGAAATCATCAAAAGTATACTTCTTAAAGGCTTTCCATAGCAACAGTACCCGATGCTCTCCGGTGCCGTCGAAGCTCACAGCTCTTGTTTGGCTTCTCCGTTGTCTTGCGCATGGAAAACAAAGGGAAATCTGGGATCCCCACCACAGGCACTGGCTGGGTGTTGCTCCGGGGGTTTGGAACCTCTGCTCTCCCAGTTTTCCCCCTCAGAGGTTCCGTTTGTGTCTCCACAGGATGGATGACATCCAGCTTTGTAAGGAAATCAGCCGGCTGAAAACAGAACTCCAAAAACTCCTGTCCCTGCCCGGTAAGGCTTTGGGGAGCTTCGGAGAGCCCCACCCTGCTGCCTCGTGGGGGCTTTTAATGCCAACACCTTCCAGTCCATAAACCAGGACTTTCCCTAAACCATGCCTCAGAGCAGAGATAAACTGGTCTTCTCTGTTACTGGAGAAACGAGCCTGGCTTTCCTTCCTGCTTTGGGCTTTCATTTCTTGCCTTTTCAGCACTCCCAGACTCAGCTGAGAGCAGAAATTCTGCTCTCTTTGTCTCCTTTGTAAGTTGACTCAGACCAGTCTGATCTGGAAAAATCCTGCACATCCCTGTTCTTGTGAGACAGCCACGGCAGCCTTGGGTTTGGATAAAGACTGGAACACGTCAGTGCTTACTCAGAGCCCAGCCAGGGCTGGGGCTTGAAATGTCCCCAGTCAAGGTGCCTTTAATGATTCAGATCATCACCGTGGTCATGATGGGCTCTGACATCAGCCAGGGGAGAGAGAGGGACTGCGTTTGTCCCGTGGGACCTTAACTCTGACAGGTTCGTCCTCATGACTGCAGGTTGTTAATTAACTGCAAGTGGCCGTTGTTAATTAACCCCAAATAGCCGGGGCTTGGGCACAGCCTGACGTGTGGCAGCCAAATGCCACTTGAAGTGCCCGTGTCCCCCGCAGGCAGGTGGGGGCTGCTCAGAGACAGAGCCCAGGTGACTCTGCCTTAATTCAGGGGGTGGGAGAGCCCAGCCCAGGCCAGAGCAGCTCCCCGTGCCAGGGAATTCATTCTCTGCACGACACCACAAGAAAACCCTTCACTTGCTGGGGACGTTTTACAACAGGATGGGTCTGAGGCAGCACCTGGATCAATCTCCCAACTACAAATCAATCCTTGGTTTGGGAGCTGCTGAGACCTGGCTGGCTCCATCCTGCAAATTTTGCTGTGTTTTTATTTAGCTGAAGGAAGACTCGTGGTTGATCCAGTCTGGGCTGGGCTGGTTTTGGAGCTGGCTGGAGAATTCAGACGTGGCGTTAAGCAGTACAAACAGCCAGAGTTCCCACCTCGGGTGGCTCCCCATTGATGTTTCCCACTCCTGGCTATCGTCTCTGTGTATCCCACTGTATCCCATTCCATACCAATTCACACAGGACAGGCATTCTTAGTGATGGGAGAGCTCTCCCAGCCTTCACTTGCTGCTCACTGAGCAGCCAGAGCCTGGATCCAGCTGCTTCCTTTGGGTTGGCTTTGCCCCCAATCTCAGAGCTGGGCAGAACAGAGCAGGACTGGCCTGGCAGGAGGGGCTGGCCCCTGTGGGGGTGAACTGTGCTCCCTGTGCTGCAGAGAACCAGAAGTCCAACGAGGAGAAGCAGAGGGAAGAGGAGCTGGTGCAGCAGATCCACAAGCTGGTGGAAACGCGGGATTTCCTAGTGGATGACGTGGAGTTTGAGAGGCTCAGGTAGCTGCTGTCACTCGTTCCTTGTGCTGGGGACAGTGCAATCCACCCCCTGAGCCGTGTCCTGCCTTGCCAGAGCTCCCGGGGGCCTCATTGCTCCTTTCCTGAGCAGAAACCGAGTTCTTTGTCACAGGGAAAGGGAAGAAGACAAGGAAATGGCCGAGTTCCTGCAGAGCAAGCTCTCCAAAAGCTACCTCCAGAGAGCAGGTAGGTGCTGACAGGGTTCATTCCTGGCACTGAACCTCCCTGGCATTTCTCCCCTTTCCCAAGCACTCTGTCTCCAAGATTTGACTGCCTGGGACTGGCTTACCTGGAGGAGGGTGGGGAAGTGGAACTGGGGGATGCTGGTTCTTGAGATCACATCGTGGGAACATCTGGAATTGGAAGAGGTGTTAGGAATCCATTTCCCAGCCTAGGAGAATGGGATAGGTTATTTTAGAGCTGACAGACTTCCTCTGACCCTTTAATATTGCCTCACACCTCAGGTGGGTGCAGGATGGACACCACATCCTCTGATGAGAGCCACCCTGTGCTCTGTTACCTCCCCAGGGCCATGGGAAGCATTCCCAGCCCTGGGGACACCCCAGAGCAGCCACAGCAGTGTCCTCATGGTGCAGGGGCTGTGGCTCTGAGGGGGTCAGCAGCAGCCCCAGAGGAGCTCTGAGCACCAGCCCTGGGCTGTGCCCTGTGCTGTGGGCAGACCCCGATTCCTCTGCCCGCAGCTCCTGTCCGAGAGAAGAAGATGACGTCGAGGGGACAGCAAACCTCCACTCCCTACGTGACCAAGACAGGCCTGACTCTGCTCAAGGAGTGCTGTGGCTTCACCTGCTCCATCATGTAGGGCACTGCCAGCCCCTGGCACAGGACACGCCGTGGTAGGGGTAATTCCCAGGAATCTGGGACAGGCAGGAGGGGCTTCCTTGGAGCTGGGCCTTCCTGGGCAACCCTACAGGGATGTGCCATGATTCTGGGAACAGGGATTGCCCAGGGGGCTGTGTCAGTGGCACAGGACAGTCCTGTGGCTGCTGAGCCAACCAGGCAGTTCCCATCCACCTGCCAGTGGGTCAGGACAGAAGTCATCCCAAATTCTGTGGGAATGGCAGACCCACAGAGATGCTGCTTGCCAGTGCTGGAGTGGGCTTCCCAGCTCATCCCAGGAGGAGCTGCAGTGCCCTGACAGAGATGGGGGTGGGATCCCCACTGGAGCGGCTGTGCCTGGCTCCGGCTGCCTCCCCGCCCTGTGGATGGCTCTGCCCCACAGCACTGCTGCCAAAATTGGGCTTTGGGGCTGCAGACAAGGCCAGCAAGGCCTAAACAGCTTGGAGTGGGCTTTCCCCAGAGGGTGACGGGAACAGAGCTGCAGCACCTGACTGATGCCACGTGGGACAAGCTCTGTGTGAGGGGAGGGTGATGGGGACAGAGGTCCAGGGGGTTGTGGCTCTGTGGGAGGATTCATTTCACCCCAGAGGAGATTTCACTGGGGCCAGTGGCAGCAGGAGTTCCCCCAGGGGCAGTGGGTGCTCTGTAAAGCAGGGCTGGCTCCATGGCCACTGGAGAAAGGAGCACAAGGCGATCCCATGGCTGTAATTCCTGATTTCCCACCTCCTGCCCTCGCTCCCCAGATCTGCAGCCAGAGTCCACTCCCTGCTCTCCTCCGAGAGACCCAGCATCCATCATTGTCCACAATTTCCCCGCAGCAGCACCACCGAGGCTCCCAGGCTGGCTGGGCAGGTCTGGCTGCTGGCACAGGTCCTGGTGGCCCCACGTCCTCCATGGCAGCACAGACACCACGGCCCACCCCGGCTCAGCCTGGGAGCTGTGACAGCAGCGGGGAGCCCACGGCACAGCGCTGGAGCATCCTACACCCAGACCCAGGGATAAAAAGCACCTGGAGCTGCTGTTGGGAGAACATCCTGCTCCAGCACCCAGAACACGCTGTGGCCACTGCTGATGATCTCCTCCTCACCCTTGCCCCACCCTGGGAGTGCCCATGGGATGGTTCCTGAGGACTCCTGGTGGGGAATGTCTGTGTGTCCCAGCTGTGCCCCTGTGGCTGCTCCTGGAGAAGGGCTCAGGCTGCTCCCCTGGGCACATGGAACTGCTGGAACTGCTGGAAAAGGTGCCCAGCCCATGGGCGTGACACCGGTTCATGTGCATTGATCTCGACCCAAACCAATAAATGTCTGTTGGAAGCTCCGTAGCTGTGTTCCCACCTGGGACCTTTTTAGGAGGTGGCTCAGCTGCGTCTCAGTGGGGCGGGTAAAGAGGAACAGAAACCTGATCCTAAAGAGTCAGGCTGGACTTTGGAGTTCCCTGGAAAGCCCAGAGCAGCACCTGCTGCTGCAGCAAGGTCCCCAACCCTTCCATTTCTGGTTCTGACCCACACTGCACTTTTGGTCCCTCAGTGTCCTCCACCAGCCCCTGGGGACAGCCGTGTCCCCAGCCGTCCCTCACAGGGCAGGGGCAGAGCTGCTCCTGTCCCATGAGCTCCTGCCACCTGCCACCACTGAGAGGCATCCAAGTGGGTGACGGGGTGGCCGTGGGTGGCCGGGGAGAGGACAGCTGAGTCACCTCTCAGGAGGGGTGGGAAATGTCACAGCTGAGATGAGATGTGAGGGCACAAAGGCACAGCATCCTCTGTGCTCTGGGATGAGTCAGGAGCTGACTTCTCCAGAGCAGGCAGCACCTCTTGGTGGCACCATCAGTGTCTCTGTGAGGCCCTTGGGACCCCTGAGGGCCACGCAGGGCTCACTCTCTCCTGCTTGCTTTTCTGTCTCTTCTGCTGCTGAGTATTTGGGCTCGCAGAAGAGCAGGGAAGGTCTGCAGGAAATGAAGAATGCCTTAAAATATTTGCTATATTTTTAGTCTGCAGTATCTGCGGGGTTCTCTTGTCCTCTCCTTCCCCTGGCAGGGGCAGGGCCTCACTGAGGTTGGCTGCGGCTCTTCATGTCCTCCGTGAAGTCATGGAGGTCGTGGATAAACTGCTGGATCTAGGGTGGGAAAGGGAGATGGCAGGGCCAGGGCAGGACTGGGAACAGGAGGCAGAGGGGAGCCTGTCCCTCTTGGAGGGCAGATGTCCCCAGGCTGAATGACAGGACAATAGGGCCTTGCTGGGTCTGCAGCACCACAATGGGCCTCTGTGGGGGAATGAAACCAAACCCTGGCCATGGCTGGATCTGCATCCCCACATCCCTGCACCCCCTGTCCCTGCACCCCTTTGTCCCTGCACCCCCTGTCCCTGCACCCCTTTGGCCCTGCACCCTCTGTCCCTGCACCCCCTGTCCCTGCACCCCTGTCCCTGCACCCTCTGTCCCTGCACCCCCTGTCCCTGCACCCCCTGTCCCTGCACCCCCTGTCCCTGCACCCCCTGTCCCTGCACCCCCTGTCCCTGCACCCCCTGTCCCTGCACCCTCTGTCCCTGCACCCTCTGTCCCTGCACCCCCTGTCCCTGCACCCCTTTGGCCCTGCACCCCCTGTCCCTGCACCCCCTGTCCCTGCACCCCTTTGGCCCTGCACCCCTTTGGCCCTGCACCCTCTGTCCCTGCACCCCCTGTCCCTGCACCCCTGTCCCTGCACCCTCTGTCCCTGCACCCCCTGTCCCTGCACCCCCTGTCCCTGCACCCTCTGTCCCTGCACCCCTTTGTCCCTGCACCCCTTTGTCCCTGCACCCCCTGTCCCTGCACCCCCTGTCCCTGCACCCCTTTGGCCCTGCACCCTCTGTCCCTGCACCCCCTGTCCCTGCACCCCTGTCCCTGCACCCTCTGTCCCTGCACCCCCTGTCCCTGCACCCCTTTGTCCCTGCACCCCCTGTCCCTGCACCCCCTGTCCCTGCACCCCTTTGGCCCTGCACCCTCTGTCCCTGCACCCTCTGTCCCTGCACCCCTGTCCCTGCACCCTCTGTCCCTGCACCCCCTGTCCCTGCACCCTCTGTCCCTGCACCCCTTTGTCCCTGCACCCCTTTGTCCCTGCACCCCTTTGGCCCTGCACCCTCTGTCCCTGCACCCCCTGTCCCTGCACCCCTGTCCCTGCACCCCCTGTCCCTGCACCCCCTGTCCCTGCACCCCCTGTCCCTGCACCCCCTGTCCCTGCACCCCTGTCCCTGCACCCTCTGTCCCTGCACCCTCTGTCCCTGCACCCCCTGTCCCTGCACCCCCTGTCCCTGCACCCTCTGTCCCTGCACCCCCTGCCCGGCTCCCACCCCTTCCGCCCCCACGAGGCCCCACTCCCTGCCCCACCTCCTGGGAAGGGACAGATTTCCCTAGTGTCCCCACCATTCCCCATGCCCAGGGACCCCAGGGGAGAAGGGAGGCTCTGTTGGGCTGTCCCCTCTCTTAGAGAGAACCATTCCTGCTGCTTTTCCTGGGCAGGGAGCGGGCTCTGCCTTTACCATGTCCAGCTGCCTGTGGCTGTCACCAGCTGCCACCTTGCCCTTTGGCTGGAGCTGTGTGCTGGCGGCCTGGAAGAGGCTGTGGATGGCCATGCTGAGGGACTTCAGCTCCACGGCTTTCCGGGCAGCCCTGTCCTGGAGCTCGGCCCAGCGACCCTCCTGGGGGACACGAGACACGTCCCAGAAAAGCTGCTTCAGCACCAGGACCCCGGCTTGGACACCCCAAGTTCCACTCTCATCCAGGATGGGAAGAAGCCAGATGTGCCCAGGGCTGGGCTGGAGCTCGTTCAGCCTGACGTGGTGGGAGCAGATCCAGGAACCAGCCCCGCTGTTTGCCAGCCCCGCTGTTTGCCAGCCCCTGCAGTGCCACCCTGGCACGTCCTCCCTGCTGTCCCCATCCCCTCCCCGCCGCAGGGATGGATCCCCTGCAGCAGCACTGCCACTGTCACCCTCCCAGAGCTGCTGCTTCCCAGCTCTTCTGATGACAAACCTGCCCCACACCTGGGCCCTCACTCCTCCTCCTGCGGCCCCGTGGAGGGATGGGATCAGGCATCTCCGCCCACCACAAACTCTGCTGCTGGGCCCTGCCACGAGCCCCCGGCAGCAGGAGGAGCCAGCAGCCGGTCCTGCCCCAGCCAGGCCTGGGAGAGCCCCCTGCCCACCCCACAGCTCCTTACCCACTGCAGGATGTCACTCCGAGCACGGTCAAGAGATTCTTGGAGCTGCACCAGCTCATTCCTGCCCTGCAGCGCCTCAGCTTCCCTCTCCGCCCTGAGCTGCTGCAGCAGCACCGTGGCCTGCTCCGTCAGCTGTCTGTGTCCCCACTGGGACTGCACCACATCCTTGCGTGTCCTCACCAGCGCCTTGTAGAAGGAAATGATGTCCTCGATGTCCCGAAACTGCAGCACAGGACCCTGGGGTCAGTGCCCCCCTGCCCTCCCCTTGCTGGGATCCCCTGCCCTCGCCAGAGCCAAGGCCTCCCCAGCTGGCAGATCTTCCCCTTTCCATCGTCCCTGCTGGTCCCTGAGCATGGCCACATTCCCTGGGCCATGACATCCACAGTGCCAGGCCTGGAACTGGCACTGCCACAGGGCCACTGGCACAGCTCTGCCCCAGGGGAGCAGTGCTGGGATGAAGCACAACAACTCCATGTCCCCGGGCCCTGGGAGGCAGCAGGAGCACCAGGGATCATGGAGAGGTGTCCCATCACCCTGGGGGGAAGGCACAGCTTTCCTGACACTGCCTGGGTCCCACTCCTGGGCAGTTCTCACCTCTCCCAAACCATCAGTGTGACCTGGAAAGGTGACACCAAGGGGGCCCTGTTCCCCTCAGCCCTAAGCTTCCCCCATTCCCATGGTTTTTGTTCAGTTTTCTCAATCCTTCATCTGTTCTGGTTCTCCTCTCCTGACCCTGCTCCCTGTGGCTCACCTTGGCTGCAAAGGAGCCCCTCCCATCCCCTCGAAGTCTCTGGGTCTGATCAAGTGTTGATTTCCCTGGCCTCTCCTCTAGTTTAACACGCAGGTAGGGCCCTCCCTGAGCCACGTCCAAGGTCACCTGTGAATTCTCCACCACATTCTCCAGGTACCGCTTGAACAGGGAGTACTTCACCAATTTTTTGGAGAGTTTCTGGTGCTGTTTTGTGAGGGCTTCCAGTTCCCTCTTAGCCCCCAAGAGCTCACTCTCCTTTTTTGTGTTCTGCTCTTTCTCTTCTCTGGCTTTCTTCAGAGCTTGGGTCCGCAGCCTTTCGTTCTCCTGGTGAGGTTTTCCCACCACCACACACAGACAGAGAGGAAGGAAGGCAAGGGAAGGTGGAGCTGGGTCACTCAGGGGCACTGGAAGGAGACACCTCCAGAGAGGAGCCCCTGGCACTGCAGCACCCTGGGACCATTTCCCCCCCTGTTGCCCAGGGCCACCCCTCTTGCACTGCCCCTTTGGCCTGGGGGCAGCACCTGGGATGGGGCTGTGCCCTTCAGACCTCCTGGTCCCTGTCCCTGGAACATCGCTGGGGGTCCACAGTGGAGACAAGGCTGAGACCCTTCCCTGGGGACATTTGGGGCCCTCAGGAGGTCACAGGGCACAGGACAAGCTGTCTCCTAGCCAGGGTACAAATCCCTGCTCCTCACAGCTCCGGCCTCAGGGGAGGTTTGGCTGGGAGTGCTGACCCAAGGTTCTTCCCAAGGGAGAGGAGTTGGTGCTGTGGCTGAGCAGGGGCAGTGTTCCAGGTGTGCCAGGTGTGCCAGGTGTGCCAGGTGTTCCAGGTGTGCCAGGTGTACGAGGAGTGCCAGGTGTACGAGGAGTGCCAGGTGTGCCAGGTGTGCCAAGTGTGCCAAGTGTGCCAGGTGTATGAGGAGTGCCAGGTGTATGAGGTGTGCCAGGTGTGCCAGGTGTATGAGGAGTGCCAGGTGTTCCAGGTGTGCCAGGTGTGCCAGGTGTATGAGGAATGCCAGGCGTGCCAGGTGTATGAGGAGTGCCAGGTGTGCCAGGCGTGCCAGGTGTTCCAGGTGTGCCACTCGTACCTTTACAGTGCTCCCAGACCTCACCACGTGGGCTTTCAGCTGGGCCCTCCTGGCGTGCAGGTGCCTCCACTGCTCAGCAAGGGCCTCCATCCTCTCCATGAAGGCCTGGCAGCACCAGGGCGAGGGTGACACAGCTGCCACAGCCAGAGCCACTCCCTGCCTGCTCCTGCCACCCTCCAAAGCCCCACCAGCCCTCCCAGCCATGTCCCAGCACCCTCCCACCTTCCTCACCTCCTCTTTCTCTTCCACAACCTTCTCCATCAATCGCACTTCTTTCATCTTCTTCAGGAGGCAGATAAACGAGTCTGTGGAGTCCTCCTCTCTCACCCGGAATTCCCTGACACAGATTTCCTCAGGTTACACTCTAGATCCCATTCCTGGCAGGATGCTGGATTGCTCTGGGAGCTGGACTGTGTCCCAGGTGTGGTGACAGGAGCCCAACCCCAGTTCAGAACCCCTCCGGCAGCGTGGCCTCCCCAGCCCTCCCCTGCAGGGACCCTCCAGCGCAGCCAGCGGGGCTCCAGGGAATGACGGGGCTGGGAAAGGGAGGCACAGGAGGAACAGAGAAGGGATGGGAGTTTGCCACGGCAGGGGAAGGAGGGATGGGGAAACAAGAGATGAGGGCAGAGGAGCCCCTCACCTGAGCAGGGGCAGGAGTCTCTCCTTGTACTGCCCCCGGTAATAGCGCACGTCCTCGTGTGCCATCGCTGCGGCCACGTCCAGCCGCTGGCCCTGCCCTGGCCCCTGGGCAGCCCGAGGGCACTGCAACACCTGCAACAAGCCCTGGGGCTACTCCACTCCACCAGGACAAGGCCTGGGGCTACTCTCACTCCCAGAGAGAGGCCCTGTGACTCCTCCAACCATTGTGACAGGTCCAGTGGCTCCTCCAGCCATTGTGAGAGCTCCAGTGGCTCCTCCAGCCATTGTGACAGCTCCTGTAGTTACTCCAAGCACTGTGGCAGAGCCAGGGGCTACTCCCAGCGCTGTGACAACTCCTGTGAACTCCCTGGCACCACAGGGACTGACCACTGTGTCCAGGACCAGGAATTTTTTCATTCCCTTCTCTTCTTCATTCATCTTCTCTGCTTCCTCCTCTGCCCAGATCTGGCCCTTGTGCCGTGTGCCCTCAGCTGCCCTGGGGGCTCTGTCGGGGCCCCTGGCAGCCACATCCCCCTGTCCCAGCACTCCCAGGCTCCTTTCCCACAGCCCAGCTGGGAATGCAGCCCAGGCCCATCCTCAGGCATGGCTGAGCACTGCTCTGCTCAGACTGAGCTTTCCCATTTCCCAAAGTCAGCTGATTGGTTTTTAACTGATTTCGTTTCCCCCTCAAAAGAGGGCCCGTGACCCAGGACCACCCAAAGCAAAGGGGTGGGGCTCAGGGGCCAGCTGGGGGAGCCCACAGATGCTTCCCAGGGGATTGCTCCTCTCCTGCTCACTGCCAGTCCTGGCTTCCCCCCGGCTGAACCCAGAGCAGCTCTGTGAGCTCAGAACAGGGCACAGGGGCCACATCAGCAGCTGCAACAGAGGGATTAGGGTGGTCCAGGCCCCTCGGCACCTGCACGGAGCATTTTTGGGTACGAAGCCACAAAAGCCACTTTTGTGACTGTCCCTGTCCCTGCTGCTTCTCCTCCCACCAGGGTCAGTTCCTGGATTCTTCACAGCACCTCCTGTGCACGGTCTCTGTTCAAAGAGCAACCAACACAGGCCTTGAAACAGTGAAAATATAAAAACCCTCCCAAAATGCATTTTCAATATTCCCCCTTCAGGAATATTGTAATATTGATATAACAAACACTAATGCTAAAATATACAAAAATATCGATTTATTTGAATATATAATAATATACAATAGATTATATATGATACAGCTTTTTAGACAACACATAAAAATTATAAAATACAATGTATAGTATAAAAACGTCTAAAGAGGTAGATTTGCTGAATTTATAAAACTTTTCCCTGCTCTTTCCCAAAGCACTTCCCCAAACAGAAGAACTGAGAGGACTCTAGAATCTCTTAAATTCTCGATGTTTTTTAATTATACCAAGACCCAAATTTGCATGTTGCAGTGGTTTTGGTGTTTTTAATCAAGTTTTCAATCGAGCTGTTCTCCAGGAGATGCTCTGATGCTGCCCAGTGCCCACATCTGCTGGGCATCCCTCTGTGGCCAAAGCCCCGGGGCAGGAGGTCACTCTGCACAAGGACAGCGGGGCCAGGAGGGGTCAGGGCCCTGCTGACGCTGAAGGGTGTCCAAGCACAGCCCCGAGCTCGGGCCGGAGCTCCGGCAGGAATTCTGGGGAGCTGGGGACATCTCCTGGCCGTGGGATGGAGCAGCACGGCCGGAAAATCCCCGCACAGAGAGCTCTGCAGCTCCTCCTCTCCCCGGACACTGGGACACGGCCACTGGACTCCAGCTCAAGGGAGCACACTCGTCTGAAAGAAAAATAGAAAAAAAAGAGTCTTTTCTGAAAGTGACTAAAACCCACTTGTTTTAAATCACAACATCTCCCTTAAGCACCCTGAACACCAAAGCAGAGCCTGCCTGGCGCTCCTGGCCACATTTTATTTCACAAGTCTGACCTTCCTATTCAACCTCTCTAAATATACACCACAATCAGCATTTCCAGCTGATTAATCCGTCTATCAAATAGCGATGTCTTCTTTCCACACCTCTCCTGGTTTCTATGCAAGATTCCTCACAAATGTGAGTGATATCCAGAAAGTCAGCATTCCTGGCTGCTTTTCCACCCCTGCCTTTGGAATGGAGTGGAACCCTGGGAATCCTGCCCCATTAACGGCCCTCACAACCCGCACAGATCTCTCCCAAGGAGAAAAGGGGGCAGAAGATGCTGAAATTGTGATTAAAACCCAATTAAAGGAAATTTGACTGGCCCTGCTCACAGGGAGTCACGCAAACAGCACAACCTTTCCCTGGAAAATTCCAGCGGCATCTTAATTAAGGCCGGAAGGGGCCGGAAGGGGCAGGAATGCCGTCCCCAAGCCACGGAGCGTCCTGCCCGCAGTTGTCACTTGGGATCAACCCTGAGAGCATTAAACCACAGCCCTGCGCCCCAGAAACGGCTTCAGAGCAGCTTTCAAAGGAGGTGAAACTCACTGAGTGGTGACCAAATGTAAACCAGATTAATTCCAGGGAAACCCTCCCAGCCCCAGGCCCTGGGACAATAAATTTGTGATCAGTGGTGCAGGAAGGTTAATGAAAGGAAGGGCTGCTGCAAGAACAGGACCTGGCCGACGTGGGCTGTCACATCAGGGCTGGATTAGATATGGAAAAGCAGCACAAACCAGGGAAGTGTCACTGCTCAGCTTCATCAAACTCCAGGCGCCGATTTTTCTAATGCAGGAAAAGCTGAGTGTCAGCTCCAGGCACATTCCAGGGTGGGCTCTGCCACCTCCGGAATCCCAAAGCTGGGCCAGGACTCTGCAAGGATTCCAGAGGGACCCCGAGCTGGGAATGGCAGCTGAGTCCTACAGACCCTGGGGGCTCCGGGCCTGAGACCAGCCCCTGCCAAGCTCCTGCCGAGATCCCTCCAAGCTCCCTCCAAGGTCCCTCCAAGGTCCCTCCAAGCTCCCTCCAAGGTCCCTCCAAGCTCCCTCCAAGGTCCCTCCAAGGTCCCTCCAAGTCCCCTCCAAGCTCCCTCCAAGCTCCCTCCAAGCTCCCTCCAAGCCCCCTCCAAGCCCCTTCCCTACAGACCCACAGAGCCCAGGCTCAGGCAAGAGAGGGAAGTTGGATTCACTGGCACAAGATTCAGGCCCTGAGCTGTCTCTGCCTGCACCCCTGAAAACCAGACCCACACGGACAATAGGGAAGGGGTGGGAGTTCACACCTCAGGAGGAAATGGCAGAGTCATTTTGCTGCCCATGGCCTGGCTACCAGCTGAGGAACGAGGCTGGGTTTTTGTTACCCCTTTCCTCCTCTCTCTCCTCCAGGACTTAATTCTTTGGGCACTTTAAACACGTGGAAGGAAAAAGAGAGTCATTCCAAGTCTGTACCCAACGTGGTTTGTTATGGACACAGCACCTGTGTGGCTCCCACCATTCCCAAAAATGTCCACGTGGAGAACGCTGCATTTAACTGACCCAGAAGGGCACAAAGGGAACACAGCCAAGAAAGTCACTGGACACAGACCCCACTGCTGGCTCCCACTGCAGGGGGAGAAAAAAAGATTTCACTTCCATTACAGAAAAAAAAGAAACCAGGGGAAGCTTTAGGACCAGCTCAGCAGAGCAGAGTTCACAGATGGTAAGTGCTGGATTCTAATCTTTCCTCACAGGTTTTGGTGTTCTATTTTAGATTTTATGCTCTATTTTTGGCTCAGCAACAAGCAAGAAGTTTGTCATCCATGCTAATGGCAAAATACTACAAAAATAAAACCCTGTTTACATTCTCCCCAACAGGCCAACACTGGACAAAGGCATTTTCCTGCATTACAACACTCAGGAGGCACAGGACACGCGACTGCTCAGCCGTGGATTTCTCAACAGGCATTTCTGTTATGAAAACACCTCTCTCGTTGTTGGAAACTTGTTTAGAGTAGAATCAAACACTGCCAAATATTCCTCTTTACCTGTTAGTGGATTAAAGGAAACTGGAAAACACAGGGCATGGAACAAATGATTTTATGGAGAAGTCAGTCAGCCGTGCAATGTTTCCATAAAACACAACCCCGGAGAGCTCCAGCCCCAGAAAGGCTCCCAACAACACCAGCACCACGTTTCATTGGGGCTTTGGACTCATCAGAGGTGGCACTGATGCCAACAGAGAACTTTGCCCTCTATAAATACCGACAGATTGAGCAGCAAACTTTTTATTGGTCTGCTGTCGTTCAGGTGTATCTGTACAATTTCAGATACTTCACCATCCTGAAAGCAGGAGTTTAATCTGCACCTCCAAACACCCCAAAGCCAGAGAAAACACTGCCCTCAAATCCCACTGATTTGGGTCTCCTGAGACCCCCAAAACCCCAGCCCAAAAGCCCGCTGAACCCCCTCCCTGCCCGGGGCACAATGATAACCATAGTGATAACGATATTGATAACGACAATCAAAACAATAGTGATAACGATATTGATAAGGGCAATAATAACAATAGTGATAACGATATTGATAACGACAATCAAAACAATAGTGATAACGATAATGATAACGACAACGAGCGCATCCTCGTCAGGACGTTCCCGTTGCCGGGGACCGATCCCCGCGGTGCTCCCGGCGGTGCCCCGGGCCCGGGGCTGCCGAGCGCGGAGCGAGGGGAGCCCCACGAGCGCTGGGGACCAGCCCCGATCCAGTCGCCAACGCCGGGGCGGCTCTGGGGAGGCGCTGAGCACCCCAGGCACCCCTCGGGTCCCGTCCGCTGTCCCGCAGGCTGGGCAGGGCTGGGGACACGCTGGGGTGGGCAGCAGGGACACGTCCCGCTCCTGCCCACGAGGACCCAGTGCCAGCAGTGCCCTGAGGGGCTCGGAGCCGCCCCCCGGCCCCGGCAGCCCCCCGGGGTGGGCTCTGTCCCCCCGGCCCGGCTCTCCGCACACCCGGAGATGCTCCCGCAGCCGCGGCCATCAAACATTCATGGCCTTGGCTGCGCTGCTCAGCCGGAGCCCCACGGCCTCTACATATTTCATTTTTACGCCATTAAAAACGCATGAAGCGACATTTCCTTTCGCCCTGTCCCTAATTCGCTTCCATCTCCCATCTCCGGAGCGGCTGCCGGAGGTTTCAGAGCTGCGTCGGACCGGCAGGAAGAGGCGTCCGCTGTCCTGGAAAAGGCAAACGAGGATAAGGCGGCTGCCAGGGGCCGGGGAAAGGCAGCGGGAGCCGCTGCTGGCAGAGCTGGGCAAAGGGTGGGAGCTGGAGAGAGAAGGAGCGGCCCCTTGGCACCGGGAAGCAGAGCGGGGTGCGGAGCGGGGACCCGCGGGCCCCAGGAGCGGGGCTGGGGCCATCACTGCCCCTTCGGGAGCAGCCTGCGGAGCAGAGCCGCCCATCAGGCGCCCCGGCGGGCTCCGGGGGCGGATAAGGAGATAAGGATAAGGATAATTCCCAGTGGGAGACCCCCTCGCCTCCCTCCCACCCGGCACAGCCCCGGGGGTCTTTGCTGACACAGCCCCTCGCCCCCACTCCCTGGGCTCCCAGCTTGCCAGGACCAAAGGCAGGGAGGGGCGCCGGGACAGCCGAGCTACCCCCAAGGAATCCTGGCACACACGGAGAAGGTGAGGAAGAGGAAAGGGTCCGCAGGGAGACTTGCTGGGAGATGCCCCAGGCCCGCGGTGCCAGCGGATGCTCAGGGATGTGCTGCGGGGCAGACGGGCCTGCGGGCAGGGAGGCCGGTCAGGAACAACCTGCAGCTGCTCTTATCACAACAGAAACAATGCGACTTTCAAAGGCAAATAAAAATCCTTCCACACGTTTCGATGCCTATAAAAATGCCCGCTGAGCGCAGCCTGAGCTGAGAGCTCTGCGGCAGCAGCGTCGGCCCGGGCCGCCGGCCTGGGAGCCTCTCCCGGCTGCTGGAGGCTGCTTTTCCTGCAGCTCGGCTCTTCTGCCCGTGAACACAACGCTCGGTTTGCAGCTCTGCAGCGCGTTTGGAGGCTAAAATCAGTCGATACCAACCATTCCCTGGGGCAGGCTGGGAACGCCGGAGCCCCACGGCCGTGCCCGCAGCAGCCGCAGCCTGGGCTCCGCCGGCAGCCGGGGCCGCGGGGCCGCATCGCCCCGAATTTCCCCGCGGTTGTGCTGGAGCAGCCGCGGCCCCGGCGCCGGGCAGCGCCCGAGGGCGCACACGGCGGGGGCAGCCGGGGGTCGCTGCTCCCCGCGGCCCCGGTGTCCGCCTGGCCCCGGCTCCCGGCCCTGCCGCTCCCAGCTCCTCTCCCGGCTCCCCGGGCCCCCCAGCGGGAAGCGGTGCCAGCCCCGCTCGCTGTGCCGGGGGTTCCCTGCTCAAGGACGGGCCACGGCCGGAGCCCCGCAGCAGCTCCTGCCCCGGGCGCTGCGAAGGGAGCGAGCCCCGGGGCGGGAACGTGAAGGTTATCCTCGGGAAAAGAAAGGATTCATTCAGTGCTCGTGCTGCTGTTTGATGGTATCGCAGCCCACGGGGTGTTTACAGCCCCCCCCCGCCCGGGCTCGGAGCGGAATTGGGGCAGGAAGGGGCGATGCGGGCGCGGAGCTGCTCCACCCCTCGCTGTATTTACCCCAAACAAAGCCCAGTGCCCTCACCTTAAAAGCGCGGGCAGGTGGCGGGGCCGGAGGGGGCCCGGCAGGGGTGGCCGAGCTGGCACATGCTGCAGGTGGGGCTCAGCCTGCCCCGCTGCCCCGGGGGCGCGGCCGGCGCCTTCCCCATGGCCGAGCCGGCCGCGGGCGAGGACGCGGGCACCGGGCGAGGTGAGTGCGCCGAGCGGGACCCGCCCGTGCCGGGACCCGGCCGGCAGAGCGGAGGGGCTGGGGCAGACCCAAATTCCTGCCCCGAGCCCCCCGGCTCGTCCCGGGGCGGGCAGAGCGGGAGCCTCCATTCAGCACCCGGGGCCGGGGCGCCGGCGGTCGGGCGGGCTCGGGCTGATGCTCCTCGGTACCCGGGCAGGGCAGCACCCTGGGGAGGGGACGAGGTGAATTTGGGGATCGTGGGGTGCAAACAGCCCCTGACTCACCCCCGGTGTTGGTTCTGTGGCCAGGAGCCCCCGTGACCGTGCTCGGGTCAGGCTGTGCCCAGGGCAGGGAGTGGGGCCGAGCAGCCCCGGATCCAGCAGCTCCTGCCCTGAGCCAGACTGAGCCCGATCCTACTGACCTTGGGCAAGCGCCCAAGTGAGCTGGAGAGCGAGGGCCGGAGCCGGAGCCAGCCCGGGCGTCAGGACCGTCCCGATGCGGCACCGCGTGCTGTCCCCCCGTGTCCCCTTGGCTCAGTGCGAATCCATCCTTGGCTCCCCCGGCAACTGAGCGCATCCACGATAAAAACATCCCAGAGTTAATGAGTGCGCTAATTGCCTTTATCCCTGCCCGATAATCTGTGCCCAGCAGAGCTCCCCCACGCGGGGACGGCTCCCGTGTCCCTGCAGGGTTTGGATGGAGCTCTCCGGCAGCCCCGGGGAAATGCCGCTCCCGTCTCTCTAGGAGGAGCTCAGACCCTGCTCTTCCCAGCGCCGGGCTGGCGGCTGCCCGAGCCCCGCCACGGGGCTGTGAGCGGGAGCCTCCCCCGAGGGTCCCCTGCTGTCCCCAGGGGGCTTTAAGGGGCTCAGCAGCCCCCGCTGCGGTTCCCGGACAGGGTCCCTCCAGTGCACAGGGGCACGTGGGGAACGGGGACCCTCTGCCCCCACAGACCGGCCCCGCACCCCCGGCGAGCCCCTCGGCTGCAGCAGCTTCTGCTCCCTCCTCCTCTGACACCCGAGGGGCCGGAGGGGCCGGGAGACTTCGGCAGGAGGCACAAGAGGAGGGCAAACACCCGAGGGCGGCTTTGCCCACTCCGCTGGGCTCAGAGCAGCCTGCTCTGGGCTGCCAGACGCGGACAGGACCCTCCTGCCCCGTGCTGTCCTTAGGAGGGGACACGATGGAAATGGTCCCTCTCAGCCTCAGCATCGCTTGGGACCCCCCTGCCCGTGGGGTCCCTCCTCATCCCTGCAGAGCTGGGCTGGGACAGGGCTGCTCGTCCTCCTCGGAGGTGTGACAATGTCCCACGGTCATCCCCGGGGCACAGGGACCGTGCCCCTGCCCTCTGCACCTCCCTCTCGGCAGGTCACAGGCTGGGAAGTCCGTAGCTTTGGGAGGGGTGAAAAGCCCCTCACAGTGTGAGAAGAAACCCTGACACCCGTTTGGGACCTGGCCCCACACTTCACCGGGGCCCTGAGCCGACGGGAGCGGGAGAGGGCAAAGCCCAGAACCCTTCCCTTTGCAGGGGAGAATAAAGAAATCCAGGACGTGGCCGTGAGACTTCAGAGCACCCTCAGCCAGGGTGAAACGCTGTTGGTGGGGCGGTGAAAGGTGTTCAATAAAAGGTCTTTGTCCTACAGAGGCGCCGGGCTCGTGCCCAGTCACCATCGTGGTCACGTCCGAGGCTGACACCTGGGACATCGACACCTCGTCCTGCCTGGGCTGTGGGCAGTTCGTGGATTGGGACAAGATGCCGGAGCCGCAGCAGCCGGCGCAGATCCCGCGGGACGTCCTGAGCAGGCCCCCGAAGGAGCTGAAGAGGCTGGCGAGGGAAGGCTGCTGGGCCGGGAGCCACGCGGGCCGGGCCCGGCTCTACCCCCGGCTCATCCAGCAGGTCTCCTGCCGCCTCGTCACCCCCGACGCGCTCGTGTACAGGGACGTGGCCGGCCGGCTCTTCGGGAAGCCCAGCGTGAGCTCCCACCCTCTGCCCGAGTTCCTGGAGGGCTGCCCCATGCCCACCTACTGCCTCAGCCCGCACGGGGTCACCGCCCTGAAGAAGATCCTCATCTGTGTGGGCGCCCTGTTCCCCGACATCACCCACAGCCCCCTCCTGCCGGCCCTGGCGGCGCTGCTGCTGCACTACAGCGAGGACGAGGCCCAGTGCTTCGAGAGCGTCTCGCGCCTCATCGCCAGCAACGCTCCCCACGCCGGCTACATCGACCAGTCCTTCCTGGCCCACCAGGCCTCCTGCATGACCTTCGGGGACCTGGCCAACAAGCACTGCCCGGCAGCTCACAAGCTCATAGCCGGCACCGCCAAGAACGTCCTCGAGGTCTACTCGGAGTGGCTGTCGTGGCTCTTTCCCGGGCTGCCCTTCGGCTACGCCGTGCGGGTGCTGGACGTGTTCCTGCTGGAGGGCCAGAAGGTCCTGTACCGCATCGCCCTGGCCCTGCTGAAGCAGTTCCGGCTCTCGGTGACCCCGGCCGGGCTGCAGGGCTCCGACATCAAGGCAGAACTGCAGGCTTTCGTCAGGAACATCGCCGAGCACGTGACCGTCGACAAACTCCTGGAGAGGGCCTTTGGCATCCGGCTGTTCTCCCGCAAGGAGATCTGGCTTCTCCAGATGGCCAACAGGAAGGCGCTGATGGAGAGGGGCATCACCGTGGTGCAGAGAAGGTGAGGAGAGCTCTGCGTTCCCCGGCCCTGGGGCTGAGCTGACAAAATGCGAGCCCCCGTGGAGAACACCCGGGGGGAGCTCCAGGCACGTCCCGCAGCTGTGGCTGTGCTGGGCCCTCCCAGCCCCTCGGGGGACCCTGTCAGGGGTCACGGCACAGCCGGAGCCGGGGATGTCGGCAGAGAGCTCGCGGTGCAAAGAGCAGGACAAGCCCCGCTGCAGGGGCTGTGCCCCGAAGAGCAGAGGGGCCCCAGCCCGGCCTGATGTCCCTCCCCTCGCAGGCCGTCCTTCCACCTGGCCGTGGACATGCAGAACTTCAGCTCCAGCACTGTCACGGCGCAGGAGATGCGCCTCGTCTGGTCCTGGATCCCCGAGCGCTTCTCCCTCTTCCCCCCGCTGCTGCTCTTCTCCACCTCCGAGCACGGCTGCAGCCTGCAGAGGTGAAGCCTCCGCTGCCCCACGGGGCCGGGCCAGGCGGGTCGGGCGTGCGGGGAAAGCCGGGCAGGGCTTGGTGCTGGAGACAGCAGCAAACACAGTGACCAGGGCACAGCCAGGGGCTGCTGGGGACCCTCCCGGGCTCGATTCAGGGTCCTGAGTGGGGCTTAGGGGAGAGGGCAGAGGCTGGGCCAGATGGCCACCGACACCTGGGCACCGCCCGGGGCACACGGGGCCGTGGATGTGCCACGCAGGGATGTCCCCGTGTGCCACACTGTGCCAGGCACGCTGTGAGCGCCCAGGGACAGCCAGCACACCCTGCCCAGGGCTCCAGCTGCCCCCAGCCTGACCCCCGTGTCCATCTCTGCAGGTTCTACACGTGCTGTGAAGGCTACGAACCCACGGTGCTGCTCATCAAAACCACCGAGGGGGAGGTGAGCGTGTCCCAGGCAGGGCTGGGAAGGGGACGGGGTGGGTGACCCTACTGGCCCCTCTTGGAGCAGCCATGGGCTGTGTGGTCCCTGTCCTGCCCTGCCCCGGGTCTGTCCCAGCTCCCAGGACAGAACAAACTGCACCTCTGGCCCCCAGGACACACCTCAGCCGGGGTGCCGGGGCAAACGGGAGGAGTGGGTGAGAGGGAGAGAGGCCCCGAGTGAGACTTTAATTGCAAATACAGACTGATTCATGAATCCTTGCTGAGCTGACTCTCCTGAAGTCAGCAGATGCTTTGTCTGAGCCAGGACTTGCTTTCAGAGCACTAAAGGCAAGGTTCTCTCCCTGACTGCACGAGCAGCCGCACAAGGGAAATGGAGGAGAAATAAGGACAGTTCCTACTGAGGTAACTGCAAAGGCCCCTGAGCCAGGGCTCTTCCCCGGGACTCTGAGTGCCTCACAAACCCCTAATTTATCTCTCCACTCTTCATCCCACAGTGGAGGAAAATTCAGTGAATTGTTCAGGCCTCCCAAAGATTTACTGACCAACAGTGCTGATGTCCCAGGCCTGACACTTCAGTGGTGTGGAGATAAACACCTGCCACCCCCAGGGCCTCGTGCAGGCAAGGGAAGGTCCCTAGAAAACCTTGTTTGCTACAGGTTTTAGCTCCTGTTATCCCTCGGCTGTGCCAAGGACAGGCAGGAGTTCCCAGCCCTCGGCAGGGCCCCTCCAGCCATGGTCAGGTCAGGGGTGTCCGCAGCCAGGGTCAGCCTTGGGCACTGGGCTGGGTGGGCTCAGTGCAGGGCACCAGGGATGGGCAGTGCAGGATGGAGCTGGCACAGCAGGACTTGGCTCTGATTCCCGGGGGAAGGGGCAGAGCCCCTGCCCTGCTGAGCCCGGGGCCATGCCCGGCGCTCCCGGGGCTGCCTCTGCCCCCGGCCCATCCCCTGACGGCTCCCTGTGCTCTCTCCCAAGGTGTGTGGGGCGTTTCTCTCCTCCGACTGGAGCGAAAGGAAGAAGAGCGGTGCCACATCGGGCTTTTTTGGGACAGGGGAGTGCTTTGTGTTCACTGTAAGTCACGGTTTATGTCTGGCTCTGTCCCTTCACTACTGTCCTGCCAGGACGCCCTGTCCCTTCCCTGCCCCAGGCCCAGACCCGGACGCAGCACTTGGCCCCAGCCCCCTGAGCAGCAGCAGCACCTTCCCGCAGCGGGGGCGAGGTGCCCAGGGACAGGGACAGGGCTCACCGGGTGTGTCCCGCTGCCCAGGTGCGCCCCGAGGCAGAGAGGTACGAGTGGGTGCTCATCAAGAAGCCGGAGCTGGCCAAGGCCGTGCCGCGCTCCCGGCAGCGCTCGCCTTCCCCCGCTCCCGAATCCCGGCTCGGCTCCTCCCGGGACAGCCGCAGCTCCAGCCCCAACCACCTCGCCGTGCCCTCGCCGCAGAGGAGAGGCCGCCTGTCCCCGTTCCTGGCCATCAGGCACTTCCTCCTGCCCTCCAAAACTGCCTCCATGTTTATGTCCGGCTCCCGGGACGGGATCGTTATCGGTAGGGGGGGATCGTTATCGGTAAGGGGGGATCGTTATCGGTAAGGGGGAATCGTTATCGGTAAGGGGGGATCGGTATCGGTAAGGGGGGATCGTTATCGGTAAGGGGGGATCGGTATCGGTAAGGGGGGATCGGTATCGGTAAGGGGAGATCGTTATCGGTAAGGGGGGATCGATATCGGTAAGGGGGGGATCGGTATCGGTAAGGGGGAATCAGTATCGGTAAGGGGGAATCAGTATCGGTAAGGGGGAATCGTTATCGGTAACGGGGGATCGGTATCGGTATCATTAAAGGATCGTTATCGGTAAGGGGGGATCGTTATCGGTAAGGGGGGATCGGTATCGGTAAGGGGCGGTCGGTATTGGTAAGGGGCGATCGGTATCGGTAAGGGGGAATCGTTATCGGTAAGGGGGGATCGTTATCGGTAAGGGGGAATCGGTATCGGTAAGGGGGGATCGTTATCGGTAAGGGGGGATCGTTATCGGTATCGTTAAAGGATCGTTATCGGTAAGGGGGCTCGCTATCAGTAACAGGGCCCTTATCGTTAAAGGGATCGGTATCGTTAAAGGATCGTTATCGGTAAGGGGGCTCGCTATCAGTAACAGGGCCCTTATCGTTAAAGGGATCGGTATCGGTGACTCCCCAGGGTGGCACCCACCGCCCGCCGCTGCCCCGCTGGAAAGGCCCCGCTCCGGGTTAAACCCCGAGCTGCCTCCAGAGGCACAGAGCTCCCGGTTCGGGATATCGGGTTAAAGTCGGGGAGGAGAGGACAGCCCCCTCTTCCTGCAGTCCAGGGAGCTCCTTCCGACCCTGCGCTCGCCCTTGCAGGTGGAGGGGGAGGCCAAGCTCTGTCCCTGGACGCCAGCCTGCTCCGGGGACACACGGAGCACTGCGAGACCTTCGACAACCCCCCGCTCTGCCAGGAGAACTTCCAGGTGCAGCTCTTGGAAGTGTGGGGCTTCCAGAGCGCGTAGTTCCCGTGGGGACACGCCTCGTGTGCCGCCCACGGGCACGGGGACCCCTCCCCGCGCTGGCCACCCCCGGCCGGGCTGTGGCCACCTCTGCGGCAGCTCCACTCTCCATCGTCCCCTCTGCGCTCCGATCACATCAGATCACATCAGATCAGATCACATCAGATCAGATCAGATCAGCGCTCCCGGTGCCGTGGAGAGAGGGCGAGGCAGTGCCAGGACCGGGACTGCGGGCGCTGCCCCTGGGGACATTCGAGGTCCCCTCCCGCAGTTTAAACCCGGCCCACGCCACCCAGTGTGTCCCAGTTTGGGGTGCTGGAGGGGAGGCCAGCCAGTCTGGAGTTTCTCACACCCTCCTGGCCTGTCTGCAGCGTGGGGCTCAGCAAACCAGTGGCAGCACGGGCAGATTCTGTGGGAATTCTGAGCCCGGGCGAAACCCAACACCGAGCTCCAAAGCTCACCAGAAACACTCTCAGATCCGCTTCCCCCTGGCCCCAAGCCCAGCACAACCCTCCAAGCATCCACGGAGCTCTGCAGCCTCCGTGGGTATCCAGGACTGCCCGGGATCCACCAGCACCGGGAGAGACTCTTCGCGTCCCTGGCTGGAAGTGCTGCCCGGGGATGGCAAAGCCCTGCCCGGAGTTTGCAGGGCAGCAACAGCCCCGGGGGGACCCCACGTTTGGGGCTGAGCCCTTTGCTCTGTGCTGAGCCCAGGCGGGCGTGGGGCTGCAGGGCTGGCCACGGAGGGGATTCCCCAATGGGATCACCAGGATGGGCCATTCTAACGAGGAATGGGAACATTTGGTGTCGCTCTGTGAGGCACAGGAGGGGTGGAGGCCACGGGGAATGCTCTGGCTGCAGCAGGAGAACCTCTCCCACCCCAAACACACTTTCCCAGTGGGGTCACCTCCCATCCCACCCATCCCAGCTCTGCAGCCACTCGGGGCAGGAGCTGTGGCTGCCTCTGGATCCCTGGCAGTGTCCAAGGCCAGGCTGGACACTGGGGCTTGGAGCAGCCTGGGACAGTGGAAGGTGTCCCAAACCATTCCGTGATTCCATGATTTCCATGTGCCCAGTGCTGCCCCTGGTCAGAGCTGTCAGTGTTCACAGCAGTCCCTGCCCAAGCTCTGCCGAGCCTTTGCTGTGCTGAAAGGGACGCTGAAAGGGATTCTTTCTTCCTGCCCCTTATTCCATTGCTGAATAAAGTTCAAAACTCTTGGAGAATTCAAAAAAAAAATCCAGCACAAAGACACGGTGGGGGAGCAGCGGGGCCGGGAGGCAGAGGGAATGTGTGATAGGGTATAAAGAGATCTGTGTCCTGCTCTCACTTCCCTGCAGAGGGTCAGCACCCCAAACCCTCACCCTACGGCCCCACAGCACTTCAGCCCCTCACCCTGTGTCCCCAGGGCATCCTAACCCCTCACCCTACAGCCCCACAGCACCTCAAACCCTCACCCTACAGCCTCACAGCATCCCAGCCCCTCACCCCGTGGCCCCACAGCAGCCCTGCCCTGCCACCCCTTAACCCATTTCCCTTGACCCAGAGCCTTTACTGAAATCCAAGGAAACTTCAGCCCCTGTGTGCTCCAACAGGAGCCGGAATATCCCTCAGCTCATCCCTTTAAGGCATTTCTGCTCCTTGTCCACACAGAAGTGTTCTCAGAGCAGCACAAGGGACCCGCCTGGGTCACTCCTGTTCCCTGAGCAGGACTTAGGGCTCGTCTGGAACACGGAGCTGCCGGTGTTGGCACAAGGAGGGCAGCCCAGGGGTGGCTCGGAACAACGGAGAACTAACGAAGGAACAATCCCATCCTGCAGGTCTGGATCATCCCCCGCCCCCACGAGGAGCGAGGGACAATTGGCCACTGTCCTGTAACACAAATTGCTACAAAAGGCACGTTTCGTGACATTCAGACCTGATTTCCCTGGCGAGCTGGGGCGGCTGTGGGTGCCCTTGTCCTACCGAGTGCTGGGCTCGGCAATTTTAGCGCTTTAAACAAGGGGGGCAGCGCAGGAGGTTCTGCTGTGGTGCAGTTACCTTGTAAGGAAATGCTTCCAAGTGTCCCAAAGCACTCCCTTCTCATTCCAGAACTGATTCCCACAGGGGCTGTCTCTGAGAAAAGAACTCACTGATCATTTGGGGTGAAGGGAGAGAAGAGACACATGGGGTGGGAGGAACAGGCAGAGCCTCCAACCTCCTCCTTCCCTGCTGCCTAAACCAGACGTTTCTGTTCAAAGCAAGGATTTTGGAGCAGACACAGGCTCACCTTCACCCCTTCTCCTCTCCCTTCCTTCCTCCCTGCCCTCTTCCCCCACTCCTACCAAATGCAGCTTCCAAAGGCGTGAAATGGGAAATTCATCAGGCCCAGCTTGTTCTTGCAGTCAGGGAGAAGGTCCTGGTACATTTTTATCTCCCACCACTGTCAGATCCATTTTCATCCTTCCCATTTTCCTTTCCCAGCTCCGTGCAGTGATTCCCCTCCCACCCACCTGCTGCACACACAAACAATTCCTTGTCACCACACTGTCACCAGCTCCTCGTGGAACACACATTTAACGTCTCACAGCAGAAATTTCCAGCTGCAGCAGAGCCTTCAGTGCCACAGGAGGGACTTTGAAGATGTTTTTTTCCAGTCAAACCCACAGCATTTATCAAAACAAATGTGTTTCCATCCTTGTTTCCGCACAATTTAGTCCCTGGAATTGCTAACCCTGGGAGAAGGGTTGATTTTATTTCCCCCCTGCAGAGCTGGGTGATTTCACCAGGCATCTTTGTACTTTTCCTTGGAAATGCAGCAGATATTGGCACTTCTATGGAAAATTCCCCCCTTTGGTGGAGAGGAGCTGCCCTGGGCTCAGCAGGGAGCTGTGCTGTCAGCGGCTGGGCTGCTCCGAAGGCGGTTTGGGGATGGGCACTGCCTGGCCCAAGAGGGAATTTCCCTCCCTGGAGGGGAGCTGGGCCAGGCAGTCGCCCCTGGTGGAGCTGTCCCTCCCTCGCTCCCTGGGGGATTGTTTTCAGCACGTTGTTGCAATTTATCTGAAAAATACAATCCCAGCCTGGTTTGGGTTGGAAGGACCTTAAAGCCCATCCGGTGCCACCCCTGCCATGGGCAGGGACACCTCCCACTGTCCCAGGCTGCTCCAAGCCCCAATGTCCAGCCTGGCCTTGGGCACTGCCAGGGATCCAGGGGCATACAAAAGATGTGTTTCAGTGAACAACCATCACCCTTTATCCTGGAAACCTTGCTCACACTGGGAATTAGGAGCCCCTGGCACTCCATGAAACTCCAAACCTGGAATCCACAGCCCCCCACGAGGAGTTTGTCTTTAAAGAAAGGGTTTAGATCTGCTGGGGGAGGGGAAGATGTTTATGAAAATAAGTTGGGTCAACCTTAAAGGAATTCTGCCTTTAGATAGAGGAGAACGTGTTTATTCCCTGGGTGTGATCTGAAGATTCCTTTATTTGTGTTTTGAGGAGGAGTGGCAGAACTCTTCAGTGGGATGATGATGCTGCTGCTCCTTGTTTTCCACCTACGTGGAATTATCTGTACGTGCATTTCTGGGAGGTCTGTAAATGCTGGGATAAACAGCCAAATTCATTTTGATCCCTGTCACAGCTGAGCAGCTCCAAGGCTGCCGAGACAAAGGGGGATGCACCATGGAAATGCATTTCCAGAAAGGGTTCATTTGCACTCTAAAAAAAAAAAATATATATATATATATTTAAAGGAGGTGAGCTGGAAGAGTTCACAGGAGATCAGAGCAGGACAAAGAGCAAATATTCCTGCAGGGGAAGGGGTGGGCAGGCAGGGTTTCTGATGGTGTTTTTATTTATAATCACACTTCAAAGCATTGGGCTCTTGCTGTAAGGAGTAAATAATGAATGGGGATATTTTTAACCTCCTACACAGACTCCGTGTTTCATCCACGAGAGGTCTGGCAGCATTAATGGAGCTGCCTGGCTGCTGGGATAACGAGAGCAACCCAAAGATCTCTGTTTACTCCAGGGGACCCAAAGCACAGCCTGGGCAGGAGAGAAGAACAATTACAGAGTTAATGTGGAGATCAAACCCTGGTGAACTCTGTGGGGGCAGGCTGGGAGAGCTGGGGGTGCTCACCTGGGGAAGAGAAGGCTCCAGGGAGAGCTCAGAGCCCCTTCCAGGGCCTAAAGGGGCTCCAGGAGGGACCTTGGACAAAGAATGGAGACACAGGACACAGGGAATGGCTCCCACTGCCAGAGGGCAGGGCTGGATGGGATATTGGGAAGGAATTGTTCCCTGGGAGGATGGGCAGGCCCTGGCACAGGGTGCCCAGAGCAGCTGTGGCTGCCCCTGGATCCCTGGCAGTGCCCAAGGCCAGGCTGGACATTGGGGCTGGGAGCAGCCTGGGATAGGGGAAGGTGTCCCTGCCCACAGAAGGAGTTTGGAACTGGATGGGCTTTGAGGTCCCTTCCAACCCAACCCATTCTGGGATTCCATGATTTCATGAGCCTGGCATTGAATCCTGTCCACTTCAAGGTGGTTTTTTTCTGTTTTATTAATCCCCTATTCCCTCACAACATGAAGAACTGAAGAGAATTCCTTGGAAAAATCAAAGCAGCCTTGGCAGTGCTGCAAACCCTCTGATGTATCAGCAGGAGCACGGAGCTTTCATCAGAGACATTCCATAGCCAAGGGTTTGATTTCTAATCCCAGCACCTGCCCCAAGGCCAAACCCAAAGGTCATGGCAGGGGGAAGCCTTTTCCAGGGAAAACTGCAAAGCTCCAGATCAAAAGCAGCTGATGGGGCTGTGATAACTGAGGACTCCCAAAGTGCTGCCAACACCTCAGAGGAGATTTTTTAAGACATTGTTCAGGAAGGGTTTGTTGGTGGATCACGTTCCTGATCAAAGGAATCCCTTTGATCTCCTGCTGTTGCTCAGAGCATCTGCCTGAAGCTGCTCCCTGGCTGCTCCTGGTGGGGCAGTGAGGCAGGAAAACCCTACTGGGGGTTCTGCTTTCCACAGGGATCGATCTTGGCGTTACAGGAGACCATGGAAGTGCTGGAGACAGACCAAGGAACAAATCCCGTGCAAGGAAATCACAAATCAGGAATTATTTTCTTTCAATATTTGTTTCTGCCATCCTCATTTATTCGATTCCTGTGTTAAACAGCCCTGGAGCTGGTTTGGGTGGGAAGGGACCTTAGGGATCATCCCATTCCAGCCCCCTGCCGTGGGCAGGGCCCCTTCACTGGACCAGGTTGTTCAGAGCCCTGTCCAACCCAGCCTTGGAAAAGAGTTTGTCCCCAGCCAAAGTTTTTATTGCTTTAATTTTATTATTTGTTGTTATTGATCCCTTCCTGGCGTGGCACAAAGGCTCAAACCTCACCAAGATCCGGCAGTGCAGGAGGCTCTCCCCGTTTGGCACAGCCTGAAAATCCACGTCCTTCCAAAGCAATGAGGGAACCGTTTGCAGCTTTGGGTTAATCTGATGCCAGCATCCCTGACTGGTGCATCCCTGCCCCAGAGCTCCCTGCAGGGGCTGGGTTTGGGGATAATTGTAAGGACCACATTGCACTGAGGGTTCATTTTTAACCTGTTAGCTGCTCCTGAACAGAGCACACCACTGACAGGGAAATGCAGCCTCAGTTTCCCAGTTCTGGCTCATTTCAGGAGACTCGAATTGCTGCCGTTCTCCTGCTTTACAAAGCACCTCACGAGCTGGGCTTGAAAGGGGCCCCCCTTTTGTTGTGCCACTTTTCCCTGCCCTGGTTCATCTTTGCGGCATTTAGGGGACGTTGAACAAAAGCCTGAGGTTCTTTCTACATTTCCCTTCCTGTCATATCCCTGGATTTGTGTGCTTTGGAGCTGATCTGAAATCATCAGCCCCGTGGCAGCTCGCTCTTTGTTCCACCAAGTAGAACAAGTCACAAACAGGCTCCTGCCATCCTCCCACTGCCCTCAGCGATGCTGAACAGGAACCAGCCAGGGACAGAGAAACAAAACGACACCTTCACAATGCGGGGCTGCCGCGCATCCCCGGGGGCTAAAGCTGGGCGGGCAGCACCTCCACACCCACTGCGTCTGTCATTGTCCCTCATAACAGCACGGGAGGGGCTTGGAGATTGGATACGGGAAAGGCATCCAGTGGGGGAAAAATGCATTCAATGTGGGAAATGCATTGGATATGGGAAATGCATCCAGTGGGGGAAAAATGCATTGAATATGGGAAATGCATTCAATATGGGAAATGCATCCAGTGGGGGAAAAATGCATTCAATGTGGGAAATGCATTGAATATGGGAAACGCATTGAATATGGGAAACGCATTCAATATGGGAAATATATCCAGTGTGGGAAACACATTGAATATGGGAAATGCATTCACAGCTTCCAGAAAGTGGAACCCACCGGATTCATTTCTCCCTGGCCAGAATAAAAAGGGAATTAAATGGAATGGTTTATTTGGGACTCTGTGGTCTCCTCTGCAGAACAGAGGTTTTCATGTGTACACTGCTGGCCTAACAGGTGCGGCCTTATAAAAGCTTAATTAAAAAAACTTAATTAAAAAAGGGTTCATTGGGAAAGGAAGAAGAGGCAGTAATATGAGGACAGTCTGTGGGCCTGGGTAATCTGTGTCGTTATGGCCTTTAGGTTGGAATGGCAGGGAATTCCATGCCTTGAAGGACAGCCAGTGTGACTGACAGTGCCCATGGCTTGGGAGTGGCAGGAGATGCTGCTACCAGTGCCTGGAAATGGATCATTAGTGGAGCAGGTGAAGGGCAGGAAATTCTTGCTTAAACCCTGGGGCAGCTCTGTGCTCTTACCACAGAATGATCAGTGCCTGCTCAGTCGGGGTGAGCTGTTCTTATTTTCCACTTCAGCAAGGTCTGAGCTCAAACCCCTGGCTTTGGCAGTTGCAAACCTCAGGGCAGGATGTGAAACAATGCCCTGATTTCTTCAGCCTCAGGAAATCGTCGAGGTGCAGAATCTGCTCCTCATTGTCACTGTCCATTTGTCTCTCCCCTGGATTTGCCTCATCTGCTTCAGTCACATCTTCCAAGGCTCCATCTGTGCTCCAGCTGAGACTTCCTCTCTGTCAGAGCTGCACAGCTCCTTGTCCCGTCCACAGTGACCTGTTTGCATTCATTTCACAGCACAGAGCTCATTTTATATCTCTGCACTGTCTGTGGGGCGAGTTCCCAATTCCGTGGGATGGCACTCCCTGGTTGAGGTGGCTGTTGATGAGACTCTAACAATAACAACTCCATTTCCAATACAATATGGAAACATTCCAATCCAAATAACAATAAAAATAAAAACCATCTCGTAGGCATCAGCATCCAGCCTCATTTCTCCAGCCATACAAAACAAACCCTGTGTACTTTGGCTGCTTCACAGAGCAGTGGGTCTTCTCAGCCAGTGAAGTGACACTCCTCTCCTAATGTTTAAATAATTCTAACACAGGGGATTATTTATATTCAAAATAAATAATTGGGCTTGGAAGGCTCCTGTTCAAATGCTTGCCTTGCTTTGGGCTTCCTCCCTGCTTCTGGTGAGAGGCAGACACTGAATTGTGATGGATTTAACTGAAATTTATCTCCCTGTGCTTTGTCTGTGTGCCCTGAGCTGAAGGGCTCGGAGCTGTGCTGGAGAGGGCACGGGGAGGCTGGAGGAGTGAGGAAGTGGCTTCCAAAGCTCAGGCTGATGTCCCAGCCACTGGAGCATCGTTCTGAGTCACTCTGCACCCCTCGTTCGAGCAGTAACTGCAGTGCCTCCTCTCCCTGAGCAAAGGCAGGAGGGAGGATGAGCCACTCCAGCCCTTCCTGGGAACAGCATGGTGAAGTGCTCGGCTGATTAACGCTGGATGAGGCCCTGGATCCTGTTTCCCACACAGAGACTGGCTCAGGCTCTGCTCACTTCATCCCAGAATCGACAAAGGCAGCTGAGACCGAATTACACCGAAAGGTTGGTTAAATAGAAATGAGAACTGCAGGGGACCACTTGCAGCCTTCACTGGGAACACAAAAAAGCTCTTCTGAAACACCCGTGGTTCTGTCCAAATCAGTCCCTGAAAGCTGCCACTTCCAGGGGCCCGTAAAGGACCTGGATGCTCTGATCATTTCTGTAGGGGGAGCTGGATCCTGATCCTGGGGTTAGCAAAGCATCGGGCTGGGAAATGGGGACAATCAGCTCCCTCTGCTTCTGCTGGCAGTGCCTGCATTTCTCCATTTCCCCTAGGATTTGACCTCACTGGAACGTAAAAATGAATGAAGTTGGCACTAGTGGGACAGCAAATGAAAGGTGTGAGAGATCAAGTCCTCAGAGCAAAAGGATTTTTGCTGTTACCACCCCTGGGAAAAGAGGTGCTTTGGGGCCCAGATCTCACATCAGAGATTTCAAGGCAGGTTTGTGTTTACTGACTGGAATCGTGTGCAGCACAAACAGCAGCAGCTTCTTCATATTCCATTTCAGCAGCTCTGCTCTCTGCTCTTTAAAGCACCACTGGAAATGCCTCATGGACTGGAGGCTCTTTCCTAATCGAGGAATGAGTAAAGTGAAGCACGACAGAGTGGGAACACGGCCGACAAGGGCTGGGGTCAATGGCCAGGAATTTGTGAGCCAAAGTGGAGTGGCCTCAAGGACTCAGAGAAGTGGAATGAGGCAGATTTGTGAACAACCCCTGGAAAACAAAGGCACTCGTGGAGACTGAGCTGCTGTTTGTGTTCTAGGGAGAAAGAAGAGTTCAGAACAGCCTTGGGCTGAGCTCAGCCAGGACCAGGAGGGACAAGGGCAGGGCAATGTTGCTGATTTCCAGCTGAGGGTCTGGCAGGTTGGTGGGAAGAGCCACAAACTGCAGAGAGTTCTGCAGGAGCCTTCACTGTGTCCTGTGTGCAGATGAGGAAGGACAATCCAGTGTGCCACAACAGCCCTGGTGGAATGTGCAGCATCTGGGATCTCGTGAGAGAGACAGATGAGGATTCCAAAGGATTTAAAGTGCTGGGAAAGTCTCTGTTGGGTCACTGTGACCTGTTTGGGACAACTTACAGTGAGGAGGAGGGGAAAAGAGCATTTGGAAAGAGAAGTTACCATAAAGAACCTCCAATGCTAGAAATGTTTCAGAAAAGTTTGACAAACATTTATCTCAAGTTGTTTTCTATTGGATCCTGCTTGGCCAAGGGGTGGAGCAGGTGATTTCCTGAGTTTAGCCCTGTTTTCCAGGATTTTGTGACTTGTTGAGCTGTTCCCTGGTTTGGCCCCGCCGTGCTCTCCTGCACTCAAGAGCTGTGTTCCAGTGCCCTCCTCCAGGATGCTGGCAGGCTCCAGGGACAAGTGGGAATGACTGCAGGCTGCAGGCAGCCCCGGGCTCTCATGTTCCCACTTCTGTGACATCTCCTCTGGGAGCTCCCCAGGCACAGGGGAGCCGTGGCTCCGTGTGCATTGCCTGTAGCTAAATCCCTGGATTTGCTGTCGGTTCTTGTAGCTTAACCTGGGGAATGGATGCTGGGTAAGAGCCTTTTGCAGGCCCTTTGTAATACTGGCCCAGCTTCTGCCACAGCTCCCTGGGATCTGCTGGTGCAGGCCCTGAACTCTGCTGGGCACCAACTCTGCTTCAGCTGAAAAGGAATAATTGTCACAATTCCCCCGGTGGTTATCCCACCCTGCCGAAATCAAAGGGGTATCTGAGTATTCCCCTGCCATGAGAGGACATGGGAAAGGGCCTTAAGCAGAAGAGGGAAGGTTTAGATTGGATGTTGGAAGAAATTCTTTACTCCAGGCCTGATGACGCCCTGGCACAGAGAGGCGTGGACTCTCCATCCCTGGCAGTGTCCAAGGCCAGGCTGGACAGGGCTTGGAGCAGCCTGGGACAGTGGGAGGTGTCCCTTCCCATGGCAGGGGTGGAACTGGATGGGCTTTGAGGTCCCTTCCAACCCAAACCATTCTGGGATTCTGGGATTCTGGGTGTTGCCAGCCTGGAATTCCCCAGACTTGCACACGCAGCTGGAGCAGGAGCTGTGGGGCTGCTGCTTCCTCAGCCAGTCCAGGTGATCCTTTTCTTACAGCTGAGGTCACTTTAAAGCATTTTTACAATTACAGGAGACTCTATTTTTATATTTCCTGTCAGGCATTTACCAGATCCCCCCAACGGCCTCCACAGCACTGAAGAAATGGGTCTGACTCTTTCAGGAGGACCAGGAGTCTGCTGCTCCTTCCAGATTGGCGTGAAGGATTCCTCACTTCTGAGAATCATCTTGGCTGTTGCTATAACACTTCCATGTTGTTGCTGCCACCTTTCCCGAGAGGCTCCTGGCTCCGATCTGCTCCGTTTTGGAGACTCTCTCGCTTTTGCTCCTCTCTCTTCCCTCCCCCCTTCTGCCCTCCCTTTAATGAATGACTTGTTGTGTAAATTCAGTCTTCTGTGTTTATTTTAATTTGTCTGGTCCTGATTAAGGACCAAGCCCTCAGCTCCAACTCCTGGCATTTACTGGGAAGCTCTTTTGAGCCAAGCTCTTAACCCCACGTTCTCAAAGGAATTCAGGGATGTTGGGGCTGCTTCTTTTGCAGTGTCCAATTTAAAGGTCTCTTCAGGGACCTCGTTCTGGGGAGTGAGAGTGCAGTCCCTGCTGAAAATGCCTGGGTGTTTCCAGCCAGACACACTCAGATTCCCGGGCGCTGGCCTAATTCTTCAAACAGGCTCCAAATTTCCATGGAAGAAGTGCTTATTACTAACTCAGTATCACATCTAGGATTAAAAGAAACAGCTCTCAAGTACTGTTTGTGTAAAGATCAGAGCAGGCAGCAGCCTGGGAGTGATGCAAGCGAAGGGAGAATTTCTCTTGCAGGCATTGGAGGCCTGGGAGAATTCCATCATCAATTAAAATGCAGCAGAACGCTGCAGCCCTCATTGCTGGGGATCTCAGATGTTTTAGTTAATGGAGATGATTTATCTCTCACACCTGCACTGACAGTTCTGGTAGGCACTGGGGGACAGGCATTTAAAGGTATCATTGCTTATTTTTCCTCGTGTGCCACTAAAAACGCTTCCTGCTCACAGCACAGCAAAGGTGGATCCTTTCGGACTGTGCCCCTCTCTTGTCCATCAAACACTGAACAAATCATCTTCCCTCTGCCTGGAAATCCCCTGCTCTCACTACTGGAGCCTTTAGCACAGGAATTCAGTCATTCCATCCCCTCTCCCTTTGGAGTCCCTGGAGCTCTGAGCCATAAACGCGCCAGCAGGTTCCACAGGCTCTGCAGCTGGGCTCGCTGGGCTTGGGATGCAGGATCCAACCGCTGGAATGTGGGACAGGCCGGCAAAACCTCTGTGCTTGTGCGGGGGAATCAGGAGGGCAGTGGGGCCTGTGAGAGCCACCCAGGGGTCCCAAGGAGCACCACCAGGTCCCCGTGGGGCAGGGTTTGGAGATCAGGAGTCTGCCCGGCACAGCCCCACCTCAGCAGAGCCATTCTGTCCCCAGGGGTCACCCCAAACCTGTCACTGCAGGAGGGGGAGGATCCAAGGACCCACTGGAGAGCCAGAGTCCTGTGTGGTGTGGCTGCTCCCAGGATGGAAAGACCAGAGCCCTGCACTCTCCTCCTGCCCCAGCTGGTTCTTCATGCCCAGGAGGCAGCAAAGTGAGACAAATGTTCCTGACTCTGCCACCCTCTGGCCAGTGCCACCCCCTGGCCAGTGCCACCCTCTGGCCACTGCCACCCCCTGGCCAGTGCCACCCTCTGGCCACTGCCACCCCCTGGCCACTGCCACCCCCCTGGCTCTGCGGAGGGCGGGAGCTGTGGCTGCTGAACCTCACCTTCTGTCTGTGACAGCAGCCAGCTGGCTCTGCCCTGGGCCTGCTGCCCTCCAGATTGGAAAAGTGAGAGCTCAGGTTCCCTGGAGGAGCCCTGTCGTGCCCATCCTGCTCTTCAATGGGAAGCAGCATCGCTTGATGAAACCAGCCCCAATTTTAAGCACAGACAGTGGCTGAATTCACCTGTAGGAGCCAATGTAGGTCACAGCAGCGCTGGCAGCAGCAGCAGCAGCCCAGCAGCTCCTGTGTCCCATGGCACAGCACACCCCGTGTCCCTTTAGCCCCCAGCCCAGTGTCCGTGTGCAAGGCCGTGCCCCACACCCCTGCTGCTGCAGGGACCGGTGGTTTGGGGCACATTCCCACGTTCCTATAGGAAACAGAGGCCATAACCCCCCAGGCTGTGGCTGTGAGTGGCTCTGAGACCTTTCAGGCTCATGCTCAGCTCCGAGGCAGGACCTGTTCCCCAGCACATCCTTGTCCCTGCCGGCACAGGTCCCATCTCCCAAGCGCTGAGAGCCCCCGGGGCGGTGCAAAGGGCTCTGACCCGCATGGATCCCTCCGGACAAGCCCAGCATCCCTGAGACACCCGAGGTGTGAGGCTGGTGCCAAGCCGAGGCCTCTGAGCTCCCCCAGCCTGGCTGAGCCCCCGGGGAAGGCTGGGGCAGTTTCCAGGCACAAGCCCTGCTCAGCTCCCCCTCCCCACGGCCGGGTTCAGCTCCTGCTGAGGGGATCACATCGTCTCAGTTCGCAGGGATAATGGGTGGAAAGAGCCTGGAGACACCTGCTCAGTGAAGCAGCCAGGGATGGAGCAGATGCATTAAAACCCGAGTGAAATTGCTGCAAAGAGCAGGAGTTCCTGCAGCTCGGGGTTATCCGCTGCCTTCCCATTCCGAACCGATGGAGCATGGCCAGCTCTATTCATCACGGCGAGCCCAGAGCCCTGGAAAAGCAGAATTTCCCTGCCTCGATGCTGTCCCTCCTCAAACAGACTCCCAAAAAAGGCAGGCCCCATGCATCTTTCATGGGGCACTAAATAACTCACTCTGCTATCTATAATTTAATCCGAGCTGGAGAGGCTGAGGAGGGAGGGGTTTCCAGGGGGGAGATTTCTCTGCCTGCCTGGGGCCCTAAAACTGCTGCAGGCAGGGAGAGGGCAGGGAGGGGGCAGTGCCAGCCCAGGCCGGCTCTCCCAGCCCCACCCGGGCTCCCCCAGCTGCCCCCAGGCCGGCAGCAGGATGGGGCTGTTGAAAGCACATTTCCACTCCACAGCACAGATGTTCCCAGCCCGTGCCAAGAGAGCGGGAGAGGCTCAAAGAAAGCAAACATTGTCCCATGGCAGAGCGCAGCGAGCAGGGAGGAAGGTTTCTCTTTTTTTGTTGTTATTATTATCACGACAATTTGGCAGAGTGGAAATGGATTTCTCTCGGGCCTGAGTCAGTTCAGCTCAGATCTATTCAGGGTTTCACCCCAAAATCCAAGTGTCTCCCTGGCACAGAGACTCACGCCCAGCCACAGGGAACATTTCTGGTGCTGCCCTGTCCCCGTGGCTCCCTAATCCAACCCAAACCATCCGTGTTTTTATATCCATCCCGGCTGTCTGCTGTCCTGGGCAGTTCATGCCATGAAAACAAGGAATTTTCCATCGTAGTGACCAAGCGTTTCCCTCCTTTCCTTGTATTGACGCTCACATTTTGCCCACCCCACCTTTGCTCCAAAGCCCAACCCTGGTACTCAGGAAACGGCAGCTTGGGAGGCAGGAGCTGGAGAGAGCCAGGAGATCCCAAAAAAGGCATTTTAGGGAGTAAGTGCTGACGCAACCCAGCAGTGCCGGATGCTGCAGCGTTGATAAATATTTGATTTTGCCTGAATAGGAAGGCATCACGTTCAGAATGATCTGAACAAGAGGGAAGATGACAAATACAGTGTCACTGAAAGGCAGATCCGCACAGGGAGCATTCCTGGAGCTCACTCCGGTGTGCAGATTGCCTTAAACTGGAATAAACTGGAGCTACCTGTGGGAAAGGCTCCTCTGCCTGCTCTGGGCCGGGTGGGATGCCTCCGCCTGTGCTTGGAAAGGCACTGATACAGATTTCAGTCGTTGGCTGATGTGTGCTCTCAGAATTCCTGCACTGGCATTGCAGGGGGACAGGATCCCAGGAAAACACTTTCACTACCCAGTACTTCCTAATTCTGGTAGGTTTGGGGGTTTTGACATGACTGAGTTTCACTGCCTCATTTCAGACCATTTTCCTTGGCTGTGTTTGTCAGCTCTCCCTTCCCATCCATCCCCCTCTAATGAGCACCAGTTCTGATCCACCTCTCAGTTCAGCTCCTGCCTCTGGACTCTCCATTCCTCTCGCTTTTCTTTAGGCTTTTCCTCACTTCCCTTAGCGAGCTGCTTTGGAATTTTGGTTCCACTCAGCTCAGCACGAGGCCTGCCGGGGTTCCCTCTCTCCCTCCCTCCCTCCCCTGCAGCTCTGGCTCGCGTGGGATGCTCCGGGCTCGGGTGTCCAGCCAAAAGCAGCCAGTGAGAAACAACAAGGGCTTTTCTCTTCAGTGAGCCGGGAGCTGCTCTAGATAAACCCATTCTTCCCACACTGCATGAAGCACAACCTGCCCTTGTTAGAGAGTTCAGAGAGAAAAGCCCCATATCCTCACACAAACGCTCCGGTGGATCCCAGTTTCCATCTCCTCGGGGTCTGCAGCGGGGTTTGCAGTGGGTGGTGCTGGGAGCAGGGCCAGGAATCTGCCAGGGGTCCCAGGGAACACTCAGGACTCTGCGTTATGGGTTGTGACCTTTGGCTAGGAGAAGGGAGCCTGGTACTAAGGATGTCTTTCCCAAAGAAGCGTTTTATCCATTGGCTTTGTAATGATGGATTGCACAGCTCTGGCCAGGAGGATGCTGAGAAATGAACTTCAGCAGTGGGTGCAGAGCCAGGTCAGGAGCCAAACCTCTGAGCCTGGGGGTGTTTGTAGCTGAGTCTCAGCTCAGCGCTGACTGCCCTGAGTGCCTGGGCCAGCGAGAGCCTCACAGTGCCAGCAGCTTTCCTTGGGCAGGCTGGGCGCTGGGAGCCGCCGCGGTGCTGGGGGGGCACTGCAGGGCCAGGGGCTGCACGGAGCCCCTGCACTGCATCCCCAGCCCAGAGCTGCTCCCCGGGCACAGCAGGGTGGGGACCGCCCTCCCCCCCGCCAGGGCTGCTCCGCATCGCCATTCCCACCGCCCCAGGAGGAAAGGCTGAGTGCCCAGGGTGGGATCTGCACAGTCCCTGCAAGGCGGCTGCTCCGTTGGGGGGCAGGGAGTGACCCCAGCCAGGCTCTCAGGGGACATCCCGTGCCAATCAGGGCTGGCTGCGGGCGGGAGGAAACTTGGGCTGGGCTCAATCCTCTCTCCTCTCTGGATAAGCAGCTCCTGAGCCCGGGGCCACTCGCGGTGGAACCGTCCCTGGGGATCCCCGGGCGGCTGATCCCCCTCCATCTGCTCAGCAGCGGCAGAACGAGATGGATTTAGCCTGACATCACTCCAGGGGCAGCACACGGCCCTGTGCCCTGTCCGTGCCCGCCACAGCGCTGGCTGCCAGCCTGGCATCCCTCAGGGAAGTCACCATCCTGTCACCTCCCCCTGAGCTCGCACCCGGCCCAGGCACTGCCACCCCCGGCCCTGCAGCAAGGTGACGCAGCGGCACTCCTGCCTGGCAAAGGAGCCTCCTTCCCAGCCTGTGCCTCCCTGGACAGGGACAGCGGCGGCCGGGATGTGCCAGTTCCTTGGCACAGGGCAGCCCTGCCGCCTCCCAGCTCCGCTCCGGGCCGTGCTTCCAGCGGCTTGGTGGGAGCCGTCAGAGCATTCCTGGGTGAGAGCTCGCCCGGGGCTGCTGGCACAGGAGCGCGGCTCCCAGCCCCGTGTGGCCGAACTGGGCCGGGGGGTTCGAGCCCCCCACAGCTGCTGGAAGAACAATGGTGCTGCCACTGCGCTGGGGCTGGGTGGAGGGGAGGCCACTGCTGTCCCCATCCTTGCGCCAGCGTGGTGCCGTGGGACAAATCCGGCTGGACCAGGGCACCAATCCTGAAAATCGCCTGTAAAACCTCACAGTGGGCTTCCTCTGCTGAAGGTGCTGAAGGTTCTGCAGGTGGAGAGCAGGGAGCTGAGCTGGTGGCTCGGACATCCTGAACCTCCCCATCCCACAGGGAGGGCTCAGGAGACACCATCCCCTCCCAGACAGGCTCTGCCTGCCCCCAAACACACACCAGGGTGTGGTGCCAAACAGTGTGGGGTGGGCAGGAGGTGGCAAAGGCTCTGGACTCTGCCAGCACTGGGTCCCGTTTGTGACTCTGTGCGAAGGAACTGTCATTATGTCCCCAAACCTCAGTGTGGAGGGTGCAGAGGTGACCATTGTCCCACTGTTCCAGCTCCGAGCGCCCAGAGGTGGCAGAATTGGGGCATCTCACAGCGATGCCGTGACACCCTGAGGTGCTGCTGGGGGCAGCAGGGCAGCACTCGTGGAGCAGGGATGGGACTGCCGGGAAAGCCGCGGCGCCGTGGAGGGGACAGAGGGATGGCTCAGCCCGGGTGATGATGAGGGTGGGCTGGGGCACCCCGGGCTGGTGTTGGGATAGAGGGATGGATCACCCCGGGTGATGCGGGGTGGGGAGGGCTGGGTTAGCCGTGTGGAGCTGGGGGCGGAGGGCTGCGGTACCCGGGGTGACGCTGGGGACACCGGGGCAGGCGGGGCACGGCCGCCCGAGCCGCCAGCGGCACCTCCCCGCTCCCCCCCCCCTCCTCTCCGCTCCCTCTTCCTCCTCCTCCCGTCTCCCTCTCCCGAGCCAGCCCGGCCGGGGGAGGAGCCGGCCGCGCACAAAACCTCCCGCCCGGCCCCTCCGGGCCCCGCACCGGCACCGGCACCGGCACCGGCACCGGCGGCGCCCAGCGCCCGCCCGGGGCCATGCGCGCCGCGGCGGGGCCGGGGCCGGCGGGGCCGGGGCAGGGCGGCGGCCGCCCGCGGCCATGAGCGCGGCGGGGCCGGGCGGCGGCCCCGGGCGGCGGCGGCGGGCGGGGGGCGGCGGGGCGAGCCCTGCGGGGCGGCCGCGGGCGGGGGGCGGGCGGCGGCGGCGGGCGCTGCGCTCGCTGGGCAGCCTGGCGGGGCGGCTGCTCCGCACCTGGGCGCGCCTGGCCGGGGGGCGCGGGGGGCACGGGGGGCGCCGCGCCGTCCCCGAGGATGACGAGGGCGGGTTCCGGGGGGAGTCGCGGCGGCGGCTCGGCGGGGCGACCCCGGCCCTGGCGGCGGCGGCGGGGGGCGGTGCGGGGGGCGATGCGGGAGCGGGCGGCGGGGAGCGGCCGCCGGGCGCGCAGGGGCTGCGGAACCACGGCAACACCTGCTTCATGAACGCCGTGGTGCAGTGCCTGAGCAACACGGCGCCGCTGGCCGAGCGCCTGGCGCTGGGCCGGTACCGCGCCCGCGGCGCCCGCGGCGAGGTCACGCACCGGCTGGCGGCCCTGGTCCGCGCGCTCTGGACCCGCGACTACACCCCGCAGCTCTCCGCGGAGTTCAAGGTACCGAGCGGCCCCGCCCCACGGCCCCCGCGCGGCCCCGGCTGACCCCGGCCCCCAGCGGCATCCCCGGCTCGCAGCGGCACAGCCGGCACGCAGCACCCACCACCCGGCACACCCGGCTCGCAGCTCCCTCCAGCTCCCCCGGAACCCGCTGACACCCTTCCCAGCTCGCAGCACCCACCAGCATCTCCTGCTCCTAGCATCCCCCTACTCTTACCACCCTTCCCAGCTCCCACCAGCATCCCCCCACTCCCCACATGCCCTAGTGCCAGCACTCACCAGCAGCCCCCGCTCACATCACCCAATCCCCTGCCTCATCCTCCCCATGGACCCTGCCCTGCCAGACATCCCCAGCCCTGCTGCTGTCACCTCCCTCTGGCCTGGTTTCTGTCACCTGAGCTCCGGCGGGTGGGTGAGTTCCCAGCGCTGGCCATGCCACAGAGCCCTGAGGGGTGAGCAAGTGCTGGCTGTGACCGTAGGTAAGGCAGGATATTGTCCCTGGAGCCCAATTCAGTGGCCTCAGGCTCTGTCACTGAGCGTGTGTCACACCTCTGCCAGGCACACACCAGCGTGCTGGGGCCTGAGCCTGGCTGGGGACAAGGACAGGGCGTCACGGGCAGCACAGCATGTCCAGCCTGGCATCGTAGCTCCCCACGCTCAGGGACACGTGTCCCCTGTCCGAGTGACATTTCCTCGGGGAGCCGGTGCGGCCAATAAACTGCTGCTGCTGCCATTGAACTTTGCAAAGTGCCCGGGGCAGCTCCCGGGAAGCCGAGCCCTGCCCTGGGATGGGTTACATTGAGTTGATGCCATCGGAGTGCACGGGGCAGGTGGGACCTGTGGGTCCCCGTGGCTGAACTTGCCCATCTGGACTTGGTTGTGGTGTGCCCTGTGTTCCCTCTTGGCCTCATCCCGGCCGCTGGAAGCTGGGACACCACAGAGCCTCTGTCTCAGCTGCGTGTGCTTGGTGTCCCCACTGCTCTGCTGGCCCCGGGGTGGCCACGATGTCCCTGCAGAGGCAGGACGAGAGCAGAGGCTGTTGCAGGGATGGGTTTGGGGTGGGTGCTGAGGAAGAACCCGTTCATCAGCGCCCGCCGCGCCCGTGTCTTGCAGAACATCGTCTCCAAGCACAGCTCGCAGTTCCGGGGCAACGCTCAGCACGACGCGCTCGAGTTCCTGCTCTGGCTGCTGGACCGAATGCACGAGGACCTGGGCGCCGCCTCCCCCGCCCAGCAGAGCCGCGGCCCCCCGCAGGTGGGTGGCCCCCGCAGGTGGGTGGCCCCGCGGGGTGGCCGCACGCCCTGGCTCGCGGGGAGGCGTTCGGGCCAGGTCTGGGAGCAGGGGCACCGGGATGCGCTGCGAGGCGGTGGGATGGAGTTGGCCCCGCCCCGGTGGGGATGGGGATGCTGTGGTTTGGTCGGTGCGCGGGTGAAAGGATGGTGGGAGCCGAGTGCTGCGGGGCTGGGCAGGGGGTGGAGTGCTGGGAGAGTGAGGGGTGTCGGCAGGAGCCCATCCAGCCGAGCATCCCGGCTCTGGGGGGCATCCTGGTCCTTGGTGAGGAGGAGACGCAGCCCCCCCGTCCCTCCCTGCCTCCAGCTAAGCTCGCTGTAATTACAGCTCGGCGGCTTTGCTGTTGGCAAAATGAGTAATTAAGTCTTCTTCAATCCATCTGCTCTCAGGCATTGCCCTGGCCCCGGCCCTCCCTGCCTCCTCCTGCCTCCTCCTGCCCGCTCCCTCCCCGCTCCCTCCTCGCTCCTTCCCCGCTCCCTCCCCGCCCGCTGCTGCCCGCCGGGCGCTGCCTGTTGCAGGGGATGGATTTGAGCTGTTGGCATTTGACTCGTGGGCTCAGCCCGGCTGTTTGCTGTCCCCTCTTTAGTGGTGACACCCGGCTCAGCACTGTGCTGTCCCCTCTTTAGTGGTGACACCCGGCTCACCACTGTGCTGTCCCCGTTCTGTGTGCTGTCCCACTCTGATGATGCTCCTGGTCAAGCCCGTGCCAAGGCTCAGGGACTGGGCAGCTCAGGTGTGGGAAGCAGAAAAGGAGGAGGCTGGAGCTGGGCAGGAGGGGTGGGAATTCCCTCCTGGCTGCGGGATGGGTGCCCACGAGGTGCTTGCTGTGGCACCCAATGGGCTGTGGGGCCACCAAAGTGGGGACCGAGACTTGGCTGCCAGGAGGGCTTGAGAAGGAAGCATCCCCTTGGATTTTTGGGGAATTTTGGGGGCCCTATAGGGCACAGATACCATCCAGGTCCCCTCTCAGCCACACCAGATGGACCCCAGTGCCAGGCAGACCGTAAGGACACGTCAGGCTCAGCAGGACCTGGTGCCAGCAGATGGCATTGAGGAAAATCCACCTCCCGGCCAAAATCCTCAGTGATTTTCAATCTTACTCATCGAGACACCAGAAACTCACTGTCTCACCTCAAAACAGCCCACTGAAACTCCTTTCTGCAGCATCTCTTCTGCCATCAGGCTCCAGGGGTGAAGCTCCTGTCCCCAGCATGGGCACGGGGGCTCGTGGCAGGTCCCAGGGCAGCGGGCAGGCAGGGAGATGTCCCCTAACAGGGCAGGTTTGGCTGTGTCACACAGTCACATCCCAGTGTCCCTGTTCCCAAAGGACTGGAGCAGGAGACCTGGCTGCTCTTGGGGTCCCTGGGGCACAACTCACCTGTCAGCGAGGCACCGTGCCAGGGCCGGGCTGCGGGGCTGGCTGCCTCGGCTGGGCTCACTGTGCCGGGTGCTGTGCCCGGGTTTGCCGGGTGCTGTGCCCGGGTTCGATGTGCAGGTGCCGCGCTGGGAGCTGCGCTGGGGCTCGGGGCAGCGGGAGCTGTGCCCGGGCCTGTTGCCGGTGCAGATGCTGGGGGAACACGCAGGGACACGGCCGGGTCTGGGCACCACCTGCCCGGGAGGGCACCGCGCCAGCCAGGGCTGTTCGCACCTCCTGGGCGCGGTGAATTCGCACCCAGCCGTGTTTCCCTGGGGCGGGGACACGCACAGGAATGTGCACGTCCGCTCCAGGAGCTCATCCCAGACACACGGACACACAGACACACACATGGACACACGGACTCCTGCTCCCTGCAGTGTCCCACCATCTCACCCACCCACGCTCAGCTCCGGTGCCGATGGATGTTTGCTTGGCACAGTGGGAGCCAGGGTGGGGTGGGCACCCGCCTGCCGGGGCTGTTGACCCAGGATGTGCCCGTGGGCACTGGGGCTCCTCGGGGGGACGTGGGGGGGACCAGCTTCCCCCCACTGGGATGCTGCCATGGCCACTGAGCCGCCTCACCCAGGATCCCCTCCTGGAGCATTTCTCCAGGCTTGAATGCATTCCCAGCTCCTGTTCCTTGGTGTCCCGGAGCTCTGGACACTGGGGCTGCCTTGGAGGGGGTCTCACCACTGCAGACCCTTCATTAACCCTTCGTGCCCCAGGCTGGCTGGGGAATGGGATGTACCCCAAAGGTTCCCCTGGAGAAGGTGTGTGGGCAGACTGGAGGCACAGCAGTGCCAGGCAGGCAGGTGCCAGGGGCTCTTTGGCATCACCTTCAGCCCATGCTCGTGCCATGGGGACACCAAAGCTGGGCTTGGCTCACTAGGACGTGTCCCTGGCCCACTGAAGGACACGTCCCTCACCCGGTCACCTCACTCACCACTTGTCTCTTGCCCCTGCAGCCTGGCAAGGACGGGAGCAGCGGTGCCAGCAGGTCCCCCCCAGGCACCCAGCACCCCCGTGGGCAGAGCTTTGTGCAGAGCCACTTCCAGGCCCAGTATAGGTGAGTGGGGGGATGGATCCTGCCTGGCAGAGGCTTTGCCCTTCTGTGAGCCCTGCATGGGCACTGTGAGCCTTCACTCCTTCCTCTACAAGCACTTCAGAGTGTCCAAGGCCAGGGTGGACAGGGCTTGGAGTGGTCTGGTCCAGTGGCAGTGTCCCTGCCATGGCAGGGGCGCTGGACAGGGTGGTCTTTGAAGGTCCCTCACAACCCAAACCACCTGTGGTTCTGTCACAGGGCGCGGGACTGTCCCAGCAGTCCAGCACGAGGGTGCCCCTGTTTGGGACACCCCACATATTCATCTGACTGGGACTCATGGGACGCTCAGGCCACCCTGTCCCCAAGCCATGGCACTGCAGGCAGCAGGGGATGCATCTGGCATCACAAGCCCTCCCTCCTCTCTCAATCCCTCGCCCTATATATGAAAAAAGGCACTTTAATTATCCCTGTTCCATGTGCCAGAGCCGTCTCTGTGCTAAAGGATTTATTAATTTGTGTGACTGCTTCCCAGGGAGCTCAGTGGCTCTTCAAGGTGACAAATAACAAGGACTCAGGATTTTGTCTTGGATTTTAATTTATTTTTTCCATTTTTTGTTGAACAAAAAGGCGGGGGGGGGGGGGGGGGGGAAGAAATTTAAAACCCCCCAGAATTAAGAAGAATCAGCAGCAGGTGGCTGTTGGTGCCAGGTTGGGCAGGGGACCAGCAGTGCCTGCCCAGGGCCACCCTGGGGTCACTCACAGGCAGATATCCTCCTGCCGTCCTTCTCTGCTCCCCCTGCAGCCCAGCCATGGCCCTGCTGCTCAGGGGAGTCCTGTTCCCCCCCAGCACCCCGGGGCGTTGTCCCTGCTTAACCCCACCCAGGCGGGCTGGGGTCACCTCAAAACCTCCAGGAGCTGCCTCAGGCTCTGCCAGCCCTTGGGAGGGGGAGCAGGACTTGGGAGGGTTTGGAGGCCACCCTGAGGAATGAGAGTGGGAGATTCCCAGTCCTGAGATTTCACTCCGGCTTCCCCGGCACTGCGGGAGGCCCTGTTTGGGCTCAGAGTGAACAGACCCTCGGGCTGGGCAGGCAGGGGCAGGCAGGAACAGCCGGGGGGGGCCCACTCTGCCAGGAGGTCGTGCAGATCCCGTGGGATGCTGTGGGGTGCAGTACCCAGGGAGTGGTACCCAGGATGTGGCACCCGGGATGCTGCACCAGTGCCAAGGTGCTGCAGCCCCAGGATGGGCACTCGGGGGGCCGTGCCCGCTCCGATGACGCTCCCCATCCGTTTCCCAGGTCCTCCCTGACGTGTCCTCACTGCCTGAAGCAGAGCAACACTTTCGACCCCTTCCTGTGCATCTCCCTGCCCATCCCGCTGCGCCAGACCAGGTGAGCCCCACATCCACCCCCGGCGGGACGGCAGCTCCAACCAGAGCAATCTACGTATTTTGGGGTAAATAATGAACACGGGAGGTGGCGGCAGCACTGGGGACAGGTGACAGCCGCAGGAGCTGTGTCCATCAGGTGTCTGCCATCCCGGAGCTGCCGCGCCGGCACACGGATCCACCGGCGGTGCCTCCCGCGGCTGAGCGGTGTCCCCGTGCTGTCCCCAGGGCTCTGAACGTCACGCTGGTGCTGCAGTGCGAGCGCTGGCGCTTCGTGCGGGTGGGCCTGGCCGTGCCGCTGCTGGGCACCGTGGCCGACCTGCGGGAGATGGTGGCGCGGGAGGGCCGCATCCCCCCGGAGCAGGTAACGGCGGCACGGCGGGCGGGGAACGCGGGAGGCGCCCGCGGGATGCTGAGGGTGCCGGGGATGTCCCGCAGGTGATCCTGGCCGAGGTGTCCCCGCGGGGCTTCCTGCGCTCGCTCTCCGACCCCGAAGCGCTGGGGGCGGCCGGGGAAGCCGGGCCCGTCTACGCCTTCCAGCCGCCCCCCGCCCGCCGCGCAGGTACCGCCCCCGCCCGCGCTGATTGGCTGCGGCTGCCAGCCCGCCCGCGCTGATTGGCTGCGAGCGCCTGGGCTGCGCTGGGATTGGTGCTGGGCGGGGGGGCGGGAACGGCCCCGGGATTGGCGCAAGGCCGTGGATCCCTCGCTGTGATTGGTGGAAGCCAGTGGATCCCTCACGATGGTTGGCGGGAGGCAGTGGATCCCTCACTGGGATTGGCGGGAGGCAGTAGATCCCTCGCTGTGATTCGTGGAAGGCAGTGGATCCCTCACTGGGATTGGCGCAAGGCCATGGATCCTTCACTGGGATTGGTGGGAGGCAGTGGATTCCTCACGATGGTTGGCGGGAGGCAGTGGATCCCTCACTGGGATTGGCGGGAAGCAGTGAATCCCTCACTGGGATTGGCGGGAGGCAGTAGATCCTTCACTGTGATTGGTGGAAGGCAGTGGATCCCTCACTGGGATTGGCGGGAGGCAGTAGATCCTTCACTGTGATTGGTGGAAGGCAGTGGATCCCTCACTGGGATTGGTGGGAGCAGGCGTGCTGCCCTGTGATTGGTGGGAAGGGTGCTGGTGGGCAGAGCCACGGCACTAATTAACCCAGTGCTAACGAGAGCCCCTCATTTTCCCGCCCCGCAGGGTGTCCCCGCAGCCTCCCCACGTCCCCCTCGGTGCCGCGGCCGGAGGGGCCGCGCCTGCTGCCCAGCACTGCGCGCTCCTCCGACTGCCTGCACCACGCGCCCGGCGGCCGCATCCTGCTGCTGCTCTGCAACACGGCGGGCACGGGGCCGCAGCTAGCCAGGTACCTGTCACCTGCCTGTCACCCTGCCCCGCCCACTCACCGCCCGTGTGACACCCAGCCACGTGTCCCCGCTGCCTGTCCCCAGGTTTGGGCCACCGCTGGTGCTGCGGGAGGAGCGCGGCGTCTCCTGGGAGCAGCTCCAGCAGAGCATTCTGGCCCAGATGAGGGGGGTTCTGCGGGGAGAGGTGCGGCCACAGGTGAGCTCAGGGAACAACCCTGTCCTCTCCCAGTGCACACGCAGCTGCTGGCATCTGCTGAGACCATGGTCATGGTGGGGATGGAGCTGTGGGTGGCCATGATGGAGATTTGGGTGGCTGTGGGGTCTCCACGGGTGGCCATGCTGCAGCTGTGCGTGCCTGTGGCAGCACCATCACAGGCTGTGGTGACACTCTGGGTGACCATGGTAGAGCTGTGCTTGGCTGCAGGGATACCAGGGGTGTCACCGTGGGTGGCTGTGGTGGCCCTAGGAGTGGTTGTGCTGTGGACACTGGTGGCTGGTGGTCGCTGTGGGTGCCTTGCTGTACCTGTGGGTTGCTGTGGTGTCCCCTGGGGGTTGTCTTTGTGGTCACTACAGGTGGCCAGTGGTGTCACCACGTGTGGCTACAGCATCACCATGGGTGGCCGCAGTGCCACCCAGCCTCCATGGCAGGGCCACCCCAGCCCAGCTGCCCTCCCCAGCCCCCAGGTGCCACCATCCTACAGGCGCTGGTGCCCCTGTGCTGCCCCTTTGCCCTCCAGCTGCAGCACAGCCATGGGGACAGGTCATCTCCCAGCCCCACATACCTGTCCCCACAGGTGTCCCCTGCCAGCCCAGCCATGGGGACCAAAGCCATCAGATTTGTGGGGCTTATTTTGCCCTGTGTCCCAAAGCTGGGCTCACCCAGGTGCTGCTGCAGGGCAGGGGGTCCCTGTCCCCCAGTGGCCCCACAGTCCCCTCTCCCCTCACAGGGCACAGGAGCCCTTTTCCGGATCCGCCTGGCCGGGGGCGCGGCCCCCTGCACCTACCTGTCCCCTCAGGATCCCCGTCCTCTCTGCCACCCTGCCATCGACAGGTAAGGGGCTGCAGGGACAGGACTGTCCCCAGGACGTCCCCTCAATCCCTAGGGGTGGCCAGTGGCATCACCATGAGTGAGCACAGTGTCCCTGTTGGTGGTCGTGGTGTCCCCGTGTGTGGCTGTCACCATGGGTGGCCAAAGGTGTTCCTGTGGCTGGCCAGTGTCAGTATGGGTGGCCAGTGGTGACACCACGGATAGCCACAGTGGTGGTCACCTTGCTCCCCCAGCACTGGGGCCCCAGCACTCCCCCCGGCGTCCCCACTGTGGGTGGTGTATGGGGAGGTGGTGGCTGTCCCTGCCTGCCACCACGGGCTGGCAAGGAGGTGTCCCCACGGGGACAGGGGGTTTTGGGGGTGTCTCACCCTGTGCTCCCCTCAGGGCCCTGCAGCTGAGCGGGGCCGGGGGCCCTCCCCACGTGAAGCTGACGGTGGAGTGGGACATGAGCACCAAAGAGCGGTGAGTCCCCTGTGCCCGGGCTGGGGGGACACCCCGGCACTCGGGTCACCCTCCCTGGTGACGCGTCCCCCCCAGGCTGTTCGGCAGCCTCCAGGAGGAGGTGGTGCAGGATGCGGAGAGCGTGTGGCGGCAGCAGCAGGCGCACGGGCAGCAGCACAGCTGCACTTTGGATGAATGCTTCCAGCTCTACACCAAGGAGGAGCAGGTACGGGCACCCCCGGGCACTGCCCACCCTGGCACAGCCCCCGCCATGGGGGACCCAGCCCTTCCCTGGCACAGCGGCTGTTGGTGCTTCCGGTGCTGGGGGTGGCTGTGGAGGTGGCAGGGGGCGGACAGGGACGAAGGTGGCCATGACATGGTGTCCCCAGCTGGCTCCGGACGATGCCTGGCGCTGCCCGCACTGCAAGGTGCCCCAGCAGGGCACGGTGAAGCTCAGCCTGTGGACGCTGCCCGACATCCTCATCATCCACCTGAAGCGCTTCCGGCAGGTGGCCGAGCAGCGGCACAAGCTGACCACGCTGGTGAGGTTCCCGCTGCGGGGGCTGGACATGGCCCCGCACGTGGCACAGCGGGGCCAGCCCGGGGGGCAGCTCCTGGGGCGCTGGGCGCCCTGGCAGCCCCCCCTGCGCCTGCCCCCGGGCTGCCCCCGCGACCACCTGTACGACCTGTACGCGGTCTGCAACCACCACGGCAGCATGCAGGGCGGCCACTACACCGGTGAGAGGGGACACTGGGGACAGGGGGTGCCGTGGGGGTGCCGGGGGCTGGGGCATGGGGCATGGGGCATACACTGCGCTGTGCCACGGGGCGAGGCGCGGCGTGCGAGGGCATCTCAAGGGCTGTGCTGTGGGGCACAGCGTGGGGTTTAGGGGTGTGGCTGGGGTGCTGCGGGGAATGGCAGAGGAAGAGACAGACCCCCGTCGCCCCTCACCCCCACCCCTCGTCCCCAGCGTTCTGCTGCAACGCCCTGGACGGGCGCTGGTACAGCTACGACGACAGCCGGGTGGAGGGGGTGCGTGAGGCCGAGGTGAGCACCCGCAGCGCCTACATCCTGTTCTACCAGCGCCGCCACGCCGCCGGCCCCGGCACGGGTGAGCCCCAAGTCCCTGCACACCCTGACTCGAGTGAGCCCCAAATCCCTGCCCACAGCACCCCAACACTGCCCCTGGCTCGCGGGGCACAGCCGTGTGGTCACACCCCCCTGCAGTTGTGCACACAGCCCTACGTGTGACCCACACCTGTGCGCACGCCTGCCCGTGACCCCTGCACAGATGTGCACAAAGACCTGCCGCCCCATCCCTGCGGGTGTGCTCACCCCTTACATGTACGTGCGTGTGCACACCCCCGACCCGCCCGTGCGCAACCCCGGCCCATCGTCCCCGCTCCCCGCGCTGGGGCCCGGCGGGACCCCCCGATCGCTGCCCCCGGCCCACGGCCGCCGCTGCCCGCAGGCTCCGCCGCCGCCGCGGGGCACTGGCTGTTCCGCCTGGCCGCCTCCGAGCCCCGCGCCGACCCCCGCAGCGACCCCGACCCCTCGGGCTCCGCCGCCGCCCCGGAGAACGGTGAGGCTCAGGATGCTCGGCCCCCGGTGCCCCCCGCGCCCCCCGCCCGCCCTGACCGTGCTTCCCCCGCAGGCGGGTTCGAGGCGCGGCCCGCGGTGCGGGGGCTGCAGGGGCTGCAGGGGCTGCAGGGTCGCAGCCTCAGCGTCCGGACCGCCCCCGCCGGACCCCCGGGGCAGGGAGAGCCGGGCCCCCCCCGCGCCCCCCGCCGGCTCCGCCGGGCCGCCAGCGCCGAGGGGACCCCGCGCCGGCCGCCCCCGGGCCCCGGCAGCCCCGGGGCCGCGGTGCCGCACGGGGACGCGGGTGTCCCCCCGGGCCGCTGCCCCCCCGGCCCCTCGGCGCTGGGGCGGTCGCGGAGCTCGGCCAGCCTCCCCCCCCGGCCCGAGGGGGGGCTGCGCAGATCCGCCTCGCTGGGCAGGGCCGCGGGGGTGCCGCCCCTGGCCGCCCGGGGTCCCCCCGGGGCCACCCTGCAGCGGGGCCGGCAGCCCCCCGGGCCCCTGCGCCCCCCGGCCGTGCCCGAGTCCAGCTTCTGAGCCATGGGTGCGGGAGCATCACCCCTCAGCAGCTGTACAGCAGGTCCTGAACGGATCAGGGAGCTCCCCAGCTGGGGTGTCCCAGCCCAAGGGTGCCTGAAACAGGGATCCCAAACCAGGGGCATCCCGATCTGGGGGCTCCCAATCCAGCTGGGGGCAGTCAGGTACCCCGAAGCTGGGCCATCCCAACCCAGGGCCATCACAAACTGGGGACCATCCCAAATCAGGAGCTCACAAATCAGGGCATCCCAACCTATTGGCTCCCAACCCAGGGACTTCTGACCCAGGGGAAAGCCAAACCAGGGTATCTTGACCCAGAAGCTCCCAGATCCTGATCCAGGAGCATTCCAAACTGGGACCATCCCTAGCTGAGGGTTTCAGACCTCGGCTCATCCCAAAGTGGTGGCTCTGAACCCAGGGGTCTCCCAGCACGGGGCTGTCCCAAACGGGGCAGGTGGGTGCAGGGTCTCCAGCTCTGCAGCACCAGAGTATTTATTGTACCAGGAGAGTTTTATTTAGAGACGCTTTTTGTTTTCTAAAAGGCGACTATTTGGGGGTGGGGGGTCCCCCACACCTCGGTCTATGCAATCCCCGATTCCTGCAGCCAGCTTTTGTACGGGGCTCTGCCCCACCGCCGGCGGTTTCTATTAAAGACACGTGAAACAAGCCCAGTGTCCATCCCAGGGGACGTGTCCGAGGGGAAAAGGGCTCTGTGTCCCTTAGGGGTGGTCCTGGTACTGCAGTGGGGATCAGCCCAGGGCCAGGGGTCAGTCCTGGCTGGATCCTGCTGTGTGGGGTGGCTGTGCCTGAGTGAGGCCTGGGAGCAGGGTGGCAGCACCAGGAGTGCCGGAATCCTGGAGCTGAGCCCACCCAGGCATGAGCAGGATGTCTGGGGAAACTTGGTGCAGCCACAGCGAGGGATGGAGGTGAAGATGGTGGGATCAGGGAGGAGATGGAGGAGATGGACACAAGGGTGGAGGAGGAAAGGAGGGCTGGTAGACATGGAGGTGGGATCAGCGTGGAGACAGAGATGGATGTGGAGGAGGTGGGATTGGGGTGGAAATGGAGGAGGTTGGGGTGGATGAGGTGGGATGGAGGGGATGGAAGGGATGGGCAAAGGTGGAGATGGAAACAGGATTAGGTGGAAGTACATGAGCAGGAAGGTAGAGGAGACCATCCCTTGCTGGAGGCTGCTCCAGGCCAAGGCCCCTGCGGTGCCACTGCTGCTGCCATGGCTGTGGCCCTGCTTTGCAGCAGGGGACACGTGGGTTTGTCACTTGTTGTCACCCAGGCACTCGGCAGCCCTGGCTGTGGCAGCTTCCCTGGGGTGCCCAGGCGTGCTGGCAGTGACAAGGACAGGACCCCTCCGCTGCTCTGCATGCCACAGCTGCAGCTGGAGAGGGTGGGAGCCCCAATGTGACTCCCATGCCTGACACTGCCCCATCCCATGGCACCAGATCTATGACAGCCCCTATAGAACCCCAAACCACCATTTTATCACCCAAACCCTCTGCACTCCCACGTCCTCCCCCCAAGGCTGGGGCAGGAAGCAAAGGCCGGTGCCGCCGGGCAGTTCTCAGAGAGTGGCACACGGATTTATTGGATTTATTGATTGCTTTGGGGTGCTGGTGCCCCCCGGTGCCCACCTGGGGCGGGGGGCACGGCACGAGCGGGGTGGGGGCGAAGCGCTGCCATTTCCATCCTCCCTCTCGCACCGGCCGGGCGGGAATGGCTCCAGATAAAACAAATCTCTCTATAGTTTCTCTCTCTCTATACAAATATAGAATATATATATATCTCTGCTGATATATATATATATAGATCTTCTCTCTCTGGAAAGGATAAAAGGTTAATTTGTCTGTGCATGCACGACCAAAGCCACCAACCCCCAGGGACAGCGGGTGCCGAGGGACGTGCACCTCCTCCGCTAGCACCCCGAGAGCCGGGGGGCACATCCTGCGTCCCCAGGTTATTGCTGGTCAGGTCCCATCCTGCTCCCAAACAAGCGGAGGGGGAAGAAGCCGAAGAAAGGAAATCCCACTGCAAAGCGCCGGCGAGCTCCTTGTCACCTGGCCAGCACCCAGTGGCACCCGCCTCGGGGCATGGAGGACGTGGAGGCATCACCCCAGGGTCGTGGGTGCTGCGGGGCAGGGGGTGCAGGCACCCGGTTCAAAGGCAAAGTCTGGATAAGGCGAACAAAAATGAACTAAAGAACAGCGGCCGCCCCCAAACCGGACGCTTTGCCACCCGAAACTGGCCCGTGGCCCTCGGTGCCGGTGGCCGGTGCTGGCCCCTGGGTGCCGCACGGATGAGCTTGGGGACAGGGACACTGTCATAGGGCTGTGCTCTCCGATTCCTCCTCCTCCTCCTGCCGCGGGCTCAGGCTCGGCCCCGAGAGTCTCTGCGCTGCCTCCGGCGGGTCCCGGCACAGGGCGGCGTCCGGGGACACGTGGAGGGAGGGGACCTCAAAACGGAGCAGACCTGCGGGAGGGCACAGTGATGGGGCACCCACAGGGGCTGGCACCGTGTTAGTGCCACCACCAGGGCTGTCACCGCCGCCCTCTGCTCTGTGGACCCCACCCGAGCCAGGGCGGTGACACCAGCTGTCCCCACACACTGCCCGTGTCCCACGAAGCTCTGTCCCCCTGAGCGTGGGTGACACCTCTGTCCCCTCTCCCAGGGGACCCGCAGGGTGAGGCTGCACCTGTGAAGTGACAGGGTGAGCACAGGCACAGGCAGGCAGTGTCACCGTGTCCCTTGCTGAGAGCAGAGCAACCCCCTCAGGTAGAAAAAGCACCTCTGCCACAGCTGCCTGGCCCAGGGACACTGCCCAGGGACATTCCCAGGGACATTGCTCAGGATGTGGCTCAGCGACTTTGTTGTCCCAGAGTGGGACAGTGAAGCTGCAGCTAAGGCCAGGAGCAATGCCAGGGTGTGATGTCAGGGCTGCGTCCATGCCAGGGTGCCATGCCAGGCCCACAGCAATGCCTTGGCAGAGCCACAGCCATATGCCAATGCCACCCAAAGGCAGGTGGCAGCCCCTGGGGACACTGACCAGCCCCACAGCGTGCCCGGGACTTTCTGCCGCTCACGCCCTCACAGGCAGGACGGGCACACAGGGAACAGATCCCTGTGCCCTGCCGGACCCCATGGGAGGGACACTGGGACACTCCCCCAGCCTCTGTGTCCTCTGGGGTCCCCAGTGTCACCTGGCACTTCCAAAGCATCCCCCTGGCCATCCCCCTCCAGCAGCACAGGGACCCCGGGGAGACACGGCACCAACACAGCCCAGGGCCAGGGAGGGCAGAGCGGCAGGGGCAGCAGCACAGCTCCCAGGGCTTTCCCGGGACATCGCATTCCTGGTGACACTGCCACTGCCCAAGGGACACAGCCAACTTCCCGATTGCATTGGCACCTCCCTGGGCTCATCACCACCGTCCTGGGGACAGTTCCTCTTTTCCGGGGCCATCACCACCTTCCTGAGTACCTGGCCACCCTCGGGGATGTTGGCACCCTCCTGGGCCAGCACCACCTCGCTGGGGCCAGTTCTACCTTGCCTCTGCTATTGTCACCTTCCTGGGGACACCTCCACCTTCCCAGGGACATCTCCACCTTCCCAGGGACATTGCCATTTCCTAGAATGCATTGTCACCTTCCTGGGGACATCACCAACTTCCTAGGGACAGTTCTGCCTTTCCAAGCACTTGTCACCTTCCTGGGGAACACTGCCACCTTCCGGGGCACCGTTTTGCCTTCCAAGGGACACTTCCACCTTTCCGGGGAGGGTGCCACCTTCCTGGGGACATCACCACCTTCGAGGGCTCGGTCCTGTGTTCCCAGGGCCATTGTCCCCGTCCTGGGGGACTCTGCCACCCCCCCGAGAGCCCCCCCCGCCGGGGTTACCTGTGAGCGCGCCGTCCCCGGGGCCCGCGGTGTCCAGGCGGGGCGGCTCCGGGGGCTGGGGGGGTGCGGGGGCGGCCGGGGGCGGCTGCGGCGGGGGGGGCAGCGCGGGGCGGGGCCGCGCTTTGGGGGCGGCCCGGGCCCGGGGGGCGGCGGCGGCGGGGGACGGCAGCAGCGGGGGCGGCCCGGCCCCGGGGGAGGCTCCGGGGGGGGCTCCGGGGGGGGCTCCGAGGGGGCCGTACGGGGACGGGGTGCTGGGGGGGGTCGGGGACAAGCTGGCCGGGGACGGCTGCCCGCCGCCCGCCTCCCCCGCCGCCCGGGGCGGGATGGGCGCCAGCTTCTTGGCCCCTGCGGGACAGACACAGCGACAGGGACGGGTCAGGGCCGGGTCACCCCGCGGGGACCCCCCCGCGGCCCCGCCCCGGCCCGCCCCGACCCGCTCCTACCTTTGCGCAGCGAGTGCGGGCTCTGCTCGGCCGCGGGGGCGGGCGCGGGGGGCGGCCCCGGGGACAGCTCCGGGGGCTTGAAAGTGCTGGGGCGGGCACGGGGCACAGAACGGGCAAGGGAAGGAAAGAGGAAACAGGGAAAGGGGAAAAAAGGGAAAAGAGAAATGGAAGAAAAAGGAAAAAAGACGCAAAATATAGAAAAGGAAAAAGGAAAGGAGTAAGAAAGAGAAGAAAAAAGGAAAGGAAAGGAAAGGAAAGGAAAGGAAAGGGAAAGGGAAAGGGAAAGGGAAAGGGAAAGGGAAAGGGAAAGGGAAAGGGAAAGGGAAAGGGAAAGGGAAAGTAGAAAAGAAAACCCGAAAGGGAAAGTAAAAGTATCAAGCATAAAAAGGAAAAGAATAATAAATAAAAGTAAAATTAAAAATGAAATAAAATGAAAATAAATGAAAAATAGAAATAAAGTAACAGAACGCAGAAATTAAACATTCAAAGAATTAGAAATAAAATTAAAACCAGAAAATGCAAGAGAATTAATTAATAAAGGCAAATGAAAAATTAACAAAGAAAACTCAAAAAATCATGAAAAATATAATTAAAAAATAAAACAAAAATAAAGCCAAAAATAAAATAAAAGGAAAATGTAAAACATGAGTCATAACAATAAAAAAGAAAATTGGAAATAAACAGCAGAAGAAGAAGAAGAGGGAGAGCCGTGAGCTCCTTCCCGCACCCAGCACTCAGCACCCGGTGCCCCCTCCCGCCGCCCCCCCCGGGATTCCTCCGCCCCCGCCGCTCGTGGCCACCCTCCCCCGGGCCCCAGGGTCCCCCCGGCCGGCGGTGACGCCCCCAGCCCGCCCCGGTCCCGCGGTTACCTCGGGGGGCCGAGTCCTGCGGCGAGGGCGGGCGGGCGGCCGCCCCGGGGCAGGGGGGGCGCGGGGGGAACCGCGGCGGGGAGGCAGGGCCAGGGGGACAGGCGGGGACAGTGCCACGGGGCCAGCGGGGCCCAGCGCGGGGAGCGGGGGCGGGCGGGCAGCGGGGCGGGCCACAGGGGCCGCGCCCAGGGCGGGGAGCGGGGGCTCGGGGGGTCCCCGGGGCGGGGGGCGCTGGGGCCGCCGCTGCGCCGGGCGGCTGCCGGGTCAGCCCTGCTGCAAAGGTACAGAAGCACCGTAAAAACCGGCAGAAGTCACACAAAAGGGAGGGGAAATTCGTAAAAGAGCAGAAGCGCTGGCGGGGAGCGGGGAGCGGCGGGGGAGCCCCCGTGGTGCCGAACCCTCCCGGGGCTGCCCCCTGCCTAGTGTGAGCACCCGGCCCGGCTCTGCTTCCCTTTTGGGGCAGAAAAGTGGGATTTCTCCCACATGAGCTGTGCAATTAAAGCCGGAGTCAGACCCTGGGCAGACAAAGGTCTCAGGGGCCGCTGGGCTCCCCGAGGGTTTTCCCTGCACCTTCCTGGCACCTCCAGCCCAAATTCCGCTAACAGCCCAGGAACACCCGGGCAAGGGGCCCTCAGGAAAATCCCTGAAGGCAGCACGGTTCTCATGGGAATGGCAGGATGGGGCTGTGGTAGTGGCTGCAGGGATGCAGAGCATCCTCTCCTCCCTCTGCCCTAAAGATGCTGCTCCTCTCCCGAGGATGCTGAGCGTCCTCTCCCGCACCGAGAGGTTGTGTCGCTGCTGGCCTCACTCGCGGGGACGATGCTCGGCTCGGGGACACGGGGTGCCGGTGGCCTTACCTTGTCCGCTCGGCTGCCGGGGGGAAGCCGAAGCTGGTGGGAGGCGGGGAGGGCGTTGCTGAAATCTCCGGCGACTGCTCGGGAATGGGCGAGTGGGGCGTGGGGGGGAGCTCGGCGGGCGGGGCCGGGGGCTGCGCGGCCGGGGGGGCCGAGGTCGCCTTGCGCCCCGCTGAGGTGCCTCGGCGAGCCACCCACGAGGTGTCCATCACCCTGACGCCCATGCTGGGGACACAGAGACGGGGGTCAGCACCCACCCGGTGGGAGGGCACCTCCAGCACCCCCTCACCACTCCTTTGGGGTCCCTAAAAACGCCTCTTCCACCGGGAAACTGCTGGGAGTGAAACTACAGGGCAATAGGGCAGGGGTGGCAGCGTGGGACGGGTTTGTGTCACCCATCGGCCACCTCTCCCTTCCCCCAAGAACCAGCAGGCACCAGCACCCTCCCAGCACCCTCCCTGCACCCTCCCTGCAGATTCCCAGCACCACTGCAGAGGATACGGTACCTTTGGATTTTCCTAAGGCTGCATGGGCAGAAACAAATGGTTATTAGTGTGAAAACCCCCTAAACTGGACAGTGCACAGGGTGAGAGGTCACTGCTGGGGAAAGGAGCTGCGAGGCTGAGGGGCTTCGAGAGTGGGGGCAGGGGGGGCTCAGGAGGGACCGGGCTATGCCGGTGGTGGGACAGCTTGGGATATCTTCTGGAAATGGGGGCATTTTTGGGATGGGGAGAATTCTGGGTGTTTTCTGGAGCCAACTCGACCATTTGAGGTCCCTGTGACATGTCATGGACAGGGGACGTGCATGGGGTGGGAATGGGAAGCCTTCCCCTGGAGCAAATCCTGCAGACCTTGAGGACACCAGGACACCTGTATCTGGCGTGGCACAGCCTTGGTGTCACCCCATGGGCCACCCCACTCCCATCTGCAGTGGGCAGGTGTGAGTTCACCTGAACACCCCCAAGAGCCTGGCATGGAAAGCAGGGGGTCCCTGCACCCTGGGACCACCCAACCTCCACCAGCTCAGTGCCACCCACCCCAAGGTGGTGGCAAAGCCACCCCTTCCCTGTGCCCAAACCCTGGCAGTGACCCTACCCATCCTTCTTGTAGAACTCCAGCATCATGTTGTCGGTGGCCACGCTGAGGGGCCGCCGGGCCTGGTCGTGCTGCCGGCGCTCGCCGTGGTCCATGTCCGGCGAGGGCATGGAGCTGTAGTTGGCGTTGTGGTTCACGTGCAGGGGGCTGCCGTAGTTCCCCGTCACGTTGAACTCGATGTCTGGGGGAGGGATGAAGGATGGTGGTGGGAGGAGTGTCCTCAGGGAGGGGAAGGATTGGGGTGCTGGCACTGCAGGGGTGCTCAGGGGGGGCTGGAGCAGCGGGGTTGGGCTCAGTGCTGTGCTGAGCCTGGCCAGAGCCCTGCCTGAGCTCCAGCGAGCCAAGGCAGCTGGCAAAAACAAACCTGGGAGCTCTGAGCCCCCTCCCAGGAGGTGCCAGGGAGCCCAGCTGTCCCTACGACCATGGGACACACCCTACCTCCCGGGAAGAACCAGTCCGCGTGCTGGATGAGCGGCTCGATGATGCCCACGATCTGCAGCGACAGCGTCGTCATCATCTCCGTCATGTTCCTGCACGGGGGCGGCAGCTCAGCAACCCCTGCAGGCCAGCGGGGCTCCCAGCAGGATTCCCAGCAGGGCTCCCAGCAGGATTCCCAGCAGGATTCCCAGCAGGATTCCCAGCGGGGCTCCCAGCAGGATTCCCAGCAGGGCTCCCAGCAGGATTCCCAGCGGGGCTCCCAGCAGGATTCCCAGCAGGGCTCCCAGCAGGGCTCCCAGCAGGATTCCCAGCAGGATTCCCAGCAGGATTCCCAGCGGGGCTCCCAGCAGGATTCCCAGCAGGATTCCCAGCAGGATTCCCAGCAGGATCCCCGCCTCCCCCAGCGCTCACCCCTCGGCCTGCGGCCACAGCAGGTTGGGCCCCAGCACGATGGCCACGTTGCTCGGGGTCATTTTGTTCATATCCTGGTACTCGGTCAGCTTGGCCAGGAATTTAATCACGTACCTGGACAGCCGATCCCAAACGGGTCAGTGCACGGGTCACACCCTGTGTGTCCCCTCCCCGTGTCCTGCTGGCCCCGGGCTCACCTGATGTTGTTGTAGTTGGCTTTGGGCAGCTTCTCGCAGGCATTCCAGAGAGCCTGCAGCCGTTTCTCCTGCTCTGGGATGCTGCAGGGAGGGGGGAGAGGGCGTTATCCCCCATTCCCACCCTGTCCTGGGGCTGTGGACCCCACCAGCCCTGCCCTCGGGGACTCTGCAAGACCCTCAGGCTGCCACCAACATTATATAAGTAAATTAATCCCCAAAACCCAGTCAAAAGGAGAAGGAATCCCTTCGGCAGACATTGGATGTTGAACTTCTCACCACCTCCTGGCTCTCAGAGCCCAGAGGAAACACCCCAAACTCTGTGAGCTGTGCCACAAACAACCCAAACCATGCACGGGGACCCAGGCTGTCCCCGCCCGTGCCAAGGAGGAACGGGGGGATGTCCCAGACTCACTTGGAGGCCTGGATCCACTCCTCGTACAGCTCGAACGTCATGAGGGGCTCGGGCAGCTCTCGCAGGTAGGACTTGAGGGCTCCTGTGGCACACAGGGGACACAGGGATTGGCACTGCGGGTGGCACTGGCTGTCGGGCACCAAAGCGGTTTTGCTCCTGGGCACTGGACTCCCATCCCCCCCAACCTCCCCCCCACCGCACCCCGGAGCACCCGCTGGTCTCCCTGACTCGGAGCAGCCTGTGGCACCCCCAGCCCCCAGCACCCACCTTGCCACCCCCCAGTCCCTCTTGGCACCTTCCCAGTTCCCTCCTGCAGGTGTTTTCCCAGGTCTCCATCACTTGTTTTTGCCTGGGACATTCCCAGCTGCCTGTGCTGGGAACAGGTTCCCGTTGGGAAGCCAGGGTTCAATCCTGTGCCTGCCGGAGCCCCCATTCCCAGAGGGGAGCAGGGATGCTGTGGAACCCCAGCCAATGCTCCAGAGCAGCCCCATGGGCTCGGATCTGTGCTTGGGGAGGCAATTCCCCCAGAAGAGGTGACAGAAGATGGGAAGTCTGATGTTAACGTGAGTCTTCCCAACCACTCCCTGCTCCTGCAGAGATCACCTAATCAGTGTCACCCTCGTTAGGGCCACCCTCATTAGTGTGACTGGATGATGGTTGTATCCCTATTTTCTTCATCTCCAGCCTGTCCAAGTCCCTCTGGATGGCAGCACCTCTTGGGGCAGCCACTGTCCCCAGGTTGTGCCACCTGCCCCACCTGCCAGGCCATTAATGAATGATGGCATTGAACAGAATCAGACCCAGCATCAACCCCTGGACTGCATCACTGGTTCCTGGCCTCCAGCTGGACTTGGTGCCACTTATCCCACTCAGGGTGCCCTTGGGGGGTGCCCCGCCCCGAGGAGCCCCACCTGCGATGGCGTGGGGATCAGCTGAGTACTCCTGCACGTCCACCACGCAGCAGTCCAGGGCAGCCTTGAGCTTCTTCAGCTTGGAGGCCGAGGGAGCCACGCGGAAGAGACCCTGGGCAGAGGACACGGGGAGTGTCGGACAGGACTTGGGGCTGGGGATGTCCCTGGACCCCTCCAGTTCCTTGCCCTGGCCCTGGGGACCCCCATGGCCCCTTCCATCATGCCCAGCGAGGGTGGGACCCGGTACCCACCTCCTCCTGCATCCCACATTCCAGCAGCATGGTCACGCAGGCCTCCACAGGGAAGGCGATCTCCCGCCCGCTGACGGCCAGGTGCTCCTCCAGGGGCTTCCCGAAGGAGGGCTTCTCCATCCACGCCTCTGTGACGGGCAGAGGGGGCAGAGGAGAGGGAGGATGGTGCCAGATCCAGCATCCCCTCCCCAAAAGGCCCTTGGATCACAGTTTTGGCAGTAAAATACTCTGTTTGGGTGTTGTTAGAAGAACAGGGCCCTGCACCTCTGGCAGCTCGTGAAGTGCTTTTGAAAGGTGAAATCCAACAAAATGTTTTCCAGTCATCCCAGGATTTCAAAGGAGCTGGATTGCATTTTCCACAGGGGTAACAACAGGCAAACCTTTGCAATATTCTCCCCTTCTTCCATCACAGTTTAAGGCAGGAATATTTTGTGGGATAGAGAACAAAATGAAATACAAGTCCCTCCCTGCCCCACTGCAGCGACAGCAGCACCAGGAGCCCTGACCTGGGAAGGAGCTGCTTTTGGGGCCATTGCCTGGGGCTCACCCTGACCTCAGGCTCCCAGCCCAGACCCTCTGGATGCTGCACCCCCAGAGAGACCCCCAAACCCCCCCTCAGTGCTGGGATTCCAGCTGCACTCGATGGGGATTTCCACAGAATCCCAGAATGGTTTGGGTTGGAAGTGACCTCAAAGCCCATCCAGTGCCACCCCTGCCATGGGCAGGGACACCTTCCACTGTGCCAGGCTGCTCCAAGCCCCAATGTCCAGCCTGGCCTTGGACACTGCCAGGGATCCAGAGGCAGCCACAGCTGCTCTGGGCACCCTGTGCCAGGGCCTGCCCACCCTCAACACACTGGGGCAGGTTTCCCCCTCTCCGTGCAGATGGATCCTGCCCCCCCAGCCAACGGGGATGGGGATGGGATCCCCTCCCAGCGCCGGGACAGGCAGGATGCAGGCAGGACAAGCAGCAGGAGGGTGCTCAGCTGTCCCTGCGGGGTCACACAGAGCCTGTCACAGGCCCTCGGTGCCACAGGTGGGAGTGGGACAGAGCTGTGGGCACTCACCCTGCTGGGCTTTGATCTGGGGCAGGAAGTTCTGCAGGAGCGCCAGGGATTTGCGGTGGTACTCGGCCTGCACCTCGATCAGCTGCAGGGACACGGCACCGAGGTCACCGCGCCACCGAGGACCGGCACAGCCAGGGGGTGGGTGGCACTTACAGTTTGAAAATAATTTGCATAGTCGACTTCTTTGGCCACAAAATTGTACATGTCAGCCGAGAGCTGGTCCTGCAGGGGCAGAGCATCTGTCACCGTCCCTCCCCTGCTGCCCCAGTGCCACCACCACGGCCCTTCCGGAGCCACCAGGAGGGACCAGCTTGGTCCCAGCAGGAGCCAGGGTGGCACAGGGTTAGGGTTAGGGTGTCAGGGAGGTTCGGGAGCCCCCCCCACTGCAGCCTGATCAGGGTCCAGGTCCCCTCAAAGTGCACAAAGAAGGGAGGTTGGAATCCCTCTTATCCCATGGAAAGGGGGTCGAAGTCCCTCTTAGTGCTTGAAAATGATGGGAAATAAACCCAGCACAGAGAAGGTGGAGAATTGTCTTTAACAGGGCTGGATGTACCCAGTGCTGAGCTCTGCCAGGATGGGTTCCCAGGGAATGGGAGGCTCTCCAGCTCCAGTGGGATGTGGAGAATGGGGACAGAGGAGCTGGGGATGTCCCATTTGGCTGGGGAGCATCACCCGATGCCACCGCACTGCGTTTGGGGAGCAGCCAGAGGAGGGTTCAGCACAGGCAGGGGAAAGGGAAGATGCAGAGCAGGGTGAGAGGAGAGGATGCAGCTCTCCCCAGAGTCTGGGAGCCCCCAGTCCCCCCTCGGCCAGGAGTGGCCCTGGTACCCTGCAGATCTCCACTCTGTTGGCTGCCTCCTCCATCTCCTCCCTGAGAGCGTCGGCTTTGGCTCCCGACGGCTGCAGGTTGCTGGCCAGGCCCGAGGACTTCACCGACTGCTGCCACCTGCAGGGGACAGGGACCGGTGCGGAGCAGTGACCACATCCCAGCGGCCCTGGGTGGCCACCATGGTCCCAGGGCTGAGCAGCAGGAGATGATCCCAGTCCAGCTGGAATTCAGCACCCACTCCCACCCCCAGCCGTCCCCATCCCCGCAGCACTGCACACACTGCGCTCCAAGGAATTCTTTCCTGCAGGATAAGGAGCCTTATCCAGGTGGGAGGAGAGAGGAAGGGGATGGGAGAGCCTGGACATGATGCTGGGGACTGTGGACATCTCTCAAACTTCTCCCAGGATGTGCTGGAGTGGGGGCTTGGACAACTCAACGGTGGCATGGGACAATCCCGAGTCATCCCAGCTCCCCTCAGTGCCCCTCTGCAGGGGCAGGAGCACCTGGCTCTGCATCAGAACTCACCAGGACACGGAAAAAGTACAAATAACCCTTTCTGCCAGAAAAAAATACACTTTTGCTGCAGAGGGCAGCCAAGGAAAAGGGGTCCATGGATTCTGTGGACAGGAGCAGTAATCATGGCTCATTGCAAAACTGAACTCATGGCCCACAGAGACACAGCCAGGACCTCTTGTCCCAAGGGAACTGCAGTGCCAGGGGCCCAGGAGCTGCTCTCCCTGGACCTACCCAGGGCTTGGGAATTTTTATTCCTTAAAAAGCACCTGAAGGCATTTCCTACCTCGTCCTGGAGGAGTCCATGTCCAGCACGAGCTTCGCCAAGTGCTTCCTCTGCTTTTGGATATTTGGGATTTCCACCTGCAGCAACACATGGAGTGGGAGGAGATGAACACCCCTGGAGAGGCGTCCAGGGGTGGGTCACACCCTGGGGGTTTGGGCTGGGGCAAGCTGGGTGGGTCAGGACGCAGCTCCTTAATTTAACATCCTCAGGGAGACGGCCCAGCTGATCCCTCCTGCGCGTCCCACCCGGAATGTGCCACACCTCGACAGCTCCAGAACCCGAGAGCAGCAGCCCTGGGGGGTCAAAGCTTCCTGGGGAGCTGGATGAGGGCAGGAAAAGGGTCCTGGAGATGGCAGTGCAAAGGCCCCATGCACAGGCACCAGAGCGATTTGGGAACAGCTGGGAGCCCTGGACCAGCAGCACCCAAAGCTCCCGTTTGTGCGGGGGGGACAAAATCCGAGCCCAGCCCAGGAGGTTTTGCTGGGTGCAAAAGGAGGGGAAAAGCATCGGGAAAAATTGAAAAACAAATTCAGCAGCAGAGGGGAAAAGGAGAGGGAAAAACCCCAACAACAACGGGAAGTGTTTGGGGCTTGGAAAAATGGATCAGAAATAGGAGTGTGAACCCCCTGTGTTTGGGAAAGGAGGAGGAGCAGTGGGAGCAGAGGAAGGAGCCAGCAGGACACGGCTCCAGGGGCCAGGAACCAAACAAGCGGCTGAAGCAGGGAGACCCTTCCCTTCCCCGGCACGGTGACACCCCAGGGACCCCCAGGCACCCCCAGCTCACCTCAGCCAGCACGAAGAGGGGCTCGATGACGTCCCTCTCCACCTGCAGCTCGAAGTGGATGAGCTCCTGCGCCAGTTTGTCCTCGGCCTCCCCGCAGAGCCGCAGCATCTTCCTGCGGGGACAGGCACGGCTGGGGCTGGGGACACGGTCCTGCAGCCACTGCGGGGACAGGGGACACCCAGCAGCCCCGGGGCTCCGGGAGTGGCACAGGGCAGCCCCTCCCTGGCAGAGGGTGGAGGGAGGGTGCCACCCAGGATGCCAGGAAAGCTCATTCCTTAAGAATTGCACTTCTAATGATATAATAATAATAATTAAAATACTAGATTATTATATTATGACATATTATTAGCTATATAATTATGTTATATATTACTATTATATTATGTATTAGTATGATGTTATATATTATTATTAGGCCAGTCTAAAACTGTGTGGACTTCAAATATCTATATAAATAAAAAAATATATAATATATAAAAATAATATATATAAATATATATATTTATATACATATAAATATATATATTTATATATAAAAACATATATATAATATATAAAAATAATAAATCACATGTAAACATTTAAATATTTGTAAAATATTTGTAAATATATGAATAATAAATAATATAGAAATAAATATATAACATGTACAAATATATATATAGATAATGATAAATCATATATAAGTATATAAACAGTAATAGCTCATATATCGATATATAATACATAAAAACATCGATATGAATATATGAATATAAAAGTCTATAAATGCAGTTTACATTGGACAATCACAGGATCCCAGCCCATACAAGGAGGAGAAGAATAAACCACCGAGATCCCCCCAGCCCCTCCAACACAGCAGTGAATCCCTGTTACCTGGCATCAGAGCCAAGGAGGAGCAGCATTCCCAGCACATTCCCAGCACATTGCCAGCACATTGCCAGCAGCACTCCTCGCACTGTCCCAGCCCCCGGCCCCCCTGGCAGTGTCCCCCCGGGGCAGCCCCAGCCGCCCTTACCCCAGCAGGGAGTCGTCCCCCAGCACGGCCGATCCCTCCATCAGACACTGCGCCAGCGTCGTCAGCGGCAGCTTCTTCTGCAAAGAGAGGGGCTGCGTTCCCACCCGGACCCCTGGATCCCCCTGGATCCCCGAATCCCCTGGATCCCGGACCCCCTGGCCCCGCCGCCCTCACCGAGCGCTTGTCGGCGTCCAGGCCCTGCTGGCCCTGCAGACAGGCTGTCAGCTTCTTGTGGGTGCTGTGGGACACCTGCTTCACCAGCTCCAGCCGCTTCTCCACCTGTGGGAGCAATGGAGCCCATCACCGGAGTATCCCATCACCCACCACCCCGGGATCCCATCACCCACCACCCCGGGATCCCATCACCAGGATTCCCTGCTCTAGAGGCAAAGAGCACCAGGATGAGATGTCCCTGAGGGACGCCAGCTGAGCATCACAGCCGTGTGATCCCTGGATGCTCCAAGCCCCACGTGTGGCTTTTGGCTCGGGCTGTTCTGCTGAAATCCCCCAACCCAGCAGCCCTGGGCACTGTCCCCTGCTGTCACACGTCCCTTGCCCGGGGCTGGACATGGAGCTGCAGTCCGGCCAGCTGGATCAGGCTGCCATCCCTGGATCCGATTCCTGCTGACCTGGAGCCCGGGCTGGGAAAGGGCTGGGAGGCTCGTGGGAGGGAGGCAGTGTCGCTTTCCATGCTCCCAGTCCCTCCTCCTCCTCCCTCCAGCCCCTCCACTGCCCTGGGACGCTGCAGCACCAAGAGGGAGCTGCTGATGGCTGCAGCCCCCACGGGACACCCTGGGGTGGCTCCGAGGGAACCTCACCTGCAGCAGATCTTCGCTCAACACCTCGGTCTTCTCGGCTCTGCAAGACAGAAGAGGAGAGAACCCATCGGGGAAGGGTCTGGGCCGTGCAGCAGCGCCCTGTGCACACCACGGACCCCAGGATGTGCTTTTCCATCAGGATGCAGGGGGGATTTAAGGATCTCTGCTCCCACCAGCCTTTGCCTCGTCTCCTAAAGAAGGAAAGGATGGAGCATTTCCATGGCTCACTGCCAGGTTCCACACCAATCCAGGGCCTGCATCTGATCTCCCCCTTATTTTTCCATGATCCCCAGGAAAATAGGGATGCGAAATTCCCAGAAGGAAGCGGGCAGTGCTGCGGAGAGGGGCGCTGTGTCTGCACAGGAGCGCGGCTCGCTGGGCTCCCTCCGGATCCCAAGGACAGCGCGTCCGCATGGCTGGGCCTCCTCACACGGAGGCAGCCACGGGATGTGAGGTGGCAGCTGCTGCCCGGGGCCTCGCCAGAGCCCTTCCTGCTGCTCACTGGAGACGGATTTAGCGCTCCAGAGCCCGTGGCAGCCGCTGCCTTCCTGAGGGAGGAGCACCGGGATGCAGGAGGAGACACAAACCCGCTGTCCTCGGCCCGTGGACCCACAGCATCGAGCTCAGGGCCCTGCACCACAGCTGCTCAGGCTCATTTAAACCATCACATCCGGATCATTTATTCCTTTTCCCAGGGTTTTCAACGACTTCAGTGCATCCTTTCACTTGGAAAAACGAGCTCTGTCAATGTGAGCTGGGGCAGAGCTGTGATTCAGCCAATCAGTCCCTAAAGGTTCGTCAAGGGACAGCGAGAGATTGGTGCTGTCATCCTGAAAAAAACACCTTTATTTCCTGAGTCTGGTCCCTTCCTGCCATCCAAGCTGGATTCTCAGCTTGGAGAGAGGGAGGGAAGTGTTGGAATAGTGGAAATAAGGAGCAAACACAGAGCAAGGTTCAGACAGTGAGCGTGGCACGGGAGCGGCTCACCCACAAACACATCCCATCCAAAGCCTTGCAGAAAGTGCAAATCACAGAATCGTGGAAAGGTTTGGGCTGGAAGGGACCTTAGAGCTCATCATTCCAGCCCCCTGCCATGGCAGGGACACCTTCCACTACCCCAGGCTGCTCCAAATCCCGTCCAACCTGGCCTTGGACACTTCCAGGGATGGGTCAGCCATGTCCCTGTGGGAAAACTGTGCCAGGGCATCCCCAAATGAACTGCATTAAATCTGCTTTGGGCATGAAAGATGTCCCAGCACCTGATTTAAGGTGATTTAAAAATAAATTTAAAAAAAATAAATTAAACAAATCCTGTTTATTTTAATTTTTAAGATAAGTTATTGAAATGAACAGATTAGAACATCTCTAAGGAGCACTGCCCACCTGGGAGCAAGGGCTGAGCAGCTCCTCCTCCTGCTCTGGGAATCACCTTCACTCTCATTTACACAGGATTGGAAGTGACACAGAATTAGCACAAACAGGGAAAAAAGCAGCAAATATCCACGGGCACAGCCACAACGTCCGTCCTCAGCTCGGGATATTTTTAGCATCCCTAAGGAGTGGGAGGTGGCAGGGAGTGAGGCACCGCTGGCACATCCCTGCTGCTCACTCCCCAGGAGTCACTTCCTCACTTGAACAGCAAAAGGGATTTTTTTTCCTGTGTTTTCTGCTCTCCCAGCCGGGTGGTGGGTGGGATTTGCACATCCCAGGTCCCGTGGGCAGGTGTCTCTCCCAGCAGCCACATCCCAAGCCGTGCTATGCTCTGAGGAGTGTTTGAGGAGCAGAAAACAACGTTTCAAAGAGAATAACAGAAATGTGGCCCTGATCTGTGTTTAAGCACATCCTCAGCATTTAAAACCCAATGCTTTCACCAGAGAGCATTCCCCTGTGCCAGCCCTGCACATCCTGGGATTTTTTGGGTGCTGAGCCCTTGTTGGCACTCAAAGGTGTTCAAAGAGATGCTTTGAGGTGCTCAAAGAGACCCTAGCGGCGCCTCCCCGGTACCCAGGAATTTCCCCGGGGCATCCAGTGGGGATGAAAGATTATCCCACTGCCTTTTCTGGAGCAGCAGGATGGCAGCATCTCGCCAGGGATTTTGGCAAAGCATTTCCAGTGGGCTCAGCCCTGAACATCTCCATCACCCCCTCCCCAAACCTCCCTGCTTTGGGCTCCCCTCTCCCTCCCATGGTGTGCTCCAACCAATCCCACGTAAGGACGGGTGATGGTTCCTGTGCCTCCCAAGAGAGGGGTACCCAATTTCCCTGGCTGGTCTCCAATCCCCCAAAACTTCATTCCATGAGTTACACGCATCCCGTGGGAGCGTCCCTTGGAGCGGCAGCCAGCACTCCCAGCTCCCAACGCTTTCTTTCCTGTTTCCTTCTGGTAAATAAAATCCTGCTCCTCCCCCTCCCCTCCAGATTTCCACCCCGAGCTGTTTTTCCCAGCACAAACCCGGGCCCTGCTCAGGCAGCAGCCGGACTCCATCCCTGCAGGCAGCTGGGGAAAGGGACAATGACCATGGAGAGCCAAAGCCAACAAGTGGGGATGCAGTCACAGCATGCTCGGGCATTTGCTGTGCACGAGTTAATTGCTGCCAGCAGAAATCAACACCAATCAAGCAAATTATGTTGATTCCCAAATAAATACATGAGTGTCCACAGCCTTGACCTGGGGAGGTGCAGCAGAGCCGGTGCTTCCCTGGAGCATCTCCTCGTGCCAGCCACCTGTGCCTGGCTGGACCATCCATCACTGTCCCCTGCCACCGTCCCCCTCTGGTGCTCTGGCCACCCATGACAGGGAGCTGCCGGCCTTGCATCTGACCCCGAGCCAGCAAAACTCCAAGCATGGCAAGGATTTCATGGTAATTTATCTCTGAACGGGAAAAGCACCATACTGGTGTGGGGACGGCAGGAGCAGGGATGCATCTCCAGAGGCAGAGCATGTCCATGGTGCTGCAAAAAGCCCCTCACCTGCATCTCCTGCCCAAACTCCCCTTTGACCCCAGCCCCAGCCAGCCCTCGCTGCAGCCTGTCCATAAATATTTAATCGCTATTTAATGACCAATGCTGATTCCCTAATTTCTCCTTGCTCCAGCCTAAAAATAGCTGCACTGCTGGAGAGGGAGGCACAAACACCCAGCCAAGGCCGTCCCGTGCCGGCAGCGCTGATTCCCAGGGGAGGGTCTGTCCCACATCCCACATCCCACATGGACACAGGGACAGTGCCCGGCTCCATCCCCGCCCTGCCGCATCTGCCTCCGGTACCTGCGGGAAAATCCCAGGTGCTCGAGCCCCCAGAGCCCAGAAGGGAGGCTGGGGAGTGAGGTTCATCCCCAGTCCTGGGTAAAGCACCGGGCACCCTCTGCGTTTGCCAGAGGGAGGAGGAAGCCCCTGAGTGCCATCCACACCCCTGGAAGCGCCGGGCTCCGTGATCCAGGCCAGATTCTGATCCACGACCGCGCTGTCCCCACCTGCCGCCACCTGAGCTCTCCTGGCCACCGCCTCCCCGGGGACACAGATCCCGACGGCTCCAACCCGGCACCCGCCGAGCTCCAGCGGAGCCGCGGATTTTTCCCGGCGCCTTTTTAGCAGGCAAGAAGCAAAACATCAAATATTGATATCCTCAAATCGCTGCTCAGCTCCCCCGGGAAACGGCTCCGACTGCGACATCCAGCGCGACGCGGGGACACGGCCCCGCCGGCGCCTCCTCCGGCGCGTCCTGCCCGCGGTGGCACGGTGCGACAGCCCCGGTCCCGCACCTGCGGTGAGGGGAGCTGCGCCCACCCCGCGGGCCCAGGGCCGGCGCTCAGCCCTCGGCAGCCGAGCCAGGCTGGAACAGAGGGAGGAACAGGCAGGGAGGGCCGGAGCAGCTTCCCTCCATCCTGCCCACAGCTGGGAAAAGCGAATGAAGCAAAGCAAAATGGGGGACAGAGGCTGAAAGGCAGAGAAGCCTCTTGTCCTCATCTCCTGCCCCCTTCCCGGCGGCGAGCTCGGTGCTGGCGTCCCTTTGGCTCGGGATGCTCGGGGCCCTTTGCTCCTGGCGCTTCCCTCCCCGGGGTCGCATCCCGACCACGCTTCCATCCCGATTTAGAAATCGTGGAGAAGCCCCTGCAGAGCCCTGAGGCTGCTGGAGCAGAGACAAAACCCTCAGCCTGCTCCATGAATGTTCCAGGTTGTCAGCGCTGCCTCCTTGCGAGGAGGATAAAAATATCCCTGGGGCTGCCGGGATCTGCCGATCCAGAGCCGAAATCCCAGGGGGTTCTGCTGACAGCGAGTCCCTGGCACCCCGAAGTGCAGATGGGGAACCCAGCTATTTACGGGATGTTGTTCCCGCCTGCAAATCCCGTTGGAAAAATCCCGGGTGATGCTTTTATTTCCCTCTGTCCCTATTCAGTGCAAGCAGAAGAAAATGTCCTTATTTCTCGCCGGATGCTCCTGCTGCACCAGGAATAACCCCGGTGTTTAAAGGCTTTGTGTGGATGTCCTGGTGCTTGGAAAAGCATCTCCCTGAGAGCCACCGTGGTGACATCCAGCCCCAAGTGCCACCACTGCCCCCGGGATGGGGGACACAGCGTGGGATGCTCAGAAAGGTCGAGGGGGAAAAAATCCAACCCCTCCGAGCTTCCGCCACCATTCCCCGTGTCCTCCATTCCCTCTGTGCCCTTTGGGAACCCAGCCGTGTCACTCTGCCAGCGGCTGCAAGTGCCCGGTGTAATCCCCATGGGAAAAAATCCCTATGGAGCCGATTCTGGGCAACTCCCAGGGCTGTTCGAGCCGCTGGAGCGGCTGAGGTGACACCCTGGTGGCATTGTCCCACTGCCTGGAGCCAGGGCGGGACCTCCCGATGGGACGGACAAACACAAACAAAGATAAAAGCGCTTTGCAGGAAAGCTCCTCAGAATGTTCTACAGCCACTCATTGGTTTCCCTTCCCCTTTTCCATACCACGGAGATTAATATTCCTCACGGACTGGCACAGGAATTCTTCCCAGGGTTGAGTACCAGGTGCGGACTGGGCTGGGCTGAGCATCCCCAGTTCCTTCTGTCAAGTGAAATGACCAAAAAACCCCCAAAAGCCAAAGTAAATAAAATAAATAAATTCAAAATAAAAAATTAAATACAAAACTAAATTAAACTAAAATAAAACAAAATAAACCCCATGCTCAGGGCCCAGCTGAGGTTTTGACTGGTCCCTCTCACTCCCAGACTGGGCACCTGAGCTCCTGTGGGAGCTGCTGCTCTCCCCGGTGGGAACAGGAGCTCTGGGCTGGCTCCCAGCATCCAAGTGGAGCCAGGAAGGAACGTGGGGGCACCCGGGACACGGAGCTCCAGACCGGATTTGGAAAGGACACAGTCACTTCCTCACATGACCTGACCCTAACCCTGATCTTGATCCTACCCTGACCCAGTAATTCCCCAGTTCTGATCCTTATCCTGCACTGATCCTGGCCTTAACCTTGACCCTAACCCTAATCCTGACCCTAAGCCTCACTTTAACCCTAACTACAACCCTGACCCTGACCTTAGCCCTGGCCCTAACACTGACCTTGACCCTGGCCCTAATCCTGACCCAAGCCCTGAGTCTCCTCCTCACCCTCGGTCCCTCGTGGCTGCTCCCTCTGGCTCCTGCCGACCCACGGAGACGGGTTTCTCTTCAGTCCCCTCTCTCCTTCCTTTTTTTAATGGAAACCACACCACCTAAAGCAGGAAAAGCCACCAGGGGCTGGGACACCTCTCTGCACACCCTGTAGGGTGGCTGGGCAGATGTCCCTGCTGTCCCTGCTGTCCCTGCTGTCCCTGCTGTCCCTGCTGTCCCCATTTTCCTGGAATGCAGCAATGCCCCCGAGAGACAACCCCCACGTGAGCACAGCGCTCAGCCCAGGACAGGATCCATCCCGGTGGTCCCCATTCCCAGACTTGGGGGCGCTGGCACTGCAAGGGGACCCCACTGGGGTTTGGTGACAAGGAGGAGGGGACAGCCCTCAGAGCTGTGGGGCTTGTCCCCTCCTCAGCCCAAAGGCTGTGGGGCTTGTCCCCCAGAGAGCCTCTTCCAGGGAGACAAAACACCAGGGTTGTACTCTTATTCCTTATTTCCATTAATTATTCCTCAGTTCCATTAATCTTCCCTCATTTCCATGCATTATTCCACATTTCCACATATTATTTCCTACTTCCTTTTATTTTTCCCTATTTTCATCTATTATTCCTTATTTCCATCTACGATTCCCTGTTTTCATCTATTATTCCCTATTTTCATCTATTATTCCTTAATCCCATCTATTATTCCTGATTCCTGGCTGTCTGGAGAGGACCGCTCAGGACTCCAGTGGGAAGAGGGATAAACATCAGCCCATGGATGAGGTGGGGACCAGTGGAGCTGGCATGAGGACAGGGATGCTCCCCAAGCTCCAGCCAAGCCCTGAGGATGCTCCAGGTGCCCCATCCCAGGAAAGAGGGGCCACATCCCCCCGCTGTCCCTGGGTACCTCCGGAGCCTCCCAGCTGCCCAGCACATCCCCTAAGAGGATTATTAGGGGTTTATCCGAGCCCCCGACCCCATTCCCGGGGCTGCGGGAGGGCACAACAGGGTGCTCCGGCGGGATGTGGGAGAAGGATGCTCCTGGCCCTGTCAGAGGCACCATTTTGGAGCCAGGGATGGGAGCAGTGCCCTGCTCACGTCTCCCACGCCGAGCTGGGGGACCTGGGGACACCCCCCCGTGCAGCTCCCATTCCCAGAGGGTGGGGATGTGTCCAGCCCCCTCGGAGGGTCTGGAGAGAGAACCTGGCCTGGTGCAGATGCGACGGGAAAATGTCCCCAAAACAGCCTCTCCTTGCCGCTCCCCCACAGGAGGCACTGCCGGGCTCCCAGCGCTCCCGCACCGCATTCCCACAGCACGATCTGCGTGCCACATTCCCTGTGCCACAATCCCACAGCACGATCCCACAGCACGCTCCTGGCACCACAGTCCCTGTGCCACGACCCCACAGCACGCTCCAGCACCGTGCTCCCGCACATTCCCTGTGCCACGTTCCTGTGCCATGATCCCACACCACGCTCTGGCACCACACTCAGACCACGCTCCCACACCGCATTCCCACGCTGTGCTCCCGCACAGCGTTCCCACACCACTCCTGTGAGGGATTCCCACACCAGACTCCTGGAGCTCCCAAGCCACGTTCCCCCCACTCTCCCGTCCCTGCCCGGCATTCCCACAGCCCCACACCGCAGCCGCTGCCACCCCAGCCCGTGCCCGCTGCGGGCCGTGGGGCGGCAGCTCCAGCCCGGCCAGGGAGCCCGGGCCAGCCGGACGTGCCCCCGGTGCCATGGGGGACACGGGGGGCACACGGGGGGTGCCAGCAGAAGCCCTGGGGATGCCGAGGGGATGCGGAGCCGCCGCTCCAGCTGTGCCAGTGCCCCAGTGCCGCGATGGGAAGGGAAAATAAATAAATCCTCTTCCCGCCCCCCCCGATGCAAAATCTCCAGTAATTACACAACAGCCACCATCAAACCCAGGCCTGGCCGTGCACCGGTGCACACGGCATTCCCGTGGGCATTCCCGTGGGCATTCCCGTGGGCACGGCTCTTGCTCCAGAGCCCCAGAGTGCCCCTGGCTCCATGGCCAGCCAGGGCCAGCCAGGGGTGCCGGGGGGGCAGGGCAGTGGGGCACCCCACAGCATCGGGGCTGGGGGGCCAGGGGAGTGTCCCTGCAGCCCTGGGACAGAGGGGATGGGCAGGGGGACAGGCAAGGGGAGGGCAGGGGCAGGCAGGGAGTAGTGGGTAAAGGGGGCAGGGAGTGGGGCAACGGACAGACAGGGGTTAACAGGCAGGGGAGCGGGCAGGGAGGAGGGAGTGGGGCAGAGAGAGGGGCAGGGAGAGGGGTAGGGAGTAGAGCACGGTGAGGACAGAGGGTGTCAGAGTGCGGCAGGGAGCAGGGCAAGGTGCACACAGGGAGCAGGAAGAGCATCTCCCTGAGAGCCTGGGGTAGGCAGGGAGCAGGCAGGGAGCAGGCAGGGAGCAGGCAGGGAGTGGGATTAGGGCCAGTGGGGCAAGCAGGGCTCAGGCAAGGAAGCAGGCACGGAGCAGGAGCAGTGGGGCAGGCAGGAGCAAGGGCGGAGGGGCAGGCAGGGAGTGGACAGGGAGCAGGCAGGATGCAGGCAGGTTGTGGGATGAGGGCAGCGAGGCTGCCAGAGTGCAGGCAGGGAGTCGGGGCAGTGGGGCAGGCAGGGAAGGGGCAGAACCAGGGCAGTGGGGCAGGCAGGACACATGGGATTGGGGCGATGGGGCAGGCAGGGGACGGGCAGGGAGCTGGGAACGGGCAGGTGGGGGTGCAGCGGGGCGGGCGGGAGCAAGCAGGGTGCGGGATGGGGGCTGTGGGCAGAGCTGGGTTGGGCAGGGTGGGTCCCCACCCTCCTCCCATCGCATCCCATCGCATCCCATCGCATCGCATCCCATCCCGTCCCTACCTGCCCACGGTCTGGTTGGCGAGCTGGCGCATGCGGTTGAATTGCTTCTTCATGGTGGCGGCGGCGCGGGCGGTGCGGGCGGTGCGGGCGGGCAGCGGGGCCGGGGGCCGCGGGCCGCCCCTCCCGCATCCCCGCCCGGCGCCGAGCCGGGCCGGGCCGAGCCGAGCCGAGCCGGGCCGAGCGGGCCCCGCCGCCCCTGCGCCTCTCCGCGCCTCCGCCTGCGCTCCGCGCCCCCCGCGCCGCCCCGCACCGCCCCCGGCCGCGGCGGCCATGGGAAATGTAGTCCGGGGCCGCCCGCCCCGGCGGGCTCTCCGAGCCGGGAGGGGGTCATGGAGGGAGCCTGGAGCCGGACATCCCCCCCGGCATCCCCTGACTTCCCCCCGGCATCCCTGGGCGTGGCCCCGGCATCCCCCCGGCATCCCTCGGCGTCCCTGGACATGGCCTCGGCATCACCTGGCGTCCCCCCGGCATCCCTCTGGCACGCCCGGCGTCACCTGGCATCCCCTCGGGTCCCGTGACACGGCCTCAGCATCGCTCCAGCATCCCTGGCATCCCCCCGACATCACCTCGGCGCCCCGTGGCATGGCCCCAGCTCCCCCAGGATCTCCTGGCATCCTTTGGCACCTCCCCAGAACTCCCACGGCCCCAGCCCCGCTCCCTGCCAGCCCCCGGCTCCCACCCCGGCACCCCCATCGCTGCCGTCCCGGCGCCTGGGATTCGGGACTCTCGGGACCGGGGCACTTTGAACAGCTCGGGCGGAGCCGGGGTGAGCCGGACCAGGACCGTGCTGCAGCCCTGGGCAGCACAGCAGGAGCCTGTCCCGGCTGGGGGACCCCTCTGCCCGGCTGCTCTGTGCCCCCCAAGCTCTGCAGAGCCCGGGGAGGAGCTGGGGGGATGTTGCTCCCCTGCCCAGGGCGCTGAGCCCCCAAAGGGCAGCTCTCCCCGCTCGGGTTTGAAGAGCACTCGATTGATTTAATTGCTCTGGAGCTCCTTGGTGCGGAATAAACAGAATCTACTGATCCTCCTGAGGATGTGAGACCTGCTTAGGGAACGCCCCCGTGACGCTCCCTGAGGGCAGCTGCGTCTTCCCCACCCCGGTTTCCCTGTCCTGGATCTGGACCCGACCCTCGGGGACGCGGTCCCACACAGGCAGGGCTGTGGGTGGCCACTGTTTGCCACGGGCAGGAGAAGCACCAGGGCGTTCCCCGCCCTGGACTGGGAGTTCTGACCGGACATCCCGCGGCTCCCAGCCCTTCTCCACCTGTCCGTGTTTCACCCCGCCAGAGCGGGGTCAGGAGAGCCGCGGCCGCTGTCGGATCCCGCAAAGCTTCTGCTCCTCCGCAGCCCCGCAGCCCTTGTCCTGTCTTCCCATCTGAAAAATGGACTGGAAAGGTGCCCCGGGATTTTACAGCCTCTTTTAGGAGCGACTAAGGGGATTTTCCAGAAGCCAGCAGTTCCCATGGGTTGTCCATCATCCTCCCTGAAAAAGACGATGGGATGTTGCTGCTGCTATTCCAGTCAGTCCAAACAAGCCCTGAAAGAGCCTTGCTCTGCCAGCTCCGGGATGATGCTCCCCGGTGTGAGAGGGCAAGGACTGAGGGGGAACATCCCTGTTTCGGGGCTCACGTTGGGCTGGTGGGGGGCCTTGGCTGCTGGGCGCTGTCTGGGCTGGGGACGCTGGGATCATCAGCCAGGGGACTCCAGAGCCTCTCTGCCACTGAATTCAGCCGCTGCCTCAGGGGGCTGGGATCGGGTACCACGGGCTCTCTGATGGAGGGGAAGGGGGTTGAGTTCCCTGGCTGGGCTGGGATGCACCAGGAGCAATCCCAGCAACAGCTCCAGCTCCGCTCAGCTCAATCCAGCGGGATGGGGGTGAGGGATCGGGGCTCCTGCTGCAGGAACCCAAAGCCTCTGCTGATGCCCAGTGTGGGGTCTTTCCCCGGGACGGCGCCCAGGGGGCCTTTTCCTCCCTGTGATGCTGCTGCTGCACCACAGCCCACAGCCTCTCTCAGGATCTGGGGATGTTTTACAGCCAGGCAGCTCCTGGCATCTCCCCTGGCATCAGCTGGTGCAGGCTCAGCACTTCCTCTCCCCGTTTTTCCATTCTAAATTGCACCATTACTGCAGGATGGAAAAAGCAGATATTTTATGTGGTGTCTGGGGGTGGAGATAGGGAATTTTGGCTCTTTTGAAGAGGGACAGGGAGCTTCACGGCGCAGAGCTGAGCTCCCACCATGCGATCTTTGAGATGGTGCCAGCAAAAGGCTCCTTCCACAGGCACAGAAAGGGTGACACTCATGGACAACACCATGAAAACCCCTGTAGGACACAGTAACGGTGCCCAGCTCCTCCTGGCCCAGAGGCAGCTCCAAACACCCTGTCAGGGTGGATTCTCTTTGCCTTCACCAGCGCAGTGGTGCCAATAAGGTCACTCTGAGCGCCGGCTGCCGCTGGCTCTAATCCTGCCTCCTTCACACGGTGACAGGGCCGTCCCTCCCCTCCACCCCCAGGGTCTCGGGGCCGTTGAACCTCCAAGATCTGATGGCGTCGGCCCAGATGGGTCAAAGCCAATTACCGTCAGAGCAGCCCATTTCAGTGCAAACCACTGACAGAGCGGCGCTGACGGGAGCCTGGCGCTGGCCCCGCCGGCCCCACCCGCAGGTGCAGCGCAGGCTCCTCCTGACCCACATCCCGCCCTCCTGCCCCCGCCTGCTCCCCAGACACGCCACCAGCCGATGTCACATCCACCCTGCCTCTCCTCGGGCTGTGATGGGCACCGTGGGGTGAAGGCAGCAGGAGCCACAGCCCTGCTGTGCTGCTGACAACCCGGGAGCACCGGAGGTGCTCTCCCGGGAGAAGGGAGCTCCTGGCCTTCCCACAGGCTGATAAATTCCCTGCGAGAGGGCTTTAATCGCATTTCCCTGTTTGCTGTTCCAGGAGGCAGAGATAATGAAGGGCGGGCTGGAAGCAGCGTCTGTGCAATCCCTGCAGCAGGAAAACAGCGGGAAAGGGAGAAGGGAGCAGCGGGGGCAGCCGGGAGCTGGTGCCACCCCTTATCCCTGGGCTGGTGGGGTCAAGTGACCTCCACCAAAGCCCTGCTCTGTCCTGGCTGAGCTGTGCTGGAGCACGAGCCTTCAACCTCTGCAGGATCCCATCCCATCCCATCCCATCCCATCCCATCCCATCCCATCCCATCCCCCATTCCCAAGCCCCAGGAGGCACCAGGCTCTGCACTCGGTGCGTCAGTCCCTGTGCAATGTCAATAACCCTTGGGGCATTGACCAGGAGCGAATTCCCGGGAAGCAGGGCTCGCCGCCCGGGGCCTGCAGCCCCCTCTGCTCCCCTCTCCCGACTGGAATTGGCCGCTGTGCCTGCCACGGGGCTGTGCCGCCGGCAAGAGCAGCCCTGCTCCACCTGCCATCTGTCACCTGGCCCGGCGGTGCCCGTGCCAGCGGGTGACATATGGCACCGGAGCTGCCCCTTTTGGCCGGGACAGCGCTGACGCTGCTGCTCGGGGCTGTGCCCGCGGCTCCCGCGGAGGGTCCGGCTCCCTCCCGCTCCCGCTCCGCAGGGATCCCTCCCTGCCTCACAGAGCCCAGGCGTTAAATCCTCCGGGAGAGGGGACCTGGCGATGTGGAGGAGGGGCAGAGGCGGCCAGAGCCTCTCGTCCCCGGCGCAAAGCCCTAAGGGTCGGTGGTAGGGACGCACAAGGCGCACCGAGTCCCGCTCTGCTCTTCGGGGGCTCCAAGCCAAAATCCCAGAGCTGGCACCAATTACAGAAATGCAGAGGAAGGTGTTGCACTTCCAGCTGGAAGTTCTCCAGCGGAGGAACTCCCGATCCCCGGGGAACGTGACCCATGGGCAGGGACACGGTGCCGGTGCCAGGTCACCAGCCTGGCACGGGCCGGGCGCCTCTGTCCCGGAGCTGCTCGGGAGGGTGTGAGCACCACCCTCCACTGTGTCGAGGGCTGCTTTCTCCTCTCACTGGAATGAACACATTTCAATGAGGTTTATTGATGTGATAGATACACAAACGGGGAGCAGAGGAGCGCCGTGTCTCGGGTAAGGACGTGGGGTGTTTGCAAGGCAGCAGAGAAGGGAGGGGTTTTTTCTCCTCTCCGTAATTATTGCAGGAAGGGGAACAGCAGGACAGGAAGGTTTCAGGGCAGTGCAGCTGTTCTAAGAAATCCCATGTGTTTCACATCCTTTGGATGATTTTCCCCATAGCTCCCTGACATCCTGCTGGGATCCACCTCAGCACCAGGGAAAAGGGAGCATGGCAAGGCTCCACTCACTCTCCACGAGCACAGTGCAAGATTCGCCCTCTCCAGACATTGCTCGGGAACAGAGCCACATTTATGGAGAAGTCCTGTGAGGAGGGAGGGTTGAGGGAGAGCTGCAGGCTCCTTTCCTGGACCGATGGAATTGCACCCATAATCCAGACCCACCACAAAACCCCTGCTGCAGCCAGCCTTGCTCTCCAGGGAATTACAGGACGGGTAAATGAATGAATGCTGGGTAATTAAGCAATTAATTACTGCAGGCTCTATGGGCAGTGCCTGGTGCGGCTGCAAACCCCGAGAGCCACCCCTCACTCCTCACACTCAACACCCCTCGGATGGGCAGCAGGGAAAGCAGAGGGGGATTGGAAATTAAAATGCCATTGGAAAGTTTCACCAGCTCATCGTCATTTGTCACCCCAGACGCGGCGCTGATGATTCCCTGTGCTGCTGCTGGATTTCCATCGCTGTGGTTCCCTGCTCTGGTGCACAGAGAGGCAGCAGGGCTGTGCCTGCAGAGCAGGACCCGCTCCACTGGCGCATTCCCAAGCGTTATCGGATCTCTGGGATCCGGCTGTCCTCACACCGGGGCCCAGCGACCTCGGGGCATCCTGCCCTGGATGTGCATGGCTCTGGAGCGGGATGGATCCCGCAGGCACTGCAGCCAGAGCCGGCCTTCCTCTGCCTTCTGTGCAGACTCTGATTAACGGGCAGAGCGTCTGGCTCTCATTTTCCAGCCACGGAAGGATCCAAATGAAGGCTGGCAGTCCCCGATTAACCATTGCCCTTCCCACGGCTGTTCCCAATGCCGGGATTGTGCTCTGTTCCGCTTTGCCATCCCTGTACAGATCACCTGCTGCTGCTGCTCCATTACAATTAAAACCAGAGTACACCAAAAGCAGGTGTTTGATGACATTTATTGAGGCAAAGTGAGGATTGCTTCACCTTCCTCTTGAATTACGTCTTCCTGCTTGGGCAGAGCAGACACAGAACCACCCGGCTGCCTCTCACACCCACAGCAGGACACACCCCTGGTGTCCCACAGGGCTCCCAAAGACCTTTGAGATGTTTCATGAACCAGGAGAAATATGCTGGCACTGGGGAAAGCCTCGTGCTGCTCGTGGGATGAGCAGGCTTTGGAAAGCCTGGCCAGGCTGTCGGCTTGGTTTAGCTGGGATGTGGAGATGGATGAAGGAAGGGCCCAGTGCTGCTGTGCTGAGCCCCCCGAGGGTGCAGTGTTGGACCTGCAGGTACCAGAGCCCAGAGCCTTCTCGGTGCCCACACTGCCAGGGCTGTCACCAGGGCTGGGACCACAACACTCCTGTGGGGTCCATCTCCAGCCAGCACCCAGCACGGCTCCAGCACTCTGCCACCATGGCACTCTTGATGTCACACTGGTCTCTGTTCGCCCTGAGGTGGCCACTGTTTATCCCCTGCTGGCTTTTGGCTCCTCACTGGCCACCGAGGATGCCCTGTGTCCCACCAGGAGAAAGCCCTGGGACCATGCAAACCACACTTTATTGCAGGGACAAATCACACTGTGCCTGTCCCTCACCCCAGGGGTTGGTTAACAGTGCACACAACTGGATTTTCTGGAGGCAGCCCAGAGCAAACCCCAGAAACGACACCAGGGCTGTGACAGGGGCGTTGGCATCGTGCTGCCATGGCGCTCCCTCACCGCGAGCGGGGTGACAGTGATGACAAATGACAGTGGCCTTGTAATTACAGCCAGGCTCCGCTCAGCCAGTGCTGTTGCATTATTGAGAGCAACCAAAAATACTCCCAGCTCAGTCATTAACTGCTCTGGGCCTCACGGTGAGTGGCTGCCGGGGCTGCCTCGGCCTGGGCTGGCAGAGGGGAGAGGGGACAGACTGGAATGTACTGCAGAGGTGTTCACACGTCCTCCGTTCCATAGACTGAGGCCCTGGGGAAGCAGAGCACCTTGGAGGGTTCGGGATGCCCATGGGAAAGTGGCATTAGGATAACATTAATTGCCTTAGTGTCAGTGTCACCGCTGAGCTGAGCTGAAGCCAAGCAAGGGATCAGGGGAGCCCGTGGGTGTGGCTTTGCTCCATGCCCAAGGTTCGATCTGGAAATCAGCTGGAAAAATGGCTTGGATGGGAAGGGTGTGAGGAGGAGGGCAGGGAGCCTGGGTGGGCTCCCCAAAGCCTGGGGGAACCTCATCCCCTGGCTGCTCCAGGAGATGCTCTGCTCCAGGGGAGTGGTGCAGCGCAGGCTCCCCTCTGCCAGCACCACCGAATTCCCTCTGCTGAGGGGCTCCTTCCTCTGCAGGGACCAGCATGGACCCAAACCTCCTCCCTCTTCTCCTCCAGGAGGAATCCCATCCTTTTCTGGGAACCGGCCTGTGCCTGAACCTGAGCTGTGAGTGCTCTCAACCAGAGGTGTTGTGGCTGTGCCCGTGCCAGATGTGCTCGTGTGCAGCCAGATGTGTGGGTGCTCAGAGCAAGACACACATTGGAGGAGCCCAGGGAGGAGTTAACCCACACCTGAAACAACCACAGCACCTCGGGCTGATGTTCCTCCAAAGCCCAAGAGGAGCCCCAAAAGCTTTCCAAAAAAAGTGTTTTTTCGATTTTCTGATCCATTTTCCATCAGAAGGGAGTTTGATGGAACATTGTCACCCTGCTGGCGTGTGGCCAGGCACAGTGCCCCCCTTCCGAGCTATCTCTGTTTACCAGAACGTCCCTTCCTGGGTCACCGCCCCGGAGAGCAAGGCGACGACCAGCAGGGCAGTGACTGGAGGGACATGAAAGGCTTGGCCAGGACGGTGACAGTGACAGTGACATCTTCTTCCTCTGAGTGCCACCAGAAGGGAGCACCGAGCAAAGGTGACCGAGCAGTGCGGGAGGGGACAGTCACCATCTCCCCCAGCGCTCCCGCGGGGTCTCGCAGAGCTCCCGGTGCCCGGGCGGCCCCGAGGCCTCTGTCGCAGCACAGCGGGGACAAGAGTGCACCCGGCCGGGACCAACCAGCGCCTGTGTCCCCCGCCAGCCCGGAGCCCTCGTGCTCGGAAGGGCTGTGCCTGCCCCGGGCAGGGAAGGGCAGACACAGCAGGTTTGGGCTCCGCTCTTCTCTGCTCAGTTTCCTCCCTGGAATTTCCTCGTTCTTTCCCTGCTTGGCAGCGCAGTGAGGATGGATGCAGGATCGGCCGGGCTGCTCGTCACTCTCCTCCTCGTCCTCTCTGTCCTGTGGTTCCTGGTCTGGAGGAATGACAGGAAGAGGAGCCGGCTGCCTCCTGGCCCAGCCCCGTGGCCCATCCTGGGCAACCTGTGGCAGAAGGATGTCCTGCCCCTCTACAGGCACTACGAGAAGGTAAGGGACAAGCAGCAGTACTGGACCCATTCCCAGCCCCAGCTGGACAGATAGCGGGAATGTCCTGTGCCAAAATAAAAGGGGAATCCCACGGCTGACTCTTTTCCTGCCTTTCTTTTCTCTTCTTCCCTCCCTCATCTCTACCACAATTGCCTAAATCCTTCCTACTGGGAGCAGAATCAACCTTATAAAACCCCCAGGGACAGGGCTGGGAGTGGGATGAAGTTGCAGCTTTGAGGGAGGCACTTCCCCTCCCTGCTGGGCATCCACCAGTGCTGTGGGCTCGAGTCCCAGTTTGAAATGAAACAAAGGGACTGGTGTGGGACCCCGGCTCACAGAGCTCTCCGTCCCCCCCAGCTCAGCAGCACATACGGCCCCATCTTCACCGTGTGGCTGGGGCTGAAGCCAGTGGTGGTGCTCTGCGGGTACGAGGCGGTGAAGGACGCCCTGGTGGGACACTCCGAGGAGTTTGGGGGCAGACCTGAGATCCCACTCCTGATGCAGCTCTCCAAAGACTACGGTGAGTGCCTGGATCTCTCTGGGCGAGTAGATGGCCACTCCCGAGTCAAGGGAAGGGCTTGGCAGCCAAGACCTCACATGCCCCCTTCCCACTCTTCAAGACCTCTCAACTCCTAAGCCCCTTGTCCAAGGACTTTATTCATTCCAGTTAGGCAGTTCCAGCTTTGTTCTGAGTTGCTGTAGAGATCCTCATCTTTCATGGACATTGTGCTCACGTGCATCCTTCCCTGGCTTATTGCCCTGTTGCTCCTCAGCCCGGCTCCGAGCAGGGTCCCCATTCCTGGGAGCAGCAGGGTGGGCAGGGGCTGATCTCCACCGTGTCCCTCCAGGATTTGTGTCCAACAATGAGAAGAAGTGGCGGGAGCTGCGGAGGTTCACTCTCAGCACCCTGCGGGACTTCGGGATGGGGAAGAGCTCCATGTCCCAGAAGGTGCAGCAGGAGGCTCAGCACCTGGTGGAGGTGCTGGTGAGGCTCAAAGGTGACGTGGGTCCTGTCCTTGGTGGCCCTGTGGGAGGCAGAGGACACACGAGAGCCCCACAGGACACGTGTGGTCCCAGAGCTGTTAGCAGGGCCTGGTGTGGGTGATCCTTGCAGGGCAGGGCTGAGATCCAGCCCCATCCCACCCAGGAGCTGCAGGGATGTGCTACAGCCACGGCTGAAGGGCCGGGAGGGAGATCCTGCTCTGAACTGGTGCCACAAGCGAGGAACATTCCCTGCCAAAGGACCAGGAATAGGGAACTGAACTGCGCGGGCCTGGGAATGCACAGCAAGGACCCTGCCCTGGCGACTCGGGGTTCTCAGGATGATGTCCTCCTCTCCAACCAAACCCAGCTCCTGCCAGTGCCAACACATCTTCTGGGGCTTCCTGCAGCTGCCTCTGCTTCCCTCAGCCCAAGCTCTGGGAGGGGTTTAGGAGCAGGGAGGAGGATGGAGGAGGCCCACAGCTCAGGAGGGCTCTTTGCTGTGGCTGTCAGGCCCACAGATCAGCCAGGGCTCAATGCCAGGGGCTCAGAGCAGCAGGAAAGGCTGTTTTCTATCTTGAAGCAGAGAAATAACTGGTGACTTTTTGATGTTTTCTCACCTCGTGTGGCTGCAGGCAATGCCTTTGAGCCCATGATCATGTTCAGATACGCAGTTTCCAACGTGATCTGCTCCGTGGTCTTCGGAAACCGCTACAGCTACGCTGACGTGGCTTTCCTGGAGCTGCTCAATGCCATTGGGAACTACATCAGCTTCTTCCTGTCCCCTGTGGCCAAGGTGGGAGCCTGGTGTGCTCAGCACCCTCTGTTTGCTGCCCTTGGGGGCTGAGGATGCTCCCTGGCTTTGATGGGACAGCACGGCTGTGAGGGCAGGGCTGGGAGGCTCTGTCAGGACCCTGAGCCCTGCTGTGCCCCTCCCTTCCCAGGTGTACAACACCTTTCCCAGCATCATGCACCACCTCCCGGGGCCTCACAAGAAGGTCCTGGCCGACTGCCAGAAGCTGAAGGACCACATCCGAGAGAAGGTGCAGTACCACCAGCTGACCCTGGACTCCAGCTGCCCCCGGGACTACATCGACTGTTTCCTGATGAAAGCAGAGAAGGTAGCGGGGCTGTGAGGGGGGGCTGCCCTCCAGCCTGGCTGCAGCCTGGAATATCACCCAGACAACGCTGAATCCCTCCCCACCACCCCATCCTTGCAGGAGAAGGGCAGCCCAGAGAACATGTACAGCCAAGAAGACCTGATCATGTCAGTGTTCAACCTCTTTGGCGCCGGGACGGTGACAACCAGCAACACCCTGGTGTTCTTCCTGCTGATGCTGGCCAAGCACCCCCACATCCAAGGTATGGCAGCAGAACACAGCTGCTCTGTGCCTGAGGAGGTCACGGGGCAGGGAGTCCCAGCCCTGGAAGGTCCCGTTTTGGGGCAGACCAAAATCACCCTGTGGGGTCACCCAAGGTTGGGAGCCGTTGGACACAGGTTCCCACAGGTCAGGGGGATCCGGGTGCTTCTCCCTGTGCTCCATCCCTGCCCGTGCAGATGGCCCTGCACCGGCCTCTGGGAGATGCTCTGAGCTTGCCTGATCCAGGGAGGGATGAGGACAGAGACTGTTTCGGATTAGGCCAGGTTGCTCCCCCTCCAGCACATCCCCGTGTTTAGCATGAGCGCCCAAGGAGGCCAGGAAGAAACTCTGGGGAGGTTGCACAGCAGGCACCCAGCCCCCCCTGCTGTCCCCAGCTAAGGTCCAGCAGGAGATCGATGCCGTGGTGGGCACCGGCCGTGCCCCGTGCACAGAGGACAAGCTGCGGATGCCCTACACCAACGCCGTGATCCACGAGCTGCAGCGCTTCCACAAGACCCGCATCGAGAACTTCCCGCGCATGACGACGCAGGATGTCCTGTTCAGGGGCTACACCATCCCCAAGGTACACAGGGTGGCCCCGGAGCCTCTGCCCCCAAGGGAGAGGTGGCAGCAGGGCTTGAGTGAGATTTGCCTTTGTCCCTGCACTGTTTGTGCACATCTGAAGGCCCCACATCTTTCCCAATCCTCGGAGGCAGTGACCTTGCAGAGCGAAGCAGGGGCAGGTGAATGTCACTGCCCGTCCTGCCCTGCCCCCCGTGTCCCTTCCTTGCCCATCCTGGCAAACAGCTCTTCCCACCACAGGCTGCGGGGCTGGAGCAGGAGCCCACCCTGGTGTAGGGCCAGGCCAGCCTCCCTCGGCAGATCTGGGGACAGCCACTCCTCCTGGTGTGACCATGAGCATTGTGTGCAAAGCCCATGCCGAGGGAACATCTCCTGCCTTTGGATTTGGGGCAGTGAGAGGGGTTTGAACAGAAATCCATGGGAATCACTCAGTAATTTGTGTCTCATGAGCCGCACAGAGACTGGCAGGACCTTGGGGACAGCAGAGCCCCACGTTAGTTGTCCCTGTGGCACAGAGCCATCATTCCAGGCTGCCTCCCCATGGAACCTGGTTGGCCATTGGGGTGCACACCCAGCTCCCCCGTGCCCCCCGGATGCTCCCCCCTGACTAAGCCCACCCGGCAGAGCCCACGGCATGGTACTGATGTCCCTCCTCACGTCCCTGCCCCACCCCTCTCCCGCAGAGCACTCCTGTTATTCCGGTATTTTCCTCTGTGCATTCGGATGCAACCCAGTGGGAGAACCCCAAAAAAGTGGACCCAGGACACTTCTTGGATGAGAAGGGCGAGTTCAGGAAGCGCGAGGCCTTCATGGCATTCTCAGCAGGTCAGTGCTGCCCCGCCCTGCCAGCTCCGTGCCCAGGAGTGCCAGCTCAAACACCCAGCGGCACCACAGAGCCACCCTCACCACGGGCTGTCTGCTCACGCTCCTGTGCCTTCGTTCCCCGTGGGAGTCACCCCCTCTCTCTGTGCCCAGGGAAGCGGATGTGCCCAGGGGAGGCTCTGGCCCGCATCGAGCTCTTCCTTTTCCTCACCACGCTGCTGCAGAGCTTCACCTTCCAGCTGGCCACGGAGCACAAGGAGATGGATTTGTTCTCCCTATGGCTCGAGATAGAGAGGAGAGCGATCCCGGGCAAGTTCTTTGCTATTCCACGCTCAGTGTCCTCCTAAGCAGGGAGAGCGGGACAAGGAAAGGCTCCTCCAGGTGCCTCCATCCCGACCCCAGAGCGAGCCCTGTGGCCATGAGAGCACAGCCACAGCCACCACACTTTGAGCTTGGAGTTTCTCCTCTGAGAACTGTCAGGCGCCTCTGCCACCAGCTCCATGAGCAACCTGCTCCCAACCCTTCCCTCCACATCCCAGGAAAACGAGGAGGGCAGCACTGCTTTTCCTCGTCCCTCCCCACCCGTGCTGTTTGAGCTCCTCATGGCAGGGCTGCCTGGGGCTCCTGGGCTGGGCAGGGGCTCCCTCCATTTGGTGACAGATTCAGAGAGCTCTGCAATAAAATAACCATCAGAACGGGATGCTGGTGTTTATAAGGACACTCGTGGTGCCTCTTGCCTCCAGTTCTTCCCAGTGCAAACCTCTCAGACACAGGATTTCAGCTCCAGGTGTCTTTCCCAGAACAGCTTGAGCCAGGAAATCACCCGGCTTGTTTTAGCTGATTTTCCCCTGTGTCTTCAAATGACTCTTACACGCCTCAGGAATTCCTTGCTTGTTTGCAAACACTGATCCCACTCTGAGCCTGGGGAGGGCTCCCAGGCGGGCAGAGCCACCTGAGCCCCAGCAGCAGCTGAATGATTCAGCTGGAAAAGGAGCACAAGTTCCCAAGGAAAGGGCTGAGGAGCAGCACAGAGGGGCTATGGCTCAGGAGGGCTGAGTGGGGAGTAGAAGAGATTAAAAAAATCAAAGGATGGTTCGGGTTGGAAGGCACCTTAAAGATCAGCCAGTTCCACTTCCTGCCACTATCCCAGGGTGCTCCAAACCCTGTCCAACCTGGCCCTGGACACTGCCAGGGATGCCACAGCTGCTCTGGGCACCCTGTGCCAGGGCCTCCCCACCCTCACAGGGAGGAATTTCTTCCCAATATCCCATCTAACCCTGCCCTGTGGCAGTTCAAAGTCATTCCCCTTTGATCTGTCACTCCATCCCTTGTCCCAAGTCCCTCTCAGCTCTCAGGAACAGAAATCTGTTCTCTTCAGGTATTGGAAAGGGCTCTAAGGTCTCCCTGGAGTCTCTTCTTCTCCAGGTTGAACAATTCCAATTCTCTCACCTTTCAGAAGGTGTCTCAGTGCTGGGCTGTGCTTCTCTGACTCCTTCACGTCAGTATTTAACTCCAGAAAGTGCCCTCAGGTGCCAGTTCAGCTCCTGTGCAGCTGCTGGAGTCATTCTGGGGGTCCTGAGGGGAGCTGGCAGGGTGGGATGTGCTCCCACCCTCCTGTTCCCCCTGCCTGGGGATGAGGGTGGCTGCAAGGGCTGTTGTGTCAGCAGTGGGGCTTGGGGTCTCTATGAAGCCTGGGACTTCAGGGCACGGGGGAAATTTGGGTTCTCAGAGCTGGTTTTGGTGGGGTTTGCCTTGCTCCTGCAAACACGGAGAGGGGGACAGCAGGGACTCTGTCCTGGGGGAGGTGGCTATGCCCTGTGGGAGGTAGGTGAGATCAAGGACCTGGTGAATCCCCTGCCTCGTCCCAGTTGATGGATGAACCAGCCTTTACCCTGATGCTCAGTGCATTTGTGACCTTTAGATGACTGAATCAGCTCTTTTCTCAACGTGGGGAAGCGCAGGCAGGCAGAGCCACCTGCCAAAAACGTGTGTGACCGAAGCCTTTGCACAATCTCGACCCAAATGCCTGCATCACAGTGTGCCCGTGATGTGGGTGACCTCTGGGTTCCCGTGTCTAAAACCAAACACCGGTGTCCAAAGGCCACTCGTGCTCCCGCTTCCCGCACCCGTTTGGGCCACTGCCCAGCCCAGCTGTGCTCGGGGCTTCCATGGTGCCCTGCCCTGACTGCGGCTCCCCATCCTGGAAGGGCTGCTGACATCGCCCGGATATCCCCCGGCATCCCTCGGCATCCCGACATCGCCCCCATTAAACCGACATCCTCCATCACCCTGGCATCCCCCGGCATCCCGACATCCCCCATTCCCCGACATCCCCCATCCCCCTGACATCCCCCATCACCCTGACATCCCCCGGCATCCCGACATCCCCCATCCCCCGACATCCCCCATCCCCCGACATCCCCCATCCCCCGACATCCCCCATCCCCCTGACATCCCCCATCACCCTGACATCCCCCATCTCCCGACATCCCCCATCCCCCGACATCCCCCATCCCCCTGACATCCCCCATCACCCTGACATCCCCCGGCATCCCGACATCCCCCATCCCCCGACATCCCCCATCCCCCGACATCCCCCATTCCCCGACATCCCCCATCACCCTGACATCCCCCATCACCCTGACATCCCCCATCTCCCGGACATCCCCCGGCGCCGCCTGCTGAGGGGCTGTGCCCGCGGCTGCGCGGCTCTTAGCAGCATTAGGGCGGCGGTTGGAGATTACGGTAACTGTCGCCGGGCAGCCCCGAGGCGGTGGCGGTGGCGGTGGCGGGGAGCCCCGGGCAGGTGAGCGGGTCCCTTCCTTTCCTTCTGCAATGTCACAGCTCCAGTCGTACTTCTGCTGATGAAAATGCAGTGGCTAAAGGAAGAGCAGGTTTCCCCCTGTTCTCAGTGAAACGGTGCCACCTCCCTGGCATGAGCGGCTCTGCTGTGCCCCCTTGGAGCCTGGGGCTGTCGCCTTCCCGTGCTGGTGACTGCTGGAGGTGGAAGGTGCAAAGTACAGAGCACACCGTTGTACTGCGTCCCCACCAAGCCCCCCCGCGGTGTCCCGTGGCTCTCTGACCCCCTGATGTTTCCATAAGTGAGGAGCCCTCGCCAATCTCCAGGGCAGGGCTGAGGGGAAGAGATGTCCCCCTGTCCCTCAGCCGCGCTGGTGTGAGCTGTCCTGCAGCCCAGGAGCATTCCCAGCATTGTCCCGTCACTCGCACGGTGCCAAAGTGATGAGCGGAAGAGTCAAAGACCACCCAGCTCTTTCAGGGCGTTGCTGACAACGATGCTGTCCATGGCACCAAAACTCCGGCACTTCCCAGACTGCAAATTCCGTTTTCCAGGTGGCCAGGCACCAGAACGTGCTTTTGGCCCCAAAGCACCGAGAGCCCTGCCCAGGAGGGTCCTGATGCAGGGGACAGCTCACCTACGTCCTTAGCTGATTCAGATGCCACCATGGTTCCCGCGTCTCTCCAGTCACGCTCCAGTGACAGCCAGTCCAAGGATTTCACTCGTTTCCTGCCACTCCAGCTGTCCATGTCCATCCTGGGTAAAGCTGCTCTGATTTCCAGGGGTGGTTTCTCCTAAGGGTAAGGAGTGGTCTCCAGTGGGGATTAGCCAATCTGTCCCTTTAACTTCCCAGGGCTTTTGGATCCAAAATCCCTGGATGCCTGTTCTGCTGTGAATAGTCACTGGGAATTCCTGGTCAGGCAGGTCCAGGAGGACAAGGAGTGTCGGAGCACAGTGCAGAAGGACCTCCTGCAGTTGCAGGTGGGACACCTGGGCTCCTGCCACTATTATGCACTTTAAAAAGAGCGGGTTTTGGTACTGCCCAAGCTGCTACATGGAAATTCTTGTGCCAGAGGCTGCCCCCAAATCTGCCATGGCCCTTCTACCTCCAGCTGCAGAGCAAAGCCAGGTGACACTTCACATTGTCACAAGAAAGCACCAGAGAATGGCTTTTACTCTCCTTTAGAGAGCCTGTGACTCTAAAAATGGATCCAAACTTTCTCGTCACCAAGAAAGCAGAGTTTGGTCACAATGAAAATTTCTGGCAGCAGTGGAGACTGGGCAGAGCTACAACAGCTCCCGAGGCAGCTCAGGAATGAGCTCCATTTGCTCCACACGGGCCAAGGGAAATGCAAGGTCTGTGTGAGGAGCTGGGGGTGGTGGTTGGAACACAGGAACACAGAACTCCGGGGGGAGGCTTGTCCTGGCCAGCAGGACCTGCCACAGACCGAGCGAGGTGTGAAGGGGCATCCCCCAAGAGACAGTCTGGAGCCTCTGATGCTTTGGGTTGTGAAGGCAGCACAGAAACTCAGCTCTGTGCTGCCCTTCAAAAAAGGCTTCAGGGAAGATTTCACAGGCTCAAAATGAATCTTGAGTGTTGACCAAGGTGTTTTGAGAGCCTCTCATCTCAATGAGTTTGGATTCTGAATCAACTGAGTGCCTGCCAAAGACGAGATGAGCTCGAAATTTTGCTGCTTATTAAAAGCTTAAGATTAGAGTTTGGAAAAAATAATAAAAAGCAATTATTTTTCACCAGAAGTTAAACCTTAGATAGATGAAGTGCTAAATGTAAGCCAGGTCTCAACAACAAGCCAGTGTGTGCAGCTCAGCTTTGCAGGGAACCTCAGCACCCCATGGAGATGAGCAGCACCCCTGCGTGCCTGGGCTCTGCGGTAATTGTTGCCTCTATTGGTTTATTCCAGGAGTTGTGTCCTAGAAAAACCATTCCAAGCTATGCTAAAAGAGTCGATGTGCAAATTCCCCAGTTAAATGATGAGGGTGAGGTCATCGAAGTGAAGGACAAGGAGCAGAACAAGAGACGTAAATCGAAGGTTTGTTGGAGGCTGTTTGCCTTCCATGGATGCTGCAGTTCAGTGTTTGGGGAGGAAGGACTGGGCTCAGAAGACAGCACAGTGAATTTGGAGTTGCTTTGTGCTTCTCCTGCGTTTGGATTGCCCCATGGTGAGCGATTCAGGGCCAGGGCTTGCTCAGCACCTTCCCACGCGGGACGGAGTTCGGGAGGCACTCCCAAACTTCTGCCTCGTCCTCCTGTGCCCCAGTCACAGCACAGCCCTGGGGACAGGGGCCTTCCTCCCACGGAATAAAGGGTGCAGCTCTCAGGGCTTCCATTTATGCCACAGAACATGGCCTGGGAACAACCCCGGACTAAGCAGAGACTTGCTGCACTCTGGTTTTCCTTAGCAACACTCTGGGTCTGCCCTGGGCTCCTCACTAGAGCTGGTGTGCTCAATGCTATGGAATAATGCTGCATTCCTGCCTCCCTGAGTTACTTTTCCTTATTTCTCTTGCCATCAGACAGAGGATTTCGGTCTGCACACAGCCTATCAGGAAATGAAAACTCTCAAGGTCGAGCTGGAAGAGAGGAATGTCTTCTGTGGCTCCTACAAGATCCGTGTCCTCATGGAGCAGTGAGTAGAGTGCCCGACTGTGGGGCCAGCAGCAGCTTTAGGAAAGCTGCTCCATTCCCTGAGATCCTCCTGGATGGCTAGAGAAGGTTCCTCAGCATCAGCATTAAGAAATCTCAAATTTTAATAAAGATACCAAGATAAGCTGTTTTTAAAGGAATAAGGGTTAGTGATCCATGATGTATCCCAAGGGATATGGGGCTGGGAGGAGCCCTCGCCCCTCTGTGAGCCCACCCTGATACAAAGGGGGAAGTGCAGATTTAGGGACCCTGGTTGTGGTGCCCTGCAGAGGATCCACCACGGCAGTGTTGCCCACCCTGCTCAGTTAAACACAGGGAAATGCTGTCCCAGACCTTGCAGCCAGCTAAAGCTCACCCCAGCCACTGCTTCTCTCCAGATCAGACAGGACAAGGATAATCCATTACAGTGGTGGGGATTTGGTGGTCACTGCCTCTGCCAACAGAAAAGTGAGGCTGCTCCGTGTGCCAGGAGGGAAGGAAGTGCCTCTTCTGCTCCAAGGCCACGCTGGGCCCATCGGAGCTCTCTGCCTCTGTGAGGACAAAGGGCTCCTGGTCAGCACCAGCTTTGATCTCAACATCAGGTGAGCTGAGGCTGTGCCTGGGACACCCAAACCGTGGCAAACAGAGGGGAAAGGGTAGGATATGGGTAAAACTTAATGCTAAGCCTGACTTGATCATCCAATTTCTCTGACATCTTAGTGGAACAGCTCCTGACTTTAACCCAGCGTGTGTGAGAGAAGAGCTGGGCACATTAAATAGGAAATAACCACAAAGTCACAGAATGGTTTGGGTTGGAAGGAATCTTAAAGCTCATCTGGTTCCACGTCTCTTGGGTCGGTGCTCTGTAGGTACTGGAACATTCCCAGCGGAACCTGTGTGAGAACCTTCACTGGTCACTACGGGACCATCACCTGCCTGGATTCCCACGAGGAGCACTTTGTGTCAGGAGCTGGGGACGGGATGGTGAAAGGTGAGAGGCAGCTCCCGGCCAGAGGCAAACACGGGAGCATAAGGGCAGAGACCTGGAGTTGGAGTGAGTGGGACACAGGCATGGGGATGCAAGGAAGGGTGAAAAGCAGAGTCTGTTTCCACGAGAGCCTAAGCTGGGGACACATGCACACACACAGTCTCTGATTGTGTCAGGACCTAAATTCTCATTATTTCTGCTTTTATTCAGAATTAATGGCTATGAGGCTGCAATGCCAGCCCAACTCTTGGGCAAGTGGTATTAACTTTCAGCTTTGCCAGATGTTTCCTTATAGAATAAAGGTGAAAAAGATGTGCCTTTTTTGGACTTTGCATTTAAATTTTTTTCCATACAATTATGCTTTTTAAGCCAACACTCAGCTCCTCACAGAGCTGCAGGTACAAGGTGTGACTGTAATCCAGTAGTATTTTTTAATTCGTGTTGTACTCCCAACACTCGTCATTGGGGCAGATGTATTTTTAATTCTCCTCCCTTTTTCCCCAACAGTGTGGAGCCTGAAGAGTGGGAAATGTGTCAGGACTCTGATGCACAACAGCCCTGTGTGGGCAGTGAGGATGGACGGGACCCACGTGGTCAGTGGGGGCCACCAAGGGCTGGTGAAGGTCTGGAGTGCTGAGACAGGGGCTTTGATCAAGGTGAGTTTCCTCTGAAGTGGATGATTCTGTGCTAAATGGTCAAAACTCTCTGCTGGTTCATCACAGTGTTTCACTTTTGCCAAAGACTTTCTAAAAAAGAAAACAATCCCCCCGAACAACCCTCAAATCAGTCTAAACCAATAAAGAAAACTGCAGATAATTAAAAAACTGACTTGCAACCAGCTGTTGATTTTAAGGCAGGGTATGATTTGCTTCACCCCCATCACTGCTCGCTCTCTTTAGATTTGTTCATCTCTGCTCCCATAGAAACCTTCCAAACCTGGGGAGATGATGGAAGAGCTTCATTAACCTGGGGCTGGAGGCACCAGGGGTCAGCCCCAAATGGGAAACTCGCTCTCAGAAGCAGCTTCTGGAGCTGAAGCAGCTGGGCAGCTGTGGGAGCATTGAGAGTCTGTGAATTCCCTGAGCAGGTGTCCAGAATCGGTGCCAGTCCACACCTGGGAGAGGAGTGAAGCCCTTTACCTGCAGAGAAACTGAGAGATGGCCCAGATATCTCAGAGATCCCAGCTCCAGCTGAGCCCCTTCCCCTACAGCCAGGACAGCCCCTCTCTGCCCTCCAGGGACAACATTCCAGAGACCACAGAGGTCTCGGCGGAGTAACATCTCTTTATCACACGTAATAAGGATGGAAAAGGGATGTTAATTCCATGCCAGGAGCTCAGCAGCAGCACCAAGCCCAGAACACTTCAGTGACTGTAACACAAACACAGTGATCCATAGGGTGCACAGTAACACCCTATAAAACACTATCAGCCTGGTGTCCTGGATGCCATAAGACACCTCAGACCCATTTACACTCAGATTACTGAGAGCGTTGCACCTTTTTCTGTTCCTTTGCAGACGTTAGAGAGGCACCAAGGCCCAGTTCTCTGCTTGTCCTTTGACCAGTGGCACCTCGTCACAGGGAGCAGCGATGGATATGCCCTGGGATGGAGCATGTTGGGAAAACTTAGGAGATGCCTGATAGCTTTCTTCCATCCCAAGTAGGAATCAGATGTGTTTCAAGTTGTATTCAACAGTGGACTGAATCTGTAAAAAAAATGTGCCCCTTACAGGAGCAGAAAATGCTTTAATTATCAGTTTTAGGATTTGAAATATCCCCACTTCCACCAGTCTTTGTCTCAAAGGCTCTGTCAGGCACCACGTGGTCACAAGCAGCATTTTCAGTTTAGACCTGGAACCACCTGAAATGCAAACCCACAACACTTTATCACAAACAGGGATGACCAAAGAGTGCACAGTCCAATGTTCCAAGGATCCCCCCTGAGTGCCCCAGGGTGTCACATCACCTGGGCAGCAATAGAGGTGGCCCAGTTTCATGCTGACCAACTGTGTGTTATGCTGTTCTCTCAAACTTTAATTGTATCTACAACTGTGAAAACTGGAGAATCGTATGGTTTGCATTGATTTTCCTGGACATAAAACTGAAACTCCAAGTGCAGCAGATGGCCATGGCCATATGGTTGCTATGGGGAGCATGGAATCACAGAATCCCAGAACGGTTTGGGTTGGAAGGGACTTTATGATCACCTCATTCCAACCCCCTGCCATGGGCAGGGACACCGTCCAGTGGAAGGATGCACTGGGCTGTTGCTTTGGACGTGGAGTGATCTGAGACTTCTCTGTCAGGCCTTTGGAATGTCCTGATCTACTCCTCAGCACAAGCTGTGGCTCAGCCAGAGCTCTGCTCCTCCTCCAGGCCAAAAGGGCTCGCTGACCATTTCTCCTTGTGAAAGCACCATGGAAGTGCCAACCCTCACCTGATGTGTTTTCAGGGAAGTCCTGTCCCTGGAGTTCCTGTACCTCAGAGTCATCAGTGGCTGTGCTGATGGACACATTCGGATATTCAACTTCCTGACTGGAACCTGCCTCAGAGTGTTGGAGCCCACCAGCAGCGGGGACCCCCTGTCTTCTCTCTGTGTTGCAGGAAACAGGTTGGTGACAAGAGCTGCCAGCAGGCTCTGACCCAAATTTGGTAGATTACACTGAAATTAAGGAACTGTGTGTTTTTCCTTCTCACAAATAACTTTTAAAGGGCTCTACTACTTACTAACTACTTCAATAATCCGGTTTAGCTCACAATGGCTGAAGAGTTCTCCTTAATCTCTTGAGCAATGTATAATTTCCTGTTTCTCTACAGCTGAAGATACAGACCCAACTGTAAAGATGAATTCAGAAGCTTTTAGGAGGTTGGAGAATCAAGCCAATACCTGACAGTGCCTCTGCCTGCTCCCTGACCTACAGCCTCTTTATAAAGGCCAATAATGAGAAATCCTCCCGGCTTCATTCACTTGTGCACCTCTAACTAAAGGTGGCTCCACTGGAAGCAATGGGTAAAACACTGCTGTGTGTTCAAGGCTGGGTTGGCCACACTAAAACACAGCAGTAAATGGGCAGCTATGAAGAAATTAACTCCAGCCCAACCACACCCAACAATAGCACAGCACTCCAATCCACATTTAAATGCCCCTGATAATATGGCATTTGCAGTTAGGTGCTTCCCTCCTTTAGCACTGCACTGATCTTGCTCTGTTCGCTGCCGGCAATTTTCATCCTAATTATTTTAAAATTAATTTTGCGCTGGAGCTGAATGAAAAGAGCCCCAGAGAGCTCACACAGAGCACGAGTCAAAATGTGCAGTGTCTGATTGATGGGGTTAATTGCTGCCGCTCCTTCAAGGAGAGATGATTCTCTCGGATCCGTTTGAGCCTCGGGGCTTTGTGTTGCACAGGAGCCCCTCAGGCAGGACCTGCCGTGTCCATGATTCCTGTGCTTTTATGGCTCTTCTCTCCCTTCTCCAGGATGGTGACCAACTCCCCCAGCAGAGTGGTGCTGCTGCAGTTCGAGGATGTGGTGTGGGACTATTCCCTACCCGCTGACAGAGAGGTGGCGAAGGACAAGAAGTCCCGGAGAGGGAAGCGCCAGGGTGCCAGCGCAGAGCAGCGACGAGCTCAGGAGCCTCAGGACAGGTCCCCGGGGTCTCGCCAGCCATCAAAGAGCCGTGGAAGACCCAAAAGTATCACACTGAGCCTCTGCTTTTCTGGCTTTTCTAAACTGAGCTACAAACCAAGCACCCACTGCCTTCAGCCCAGCCCATAATTCGTTCTCTCTGCTGTTGTCGAGAGCAGATGTGCTGTTCCATTTCAATGGTTCAGTCATTTTCTAGGCTTCTGTGAAACCTTTCTGCCTTTTTACAAGGGTTTGGTGTCAATTCAACACATTTTTCAAGACAGGCACTGTCATTTTCCAACTGAGTAAGAGAGAAATCAGTAGTAGTATTCATATTCACACAGCTGGCGGGCTTGGAAACACGCTGCTGATTCAGGGCTTGAATTATTCATTAGAAACACCCGAGAAAGTGAGAGAACACCTACACTCAGGATCTGCCATCGCCGGGAAAGGCGACTGCACAGAACCAGGCACCTTTTCAATTGTAACACAGTGATGTGATTTTGTTTTAAGCCAGAGCTATTCAATTCAGTTTGATGACAAATCCTCCAGCTCCACAATCAAACTGAGTACTGCAGATAAACTGATGGGCCAAGGAAGGGTTCCTGCTTTTCGGGCCATCAGATGGCAGCTGATGCTCTGCTCCGTGAAAGACAGGACACAAGGGAAGGGCTGGAGCTGGGCCAGGGCAGGTTCAGGCTGGATCTCAGGGAAAGGTTCTTCCCCCCGAGGCTGCTGGGCACTGCCCAGGCTCCTCAGGGAATGGGCACGGCCCCGAGGCTGCCAGAGCTCCAGGAGTGTTTGGACACCGCTCCCAGGGACAGGGTGGGATGGTTGGGGTGTCTGTGCAGGGCCAGGGGATGCACTGGATGGTCCTTGTGGCTTCCTCCCAACTCAGTCTAATCTGTGGTTCTTTGATTCTATGATCTGCAGTGTGTGGGAAAGCCTCTCAACCCCAAATGTGTTGCTTTGTTTTTGGATACAGGTGGTGACGCCGAACAGGGCCCTGCTCCCCCTGCACCTGAGGAGGCAGAAGCCACTTTGCAGCCTGAGCTGCCCAAGAGAGACCCAAGCTGTCCAATGTCCCCTGACAAGTTCCTCTTAACAATCAGCACCCTGCAGAGCTCCTGCAAGCCAGCCCGAGTCAGCTCCAGCACTGAGCTCTCTGCAAAGGCCAGGGAAGCACAGCAACACCGCCCGAGGAAGGTGCCAATGTCCAAAACGCCCCTGCAGCACAAAGAGGAGCAGGCAGCCCAGCTCCAGCGTGCCAGGCTGCACAGTGATTCTCTGACCGTGACAAAAATCTCGACACCCTTTGAAACCAAAATGCTGCGGCTCAGGCTGCAGAACTCCTTGCACAGCCCCACTGTGAAATCCTCCATCCCTGCTCCCTGTGTTGTACGTCCCAAGTTTTGTGGCTCACTGCGAGAAAGGAAAACTCCCAGTGGCCATGGGAAAGATACTCCTGGCCCCAAAGATGGGGATCAGCTCATCGATCTCTGCACAGCTTCCTCGGAGCTGATCCAGCCAACACCTGGCACAGCTGCACAGATCAGAAATGAAGTTCCCAGGGGAATAAAGCCCCTAAGCTCCTGCCCCTATGGTTCCCGCAGGGACAGTGGGTTCAGGCTTCTGACAGCAGAGCAGGAGGTGCATGAGGCAGCTGAGGCAGCTCAGCATCAGGCACAGCAGGCAAAGCCCACGGAAGCTGAGGAAAGAGCCAGAAGGAAGGCCTGGCTAAGGAAAATTAAAGGCCTACCTGTGGATTCCTTTACTGGGGAGAGGAAAACACCTGCTCCAGAACTTGGGCATAACACATTTATCTGAGGTGATTCCTGAGTCCACAGCAGCCACAACCTGGGAACTCTGGTGTCCCGCCGAGTCTGCCATGTGGCTTGAAATATAAAATAAAGATGTATTCATTTATATATATTTAAGTATATTTAGTATATTTAAGTATACTCCCTGTGGTTTTAAGTGTAAAACACATCCCCACTATAAGTTTTCCCAAGAAATACTATTGGTATACTCAGCTGTTTCTCAAGGCACTGAATGGACTAAGCCCTCTCCTGGATTCAGCTCCCTAAACCTGCTCTCCTAACAGACATGGCACTGTCTGACACCAACACAGCTCAGCACGGGCTCAACCCTGTGAGAACAATAATAAAAACATCTTATGAGAGCTTTTGTGGATCGATTAGAGTGTAGAAGCTGAAGATGTGTGGACTGAAAGCTGAGTGTAGGCTGGGGGGATCAGTGGCACAAAGTCTGCTTGGAGGCCAGGAACTGGGGGTTGATCCTGGGTCTGATTTTGTTTATCATCATTAATTAATGCCCCGGACGATGGGCAGGGTGCCCCCAGATGCCACCAACCCCAGAGAGGTGCTGCCATCCAGAGGGACCTGACCAGGTTGGACACAAAGCTGACAGAGCCCCGGGGAAGTTCAGCAGGGGAAGCTCCAGTGCTGCCCTGGGGAGGAACAGCACCAGCCCCAGGACCTGTGGAAAGCAGCTTCAAACTTCATTTCTATGAAATGCAGAGTAGGGGAGGGGGTTCCCCATTTCTGTGGATAAATGCCTACATGACCTTGATTGTGGAAGGTTCCCTGTCCATGGCAGGGGGATGGAACTGGCTGATCCTTGAGGTTTCTTCCAACCCCAACCATTCTGTGATTTTGTGATTTCCAGTAATACTCAGGACTTAACAGGAAGACAAAAGCCCTTCTAGCTGTTCAGCTTTGAGTATCTGGGCTGGTGTACCAGAAATCTGTTGCATCAGAGGTTTGAGGGAGGCCAATCCTGCCCACAGTCACGCCGAGGGACTGTCAGCAGCAGTTCTGGTTTGAAATTAAAATCTCTGAAACTCTGACACATAGTGGGGCTGTGATTAGTGTTGGCTTGTTTAATTCAATGCCATCTTGGACTTGCAAACCCTGGCATGAAGCCAGTGAAAAATAACCCCAGGGCAGCTGGCAGCTGGCGAGGCCCGGCACATCTGTGCCACGGCACAGGGACGGTCGCTGCGAGGTGCCTGTGCCTGGCGAGAGGCACAAGGGGCAGGGGTTTCACATTCCACCACGGGACGGCAGCTTCTCCCAAGGAACGAGGACAAGCCCAGCCCCGCTGCGGCCACGGAACCTGTGCCACAACCCCCGGGGAAAACGTCTCCAAAGAAAGCCTGCTGGAAAAACATCACGGAAAGGCTGATTCCTTTTTGGCTATGATGAAGTGAGGAGGATCAGGGGGTTGTGTTCAGCCTGGAGTGGATAAATCAGCACCTCCCTGCAGCTGTGGGTGCTGAGGTACTTGGAAGGCGTGACAGGCAAAGGTGGTGGTGTGAGATCACCCGCAAGGGCAGGGCTGGAACAAGTCCTTCTGTGATCGGCTTCGGCTGAGCTCGGCAGAGGGAAAGCTGGGCGAGGGTGTTGGAGATGGCCTGGAAGGGAATTAACCTGTGGCAAAATGTCAGGCCTGGTATGTGAAGTCACAGATGTATCTGAGGGGAGGCTGTTTCTCATAGAATCACAGAATCCCAGACTGGTTTGGGTTGGAAGGGACCTCAAAGCCCATCCAGTGCCACCCCTGCCATGGCAGGGACACCTCCCACTGTCCCAGGCTGCTCCAAGGCCCAGTGTCCAGCCTGGCCTTGGGCACTGCCAGGGATCCAGGGGCAGCCACAGCTGCGCCGGGCACCCTGTGCCAGGGCCTGCCCACCCTCACAGGGAGGAATTCCTTCCTAGTATCCAGTCTACTCTCTGTCAGTTTTAGTGCTTTAATTATTCACCTTTGAACTAAACTGACCCATTCTGTGCACCTGGACTGAGGCATGTGACACAACCTGCAACAAACTGGGTCATGCAGGATGCAATGCACCCATGAGCACACAGAGCCAGGTGAGGGCTGGCACGAGAGTTTTGGTAGTTTTGGTGCAAGCAGGTGTCACTCAGGTTGTCCTTGCCCTCCCCAAAGTGTAGATATTCACCTGTTGTGATGCTACCATGTTGGTGTAATAAATGAATTGGTTTCAGGGTGTTGGTTATTACTGTTTAGATGAGATATAAAAGAGGGCAGTGGAGGGTGGAATAGATGGACATGTTAATTGAAGGGAAGTTGCGAGACTGTACGGGTGTAATGCTGGGATGTAACCCTGCATGGGGATATAACAAGGACCCAATGGGTTTAACAGAAGGAACTTTCTAGTCCATGGCTTCGTAGGGTACAAGGGATGAGGACGATGCCCTGGACTGGGACTGGAGAACGAGCCAAGCAATGAAGCGGAGTTGTTTGGAAATGACTGGTGAGGAATGCACGGAGGTACAGACCGACCAGCCAACAGGGAAGGCACCGATCAGCACGAGGATTGAGAAATGCACCAGTCCGGTGGCACCAGAGACTCTAAAAGCCACCAGGTGCTCTGCACCGCGTCCTCCTGCGGACCTTGGGCTCCAAGGGAGCGCCCAGTGGGTCTCACTGTCTTGGTGGTGGATTGTTTTATTCTGGCTTGTCGCGCGGAGCCTGGGCTTATCCTGGGTTCCCGCTCTCAGCAGGTAATAAATAAACGAGTTGGCTTTTCTTTTCAGAAGTCTCAGCCTCGTTTACAACACTGGTGTCACAGCAGTTCTGCCTGCACAGCTCAACAGGTGCCTCCGAACAGAATGTGCTTCATCCAAGTGCTGTTTATAGCTGAAGTGTCGCTATTCCAGCAGAAAGGCTGGATGCTTCACACAGTGAACAGAAAGGAGCAAGACACTACTAAAGAGCTGCAATAACCTCTTCTATAAATACCTCTCTTTATTAAAAACTAAACTGAGTTTTTACGTGGTACTGTATTTCTCAGCAACAGCCTGTGATGACCTGTGAAGCGGCTGGCGGGATTCCACCGGGGGCGGTCCGGGCTGGAAGCGGTCCGGGCTGGGAGCGGGCGGTGCCGGTTCGAGGCCCCGCTCCCCTCACGGCGCTTGGGCGGGAACGGGAACGGCCCCGGCCACGTCTCGCGCCCAGGGCCCGCCAAGCGCGCACGCGCGGGGGGCGGTGCGGCCGAGACGGGTCGCGGGGCGGGGCGCGCTGCGATTGGTCCGCGGCCGTGACGCACCGGGCTGTGGGCGGGATCACGGAGCGGGGCGCGCCGCGATTGGTCCGCGGCCGTGACGCGCGCGGCGGGGCGGAAGTGGCGGTTCTGACCATGGTACGGGACCGGGGGCTTGGACACGGCACCGGCACCGGCACCGGGAGCGGCATTCGCGTTGGGACTGGGATCAGGGGTTGCGGCATGGGTTATAGGACCGGGATCGGGACAGGGGCCGGAGCGGGGGCCTAGGTGTGGATTATAGGACCGGGACTGGGACCGGGAGCGGAGCGGGAGCCTGGCCGTGGGCCCGGGCGAACTGCGGGGCACAGAGGCGCTTTCTGCCGCCGCAGGCCCACCCGCACCACCAGCCCCCGCTCGGCCCCGCAGCCGCTGCCCGGCGGTGTTTGACACACACGCTGCGCTCCGGGGGCTCCCTGGCACCGCAGGTTATCCGGGCGGTCACAGGAGAGGGGCTCTTCTCAGAGCAGCTTTCCGTCCTGGCCACAGTCCTGGGCAGCGGCTCTCTTGGAAGGCTCAGGAACAAAAATATCGTCCCACACGGGTTGTTATTGAGGCAAGAAGAACAAATGTCCCAGGCCGTTTGTTAAAGCCTTACACGCCGGGCAGCAGACGGTGTTTCTGCTCAGCTCAGGGGGGCTCAGCCCAGGTGCAGCTCACCAAAACCGAGGCCTGCTGATCATTTCTCAGATCACAGTGTGGGCTTGTATGTGGTTACATCTTCGCATTCTTCCCAAATGAATTCTGATCCTGAGCTGCCTCTGTGATTTTCTGGGTAATCAGCACTGTCCCAGGCTGAAGTTGTAAATGGTTTCATTTTCCTCCTGTAAGCCTTTGCCTCTGCTTCCCCACTTCAGGACAGCAGTGATGACATTGAAGATGTGTCTCTCTTTGATGCAGATGATGATGTATCCAGGAGATCCAAAAAGTCAAAAATAAGGTCAGTGGTGACAGAGGGAGTTCCTGGGTGAGCTCCAGGCAGAGCCAGGAGGAGGGACGGAAGGATTGTCACGTTGTATCAAAGCATGTAATGGTCGAGCCCTTCTTCGTTTATTGGGAAGTAATGGAGAGTAATTTCTGGGTAACTGAGAGCTCCACTTCCAGAAGCCCTGTTGGAATTTGTAGAACTGTCCCTTCCTGCTTCTGAGCGCCCTTACACTTAACCTGTGTTTAATTCCTGGGTGTAAGGGAACTACAGGGATACAACTCTGTGTAAGGGGGGCTCTTGCTGTGTCAGGAGCTGGTTCTGGGCTGGTCCATGATCTCCTCCCCAGCCTCCATTCCCAGGTGTGCTCTGTGCCCTGTTCTCTCCATGTCCTGGCCTGCTCAGTCCAGCTGCTCATTCCCTGTTGTGCCCAAATCCCGCAGGGAGCGTGTCCATCCCCTCGTGCCGTGGTGGCCTCGGCTCTGCCCTGCTCCTTTCCGACCTGGCAGCTGCAGAGGAACTGCAGAGCAGCCTGGGCTGCTGGGAGGGGTCCCTGCCCTGGCAGGGGGTTGGGTCCAGGGGAGCTTTAAGGTCCCTCCCAGCCCATTGTGGGATTCTCTGAAATCACAAAGAAAGGCAAATCTGCTGTGTTCCTTCGGGAGAGTTTTCTCTGTCAGAACCTTTTAAAATTTACGCCAAAAATTGCCCTAAACTGAATACCAGGTAAAGCTGCCTGTCCCCTCCCACCCCAGATCCTGCCTGCGCATGGGCTGTCTCTGCATGTGGGATGTCTCTTCCTTGTGTCAGCTTCCAGGCAGTTGTTTCCCATATTTTCAGAACGCTGGGTTCATGTTACAGTGCTGGTCCTTGTCCTGCGGGTTGCTGGGAGGTCCCTTGGCAATGTCACTTGCCTGCAGGAGCTGTGACTGTCCTGTCCTTCATTCCAGGCACCCAGTGGCGTCATTTTTCCACTTATTCTTCCGAGTCAGTGCCATAGTTGTTTATCTGCTCTGTGAGCTCTTAACCAGCAGCTTCATTGCCTGCATGGTGACCATCATCCTCCTCCTGTCCTGTGACTTCTGGGCAGTAAAGGTGAGTTCCTCTCGTGCTTTTTGTTTTCTTTGCCTTGCTGTATAAAAATAATTGACAGTGATATTCATGTCTCAAAAAAAGTAGTTTATTTGTGCCTGTCCCACGAAGTGACACAGTCCATGGGTTCTCTTTCAGAACGTCACAGGGAGGCTCATGGTTGGCCTTCGCTGGTGGAACCAGGTGGATGATGATGGCAGAAGTCACTGGGTGTTTGAAGCCAGGAAGGTAAAGGATTTTGTTCTAATCTTGTAATTGTTTCTGGTTTATGAACCCTCTGTTAATTGGTGGTTGTGGAAGTTACTCCTTTGGCTGTTTCTAAGCTTCATAACTGAACCATGCAGGAAATGTCGTTTTTCCCAAACTTACCCTTTTAGCCCCAGGCATTCCAAGAGGTTTTGATGCTGCTGCCTCCAGTGATTCTGAGAGAAAATTGAAAGGAGTCCCTTAAATGGAAACGCTTTCTGTTGCAGAGATGTCTCTGTGTGATGTAGAAATTAATCTTGGAAGCTGTTGTGTGGAGGGAAATCCCAGGGAGTGTGGGGATTCTGCTCTGTTTTTAAGGACATGGATCTGTAAGATGGAGCAGCCTGATCACTTCCATTTCCTCTCTGTTTCTAGGTGTCAGCACAAGGGGGTAAAACCTCATCTGAAGCAGAGTCCCGAATTTTCTGGCTAGGCCTGATCACCTGCCCGATGATCTGGGTGATCTTTGCCTTCAGTGCTCTCTTCTCTTTCAAAGTGAAGTGGTTGGTGAGTCCCTCCCTGAGCTCCACAGTGGATCTGGCCCTGTCTGAGCCAGGAGTGGCAGCTGGTGACTTTTTTCCCCTGTCACAGGCAGTGGTGGTGATGGGGGTGGTGCTGCAGGGAGCCAACCTCTACGGCTACATCAGGTGTAAGGTTGGCAGCAGGAAGAACCTGACCAGCATGGCAACCAACTACCTTGGGAAGCAGTTCCTGCGGCAGGTGAGGTGTCCAGGGCTTTGGAATCCCTAGGAAAAACAGGGGTGGTTACAGAAAAAAGGTGGTATTTGAGCTGGGGAATGTGAGCCCCATCAGTTCAGGCACAGAGCGCTGCTGATTGTTGCCATCCAGCCCCGTGTGCAGCGCTGTGGTATTGGCCAGTGCCATGGATAAATGCCTTGGGAATTACTGGAATATGACTGGTGGAAATAACACTCATGGCTGAAAGGGCTGCCACTGCCCTTTGTGTTCTTTCCCACTCCCACCCAGCTCTTCCCAGCAGCTCCAGTTCTTCCCCAGCTCTGGGTTTCCTCCTGCCAGGGGTCTGTGACGCAGCAGGAACAACCACCCCAGTTCCACTTCCAGGCTGCCACTTCACTGCTGCTGACCGCTTTTCCTGGCTGTATTGATGGCTCTGGCAGAGGTGTTTTGGCTGCCATGGATTCACAAATACTTGCTGGAATTACTGCTGTCAGTGTGACCAGAAGCTCAGACACTGATGGACCTTTCTTGGCACTCTGTGCTGGGCCCATCTCCTCCTTGATTTGCTCCCGAATTCTTTTACCCTCGCAGGGGTTACCCAGAGGCCCAGGCCAGGCTCTGGCAGAAATGAGTATTTTGCCCCAAAATCCCAGCAGTGACTCACAGGGTTCTCCCGCCCTCTTTGATTTTGCCTCCTGCAGACCATGGCTACAGAGGACCAAGCAGCATCCTGAGTGTGGTGGGAGCCTCAGGCCAGGCTGGATTCTCAGCAGTGACCAACAGAGAAGGTTGCTCTGACCAATTTGGGAGCTGCACACAAGGTGTGAATCAAAAGAAGTAAATAAATTGTGCAAGACTTGAGGTTAACACTCCTGGCAACTTATATTCCATTTTCCACTAGCAGTTTGTGTTTAAGTCCTTTCTTTAGTTTGATTAATGAGAATTAATTTGCTTAAACTTTAAATTAAAAGATCGCCTGCGTGAGTTTCATACAGGTTTAGAACTACTGGATGAGTTAAGAGAAAATTGCTGGAGATACTTCAGAAAAGCCATGTACAAGCTGACCCTTGGCAACTCTCCTGCTCCTCCAGCGCTTGGTGCCTCAGGTAGTTTCAGTTGTGGACAGGTTTTGCTCTTGGAGGTTGTTGCTGCTTCTGTTCAGGGAGTGATTTTTTGGCCCTGCATCCCTCATTGTGTGACTGGAATGGCGCTGAGTGGTTGCAGTGAGGGGCATCTGAAGGAAATGGAGCTGGTGGGAAGATCACTGAAATCTGATGGCAGCTGCAGAAAGTGACCTGTGAGCAGGCCCTGGTTTTCTGAAGCATCCACAGACCTGGGGAACATCCCAAACCCCTGGTTCTGTGGGAATCCCTGCAGGCCTGTGCCTGTCTGGAGAGAGTGGCAGGAGCAGAACCAGTGTCCAGGGAAAGCTGCACCCCCAGGTCCAGCCAGGGGCTGTGAGAGTGGCCCCTGTGTGCCTGACCTGTTACACCGAGGCCATGGGGTGTCCTGGGAGGGGCCTTTCCTCAGGCCAGGAGGGCGTGGGGGATGTGGTCAGCAGTTCCCTTGGCACAGGGGCACAGGCAGTGGGACTGGCAGGGTGTTCCCTTCCTGCAGTCCGTGCCCTGTGCTGTCCTTAAGCTCCCCAAGGGCTCTGAGCTGGGGAAGAGCCTTTTGTGGGATGGTGGCTTGCAGTGCTCAGTGGGATGGCAGTGGTGTGTTCTGAGCTCATCTGCGCTCAGTCCTTCGCATGGGGTTCTGTCCCTGGAGCTCATGGTTCCACAGCAGTGGGTGCTGAACATTCTGGGTGAGGAATTTTAAATGAAGAATGTGATTTCTTTTTGACTCCTGGGTGTTGTGAATTGTGGGGTTGCATTAACCTGGTTCCTCTCCCTGTACTCTGCAGTGCTGGGAGCTGTACCTTTGTTCAACTCTTTGGATTGATACCTTCCTTTTGTAAATACTTATTTATAAAATATGGAAATTAAAATACTGCTTTGTTTAACCAGACCAGACATCCCTTCTGTGGTTCATGGCTCAGCTTCATTTCTAGCCCGTGTCCTTGTCAGGTGCCTTTAGCAGGGGTTTATTGTCCATTTAAACAGTGCTGTTCCTCCAGCTCTGGCACAGTTCCTGTCAGCCGGGGGTCTGCAGAGCTTTCCCTGGGCAAACACTGCCCAGGCTGCTGGGGCTGTCACCATGCAGAGCTGGTCACTCCAGGGCTCATCTCCTTTGAGGGCACTCACAGGTGCTCCCTGCCCAGACCCCCGTGAGTGCTCAGTGCCCCCACCAGAGGAACTTCAGTCCCATTTACATCCAAGGGATCAGTTATTTCTGAGAAACAATGTAAAGAGGCCAAATCCAGTCAAACCCTGAAGCAGAGACACTTCAGCAGCCACATGGGGACGTGCAAGTGCAGGTCCTGCAGGGAGGAACGGGAATCCTCCCTGCTCCAGCCCCTGTTTGCTGCTGGGCCAAGGGGCTGGCAAAGCTCCAGCCACGAGCTGCTGCTTCTAAAATGTGCTCAAAGTTTTGGACTTCATGTTTATTCACCTGCTGCCAAAGCTCCCCCCAGACTCCTGGAAAACAGGGCTTTTCTGGAAGTTGCAGTTTATTTAACCAAGGACAGAGGCATTTCTTAGTAGGTGCCTTTAAACAGAGCCCTGTGTGGGTTATTTTTAGCTCTTGGCAAACATTCAGGCTTTTGGCTTCTGAGAAACTGGCAGTCTATTACATTTCTGTCGTGGATCAGAACCAAATTTCTTACCTCTGCTGCAGTTGGGTGTGAGTCTGGTTTGATTCTCACTCGCTGTGAACTGGGGTTTCCTGGGGAGCAGGAAGTGGGAGTTGCCTCAGAGCAGAGAAATCCTCTGAATGTGCTTTTTTCCACAAACCCCAGGACTCCAGACTGAGCCAGTTTCTTGAGCATCAGCTGAGTAATCCTGGCCCCACCTCAGCCCTGGGTGGGGGCTGAACTTGGAGGGTTTACAGAGCAGAAATTCTCCAGGAGCAGCAGCAATAATAATAATAATAATAATAATAGTAATAATAGTAATAATAATAATAGTAATCTCTTTGCTCTGAAATAGGAAATACAGATCGGATGCTGCAAGCACAGCTGGACGATGGGCTCGGGATTATCCTCATTTCACAGGCAGAGCCCTGCTTGGAGTCCTTGGAATATGGGCCAGCAAGGAGCTGGGACAGACCAGGCCCTGGGGCACCCTGTCTGTCTGGGGTGCCCATACTGATCCTTCTGTCGCTGTCTGGTGACAGTGGGGACCTGTCCCCTCCCTCCCCCTGTTCCCTCACCCTGATCCAGCACCCCTGGACCACCCTGATCCAGCTGCTGGGTGCTGGATTCCCCGGGAAGGGGCTGGAATTCAGGGACAGAGGCAGTGCTTTCTCTGGCACTGTGCTTTGACGCATTACGGGGATGCATCGGGACATTCTAACCCCAAAGAGCTTCCCAGGCAGTTTTTCCCCATTCCCCTCCCTCGGTGCTGTCCAGGATGCTGAGGGGGGCAGGTCTGGGCACTTGGAGCCTGCCTGTTCCTCCGTGGATCCCTTGGAGCCTGGCTGGGGCTGGAGGGCTGCAGGGAGGCTCTGTTGTCGCTGCTTGCCAAGGCCATACATGGGACAGGACGGGACATCCCAGCTGGCATTTCCAGAACAAAGCTGCAGCCTCCGGAACGTGACCTTTTGGAGACCAAAGGCTGCGGCCGAGGGCGCTGGAATCTGGCCAGGACTCGGCGCCACTTCCAGGGCTCCGTGCAGGAAGGAATTGCTCGCTTCCCTCCTGCCTCCCTGGGCAAAGAGCCCCGGGCTGGGAGCAGGGAGCGAGCGCTGCCCTGGGCAAACCCGGGGGAGCCGGCGCCTCTCCCCGCCCGGGGCTGCGGGAAGGGCAGGGAGGAGACGCGGCTGCTGTGGGGGCTCCGGGCCGCGGGGCCGCTGGCTCTGCGTGTGCCCAAAGCACCCCGGCTGGGCCGACGCCACTCCAGTTCCTCCCTCTCCTGCCCTGGGGACAGCTGGCCTCGGGGACGCTCCGTGCCGGGTTCCGCCGCTCGGCCCCGGCTGCTCCCCAGGGCCAGCATCGCACGGGGCAGCCTCTCCCTGCTCCCAGCCGTGTCCCAGTGTTGTAAACGAGGCTGAGACTTTTGAAAGGAAAAGCCAACTCGTTTATTTATTACCTGCTGAGAGCGGGAACCCAGGATAAGCCCAGGCTCCGCGCGACAAGCCAGAATAAAACAATCCACCACCAAGACAGTGAGACCCACTGGGCGCTCCCTTGGAGCCCAAGGTCCGCAGGAGGACGCGGTGCAGAGCACCTGGTGGCTTTTAGAGTCTCTGGTGCCACCGGACTGGTGCATTTCTCAATCCTCGTGCTGATCGGTGCCTTCCCTGTTGGCTGGTCGGTCTGTACCTCCGTGCATTCCTCACCAGTCATTTCCAAACAACTCCGCTTCATTGCTTGGCTCGTTCTCCAGTCCCAGTCCAGGGCATCGTCCTCATCCCTTGTACCCTACGAAGCCATGGACTAGAAAGTTCCTTCTGTTAAACCCATTGGGTCCTTGTTATATCCCCATGCAGGGTTACATCCCAGCATTACACCCGTACAGTCTCGCAACTTCCCTTCAATTAACATGTCCATCTATTCCACCCTCCACTGCCCTCTTTTATATCTCATCTAAACAGTAATAACCAACACCCTGAAACCAATTCATTTATTACACCAGGAAAGGCTCCTGGCCCAGTGAGCCCCTCAAGCCCCAGGCTCGCCTCAAGCCAATTCCTGGCCTGGCAAAGCCGCATGGAAAGGGCCAAATCCCGGCCACGCTTCCTGGAGCACCTTTGGACCTCTGCGGGTTTGGGGCTCCCTCTGTGGGTTTTGGTGCCATTCATTTGGCTGATTCTGAGCCCAGACGGGTTCCTGGGGTCTGCAGTGTCCTGCAGCAGTGCTCCACAGGTAACCGCGGTGAGAGGCTCCACCTCTCCGTGTGGCACCTGCCGGGTTATTTTGTGTCCATCTGCAGAGGGAAGGCCAGGCCAGGGGGTCTGGTGTTTGCAAAGAGACTGGGTTTGCATGAAATGTGGGATTTGAAATCCCAGACAGACTTAAACTGCTGTCAGGATCCTGCTGGATTGACTTCTGGAGATCCAGGGTGCCCTCTCATACCCATGGTCTCAGCCCATAGCACAGTGCCAGGAGCACTCAGCATCCTCCAGGACAGGGATTGCCATCTCCCAGCAAGGGCACAGGTTTTACTGGGGTGGAGATGTCCAGGGGACACTGCGGTTTCATGTCCAGGAGGACCTTTGTAAGGATGGTTGAGCAGCTGGACTGCAAGAGAAGACTCAGGATATAGGGAGATGTGGGATTCCATCTCTCCCAAGTACTTTTGTTTCTTTGCTTACCCTGGAAGGGCTGAGAATGATGCCAATGCTCTGCAGGGACACTGCTCCCACAGAAATGATCCTCCAGCAGGCTCTGCTCCAGCCCCTGGGCTTTCAGAGCACAGTGAAGCCTCCGAGGAGCACTTTTGATACCCCCAGGTAAGAGCAGAAGGGTTTTCTGTGCTGTCCTGCTCCCCTTCTGCTCCGTGCTGGCTGTTAATGCCAGGCCAGCCCATCCCCCATTGCTGCACTTTCCAAGAGCTTTGATATCCCCCAGAATATTTGCCAAAGCCACGCTGAGGTTCTTCAGCTGATTCTCTCTGTGAACCCTGGTCTGTAGAAGTCCCAACAGTTTGCTCCACATGGGAGTTGGACTTTCTGCTCTGTTGTTCCTCACATTCCTCCAAGAATCCTTAAAAACCACCAGGATCACCCTTGCCTCGTCCCACCCATCTGGCACCAGGAGAAACATCAGTCTGGGGATTAATGCACCGTGAGTTCATCCCTGAGCCCTCCGGACTCCTCCTGGAAACCTCCTGGGCCTGTGGGGTTGTTCCTCTGAGTTATCCCTCCTTGTGTCACCAACCTCCTTCCATTTCATTCATTTTGGGTGAGCTCTGTAGCGTTTTTTCCTCCTTTTTTTTCGTCCGAAGCACTGTGTAAACAACTCCATAGTAACGGCTGGAGCCCGTGAGTCACTCAGCGTTTGTGCCACGGACACTCTCCCTGCTGCTGCTGTGACTCCAGAGCAGGGGAGGGCTCAGCTCTTACTCACCCTTTCCTACTGAGGGCACCCCTGTTGGGTCTGGCCCTGTTTTATGGTTTGTGTCACTTCTGCCCCGCAGAGAGATCCTCTCCCCCAGTGGGACCTTCAGTGCTTGTCACCTGCTCCCTCTCCTCTCAGGTTTAAACTCACCTCAGTTTCTTCTCACCCGGATTATGTTTTGTTCTTGTTGGAGTCCTCCCTCACATCCGGACCCTGTTGCAAAGGAATTTGCATCACTCTGGCCTTGGGAACTCCCACACCTCCTTCCCAGCCCCTGAGAGCCCACGAGAGGTGACAAACCCTCCTGTGGGCAGAGGTCCCAACCCAAACCCTCACCTAAAATCTCTTTGGATGAGGGAAAACTATTCCCTCCCCTTTTGTGAGCCCTTGATTTCTCATGTTTTAATTGCCCAAAAGCTTGGTTTAATTAGGACTGGACTGGATGGAGATGGGGGCAGGGACTTTGCTTGATTCCTGCTCCATCCCTGGCACACAGAGCGGGGGACTCAGCCACGAGCTGGGGCAGGACAGCAGTCAGGGCTGGATGCAGGTTGGAGTTCTGGGATGTGGAGCCTTCACAAGGCTCCCCCAGCCACACGAGGGGGATCAGACTGACCTCCCCAAGCTCTTCTGCAGCTGCTGCACGTGGGACACCCCAATCCTCAGCACAACGGGAGAAAAATGCAGGATCTGGAGCATCCCTGTGGAATTTTCCTCCGTTTGCAGCAGGATGGGGAGGGCAGCATCCCCTGGGGTGTGACGAGACTGGGCAGCCTTTAGGGGACATCAGACCAGCGAGCCCCCGGACAAACCCTCCTCATCCCCGCGGCCCTGGTGTCTGAGGGCAGCAGCAGCAAACACCTGGAGCCGCACGGCTGGGCTGCCCCTGCCCTGGGTCCCTTCCAGCCCCTGCCAGGACTTCGATCCGTGCTCTCACGGCAGCAGAGGGAGCCCTTACCCTTTTGTTCCGAGAACAATTAAATAAATAACAATTTAAAAATGGAGCAGAGAAAGCTTTCGGGACGGGCTCGCTGGAAACAAGTCCCGGGATCGATCGTGCGGCCCGAGGAGCGCCAGGAGCCGCCCCGGCGTGGCACCGCGGTGGGCAAAGAGGGGAGCGGCCACCAAAACCAGCGCTGGGGCCGGGCAGGGAGAGAGCGGGAACCGATGGGATATAACGGGAACATGATTCACTGCTCTGCTGTCACAGGGGGTGTGAGCAACCGCTGCAGCTGGAAAAAGCCAGTAAAAAGCGAATTTGCTGCCAGCCCTGTGTGTGTGGGACCGGCTGCCTGGGCTGGCTCCTCCAACAGCCCTCGGGACTGCCCCGATTTTGGGGAATAAGCTGTGATGTCATAAATGCTCCCCAGGAAAGGATCCTGCCTGGGCTGATCCCTGGGCTGATCCACACAGGAGCTTGAGGAGCCTGCAGTTTGGCTGTCGCTGCCTGGCTCCACCTTGACCTGTGCAAATCTGGTTGAGAGAAGGTAGATTTCCCTGGAAATCTAGATTTCCCTGTTCTGGGATGGCCTTTGCCAGGCTGGGAGAGGAAGGTGTGTGGCAGGGTCACTGGGATTGCCCCACCTATGTGGGATGGAGTTTTGAACTTTGGTGGCTGCTTAACTTAGGCTCAACAACACCCAAAGGTGTTGAAGCAGCAGGAGCCTCGCAATTCCCTCGGGGAATAACTCCCAGCTCTGCCTCCTGAGTGTCCTCCTCCAGCTGGGAGCATCCACAGCCCCAGATGTGAACCCACAGCTCAGGTCTCTCCCGCTCTAAATATGTACCAGGAGGAAATTCCAGCCCTGGCCCCTCTTGGCAAAGCTCTTGGCTCTGCTCTCGTGGTTTGAGCCGCAGGACCTCTGACTTCCAGCTGCAAAAATCCTGTAGTTACACAAGAGGAAGCAGCACAGCTCATGTGCACGGGAATTATCCCATGTCCTAAACCTCTGCCGGGCCTGGAAGCCATCTGTGTGACCCTTCCCGGGGTCGGCGGGGAGACATTCTGTCTTTCCTGTGTCATTCCGAACAAAAAGCCAAGATCTGGCTGCTGCTCGCAGCCCTGGCAGACACCAGGTCCGTGTGTGGGATGCTCTGAGCTGTTTTCCTTAAATGTGCTTTAGCAACGCCCAAGCGCGTCCAGCCGGGAGCCGCCGGAGCCGGGGATGTGTCAGGGCCTTCAAGGAAAGAGAATAAAAAATGAGCACAACTCAAGGGCTGAAACCTTGGAAGTCTGCAGGACTCAGCAGCTGCGAGGGGAAACGGTGACAATCTCGGTGTCTGGAGGGAATTTAAAGCATGGACGTGGATGCAAGCTGTGGAAGCACTGCCTGGACACTGCGAGATGTGGAATTTATTGCAATTTATTGCCATTCATGACCTGTATTTGCTGGTAGCTGAACAGTGTCAGTCACTGACAACCACAGAAGAAGGTTCCAATTAACTGATTTAACTTTTGGTCATTTGTTTAAACCAACCCCATACAGGTGAAGTCAAGTCCATTTTAACCCCATGGGGCCCTCAGGACACCCCCCACATCCGAGGAATCCCAGTGTCCCAGGAGCTCTCAGCAGGTGGGTTTGGTGTGTCCAGCCCCAAGTGTGACAAAGCACACCCAAAGAGCCTGTCTGGCTCAGAGTAGGATAGAAATTACTTCTAATATTTAACTGCTGGAGTTGGAGCTTGGTGTCTCCTCGCTGCCCCTCTCCTTCCCACCAACACAGACGTGTGCCAGGGCTGTGCAGATAAACCATAAATAAACTGACTTCCCAAGAAAGGGTCTGTCTCTGCTCCCTGGGATGAGATCTTTGGGGAGCACCCGGCTGGTGATGGGAAGGTCACTGGGGGTTCACTGTGTCGGACCAGTGCCAAAGCCATGGACCAGGAGCCTTTTGTCCCAAAAGTGGGGTGAAAGGCCAGGCTCTGTCCTCACACACAGGATGGGAGATGGGGCTGATGTGCCCATGGGTGAGGCCGTGCCAACCCCCACAAGTGTCAAAGCTCCCTGCCACTGCCAGAGGGTGCCAGGGCCTTGTTTGGGCCTCCCAAACCTTCTCCCCACCCATCCTTTGGAGCTGGCACTGCTGGGATGGGCTGGGGAGTCCCAAACTGGCACTTTCCTCCCCCAGGAAAAGGTCCAAGCCATGCATGGGGACGGGGGGCTGGCACTGGCACGTTCCCTACAGGGAATAAAGGCAGGCCAGCAGCACAGGGAGGAGGGAGGCAGGGCCTGGAGGGCGGCTGTTCGCTGCAGCTCTCACTGCTCCACACAGGAACAGCCATCCCTGGCTTCCCCCTGCCCTGGCAGTGCCGAGGCTGCTCTGCTGTGTCAGGAGAGGCTGGAGCTGTCCGAGCTCTCGCCAGGACAGCGTTCCCACCGCTCCCACCCCACGGAACGCCAGGGTGACTCAGATTTCCCAGAGATGTTCTTATCTCGTCCTGCCCGGTGCTCTCTCAGCGGCGGCCCTGGAAGAGCTGCCCTCTGCCCTTCCCCAGCGTGCTGGGCTTTGCTGTGCATCCCACACACTCCGGGAGTTGGGAAAGCCCAGGGAGGGCTGGGGGCCGTGGCACAGCCCGGGCTGCACTGCCAGGGTCTGGGGGGTCAGGGCAGGTCTGTGGCCCCAGCTCAGCTTCTCCTGCAAGGAAAGGCCATGGCGAGCTGGGCATGGGAGAGCAATCCTGCTAAATAATCCTGGGAAACCTCTGCAGAGCTCTCAGCCCAGCCCCGAGGGTCTCTTAACCAGGCAGAGGAAGAGGAACGTGGGCATACTGGATGGAAAGGGATATTTTGGGACTGTGGTGAGAGCTTTTGGATGTGATCCCAGGGAAGGAATGACTTGGAGGTGGCTCCACAGGCATTTCCCTGTGTATCCCTCATAGAATGAGCACCTCTGGCTGTAAACAATAAATCCTGGAAATTGTTCCACCCCCCTGGCACATCCCGAAGGCATCTGGAAAGGAGCCCAGCCCCAGGGAGGAGGATCCTGCAGGCCATGCCGAGTGTCCGGCTGTGTGACAGATCCGGCTCTGCAGGGATAGGGATTTGGTGGAAGTGATGCAGAGCTTGGCCAGGCCCGGCCGGATCCGTGTCACACCAGGAGCGGCCTTGGCTCCCTGTCCTGCCAGAGCCCAGCCTGGAGCTGTGCTCGCTCAGGTTGTCCTCATGACGCTTTTTCCAGAGCAAGGCTCTTCCTGGGGCAGGGGGCTCCCAGAGGAAGGGATTGTTCATTTCCAGGAATGTTTGAACCAGAGGGAGCTCCTGGAATCCTCCTCCTCCTGGATGTGTTCCCTCAGCACCGGACTGCTCTGTCCGTCAGGGCTGGGGAACCCTCTGGCATCAGCTCCTGGTGCCACCCGGGCAGCCTGGGCAGCTCCAGGCTGGGCTGATGCCAGCACAGAGCACGGAGCCTCCCAGACGGGGCAGAGGGATGCTGGCACCTCCTGTGCAGGGCTGGGCTCTCCCAGGGCAGGGACCACTCGAGGCAGGGGTGTTTCCATGAGTGCAGATAACTCATCCTGATGGAAACCTCTTCCCCGAGCTCCCTCTGGGCCTGACAGCGGGACAAGCTCAGCACACACAGGACCTGTGCCCAGCCTGTCACAGAGCAACCACACACTGAATAAAACCCTCTTTTTGCTTGTTCTGAACCTGCCTCCTCCTGCTCTCCTTTAGCACGGCCTTGCGGGGCTCAGACCTCCCTTGGGAGGTTCCCTTTGGCCCCACCCTGCTCTGATCCCTCTGGGATGGGCCACCAGCACCCCCCGAGCAGGAGATCTGCAGTTTTTTAGGCGGAATAACCCCATCCTCAGCTCTGACTCCTTTTCCTGCCCTCTCCCTTTCTCCCTGAGCTGGGTGCACCCGCCAGCGCTCATTCCCTGCATCCCTGCTCCTCCCAGCACCGGGCGGGGACGCGCTGGGGCTGGGACAGGAGTGAGCTCAGCGCTGAAACTCCTGGCCCGGAGCAGGACTCGGCCGCGGGTGTTGGCCAAAAGCCGCTTTATTTACGGTGCTCTGAGCAAACGGGGACTGTCACCGCCGCAGGAGCTCCCTGGAAAGAGGGATGCAGGCGCCGGGCCACGCCCACGAGCTGCCAGTGATGGGATTGGAGATGAGGACAGCTCGTGTGACCCCCGGGCTCTGCCCACCCGCGAGAGGGGCTGTCCTGGGGCGCAGACCAGCCCCGCTGCCGGGCTTGTCTTGGGTGGAGTTCCTCGTCTCACTGGAATTCGTTGGTTTCTCCTGCTGTTTTTTTGGGAGCATCCTCCCACGTTGTCCCACCTCAGCCCATTCCGGCTCCCACCCTCTGCCCCTGCCGCGGGCGTCCCCCTTCTGCTCTCTGACTGCACTGCTCAGGATTGCGGTTATGAAATCGCATATATGGGGACATTGCCCCCAAATACGATAAAGATGTGCTGTCCCCCGGCCGTGCGGCTCAGCCCCGGCTCCTCTGGGGACACGGAGGGCTCACACCCTGTCACCGCCCCCAGGGTGACCCTGCGGGAGGGCGGCAGCTCCGGGCTTTGGGCACTGCCAGCCCTGTTCCGTGGCTCGGGAGGGGACAGGCAGTGCCTGGGTGGTCCGTCCTCCCCTCCCTCCCACCAGGCATCCCCCGAGGCTCCCGTGGCACGAGAGGCTCCATTACACACTTCCCAAACTCGCTGCTTCCTGCCAGAGACGTGACTCAATCCAGACACAATGAGCGTCCAAATCCCATCCCATTCCTGACCAGTCGGCTCAGGAATTACAACCCGGGTCCCACAGGGAGCCCTCGCCCACCTGCCGCAGGTGAAAATAAGTTCCTTCCATGAGGGCCCTGCGTTTCAGTTGGAAAAACTCTGCTCTGTGCCCGCAGGGGACTGAGCTGATGGGACGGCACAGACGGGGGGGCTGCTGGTCCCCTCCTGTCCCCTCCTGTCCCCCACACAGGGACCAGGAGGGCAAGCACAGCAGCTCTGGGCAGAGCACACTCAGCCCCGCACTGCAGCAGGGAAGGAGAATCGGGGACAGGATGAAAGCCCCGGAATTCCCTGGTGGCCGGGCTCCTCCCACAGACCCCTCTTCTCCTGCCATTTGTCATAAGGAGCAAACTGGAAGCGCTGGGAGGAATGACATCTTCCCCGAGCCCTTGTGTAGAAAGTCTCTATGAGGTCACCCCAGTCGGGCTCTTGCAAAACCTTTCCCTCTGAGGATCTTCTGTGTAAGGTGGGATCTGCCCTGGATCCAACTCCTGCTCCAGCAGCTCCTGGGGCTGGGCTGGAGGTTTTTAAAACACGTGGAGATAAAAGCAGAATCTTTAGAAGGGTCTGAGAGGGGCTACACAAACAGCGCTGATCCACGAACGCTCTGAGCTGATCCATGAGTGCTCCGATCCATGAGTGCTCCGATCCATGAGCGCTCTGATCCACGGCACTGCTCCGTGGCTGTGCTGGTGCTGCTCTACACCCTCTGCAGGGACACCACCCCTGCCCAGGCTGTGGGGCTCAAAGACAAGCCAGCAGCAGCACCTGAGCTGTTATTTCATGGTCAAGACCTGGAACCAGCTTTTATAGGACCCAGGATCTGCTCCCTGTGCCTACAGGATTTGTCTTGCCCAAAATGAAGCAGGGAATTGTATCAGCTTTGCTTCTGTGTGGAGCTCTCCTGGTTACAAGGGTTTCCCACACCAGCATGTGCTGGACATGGATGGTCAGGTGTCCATGGGTGTCCTTCCCAGTGATGCCATGAAGATTTTTGCCTTTTCTTTTATACCCCTGTTATACCTTTTTACAACTTCTGTATTCCCAGTGCTTTTTGCCTCCATTCTTGGACTTGTTTGTCAAGCTAAGAGACTCAACATTTTAGAAGCTTCGTAGCCGGGGATCAGTGTGCCCCAGACCCCAAGGTCCTCTCCAGAACATATTCTGTAAACCAAGATAGAACCATCCAGGGGAAGGTTCCTTGGGGAGGGGGGCTCACTTGAGCTTCTCATTGGGGAATCTTTGATAGATCTGCTAATTAGTAAAACCTATAATGTTATACCCAGTGTTGGGGGGGGAGGAAGAGAGACACGGACACAGAGATAGATTCGGCGAGGTGCATCTCGATGCATATGACCTAAACGTGTACACCTAAGGATCCTTAAAATAAATACCAAGGTAAAATCCCTTTTCCCCTTCTAACCGTGTATGACTCTTGATTTTAAGACCAGGAAAAGGCATCACCAGAGCTCTCCCTTTCTACATCTCTGATAGGAAACGTGGTTTGTCCCAGGACGGGAACTCCAGGTGGGCACTGCAGGAGGAGCTGTCTGGGTCAATGTGCTGTTAATGTATCCAGGGATAGGGAGGCTGTTTGAGATGTTTGGAATTGATTTTGGTGCAGATGGGGCAGCACCAAAGGGAGCAGCAGGACTTTTTCTAGCCAGGATCTGGAGTTTCTGGTGTGGCAGGAGGATGGTGACATGGTAGTGACTGCCACAGTGGGGATTCCTGTAGGATTTGTGTCAGCTGCCCAAGAAAAGGCACATCCTTGTGGGGAGGTAACCAGGGGACAGAAAAACACCTGGAGAGACAGATGAGGCACAGGACAACAGGAACAACTGGGCACATCCAGGCTGATTTTAGGCTGGTTTCCTACAGAAATGAGCTCTGAGCACCCCTGCCCTGGGAGCCTTCAAACCCCCTGGCTGATCCAGCTGGAACTCAGCAGAGGGGGAATCCCCCACCACCTTAAAACCCCCTTTTAGAGGCGTGCAGGGGTGGCTGGGCTCAGCTGGCGGCACTGACTGGGGAGGAGGCCCTGGGGGATAAAAGCACCTCCAGCGCTGGGCCGGGTCTCAGCTGTCCCCTCAGCGGGGCTGGGGGTGCTCTATGGTGTCACGGGCACCCAGCAGGGGTTGCGTTCCTGGGCGTGCCCTGCGCCTTAACTCCAGCAGAAGCTGCCCCGCTCCGAGCTTGGCTGCTGCATCCAGTACTGCGGGTGTGAAAATGGGGATGGGACTGCAAGGAGAAAGCAGAGGAAGGGCCCGGAAGGGGGGAGCTGGGGAATCAGCAGCCAGAGAGAGGGCACAGGAAGGGAAATCCAGGGAGCGTCTGCAGCCCCGGTCTGTGTCCTCTGCCCAGCTCCCAGTCAGCCCAGTTGTCCCAGTGTCCAGCAGCGTTTCAAACCCTGGTGCAGGCAGCCTGGGGCGGGAGTGTGACTCCCAGGACGGCCCCTGAATGGACAGGCTGGGGAGTTTCCCTAATAACCTGGGTTTAAGGCACACACAGCATGGGAGGATGGGCCTGAAATGTGTCACCAGCTCCAACCATGGCTTTTCTCTAGAATCCGTGACTTTGCCACCTGCCTGTGCTCTCCAAAGCCTTTGTGCAGGATCTAATACTCCAAGGCAGATTCCAAAGCTTTCAGTCAGGCTCCCCTGCACCCCCGAGCCGATGGAGCCAGGCAGGCAAGCACCGAACATCTCTGGGAGATCTGGGAGCAGCTCCCTGCAGGATGCTCCTGATAGGGACTGTGGGCGCTGATTCTCTACAAACAGCTCGAGGCCTCTTTGGGGAAATGGGTCCCGAGGTCTCTCACGGCCCCAGGGGCTGGTTACGGACCCCAGAGAGTTTGACCCCTGAACTTTAGGGGACTGGACAAAGGGGGCCGCCCAAAGTCCTGCAGAGCGCAGGCAGCCTGACCTTCCCAGCTTTGGGGGGAATGGCCACACGTGTTCACGGGGGGATACGGGGCAGGCGGTTGGGTCAGGCTGTGCCCTCCTGGTACCTCAGCCCAGGGGGAAAGGAAGAGAGCAACGTGCAGCCAGGAGTTTGGGATAAAAGGAGGCTGCACCCTCCAAAACCTTGAGAGAGACCCCATGGGGGTATGGCCCAGTGCACTCTCTCCCTTTATTCCAGTAAAGCTGTGGGACTCCTCCGTCTCCGTTATGGACACTGCCTTTTCACAGGGTGATTTTCCACACACTCCTGGCCTGGCCTGTCCCTGAGGGGGAACAAAGAGGAAAAAAACCTCGTGGCCACTCAGCCAAACACTAATTTGCCTGTTTTGTACCCCCACTATAGATTCGGTGAGACAAATGAGTTTTTTAAAGAAAATCCTGGAACCATCAGAGCAGGATTCATTTCACCACTTGACATGGACGGGAAAACCTTGTATCAGCATCTTCGAGGGCCTGTGCTCAGGTGAGGCTGTGATGGGCAGGGTTACAGCAGAGGATTCCCACAGTGTGGGCATTTCCCTCGTGCTGCTTTCCTGCAAAGCTTTGGGACTTTTTTATTGATAACCTTCAATCTCCCCTGGGCTGGAGCTCAACCCGCGGCTGCAGGAGCACGGGTGGAGCTGCAGCTGGGATGGTTTGTGCTGGAGCTCGGGGCTCTGCTGTGATGAGGGTGAACAAGCTGCTTTTCCTTGGTGGTGCTGCCGTGCGTGTCCTCCAGGACTGCGGGAAGCTCTCGCTCCGTCGGGATCTCTGCAGTTCCCAGGGGAGTCAGGATTTACTCTGTGGTAGATGTGGGACGCATTCCCTGAAATACCGGGAAATACTCGGACTTTGTTTCGTGCAGCAGGAAAATGAGCCTCACTTCTAAATTCTTGTAGCAGTTCGCTGCCCCGGGTGTACCGCTGCCCTCCCTGATCGCCGGTAATTAATGCGAATTAGTGGCTATTTGCAGCCTTTCGCGCCTCGTTTGTCTCCGCTGCTCGGGCAGGGAGTTTGTGTTTGCACCAGGTGACACCGAAATGATTTTCTGGGTAGTTCGGCGTGGGTGGTGCAGAGCGAACACTGAATTTTGTGTGTGAAGCATCCTCAGCAGAGCCGGCCTGGGAGTGTGCGGTGCCTTCACTCGTGTGCGGGGAGCGAGCGGTGGAGTCCGTGGCATAATGAAGTGATTCTGGAGTCTGTCATTAAATTCTGGGGGGTTTGAATTTCCCTGCACGTTATGGATTTGGTGCATCCCTGCTCTTGTGACCCCTGCCTGGGGTGGGGATGTGCCTCGGCCCAGCTCTGTGGCCACCCCAGGGGCAGCTGGAGGAGCCCTTCCACCAGCCTGCGGGGATGCAGTCCTGCCCCAGACACCTGGAGTGTGGGACTGGCTCCCTGCGGAGCTTCCCCCGGCCCCTCCAGCCCCGTCCATCCCCAGCTGCAGGTGTTGCCACGCAGGTGGGAGGGCTGTGTCCCCCCTGCCTGCTGCAGAAATGCTCTGGGTGCCTCTGCTGGGTTTTACCTGCTGCGGCTGAGCTGCTTTCCAGCCCTGTTTTGTGGGCAGGGATCCCTCCTGCTCCACTGTGTTGGGGAAGATGAAACAGGAAAACCTTATAAATATGATTGCCTGACAAAAGATTTTGGGAATATGAAAACTACAGGCAACATCGAAATGAAAGCCACTTTTGAAATACCAAGTCTTAGTTACTGAACAACTGGAAAACAATGGTATGGCCGACTGAAGGTAATCCCCTCTTGATTGAACAATACCCTCTGCTTGCAGGCAGGTCCAAGGGTCAGAGCAGACCCTACTAGCTCAGCAGAAGAGGTCCAAAGAGTAGTTTTTAGAAGTTAAGATGTAACACTCTATGGTAATATAAGAACTCTTATAGGCTGTATGTAAATGCTATAGGATTTGTATCTTGTATTAGATTGGTTAGTGACAATTAGAATATTCAGTACAGAAGATGATTTATTGTATTGTAACCAGGATTTCAGACATTCCATTCCTTGATTCCATTCCTTCCTTACTACTTCTTCCACTCTTACTCTTGCTCTTACACTCTCTCTCTCTCTCTCTCACCCGTTTACTCTCTTGCTCTCTTGGGCCTGCTCAGAGCTGAGTCTGGCAGCTCTGAGCAGTGCCCCTATACCCACGCCCTTTGCAATAAACCGACTGTGTCCCAAGACCTGCCTATAGAGATCTCTCGTCTCCGTCCCGTCTCCGACCGTCCGTCCCCGACCCACCAGTAACCTACACCACTGCAGCTCTATTTTGTCCAGCTCTATTTCTCACTTCATCCCAGGGGATGAGGGGTGCTCCTCAGGGAGCTGCTCTGTATCCCCCACCCAGGTTTGCTGGGATCGGTGGCCAGCAGTGCTGGAGCAGACAGAGGGCCCTGCTGTGTGCAGACAGACAGACAGATGTGCTGTGTGCACCCGGAGCCCTGCCAGGGGAACATGGAAAGCAGATGTTGGATTGGGACCTGCTGGAGAAGCGCTGGGCCCTCACTTCCTCCCGTGCCTTTGTGGTCAGGGCTGGAGTCAGGAGCTCGCAGGGCTCAGGGAGCTCGGTGCAGCTCTGGCTGAACAGAATGTCTGCTCGTGTGGCGTTTGGAGAGTGGAAAACCAGCCAGGAGTCACGTTACACGGGAGCTGAAGCATGATCAGGGAACTGCGGTGCTCCCACTGCTTTTCCCTGTTCCTGAGGAAGCCTGGAGCTGCTCTGAGATACCCCAGGGTGACCACTGCGGGCAGCTGGGTGTGGGTGCTCCTCAGTCTGCCCTGCTCATCCTTTAGGGGCCAGCATTGGTTACCTGGGCCCTTCTCCACATGGGTTTGGGCCAGACCTTCACATCCATTTGAACTTCCCAGAGAAAGCCCCCAGTGAGATCCTGGCTGGCCTCCACAAACTTCCCCGACTTCCACAAGCCAAGGAATGGGAATTCTCTCACTTGTCCTTTGTCCTTTGCTGTGTCACCAATGCTTGCTCACCAGACATGAGGGCTGAGCACTAGGGGATGGATCCTGGACCACGAAAAAGGATCCTAATTCAACAGACATTGCCGTTCCTGCCAGCCCTGGCTCCTGGCTGCAGCTCGGATGTGGCAGAGGAGCAGTTCCTGCAGCACAGGAGGTGTCCGGGGGAGCTGGAAGCCTTTCTGCAGGAATTTTATTCTGCCTTGCCCATGGGCTCTGCTGAGAATTCCCAAAGGGGTTTGATGGTTCAGGGCTGGAGAGGGGAGGCAGAGGCTGCTGCAGGGAGGAGGGATCAGTTTTGCTGTCAGGAAAACGTCAGTGCAGTGATTTTGCTCTTGGAGCGAGGAACAGCACTGTTGGGAAATCCGTGCTGCAGAGGACGCTCTGAGGGACTTGTCCTTTCCTGCTCCAGGCCATGTGTGCAGCTGGAGCAGCCCCAGCCCTGGCTGACTTTCAGGGCAGATTAGGGAAATTAATTGGATCCAAATGCCCTGATCTGGTTCCTCTGGATACGGAGTATCTGAGACCCAATGCGTGATCTGAGGTGTTAAATGCCTCTTGTGTGGGGCTGAGTCCCACAGGTGAGGGCCTGCATGTGGCTGATGGCTTGGACAGGACTTTTCTCTGGAAAACCAGTACTTCAGAGAGGATTAACCTTTTGCTGAGGCAACTCCAGCCAAGGGTGTGTCCCTGCTGGCAAGAAAAATCTCTGGATGCTCTTGGACACATGGTCTGTGCTTTCATTTGAGGGTGCCTCTGTTTTTAGGATTCAAGCACTTTATGGAGTGTTAATCTGAGACATCCCTTTCCTGCCAGCTCAGGGAAAGGGCAAGGTGGGGAGGGGGGCACTTGGCTTGACTGTTGTTGGCTTTTACCTTCCTTGCACCCCTGGGAAGATCGTTCTGATCTCCATTTCCATGTTCCATGCCATGGATACAAGGCAGGAGGAGGCAGAGGGTGCTGGAGTGCTGAGCCTGGGATAGCTGAGCTGCTCTCCAGGGACAGCCGGGCAGGAGTTCAGTGTGAGGTTTTCTCGAGCACAGCTCAGGAAGAACAATGCTGCAGGTGATTAATTCTGTGGTGGACACTCCTGTTTCTGAGGAAACTTGTGCTCCTGGTGTCCAGGCTCCTTTGGTGTTGGTGTCTCTTGGAAATCACATCCAAAGCTTCCATGCAGGAATGTGTGAGGGATGCAAGAAACCCCGAGCAAAGCCCTTGGGGACCCTTGGAGGAAAGCAGAGCACAGTTTTCACTGCGGGTGGCTGATCTGAGGGTTTCAGTGTGAGATCAGGTGTCCTGCTGGCTGCTCTGTCCCCCCGAGCAGCTCCTGGTGGCCTCTGTCACCCCAGGTGTGTCCAGGGCTGATGGGGCAGCCTGTGCACAGCAGGACAGGCAGGATGAACAGTTCCTCCAGAAATCCCCACAAAGCTCCTCAGGTCATTCTGGATGTGCTCCTTGTATTTCCTTGGCGCTGCTGGCCAGCCCCAGTCGTGCTCCCTCCAGCCTGTGCTTGTGTCTGGGCACTCTGAGCTCTGTCCCTGACCTGCTGCTCACCCACATTCGTCTCCTGACCTCCAGCCTGAAATCCTTTTTCCCTTTCCCTGTGTTCCCACAGCTTTCAGAAAGCTGCTGCCATCTAAAGGTGCAGGAGGAGGCTCTGCAGCCGCGGGGCTGGGGAGGTGCTGAGCGCTGAATCTGTCCTGGGTCACATTCCTGCGCTGATCTGGGGCAGTCAAATGTGGCAGTGAAATCATAAAATACAGACTGGTTTGGGTTGGAAGGGGCCTTAAAGCCCACCCAGTGCCACCCCTGCCATGGCAGGGACACCTCCCACTGTCCCAGGCTGCTCCAAGCCCCAATGTCCAGCCTGGCCTTGGGCACTGCCAGGGATCCAGGGGCAGCCCCAGCTGCTCTGGGCACCCTGTGCCAGGGCCTCCCACCCTCATGGTAAAAAAACTTCTTTTATTCAATCTCAGTGGACCCTCCTTTAGTCTAAAAGCCCAGTTCACCTGTGCTTTGGGTTTGTTCCTGGGGGTCAGAGCCGGGAAGGCCAGACCTCAGAGCTGGCTCCAAGCAAGGCTCAGACTCAGCCAGAGCTGGTGTCTGTAGGAGAGCAGGGGGCCCAGAGGGAGCAGGGATGTGTTTGTGGGAACTCACCAGGTTCCTACAGCTTCGTGTGCTGTCCCCAAGCCAAAGGCGAGGAGCACGGGCAGCCCCTGTGTCCTGGGAAATCATTTGGGTTTCCATGGCTTGTCTGCAGGACTTGGGAGTGCTGCTTTCCCTTCTGGTGAGGTGTGGTCTGAAAACGGGGAGAGTTTTCTGTGCTGAGTGGAGCTGGAGGCTGACAGAAAGCTGCTGCTGGTGGCAGATACAGAAAGGGTCACGCGAGTGGTGACAAAGTGGTGGCACGAGTGCTCTGAGTGTTTCCCGATGACAAAGCTGTTCACAGCTTCAGCTGTCAGAGGTGGTTCCCAGCTCTGGATCATAGGGGAGAGGTTTAGTCCGGGAAGGGCTGCTCAGGCACCCTCAGGAGAGTGCTCTGCTGGGTTTGTTACATTCCTGATGGAATCCAGGCCTGGCTTTTGCTTTCTGAGATAAATGGGTCTGTGGTGTGTGACACCCACCAGGGACCTGCTAATGAGTAGGAAAATGAAGTCATCCAGAAGCTGCTTCAAGTGACCTCAAATCACTCAGGTCATTCCAGGAGGCTCCCAGAAACACACAGCCCCCACCAGAACTCAGCAACCACAACTCCTGGAGGGAATTTCTTCCCTGGAGGTGTGAATTTTATTTTTATCCCCCTGTGCTGCTGCTGCTGCTCCGGCAGAAGCTCTGGACACCCCGGGGCTGGAGGGATCTGTGCTGGGTGCAGGGGCAGTAAATATTCCGGTCCCCAGGGATGATCCGTGTGCAGGACGGGTCTCGCCGCTCCTGCGCCCCGGCCCTGCCCGGGTTATATTTGGTGGTGGGTCTGGGCAGGGTTTCCTTTTCTGCTCTTGTGTTCTCTTGTTTGTTGTCAAGGAATGAGGGACTGGGGAGCCCGTCCTGGGTCACCCTGGGTTTCCTGGGGATGGGCAGGGGGATGTTCCATTCCCATGGAAGGTGAATGGTACAAACTGAGATGGATCTGGTTGGACACTGAATGTTCCTGTCTCACATTTCTGGCGTGGCAGGGAGGTGTCACAGCCCTGCAGCATCTTCCTGCTAAAAACAGCTGCTGTCCCAGCCCTGCTTCTGCTGCACGCTGTGTCCAGGACAGTTCGTGTCCCAAGGCCCCTCCCGGGAATGTGGGGTGGGTCAGGGGTGTGTGCTGGGTGTTCATGACATGCACGGGCAGGGGAGCTGGGGGTGATGTGACCTTGTCCATCCTCTCCTGTGCCATGAACAGCCTGCCCAGGCGTGGAGTCCCCATCCCTCCGGATTTAAAAGCTGTGGATGTGACACTTGGGGACAGGGTTTAGTGGTGGCCGTGGCAGTGCTGAGGGAATGGTTAGACTTGGCGACCTTGGAGGGCTTTTCCAACCTAAACAATTCCATGATTCTGTGATTTCAGAGGGTCAGGTCGCTCAGGCAGGGCTGGGGTTTGAAACACCGAGTGCAGCAAAGCCAAAAGCCTGGAATTCTGTGCTGGAGTGATGCTGCTGGCTTGGAGCTTGGGAGATGTTGGGCAGTGACATCTCCCGTGGGTCTGCAGCTGGAGGGGAGCTCAGCTCAGCAGGAGCCAGTCTGGGAACATGTGAAACCCCAGCAGGAGCAGAGGCAGTCGGGATGAGCAGGGACAGCTGAGCCCTGTGGCTAGAATGTTGTGCCTGGGTCACGGTGTCACTTCTGTCACTTCTCCTCTCAGCCCACGTGCTGATGGGGCTGGCTGGGAATGTTTCCCTGTGCTGAGGGGAATTTCGTGGCAGAATGAAAACAAACAGTGCAAATTTTCCATTTGGAGGGATTGTTTTCACTGAAAAGTGAGGTTTTCTGTTCTCTTGCCTGATCTGATTTTTGATGCAAAGTGGATGTTGTCCAGTTTTTCATCTTGTCAAAAAGTCAGCAACTCTGAAAAGCAGATTTATCCCAGCAAAGTACTTTCAGGCTGGAGCTTTTTCCTCCAAACTCCCAGCCAGCTCAACTCATTTCAGCTGTTGGTGTTGGATGTCTCCTCATCTGAGTGCCTTCACACAGAAATCCTTTTCCCATTATTGGAGAGTGAGATTTTAGCGAAAGCAGAAAAAAACATAAAGCAGAAGAGTCTCCATTCTGTTATTAAAAACCTGCTGGGCACTGCCCAGGCTCCCCAGGGAATGGGCACGGCCCCGAGGCTGCCAGAGCTCCAGGAGCGTTGGGACAGCGCTGCCAGGGATGCCCAGGGTGGGGTTGTTGAGGTGTCTGTGCAGAGCAGGGGTTGGGCTGGATGGTCCCTGTGGGTCCCAGCTCAGGGAATTCCCTGGTTCTGTGATTTCCAGTGAAACACGTGCAGCGTGCAGGTGGGAGGGGCTGCTCCGGTGCCCGGGGGCAAACGGGAGCGGTGCTCAGCCCCAGCAGGGCTGGGACCGGCTGCTCTCCAAAAGGCTTCCATCAGATGGGGCTGTGGATGTGCTCTGGGGTTTCTCTTCCCTCCCTGGAGGCTCGCAGTTAACTGGGAGGATGTTCTCGTCTGCGCTCCCTGCGAGGTGCCGGAGCTCCCCCGGCACGAAGCCGGGCTGGTCCCTCCCCGTACCCGGGGGGAGGACGCGCTCCTGCTGCCACCGGGGGTCACACGGCGGGACAATGGGGACTTTATTTCCCGTGGCAGCAGCCTCTGGGCCGGGGCTGTCCCGAAATGACCTCCCTGCCCCGGCCGTGTGCTGGGCACGGTCGGGAAGGGGAAAGGTGGCGGAGCTCCAGAGGGAATGGAACTCGCAGTTTCTCCCCTTGGTGCTGAGCGGTGAGGAGCGGAAATGTCTGCAAACAGCAGCAGTTGCAGCCCTGGTGTTAATGGGACTTTGATCCTATAAACCTCTTTAGGAATGAATCCTTCCCTGGGAGGGTGGGCAGGCCCTGGCACAGGGTGCCCAGAGCAGCTGGGGCTGCCCCTGGATCCCTGGCAGTGCCCAAGGCCAGGCTGGACATTGGGGCTGGGAGCAGCCTGGGACAGTGGGAGGTGTCCCTGCCATGGCAGGGGTGGGAATGGATGGGCTTTAAAGTCACTTCCAACCCAAACCATTCTGCAGTTCTGTGAAGCTGAGGCTGCTCTGTCGGGGTTGGGCTTCTCTCCTTTCACTCCCTGCAGGCATCCCTGCCTTGCCCCTGCTGGGTGTCAGCCCTCATCCCTGTCCCAGCTGCATTCCCAGGGCAGAGCCTGCGGAGGACACATGGGCAGAAGGTGCCTCGGGGATGTGAGGAGCTCCAGGCTGAGCAGTGCGGTGCGGTCTGTGCCCAGTTTAGCCTCTGAGGTGGCAGGTGCTCCTGGAGGGTCACCCAGGTACATCCAGGGACCTCTGTGGGCTTGGAGAAATCCCTGCTTTCACCAAGAGGAGCTGCAGGAAGGGCTGTGTGCTCCAGAGGTGCCTGGCCACAGCTGGCTGTGCTTGGCTGTTGTTTCTGGGCTGGTCCAAGCCCTGTGGGGCAGGAAACCTTGGGGGCAAAACTGTGGTGTGTAACTTCCACGAATTAAACCGGGACGTGTCCTCAGCACTGATGGAGCAGCAGCCACATCCTGGTCCTTGCTGGGACACGGAGCTGGGCAGGCCTGGAAGCTGCTGTGGGTGGGCTTGGTGTCACTCCTGGGGACAGCTGAAGCTGGAGCCTTGTGTGGGATGATGAGTCTGAGGCAGTCTGGCATCAGCTGGGTCTGGGGCCAGGCTGGAGATGCTCGGCAGGGCCGGTGTGGGAGCTGCTATCCCCTTCCCAAAGGGCGATGGGCTCAGCACTGGCTCCCTGCAGCATCTCCAGGTGTGGGAGCTGGGCGAGCCCTGGTGCCTGGGGGCACCTCCAGGCTCTGCCCCTGTACATGCTGGAAGCACTGAGGTCTTGGGGGGCAGGATTTTGGGGGGGCTGTGGCAGCAGCGGGGCAGGAGGCGGGTGCGGAGCCACTTTGGAGCATCTTGCCCTTTGCATCCTGCTTCATCTGTACTGGAGAGCAGGGCACTGCGTCTCCCGGGGAAAAAATGCCCAGAAATTCCACAGACCCTTCAATATCGTTTCTGTTTTACAGCGAGACAAAAAGGGGCCCTTTGTGTGAGGGCTGAAAGGAACAGCCCAGTCCCACAGCCTCCCCAAAAGCTTAATGTCAACTATTTGCTTCCTCGTGCTTTCACATAAACAAGCACTTTCTCCTGAGTTTCTGTGCTCTGGCTGCTCCCCCAGCTCGGTGCTCCCCGTTTGGTGGCTCCCAAGGGATGGACACGTCCCTGCTGCCCATCTCCCAGCCAGGGTGGGGGCTGTGCAGAGGTGCTGGGATGGCTGGGGGTTCAGGGCAGGGGGAGCACAGGAAAGGTGACTAAAGCTGGGCTCGGGCAGAGGTGAGCAGCTTGAGCAGCCTTGAATTCAAGGCTCTGCTGCTTGTCTGACAGCAGGGACGAGCCCTTGCTTACTGCTCTGAGCTGGCTGAAGCAGCAGCAGCCTGGTGAATCTCCGCTTCCAGCAGGCTGGCCCAGTGTCTGCTGCTGCTCTGGGCTCAGGCGTTGCCCTGCTTTAGGTGCCTGTCAAACGAGCAGCAGCAGCCAGAGCCGCCCCTGCTGCTCTGGGGTTCCTTGCATGAGCACTGGAGTGTCTCGGGTGTAGCACCAACGATTTCTGTCTGGAGCCCACCTTGCCTTTTTGTGTGTGTGTTCTCTTCCCCTTTATAAGAAGAAAAACTAGAAGTGCAGAAAGGACAGATGACCTGCCTGCAAAGAGCAGAGGTGCACTGAAAGCGAGAGGCAGCAGCATTCCCGTGGTTATTGCTCAGTGCTCCCGTCCTGTGCCGTGGATCCTGCTCTGTCCCCAGCAGCGCTGTCAGGAGCGTCCCCGGGAGCCTGGGGAGGCAGCGCCTGCACATTCCTGCTGCTGGGGACACCCTCACGCGTGTTCCTCCTCTTCCTCCAGCACTTTCCAGACTTGGGGCTGTTTGGAGGAATGGTCCTGGAATCTGAACGTGGTTCCTAGGGCTGGTGAGGGCAGTGCTTGCTCTGGAGAGGGATGAGGGGGATGTGATCCACAGGGATTCATTCATTCCCACCTCAGCACCTGTTTGGAAATATTTGGGAGTGTGGTACCCCCCGGCCTGGGGTGGGACCTTGGCTAACCAGCCATCCCAGTTAGCCCATGGCTCAATTCCCAGCGGACCCAAAGCCCTCTGAAGGCAGGGGATGGGCACTTGTCCACTCCACCTGGTGCTGAATCAAGCCCATCCTGGAATAAACAGGAATAAAATACTTGTTGAGCTATTTGTTCCTTCTGTTGGCTTTTCACTGCAGCCCTAGCACCTAGACAAGGTTTTTCGCCTTCCTTGGAATCTGTCATGGGATCCCGACTTCCCAAATCTGCCGTGCTGCCTCTTCTGTTGATCTGTTCCTGCTCCTCCCCTTTCAGAGCCTGTGATCCTCTCTTTCCATCTTCATCACACAGCCCCCAATTCGCACACGCAGGGAGGAGCTTGGCCTGGCAGCAGCTCGTGGAGAACTTCAAACAGTAGAATCAGATGAATGAATAAAGGGGATTTTTGTTGCTCTTATCCTTTCATCAGCTTGATTTGGTTCCCAGCAGTTATTTTGCAATTGCTCTTCCATCTTTGTGCTGAGGGTCAAATTAAAATCCTGCTGGAGTTGGGAGCAAACTGCTGTGGAGTTGTACAGGACAGGGAAGGTCTGAATTTTGCTTCTGTCAGAGGAGCACTTGGTTCTCCTCATTTTGCTGAAGCTGAGAGGTTGGAAAACCCTTGGATGGGAGCCTTGGGGGCAGGAAGCCTCTGTCCTGAGGGTCCCCCAGCCATGCAGGCTAAGCAGGTAAAATGCAGCATTAAGATGTGCCCGGTAGTGCTCGTCAGCCCCCCAGGCTGTGGGGCACGAGGGACAGCAGCTGCTGCTTCTTCCCAGGGTAGTGCAGGAGTTCTCTGTGCTTCCCTTTGGTTGTAGGAAAGGGAGATGTTTCAGTGTGAAGGAAAACCCTGTGTCAGGGAAGATTGCAGAGTCATTGATGCTGGGAAAGGCCTTTAGGGCTGACTGCAGCCATGAATCTCACACTGCCACCTTCCCCCTAAGTGCTGTGTGCTCCCGAGTGCTGTGATCTCCCTCCCAGGCACGGCCCTGTCCCCAGGCCTGGAGTCCTGTGGGCTGCAGAGATGTGTGAGTGCCCAGTTCCTGCTTCTCCTGGGAGCCACATGTGGAATCTCCTCTGCCCCAGCCCTGGGATCTGCCAGCTCCTGCAGGCCGGGGCACCCCCGCCAGGAATGTGGGGGACCACATGGCCAAGGCCAAGTGAATGGGAGGGCCAGAGCCTGACAGCAGGACTGGCTAAAAAACAAATGAAAGAACAGAGGGAGAAATATTTCTAATGACTATGAACTTTAGAAACAGAAAATAAAAGCTTATTCTTTCCCAGAGGTCCCTCTGCAGCCTGTAAGTTCATTTCCCCCATTTGCTTTTACTGCCTGCTCTGGGCCCTGTCAGAACCCCCTGATTTACAGGCGACAGCTTTGGCTGTTTGTCAGGCGAGGCTCTCTAAATATAAGAGTGTGAAACCTGTCCCGCTGCCAGCAGCTCTGAGGATTAAACTCATGAGTTGTAGCATGAGGCAAAGTGCTGGGTGCTTTATGGCTCAAATGCCTCTCAGAAAAGCCACCCTCCCTCCTTCCTCTGGGGAGAGTTTTTCCTTGTATTCTCCAGAATCTCTCGCCCTGCAGCTGGAGGAATGGAACCAAACCCCTCAGTGCAGCCCTGCTCAGCTCCCCTGTGCTGGCAGTGCAGGGCTGGCATCACGAGGCACCTCTTCATTGAGCAAGGCTTTAGCACCAGGGCTTTGTCTCAGGTTTTGTTTTATTCTCATCATGAAAAGGTAAAGAAAATGAGCCAGACGAAGCCTCACACAATGGCAGGGATACAGCACAGGCTGCTGATGAGGTGAATTGATAATTATGTCTGAAATTGGGGAAAGCCTGAGCAGAATTCAGCTGGTGCTTTAAGCTCTGGCTCTAAGGAGAAGCTGTGTTCTCTGCGTGATGATATTCTGTGTATCTGTATTCTGCCTTTGGTGGTAGTTGTTTGGATGGAGTTAGAAAAACGTGGACCTTTGTCTGTCAATGTCTTGCAGCTCAGCAGCATTAATTTGGATTTAAAGCAGGCCACGTGTGTCCCCACTCTTGCAGAAATTGTAATTCTATAATGAACTATAAAATTCTGGGTTTGCCCATTTTCAGCGTCACAAAAGGGTCATTGTTTGAGCAAAGGGGTCTTTTACACTCTGCTCTCCAAAGGGGCTCCTGTGGTGTCCCGACACCCTGAGCCTGATTTACAGCCTGGCTGGGCTGAGCCTGGGGCTCCTGCTGCCAGACCAGGGGGGAGCAGCCTCAGGGAGTCCCAGCTCTGCTCTGAGCCACAGCTGGATGCAGGGGGCAGCTTGTGGTGCACAAAGGAGGCTTTTTGATTCGATTTTTGCACTGGATCAGAGAATCTCAGACTGGTTTGGGTTGAAGGGACCTTAAATCTCTCCTTGTCCCCCCTGCCATGGGCAGGGACACCTTCCACAGACCAGGGCGCTCCAAGCCCCGTCCAGCCTGGCCTGGGACAGACGGGCACCAAAGTGACCGAGTGTCTCTGCGGGTGCTGGGATGCAGCACCAGTGCGGCTCTGTGCTGGGGGTGCTGTCCTTCGGGGGGCCGTGGGCAGGGTCTGAGGCCCATCCTCTCCCTGTTGTGCTGCCAGCTCAGGGTGGGAGCTCCCACAGGACCACGGCTGCAGCTGTTCTTGATATCCTCCAGGTTACGCAGAGGGGATCCACTGCACAGGGTCCTCCAGAGCCTCTGGATCAGCTCGGGCCAAGGGTGAAAACTGCCAAACTGAATTTTTTGGGATGTCTGTGTGCTGTGGGTGCCTGGCTCATCTCAGATGCCTCAGCCCGGAGGGAACATCCCAGTCCCACCAGTTCCCCCAGTGCCTCAGCCAGACCCCGAGCTGGTGTTGGGATGGGACAGGGGTGTGTGGGAGCATTTCCCACTGCAGCAGGTCCTGAGCTGATCCCTCGGTGTGGACAGCTCCAGATGAAGCCTGGGCAGGGCAGGGGCAGTGATGAGCCTGTGCCTGCAGTGGGAGGGGAGCCAGGCCAGCTCTCCCTGGAAAGCCTTTCCCAGGATCCCAGGGATCAGCTGGGACTGCTCTCCCTGGCAGGTGCTGTGGGGCAGGAGCTTGTGCTTAGAGCATTCCCAGGGGTGTCGGGGAGCCTTTTCTCCCTGGGCTCTGGAATCACTTCCAGGCCAGTAGCCAAGCACAAGCTGTAAATAACAAAGCATGGCTGATGATCCCGGCTTGTTTTGCTCCGAGATGTTGTCAGCTCTGGGCTTTCCCTTGGCATCTTCTCTCCAGTGCTTTGCATTCCCATCCCCAGCTCCCAGGGCTCTCCTGCCACGCTCATGGTGTGAAGGAGTTGCTCCTGTGGGGGCCTCCCCAGGGATGTAATGCAGGGGAAGCTGCTGGATCCAGGCTCTGCAGTCAGGGAGATGTTTGTGTGTCCTTTCCCTGTGGCTTCTTTTATCATTTCTGCTTTGGGAAGGGTTAGAGAGAAGGTCAGAGGAGAAACGTCTGGGATTTTTATCAGCCTCTGTCTCAGCTCTCCAACATGGGAAATCTGATCTTGTGGCCTTGTCTGAGGTTCTTTGCACCCAAGCACCCACAACCACACAGGAAAATTCAGCTGGTAGTATCCAAACTTCCTCCTGACACCAAAAGTTCCCACACCATCAGAAATCCAAACTGGGAGTGTTCTCCATCACATTGCTTCTTTCCTCTCACCATTTAGAAAAGTGTAAAACCCCTTTATTGCCCTGTGAGATGACGCTGTAGCAGTTGGACACCACAGCTGAGCCCCAGGCCCTTTAGAAACCCCAGCCTACAGGAATATCCCGTGAGTGGCAGTGTTTATCCAGGATTAAATAACACGGCAGCCATTCCTGCTGCATGCACATGTCCTCCTGTCCTGGACATGTGAGCTCAGCCAGCCTCTTCACCCCTGGAGCTGGGAACATCTGGCTTGGAGCAGGGAAGGTGAATGTTCCAAGGAAAACACTGGTGGGAGGTGTGGGCTGGCCCCACATCCCATAACCCCTGTCCTTCCCTGTTCCACCACCTCGGTGTGCTCATTCCTTGCCTCTCCTGTTCACAGTTGGTGGCTCAGGTGAGGGACTGAGCTGCATCTTTGCTCTGCAGGATGGGGGGGGTGGCTTTGTTTGGTGGCGATGAGCAGGAGCTGCTCTCCCGCTCCTTTTGGTGTGGTCCTGCCCCACGCTCGGTTCCGTCTGCGTGCTGAGGAGCTGGGGGGGCTGCTCTGGCTGTGGCCTCGCTGTCACACTCCCTGGCACCCCTTTGGGTCTGCCTGGCAGCAGCTGGGAGGTTTTGCTGCTCCTCAGGGGTGTTTGGAGTTCTCTGCCTGGGGTTTGATCCAGCTGGATGAGCCCCGCAGCTCAGCCCTGGCTGGTGGCTCTGTGTTTACCCAAAGACACGAACTGCAGCCTGCAAAAGTGGGGCAAAGGCTCCACATCAGCTCTTTTTGTGCCTCATTCTGTTGGTTTGTGTCTGATCCTGCTGTTTCTCACTGGGTGCAGAGCTGCAGCCCCCACGAGTGCACTGTCACCATCAAACCCATGGGTCTGTTCAGAGCAGCTCCTGGGATCCCAAATCCTTCTGCTGGGGGTGTCCCGCTGTCTGTCCTGGCTCTCTGGAAGATGGGCTGAGCCAGAACTCCCTGGTCATCAGAAACATTTGGAAAATAATTGAATTCTCCTGTAAAAATTCTTTATTTAACCCTCTTGTAGTGGATTTCCCCCACATCATCCCACAAGCTCAGTGTTAAACCAGGGTTAAACGCTCCCACTCGTGAGTCAGGACAGGCATTCTGGGGACAGGGATGATCCCAGCCTGCCGAAAGAACCCTGGTGAAGCTCAGAGCGTGCCACAGTCTGAGAGCTCAGAATTTAACCCCAGGCTTGTTTTGGTTGGGTTTTCGTCCTGGTGGAGCTCAGCGTGCACAGCTCAGGTACGGAGCCGAGTTAACACCACGGCAGCACCAACTTCTTTTGGTACAGAAACTCTTCTCCCCCCTGAAAACACGTCAGGCTGTTCCTGTTTATAAATCCGGGTGGCGCTTCCAGGGGTGCCCTGCAGGGAGGATGGATCGCTGTCTGTAGGGAGCATGGGGGAGGCGAGCAAGCCCCAATCCCTGGGATGCAATGGGAGCAGTTCCCAGGGCTGCAGACCCTGACCTGGTGCAGCTCCTCCTCGGGCAGTGAATCAAACATAGAAATAAAGGCACAAAGGTGGAAATTATGGATATCACCAGTTTCTTCCATGGATTGGTTGACTCTGGATGCAGAGTAGCTACAGGCACTGCTGTCCCTTGGTGCTGCCTGGCCCCCACAGCCACAGCAAAGCCATCGCCGATCCCAGGGTGGTCCTTGGCTCCAAAGAGCATCCCTGAGGATCCTTTGTGACCCTCCCCAGGAAGGGAAGCTGGTGGGAGCGCCTGGCTGTGCTCTCACGCTCTGTTTTTGGCTTCCAGAGGATGTGCTGCCCTCGGCCAGTGTGGGGCTGCCCAGCGCCCTGGTGGCCCGGCAGCCCCCCAGGCCCGCCTACGTGACCCACAGGGGGCCCCTGGTGCAGCTGCTGCTCCAGCAGGACCCGCTGGGGAGGGCTCGCTCCGGCTGTCCCGCAGAGCCCCAGCCCCACGGCGGCCCCCGAGACGCCGGGGCCCAGGAGCAGACCCCAGTGCGGGGCAGGAGAGGCAGCACCGCCGGGACCGAGGAGGATTCCATGGGAATTCCCACGGAGAAGAGCAGTTGGACACCACCGGCTGTTTGCCACAGGATCGTTTTTGCAGGAAAACCTTCCTCAACTGTGCCGCCCCAGAGCTGCCCGGCCTGTTCCAGCAAGAGGGAATGACCTGGCTGAGCTGGAAGCAAAGGAAAGGAAGAAGATGCTCCTGAGGGTTTTCCAGACTCCATTAAACTTCCCCTGCAAACAACATTTAAGTCTTGGAGTCTTTTCCTAAAAGGCCCATTGGAATGAAAGCAGAAGGGGGTGGAAATCATCCTGTTCTCTGCTCTCAGGGCTGGAGCAAACCACAGCCTCTGCATTTGAAGTAAAATATTTACCTTGTGATGGTGGAAAAAAAATTGACCCTTTTTTGCTGTCAAAATGAAATTTGCTTAAGGAAGCCGTTTGTCCTGGAAAACCCTGCTGGAGTTATAAACAACTTCTCTGATAATCAGGAGTATTTTCTGCTGCATCCAGTGTGTGGTTCCTGCTGTGCAGCTCCTGGAATTTGGCTGCTGAATGCTTTGGGAAAGGGTGTTTGGCTTCTGCAGGGAAAAAATGTGAAGAATGAGAAAATGTGACAAAAAAAGGAGAAACTACCACTTTCTGGGGCTGGATAAATAAATTTGTTCCCTGCCCTATTTTGAGCCTGGTACCTCTCCCCTGTGCCTGCAGCACGTCACGAGCCCCGAGCTCAGGAGTGGCCCTGCCACCCCTCAGTGCTGGCCACGAGCCACAGAACCGGGAATAAATAAATAAGTGAGTAAATAAATAAATCCTCAGCTCTTCCCTGGGGCTTTGTTTGGGGGATCCTGGAAGGGGACACAGCCACGTGCTGCCTCCCTGCTGAGGGGTCCGGGGGGCTGTCCCCTGCACCTTCTGGGGACAAAGCTCCGGTGTGGGAGCACCACCCCGAGGGGGCTGAGGGCCCCATTTAATGACAGGGCTGTGCAAGGCCGATGGGATGTGAGCCCCCGGCCAAGGCTCTGCTGTTCCATCCCCCGTTCCCAGGGGAGCAGGAAGGCACCGATTTCCCTCCAGGGCTGCTGTCAGCCAGCCCTGCCCATGCAGAGGATGCTGGAGCAGCTGGGAGCTGTTTGTGCTGGCTCAGGGATGGGGAGAAGGCAAACACCCCCTTTCCCTCTCCTGGCTGCACGGAGGCTTTTCCGGGGCTGGGATCTGGTTCTGTGCTAAACCTCCTCCCCCTCCGGGAATGGCCTCCCCTCTCCTCAGGTGGATGGCCAGAGCTATTTACAGGCAGCTCTGTGGCAGGAAATGGTGTAGGAAAAGGCTGGAATCATCCCTGGAGAGCCAGGAACGGTAGCTGAGGTGGCTGAGAAAACATTCCCATTTTTTCTCTTGCGTGTGGAAGTGTTTGCACGTGTGCTGGGACTCTGAGGGAAGGTGTCCCAGGACATCCCTTCCAGTGTCCCTGCAGGTGGGGAACCCTGTCCCTGGCCAGCTCCAGGACTGATGGGGGTGTCATTGGCTGCTCTTTGCTCTCCTTTTCCTCACAAGAGCTGATTTTGCTCTCATTTTCCCTGCAGCACGGTCAGTTTGATGCAGTTGGATCATGCCTGGAGTTCAGGAATCTTGAAGCTGCCTTGGAATTGTTCTGGCAGTGCAGCTTCCTGCAGCAACAGGCCAGGGGTCTGAAAGTTTCAAGGCAGTGAGGAATTTTATCATTAAAAAGTAGTTGGAAATGCATCATGCCTAGTGAAGGCTGAAGTGTTGCTTCTCCAGGACAAATTAGAGTAAAATGGAAACAGGCAAAACCAAGTGTTCTGAAAAGCACTTGTGGGAAAAAAGGGGAAAACACACAATGAAAGCAAAAGAGAAAAAACCCCAAAAAACAAACCACCAACAAACCCCAGATGTGCTGGCTTTGCTAATTCTTAAAATGACTTTTTCAGTAACTTCACTTTATGGGAAATGTTGACTTTTCTGCTGTCGCTGAGGATAAAACGACCTCTCCAGACCTGCAGATCACAGAATGGTGTCACTCATGCCTTTTGTACATCAGTGAAATTCTCTGAGGGCCCTGCTCAGCCCCAGCTGAAACATTCACTGATATTTGGAGCCCTGAGGTCCCAGAGCTGAGGACTCATCACACAGGTGAGCTCTGTGTTCCAGGCGAGGCTGAATCCCCTAAAGCAGCCCAGAGAGGTGCCCTGGGCCCTGCCCTGGGTTCACAGCTTGGCACCAGAGTGCTGGGCAGCCCAGCTTGGCACAGGAATCCTGCCCTGAGTGCGTCCAGGGGCACAGCACCCGCAGAACGCTGGACGTGGCACAAGGGAATGTCTGGATCTGAGGATGGGGGGATGTGGGGCATCTCCTGGAGCTGGAACTGCCCCCACTCTGCCTGTGAGCAGCTGCGGCAGCACCCCCTCGGTCACTGTGGCACAGAGGGGCTGATCCTGCCAGCTCCCCACACGCTCAGCTTGTCACAGACACGAGCCCGGCCCGGGCTGAGCACAGCAGGGGCTGATTTCCTGCAGGGGGGAGCGTGGGCAGACACATCCCAGCACCGGGAGCGGCAGGAGGCTGGGGACAGTGGGGCTGCTGTGACTCGGGGACCCCCAGTGAGGGTTTGGTATCACTCTGGGACATGGCTGGTGGAAGGTCAGGAGCTGCTGAGGGGTTTGGGGCAGAGACTCTGCCCCAGAGCTGTTCCTGAGCAGTCGCAGAGGTGTCCCTACGTGTTTGAAAAGCATCTCTGGGTGGGACACCTGCCGTGCTGGAGGGGACTGGCACAAGGTGACAGACCCTCAGCAGCAGGTGGGGTCATGCTGGGTCTAGTCCTAGGTCAGGTCTGTGGGGTCCCCACAGCGCTTTAAGCTCCCAAACAGAGCCTTTAGTTGGAGCATTTGTCCCTGGCAGCCGCCATCCCTGGTCACAGCCATGGTGAGCACAGCAGGCACAAGGCAGAGCTGCTGTGCCAGAGCCAAGAGGTGCCCAGTTCACACCAGGGTGTCTCTGATCAGAATTTCTCAGCCCTCTGTGTCTGCAATCCCCACGTGGCTCTTGTGTCCCTGCCCGGCCTGTGCCAGCAGCAGCTCCAGGCTGGAGCATCCTTGCCCTGCCCTGGGAAGGGCTGTGCTGGAGCCCAGCAGGGGCTGAGCTGCTGCCAGTGCTCACAGCGAGTCGTGCCCAGTGCTGCTCGGGGTCTTGGCTGGTGCCAGGCCCCACGGCAGTGCTCAGCCTGCCCTCCCCGCCCCTTGGGAACCTGCACACGCCGAGGTGATGGAGCTGCTGCTGCTGCCTGGTGCTCTCTGATCCCTCACAGCTCTTCCCAAACCTGTGCTGAGTGCTAGGGGGTCCCAGGCTGCTCAAAGGGCCTGACTCCCACAGAGAGGGAGATTGTCCCTGCTCATTGCATGGAGCACATGAGCTTTAAAGGTCCCTCAACCCAAACTATTCCATGATTCTGTTGGAGAAAACCACTCCACGTGTGGCTGCTGAGGCTGAGCTCTGGTTGCCAGAGGCATCTTGGAGGAGTCCTGGCCCTCAGCTGAGCCAGGGCAAAGCCGTGACAGCCTGACCTGGGCTTTGCTGAGTCATTTCTATCGGGATCACGGAGCAGTGGCAAAGCAAGAATTCCCCTCCCCAGGCACTGCTCCATCCTCCCAGGGCACAAAGATGCTTTTTTCCTGTCCCAGCATTTGTGCTGGGAGCAGCTGTGATGCTCCAGTTCTCGGAGTGGCTCTGCCTCAGTAGGAGCTTGGTATGATGTCAATGTTTTGAGTGGGTGAAGCAGAGGAGGCAAAAATAGACATTTAGACATTTTTTCAGTTACGCCTTTTCAAAGAGGAATATTTATAGCTGGGTGCCTGAACACAGCTCTCTTTGTGAATCTGCTTCCAATTGCAGCACAGCACATCCCCGCTGGACCCGCAGGATGTGTGCAGGCAGCTCTGAGCCCCTGGCAGGGGGAGCCTCTGTGTGCCTGGACCTGCTGGAAGTGTTCCCAATCCAGGCATGAAGCACCCACAGGGATCTCGGGGTGCTCAGGGGATCCCTTGCTACAAACTGCCCTGGCTGACTGCAGGGCAGGGGTGCAGCACAGCGGGGTCTGAGCCTGCATTTTGTGATGAACTCTGGAGGCTGGTGACCAGGGAGGTGTCCTCAGGCCACTCATTGCTGCGTGTGAAAGGTCCAAATCACTACATTTCACTTCACCTCTCTTTCCCCATCTATGGAATTTGGGTAAAGGGCTTCACCTCATAGTTTTGAAGTGCTCTGAGACTTTCTCAGGGTGTTGTTTCACCTGAACCACCTCCCCAGGTCTGATCCTGCTCGCAGGAGCTTTGGGGCTGTTCTCAGGAGTTAAAGCTCTCTAGGTCCTGTTCCCTCCCTGCCTCAACAGGAAGGACAGCTGTGGGTGTCAGGTGAGGAGGTTCCAAAGGTCAGGAGTGGCTCTCCAAAGCCTGTGGGAGCTTTTTAAACTTTCCATGAAGTTGTGCTGCTGCCCCTGGCCAGAGGTGTGGCTGGTCCTGGCAGTGCTCTGGGCTGGTACCCTGCAGGGCTTTGCTCTGTGGTGCTGCTCAGAGGAGCTGGTTTGGAAGATTGGATTTATGGATTTTGGGACACTTTGGAGAGCAACTAATGGAGAGATAACCCTGACTCGTGTGGGGGAAAAACTCCCAGATCTTTGTGATGGGAAAAAGCCTTGCGGGCAGGAAGGTGGGGCTGATAATGCCTGGGAGGCTCTGCAGGTAGATTCAGGGCCTTGCAGGGTCACTTGTCTGGGATCCAGGGGGATTAAACTCTTGCACCTTAAAGGCAGGAAAAACAATCCTGACGAGCAGTGGGTTAAAGCCTGGCTCGCTGTGCCCTGCGGCTCTGAGGGGGAGCCTCCAAAATGTGGCCAGAAATCTCTATCTCGCCTCAAAGTGCTTTTCCTGAAGCCTCGGGCTGACCTCGGGCATGTTCCCCAGGCTGCTGGAGCGGGACAATGCCCCCACTGCTCTGGCGTGTCCCACAGAGCCCAGCTTTGTGCCAGCTCCTCAGGCTCCCCACGCTGGCTGCAGGCTCCGAGCCCTCCCTGCTCCTGCAGCCTCTGCTGCCTCAGCACTGGCATTTGGATTCCTCCCCTGCACTGGCAATATCCATAAAGGTCGAGTTTAGGAACAACAGCACTGAAAATCAGTAACTCTTCCTCTAGAACATGCAGATCAAAGAGTCAGAAAAACACAGAAGGGGCTGGGTTGGAAGGGACCTTCAAGAACATCAATTCCAGCCCCCTGCCATGGCAGGGACACCTTCCCCTGTCCCAGGCTGCTCCAAGCCCCATCCAGCCTGGCCTTGGACCCTGCCAGGGATCCAGGGGCAGCCACAGCTGCTCTGGGCACCCTGTGCCAGGGCCTGCCCACCCTCACAGGGAAGGATTTATTCCCAATTATTCCCAATTCCCAATCCATCCCTGCCCTCTGGCAGTGGGAGCCATTGCCCCTTGTCCTGTCACTCCAGGCGCCTGTAAATGCCTCTCTCCAGGTTTCCCATTGGCCCCTTCAGGCCCTGCAAGGCCACACTGAGGTCACCCCAAGACTTCTCTCCAGGTGAACACCCCCAGCTCTCGCAGCCTTTCCTCCCAGCAGAGCTGCTCCATCCCTCTGCTCATCCTGGAGCTTCCTCTGGGCTCTCTCCAGCAGCTCCAGCTCCTCCCTGTGCTGGGCCCTGGGGCTGGGGCAGCTCTGCAGGTGGGGGCTCACCTGAGCACAGGGGCACAGGGGCACAATGCCCTCCTCAATCTCCTGGCCACTCTTCTTTCCCCTCCAAGAGTTTGAGCCTGAATCTGGGGGGTTTACAGCAGGATGGCAGCCAAGGCCAGCCGTGCTCTGCTTTCTCTCCACCCACACGTGGTTCCAGCAGCACATTTCCTGGAAGATGTTACACCAATTAAATCAGCATCGATCCCTGGGAGCTGGAAGCGGCTGTGCTGAGAGCCGAGGCTGTGGGGAGGTCGCGGGGAGGGGGGGGGGGGCGATGAAAACCTGCTGGGGGAACAGAACCTCTGTGTGGCTGCCAAGGCTGCCCTGGGCCTGGGCCAGGCTCCCTGGGGTGGATCAATGGCAATAACAGAGCTGATAACAGAGATCCATCCCAACGGGAGCTGATCCCAGCGAGGCGGCTCCAGACCTGCTGATTCACTCCCCGATGGATAAACAGGGATGCTGAGCCCATGCTCCGTGCCCGGAGTGTGCAGGGAAAGGTGCAGCTGTGCACGGCCGGGGCTGCGGCTCCGCAGAGTCAGCACCTCCACCGGGAGCTCTCCTCCCTGGAGGACCCCGGAGCCTGAGGGTGTGGGAATGACGGGCTGAGGCTGTAAGAGGGTGAGGCAGGAGCTGGAGGAGCCTTGTGGTAACCTCGGTGTGACCTTGGAGCCGGGTGAGAGCAGCTGTGCTGCTGCCCTCTGCACAACGCTGGGAAGAGACAGGCAGGGGAAGGTTCCTGCTGGAAAAGGCTTGGAGAATCCACTGTAGGACGGCTTTGTGTAGGCTTTGGCTTGGAAAAACACATCCTGCTTGGACAAGTTGGTCCAAGTGGATCCCTGAGAGCTTCTGGTCACTGGGAGCAGGGGGATTTCAGAGCTTGGTGCTCCCAGCTGTGCGAACCCTGCCGTCCCTGGAGCGATGCAATAGGGCAGGTGGAGCCTTTACCTGACTCTTAAAAAAGTTTTCCAGCTATGAGAGATGTTTTGGAGTAAAACCAGTTGGTTTAGGAGCCTGACTCTGTTCCTGCCCTGCCCCAGAGTCAGTTCCCTGGTCTGGGGTGGGCACAGCTGGGCTGGGCTCTGTGGGGTCAGTGGCACTGGGCTGTTCCCGGTGCCAGTCTGTGCTGGGTGTGGGCACAGAGGGTTGGTGCCTCCTGGGAAGCTGCTCAGGCTGGGGCTCCCTGTGACACCTCGAGGTACCGAGGGCCTCAGCCCCAGCCTGGGTGAGCTTTTCCATTCCTCCTCATTTCTCAGGGATTTGGAGTGGAACAAGAGCAGAACGCCCAACCAGGCACCGCTTTTTACTAATATATCTGTTTTCTGGGGGAGAAATAAGTCGGTTCAATTAAAGCCAAAGTTCAATGAGACACTCCTCCCCACATTGTGGCCAGAACTCCTCTCTGTGTTCCCGGTGTGGTCACGCTCAGCTTGGCCACGCAGAACAGCTCTGGGTCTCAATGGACTTTGTGCTGATTTTAACCTTAAACTAACTGCTCCATTTTCCAAATTTGAGGACCCACCATGGTCAGATCCAGCCCCTGCTCTGCTCCCAGCACTGAGCAGAGGTTCCAGCTGTTCCTCCAGCCTGGGGTGGAGAGGTGGGATTTGGAAGGAGGCAGAGTGAGACTTCACACAGAAGTGAACTTCCCTGCAAATTTTGGCCAGGCCCTTTGCTTCCAGCACTGCAAATGAGGCAGATCAATTATTGTGAAACAGAAAGTGGAAATTACTTTCCTGGCTGCCCTGGCTTTGTTCCAGCCCCTCAGTTTGCTGGAAAACATTCCAGCTGGTGTGCTCCACACACAGACTCCCTCTGGGATAAAAAGCCTCCCACTGCTTGTTTTCATGCAGATCCCTCCATCCCACCCTGGAGCCTTGCCCACGTCTGTGCTCAAGCTCCTGGAGTGCTGCAGGTGCTGGGGACACCCTGGGGGCAGCCTGGTGACAGTTCTGAGCTGTCCCATGTGCTGTGCTGTGCTCCCCGGGCTCTGCACCCCAGGACAGGGACTGGAGGAAGAGATTTCTCCCAACAGCTCAGCTTCTCTTCCTGCAGCTGGACAGGCTGGGACTGGTACAAGTTTTCTGAGGAAGCAGCAAAGAGTGAGCCCTGCCTGGGAGGGACATTCCCAGGGTGTGTCTGCCCTGCTCCCACCTCCTGCAGGGAGGAGAATCCTTTCCCAGGGCTGTGGAGAGGTTTCACTTCTGCAAACAGCCACGTTTTGGACAATTTCCAGAAGAGTTCTGGTGATGAATAAGCACTTTTGCCCTGGAAAACTCTTCCTCCCCCTCCCTGGAGCAGCACAGTTCTCCACTTCTGATTGCCACATTGCCTGAATTCCAGGCGAGCCACCTCCTGCCGGTCCGCTCCCCATCCCTCCCAGTGCTGACACAGCTTTTGGGGGATGGATCTCCTGGGGGCTGTGGGACCCTCTGCCAGCTCCACACCATTCTCTCAGTGGGGCAGTTCAGCTCTCATCATATAGAGGATAAAAATGGGCAGGAAAACACTCCCGGGGAGTCAGGCCCTGCCCCACATCCCAGCAGATAACTGGTGTTTTGTGGCACACCCGAGCATTGATGTGAAGACATATTTTGGACTGAGAATTGGGAACTGATCCCAGCGTGCCAGAGCCTTCATGGGAGCTCGCTCTTCCCCAGCACGGAATATTGCCAGTCCCGCTGAGCTGCCTCCTGTGGGGAGCAGGGATGAGGACACGGGCCGGGGGTGGATCCATCCCTGTCCACGGGACATGGGCTGGGGGTGGATCCATCCCTGTCCACGGGACATAGGCTGGGGGTGGATCCATCCCTGTCCACGGGACACAGGCTGGGGGTGGATCCATCCCTGTCCACGGGACACGGGCTGGGGGTGGATCCATCCCTGTCCATGGGACACGGGCTGGGGTGGATCCATCCCTGTCCATGGGACACGGGTTGGGGTGGATCCATCCCTGTCCACGGGACACAGGCTGGGGGTGGATCCATCCCTGTCCATGGGACACGGGCTGGGGTGGATCCATCCCTGTCCACGGGACACGGGCTGGGGGTGGATCCATCCCTGTCCATGGGACACGGGCTGGGGGTGGATCCATCCCTGTCCATGGGACACGGGCTGGGGGTGGATCCATCCCTGTCCACGGGACACGGGCTGGGGGTGGATCCATCCCTGTCCACGGGACACGGGCTGGGGTGGATCCATCCCTGTCTATGGGACACGGGCTGGGGTGGATCCATCCCTGTCCACGGGACACGGGTTGGGGTGGATCCATCCCTGTCCACGGGACACAGGCTGGGGGTGGATCCATCCCTGTCCATGGGACACGGGCTGGGGTGGATCCATCCCTGTCCACGGGACACGGGCTGGGGGTGGATCCATCCCTGTCCATGGGACACGGGCTGGGGGTGGATCCATCCCTGTCCATGGGACACGGGCTGGGGGTGGATCCATCCCTGTCCACGGGACACGGGCTGGGGGTGGATCCATCCCTGTCCACGGGACACGGGCTGGGGTGGATCCATCCCTGTCTATGGGACACGGGCTGGGGTGGATCCATCCCTGTCCACGGGACACGGGCTGGGGTGGATCCATCCCTGTCTATGGGACACGGGCTGGGGTGGATCCATCCCTGTCCACGGGACACGGGCTGGGGGTGGATCCATCCCTGTCCATGGGACACGGGCTGGGGTGGATCCATCCCTGTCCATGGGACACGGGCTGGGGGTGGATCCCTCCCTCTGCCTGGCCTGGATGGGGCTCTGTGAGCACCCAGCCCACCCCGTTCATCCCCTGTATGGTCCTGGGGCCAAATGCCAGAGGTTTCTCTCTGAAATGCAATCTCCCTCCGAAACGTGGGGGCTTGGTTTTCCTGCTGTGCCCGGCCGAGTGGCAGGGACTGATCTGGGAGCGGGCGCTGAGCACAGGAGGAGAAGGGACAAATGGCACAGGCTCACCAAGTGTCTCGTCTGTCCTTGCCTCTGCTTTACTGAAGAGATTTCTGCACCAAACACTCTGCACTCCCACTTTGTATTGACCTGAAAGAAAAAAGGGTGTCTCAAACTGAAAAAAGGCTCCTTGGTGCCTAAACCCCTTTTGAAGGAGGGTCTGGGGTTGTTCTGTCACTGGTGGGGTGACTTCTCCTGCCTTTCCTTGGTTGTCCCCAAGCCTCGGGTGGCTCTGGAGAGAGGCAGAGCCGGTTCCTTTGCTCTGAGACAGGGAAAGATGCCTTGTTTTTGGGAGGGCCCAGGGCAGGGGCCGTGTCCCACTTGGGTATTGTCTTTCAGTGGGGTTTTTCTTTGTTTTTTTTTTTTTAATCTGATCTGAAACACAGGAGACAATTTTGGATCCACACCCGGGCTGTGTCTCAGGAGCTGTCCCTGAGAGCATCCCTGGGTTTGCTCATGGAAAACTCGTCAGCAGCGTGTGACAAACGAGGCTCTGTTGTGGCACAGCCATTTCAGAGCCACTGAAGCCCTGCTGGGTTATCCAGGATTCCGTGGTGCTCCGGAAACATCCCGGAGGGCGAGCGGTGGGTGGGAGGTGCTGTCGGAGCGCGGCTCCACTCAGCCCTTGCTGCTTTTCCTGTTTGCCTTTGAGGCTTCCTGGAGCGCTTGGTGCAGCTTGGGCAGGATTTGGGAATGAGCACTTTGGAAAGGGAGAGAGAGCCGGGTGGGCTGCACACACATCCCTGGGTCCCCCCTGCAGCCACCTCACCATTTCCATTCCAGGCTGCTCCCAAACAGCTCAGAGGCTCCATCCAGTTCATGTCTCACTTTGGGTTTTGTTCTTGTGTCTCCACATTTTTCTTGCAGATTGCAACTAACTTGGATAAAATTTTTTTTTCCAAGCTTTTTTCCCCCCAAAGTTTCCTCGCATTGAGGGGAACAGAATCTGGGGTCTGAATTCCTTCCTTGCCCAAACAATCAGTTTCATATTGACTCAAGCACAAATATGCTCTCTGCAATCCAAGGTAAAGAGCCGTGGAGCCAGCAGCTCCTTCCAAGAGTTTTGTGGTGTGGAAATGGAGGCGCAGCCCCCGAGCCCTGCCCTGGCACTTGGGAGCAGCCACTGCAGTGCCTGGTGTGACACTGCTGGACACCAGAACGGGGCGTGGGGGCTCCTCGTGACTGGGCACACGAACGAGGGCGACCCCTCACTGGAACAGAGATGAGGAATAAGTGGGAACAAGCGTCTTTCCCTGGGGCGATGGCTCTGTGTCACCCCAGGGCTGCTGGGGACGGTGTCACCATGGGTGATGGTGGCAGGGCTGTGTTTCCGTGCTCAGCTGCTCTCAGAGGCAGCGTTTGCTGTGGCCCTGGCAGCCTCACCCCGACCTTCTCGCGTTACAGAGCTTTGTGTCCCTGCAAGCTATAAAAAGCCTGTAGTGAAACCCAAACCACAGCGCAGCTCCCGGCTCTGCCGGTGGGATGTTCCTTTTCCTTTGCAAATGGAGTGGAGCACGAGGAGAGGGATGTGTGTGGCACTGCGGGGATGTGTGTGGCACTCTGGGCACTGTGTGGCACTGCAGGGATGTGTGTGGCACTGCAGGGATGTGTGTGGCACTGCAGGCACTGTGTGGCACTCTGGGCACTGTGTAGCACTTCAGGGATGTGTGTGGCACTGCAGGGATGTGTGTGGCACTGCAGGGATGTGTGTGGCACTGCAGGGATGTGTGTGGCACTGCGGGGATGTGTGTGGCACTGCAGGGATGTGTGTGGCACTCTGGGCACTGTGTGGCACTGCAGGGATGTGTGTGGCACTGCGGGGATGTGTGTGGCACTGCAGGGATGTGTGTGGCACTGCGGGGATGTGTGTGGCACTGCAGGGATGTGTGTGGCACTCTGGGCACTGTGTGGCACTGCAGGGATGTGTGTGGCACTGCAGGGATGTGTGTGGCACTGCGGGGATGTGTGTGGCACTGCAGGGATGTGTGTGGCACTCTGGGCACTGTGTGGCACTGCAGGGATGTGTGTGGCACTGCAGGGATGTGTGTGGCACTCTGGGCACTGTGTGGCACTGCAGGGATGTGTGTGGCACTGCAGGGATGTGTGTGGCACTGCAGGGATGTGTGTGGCACTGCGGGGATGTGTGTGGCACTGCAGGGATGTGTGTGGCACTCTGGGCACTGTGTGGCACTGCAGGGATGTGTGTGGCACTCTGGGCACTGTGTGGCACTGCGGGGATGTGTGTGGCACTACAGGCACTGTGTGGCACTGCAGGGATGTGTGTGGCACTGCAGGGATGTGTGTGGCACTCTGGGCACTGTGTGGCACTGCAGGGATGTGTGTGGCACTCTGGGCACTGTGTGGCACTGCAGGGGCTCTGTGTGTTCGTGGGGGGACGCAGAGCGCCGGGGCCGTGTCTGCCCCTGTTCCACTCCCCAGTCCCCGGGGAACTCTCTCCTTATTCAGCCAAGTGTCTGAAGTCAGGCAGGACGGACGTGGTTATTCCAGACCAAACTTCCAGTGGGACATCAGCAGGTGTCAGGAGCTGGAGCAGCCTGGGGCAGTGGAACCCACGGCAGGGGTTGGAATCAGATGGGCATCAAGGTCCCTTCCAGCCCAAACACTTCTGTGATTCCAGAGGTGCTGCGTCCCAGCCCCGCGCAGGCCCTGTGTTTGTGCAGGGCTGCTGCTCCTCACCTCAGGCTCCTTGGCTCTGATTTTCCCGTTCCTGGCCCGTGTCTCGAGGGAGGAAGCTGTTGGATAATTCAGCCATTTGTTTTGGCAGCTCCTGCAGGTGCCAGCTCCGGCCTTCCTGGATGTGCTCTCATGGAACTGCTCGGCCCAGAGCGGCCGGGGGGCCTCCATCCTTCACTGCAATAAAAACCTGCTCAGAGTAACAGTGAGCAAAGGACCCAGCGAGGTCCTTTCCCTGATCCCGGTCCTGTGTGAAGCTGCCCAGGGACTTTGGGATCCCCTCCTGTAAGAGGAAGGTGTTTCATCCACCCAGCCCTGCAGGAGCAGGATTCCAGAGGAATCCCACTTGTCCCAGCTTTCCCTGCCCTGTAGAAATGAGACTCAACTTCAATAAGACTTCCCATCCCTCATCTCCTTGCAGCCCTTTTTGGATGCAGAGGGCAGGGACGGATGGGATATTGGGAAGGAATCCTTCCCTGTGAGGGTGGGGCAGTGCCCAAGGCCAGGTTGGACATTGGGGCTGGGAGCAGCCTGGGACAGTGGGAGGTGTCCTTGCCCATGGCAGGGGTGGGATGGAATGATCTTTAAGGTCCCTTCCAACCCAAACCATTCTGGAATTCCATGATATCCTGAGCTCCTGCCCTGCAGCACCAGGGCTGGGGATGACAGGGACAGCTCACCCTGGTTTCCAGCAGCACGGATCTGTCAGGAGGAGCTGGGCAGCTCCCCGGGGTGAATCAGATAAAGCTGCCAGCACGTCAGGACAGTGGTTTAGGGCTAATGAACTGCAGACACAACACTGAGATGCTCCCTCCCAGTCTGGATGCCCGGAGGGCCCCGCCAAGGTCGTTCCTGCCCCGGTGAAGGGCGGCTCCGTGGGCTGGTCCTGGCTGGTCCTGGCGGGTACGGAATCCCCGATCCCAGTGCGGGAGAGCTCCCCGGGGAGTGCCGGTGCCTCTGGTGCCACCTGAGCCCTGCCCTTGCCTTGTGCCAGGAGTGCCACCACGCTGGGAGCGTCACCACAGTGTCACCTCCCCGGCAGCACTGTCCTGGTGACACAGGAGGGGCTGGGAGTCATGCCCAGGCTCCAACTTTGATTACCCCAATAAATCACTTGTGCAAGGCTGATAACAATAGATAAGACTGCAATTACTGCCCCCCCTTCTGTCTGGGAGAATTCTCTTGGCTTTGGGGCGCTGGTCGCAGGGATGGTGTGTGCTGGTAGGGTGAGATTGCTACAGTTCGACTCAGCCACTCAGAATAACATTATTAATTACAGAAAAATCAGAGCTAGTTAAATGTGAATATTATTCCATTAGAAACTGTTTTAATGAAAATCATTTGGAGGCAGGTGAGGAGAAGTAAAGTCAGAAGAAAGCTCACAATTTTTTTACTTTATCTCTGTAGGGTTTTTTTCCCTGCTTATTTATCTATGGAGGTTTTTTTTAAGGTGTTTTCAGAGTGTTGCATAAAGGCCCCCCAGAAAGCCCTGGTGCCGTCAGCTGAAAACCCAACTCCAGGCTCTGATGGAGCAAGGCTGGGCCCAAGGCACCTCTGCCATTCCTGATGGAGCCTTTTCCCCTCCATGAGACCCAGCCTGGTTATCAGTGACAATCTTGGGGCTGAACTCAATGCTAAAAAATCTCATTGGTTTTGGGACTGGGTTCCTCTTGCTCCTGACTCCTCTTTACCCCGTTTGCCTTTCAGTCAGTGAGAAAGGCCTTGCACACAAATCTTTCTGTCCAGCCCCCTCAGGCAGCTCCAAATGGTGTGGATTGAGATCCTGCTGCAATCCCAGCCCTGCTGCGGATGGCAGAGGGGAGTGGAAGTGAATTAGGGAGAGCAAGAGCATAATTAAATCAAATGGAATGTGCAATTAGAGCTGATTAGCTCTGGATGCCAGCCCGCATCCTCGGGCCGTGCTGTGGGTGCCGAGCCCCTTTCTGTGAGCTCCCAAGAACCTTCCTGCCAAAGAAGGGTGCAAAAAGGGCTGTGGCCATCACAGAACACTATTTTATATAAGGGCAGTTTAATTTTTTTCCTAAATGGGGCCATAAATCCCCCCTGGGATGCTCCTGGCCCTGCCACGTGCCCCGCACAGTTCCTGCAGATTTGCCAGGGCTCACATTTATCTTTCCTCCTGTTCTCCTCAAAAGGCACATTTGGGGATGCCAAGAGCTTGCTTGAAAAAAGTATTTCCTCCTCTTCCTCCCCCTCCTCCTCCTCCTCCTCTGTCCAAGCACGGAACTCTAGCTCAGGTCTACCTTGAGTGATGGCACTGGAATTCCAGGGGGTTTTCCTGAGCCAAAGCTCCCCAGCTCTGTGCTGCTGCCGTGTTTGCCGGGCTCCCTGGTGCCTGGTGAGTCAGCAGCATTCCTGCTCTTCCTTTCTTCTCTCTGGGATTTTTGCTGAGGCAGCACATTTGGGCAGGTCCCTGTGCTCTGTTCCCTGCTCCGTGGCCCTGAGGGGATCAGCCACCCCTGTACAGCTGCGGCTCCCCGAGGAAGGGCTCAGGCATCCCACAGCCAGGAGCTCTGACCTCCCCAGGGAGCGGCCAGTCAGGATCCCCCAGCACCGCTGCTCGGGGTCACTGCTGGGAAAAAGGAGCGTTTTTGTTGTTGGAAAGTGGCCGCCACATCTCCCTGTGAAATCACAGTGTTCCAAAGACCTTGAGGTGTGTGTCTCTATATCCACACATTCCCACTTCTCATCCTGTTGCATCCAGCGCTGTCAGGCCACACGAAAGGCCAAATCCGTATTTTGTTGCTATAGAGAAAGGGAGACTTGGCCCATCAGACCCAGCAGAAGTTGGTTATTTAATCCTGAGGAGCCCTTGGAGAAGCAAAGGGGGATGGAATTGCTCTGAGCCTTTTTTTGTGCCAACTTTCAGGAATATGAGGTTGGAAAAACACGGTCTGAGTTTCTGTCTTTGCTGCTTACCTATGGCACAGCATTTTAACTGCAGCAGATAAAAGATGGGTGGGAGTGTTGTGGGGATGAGTAGGATGGGAGTATCTCAGATCTTAAAGCCACTAAAAAGTTATTCTCAGGATAATTTCCATATGAACCAGCAGGTTAATTGAACCTGAGCCATGCAGTAGAAATGTGCTGATTCCAACAACATCTTCCAGCAGCAAAAAAAAAAAAAGTGGAAATATTTTGTTTGGACAGTATAGAAACTCCAGCAGAAGCAGAATGTTTCTGTTCTGTCATTATATTAATTTCATGTAATGTAGAGCGTAAATTTTCATGTGTTATTGTCTTTCTAGATTGTATCACTCCACACACGTGCAGTGGGATTTGGGAAAGGCACAGGAGGGACAGGAATAATGGGAAGAGTCGCTGAAGTGAAACACTCTAATGGCCCTAAACCGCTAGCTGGGAGGAAATGTTCCTTGGCAAACACAAGAATTCCAGCTTTTTGTGCAGAATCAGAATCAATCTCTCCCTTCATGTCAGGATTTCCCAGGCAGTGGAAATTGCAGCTCCCAGCCAGGACGTTGTCTCTGTTAATTATTCCCTGGAGTCAGATGTAGCAGGAGATAACTCAGAGGGAAGCTGGGATGACGCCCCTTCCTTGAGCCATTCACCCCCTTGGCCGGCCGGGAACAGAGGGCGGGGGATGCTCAGATCCCGGGGATGGACCTTGGGGAGGAGCCCAGGATCCATCCCCAGGCTCCTCCCAGGACCGGGAGGATTGTGATCCCTGCTCCAGGAGTGACAATGGAATGAGAACTTTTCTGACAATTCCACGACAAACCTGTGTCCACCTCGAGAAAACGGCAGCAGCACCTTCCCAAAACCTTTCAAGGAGGAAAACAACTTTCTGTTTCTAATAAAGGCTTCCAGCAACAGCTGAGCAGGCTTTATTTTCATTTTTCTTCTCCACAAGTTTCCATTGTGTCCAAAAGCCGTTTTCTGTCAAAAAGGGTTTTGATGGAAAATATTTTACTAAATCTGTTTACAACTGATTCAAAGCTGTGCCAAAAGAGAGGGAATGAGTAAAGCCCACGAAGCAGCTCCTCGGCACATTAAAGGGAATATCCCAGACTTCCCAGAGCCTCTGGAGGGTGTGTTGGGTGGTCCTGGTGGAGCTGGGATCATCCCAGCCTCCGGTAAATGTTAAACTAACAAATAAATCTGCTTCACTCAGCAGCCGGAGCTGAGCCTTCGAGCTGGGCTGAAGCTTTTAAATATCATCGGGCATATTTTCTTTAAAGGAAGGAAGGATCTTAATTCCAGCATTCCAACCCAAAATAGATGTCCCTAAGAATAGCCCTTCCCCATGGCAGGGCAGGATGCTGCCAGGAGGAAAAGGGGCTGGGGGGAAACAAGGAGTGCTTTCCCTAAATAGGCTGGAATTGGGAAGTGATGGGGTTTAGCTTTGACCGTGGGTGATTGTCCCTGGAGCATCCAACCCCACAGAGGTTGCTCAGAGCTGCTCCTTGGGCAGGGGGCTGGAGCGGGCCAGGGGCTCCTGGGGTGGATGGGGCTGTTCCACAGGGATCTGCTGGCCCCGGCAGGGGAGGTCACTGCTGTCCTTCCCCCTGTGCCAGCCCTGCCCAGCCCAGCCCAGCCCAGCGGAGCCGTGCTCCAGGCAGGGAGGGACGCTCCAGGCAGGCTCTGTGTGCCCATGGAGAGAAGCAAAGGCATCCCTTGGGAACAGTGAGGTTGGGCAGTGTGGCCTCTCTTCTGGGGGGAGTTATCCTGGATCTGGAGCTGCTAGGCTGGAGGGATTTGTCTGGGTAGGGAATCTCTTATTCCCATCTCTTCCAGTTTGAAAAGTGCCGTGCTGAAGCACCTCAGGCTCCATGAAGTTCAGCAAGAGATTGGAGGGATGGAGTCTGCATTCCCACTCCTTTTCCCTAGAAAGTTCAGTTTTGCACCATTTGAACACTTTTGACTTGGATATTTCCCTTTTGGGGTCACCTTTTTTGTGCAGGTGGGAGCTTCAGAGAGGAATCTTGGCATGAGAGATGAGTTTCTCAAACAGCCCCAGAGTCGTGGCTTTAAGAAAACCACAAACTTCTGTGAAAGTCCCGATGAAACAATAAAACCTGACAGTGCAGGCAGCTCCTTCCACCCCATTTCCTTCCTGTAAGAGCTGGCAGTGGAATTTCAATTTCCCAACTCATAAACAGCCTCAGAAGCCGAGAGCTCAGCATCTCCTGGAGGTTCCAGCTGCACCTTCCCAGTACCTACAGCTTCTCCCTGTTCCTGGTACATCCATCCTGGAGCTTTTGGAAGCCTTTTCTGTGCAACTTTAGTGTCACATTTGGACTGAGCTTTCCCCAGAAATCTGTAACCAGACTCTGGAGATGCTCAGCACTAAGTAACATCACCCCAGGGTTTTCATGAGCCAGACCTCAAATATCCTGGTTTTGGCTTTACCAAATTGCATCTTTAGTTTGAAAACGGCATTTTGAGTGCTGCATGTGCCTGGTGGAGGGTGGCATTTGTCCCAGTCCACGTCCATTGGGAAAGTGTCCCCGTGGGAGCTGGCTGTGATGATTCCCTCAGCTCTCAGGAGGCGGAAAGAAGAAATTTTGGGGCAGAATCACTGCCTGCCATGATGGTATTAAATGTATAAGCAAGTGAATGAACTGGCTCTGTTTTGTAGCCCAGCTTTAAAACTGAGATGATTTATATATTCAGGTGGGTTGAAAAATGTTGGTCTAAAACCAGGCAAAACCCACTGGGCTTGGCCAATGACTTACTCTGTGCTTTGGGCCCCTCTCAAATAAAACTCCCGGTGGGTGTAACGAAACCACAAACCCCCAGATCGGAAAGATCCCTCAGCCAACCCCTGAGCAGCCCCCAGGAGCTGAACCTCGCCCTCCGGAAAGAGGAGAAAATAATCAGGTGGGAAAATGTGAGCTCCACCAGGCTGCAAACCCAAAACCTTTTGGTGCTTGTTTGTGGCAGACCAAGCCAAGGAGGGGAGCTCAGGCCGGAACTGCAGTGTGGGAAGGACTGGACCGGCCCAGTTGGCTCCGTCCTGTTTCTTGCACTTTCCGAGGGATAAACCCTCCACAGACACACGAGGGAAAAGACTTCCCATGGGATAAGATTCAGGCACACCTCTGTGAGCCCACGCTGTGTGCCGAGTCCTTCCGGTGCCTAAAGGGGCTCCGGGAGAGCTGGAGAGAGACTTGGGACAGGGGATGGAGGGACAGGACACAGGGAATGGCTCCCACTGCCAGAGGGCAGGGCTGGGTGGGATATTGGGAAGGAATTCCTCCCTGTGAGGGTGGGCAGGCCCTGGCACAGGGTGCCCAGAGCAGCTGTGGCTGCCCCTGGATTCCTGGCAGTGCCCAAGGCCAGGCTGGACACTGGGGCTTGGAGCAGCCTGGGACAGTGGGAGGTGTCCCTGCCATGGCAGGGGTGGGAATGGATGGGCTTTGGGGTCCCTTCCAACCCGAACCATTCCATGATCCCAGAATTGTTGGTGACTGAAGATGATCAGGGCAAGCAGATAATTAAATAATTTCTCCAAAAACTGTGGGAAAATGCAGATTTCCTGGTGTGCTTTTCCTGCTTTTGTGATACATTGCAAATGTCTGCTGGTCATTATTTGCTGCACTGTCTTTATCGGGTTTTATCTGCTCTCATTGTTCCAAGGTGCAGTCAGGGTGGTTTGTTTTGCTCTGTGCACTGATGGCTGAAGGTGGATCATGTTCCAGGGCCCCCCTGCCCACTCTCAGGCTCCTTTGTGTGATGAATTTCTGGTGCAGGACACCCCTGTCCGAGTCCGTCTTTGCCAGGCCTGTGGGTGGCACTGGGAAAGCCCAGCCTGGTGCTCCTCACCCCCTCTGTCACAGGCCTGGTGCCGTGCCTGTGCCTCGGATTATGATTGTGTAAGGCAAAATTTAGGAAGAAACCAAGGTATCTGGAGAAAAACAGAGGCTGGCACATCACTTTTGGGGATGCAGGTGAAAATCCTGGCTCAAACCTCGAAATTGGAGCAAATCTTTATGAAGGAGAGACCTCAAAGATTTTCATCCTTTCCTGTTAGTCTGAGGGACATCCATCTCTCCAAAACATGCCAGAATTAACCTTTTCCTGCAGGCAGCTCAGGATACAATCACAAAACATCCTTTGCTTAAACTCCTTGAAAAGATTTGTCACTTCCAGAGGGAGAAGCCCATGGCTTCATCCCTGCTTTCCGTTTCCATGAGCAGGCAGCGCGTGCTCTATCTGGCTGAGTGGGCGCAGGGCTCCAGGGATAAAAATGTCGTGTAATATGAGAGAAAGTATCAGCAAAATATTTATGTAATGAAATGTTAGTGATCCTTCTAAAGGTCTGTGGCAGGGCAGGGCAGAGAAGAGCCTCTCCTCCTGCTGGAGTGTCACAGCGAGGGACAGATGCACAGGAACGGCGCTGGCAGCGGGAGGAAAAGGGCCTTTATTGGGAAATCTGATCTGTCCTTTCTAGCAAAAAACCCTGACAAATGATACCAAGTCATTTGCAGGATCTGATCTGATCGCAGCTGTCTTAATTATTTTTCAGCTCGACGTGGGAATGGTTTCCCTTTGTTTTGGAGGATAAACATCCTCCGTGCTCCTCAGCCCGGCGCTGCTGCCGCTCGGAACGCAGAGAGCACCGCTGTCCCCAGCCCCACGGCCGGAGCTCAGGGCTGGGCTGGGAGTGCAGCCAGAGCCAGCCCCCATTTCCATGGGGCATCCAGCCCCCATTTCCATGGGGCATCCAGCCTGGCATCCTGGCTGGGGCTGGGGCTGGGGCAGCCATGGGGGCCAGGCATCCTCCATGGTAAGAAAAGCAAATTCTCCAAAAGGAAAGGACAGTTCAGATCCAGGCTCTCATTCCAGCTGAGTATTCGGGCAGGTGAGCCCGGCTGCTTTGCTGTCCTTATTCAGCACCTAAGGGTAGTTGGAGTTTTTCATATCACAAATCAAAACATCTCTTAAATACACAGGCTTTGGGCTTATCAGGGCTCTCAGGGCCAAATCTGATCAAAGGAAATGCTGTCTGGAGTTAGACAATCCCTCAGGTGATCCCAAATAATGAGTGATGCTGAAATGTGGAATTACTGCTTCATCGGTAGCAGCAGCAGCTCTGTAGGGGATCCCTCTGTGGAGGGGTTCACATCAGGCAAGCGCAGCCTGGGCGGGGTTCTAAGCCAACTCTGCTCACAAGCACTTGGTTTGCTGTGAGGGACAAACCACCCGAGGCCACCTGGATTTTGGGAAGCTGAAGTAAAAGCAGCTGGAATTTAAATTGTTGTGTTTTGGCTGCAGCCTCTGAGGTCCCCCGGGCACATCGCAGAATCCCAGAAAGACTTGGGTTGGGAGGGACCTCAGAGCTCATCCAGTTCTACCCTCTGCCATGGGGATGCATGTCCTGAGCGGCACCAAAAGGACGTGGAACATCCCCTGCTTGTGCCAGGGGACAGACAGCTCAGGGCACATCCCCCCTCCCAAATCCCCTGCTGGGGAAGGATGTTGGGATGCCCATGGAGGGAGCACCTGGGCTGTGCTCATGGGGAGCTGAAAAGTGAGAGGAGAGATTTTTGGGGGTTGGGACTAGGGGATCTTTATGGTCCCTTCCAACTCAAACCATTCTGTGATTTTTTTCTTTCTTTCTTTTTAAAGCAATTTCCATGAGTGCTGGTTTGGGTTTTTTCCAGAGGAGCTTTCTGGGCCCTTCCACACCAGGATTGTGTTCAGCCCTCACTATTTCCTGAGGAGCAGGGGCTGAGGTTGTTCCTATCAGCTCTGCAGACGTTTTGATCCTTTTGCTGTCTGTGGAATCACAGCCTGAGTACTATGACAGGAAAAAAACCAGAGTAACTCTGCCTCCCTTTTCCAATGCAAGCCCTTTGCCAAAGCAATAAAAAACTTTAAACAATGGCCAGTCATGACATAAACCAGCCCTGGGGCTGTCTGCCAAAACTCACCTCAAGAAAGGAGGTCCAGAAATAAACAGTAACCTATAAAAAGCCCCACAGACTTAAAGAGAGCCCTCTCAGTGTGTTAATTGATTTCACATCTGGCTCTGAAATGAGGAGTGTGTAAGGCAAGGAGAGGCCACCAATAACTCACTGCAGCTGAGCACAAAAGCGTGTGTACAGCATCAATCACCAGAGCCATCCACTGCTACTCCGAGACCTCAGATGCTGGGGCTCAGTTTTAAATTCTGTGTTTAAACTGCCCTGAAATAATGGGGCTGATGTTAATAAACAGCACATGGTTAAACGCTTTCACAGGTGGGATATTTCAAGGTAAATGTAGAGAAACTGGTTTCATTTCCCTTTTTCTCCTCCATCAGTTATCAGAGCAGTTTCTGCCTGCCCTTGGGAAGGAGTCAGCCCCAGGGTGGGTGGAAGGTTTGGTGATCAAGGGCTACAGCAAGGTGGGACCTACAAAGGAAAATAGCTGGGGATGGTTTCACGAGGCCTTTTCTGTGTGCCAAGGATGTGACCCCAAACTGTGACCTTGTGTGAGCTTGGCTGGAAGGGCCAAACTCGCCCGGGCTCTCCCCTGTCAGATCCCAGGGGCAGCGCTGTGGTGGAGGCTCTGCACCCCCTGCTCTGGGCTGTGTTCACCTCTCAGGCCAACATCTGCACCCTTTGTGTGGCTGTGAGTCCAGGGGTGCACGGAGCTGTCTCCTCCTGCTCCCACACCTGTTGGTTTGTGCAGCTGGGTGATTTTAGGGTGTGAGAGCCCCTCTGTTTGTTGGATGCAGTTCAGAGCACGCCTTCCCCACTGCCCTGGACTGTGCAGTGCCACCAAGGCAGAGGGCAAAGCCCAGAGCTCCCTCAGCCCAGGGGGGGTTGAAGAGGCTGCAGGGAGGCTCTCCCTGAACTCAGTTTTTTATTTCTGATGGTTCCTGGGCACTGCTGAGAACATCACCAGTAAATGATGACATCTTCTGAGGTCACCAGTGCTGTAATTACAGGAGTGATCCCAGGCTTAACCTTGGCGATGAGCAGAGCCTGCCCTGAGCATCTGTGGTTTGTTGGTTGTGACTCATCACAAGAGCTCAGGGGGGGATTTGTGGTGATTTATTCATGCCACATTTATTGTTTGGAAAGCTCAGTCAAATACTACTCTGGTTAGACTGAATAATTCAGCTGCCAGCCTACTTTTGGTCTACTTTTGGTTTACTTTTGATCTCTTCATTGCTTTTTCTCTCTCTTAAGAGCCTCATTTCAGAGGTGAAAATCATCTCAGAGAATCATGGAATGGTTTGGGTTGGGAGGAAACCTAAAGCCCATCTCATCCCACCCCTGCCATGGGCAGGGACACCTTCCACTGTCCCAGGGTGCTCCAAGCTCTCTCCCAACCCAACCCGCTCTGGGGTTCTGTGGTTCCATAAATAAACAGTGGATCCCTTTCAGGCAGGTGCAGCATTTATGGGAGACAGAGGAACATTCAAACGTGAGTAAGACTGTGACTGGGCTGTTCTGGGTACGTGCAGGCTCACAGGGGATGCTATAAAGGATCTGGGTCTGGGTATTTTCAGCAGGGCAGCTCCTGACCCAGTGTAATGCTGTATTAATAGACAGCCAGAATGTAGAGCTGTGACACAAAGATCAACAGCTCTTGGCAGTAGATTTTGTACTCAGGTATCCAAATGTATCCCTTGAAATTCCAGTTTGGTCAGCCTGGCCAGCCTGGGCTGCCGTGCTGAGAACTGGCACCTCTGCTTCCCATCAGCTCACATGGTTTTGTTCTTTTATTCTGAGCTAAACTGGTTGAGGCTTCAGCACAAGCTGTGTCCTCACGTGTCCACCCGAACTGGATGCGGCCCAGCACAGCTGGGTGGGGACAATTTGTAATTTTAGTGATGCTGCAGCTGTTGGAGTTGTAGTCAGAATTAAGGAACCAGGTTTAATTACTAGAATAAATGGTGGGGGTGTAAAGAGCCTGTTTAATTCACTGGGGCACTCAGAGATTTGGGATTTTGGGATCACAGACTGTGTGCACTTGGCCGCTACTTGAGAGGCACTTGTGGTATTTGACTGTTTTACCTGTGCCAATTCTCCTCCTCATCTTTGCAGCTTTTAGGATGTGTGAGTGGAGGTCTAGGTTGGATTTTAGGAATAGATTGTTCCCCCAGAGGGTGCTGGGCACTGCCCAGGCTCCCCAGGAAATGGGCACGGCCCCGAGGCTGCCAGAGCTCCAGGAGCGTTGGGACAGCGCTGCCAGGGATGCCCAGGGTGGGATTTGGGGTGTCTGGGCAGGGCCAGGAGCTGCACTGGGTGATCCCTGTGGGTCCCTTCCAGCCCAGGATATTCTGTGATTCTGGTGGGGCCAAAGCTGGGCCCACTGCGACGTCCCCACTGTCCCTGTGCTTGTGGCGCTGCCCCGGAGGGTCCTGCCTGGGCTTCACTGTGCACCGTGGGCCATTTACAGCATTATCAAATTATTATTGCCTAATTTTGCAATTACTTCAAAAGCCCTGTGGTTGCCTCCCACAATCAGTGGTGTCCCTGGTCGGGCAGTGATTCATCTGAACAGAATTAGCCACGGGCAGGGCGTGAGAGCCAAGCTGGAGCTGGGAGCGTGCAGGGAGCAGAGAGCTGGGCTGGTGTCCTGCTGGGGGACAGGGCTTGGCTGGCTTTCACTGCAATTATGTTATCTGGTTTGGCTGTAGGAAAACCAACTTAGGCGCTGAATGTTTTGTTTCAGGTGGATGAAGCTGATTCCTCACCCGGCTGAAGCAGGACGTGCGCTAGAAGGGAAATGAAGATGTGCTGCATTCTGTGTACACGAAGCACTTTGGGTTTCATTTTCCGTCACTCCTTGGCAAGGGGCAGAGCTGCCCAGAGAGCCCAGCCCAGGAGGGGGGGCCAGGGGGTCACTGCACCACCAGAACCTGGGAAACCCCTCAGTGCAGTCCCAGTCTGCAGGTGCAGGAGTTGGGAGAATCAGGAGAAACTGAGGTGGCTGAGAGAGGGCAGAATCACCAGCCTGGGTACTTGATGAGCCGTGGACACAGCTGGGAAATGAGGAAAATGAAAATATTCCTGTGGATGAAGTGAGACATGGAAGCTGCCACAGCAGAGCTGAATGGTGTTCCCAAAAGCTGGGGAGAGACCCCCTTGGATGAGCTGGAGTGCCTGGGCTCACCCCCAACATCCCTACCCAGCTCCTCCTGTCTGCCTGTTCCCAGGCTAGAGCCAGAGATAACCAGGAAAGCATTCCCAGGAGTATTCCCAGTGTCACTGGGTGACTGCTGCTTGTCACCCTGGTGCTGGGAGGGGCTCCTGGGACATCTCACTGGGGTGCCAGCACCCCCACTCTGGGGCACCCACCCACCTAGTGAGGCTCTGGCTGGCCCAGGAGCACCAGTGAGGACACTGGGTTGCCCAGGGTGGCACCGGGCTGTCCACTGAGAGCCCTGAGTTCATAGGACCATAAAATATCCCAGGCTGGAAGGGACCCATAAGGGTCATGCTCCTTGCAGGGCAACCTGCACCTAAACCAGGTGGCCACGAGCATTACCCTGCCACTCAACACCTGCCCCTGCTTGCCCAGGGGCTGCACAAAGCTGCCCAGCAGGGAAGGAGGTTTAGGGCAGGAACTGGGATGCCCTGGGAGGTGTTTGCTGGCCCCAGGTTGCCCACCCAGCACGCTGTGTTGCCCAACAGCCATTCCTGTGGCCATTACAGGGCGGGTCAATGGCCAGGACGGGTCACAGAGCCCGGGCACTGTCACAGAACCCCCCCAGAACACAGTCACTGGCCACGGAACCCCCCGTCCATAGCAACGGGGCCCTGTGCCAGTGCTGCCCCTCGGGTCCGGGCAGAGCCGGGCAGTGCCAGCACCACCACAGCACCCGGTGATGAGCAGCAGCACCCCCAGGCACCCCCAGCCCTGAGCTCACCCCACACTCGCAGCCAGGGGGGAGCTGTGCCTGACGGGGAGGGACCACCAGCACAGCCGGTACTGCCCTCAGCCCCAACCCTCCTCCATCCCCCCATATCCCAGACTGGGCGCTCAGCAGCTCCTGGGGTGTGCCCGTGTCCACGGGGACTGGAACCTCTCATCCTGGCATGGCTTATCCCAAAGGGGACACAGAGGCATTTATTTCAGCTGGAAGTGTGTGGAAAAGTAATCCAGTCCATTCCCAAGGCTTTTTTCTTCCTTAAACACTTGTCTGTCAGTGGCTGAAGGGGAAGGATTTATTCGCAGGGGTGGGAGCCAGGGAAAGCATCTCCCCCTCTCCAGCTGCTGCTCCCCAGGTATCAGTAAGTGGCATGGAGACAGGGAATGGCAGTGGCATGGAGACAGGGAATGGCAGTGGCCTGTCCCCAGCAGGGACAGAAGGGCTGGAGTGACGGGTTTGTGGGAACAGCACTCGCAGGGGCGTTTGCTGGAGCTGAGCACAGACGTCTCATCCTCGGTTCTGCCAAACTGACTCGGAGCCAGTCACACCTGTGAAAGCTTTTGTGCTGAATTTGAGGCTGTGAGTGTCCCGCTGCCCACCCCAAAGCCTTTGGCCAGGCTGGATCCTGGGATGAGACTCGCTGGCCTGGGTTGGAAGGGACCATCCCTGCCATGGCAGGGACACCTCCCACTGTCCCAGGCTGCTCCAAGCCCCAGTGTCCAGCCTGGCCTTGGGCACTGCCAGGGATCCAGGGGCAGCCCCAGCTGCTCTGGGCACCCTGTGCCAGGGCCTCCCCACCCTCTCAGGGGAGGTCATTAGATTGACAGGGAAAATGAAGGAATAATAGGAAATAAAGAATTAAGGAAAACAAAGGTGTGAGATCTGTCATCCTCTTTAGCAGCCGTGATTTGTTTCTCTCCTCATTTCAAGACCTGACACAAGATACCAAGGACAAAGCTGGTATCAAATCCCTCCCTATCCAAATGCTTGGGATGCTGTCAGGGGGGATTTACCTTCAGGAGATTTAGGGGCTGTGTGGGTGCCCCAGGCAGGGCTGGTCCCATCACAAGTCGGGTGCTGCTGTAAGAGGTGCCACAAGGACAGGAACTCTCTGAGTGCAGTTTTCCTCTGCCTCCTTTGTGCAGGACCCGCACCAGCTGCATTCCAGGATGGAACTCTACGGCTATCCCTTAAAAGCCAAGTTTAACCAGCCACGGCCACCACCTCCCAAGGTCCTGCCGGCCACCAACACCATGACCACCAGCTACAAGAACCGCATTCCCTACCATCCTGAGAGCTTCAGCATGCCATGGATGCCCAACTCCTACTACAAAGCAGCTGCCCTCAACCCAACCTTGTCTCCCCTCACTGAAAGCTTCCCGGGGCTTCCCCCCACCAAGATAGTTCCTTTTATTTCCGAGAGACCCAACGGCGTCTTCAGCCGGCACTCGCTGGATGACTGGCACAGGTCCAACATGACCAACTACAAGGAGTCGGAGACCACCCGGCACAACGCAGAGCGCCTGCGGGCTGACCTGACCCGCACCATCAAGGACGTGTACCAGCAGGCCAAGAGGACCCAAGGGGAGAGCACCAAGAACCTGGGAGAGCGCGTCAATGACATAGAGTACTGGAAATCCGAGCTCTGCATCGAGCTGGATGCCATGATCAGGGAGACCAATTCCCTGATGGACATGCAGAAACGGCTGGAGAGAGCCTTGGCCGACACCGAGGGCCCCTTCCAGGTAGGGACCCTGCAGCCCCCAGCCCAAACATCTGCAGCCACTCAAACCTCTCATAAAGTTCATCCCAGCTCTGTAACACTGGAAAGTTTTCATGGAGAGCCCATTAGTTGAGTCAGTGGTAAACAAATCCCCTGCATCTGCTGCGTTCCCCTCCAGCACATGCTGAGCACATCACTGCAGTGTTTGTTTAACCAAGTATTTCCCTATCCAAAATCCCGGTTTGGGACACAGAAGGCCATGTCTTACTACAAGGCTCTGGGGAGGTCGACAGCGAGCCTGACACAGGTCCCTGCATTCAGCTGTGGTGGCCCAGGGACACGCGGGCTCCCTCCCACTGGTTCCGTGCTGAAGTTCCACTCGGCTGCTGCTGTCAGCTCACCCAGCTGCCTCGGGCAGCTTTTCCCAGGCTGCCATCCCTGTGCCCACCGGAATTTTCTTTTCCTGCATTCCCTGACATGGGCACTGTCCCTGCAGGGAGCCCTGCCCCTGCAGCCAGCACTGATGTCATGACATGTCCCCACCAGGTCGCTCACAAGTGTTTGCTCAATCGGGAGAAGAGGATGGGCATCGACCTGGTCAATGACGACGTGGAGAAACAGCTCATCACAGTAAGTCTGGCAGCACACATCGTGTGCCAAAGTTATTTTTACCTAAACTCCCCTGAACAAGTTTGGCAGCCCTGTTCCCTCACTGGCTCTTCAGCGCTGGTGAGGTGCTAAATTCTTCAACTCTCCAAACCTGCTGGGGCAGGGGCTGGTGTTCCCACTCAGCAGCGTGTCCATGGGAGAGGAGGGAAGAGCTGGAAACCAGCCGGGTTTGTGTGGCTTATCAGGGTCCTCTGTCCCTCTTTGAGGAGTCTGTGAGATGGCCCTGCCTTTCAGAGTCCTGCCAGCACAGACCTCTGTTTATTTATCTGATCTGTCTCTGTATCTATAGCACATTCTATATATTACACACACACGCAGATGGAGAGGGCAGGGTGTGCCTGAGCTCGTCTGCTTTCCCCAGCTATATTAGCTGGGCTAATAAAAGGTACTCATTCCACTTCCCCCAGCTCTGCTCTGCTCAGGGCAGTGTGGCTGCAGCAGGACTGACACTCTGTGTGCTCAGGCAATGGATTTGATAGAAATCATAGAAACCTGCACTCCTGCCTGCCTTTATCTAGGCTGCTTTAAATCATGAATTAAAAGCAAACATGAGGAGAGCTGGCACAGCAAATGGGATCCTAATGCAGGGTACAGCGAAACAGAATCACTGCAAAAGCCTCACAAAACTGGGAAGGAAATTGCAGCCCCTGGGCCTGTGAAGTCACTGCTCTCTTAGAAGATGTTTTGTTATGAGTCAGGCCCTGAAAATTTAAATGATTAATTTAAAAGTCCTGAGGGTTTAGGAAATTTATCAGAGCTGGTATCTCCATAATGCCATTTGGGTTTTTAAGTGTTTGGGATGCATTTAGGCTGTGCTTTCAGCTGGCTCCTGCAGACAGGAGGATTGAAAATCCCTGGGTTTGGAGCACTGCTCACCAGCCTCTGGAAACCTTCACGGGGGCAATAGGCTTGTGCTGGAGTCAAGGGAGCCGAGAGCAGCACGAGCCTTCCTCCAGGGGAGCTGAACCCTGCCTGGAACTGACTGGGGATTTACACCAAAGTCCTCTTGTCCCATATGGATGGGATTTCTTGTGGGGAGGAAAATGCCCTGGGACTGGGGATGGGGATGCGTGGCACTGCTGGCCCAGGGTATCACTGTGCCTGTTCACATCAGGTCAGGATCTGGCTCTGTCTCCCTGTGATGGAACCAAGCAGCCCTGGCCATTGATGTCAAGATGAAAAAACTCGGGAATCCACCCTGGAAGTGATTTCAGAGACCTTGGCCATGGCCACAGCCCCCTCCTGTCCCCTGCTGGTGCCTGGCCATGGCTCAGCTGCACAAGCACTGGGGCTGGGGGGCCCTTCCTGCAGCCCCTGTTTGCTGTGGGGGAAAGGGGAGCCCTCGCTGTGTGCGAGGCTGGAGAGGCCCGAGGGGAGCAGTGCCCCCGATGTCTGAGCACCGAGGCTGATGGGGTCTGTTCTGCCTTCGCCCAGGAAATCAAGACCATCAGGTCCTGCCGGGAGAGGTTACAGCAGTGCCTGGACACGGTGAATTGCCAGCTCATGTAAGGAGGGCTCTGGGCCCCTGCTGCAGGGCTGATGTGCAGCTGTGCCGTGGCCCCCAGCAGATCCCTACTGCCCCGCTCCCTGCGGTCAAAGCCCTGCAGGCTCCACGGGAGGCAGGCAGGGATGCTCCGGGAGCTGCAGCAGAATGGGATGGGCAGGAAACCATCCCACGCCTCCATCCCGACTGAGGCCTGCACTTTGTGTGTTCCAGGTGCAACAAGGAGGCCCGGCAGGAGCTGGAGAAGGACCTGGCTGACAAACAGATGGGCCACCACATCGACAGCAAGTGCTACCAGCTGAAGAACACCTCCAGAGGCATCCACTACTACAAAGGCGTGGAGAGGGTCGATGCCACGTGAGTACGGGGGGCCCTGGCGGGCACAGACCCTGTCCCGGGCAGGGAGCTGGGATTTCCTGGCCCACTCTGAAGGCACATCCATCCCTCCTGGAGACACCCACCTCCAGGGCTCGTTTCTCTCTGGTCTCTGCAGGCGGAGAAGAACCCTCTGCTTTCAGATGGATGCTGAGCACCCGGCAGGCGAAAGCGAGCCCGAGCTAATTAAACATTAGATCAGGGCTCAGAGCTTAACCTGCAAACAAATTCAGCCCAGCACCTCTGCACAGCTCATTAAGTTCATGCATATTTTCAAAGATGTGTCAGTGCTTGCCTGAGTGCTCCTCACTGATGGAAAGTCTGGGGGCTCACCCCTGCATGGAGAGGGCCTGGCAGGGAGCCGAAATGACCCAGAAAATAAAGAAGTGAGAGCGTGGTCCTGCAACAGAGTTCAGCTGCCTTTGAGTGCCAGGAATTCAGCTTTGGCTCTGCAGTAAATGAACAGTGACCTAACCCAGCACTCACAGAGAGATGCCCTAAGTGGCAAAGGGCTGAGAGAATAAATCTGCTCACACACACCCATGAGGTTTATGGAGAGGCACAGATTGATACCATTTTTTTAATAGTTTGAATAATTATTCACAGTAGAGCTCAGACACATTTAAACAGGCAAATGGATTGCAAAGGATTGAGGCTAAAATTCAGAGGAGGGTAAAATGTGCCGAGAATCAGCAGGTTTTAAATGGAGCTTATGTGGTATTTAAGTCTTTTGTTGACCTTGTTCTGGACTACTGCACAGGCAGGAACTTCATCCCAAATGCACAGACAGGGAACGGAGTGGGATCTAAAGCTTGTTCGGTTTAGTGGGAGACTGAGATGGGCTGTGAGCAAAAGGAATTGACTGAATTGTGATGTGTGTGTCCTCGTGGGGCTGGGAACTCCTTGGCTCTTAATGCCTCGAAGGTGTAAATAGGAGCTCTGACTGGAATCTCTGTTTTTTATGGGACAACCTTTTGTTTGTCTGAGCTTTCACAAGCTGTCTTCATGAACATGCCCTCATTTGATAAATATCATCAAACAAACGGGGTCCAGATGTTTCACTTCCATGTAATTTAATTAAGGGCGCAGATTTCATTTGCATCAATCTCCACCCAGGCTCAGCAGCGTGGGTTTGCCAAGGGCCTGTCCTCTCCCCCCGCAGGGTCTCGGTGCCAGAGACGTGGGCCAGGTTCACGGACAACAACATCTTCCGCTCGCAGAGCGCGCGCGCGACCTCGGCCAAGCTGCGCGCGAGCACCGAGAGCCTCCTCATGGGCACGGCCGACGAGATGTGGCGGCAGTTCAGCAAAGTCAACGACGCCTTCACCAGCCGCATCACCGAGACCGCCAACGCCAAGAGCAAGATCCAGACACACCTGGCCAAGGTACCCGACCCCGCCCTGGCGCTGCCGCTGCCACTCAACTTCCTCCCGAGGGATGGGCAGTTATCCGTGGGCTCCCTGCCCTGCTCTGCCAGATCAGTGATGGGACCTGCCTCGGGCCAGTGGGACTCATGGAAAGCTCCCTGGCAAGGCCTCAGACTGGTTAAGTTTGCAGCACTGGGGGCTGATGCCACATCCTTATATGAGGAGCCGTTAAAACCTTTCCCTCTGTTAGCTGATGGATGATCAGTTCTTGCAAGCAGCAATTTTGGGAAGCTGGTAATTTGACACATCCATCACTGCTCCTAAACCTCCTCTGCTCCTAAATCTCTGATGTGACAGCAAGAGCAAAGACATTTTCCCTGAAAACTCTGCTGGATCTGTGCCTTGATGTGGCAGAGCAACGGTGGCCTGAGCCCAGGGGCTGCTTATTGAACTTGGGTTTTTTCTGCACAAACAGAGAAAAGGGAATGATGGGATCACTTGAGAAGGTATCTTTTCACTGATACCTGTGTCTCTGTTTCACCCCAGACACGGCAGGAAATCTTCCAGATCGAGACGAAGATCCAAGTCATCCAGAAGACCATAAGGGACAAAGAGGTTCAGTTAAAGGTGGCTCAGACCCGGCTGGATGAGCGCACGAGGAGACCCAACGTGGAGCTGTGCCGGGACGCTGCCCAGATCCGGTACAGCCGGGCTGCAGGGCTGCCAGGGCTTGGGGAGTCACTCAGGAGCATCTCTGCATGACAAATTTGCATTTTTCCCCCTAAATATTCCTTCCATGAGTGCCCTGGTAGAATCTAAAGCACTGAGCAGGTGTCCCAGCCTCTGGGTGCTGGGAGAGCTCTGCACCTGCAACGGAGGCTGGACACCACGGCCGGGTCCAGCCTGATGCCACCCCATGAGGGGCTGGAATTTTCCCACTTGGGTAAACCTCATCTTCTCTCCTGTCTCATCCAGGCAGCTGGATGTGCTCAGTTTTGAAGGATAAGCCCTTATTTGCTGTGTGTGCATCCTGTGCAGGACCCCTGCACAGGGAAATCCAGGAGGGTGAACCAACAAAGCCACAAACCCAAACAGAAACGGGAAACCACAGCTGCTCATTCCTGTTCCCGGTGGCGCAAGCTGCTCTGGCAGACGTGGCTGAACATATCCAGAGCTTTGGAACAAACTTCTCCATTCCTCCCAATGGAGGTCGGGAGGAGCTCTGCCCTTGGCTTTCCCATACCAGGAATGGGGCGCTGGCTTCAGCCTGGGTGTGCTGATGGGGAAAACCCTGTGCCCAGAGGGCCCATCTGGATGGGCACCGCCCCGTGGTGGGGCTCTAACGGGGTCCCGCTGTTTTCCAGCCTTGTCCAAGAGGTCAACGAGATCAACGAGACACTGCGGAACCTGCACCAGTGCCTGCGGGCCTCCGAGGACATGCTGCAGATGCTGGTGCGCTCCAAGGGCGTCCTGGAGCACGACCTGGTGGTCAAGAACAACTCCCTGTTCATCGACCAGGAGCGCTGCATGGGGATGCGCAAGAGCTATCCCAGCACCGTGCAGATCCTGGGGTACGTCTCCGCAGGACTCACCTGAGCGCGCTGCACCGACGGCGGGACACGTTCTCACTTTCCCTCAGCTTCTTTGCCAATACATTGTTGCAATTTCACAAACGTGTTTGGATGTCATTTCCTGATGTAAACTCCGGGCAGAAATTAAATGAGCGTTTTGTTTGTTGGGTTACCAGGATAATTTTTTTCCTTGGTATTTTCTCTTTCACTCTGTGCCAGGAAGGAGCTGAAAATATCCTGTATGTCACCAAATCCACCCACGGGGACCCATCCCTGCCCTTCCAGTCTGTGTTTTCAGGAGAAAAACTGTCGCATCTTCCTCCTTTGGAGTGTGTGTGATGTGGAAAAGGCACAAGGGGAAGTAAAGCCACTTGTCAGAATAATGAACTGCTGACATGCATGATGGACTTTTAATGGTGCAGCAGAAGACACACAAACTGTCCCGGAAAAAGTTGCAGTTTGTGCTGTTCCTAAAATAGAAAAATGTGCATTTTAAGCTGATTTCTAATGATAATTGTCTTGCTTTTGAAAAAAGTTAAATGCCATCAGAAATGTCAGTGCTGGGGTGTTAAAAAGAGGAAGTAGATTCGACTTGAAGAAAGTTCATTGAAGAAAATGCTGTGGGTTTAATTTTGGCTTCCTAATTAAACCTCTCACGTGTGCTTTGTTGGTGGGAGCACCAAAGCACTTTGAAGATAAAGAGATTAATCAGTGTTTAAGCCCCTCTGGCTTCCAGGGAACCTTCTCTTGCTGTAAATCCGACTGATTTTACCAAGTATTGGAATTTTCAGAGGGATAAGTCTTCAATCGATCTGAGACTGAGTGTGAAAGTAATTTTGCAGTTTCCCTCCTTAGACTCACACGTTTCTTAAGTCTTTTAACCCCAGCAGTCAAGCTCAGCCTAAAGCCGGAGGGCGCCAGGAATCCCAAAGGAGCAGAAGCTCGAGTCCCTCCCCCTCTCTCAGGAATCCAGGGCAGGGACCACCAGCCCAGCGTGGGGGCTCTCAGGAGCTGGGAGCACCTTTCCTTGTCCCCATCCCCGGGTGACTCCTCCTCATCCCACAGACCCCTCTGTCCTCCTCCCCCCGTCCTCAGCGTCTTGGCAGGATCTCCATCCCAGCACCAGCCCTAAACAGGAAACAATTTCTTTCTAACCTTTTTTTGTCTTTACTAGCACTTCTGTCGAGACTAAAAATAGATTTCCTCTGCTTTGTGTGTCTTGGGGCCGGAGTCTGTCAGAGATAGCAGCCACCCTTTCCAAGGAAAGGGACAACTGTGAGCAGGAAAAGCTGCCCAGCTGATCACACCTTCCCTTTCTGCACTTCCCTGCCCCCCAAAGGGCCCCCTCGGGCTGCTCTGGGCTGTTCTCTGCCTGTGCTCCTTTCCCGAAGCCTTCCCCAGCCCCTGGTGATTTTGGCTGCTCCGCTTCTCTGCAGCCCCACTCCAGATGTTTTCAGGTTTTTGGGCTTCATGAGTTTGTCCCCAGCTGAGTGTGGGGCAGCAGTGGCACCCACAGCCCCTTCCTGAAAAGCTCCAGCCTTTGAGTACCCGGAGCCAAGTCCTGGCACCAGCGACAGCTTTGCCTTCGTTTCACTTCCACCTTTGGTTTTGAGTCATGTCAAAAATATCTGGGCTCTGTTTTACAGTGAGGGCACACCACGATCAGTCTCCACTTTTCTCCAGTTTTGCTTTCAGAGCTCCCCAAACACTGATCTTTCCCACTGGCCCAGCTCCTTTAGGGCTTTCTCCTGATTGCCAGCATTTATGTGGTGCTGCAATTACCCAGCTCCATTTTCTCTTGCTGTCCTGCCCTCTCAATGCTCCTTTCCACAACTCTGCCAAAGAGTTTCTTTCCTCTGTTCGAGCCGTGACCAGAGGAATTTCAGTTTCAGCTCCTCTAATTTCTTTCACAAATACTTTCCACTTTCCTGCAGCAATTTCCCAGACGTTAGAGAATTCCCAGGTCCCTCTGGGGTTTCGTTCTCTCCACGCCAGTTTTCCATAAGTTGTCAGTACTGATGTTACTTCTGGCAGCTGATATCCCCAGCTGCCCCCAGACACTTTGCTCAGGGCATCCCATGTGTGCTTCAGAGTGAGTCCCTTGGTTCCCCTGAGGGGAGCCCACCCTGCACAAACTCCTCTAAAATGGGTCTCCAGGGACAGGCTTTGGGTGCAATTGCAATGAACACGTGGCTCTTGGCCAGGTCTCCTGCACGGGGATGGATTTGCTTTCCATGACAGAGCTGCTGCTGAGTGAAGCTGCTCCATTTAATCCCCACAGGGCTCTGTTTGGGATTTGAGCAGCCTTTGATGCATTCCAGGAGATGAAACAACAGCCCTGCCTCCTCCTGCTGATGGCTGGGATGCCTTTGCTGCCGTGCCATTAAATGATTTCCTTTCAGAGATCACTTCTAAATCACAGCCCAGGCCCATCATCCACCTTTCTGCACGGATGGGATGCCTCCTTTCTCCACTCTGAGGAACGACGTGTCTGCTTTTATTGCTATTTATTGCTGGTTTATTGCTGCCTCTCTCAGCCAAGTTGCTGAGGAAGTTTGTGGAAATTCCTTTGCATCTTAGAGCCATCTTCCCACCCTTTTGCATCATTCCTTTTGCATCACTGCTGCAGAGCTGGGTGTGTAAATTAATTGTTTACTGACTGGAAGAAAGACGATAAATTAATAAACCCAGGACGCTGTTGCTTTATGTCAGTCCTGGATCCAGGTGAACACTCCAGGCAGGGCTAGCAAGACACTTCTCAGACAGGAGGTTCTGTTGTTTAAGAAAACAAAAATCATTGAATGTCCTGGAAGGGTTTGACATGAATTTGGGCAAAGTCAAAGCTTGCCAAAACCCATGTTAACAATGTATTGCATAACTAGTGCAGATTATTGTGCTCAAGGGAGAGAGAATTCCCCAAACAGCATCAGCAGTCAGAAAAAAACCAACCCTAAACTCATTGCTATTATGGAAAAAAAGGGAGAAAACTTTGGCAAAATGCTAAAGGAAAATTTGGGCAGTGTAGGATCACAGAAATGCTTGTGCTGGCTCAGAGCAAAGTGCAGCCTCTGGTGCAGCCTCTGCCAGAGCCAATGGGAGATGCTGAGATAAAAGCACCAGAAGGCGGCAGGAACTCTGTGAGATTCTCCCAGTCCACTTTCCCAGCTTCCAGCACTTAGTATCCCAAGGACTTCCTGAGCTGACAGGGCTGTCCTTGGATTTAATATCCCCCAATGGATTTGTTTCACATGCTCTTGTTCCCGTTGCTCTTGGAGCCCGCACAGCATCCGCTGTGTCCCTGAGCGGGGATCCGCAGGGCACGGAGCATCCGCACCCTCAGAGCGGCAGTGGCCGCTCCAGGGACCCTGGGGGGACTGAAAAAGGGGCCAGACCTGGCACTGCTGGAGCCAAAAGTGTAAAACTCAATAGTTTGGGCAAAAATGTGGCTCAAAGCTGGTTTAGACCTGTGTCCTCCGTAGGGTCTGTTCTGCGCTGGCAGGAGATGAGCACGAACCAGCTGCTCAAGAAGGATCTGAGGATGTTCAGAGTCCCAGCTGGGAAGCTCAGTTGATTTTTTGAGGATTTGGGGGTCAGTGGGTAAATTCTGGTTTCCCTGAAGTCAGTGGGATTTTCTCCAGCGATTTCAGCCTGGCTCTATCAGTGCTGATAACTGGCTTGGAGTGGAAAGCGAAAAGTTGGATGAAGTTGGTTTGGGGGCATGAATGCAGACAGGACTAAAGTGTTCTATAATTTCTTCTTTCATTGGCAGAAAACAAATCGGGAAAAACAAGTCATGCTTCCAAGATATATTAGACCTTTTGTTATTGAAGTCTGCTCGATATAAAGTCTCCCCTTCCATTTCTTTCTGGTTGAAACATTTTTTCTGATACCCATCCCAGCGGTGTAAATGTATTTCTATATTTACAAATCTATCTATCTATCTATACATATCTGTATATCTGCATGTGTCTCCTTTGAGAGAGCACCATGGATCCTCCACAAAGTGCAGTCAAACCATATCCCGCCCTCTTCTTTTTCTTAGTGGCACAGTTGTTTGAAAACAGGATTTTCCCCGCCCAGTTCCCTTCCCAGCCCCCAGTGAACGGCAGGAGGGGTTTGCTGATGGCAGCGCAGATTTCGGCCCCTGCCCTTCGCATTGCAAACCCTCCTCGCTAATGGCCTCAATCACCAGGGTAGGGAACAGGAAGCGAGTCCCTAAAATTGTGATGAGAGAGCAAAATGTGGGGTTAAAAATGTTCATCCTCACAAAGACATAGAGAGGAAATGTTATCTTTTGGTGTAGTTGGGAAAGGTTTGTCTTAAGAGGGGTTTCGTTCACCTGGCCCGAGGACAGGGACGAGCAGAACCTCGATGGGCTGGTTCATTGATGCCACGCAGTTAAATGAGCCTGAGATTCCTTTCAATCCACCCCTGCCTTGTCAGATTAGCATCTGAGCCCCGTAAGTTGATAGAAAGCCCACTTTCTTTCCTGAATTCTCATCATTTTATTCTAGAATTTCAAGCTGAAGCATCATATTGAAAGTAGCCCCATGGAATAGATCCAAAGTGAGAAATCCACATTTTTTTACCCAGGGTTTATACAACTCGTCAATCTTCCAGTATTCCCAGCACAGCCTGTGGCGAATCTTGTTTGTACACAAAACATTTTTCCAATTTATTGTGGCGCCTGCTTTGATTCGGGCGGGGTGGCACTGCCAGCCCCCTCACCCCGAGCCTGAGCGGGGGCAGCTCCCGAGCCCCGGGAGCACCGGGAGAGCCTCAGCCCGTCCTTGGGTGTGACGTCGTCTCTCCAGCAAAACCCCGAGGGCTCTGCTGTGACCATCCTCGCTTCCTCGCCTCCTCTCGCCCCTGGCCAGGCTCCCTCCAGCATCTCCGGCTGACAGAAGGCGCGGAGAGGAGCTTTGCCCCCGCCCCGGCACCCGAGCTCTGTCACAGCTCGTGCTCAGCTGATGTTGGTCCCAAACCCTGCTCGGTTTCCCAAAGAAGTGTCCAAGCTGCAGGGGAGTGATGTGCTCTCCTCTGCGGGCTTTCTCCACCGTTTCCAATCCACGGCTCTCAGCCGAAACAGCCTTTGTTACCCACACACTGCTCTTTTCCCTCGTTTGAGTTTCAGGTATTTCTCCCGTGCTTAAAAAGCTGCTTTTGGCACCTTACTCAGAGCCGGAGCCGGGGCGGTTTTGCTGTCCCACACTCCCGGAGGAGCTCGGGAGCTGTCTGTGACCCCCACACGTCCCAGTGCCTTCCCCCACTGTGCATCCCGCTGTGCTCCAGGTTGGATATTTTATCCGGGAACAGCAGCCCAGATCTCAGACCTGCAAATCCAAACCAGAGAATGCTCTCTGCCAGAGCCTGGATGGCAGCCCTTGGGGACAAGACCTTTCTCTCTCAGCCCCGAGCGTGGGGGCTCCTTCAGGCACTCGGCGCACGGGGCAGGACAGCCCCAGTCAGCCGCATTAACCAGGAATGTTCCGATGGTGGCGCAGATGTTTCAGTCCTCTGGGCTTTGCAGTCCTGGCACTGACGAGCGCCACAGGGTGCAGAGGGACGGTAGCAGCAGAAGAATCGGCGGGATTGTTTGGAGGGGAGGGGAAATTGCATCCTTTGGAATCTCGTTTTAGCCGCTGGCCTCTCTCCCCCGACCCCCCCCCCCCCCGCCCCCCCCGGGTGCTCTCAGCTCCCCTCCCACTCTCTGGCCGATGTCTGTGCTGGGACCCCTTACGTGAGTGTGAGGAGCCCGTGCTGCAGGAACACGCCTTTGCTTGCCAGGAGAGAGGAGCCAAGCACGCTTCCCGACCTCCTTTCTCCCAAGATTTACAATCCCGGTGGCTGGATGCCGAATTCCCTCGTTTGTGCAACAGTGCGGGACGAGTCTGGAGCTGGTGCGTGGAGAGGGGAGGTGATGGGGATTGGTGTTAATGCTCAGCACTCCCAGGAGTGTGCAGGGCTCCTGGCGGGATTATTTGGGAGCCGGGGGTGGGCTCTGGGGGGGGTGTGTGGGGGGGTGTTTGAACAGATTGGCTGTGCTCGAGGAATGAGCGAGGGTGGCAGCGCAGCCACCCCTTCCTTCCCGAGCACCTGCGTCAGAGATCCCAGAATGGGCACTATCCCAGGCTGCTCCCAGCCCCAATGTCCAGCCTGGCCTTGGGCACTGCCAGGGATCCAGGGGCAGCCACAGCTGCTCTGGGCACCCTGTGCCGGGGCCTCCCCACCCTCACAGAGAAGAATTTCTCCCAATATCCCGTCTGTCCCTGCCCTCTGGCAGTGGGAAGCCATTCCCCGTGTCTTGTCAATCCAGACCCTTGCCCCAAGTCCCTCTCCAGCTCTCCTGGAGCCGTTTTAGGCAGTGGAAGGGCTCTGAGCTCTCCCCAGAGCCTTCTCCAGCAGAACAGCCCTAACTCTCTGAGTGTCCTCCCGAGCTCTGGAAAATCGCATGCTACATCTAGTGAAAAGTTGCTCAGTTCCACCTAATTTGGCTCTCAAGTGCTAAAAGATCTACTCCAAGCGCTAGAATCCCTTCAGCTCAGCCAGATGCTCATTTCCCAAATCCTGTGCCTCGGATCCTGTCCAGGGCTGCACAAACCGCTGGGCCGGGGTGAGGGGACCCCCGACGTGGGGAGCTCTGCCCTCTCCGGGCACCGGCCGGTCCTGCTCGGACACCCCGGGGCTGCAGCGCCCACGCTCAGGGACACCCCGCACCCACGGGGGGCTGCACGGCCACCTCTCCCCCGCCCTCCTCCACGGCTGCCTGGGCAGCGGGGGCTCGGGAGAACGGGAGGGGCCGTCTCTTGTCCCCCCTCAAATCTCCTCGCCGCCGGGCGGGAGCGGCCGTGCGGTGGCCGGGGCAGGGAGCGGCTCCTGGCCGTGTCCCGGGGGGAGGCGGCCGGGCCGGGGCCGGGCCGAGCGCTGTCCCGTTTATAGGAGGGCGGCGGGCGCCTGCTGAGCCCTCCCCGTGCCGCAGACGCAAACGGGGCGGTGGCCCCGGTTAAAGGGGAAACTTGACAGCGCCGCCGCCCGCTCCGCTCCGCGCCCGCTCCGCCGCCAGCGCGCTCCGCTCCGCCGCGATGTGAGTACGGACCGGCCCGGCCCCACTGAGCGGACACGGGCTGGAGACACCCGCTCTGAGGGTTCTCTAGGGAGAGGGGCCAGGGCAGCCCCCTCCCCTCTTCACCGACGGGGGAGATGGGCTGGGGAAAGTCCCCCCAACTCGGGAGAGGGTCCAGGAGAGCCTCTGCCAGGGGAGCCAAGGGAAGAGGGGCTGAGGGCACCCCCGGAGAAGAGGGGCCAAGGGAGCCCGGTGGGCTGAAAGGGGCAGGGGTTGACGCCCCCTCCTCCCCGCCCCCTGCCCTCTTCGCGGGGGTCGCCAGAGCAGATGAGCCCGGGAAAATTCCCCGTGGGGTGGGGGCTGACAGAATCACCCGCACTGGTCCCATGAGTGGGTGGACAAGGGACTCCCGCCCTCCTTTCCCTGCGGAGTCGGGCCGGGGCAGTCCCTCGGGTGCGATGCTCCGGGATCGAGCCCTCCCGCCGGGGGCGAGGGCGAGGAGCGCATTCCCTTGGGGAGAGGGGATCGGAACCGCTCGGGGAGAGGGGCTGGGGGAGCCTCCTTGGGGAACCGCCCCCCTTTGAAGCTCCTCGGGGAGGGGACTGGGAGGAGCCCCCTCGGTGGGAGAGGGGGAACAGGCTCGGGGGACCCCCAGGGAATATCGGGGAGCGGGCAGAGGGCTCGGACCCCTCTCCGTCGGCGGGGCCCGAGGAACAAGAGCCCGGGTGCAGGGCACTGCCCCAGCAGCATCCCCCGAGCCGGGCGGGGCGGAGCGGAGCGTTCCTGCTGCCCCCGAACAGACGCACGGACAGACAGACACACACACTCAGCATCATCCCTGTCCCGCTGCAGCTCTGCCCTTCACCACCGCCAAGATGCTGCTGCTGCTGCTGGGGATCATCGTGCTCCACGTCACCGTGCTGGTGCTGCTCTTCGTCTCCACCATCGTTAGTGTGAGTACGGCTTTCCCCCGCTCCGGGGTTCCCCGGGGCAGGGACATGGCATGGCGAGAGCAGAGGGTGTTATTCTTATTTCTGGCCGTTTTTACAGCCTGGCTTTTAGCAGGAAGCTTTAATTGGCTGGTTTCTGGCTTCACTAACAGTGGGATTTTGGAATCTGGGAGTTTGTGCTGTCAGGTGAACCTGGTGGGATGCGTGGCTGTGTGCTCTGCTGGGTGCTCAGGGCTTCCCCGCTGATACAGAGACACAAGGGCTGTTGGAAACCATCTCCTCATCCTCCCCGGGCTGGTTCACATCCAGGAGCAGCCTCGGAGCACCCAAAATCCCTCCTTTGGGGTGATGCTGCTCTCCCCTTTCATAAGGAGCTCCACCTGCTAATGGGCTTCAGGCACAGGACCGGAACAGCCGGTCTGAGCAAAGCCCTTCGAAACGGGGCTGGCTGGGCACTGACCCCTCAGCACAGCAGTTCTGCTCCCCAGCTCTCCTCCCTTGGGGCAGGAAATAAGGCACAGCCTCTTTTTCGTAACCCACCTTCCAAGGCGGAATCTTTGTGAGCAGTGGCAAGCCCGAGGGCTGGATGCAGCACAGAGGCTTCCCAGCACTGTCCTGGGGCTGCAGCCCAGTGAACACGTCAGCTGCTCGGGAGAGGTTTGAGTTGGCTTTAAAGCAGCTCTTCTGTGGAGCTGGTGACTTCCAAGCTTGCTTCACCAGGGGCTTCTTTCCCAGTTGTTGTTTTTTTGGGTTTTTTTGGGGGGGGGGTTCTTTTTCTTTTTTTCTTTTTTCTTTTTTTTTTTTTTTGGTGATCATAGTAGTGGAAAACGTTACAAAAATCTTCCGAGCCGTTAGGAATCACGTGGAAGCATTCAAATGTCCCGGCCAGGCAGCGGGCGAGGCCGGCGAGGGGAGGGAAGCGCGGCCCCGCGGGACTCGCTCCGTGTTTAAAGAGCATAAAGAGCTTCTGTTTTCGTGCCGTTGGGGCGAACGCGGCTAAAAGCAAATCTCGGGATTCGCTTTCCAAGCCCCTCTCTAAGGAAAAGCGCGTCCCTGGGAGCGCCCGGCCGGGCAGGCACGTGCGGAGCTGGAGCTGCTCGGGGCCGCAGCCTGGGGGGACACGGACACGGACACGGACAAGGACACGGACAGGGACACGGACACGGACACGGACACGGACAGGGACACGGAGAGGGACACGGACACGGACAGGGACAGGGACAGGGACACGGACACGGACAGGGACACGGAGAGGGACACGGACAGGGACACGGACAGGGACACGGACAGGGACAGGGACACGGACAGGGACAGGGACACGGACAGGGACACGGACACGGACAGGGACAGGGACACGGACACGGACACGGACACGGACACGGACAGGGACAGGGACAGGGAGAGGGACACGGACACGGACAGGGACACGGACAGGGACACGGACACGGACACGGACACGGGTGGCTGCTCCTCCCCGGGCCCCGCTCACGGGCTGTGTCTGTCCCGCAGCAATGGCTGGTGAACGGCGAGCACACGGCAGACCTGTGGCAGAACTGCAGCTCCGGAACCGTTTTCCAGTGCCTGGCGTCCTCCACCAACGGTGAGTGCCCCGGGACCAGGGCTGTGCCCGCACGCCGCTTGTGTTCTGCTCCCGGACCTATGGAATCGAGGGGGATTTGCCTCTGTGGGTTATTTGTGATTCCTTCTTGGATTTTCCTGCATCCCCGGAGCTGTTCCCTCCCGCCCCATCCCCTCGCCTCCTCTGCTCTGTCCCCAGCGGGAGGAGCACGGCTCAGCTGTGTCCCGGTGCGGGCACACGGGGCTGGCCCGGCAGTGGGGGATTGCTCCCCCCTCCCCTCCCGGTCCCTGAAGTTGTGATGGGGCTTAGCAGGAGAGCCAGAGCCGCTGCCCACCGCTCTGCCCGGCTGCCCTCGGGCTGAGGGGCAGCTCCTGGCAGCGCCAGGGCAGGGTGACACCCTCACTGCACTGGAGGTGACGGCTCGAGCCCTTTTGGGGGGCTCTCCTGTTTTTAGCACGTTTTCCAGTTGGATGTACAAACACGAGGTGGTTCTTGGGGCAGGGCCGCTGGGCGCCTGTCACCCTGCTGGGAGCTGAGGGGCTCTTTTTGTCACAGCTCCCTCTTGCTCTGCTTGTGAGGGGTCTGAAAGATGCCCACGGGGCCCTGAAGACGCTCTGTCTCCAGAGGACACTTGTCCCCTACCTAGAAATCTGTCCTGCGTTTTGCTGCTGGGACAGGCTGAGTTTTTGGGCACAGCCCTGGAGTTTGCTGTGGAGCACCGTGGGGATGTGCTGAGTGCTCGGGCTCTTCATCCCGTGGCACCTGCACAGCTGGGGGCTGAACAGGCACCGCGGGACCGAGCTGGGGCAAGGCTGATGTCACACTGGGTGCATCAACCCTGAGCTGTTTGCCGAGGTCAGAAGGGGAGGGGGGCGTGCTGAGACACGGTGACACGCAGTTCCCAGGGTGACCAGTGGCACCAGGAGCACAAAATCCGTGCTCAGAAAGTTGGGCAAGCCCGTGCCTCAGTTTCCCTAGAAGAGAGAGCTGGTGCCAGCGGTGCTGTGGCCAGCGTTTGTTTTGTTAGCCTGGTTTGTGCTTTCCCGATTCTCCCGGTGTGACCCGCGGGTCACACCAGATTCTCCCAGTGTGACTCACGCCGCTGTCACTGGGACAGTCACCCTGTGCCGGAAACGCGGGCCTGGCGAGGAGCGCACCGGTGCCAAGTGGCCCTGGTGAGGGGGACAGTCACCCCGGGAGCATTAAATGCTTCCGGAGGGTCCCTCAGTGGAGGGAGACTGTGAGAGGGCTTTTGGCGATTCCGAGCAGAATCCCCAGCCTCGGGAGCAGACCACTCGCGTTGCCCACGCGGGGAGGAGATGCCGCCACTCCGTCCCTCGCCTTCCCCGCTGCGTCCCCGCCTGCGCCCGGGCTCGGTTCGCTGCGAGTGAGGCTCCCAGCGCTAGTCTCTGCTGACGCCTGGTGGTGTCCGGGCCAGCCGGGAAGCGGCTGGATCCCATCCCAGGCCGGGAGCCTTCTGGAGCCGTGTCCCTCATCAGCAGTTGGCTGGGCTGGCTATTGCAGCGTAGGCAGCCCCGCTTCGGGGCCAGTCATGCGAGCTCCGAAACTGCTGAGCCTCCGCTTTGCAATGAAAGGCAGTGCTTGCTCCCAGGAGTCCCAGAGCCGAGGGCTCTAAAGCCTCCCCAAATCTTTTGCTTGTCAAACCTGCACTGCTTTTTCTGGATGTTTACAGGGGGTTCTGTCGGGGCCGTCAGTGCGGAGAGAGGCTTGTCCACACTGTGGCCGGGTGGTTTCCCGCACACCTGCTGGTCCTGAGCGTGTGGGAGTGTCCAGTGTCTGTTCCCAGAGCTGCTGGAGCCACTCCAGTGCTGGGTTTTCATCACTAAAGGGACTATGGTCAAGATGAAAATGTTAAGAATGCAGCTGAGCAGCTGAGCTGGGTTGATAGCCCTGATCCAGTGGACGGGGTCCCTGCCCATGGCAGGTGGGTGGAATGAGATGATCTTTAAGGTCCCTTCCAACCCAAGCCATTCTGGGATTCCAGGATAAAGTGTCCCAGTGAGCTGCTCTTCGAGTGGAAATTCATCATGCTCAGGGCTTAAACAGCTCTCACTCATGCAAGGCTCTGCTCTGGCACCAGGAGAAGGGGTTTTGCTTGGACAAAAGCTTGTGCCCCATCCACCCTGTAGGAGTGGTGCTGTGAGGACCTGTCTTCCTCTTGTGGGACCCTGGATACAGGGTGCAAAGCCCTCCACTGCTGTAGGAACACAAAATCAAAGGGTATTTCCTGGGCTTACATAAGGCTTTTAAGGTCTGTTCATACAAACAACAAAAATGCCACATGGTCTCCTTTCCAGCGGGTCCTGCTCCCTCCCTGCCCTGTCACCACTGCAGGGAGCTGCTGTCGGCCACTCTTTGGGGCAGTAGTGAGGTCACGGGGCAAGGATGCTGTGGCAGAGCCACCTCGAGGCTCACACTTCTCTTCTGCCTCATCCTCACAGCCCTTTCCCAGGAATTTGCTTATTTTCAAAATTAGGAACGGTCCCGTACAAACAGCACAAACCAGCCTCGGTTTCAGCTCCCAGAGCAGAGGCTGTGATGCAGTGGGCTCCAGACAGCCATAAAAATTCATATCCCTGTGCCAAGGGTGGTACTGAATGGTTAATCCTGGAGTGCTAAGGTGCTCTGGGGAAAGAGCAAGGAATGCTCATTGGGAATTTTGACAGAATTTTCCGTCTTTATGCAGGGGAAGTTTTTGCTCTGGCCCTCACCGTGACCTCTGGGGTGTGGTTATTTCTTCTTCTCTTTTCAAAAAGCAGTGGGACTCAGTAAGTGGAATTTGGGAATTAGATGGTGCTGGGTCACCTGCATTCCTCATGGATGGGGACTTTGGGGTTGCTGGTGCTGTGATGCCCCCTTGGTGTCAGCTGAGCCTCCCCGTCCTGTCACACAGGGACCCTTTGCTCAGGTGACCTTGGTGTGGATGCCCAAGGAGAAGCAGAACTTTTAAATCCAGCTGCCAGCAGGATTTGCTTTCGTTGCACACTGGGGCAGGTTCTGGGCTGGGCTCCTCACCCTACAGAGCATCCCATGGGGAGGGACCAGGCAGCAAAGCAGCGCCAGGGCTGAGCTCGGCACTGCCCAGGTGAGGATTCCCGGGACATCAGCAGACCCTGGGTACAGCTTGGCCTCGGTGGGGACTGAGCTCCCACCTCCTGAATTCCTCTTGGCAGGGCTCAGCCCCTGGGTGTGTGCGAGGGCCGATCCATCCCGGCGGGAGCCGAGGGCACATTCCCACTCCTTGTCCGTGTACAACCGCCTGCTTGTTGCTGTGATTTTCGCATTTGCTGTTAGATAATGCTTTTTTTTCTTCAAGAGGCCGAGAACTATGGAAAAAATGTTGCAATCTGCTTCGTTTGCGCTGTCAGACATTCCTGGAAAAGACTTATCTCAGGAATTCAGCTCTGAATCCCGGGACTGTGGGTCGGCAGGGCCGTGTGCCAGTGCCGGCTGTGTGGCCCCACGGCCAGCTCGGGGCACGCGGCCAGGCCCAGCAAGTGCCTTCAAGGAGATTCCATCCCAAATTTCCAGACAGGGATATTTTTTCCACCAAAAAAGGCCTTTTCTTTCTGGCACTGAATGTTTTATGCAGGCAAGAAGACTTTTCTGCCTGGTTGGGAAAGACCCCAAAGCCCATCCAGTGCCACCCCTGCCATGGCAGGGACACCTTCCACTGTCCCAGGTTGCTCCAAGCCCCAGTGTCCAGCCTGGCCTTGGGCACTGCCAGGGATCCAGGGGCAGCCACAGCTGCTCTGGGCACCCTGTGCCAGGGCTTCCCCACCCTCTCAGTAAAGAATTTATTCCTAACATCTAAAAATCTCCTATTCCAAGAGAATATTTTATATTTCAGAGCAGTTTGTCCCATAACTTTCTTGCCTTCAATAGGAAAGGGATTTCCTCTGCTTAAAACCATTTTTTTATTATTGCTTGTTCTTCTTACAAAGAGCATCTGATAAGGGGAGGTCGGGAACTGGTGCTGTTTTTTTCTTAGATGGTCCAGGTGTCTTTGGCTCCCAATTTTTCTGTGAAAGGTGAGGTCAGACAACTTTCCCTGCCATATTTGTGCTCTGGCCCACAGAGGAATGGGAGGAAGAAGGCAACGTGTGGGCAAACGATGACTGTCAAACCAGAAGAAAGGGTGAGGGAGTCCCCTGCAGAATGTGGTGCTGGAAAATCCTTCAACCAACGTTCTTTTGGCCTTGATGAGACTCTCAGATGTCCCTGTGGGTGCAGGCTGAGTGACCCTGCACCACGTCTGTGGGCCAAGGCACCACTGCTCCCTGCTCCTGCTGCCTGGACTGGAAATCACTGGGAGCTGGTACTGGCGTCCTTGGGAGGATCTGGGCATGGAATGATGGATCTGCCACCTCAACACAGGCCGGCAGGAGGTCAGAGCCCGAGCCAGAGACCCACCAAGGGTCTGGGAAAGGAGCTCCCTTGGGCTTTGTGGAGCTGTTGGAAGGAGTTTTCCATGGTGCCAGCAGCTTTCTGCTGCCTCAGCTGCCTCAGCAGTGGCCTCTGTGGGATGTGAGCTCCGATGGGATGTCGGAGTGTGGCAGCTCTGGATGTCCTGGCCTCATGGACTTCTTGGATGGAGCTTCAAGGAGAAGGAAAGGGAGGAGAGCCAAGAGGAAAAGGAGGGAATTCCCAGTGGGATTTCCAGGAATACCTCTGGAATGTCTGACTCGGTGCTGGTGGGAGGTTGGGCCACAGCAGGAGAAAGCTGCAATGGAGCTGGGTTTTCCCTGGATTTTCCCTGGGACAGCGCAGTGCCTCAGCTGGACAGACTGCAAGGAAGTTGTCCCCACAGGAGAGGGGTTCCCTGCAGCCCTGGGGCTGTCGGGGGCAGTGGGGGGATCTGGGCTGTGCAGAGCAGCACCACAGGCACCTGAGCTGCTCTGACCTTGGCAGTTCTGAGGGGCCTCTGTCCGAAGCGCAGCCCAGAGAGTGCTGCAGCTGAGCTGCTATTTCTGCATCTCCAGTTCCCCCCTTTCCAACCCTCTTTGGGGTGTTTGAATGCCAAAACCCCTGCAAGTCCCAGCGCTTTGCTGTGGCCCAGCCGCTTCAGAGCAGAGGATGTGAGCTGGGCTCAGGTTCTTGGTCAGGCCTTGACACCTGAGGGTCTGCTCTGCAAAAACCCTGCTCAGAAAATGTGGCTTTTCCTGGCAGCCCTGGGCTGGTACCTTTGTGCCTGTGCTGTTCCTGACCCTGCTGAGATTTACCTTCCAGCATGGAAGCAGCAGATTTTACAGTTGTGGGCATGAATTTCCCCTCCTTCCAGCTTTGTCTGTATTATATGCCACAGTTACCTCCTTAATGGATGTTTTCTCCTGCAGAAGTGGTTGCTTTTTGAATGTACAGAGTGCACACAAATGGCAAGGGGAAAACTCCACCTGCAAAACGTTCCCATCAGCTGCAGATCCCAGCACAGCAGGATTTTTAATGCACAGCACTAATTTAGGGATGTCTTCCAGCAGGGGATGAGCTGAGTGCTCAAATAAGTGTCTTCAGTTTGCACTTTGTTTTTTCTCCTTGGCTGTGTCCAAAGAGGATGTGGGGGGTGTGAATTAAACCCTGGGGAGGCAATGCCTCTCCTTTCGGACCTCTGCTCCTGGCCAAGAGCACCTTTTTCCCTGCCCTGTCAGTCCTGTCTGGGCATAAAGCCTCCCTGCAGCAGGCCTGGGGCTCTGCTGGAAGGGGCTGGCTTGGCTGCTGTCTCTCTGGGAGATTCAACTGCAATTTCTGCTCTGCGTTCCAATTTCTGCTCCTGAGTTTCTTTCTTTCATGCTGGATTTTAGGGCAGTGAAATACCGTCTTCATCATCCCAGGGCTGAAGTCTTTTCCCTGCTCTTTAAGCAGTGCTGTGAGCACATCAGGCTTGCAGAACTTAAGGGGAAATTCAAATTTGTTTTGTAAAAACTTCTTGCTTTTTGTCTGTGGCTGCCTGAAAGGGCTCTAAACCCACTCCCGCCAGCTCATCTCCGGAAGCGGCGTGCAGGGTGTTATCTGCCCTATCCACGCTGTTTCCTTTCCTTCTTCCTCCTGAAGAACAAAGATATAAACACAGAGCTGAAGAGATGCAGGGGAAAAATGGGATCACCAGCTCACTGCCCAGGGGAAACCACAAATAACAGCCTGGGACTAAACAGTGCTGACAGCCCGGCTGCAGCTCTAGCCCGGCTTCCCTCCGGGAAACTCGCTGTGCTTTTGAAATCCTAAGGGCTGGACACAGCACTAACAGCAAGGGGGTTAAAGGCACGTGGGGCTGAGGAGGTAAAAACCCTACCTGCAGTTATAGGGGTGATTTAAAATGTTTTAAAGGCAATCAGCTGTCCTAATACAGCTGAAGTCTGTGGGCAGCTGGCTTGGAGTTAATGGAGTTCTGGAACTCGCTCTTGTGTGTCTCACTCCTGGGCTGGGATCCTGCCCTTTGTTTTCACAAAGGAGGCCAGCAAAAGTCAGCAACGGGCTGGATGTGAGCGGGCTCAGAGCTCTGGTCTGTGGGATCATCTCCTGATTTCCCTGCTCCCAGGCCGGCTGCCGAAACCCTCCGGCCACAGTCGGCTCCCCCCTCTGTGCTGCCTTTCTCTTCCTCTGACACGGCTCTTTATGACAATGGGATTTTGCAAAGCCCCTATAAATCATTTGCATTCAGAACCAAAAACCAGGCAGGGGAGGCGGATGCAATTAAAGGGCAGCTCAGCTCAGCTCAGCTTGGCTTTCCGTCTAGACAGCCTTCTCCTAAAATAACCGGCAGTGGCAGCATCCACCTCCCAGCAGAAAGGGCTCCTCTTGGGCCGGATCCCGCGGCCTTTGCAGTCACAAAAGGCTTGGCTTTCTGGGTCCTGGATGAAACTGCAGGGCTTGACTTTGGCTCAGCCAGTGCATGGAGCTGGACACAGCTTTGGGGCTTGGGTGAGAGGAGGGCTCAGCTTCCCAGAGCTGGGAGGGGAGCCCTGTCTGTGCTGAGGAAGGGAAAGAGATGCAGTTCAGCAGCTGCACATCCTCCAACCACATCTCTGGTCTGATCTGAGCAAGGATTTGTGATGATTTTAGTGGTGCTGGAGCTGCCTCATCCCATTTACCGCTGGTGCATCACGGCCAGAGCTGAAGGGGCAGGTGGGGCTGGGGCAGGGGGGCTTTCCCTGCCTGGCTACCTGAGATAGGGGAAATATCTTGGACATTTTGTGTGCACATTGCAGTGAAATGCACCCTGGGATTTCCTGGGAGCAGCAATAGCTGCTCCTTCCTAAGGAATGGCAGCAGCTGGTGCAGGGGAAGCCGGCGCACTGGAGTGAGGGAAGGGCAGCAGCTCCCTGATGCTGGGGAGAAGCTTGGAATGGGAAGTGTGACTGGGAGGGGAAGGACCCGGCTGGCTGTGAGGAGCAGGGGCTGCTCTGCTGGTTCCAGAGCTTTGGGAGCAGGGACTGCATCTGCTCCAGTGCCTGAATATCCAGAGGCAAAGACAAGGGGTAGAAATCCTGGTCCAAAGTCAAACGCACCAGACGTGACTGAGCGGCACAGGGTGTTCCCTGCAGCCGTGGATGTGCTGGGAGTGCCCATGGACGACCACGGCCATCCCAGCTGAAGGCTGTGCCTCACTCTCCGGTCCAAACTCCGCCCTCCCTGCCCTGAGTGCAGCTCGCAGGGATGTAGTGGGGACATGTGGTCCCCTCCCTGGAGCAGACGCTGCCCTGGACAGTCCCAAAGGCCTCGTTTGCTGCCCCAAGGTCGGAGGTGGCTGAGCTGAAGGGCAGCTTCATGTGGAAGTTTTGCTCCATTTCAACCATTTGCTGCAGGAAGCCGATTCTGCGGGCAATCGGTGGGAGTAGAACTGTGGCAGGAACATGGGGCTGAGCCCGAGGCTTCAGTGCTGCCTAATCCCATCCGAGGATCCAGCCCCAAGCATGATTTTTCTGCCTTTCACTGGGTGGTCTGTGCCTCAGTTTACCTGTACTGAGTCCTGTCTGCCTTTCATGGTGAGTTAATTGATGTTGCGTCCTCAAAAACCTCTCAAGGAAGCTGCAAACCTGCATTTTGATTTCAGACTTTATAAGGAAAGGGGCAGGCAGAGGTATTTGCGAGCACTGCCTCTTTCTTCAAGCTGCAGCAGCTCATGGCATTTTGCTTGTTTATTTATTTATTTTTTTACGTGGGGAGTTACACACCCACTAAGCCTGGAAATAGCTGAGCAGTGACTCACACAGGGGCTGGTTTAACTGGTCTGCTCTGGGACGCAGCTGCGTTTGGCAGCTGGAGAAGGCTCTTCCAAAAGGTTCAACTCTGCAGGGGCAGAGGGTGTTTTCGTTCCCTGTGTGTTTATTTGCCCTCGGAGCTCGGCCAGCGCGGTGTCCCAGAACTTGCTGCACATGGCTTTGGTGTTTGCAGCGCAGCTGAACAGCCAGGACCCGGCACGGAGCTGGGGAGAGGCTCTGTCTGGGTTTTGCAGGTCGGGGTTGATGTCTCCGCTCTGTTTTACGGTCGATGCTCCCGAGGCAGAGCCCAGCCCTGTGATCCATCCTATTCCAGCAGCTGCTCCGTGCACGAGGCATCCACAGGGCACCCGAAATCCAGGGAGCACCGTGCCCACGCCGGGGATCCCAGCAGCTGGGGCAGCCCTGGATGTGTCCCCAGCTGCTCCCAAACCCCGTGGGAGCCAGGGTGGGGTGGTGGCCCAGGGCTGGCAGCAAGGCCATGGGCACAGCAGGGGCTCCACGGTGCCCACACTGAGGTGTCCGTCTGTCTGTCTGTCTGTCCCCAGAATGGCTGCAGTCTGTCCAAGCCATGATGATCCTCTCCGTCATCTTCAGCGTCCTGTCCCTGTTCCTGTTCTTCTGCCAGCTCTTCACGCTCACCAAGGGCGGCAGGTTCTACATCACCGGAGTCTTCCAGATCCTCGCGGGTGAGTGGGGCTGAGGGGCGGCACTGTCACCTGGGGCCAGGCTGCCAGGCAGGGGCAGGGGCTGGAGGGAATGAGCAGCTTCTGGGGCACATCAGGAGGGCCGTGGAGCTGCTGCCGGCAAAGGGAAGGGAAGGGGGATGAGTAATTCGGGGGGGTTGAGGTCTCACATGCCTGGGATGGGATCCAGCCCCGGGGCCACTGTGCACCCAGGCTCTTCTGCCCTTGCACAGGGAAAGGTGCACGAGGGTTTCTGCCCCAGCCAGGGAGGTTCTGGAGGGACAGGGTGCCAGAGCCACTGGGGCAGAGGTGGGGGCAGCACATCACAGGGGCTGCTGGAACGAGAGCTCTGCCTGTTCCCCAGGGCTCGGGGTGGGATGTTGGGTGTCCAGGGTGCTGTGCTGGCTCTGGGACCCACCTTCACCAGGCTGGGTGAGGCTTCCACAGCTGCTGGTGGGGTGGGGAAAGTCATGACGATCCTGTTTTGGCAAAAGAGGACTCGGTGATTATTTATAAACGTGCCATGAGGGGGCCTGGTGCTTTCCCCATGAGCACAGAGCCCTGGAGCTGCAGGGTGAGCGCTGACTTGGACTGCCAGCTACTATTTTTAACTCTTTGAGAACTCAGTGCTGGAAGGGAGCCACAGTTCATGCCCTACGCTGCAGTTCCCTAAGTACTGATGCTGTAAAGCCCCTGGCTCTGCTTATGTTTCCATGTATGAAACCAGTGGAGAGAATTTTCAAGCGTTCAGGCTAAAAATTGTAATTGTGCTTCAGGGTCCTGGCTGCATTAGGACAGAGTGTCTGGGAAGGAGTCTGATTCTTTCCTAGAGCTTTAGATGTTAAACTAGAAGCCACCTGAGGTCCTGCCACTTTCTCAGTGGAACAACTCATTCACTGAGTTTAGACAAACTTTCTGGGCATCCTTTAAGCAAGTGACCTTCCCAAACCTTGGAGAAGTCCAGAGCTAACCTTTATTGGCATGAGACCCATGAGGAGTGGATCTGCTCAGCCACAGTGCAGGTGGAGTTCAGATCAGTTCACCATCTCTGGAAAGAGAGATGTATGGAAACCCATTACAGCCATGGAGCCAAGGAGGGGAAATGGGCATTAATAATGCAGTTACCTGCCTGAGAGCTCTCTAATAGACCCGGGAGCAGAAGGCTTCTCTCTCCTGAGTGATTCTGGTGAAACCTTATTGTCAGAGGAAGAGAAAATGGGATTGCGGCCCTCTGTCCATGCTGGGTGTCCTGAGGGGATGCAGGGTCAGACCACAGACCCACAGACTCTTTCCTTGTTGGGCCTGAGCTGTGGGTCAAAGCCATGCCCAGCCAGTGTGAAGGACAGAAAAAGTGTCCTCATCCCATCAAGCTTCCCTGTGGCCAGGGGGACCTGTAGGCAGAGGTCTGGATCCAGGGGGACCATGCAGAGGTGGGCACTATTGGCCATCCTTGCTGTTTTCCCTGGCCAGGCCTGGAGGAGGAGGCTCAGGTCAGTTTTGATCTTTGTGACCCTAAATCTTGGGGTTGTTGGTAGGAACAGGACATGGCTGTGCCAGCACTGCCAGGAGATCCCACCTGGAGGCAGGACAGCTTTGGTCACAGGAGCTGAGCCTGTTCTGGGCTCCTTGCAGCTGCTCGTGGGAAGCCAGGGCAGGAGCACTGGGCTCTGGTGGGTGGCAGAGCTGGGCAGTGCTGCCCTGAGAGCCAGGGGGGAGGGCAGGGGCTGGTCCCCACTGCAGCTGCAGCTCAGGGACACCAGGGAGTGGAGGAAGGGCAGGAAGAGAAGTGTGAGGCCACTTTGGTCTGTGGTGCAGCAGCCAGGCAGGATCATCCCCAGCACCTCCTCCACACAGCTTGGAATCACCCCCAAAGCCTGGCTGGACTTGTCCTGATGGGATCAAGGGCATCAAAAGGCTTTCAAAGGCTCCACTCCATCCTTGGTGGGTCCCTCATATCCATGGGTAACTCCTCATAGCCCAGCATGGCAGAGACCATGGTTGGTTTGGGCCTCTCGGGGCCTGACCCAACTTTTGCATCCCCCTCTCCCTCTCATCATCCCTTTTATCCCTTCTCTCCCATCGCTCTCACCCCAGAGCTGCTGCCCTGTGGGTGCAGAGGGTGGGCTCAGCCTCGGGGGCTGTGCCTGCCCACATCCCACAGCTGTTTGCAAACACCTGGCTTGGAGAGCTGCCCTGGAGCTTGCACAGCCCCAGCCGGGTTCCTCTGCAGGGCTGGGGCAGTTCCAGCAGGAACAAACCCTGGGAACAAATGTCGGGAAGCATTTGCCCTCCTGACCTGCCGAAGCAAGACTGGAGCGTGTTCCCAAAGCCAGGCTGCACAGGGGGATGCATTATTGCTCGCAGCAGTGCTGGCAGCTGGCTGCAGCTGGGCCTCCCTCCCTTTTCTCCGGGCCCGGAGCAGGGCAGTGCCCCAGAAGTGCGGTCGCAGCCGTCGCCTCTGGCCGGCCGCGTTCCTGCTGCGGACAATCGCCGCTGTATCTCGTGCTCTGTAGGTGACTGGGCGGCCACACGCCTGTCCCCTGTCCCCCAGACAATGGCTGTGCTCTCTGTGCATGGGCTGGGCAGTGGGAGTTGGCTCCCATGCTTGGAGAATGGAAACTGCTCCAGCGGCGCCTTAATGAAGCGAATTCCCACTTGTGCACTTTCCCCGAACAAAAGGAGCAGTGTCAAGTGGAATTACAGCTCAAATATCACGGTGCTGAGATGTAGGTGGTCCTGAGGTCCGGGCAGGGGATTTGGAACTCGGCTCCAACAACAGCCCCACAACTGTATAATAAAAGTGCTGGGATTGACTAAAAAGCTTGTTTGGGGCAGGAATAGAGCTGGCTTTGTGTGAGCCCCGGGCGGTGCCCACCCCTCATCGGGGGGTTTGTAAGGAAGCTTAAACGCTGCCTACCGGGGCTGGGCCTGGCCCCTGGGACACCCCTGGGACCTGCACAGGCCCTGGCTGGTCAGGGGGTGCCAGAAGCCAGGGAAGAGGAGTGGGCCGTGGGCATGAAAGGGTTTGCAGGGAGCTGGGTTTTAAGGAACAGGGTTTGCTGGGAATGGGGTTTGCAGTTGAGTTCCTGGTGCAGCTGTGCAGGATGGGGGGGTCACAGCCAGAGCATCCTCAGGCCCAGCTGTGTTTGTGGGGTTTATGTCCTGGAGAGGTGATACAGAAACGTTCTTGCTTTGAAAGCCCAGGTCTGACCTCTTGCAGCACCGCAGGGAGGTGGCTCAGGCCAGGGTTTTAAGGAGGGCACCAGGGGAGCGGGATTGGTCTGGAGCAGCAGCCCTGAGCTGGGGCTGCCTGAGGGATGGGTTAGCCCAGGCGATGCTGCAGCTTTGTCTGCTCCAGAGCCTCTGGCTGTGCTTGCTGAGCACGGCAGAGATATCCCTGCTCGCCTCCAGCCACGCCAGAGCCCACAGCATCCCCTCCCCACATCAGGAGACTCCCAGTTTTCCAGGAGCCAGGATCCAAAGGGGCAGTAACAAAACCAGTTCCCATGCTGGTGTTGGGTGTTGTCCCGTGTGACTCCGGGTTCCCAGCAGGGAATGTCCATGCGTGGCCTCACTAACGCGCTCGCTGTGCTTCCCTGCAGGGCTGTGTGCGATGAGTGGCGCTGCCATCTTCACAGTGAGGCACACGGACTGGCACCAAGCCTCGGAAAACACTTCCTACGGCTTCGCCTACATCCTGGCGTGGCTGGCCTTCCCCCTGGCCCTGGCCAGCGGCATCATCTACGTCATCCTACGGAAGCGCGAGTGACGCCGCGGGACGTGGCCTAGCGTGACAGGGGCACTTGTGATGTCCTCGGAGGAGATGGAGGCGGGGGAGAATAGACGAGAAAACGGAAAAGAAAATTAACCAAAAAACAAAAAACAAAAAAAACAAACAAACAAAAAAAAGGAATAAACCCTCCCATCCAAACCAAACCCAACCCAACCAACCCCCAGAGGAAACACTCAAAGGGTTCCTTGTTAATTGAAGATGTATATAGTATCTATGGTTTAAAAAACCTATTTATAACACTTTTTACATATATGTACATAGTCTTGTTAGCTTTTGTTGACCATGCGCTGTTTTAAAGCCTAAAGCAAGTGCCTAAGGAACTCTCACTCCTAACAGTGTAACAAGAGCGCAGTGATTTTTCTCTCATGCAAAATCCTCTCTAAGCTGAACTCTCCTGCCCTGTCCCAGCCCGTGTTGAACCGTCAGAACCCCCAGCCCTGACTGGTTTTAGGCTGGCGTGGATCAGAGTCACACCTGGTTCCGCAGCCGGAGGGCTGGGCCCTGCTCCTGCCACATGCTGTGATCCAAAGGGCACATCCAGATCTGACGGGAGATGCTTCCAAAAGGTTTGAAGGATTTTGGAGCAAAGGCTTTGATTGCCCCAAGTGCCTAAATGACTTATGTGCCTAAGTCCCATTGCCTTGCCACCACACCCGGTGGGAGCTTGGGCTTTTAAATCACTTAGGTCGTGCTGCAATCCAGCCCGGGCCGTCCTCCTTCGCTTGGGCTGCGGGATTGGGCTGTGCCGAGCACTGGGAACTGCTGCTCCCAGCCTGGAACGTGCTCTGTCCTTGCTGTGGAGCTAAACTGCCCTGAGAAAGAAACCAACCCAGCCTGTCCCTGCAACCCAATACCAGATGTATGAAATGGTGCTATCTATTTACCATTCCTTATCCTGCTAAGCCATTTAACCTTAGTCACTGGAAATTCAGTTAACGACCTTGAGGTAAACAACCAAGCTAGAAATGAGAAATAATTCTGTGTAATATAAATGAGCTATAACTGCTTTTGTACTTAGATTTGCTCTTACTATTATTTTTAATAAAGCATTTATAACCAAGATTCCTTTTTCCCCTCCGTGGTGCAGAGGAACAGAAGCAGCTCTGGCTGGGGCCCATGGGGCTCTGGCACAGGAGCGAGATGTGAGTCCTCTGTCTGTCAGCAACGAGTCTGGCCATGAACAGAACAGGCACCAGCACAGACCCCGGGCTGCCTCTGAGGACTCCAGACACTGTTGCTGTTTTTGGTCAATTTTGGTTTTTTTTGGGGTTCTACTTTTTTTTTTTTTTTTTTTTTTGCTTTGCTTTTCTGATTTTATACCGTGTGGACTAAGAAGCAATGAAATAAAAATCAGAATAACTCAGGTGCTTCTGCGTTTTGGGGTTTTGGGGGGTTAGAGGTGGACTGTGCTCCACCAGCCTGCCTGCACAGCCATCCCACGGCATCATGGACTCACAGAGTGATTTGTGTTGGAAGGGACCTTAAAGCCCATCCAGTCCCACCCCTGCCATGGGTAGGGACAAAGGGCCACAAATCTTTCCCTTCTGAGGAGCAGGTAAGATCACAAGTGGGTTTTCTCCTGCTGTGGGCAAATTAAAGATATTCTTCCTCACTCTGGATCAACATCTCAGAAGGCAGAAAAAAGCTGAGTGCTTCAGTTTTGGCCCTGCTCTTTGGCCATTCACAGAGTAAACAAGTGAGAGGCATCGCTCAGGCCAACACCTCGGGCTTGCAGAGCTGCTTTGTGTCGAAGATGCAGTTCTGGAAGTGCGTGCAGCAAAAGGACTTTTCAAAGGGTTGAAAACCTTTTGGAAAGGGTCTGAAGGGGAACAGCCACTGCTTTGCAGCAGCCTGTTCCCCAAACTGGCATGGAGCTATGTCAGGGGAGGTTTAGGCTGGATACCAGGGAAAGGTTTCCCCCATTATTCCCCCGTTTATTCCCCGTTTATTCTCCCGTTTATTCCCCCATTTATTCCCCATTATTCCCCGTTTATTCCCCATTATCCCCCGTTATTCCCCCATTACTCCCCCGTTTATTCCTCGTTATTCTCCCGTTTATTTCTCGTTATTCCCCATTATCCCCCGTTATTCCCCCATTACTCCCCCGTTTATTCCCCGTTATTCTCCCGTTTATTTCTCGTTATTCCCTGTTATCCCCCGTTTATTCCCCCGTTATTCCCCCGTTTATTCCCCGTTATTTCCCCGTTTATTCCCCATTATTCCCCGTTATTCCCCCGTTATCCCCCCGTTTATTCCCCGTTTATTCCCCCGTTATTCCCCCGTTTATTCCCCGTTATTTCCCCGTTTATTCCCCATTATTCCCCGTTATTCCCCCGTTATCCCCCCGTTTATTCCCCGTTATTCCCCCATTATTCCCCGTTATTCCTCCGTTTATTCCACGTTTATTCCCCGTTTATTCCCCGTTATCCCCCTGTTTATTCCCCGTTATCCCCCCGTTTATTCTCCGTTTATTCCCTGTTTATTCCCCCGTTATCCCCCCGTTATCCCCCCGTTTATTCTCCGTTTATTCCCTGTTTATTCCCCGTTTATTCCCCGTTTATTCCCCGTTATCCCCCCCGTTCCCGCGGTGCCGCGCGGCCTCAGTCCCGGCCGAGCGCGGAGCGCGGGCGCCCTCCGGTGGCTGCGGGCGGAACGGCGGCACAGAGAGCCCCGAGCCGCCCCGGGCCCCCCGGGCTTGGGGACACGGCCGGGAGGCGACAGAAGGGATGGACGGCCCCGGGCTGCCAGCAGCGCCCGTCGGAGCTCTGGAATCCCAGAGAGGTTTGGGTTGGACGGGCCTTGCAGCTCATCTCGTTCCACCCCTTTGCAGGGACTCCTGCCACTGTCCCAGGCTGCTCCAAGCACCGTCCAACCCGGCCTTGGACACTTCCAGCCTGTGCCAGAGCCTCCCCACCTTCACAGGGAACAATGTTCTCCCTGATAATCCAGTCTAAATCTACCTCTGCAACTCGAAGCCTTTCCCTCTTGTCCTGTCACTCTGTGCCTTGTCCCCAGTCCCTCTCCAGCTCTCTTGGAGCCCCTTCAGGCACTGGAAGGGGCTCTAAGCTCTCCCCAGAGCATTCCGTTCTCCAGGTGAACGCCACCAGTTCTCTCAGCCTGGCCCCATAGGCTGCTGTTCCTGTGGTCAGGTGGTGGGAGATGGGATGCAGCTCCCAGGCCGTGTTTAACAGCGGGGAGAGCTGGCTCTCCCCCACCAGCATCACTTACTGCCCATTGGGAATGCCTCAATTAAAGCGTTAAGGAGTTAACGTTTATAATGAAACCACAAGATGTGCCACAGGCCTCTATTCCCATCTCCTGCTTGGGCGGGACTGTCACCAGCTCTAGGCTGGGCCGGGCTTTGTTTCACCAAACCTTGAAAATCTCCGAGTGTGGAGAGTCTCCAACACTCCCCTCCTAGGACAAAAACCTTTCCTAACATCCCAGCCCTCAGTCTGCCCCTCATTGCCTCCAATGGCCACAGTATCCATCCTCTAACCCCAGCTCAGGGATTCCTCCCCGCAGGGGATGTGGGGACCACCAGCAGACAGACTGGAGGCACATCCCCACTCATGTGCCCTGCTCTCCCCACGGCTCTTCCAGCTCCCAAAGTGACAGAAGGGATTAAGGCACGAGCCAGCCTTTCCGCCTGATCAGCTGTGAGCACTCTCAGAGCTAAACGAGTCTCCAAATTTCAGTGCTCCCTGGGGCTACAGCACAATTAATATCCGAACAGCCCATAAAGCAGCGAGCCGAACACAACAGCAGCAGCACGGCACGAAATGGCAGAGGAGTGAAAAAAGTATTAGGGAAGTTTCTTTAATGTGTGTTGTGTCATAAAAACAATTGTTTAAATGGCTTTTGCAGCGGTCTCAGCAGTAAATACGCCTGCAAAATGCGCTGAGCAAATCTCATCTTCCTCTTTCATTTACTGCCTTGTAAATTGAAAAGTTACGGTGGGAATTAAACCCGTGGGCGTCCGGGCACAGCTGCCGGCTCCAGCCCGCGCCCGGCGGGTCCCGGCGGCGGCCGGGCGGGGGCAGCCCCGGCCCGCGGACCGGGAGCGCTCCGGGACGGGCGGGGCCAGCGGCGGGGCCCGAGCCCTGCGGAGCCGCCGGCCCTGCGCCGAGGGACCCGGGACCCGGGGTGCGGGATGCGTGATGCGGGATGCGGGATGCGGGATCGGGCGGGACCCGGCTCGACCCCAGCGCAGGCAGGACCAGCCAAGCCGGGGCTAAAGGGTTCCCTCTGCCCGCTGAGGTGAGACCCCACCTGCAGAGCTGCCCTAGCCCTGGGTCCCAGCACAGGAAGGACCTGGAGCTGCTGGAGAGAGTCCAGAGGAGGCCCTGGAGATGCGCCGGGGGCTGGAACCCCTCTGCTCTGGAGCCAGGTTGGGCTCCAGGGCACAGTGGCCACTGCTGCCCTTTGCCTGCACCCCTGTGCCCAGCGCGGCCCCTGCACACAGCAGCAAGGCCGGTGCTGCTGCAGCCACCTCCAAGTATCAGCTAATCAGTTAATTGTGGCCTGACTTTGGTCATTAACTTAGGGAAGGTTTCCCTAAGCAGCCCAGAGTGGCTGACAAGCAGCCAGAGGCTTTAGCCTGTCCCAATGAACAAGTCAGCTCTTCAAGGGGCTCAGCCAGGGAGGGCTCTGGTGCAGACAACTGGTGCCGAATTCCCCCAAGCACAGGGGTGTGAGGGCTGCATTTCCCCAGATGGGTTTGAGCTTGGATATGGATGAGGAATTAATGGATATTGAGTATATTTAGTGTCTTTTAGCATAGCAGTGTAGGTTTGTATAGTACATAGAGTGTTTATAGAGACACTATAATAGTATATAATACAGGATTTAGTATGTTTTTTATGTATTTGGCTTATTTAGATCCCTTCAGGACTTGGCTGGCATGGTCTCAGGCTGCTTTCAGCATGCAGCAACATCTCCTCTGCACACATTCCCATCCCTGAGCCCCCCCATCCCTCTCCCACCCTCATCCTCCCATCTCTGCCCTCGGGCTCTGACCCCCAGCCCTTCTATTCTCACTTGGTCAACTTTTCCCTGTAATTATTTAACAGGATTATTGATGCTTCCCTGCCCAGGGCTCTTTGGGCAGTGATTTATGGAGCGTTTCCTGGCTGCAGGTCCCTTGTCCCCTCGTGGGGCTGGGCAGGGGCTGCCATGTCATTCCCGGGGTGTAACAGTGCTGGTGTCCCTGTCTCAAGGCCAGGAGGGCCTCAGGTGCTGCAGAGACACCCGGGAGTGGGCAGGGCTCTGATCCTGCTGCAGACACGGGTGGCTTGTGCCGGGGCTGGACCGGAGCAGCTCCGGGCCGTGTGTGCCCCTCAGCCCCCGCGGGTCTGGCCTCGTCCCCAGCAGGGAGGAGCTGCCCCTTCCCTGCCCCGGCATGGGCAGAGGGAGCTGTGCTGCCCAAAGGTGCTCAGGGCTGGGCTGGGAGCCAGCAGAGCCCCCAGGCTCATCCACAGACCGGGAGGGAGCAGGTCATGGGTGCGCTCTGGGGTCCGTCCTCTGCCCTCATCCCTCAGCCAGGGCTGTTCCCTGGCTCTCCGTCCTCCCTAAGCTCACAGCATTAACAAGCCACTTCCCCCAGGCTGATGAAAGGATAAAAGCTCTGCGTTGTCCCTGGTTTATTTGCTTCCTGGGGGATAATTCAACATGTTTAGCTTTCCCCAAGGGTGAGCTTTCCTGGGGGAATCTTTGGCTGGCACTTTGCAGGATGGTTTTATTGCTCCTCTGCAGGCACTGGGTGGGGAGAGGCTTTATTTTAAAGTCCTTTAACTGCTTCATTACAGTCTTTGTCGGTCATGTCTCCTTTCATATCCACTTTTTCAGCTTTCATTTCCCAGGGCTCCCTCTTATCTTCCTTTGGAGGCAGCCCTTGTAAAAAAAATTTTAAAAAAGGAAAATCAAACCCCGAATCTCTGTCCCTGGGCTGCTTTCAAGAGAAAGGCCCCTGCTCCCTTTCAAACCTCTTTTGAGAGAAATGGACCCCCAACCCTGCGTGCACCACAGCCTCCAGGAACGCCTTTGAAGTAAATTAAACCAAATTAGTGTCTATGATATAGATGAGCAGAGGAGCTCCCACTGTGTCCCTGGCCTGGCCCTTGGCGTAATCTTTAACCCCTGTCTCTTGCTCCACTCGCCTCTAATTGACCGTGAAGCACCTGGGGGTGGCTTGGGGGGATCCCATCTGCCCTGTGCAGGGCAGGATTCCCCACTCCAAGGGGATGGGGAGGGTTTAATAGGCTGAGGAAGGCTGGGATTATGAATTACCTTCCACCTCCCTGTCCTCGTGCTCAGTATCTAATTCTGCTGCTTCTCCTCTCTTATTCCCCCTTAATGAGAGACCCCCTGAGCCCAGGGGCACCCCAGCACTGCCCAGAGCCCCGGCCGTGCTGGGGGAGGTAGAACCACTCCTGACCCATCTCAGTGCAGGAGCAGGTGGAGCAGGAGGCTCCTGAGCCTGGCACTGTGACAGATCCAGGGTGGGCTGTCCCAGTGTCCCAGGGCTGTGACAGATCCAGGGTGGGCAGTTCCAAAAGGTGGGGTTTTCCAGGGCCCTGACCCTGTGACAGCTCCTCAGGGGGGGCTTTCCCGAAGGCGCACCCAGCCCTTTGTGTGCCCCACCCAGCACTCGAGGGCCCCATTGCCTTTGGCATGAGCTGTGCTGGTGTTTACTCTGTCAGGAAAGGTCGAGGTGGGGATTTTGGGGGTGTGAGGGGGATTTGAGCCTCCTCTGGCCCTGTGTCGTGCTGGGAAGGCAGCACCTGGTGGCCTGGCAGGCTCAAGGCCAGTCAAGGGACACTTGCATATGCAAATTACACCACAGCCATGTAAGAAAAGGTCCTTAAGGCCTGCCTGGATCCCCTGAGGCACCCACAACATCTGGGGTTCACTAACCCACAGCGGGGTCACCTGCTCCTCTTCCGAGAGGTCTCAGAGCAAACCTCGGGTCCCCTGGGGACAGCTGTCACTGTGCTGAAGCGTCTCCACGCGGTGTCCGAAGGGCTCTGAGCTCCGCTGGCCGCACCAGCTGCGCTTCCCTGGGCACGGAGGGACCCGGAGCTCTGGACTCCGGGGAAGGGACGGGAACAGAAGCATGAAATTTGCTGGTAACGCTGGAGGGCAGCCTGGCTGAATGTCCTGGTCCAGGGGAGGACGTTCCCCAGCCCCACGGCAGCCTGGCAGTGTCACCTCGGGGCTGTCCCGAGTGCACCAGGCAGCGATTTCAGTCGCTGCAAGCACTCATGCGCACACGGGCTGCAGAAGGGGCTGCATATTTTATGAGGATGGCTATAAATAAATCACGGCCAAATTAAATCGTGAAGCAAAAATAACCCCCGGTGGAGCTGAGAGGCAAACGAAGTGAATCCCCGATGGCCGGGAATGCGCGGGAGAGGGCGGTAGGTCCCTGCAGCACAGGCAGCAGCCTGGCCCGGAGCTCCTGTGCTGAGAGTGCCTGGCAGCGGAGCTGAGCATCCCGGGCTGGCAGCGTCCCTGCGACCCCCGATGGGACACAGAGGTGCCAGGAGGCCGAGCCAGGCTCTGGGGCAGTCAGAGACCGAGTCACCCCTCCCCTGAGCAAGCACCCAGAGCATCCTCCTCCTCTTCCTCCTCTGGGCTGGCTGAATAAAGCCAAACCCGGGCGTTTGGTTTTGCTTATTCCATGTAAGGATTCACAGGCAGGAGCAATTTTAGTTTAAAGCAGCAACTTTGTGGCTGAGGATTCGCTTCAGCACAGACCAGCCCAGACTGGTGCTTAGCCTGGGCAGCACAGCCTGTGGGGTTGGGTTTTGGGATGAACATTTGCAGGGTGGATTCATGCCCTCCCGGAGCCTGGTGCTCAGCCCTTGCTGGGGCTCTGTGGGGAACCTGCACAGATTTCCTCCAGTCTTGGACTTCTCTGACTGATGCCTGGAAAAATCCAGCAGTCCCACAGCGGGGTTTAGTTCAGGGCAGAAGGAAGAGCCAATGAATCTGTATGAAAGCCAAGGTTGTCATCGACTGAGGTGTGAGGAGATCACGGGCAGGGAGGTGACCCTCGCTCCCAGGTCACACTGGGTTATCTGATGCCTTCCAGGAGCTGCCTGAGGCCTTTCCCGCAGTCTTGTAACATCAGGCATGGTGTGAACCTCCCCTGCATGGAAAACCTGGATTTGTACCCAGGAAATGCAAGGAGAGACTTTTTAGCTGTGAATAGGAGCAGTAAAAAGGAATTTCTCATTGCTGACGATGGTGGGAGGAATTATTGGTTGTTTTAAGTGGTCTCAGTGAATTCTTCAAGTGCTCAGAGGGGAAAGACATGAGGAGAGGAAGCAAACTACAAGAATAAGTCAGACTGGCAGCTTCCCATGGATTTGCAGGATTTCCTGGTGTGCCAGGGTCCCCAGTGACTTGTGCCATGGTTTTGAGCTGCACATGGATGGGCAGTGCTCTTGGTGAGCATCCTTCTTGTCTGCCCAGGCCACTCTCAAACCCACCTCTTCCCACCGAGACAGGTCCAGCTCTCACAGTCTGGCAGTAACTGGGCTGAGCACCCACGTGCAGGCGTTCAGCCAGAGCTGCACTCACCAGGACAGCAGGATCCCTCCAGCTGCTCCATCCCCAGTGTGCAGGCTCTGAGTTCACACAGCCAGGGCTGCTCTCAGAAGAGCAGCCCACATTCAGGATTTCCTCCTTTTGTGAGAGGCCAGATCTGGGGTGAGCCAGCGGAGGAGGCTGTGCTGCCAGTGGAGTGGGACCAGCTCGAGGGCTGCACCTCTGCCCTCGTGCCCTGTGCACGGCAGGTGTGCTGGGATGGGGACACTCAGGTGGCCTTGGGGGGATGTCAGAGCATGTCCTGCCCCTGGACCAGCCAATGCTTGAGCTGCCAAAAGCAGAGTGACAAAAAATGCAGCAGAATGGCCTCAGGCAGGGCTCCCCAGGCACTGGTGTCCCGTTAAGCAGCTGTTCAGAGCACCCCAGTGCCCCAAATCAGCATCCCAGGGCTGCAGTGATGCTTCCCCTGCTGCCTCCTGAGATGGCCAGATCCCAGCAGTGCCCTCCCAAACCTGAACAGGGGAGCTGGGGCAGTGGGGAGCAAGGGTGGGGATCCCCAAGTGTTTCAATATTCTAATCACTCCATCTTCTGGGAGATAATACTTTTAATTTTCGCCACACAAAGAATATGTCTTGAACCAGAAGGGGTTTGCCTAATTCATCATGCTTGCTCTGCACACAATACCAGGGCTGACAAGCAGAACATTTTAAAATGAGAGAAGTGGACATAATTAATGCTCATGAATTGCAAACGCTTCTTTATTAAAGGGCTTTTGCTTGCCCCGGGACCATCTGCTTCATATCACTGGGCCGGGGTCCTCAGGCTATAATAACTTGCAGCTTTAATAATTTTACCTCTTAATTAAAGCTCATCTCAAAGTGCAGGAACACAGACACGTTCCAAGCCCAAATCTGATTTTTAACGCAGCAAACCTTGAGGGATGGGTAATAGAATTTGCATCTTTTCCTTTGAAACCTCCCCCCAGCCAGGCTGAGTGAACCTGCTGCCTGGAGAGGACCACGGCACCTGTGTCCTCCGAGGTGGGGATTTTAGGGACTGAGGGATCGGGAGCTCTGCTCCTCCTGGGATGGCCACAGACCCAGGGCATGGAGTGGACAGCAGAGGGGTCACTGCTGCTCTCCCAGCCCTGCGGGGTGTGGAGCCCTGGCTGGTGGGGCTGGCCTGGCTGCATCCCCACTGAGGCTGAGGCTTTAGGAAAGCTCCTGCCTGAGCAATGGGAGGCTGATGGCAACTTCCCCCTGCAAGGGGGTCCCAAAGCTGTGTTCTCTGGTGTGAGTTAGTAAAGCCCAGGGCTGTGCAGGGAAGGTGGTCCCAGGCTTAGTCTGGTGCCGTTGGAGCCTTGGGGCACCCCATGCAGTGGACCCCAAACCTTTCCAAGGCTGACACCACATCCACAGCTGCTGTCCCCACAGATCCAGGTGACCTCTGGGGGCTGCGCTCCGTGGGGGTGGGATGAGTTGACAGCCCATGAAATACGGTGGATTAATTCCCTCTTCATTGTGCCAGACGTGAGGCCGAAGGTCAAGGCCCATTAGGAAAACTGGGTGTGAATTAATTCCCTGCACTTCACACACTGAGGTCTTCTTATGGACAGAACATTTCATTGGAAATGTTTTAATTATTTATGTGTTAATTGAGTGCTGTAGAACTTGATTCAGTGAAGGCACATTAAGGAGGAAGAGTTTGGGTTTTGAATGACACTTTGTTTGTCCAAATTGAAAAATCAATAAATAACCTAAGAACCACAGAGACATCTTGATCCCTTTCTTCTCTTCTCTCTCTTCCTCTTCCCCTTTCCTTTTTCCTTTTATTTTTCCTTTTCCCTTCCAATGTTTCCCTTCTCCCTTCCCCTTCCCTCTTTCTCTTTCCCTTTTGCCCTTTCCTTTTCCCCATTCCTTTTCCTTTTTCTTAGTGGCCGAAATGCTCCAAGTAAGCCGCAGACAAAAGTCTCTCAGAGTGACGTGACCAACTCCCTCAGCCCTGGAAAGACGCTTGGACAGACAGAGCTGTGCTCCAGGTGGGAGAGAGGCAAACCCTGCTCCAAAGGGATTCCCGGTGGCCATGGCAGAGCCCCTTCCCCAGGGAGCCTCCCCTGGCTGTGCCCCAGGGCCGGGTGCCAACTCCTGCCCCAGCAGCAGTGCCAACGAGCTGCGTTGGGAAACACCTCCAGACTGACTCCTGCACTATGCAGGTGCTGTCCCGGTGTGGGGCTGGTCCTAGAAAGGACGGAAAGGGTTTTGCTCCTGGAGAGCCGCTGTCCCGTCCCGCTGAGCCCCCCCGGAGCAGGAGGCGACTGCGGTGCCGCAGGCAGCAAACACTCGGCATCTGCAGCAGAGCCAGGGACTACAATCGAGTCGTGTCTTCCCTTTATGTTCTTGGAAGTTCTGAGGAAAACATTTATTTTAGTCGTTGCGACAGTTTCCTTTTGTTTTTGCTTTGCTGACCGAAGCAGCTGCTTTTCAGAAACATTTTAAAGAACAACCTTCTGGTTTTGGTTACAGAAAACAAAACAAACAGCTGCTTCTCTGTAACCAACATTTACTTTAAGGAAAATTCTTGCTTTTGATGAAAATTTGAACAAATGATTGATCATAGTTTTGTTGGGTGTTTTTTTCCTGCAAAAATTGTAATTTCCAGTGACACGTCTCCAGGCAAATTTCCATTTGGATGGGGAGTGCACAGCCAGCTCTACCCCTCTGCCTGTCTGGGCTCACCCAGGAATTCGGGGATGTCTGCATGGAGCTGTGACCCTGCAGGTTGCTTGGCTCAGCAGGGTGCAAGAAATTACCCGGGGGAGCCCCCACTCCTGATGGCTCCAGTTAAAGCTTTCAGAGCGTGCGGAGCGCGGCTCTCCAAGGAAAGCACTCGTGGATGGGGAGCTGTGGCACTGTGCTGGACCAGGCTGCAGATCAGAGTTCCACTTACTGATCATAATTAATTTTTGCCCCTCAAAGGGAATCCCCCTTGAAAGGGGATGGACAAAAACCTGTTTTCCCCCCGTGCTTGTAGCAAGAGGCACCGGAGCAGGGACTCCTGGCAGCTGACTTCTCCTGAAGCTCATCCATTATGGATGGGGCTGGCTGGGAAGGGCTGTCCCCACAAGCTGTTGGTGTTGTTGTGTCTCTAAGAACCTTCAGTCACGCTACAGGAGAAGGTTCCCATCACCTCCATGCATTTGCCTTCTGTGCTTCCCACCCTGTGTCCAACATCCTCCCTGCTTCCCCTCTGAAATGGCTCCCTTTGACAAAACAGGGTCCCTGACACAAAATTCCTGACAAAACAACAAAGTAGCAGAAAGAATATTGCCCATTTTGAGCTCCAGACGGTGCCCAAAGTCTTTGGGTTTCTCATCTCTTTGGGGACGTCTGTACTGGGCATGGAATAAATCACCAGACACTCAAAACTGCTTGGGCTAAACCCAAGGGATCCTCTTTATCTCCAGTGATGGTATTGGACCTTTTGATGGCTCTTGGGCTGGAGCCCTGCTGCAACAGCAGGGGACTCTCCCTTCCCTGCTGTCACTGGGGCCGAAGGAGGGCGGGTGGGCTGCAAGAGAGGAACAGGCTCCTTGCAGGGACCAGGTGGAGGGTTTGGAGCTGAAATCTTAGTCTTCCCTCTGCTCCCCCCCAGGACCATGGGCATGTCCTGCTGCCCCTGAGCTCGGGACACCCCAGCAAGGCCAGGAGCTCAGAGAGGGCCTGTTCTGTCCCCTGCCTGTCACCTTTGGGCACTTCCAGGGATCCAGGGGCAGCCACAGCCTCTCTGGGCATCCTGTGCCAGGGCCTCTCCACCCTCACAGACATCGAACAGAGGATGTGAGGCACAGAGGAATTACAGAAGCTAAATGAATCTTCCCATTTCTCTCCAAATGAGTTATTAATCATATCTCATTTACATATTCATTAACCATAATACACACCATATTTTTATTAATGTGGCAAAGAAACAATTACAGGTGAAGAATGGGTTGTCTGTTTATTTTATACAAGGATCTTGTTCCTCATTTGCATGAGTTAAAAATTGATGGTTTTTCTTGCCACACTAAAAAAACCCTGCTGTTCCAGCCTGAGCCCATGGAAAGGGGTGTTTGGATGAGCAGCTGGGAATCAAAGCAACTGGCATTGGGGGATTTTCTTCTTTTTGGGAAGGAATGGGTTATACCGAGTCAGTCCTGCACTGGGACAAGGGGGAGCAGCCTGGAGCAGGTATTTCCCATCTGGTGCTGCCTCCTGTTTGAAGGGTTTCAGAAGGTACCTTGGGAAGGTTCTGCAAACCAGCACAGAAATCCTCTCTGTGCATTTCCACTCAGGCAAGAGAAATGTGGGGAGCAGAACTCACAAATGAATATTCAAAGCCCAGTTCTGAATTGATTATAAAGGGGAGCCAACCAATGCTCAATAGTTTCTTTTATTCCTGTGGAAGTGAGATGATGTTTTGGGTTAAAATGCTTGAGAAGCTACATCCCCAAGTCCTTCCCACTTCCCTCCCTGCAGTTTTCTGATGAAAATCACTGGATTTCAATACATCTTTTGGTGAATCAGGCGTGAGCCACTAATTCAAAGGGAAGCTTTGTTTTTCCCACTGCCATTTCTTTGGTCCGGAAGATTCAACTGGACTTAAGCAAAATGATGTGGCTTGTATTAGGAGTTCCTGTGGGTGAGTGGTGGTGTTGGGACCACACTGGGAATCAGGGGAGCTCCCCTTGGAGCCCCAGCAGGGATGCTCCAGCATCCAGGGATGCTCATGGCTGCCAGGGTTTGTTTGGGAGACCAGAGACTTTCCTGCACGCGTTTCTCCCTAGAGCAGGAGGAAACCAAGTTTTGAATCTGGGAAGGGAAAGGGTGTCTGGGCAGTCAGCTGGCCGAGGAATGTATCTCTGTCTGCCCTTGTGCCTTTCTCACACCTGATTTCACCTGAATTTGCAGGGAGCTAAAATATCCAAATCACCAAGTTGTGACCCCAGGTGGGACCTTGGCTACTGAGGGGGACAGACCCAAACCCTGCAGAGCCTGGAGAGCCCAGGTTTGCTGGGATCGCTCTGTCCTGGCGTGTCACAGCCAGCTCGTCCTGCAAGGGCACTCAGACAAGGAACAGGAGGGGGATTTTATCAGCATGGGCAGGGATGACAGAAATCTTCCCCTAATTCAGTTACAAACCCAGCTGAGGGAAAGACGCATCCGTAGGAATTGGTTCACTGGCTTCTGGCTGCAGCTGGGAGCTCAAAACACCTTTCTGTTCCCAACAAGAATGTTGAGTTTATTCCTTGTTGGAATATATATCTGTCGGTCCCCTACTTGGGAAGGGGAAGTTTCTTTCAGAGCCCACGTGTGAAGTGGGTGAAGTTTGGTCCATTCCAAATCCGAGTCTGCCAGCACAGGGAGGAATGGCAAAGTGTAACAATGAACAAGAAATTCTGAACATTTGTCAAAAGCAGCTGGCTCTGGGCATGAGCCTTCCTTCAGAGTACCGGGATGCTTTCAGGCTGTCCCGCTCCCCTCGATGGCACAGAGCAATCCAGAGCAACTTCCATCTACGGCCAGCAGGCAAAGTGCTCCACAGGGCCTGGGCTTTCCATTTGGAAGAGTCAGTTCAGTGTATTTGTTCTCTTTATTAATGATACTTTTGATAGATTTCTGTTTCTCCATGTTCTGGCTTGCATTTCTCTCATTTTTATTTAACAACTGTTCCTACTCAGGAATCTTTCCTGCCTTTGGTGTTGGTGTATCCTGGAACTGGGCTGCCAGTAGGATGCAGAGCTCCAGTTTTCCTTCCCGGTGTGACCTAATGTACAAACCCCAGGTGATCAGAGGTTCTAAAAAAGATTCTGTAACAAATAAATCAAAAGAAATCATACAGAGGGTGCTTGGTTTAAAATCCAGGGAGTGCTGGAGATGGGAAGCATCGCATGGCTCACTCTGAGGCCCCTTGTGCAGCCGAGAGCTCCTGGAAGCTCAGCAGGGCTGCATTGCATGGACATCAGTTCCTCTCTCCAGAGGATGCACATCCTATACAGCTCTCTCAAAGCTGTTCCTGGTCACAGGGCTTTGCTTTAATTAATTACAGCAAAGCTGCTCTCCTGCAGGTCAGACCAGCACACGCCAACACTGCACCAACCACAAGCACACAGGAATATCACACAGTGCTCGCTGGGATCTGCTGGAAACTGGTGGGTATTGCTGTTCTCACTTTCCAAAGGGGAAACTGAGGCACGGGGAAGACCTTGAATGCCTCTGAGCAGCCTGGGGTTTGAACGAAATGATCTCTAAGGTCCCTTCCAACCCAAACCCTTCCATGATTCTGTGACTCTGTCTCGAGGCCATACATTCCCTGGGGCCGGGGGAGTCCCAGTGTATCCACACAGGACCAGCACAGCTGTGCTTTGGCTGCACCAAACTGTTGTCAGCACAAACAAGGCAGGTGGTGTGACTGCGACCCTGGGGGCTTTTCAGGACTGGCTTTCTCTGCCTTTATTCTGGCCAATCCATCAATCCTGTGACCAGAAATCACCTTCTTTATAAAGTTGGAGATTGCTGGGCTACCTGAATTCCAAACCTGCCCCGAGCCTCCCACCTTCTCTCCTCCTCACTCCAAGATGCCGCCTCTGGCTCGGGACCTGAGTCCCTGTGGGGTGATCATGGGCTCCCAGCTCAGCAGGGAAGCTGTTTTGGCAGGATCAGGCCCCATCCCTGCAGAGCCTTGTGGAGGCAATGCCTTTCCAATCCAGCTGTAAGGAACGTGCCTCTGTTGGATTTGCTGCCCGAGCCATTCCCAGCGAAGCCCAAAGATTTATCAGCAGGGAAGCCGGGGGAGCCAAGTTTTCATCAGCTTCATTTCTGCATCGTTATCAGCCCTGTTAAACCCAAGTCATCTCCCCCTGACCACTGCACCCCAGCATTTCTTCCCTCCCTTGTTTCCATCAGTGCTTTTCTTCCCTCCCAAGCCCTTAAACAACCTTGACTGCGACGAGCTGGCGATGGCACAAAAGCACATCCGTTCCAAGGGGAAATATTGACGCTTCTGCGTCATCCCGTGGCACATCTGGGGTCCCGGGGGCCCGAATACCAGCCCTGCCCAGCCCGCCGGGCCAAGGGAAGCAGGAGGAAGAAAAATAAATGTGATGACAGTTGGGCTCTTGCAAATGAGTCGTGGTCTGAAAGAAGCCAGAATAAGCATCTCGTACCGACTCGCACGCGGGGCTGGAGCGACGGGGAAAGGGGGGAACGTGCAACATTCACACCATGGGGGCAAAGGTCTGCAACATGAGCAGCACCTCTCAGAGAGGCAGATTTCCTGCCTAATAATGCTCCAGGAAATACCTGGGCACTTGCTGCTCAGCCATGTCCAACGCCTGCGTGTGGAGCAGGAGGAGGGGACTGGGAATGCTGCAGCAGGGGCTCCTCCAGCCCAGGTTTGGGGGCACAGCCCTTGTCCAGGGCTGTGCTTGAGCTCTGGAAGCCCCACAGGTCCCCAGGTCTCCCTTGTATTTTGGGCAATGTGCTTCAGCCTGAGCTGAAGTCTGGCCTAAAACCCACGCTAACCTCATGCACAGAGATGTGCTCTGAGCCTGAGCTTGCGTCCGGCGGCTTCCAGGGGGACTGAATTGTGCTGTTCACGGGGACTTAAACTCGCTGCTGACAGGCTCTGGGTGCAAGGGCAGGCTGCTCCTGAAGGCAGGAGAATTTTGTCTTTGCAATGAAGAGTTAACTTGGATCTGAACAGCACAGTTTGGGGTTTATTGTCCTCCAATGGCACCAAGCAATTCCCTGGGCTGCTTTTTCCAACCTTTTTAGTTATTCTCTTTCGTCTCCTTCCTGCACACCACAAGTCTCTGGGTGGTTTGTGCACACTTGGCTGTGGCTCAGATCCCTGTGGCCCTCTCCATTCCTCAGCCTTGGGGCTCCAGCATCTGCGCTGGGTTCCAGTTAACTTCCGCTCCACCAGAAACCTGGAGAACTTCTCCAGCAATGTCAGAAAGCTCCTGCAGTTGATATTTATTAAGGCTTTTGCTGCCTGTAAGAAATGTGAAAGCCAATCCAAGTGATTGATCAGTCTGATCTGCTTTGTTCTGCGCTTTCTTGGCCAGATTGAGATTTGGCTGGAATGAATGAAATCTGGGATTCTCCTTTGAGCAGCAGCATGGTCAGTCACAGCTTCTGGCCAGAGACAAAATAAAGGCAGAGCAGGACCCGGCTGTGAGAGCTCACCTGAGCCCCTGCCTGTCTCACCTGCACTGTGGTGGCTTCCAGGGGTCCTTCCCAACACTGGCCAGCTAAATCTATGGTCAGCAGCAGCAATGGGTTATTTATGCACCATCTGCATCCCGAGCCACATCTGCCCCTGCTTGTTTGGGAACAAGCCACAGCTCCTGCCTCCAAAGCACAGCCAAGCTGCCAAGTTTCAGCGCATTTCCTCATGTCCATTAAATCTGGAGAGGGTTCTCTGTCTGCTGCTACACCTCCTCAAATCCTTTTGATCACAGCTTCCCTTCCCACAAATCTGCCATGGCAAACAAACAGCCTCGTCCCACACTCGGTGCCCGTGCTAATCCATGAAAGGCATTTGGGGAGATGTGTCAGCGCTCCCGGCAGCTCCGGACCTGCAGGGCTGCACTGCCAAGTGGGAGCTTTCACCCAAAAAATCCTGACACATTTCTCCTGCAGGCGAAGAGCCCGGGGTGGGGTGAAATGTGGGAGCAGACGGCGGCTCTGGGTGCCAGCAAAGAGCTGCTGAATCCCACGGCCCCCGTTCAGCGCTGGGGAGGGGCGGCAGTGGCAGAGCTGATGGGAAGATGGCAAACCCCGGCACACTGCAGAGCCTGGGCGTGCTGGGCTGTGTCTGGGCAGAAGCCCCCGATGGAAACCAGGCTGCGGAACCACTGGTTTCAAAGAGACTTGGAGTGCTGGCATCGGGAAGAAAAACTGCCCAAGCGTGTTTGCAAGACTGGTGCTGTTCAGCCCTACAGCACAGGCATTTGTGTTTGGGTTGCTGGTCCTGTCCTCTCTCCTTAGGGAATTACATTTCCTGGCCTTTTTCTGCCTCAGATCAGACCCTTTCACTGATGGTTCTCCTGCTTTCATGAAGAAGTGTCTAAAAAGGGTACGAGCAGTGCCCCACTCAGTGACATTGCTCTGCTGCCCGGGGGCTGCACACCCCGGATTTCACAGCAGGGCACTCAGGAGTGAGCTCGGGTGACACTGCCCTGTGTCTGCAGGAGCACCCTTGGAACAGGCACTGACAAGGAGTCACACCTGAGGTGCTGTGCAGGGCAAGGCCGCAAAGTCTTGGTGATGAAGCTTCACCAAGTGGGAAAATTAGGGCTTGTGTTAGATGTTTCCCCTCTAAATCCCAGCAAACCCAGGTGAAAGCCTTTGTCTCCCTGTTCACCAGACCACGCTGCATCCCGGGTAGTCTTCGGGGTAGTTTTGGTTCCTGGGGAAGACAGAGCTGTGACTTTTCAAATCAGGAGCAGAGGGAAGCACTCACATTTTCCCACAAGCTGCAGCCAAGGAGCTGTTACGCTCTGAGGTCACGCTCCAGGGGGATGCTTGTCCCATGAGCTCACTCCCGGGATGGGGAGGGAGCAGGTGGCTCTGTCCCACACGGATGGGTGTGGGATGGGCTCCTCCCAGCCCACCCTGAACCCTCCCCTTGCAAAAACCACCAGAGACCCACGGAGGACAACAGCCCAGGGAAAAGGGAGTGGGAAATTTTCCCCTAAGGTAATATATATATATATATATTTAACTAAGGAAGTAATTATCAGCAAAATGGGAAGCTTATGGTTGAAAACCATTTGAGTTTTTTTCAAAAAACATTTCCAAATGGAACATGGGAGTGTTTAAACAAACACCTCAAAGCAAGACACAGCTTGGAAGCAGTGCTTAAATGGAATGAAGCAGCTCTAATCACACTGGTCCATTACTCGAGAGATGAGGAGCTGCTGAGCACCTCTGTCGAGGGGAGGCTGAGCTCTGTAAAACAACTTGCCTGAAACAATGAGCTCATGTGTCTGTCAGCACGGGCTCCACATCCCATTTCCACACACTGGGCTGTGCTGACAGCCTGGCCTGGACTGGAAGCCACGCAGAGCCCCCTCTCCAGAGAGCCCCCACAGAGCAGCACAGCCCAGGGAGGCTTTTCCCTCAGACTAAGGAGCAGTGGCTGGGGTCTGTTTGTGCAGAGCTGGGAACGGGGTTTGGACTGTGTTCAAGTTTTTCCACTGCCTAGTCCTAAATTTCAAGTTTTCCGCTTGCCTTGCAAGATTTGCTGAGGAATATTGCCCTGATTTCTGTTTGCACCGGCCCGAGCCGAGCAGCAGCATCTCTCACCTGCTGGGAATCATTTGTATAATGAAGCTGTTGATGGTTCTGCCTCATGGCCTGTTCCTGAATATCAGTGGTGGGAACAAAATGAACAAAAGCCAATCCACCCTGGTAACAGGCAGATTTCTGCGGAGGCTTGGCACGGCAGTGTGGAGTTTCAGCAAAAGGACTTTCTTACCGCAACAGCTGAACAAAACACCACAGTCTGATGGGTTTTGTTGTGACAAAATAGCAGCAAAATGCAAGGGTGCGTTTCGCAGCTGGGTTGACAGTTTTTTGTAAGATGGGTGCTGTGATGCCCAGGGATTGTTCCCACACGGACCAAGTGGAGATGTGTCAGACTGCTCTGAGGATGTGACTCAGCTCCAGGCTTCCATCAAGCCTTCAGTTCAATGGCTTTTCTCCAGGCTGGAATATGGCTGGTAAAGGGCTGTGACCCAGGGTGAGGGCTCAGCCCCCCTCCACGGCTGCTGGTCACCCCTGGGGACAGGGATGTGCTGCTGTGACTCCTGGCAGGCAAGAGGAGCATCTTGGGACCTGTTGAACAGAAGAATTTTAATTGGCATTATTAAAATGTTTTGCATGACATCTAAAGCTGGGGATGTAATTTGGGAAACAGCCCTGTAATTTATGCCCAGATATTACTTGGCACATTGGCTGCTCCGTGACAAAGGGAACTGAGAGGGAACAATGTTCCACCTTCTTCTTGCTCCTCCCACCATCTGCTTGCAATATTCCTGCCTGAGCACATAAAAACATTCATGTCCAGAGGAACTGGCCCATCTCATCAGGCTAAATATGAACCATGTCAGAATGATTATGGGAGAACAGGGCAAGAATGGCTTAAACATCCAGCCCTCCTCATTAATAGCTTGTTATTGGCACAACTGATGTGTTACCATCCCACACTACACTGAGCCAGTACATAAATGTTTTCCTTAGCATATTTTTAATGTTGCTAATTTATCTGTAACTGTCACACTGGGGCTGTTAGCTTTGAACAAATGGCTGTTATTAATCACTGGAGAGCTGTTAGACACCACAGCCGTGGTGTTAAATCAACTCAGGAGTGGCACTTGTAGGAATATTCAAACAGAAATATAAAATTGCCTTGGTGCTGGGCGTGTGGTTGACACCTCTGGGATGGGAGCCACAAATGCCTGCAAATGCTGCTCCTGTGCTCCCAACATGCCCAGTGGAAATTCCTTTCTCTGAAGAGTAATTTCAGTTTAAGACCTTATTTATTATGAAGTTACTTTGGGGTGGAAAAAAAGAGGCAAAAACATTTGCAAAGGTTGGAGTTGAGCAGTGTGGTGTTTAACCCTGGCTGTGCCGTGCTCGGGGGATTTGGGGCTCTCTGATCAGCAAAGGGTTCGTGTTCCCTGGGTTCCCCTGCTGATCTGCTGGTGCTGGGGAAGGACAAGATCTGTGGGATCCACTGTCTCTGGAGTGAGGAGAGGGTTAATTTGTGCTAAGCTCGGCCTTCTGGGAGGCTGTGCCAGTCTGCTCATCCCTCCTGGGCACAGGCAATGCCTCGGATGTTTGTGGGATGGGAAGAACAAAGAGCTTCAGTGCAGTTCAGGCTGCAGGAGAATTTGGCTGATGTTCTCCTGTTTTCTACTTTGTTTTCATCAGGAAAGCTGAGCTACAGGGAGATGAGCATTTTAAACAGCACTAAGCTGGTCTCAGACCCAGATGTCCCTTCCCCTGCTCTTACCAGGGTGACAGGACGCCGCAGTTTCTCCAGCCTCTGGCACAACAGGTTCTCTTTGGCATGATGGCAAAAACAGAGAATCCCAGAGTGGATTTGGGTTGGAAGGGACCTGAAAAATCATCCAGTTGCAAACCCCTCCCATGGGCAGGGACACCTTCCACTGTCCCTGAGCTCTCCCAGCCCCAATGTCCAGCCTGGCCTTGGGCACTGCCAGGGATCCAGGGGCAGCCACAGCTGCTCTGGGCACCCTGTGCCAGGGCCTCCCCACCCTCACAGGGAAGAATTTCTTCCTAAAATCTAAATTAAATCTCTCCTCCTAAATAACAAATTTAGGTTATACCTACCCACTCAATAGCTGGGAAGCATCAGTCCAGGTCAGGCACTTCCCCAGGCTGAAGGGAAATGAAAGGAAGGAAGGGAACTTCCATGAGAGGAGATGTTTTAGACAAATCATTTGGGGTTTAATGGATTTGTGCTTTCCAGCAAGACATTGATTCATGAGAAACCTTTGATTCATGAGACCTGCTGGACTCCCAGACCCATGAAATATGTGGCTGCTGTAAGGGAGATGCCAAAAAGCAGCCGTGAGTGGGAGATGCCTGGTGGTCACCTACGGTGCTCCACAAATGTTTCTTCAACTGAAAACAAATGGAATTTGGCACGGTTTTATTGCTGTTTTGGAAGGCCTGCTGTAATTTTTTATTTTCTCCCTCTTTTCTGTAAGCTGAGTCCATTTGGAAGTACAAATCCCAGTAGCAGAGTGCTTTTGTCATTAACCTTGTGGGAGACTTCAAAGGGAAAACTTTGGAGGGATTTTGGGGTCCCATGAAAACGTTGTAGCCCAGATCTGGTACTGGCATTTCACAAATCCACTGTAACCTCACAGCTTTCTGTGGCTTCCATTCCACCTGTACCTTCTGCACTGCAGGGGAGTTATCTGGGAAAATCTCCCAAAGGACTGGGAATCAACAGCAGTTCCCTGCTTGGAGCAGCCCCACAGTGCCCCAGCCACCAGGGGCTGCTGCTGGACTGACTGAGAAAAGGGACTTTTCTCTCCTTTTGGCACTTCCTGCGGTGTTTTTCCATACTGTCAGTGGCCTGGGAACACGTGTGGGTTGGAGAAGGTGTGCAGGGAGCTGGAAGGCCCTTCCTGCCCAAATGCTCTGGTATTCCTGCTGCATTTCATGAATGCTGCCCGGAGGTGCTGCTCATGGATCTGTGTTGCCTCGGACTCCAGAGTGTTTGCCTTGTGGTTCTGTCCCTGATTGGAGACATCACAGATGGTCTCACATTTGGGATAAACCTAACTGGGGGCCTTTCTCAAAAACCCTCTGTGCAAAGGCAGAGCAGCCCCAGGGATGGCCCAGCCTGACCTCCTGCATAATTCAGGTCTGAGATTCCCACAAATCCTGTCTGTGTGAAGGTGCTCATGCGGGACTGAGCACCTGCAGGGACAGCCAAGACTTCGGAATTTGCACTTCTTCAGCCAAGATTTCTGAATTTGTACTTCTTAGCAGACAGTTTTGTTTAACTTTTGGTGGGCAGCCACTGAACCTCGCTGCATCTTTACCTCTTGGTTTCAGAGCCTTCTCTGGAGGTTTTGTGCTCAGGTCCCTTCTCTGGTGAAGAAGCTCAGGAAATGGAGCATCCCAAGGCTGGGCCTTTGCTGTCATTGCTGTTTCCCATCACAAAGCTCCCCACAGCAGACAGCTGCCTCCCAAATCCTCCTCTGGCCATGCAATTAGTGGAAGGGGGCAGAGGATGGGAGTTTTTTCCTTAACACACAGCACCATTTTCTCCCCTTGAGAAATTAATTCTGTGTTGGTTCCAAATGGGTGGCCCCAAAGATTGCAACCCCTCTCTAAACAAGGTCCCCTGGGGCTCTCCAGCCATCAAACCCTTTCTTTTCCAGGCTGCTACACTGCTGTGCCACAGCTGGGTGTTACAGGAAAAGGCACAGGGATGCTCTCCCTCCATGGCCAGGCAGGCTTGCTGCCAGTTCTAACCTTGTCTGGGCTTCAGAAGAGAGAGTGATGTATTGGCTGTTTTAAAAACCTGACTGAATTGCCACTGAGATTCTCCCCCTGCCCAAAAAGAAAAAAGCAAAAAGAGAAAACATAATCAGTTGAACTCTCAGTCTCTGGGTGCTCCCTTGGGAGCAGCTGCTCCCCAGCACCTCCGTATTTGAGAGCAGTGTCAGTGTAAGGAACTTTTCCGGGGGGACTTCTGCCCTTTCTCTCCTCAGGACACGTTTCTGGCAGCTTGCACTGGAGATCCCCAAGCGCTCCCTCCTGGCTGAGGGGCTGTGGAGTGCAGGCAGGCAAAGCACAGACAGAACACATTGACTGCCTCATTCCTTTGTGCCCAGCCTCTGTTCTGGTAACAGAAACCCAAAGCCTTCCTCTTTCTAAACTCAGCTCTAAGCAGTAGCTGCTATAACATATTAGGCTGGAGTATGAACTCTGTATGAAAGATGAAGGGGAAATGATGAATTTCAAAAATGATCTCAGTGGGTCTTAACTTAAAAGCATCTGTAGAAATTCATTGCAAGTAATATGCTCTTAATTATTCATTTTCCTTGGCACTGGTTAAAGAGCCAAGTTACGGCTCCTGTCTCTTTATATTTAGTCTGTTATTGTTTGAAAGAGGCCAAGGGAACGCCAGCCCTGGCCAGAAATGATATTCCCCCTTATATCCACACACACACATTACCAGCAGCCCCAGGAAAGGGGGAGATAATCACCAGCAGCTGAGAGACAATGACATTTTTATGGAGCTCCTGGCAAACCTGCGGTGGGAGAGAGCCTGACAAGTCCTTGGCTTTCCACCACATTCCTCCGTGAGCTGGGCTGGGGGGCAGCTGGGGCAGCTCGCAGTCCCTCCCAGCCCCGGGATCAGCAGCTGCCTGGGGCTGAGCCATTCCCTGCTCCCACTGGAGCAGCCGCAGCGAGCGTGGAGCAGCAGCAGGAGCAGCACCAGGAGCAGCAGTAGGAGCAGGAGCAGGAGCAGGTCTGGCAAAACTTGAGAAGATTTCATTCATAGAATCATGGAATGGTTTGGGATGGAAGGGACCTACAAACTCATCCAGTTCCACTCCCCTGCCACGGCAGGGACACCTTCCACTGTCCCAGGCTCCTCCAAGCCCCAATGTCCAGCCTGGCCTTGGGCACTGCCAGGGATCCAGGGGCAGCCACAGCTGCTCTGGGCACCCTGTGCCAGGGCCTGCCCACCCTCACAGAGAAGAATTTCTCCCAAATATCCAATCTAAATCTACCCTCCTTCAGCTTAAAGCCATTCCCCTTGTCCTGGCACTCCAGTCCCTTGTCCCAAGCCCCTCTCCAGCTCTCTTGGAGCCCCTTTAGGCACTGGAAGGGGCTCTAAGCTCTCTGTAGAGCTTTCTCTGCTCTAAGCTGAACAACCACTGCTCTCTGTCTGTTTTTCAAGGTCTCATGCTTGAATAGCAGAAGAGACCTGGGGCTGTGCCCATGGGGTAAACATGGCATGTGCTGAGGGGGTAAATCCAGCTCTACCCTTAGCCTGGTTTGCTCTGTGGGATGGATCCAGGGTCTCTCAGCACCGAGTCAGTGCTGCGAATCCTCCCCCCCAGCTCTTCCTGGTGACATTTCATGTGATGTTGATTATTTTTCTTTCAGCCTGGCAGCAGCAGAGTCAGTGGTTTTCTCTCTGTCTGGAAAGCACCAAACCCTCCCTGTGTGCTCAGCCATCCTGCCCAGGCTGCCAGCACTGGCACTGGGGGGTCTTTGCTCTAAAACCCTCAGCACTTCTCCATGGCTGGTGTCCTGCCAGGGCTCCTCACCTGAAAGAGCCACTGTTATCCCGCTTTTTGCCCTGAACAAAGCCCTGTTTGCAACTTCTGCCTTCACAGAGTCCCAGAGTTTGGGGGAAGGGGCTGCTCCTTGCCAGCTGCTGCCCTCTACAAATAATAAACATTAAAGCCTTAACAGTCTCAGGCAGATGCAGGCACCCCAGCTTAATTCAGAATAGATGAGATGAGGACAATTTCTGAGGGAAAAGTTTTGATAAATTGTAAATAGCATTTGTTGAGATTCATCTCAACATTAGAAACCAAATATTTCTGGGGTTTGGCAGCTGACAAGTCAAACATTTCAAGCAGGTCTTTGGCAATTCAAATAGAAGAGAATTAGCTGCGTGGTCAAAACTAATGGGGTTTGCAGTATTTTCCTTTGACTGGTTGGCATGTTCCATTTCTCAGCTGTCAAAGACCTGAAAGATTTGTGCTTTGACAGAAAACCCTCAGAATATCATCAGGATTAACATTTCCATTGCCTAAAATGAGTCTGGTTTGAAAATGCCTTGAACTAAAAGTTTTTATGGTCTCCAGCTGATGGCCCATTGCTTCAAATCCTGACTTCTCGGAGGTTTTCTCAACCCCACACCTTTTTCCTCAAGAACAGCTTGTGTACCTCAGGCAGCTGAGGTCGTGTTTAAATGCCCACTGAGGGCGGGCAAGTTTTGCCAGTTTAGGGTATTGGGTTTGTTTTGTTTGGGTTATTTTTGTGTTGCTGGAGCCTTAAATGCAGCCCTTGGAGGTGCTGCCAAATGATTTACCACTTTCTTTCCAGCCAGCATGGGGGAAGTCTGGGGCATTGAATGTTCTCACTTAATATTTAGTGGGAGCAGGGTCCTGTGTCTGACAGCTCTGTTTGCCCTCTGCGAAATCCAGGGAAAGGTGTGGGAGCAACACCTTTGGGCAGTGCAGGAAGACTCCCAGGTAGGGACAGGGCTGAGGAGCCCCTGGCCTTGCAGAGGTGCCAACAGAAAAGCCTGTTCCCAGTTTCCTACTGGAAGCCCTAATTAACAAAAGGAATGTTCCCAGGATGTGGAGCCCCAAGACTTGTCACACAAGGCCCTCCCGTTGTCACTCTCATCTCAGCATCCTCCCAGCCCTCCCTCCAGCCTTTTCCTCCCGTGTCCTCAGGCTTTTGTCCTCTCCACACCTTGGCACCCTCCCTTTTCCCACTGTGCCATTATTTCCTGCTTCACCCAGGCATGTTTAGTGCCAAGTTTCATCCCAGGGCTCCCACACCGGTGTGACACCTTCCCATGGCATGGCAGATGTCTGGTGAGCTGAAGAGGTGAAGAAGGGATCTGCATGGACATCTTTTCCCAGGTGTTCCCAGGATTTCCTGGTTATCTCCCACCAGCTCCACGCAGTCCTTTCCTTTGGTGACCCCTTATCCTGAACTCCCCCCTTCTTCCCCTACTGTCTGCAGTTCTCTTCAGTGTCCTTTCTTTTCCATTTGGATTTGCCCTGAAGTGGTCAGGCGGTTGGACTACATGGTCACTGTAGGTCCCTTTCAACCAAAACATTCTCTTCCCTTCCCTTCCTGTGCAGGCTGCCTGCAGGAGGAGCTGCCCATGGCACAGGAACGGTGTCCTCAGCACATGATGGTTGTGGCTTCCCTGAGCAGAGATCCAGGAACACTTCTGGATTCTCCTCAAATTTCCCTCCCCAGTTTTCCCCAAAATCAAAGAGCACCTGTCCAAGGAGGTCTAGAGGATTCTTCGAAACATTATAATTACGGGAATATTTTCCTCTCCTTTGGAGTGAAATATTTGATGAGTGCTAGAATAGTTTTTAATTCATTAAAGACACTTTTCTGCTGGAATTAGCTCTTTTTCAAAGTAGTAATGATTATTATGATGAAATTTTCTCCCATATTATTTCCAGCTTTGATAACTGTGTATTAGTTGGGATAAGATTCCTTTGGCACAGTGAAATGCAAAGAAAATTAACTGAGCCCTCCCTTGTGGGAAGTCTTCCCTCTGCTCTGCCCAGTGCTTCAGCATCAGCAATCTGAGGAGTTGTAGCTTCACTGAAATGAGTAAGAGAACTTTTTCTTATTTAGGCTTTTGCTTAGGAGATAAGTTTGGTTCTAATTTGGTTTATTCCTGCTCTAAACCACAGGACAAACTGGAGGAATCGCTTTTTAATTCCCCCATTTGTGTACGATTAATTTAGGGCTTTGACTCTTGCTGACACGTTTTGATTTGCTGCTTGGAAACTCCAGCTGGAGCATTTCAGTTTGACTCATTCTGACATTAAATCTTATCTCTCTGCTGTGTTCCAGAGGCTGCTGTGCTGCTGCTCCGGGAATTCCTGCAGCTCCGGAGCATGGGGTGGGAGTGCTGCTGGCTGGCACTCACACCCCACACAGCTCACTCCTGCTCTGACAGAGCAAATCAGGGCATCAAAGAGGTGTAAGGGAGGAATGGGATGTGGGAAACATAATTTTCAAGGTATTTTTCCCTAGGAATCACCACTGGGACTGCTGGATTTCCTATCACACTTAGCTGAGTTTTGGTCTGGCTGTTAGGAAAAGGCTGAACAGATATTAGAGAATCCCAGAATGGCTTGGGCTGGAAAAGACCTTAAAAAACATCCATTTCCACCCCTGCCATGGCAGGGACACCTCCCACTGTCCCAGGCTGCTCCAAGCCCCAATGTCCAGCCTGGCCTTGGGCACTGCCAGGGATCCAGGGGCAGCCACAGCTGCTCTGGGCACCCTGTGCCAGGGCCTGGCACCCTCACAGGGAAGAACTTGTTCCTGATATCCAACCTAAACCTCTCTTCTTTTAAAGTCTAAAACTGAATGTCTGGAAAGATACGCCAAAAAACTGGGATCCTTTTCACCTCCTTTCTTGTTGTGTCATCCCCGAAGTCCTCCTAAGTTTTCCCATTGGGAAGAGTGGGCGAGTCACCCTGAGGGGAAAAGTGGTGCTGATGGCTGTGGAATACAAGGTTGGATGAACTCAAACACAGCTTTCACCAAAGCAGTCTGTGCCTGGTATGAGCTGAAGACTGAGGGAACACAAAGGTGTGGTGGCAGTGGAAAAGGAGAAACACTCAGATCCAGGGACGGGACAGGGGCTATCTGAGCAGGGAAAACTCCACACTTCCAGAGATGTGTTTTTAGGTTGCAAACATGGGATGGATTCCCAAAGGTAACAGTGCAATAAAACCAGACTGGGATGAAAGGGATAGAGGCCAGCTGAAAGGAGCTTAATATGGATCTGTGGAAATGAGCCTACATTTATATCATTTATAGGGAAAAAATTCCTTTCTGTGTCTGCATGGTTTCTGAACACTGCTTCAGAGATTTCTCTAGCAGGGTTGTAATGCCCTTTTTTCCGCCCATTCTTTAGGATGTCCTAATCCTTGGGCTGCTGAATATTCCCTACAACTCCTTTTTCAAAGAAGGCAGAAAATTTCTTTTGTGGCCATTTTAATAAAGTGCCATTGGCATTTTGTAACTGCCTGTGTTTCCTAAGGTATGAAATGAAAGCCAGGGTCTCCCCAAAGACCTTCCTGGGGGCTCCAGCGCAGAGGCCGCACCTGCAGGTTTGTGTCCCTGTTTGTGCAGAGCTGGTCTGTGAGGCGCCAAATGCTTTGTGGGAGTCACTGAGCCCACTCAGCCCCTGGGTGCCCCCTCTGTCCCTCTTCCTCCATCGAGAACTGAAGCTTCTGGAAACACGAGCCAGAGAAATCAGTGATATCTGGAGTATCTCAACATGGCAGCTCCTGGTGCTTCCCAGGGTACAAGTGAAACATCTTCAGAGGGAGCAGAAGGAATTTGTGATGTCAGCCCATAAATTTCCTGTCTCTTTTCCATCTTCAGCTGAACGCAGGGAATCAGTTTCTGATAACATCTCCAAATTGCTGGGAGCAATTTTGCAGCTTGTGGTAATTGCAATCTTCTGTTGAATGCCTCTGAGCTCTTAATAACTTTGTAATTAAAGTGCAATTAACAAATTATCTTGTATATGTCAAATGGAATGCTAATGTTGTTGTTAATGAGGAGATAATTAGCTGGTGTCATGGAGAGACTCATGGGGCATCTCTGAGCTCCAGAACCCTTTTGGCTCCTGTGGAGGTTAATGGAGTTTGCTGGAGTGAAAGAATGAGTGAATTGTCCCTCGATGACATGCGGTGGAGCAGCCAGAGATATCCAGGTGAGTGATCCAGGTGAGTGATCCCACAGCCAGGGAACAGGATTCCCAGGCAGCTGCTTCCTGGGCAGCTGCCAGTGTTTCACAGAGGTTTCTCTGGCACAACTGGAACGCTCGTTAAAATACACAGCCGGGCTTTGGGAAGGGCTTAGCAGGTGATGAAACCACTCAGCACCGTCCAGGCCTGGAGGCAACATTCCCACTCCTAAAACCCTGCTCAGCTTCTGCGTGGTGCTCTCCAGTCTCCCTCTCCACACCCCAGGACACCTCTGCCCACCCCATCTCTGCTGGACACAGGTTCCCTCTCCAGATGCTGTCACAATTTGTGTCTGTACTGTGACAGTCTGGCAAAAATGCCTGTATTTGTTAAAATTGACTCCAGGAGCCAGTCCCAGATGGAAATTTGGTATGGGCTGTTCCCTCATACACCCAGGAGAGCATAAACCAGCTTTGGCAGAAAAGGCTGTGAGGTGGAAAGTCAGAGACAGGGCAGAAATGCTCCTGGCTCACCTCTGAGAAGTTCTGCCTGCAGTGGTGGGGGGGTTTGGGTGACTGGAACCCAGGGAACTGTGGGGTCGTACCTGGGGGATGCAGGAGAGGCCAGTGGACAATGGGCTAGGACCAGAAGTTACCCACATAGCCCACATGGCTGCCTGGGCACAGCAGCCTCTCACATCTCCTGATCTTTGAGCTCAGCTTTGCTCTTGCTGACCCCACCAGGAATATCTCCTTTCACCCACCTCCCCAGGCTCTTCTTGCCAGTGCTGAAACCTGCCCTGCACACAGTCAAAATGCTTTCCAGTTTCACTGCAGGTCAGAATCCCCTTCCCCATTGCTAAAAGGATGTGACCTGGCTGAGGAAGCCCCACTGTTTTTGCAGGCAGAAGGTCCAGGAGGGAAGCTGTGGCAGTGCAGTGATGCTGCTCTCACAGCTGTGCTCATAGCAGGGGGACTTCCAGACACCTTTACATCACTTCTGTGTAAAAAAATGGGCCTGAAGTCACCCATCAGCCAGGCAAGTAAACCATTACTGGAGAAGAAAGGAGCTGCTTGTGGTCTGAAGCCTCGGTTCAGTCTCAATGACTTTAAATTAACGATGTGCCCCATACTTTCCTGAACAGCCATGTTTTCCTGTCTTAGGTCAGCCACAATATCCTACAGATAAACATTTCCCCCCTCCCTGGATCTACAAAGAGAGGTGGCTTTGGACTCCGTGTTTCTCCACAGACCCAGAGCTATAAATTGGACATTTCTGCTGCACGCATTCCCTTCAGGACCCGTGAGACTGCACACATCAGCTAAGCCATATTTTACTGGGATTTTCTTTAATGACTTCAGAGGTGCTTATTCTTTCCCTCAACCAGCATTGCATGAATAACGTAATTCTACAATTAATCCTGAATTACTCATACACTGCACTCCATTTTCTTTTGCATTCAGGACAAGTTTTAAAAAGTTATTGCTTTCCCCCTCCTTTCTCGCTTTTTAAAGACTTCTTTAATCAGACCAAATGGGGCTTAAAAGTACTGGAAATGTCTGGTTTTCTTTCATACTCAGCCTGTTCAAAATCAAGCTAATTGCAAAAGACAAGGAAAGTGCACTGCATTCATGGGCTGAGAGAAGGGACACGAGGGACAGGGAGTCCTTCACACATTTCTGATGCACACTTGGGGACAGGAATGTTTGAGCAACTATATTGGGTCCCTGGTGGGGACAGAGGGGGTTTATTCATGCGTTAGACCTGTGTTTTGTGACTGATCTCTACAAAAGTGCTCATTTTAGGGTGAGTTTAAAATGCCTAGAAAGCTGAGTGGATGCTTGAGGCAGGTCCTGAAAAGAGAATGGGATTGGTTTGAGGAACCACAGTAACCCCAGACACAGTCAGTGGCAAGGTCCCCAAGCCAGCCAGGCCCCTCTGTACACAAAGCCAGACAGGGGCAGCCCAAAGGTGGAGCTCCTCCATTCCCAGATATTCCTGGGGGGGTTTGTCCCCCCTCTGGAGTCTGGGATTAAATGTTTGATCTGCTGATTGCCAGTGAAGAAGGGGAACACCTGAGTTCTCCTGATCCTGTCAGCTGCCAGCCAGGGCCCTGTGAGCTGTGCAATGGTGCCACCGTCCCACCACAGCTGGCTGGTGGATGAGGGGGCACTGCTGTGCACAGGGGTGTCCCTGGCATCCCCGGGAGCAATCCTGGGATCTCAGCGCTCTGCTGCAGCCCCATCCCAGGGCAGTGCCTGTGCTGGGAGCTGGCAGAGCTGTCTCCCGTCAGGGCTTTGCTGACATCAGCTCACTCCACACTCCAAGATCTGCCCTGGCTCAGCCCTGCCTGCTGCAGAGGCAGTGAATGAATCCTTTGGGGAGCAGGGAGGGCTGAGCTCCTCCGGGTTTTTTCTGTTTAGTCTCGGCTGTTAGACTGAGTGGCGACTTCAGGGGCTGGTGAGAGATTTACTGGAGCTGGGCTGTAGGTATTTATGGCCCCGCAAGCCTGTCCCAGGCCAGGATGCTGAGCCCTGTGCAACCTCCTGACTTACCTGCAGTGCTCCTGAAATGGCTTCTTTGGGAGCCTCAGGCGCGGCACCTTTGTAGAGCAAACATCTTTTCACCCTTGGGGAGCTGGTGACGTGCGGGAGAAACTTTCTGGGTGTCCTTTCCATGGCCCTTGGAGACTTGGAAAGGTCAAGGTCACAAACTAATCCCTCCCAGTGCTGCAGGGGCTGCCTTTCTGCCTTCTCCAGGGAATGTTTGCTGCTCCTTAAAGACCTGAGTTGTGTGGTCTGGGTGGGAAGAGGCTCTGTTTCTCAGGTGACAATTTAACACCAAAGAAACGACACTTGCACTGTCTTGGGATTTTGTTTCCATTCGTGTCACATGCTAGGACACTTGCAATCCCGGGATCACAGTTTGGGTTGGAAGGGACCTTAAAGATCCTCTGGTGCCAACCCTCTTGCCCTGGGCAGGGACCCCTGGAGCCCACCTGAACTGCCAGGGACACACAGGGGGTGCCCAGCTGTGCTCCTGCTCCTCAGCAGGAAGCTGCAGGGAAGGTCACATTAGGTGACTTCCAGCTGACTGAGGAAGCAACTCCGGGCATCAGCTCCAATTGAGGCATCTCAAGGAGGCCCCTACATATCAAGGTGATGTGATAAGAGCACTCCTGTAGTTCTTCTGAGCTACCCAGATCTTCTCTCCTTATTTGTTTGGGTTCTTTCCGACCCAAATCACGCCGTGATTCCATCATTCTCTGATTCTTATTACCAGGGTCCAAAAACTTCCAGAGACCCGGGGAGACAAACTTTATAGCACACAGTGCTTATTTGGGTGTTTGCATCCCTGTGGAAAGGCCACTGTGTCCCCCCACTGCCACCAACCCCTTCATTTAACCCCAGTGTAGTTGGCTGGAGTGCATGGAAAGGAATAAATTTGTACCTTGACAAGAATAACACTCGGCATCCGCTGCTCTTCCTGAACTGCAGCCAGCTTGCCCAGGGAGCATTTAGATGGACCAGTAATTATTCCTGCCTTGACTTAAAATAAAGTTTTCTCTTTCCATAAATATCTTAGCAGTGTAAACAGCTCCCCTCCCAAGGGAATTAGGCTTTCTTTGTCTTTACTTTCTTCACATCCAGTCCCTCCTCTTCAGCGTTTCAGGTTTTACACATCGTGTTTTGCAGCCACTTTGTTCTGCACAGCCTTTGTTGTTGCCTGTTCTTCCTCCAGGCAATCCCTGTTTTATTTGTAGGGCATCTCCTGTACATCACACACCCACACTGCTTCCTGCAGTCAAGCTCCACAGAGGGACCTTGGAAAGCCCTGGGATTTCTCTGTCATGCAGAGCTCCCCCTTTGCCACCCTGCAGCTGGTACGGACCCAGCCAAAGCCAAAAAAACGACCTTCAGCCACATCAATGGTCACTAGAAAGGAAAACTCTGGAGGGCATAAATAAAAAAAAAAAAAACCAACCATGGGAGATAAATGTGAGAACGTGTAACTGCTTCTATTTCCACTTCTGTTATGGGAGCAGGAGAGGAAAGGACTAATGCAGGAACATCCTGGCAAGAAAGGGGATTCATGGTCAGCTGAGTCTTAATTTAAAAGCAATCGAGCAAGGTCCTATCAACCCTCTGATTTTGGGGATTAGCCTGGGGAAAGCTGTGACCTTCCCTGTTATATGCTGGGCTCCTTGAGTGCCTGGCCAGGTTCACCCACCACACACTCAGTGTGTTCAGAGTCGTGATTAAATGGATTAAATGGCAGTCATAGTTTAGGGTAAGGAACACTTCAGACATCACCAGGCTGGCTGGGATTAGGGAAACACAGTCCTTTTGTGTCTGTCCAAGTTCATGGGGGCAGACAGCCCTTACAGGCTGTCTCCTTGTCTCCTACATACCAAATTTTGGCTCTGTGCAGGTTTTCAGGACCAGCCCTTTGTCCTCTAGCAAAACCAGCCCCAAACCCACTAATTCCCTTCACAGCAGGTTCAAACCTCATCTCTCCTGAACTTGCTTCTCCCCATCCCCCCTTTCCCTCCCCCTGCTCACCCAGCTCCTGTTTTCCCAACCCGAGTTCATCGGTTTAAATCGCATCTTGGTGTAAATTGATTTCATTGCAGCCTCTGCTTCCACCTCTGCCTTGCCTTTAAATTGTATCTTGTCTTAAATCAATCTTATCCTAGCCCTCAGCTGCTGTGCTTTATTCTTCCACTTCAATTGCAACTGGTTTTAAAGGGCCCGGCTCAGGGAAATGCTTTTCTCTTTCAGCCTCTACTGCCTTCTTGTTTCATTCCAATCACCTCCAGTATTAGGCAGGGGCATCTTCCTAGCCCTCACATATTCCTTGTTTAACCAGTTAATATTTCCCCTTTGCAGCTCATCTGGTTTTAAAAAAATTGGATTTTTTTTTTCAATCTCCATCGTATTATAAATTATTCTTTACTTTCAGGCCTCTTCCTGAACTTCCTTCTTCTTCCTCTGTGTTTCAGGCCACAGAGGTGACCAGTAGTGGGTGTCACTGGGCTGGTCTTTGCCACTAGAGTCACCCTTGAACGAGGTCCCCTCCAGGAGCTGGAGAGGGTCCCTGCTCAGCCCTGCCTGGGGGTGACTCCCAGCAATGGCTCTCAGCAGATCCTGGCCTGAGGCTGTGCAGGGTCCCCCCGAGGCTCCGGGGTTTGGTGTCCTGGCTTCTGGAGGAGCCACTGACTCCTCTCTGTGACATTTATTCTTCTCCCTCAAGCAGAGCCTGCTGTGCCCTGAGGTTTCCCCTGGCTGTGGTAACCGAGTGGTGCCTCTGACCTCCGCCCAGGCAGGTGATGCCCTCATTTGCTCCCATGGAAGAGAGATGCCAGTCTTGGAGTTTAGAAGTGGGAACATCATGAATCAGGAGTGTTTATGGAAGCTGTTGGGCTGATCTGAGAAGTTATGCCCTGATTCCAGTGCTGGTTGGTTGTTAAGTGCCTGAAACTTTATGATGGAGAGTTCTGATAAGAAACTAATTTTTTTTTTTTTTCCCTGGAAACTGAGTGGGACTTAGGGTTTTGGATTTTTTTTCCTCTTTTTTTTTTTTTCCCTATTGTAAATGATGTCTGGAAGTAGAACACTAATAAGCAAAACAACATTTGCCTGAAACGTTTTTTTGACCTAGTTTTCAGTAAATTTGGGCCAATGGTTTTTTCAATGTTTTTTGACTGTCAAAACAGAAAACAATTCTTTTGTGATAGGTCAGATCTTTTCATTCCAAAGGCTGTGTGTGCTCCTGCGAGGTCTAAGCAGCAGTGCTGTCCAGTGGGACACGTGCACGAGAGCTCTGCAGATGGATGGCACAGGGAAATGTGGAAAACTAATCCTTTATTATCATTAGACTGCAATTAATTTGGGCTTTTTTGGGTAAATCTTGTTTTTTAGTTGCTCTTTTAGCAGGAACAATATTGCTCATTTAGCTTTGATGCTGCCAGGCACTTCTGAAAAATATGGATGATATTTCACTTCCTCAGGGTCTGTGGAGGTACCCTGGGCTTTATGACTGTCAGGAAAACTGAGAGTGTGTCTGGATAGTTCTGCCAATGCAAGTTCCCTTTGGAAAGGGAAGAGTCCCAAGGTGCAGGAGAAGGAAGGGCCAAACAGAGTCCTTCCAGCTTCGAGCCCCAGACAGCTCATGCACAGCCAGGTTAATGTGTGGCTGCCTTGGGACCTGGTGTCAATCCCTCGACGTCTCCAGAATTCTCATTTCCTTCCTTGTGCTTCGGATCAGGTGCTTGCTGAGCCACCCGGAGAAGCTGCCAAACTCCAATGCTCCAGGGTGAATGCAATTGGCTGGGATGTCTCTGTTCCCTCTGTTTGCTCCCTTAGGAAGGTGGAAGGTGCAATTGCTGTGCTAATGAGCAGAACTGGTGTGGTTTTTGGCACAAACATGACAATTAGAGTGGTCTGTGGCAGATCAGCAGGAAGAATTCCCAGCCCCACAGAGGTGCTCTAATTGAATCTTCACTGAGTCCTCACATCCCAAAGGAGCTGGACATGGTAATCACTCCAATGCTGTCCCTTCCTAAAACCTAGAATTATTTAATAGAGAAATATTGCCAATCAGGCATCTGGCAGAGAAGTTTTGGCCTATTTATGTCTGCTTGAAATCAATGTATGCATGATGATGTTGATGGATTCAGAAGCCAGAAAGACCTAATGGTAAATGCCTTTCATCTCTGCTAATGAAACGCCACGCTGGTAATCAAAATGAGCAGGCAGGTATGCAGTGCTGCTCTGCTGTGGTTGCACTGCACGCACTGGTTTGCAGCAGCTGAAGGCTGGGCCCAGTTTGGGGGGGTTTTGGACACATTGATACATAAATGTTGTTCATACCCAGCAGTGCCTGGAGAAGGAAACTTGTGATGTCCTGCCTTGGTCACCGTGTCACAGGTGCAGGAGCAGTGACCCTGGCTGTGCGTAGGGCCAGAAGTGCTGCTGTGGTCATACAAAAAGGTGACATCCTCGCCCAAGGAATTGAGGCTGGAGCAGAAACTGCTTTTTTCCTTTTTCTTGGAGTTTCTGCTGGGACACAGAGGAATCCCTTGGTCTTGTGGTGCAGCAAGGTCTGTCTGCTGGAACAAAAAATGGGCAGAAAAGCCAAGGTGGAAGGGTGGCATGGCTTTATCCAGCTCTTCTTGCATCTCTGAGACCCAGCTGGGTTTTCCTTCAGCCTCGCAGACACAGCTGTGAAAGCACCATGGCTCCTTTGTACAGCGGTGAAATAGGGATAATGATAAATACTATCCCTGTTGAAATTCTTAGAAAACTTATCAGTGACTGCATCAGAGCCAAGATGTTACTGGAATGCCTCCCTGGATAGCTCCGTGTGCCTGGGTGCTGCACTCGGTGCAGTAATTACTGAGTGAGACTAAAACCTGCAGAAAGGAGTAACAGGATATTGTGCTGGGAATTGGTGTTTCCAGCATTTAAAACATGCCTGTTTTCTGTGCCTGTTTGATTTTCCACAGGGATAGGGCAGAGGGTGGATTAGCACTGGTATAAGGGATTGTTTCCTGCGTTCAGGGCAATGCCTGGTTCTGTACATGGGTTTTTGCTATGAGATGCCTGTTCTTACAGTAATCCTACTAAAGCAAGAGCCTTTGGAAGTACAGTATGGAGAAAGGGGTTGTGCATGGCACGGGATATCATGGGCACCAGCCCCACAGATAAACAGCTGAGCTGTGTCCTGTTGGTGCAGGCTGGCTGGAAAAGTGTTTGAAGGCAGCCTGGTCCTGATTTATAATCAGGCTTCCTAGAGAACAAATAAAAGCTAAATGGGAGCAATGGAAATGACTGAGGGGAGAATCCAGGCTGGATAATCGGCTTTCACACTCCCTCCCCACCACCCTACAAGCCAAACTCGCTGACATCTTCCAATGACTTCAGGGCTGAACAACATTGCCCCACTGGTTCCTTTTATACAAATAATTACCCATGACCCATCCAGAGCTGTGTGAATCCAGGGGTGCTGGGGGTGTGCAAATATTGATGAATGAAGTGCAATTGTTCCCTGATCCCGGGCAGTGGGCAGCCATTCCACCAATCCCACAATCAGTTTGAAATGCCCCTTGCTGCTGTTAGGGTTGGGTGGGAGATGGCTTCCCCACCCCCGCCAAGGATTTCCAGGAGCTTGAAAAAGTCTCTATTTCCAAATGGGCACATGCAATTTAGACCTTGAAACATGAAAATAACTCATTAAAATGAACTTTTTAAGGCTATTCATTTTTTGCTGTAGAAATGCCGGAGATGTCGGAGCTGAAGTTGTGTTGAGTGAAGCACCTCCAGTTTGAAAATTCAACACTGCCTGCTTGTTGCAACTGCCCCAGTTTAGTAAAATTTGCACTTTGAATGATTGAGCATCCGGGCAAAAGGTACAATTCAGGTCACCAGAAAGTGTCTGATCGGTGCTGGGCAGCTCTGCTAGAGAGGCTGACTTTGCAGGGTGTTGAAGAGACAGAGATGCCCCAGCTCCCTCTGCCCTGGAAAACAAGCTGGGCTTGTTGAAGTAAAAAGCAGGCAATGTTTTGCTGTTGAAGGCGTGATTGGCTGATTCTTGGCCTTGGAATTTACCTGCCCTGGGAACAACCTCAGGCCAATGCACATAGCTGGAAAATCTCATGTGCTGGCAGGATTGCACCTGGACATGTGGCTTTTTCTGGAGTAAAGAGAGATGTCCTTTGCTCCTGGGATAAATCCTCTCCTCCTCCTGCTGGCAATCCAGAATTCGTCTGGCAACCTCAATTCCATCAGTAGGGATTGCCCAGCCTGAGGAAGCAGAAGACTGAGACCTGCAACCACCTCATGTCTCATTCCACATCCCTCTGCCCCAGGGTGGTTACAGGACAAAAGACCTTTCTTCAGCATCTGGGAGAAATTAGAGAAAAATCCCTGCCTTTCCCCACACCAGTAACTGCAGTGGGGAAAAGGGACAGTAGGAAACGAAGCAAGGAAAGGTTGATCACAGGCCTGGACTCTGCCCTCCAGCAAAAGCCGACCAGATAGTGCTAAATAAAGCTATTTCATAGTACAGCACCATGTATTTGATCTGAGTCACGGTATTCCTGCTTTTCAGGCAGCTGTTTCTCTTGCAATTATTTTTTCATGCCTATGACTTCTTGGTCCATGGGGTTCAGCCACCTCTCCCCTGCACGTGCCAAACTTGCATTAACTCTGGGAAGTTGTGCCTGTGCATGGAGAGGAGAACAGATCCCCTTTCTATTTTCAGCAAAGGCTTATGTGTGATTTATGAGCCTGGAGAAAGAGCATGGAATATTGGAGTGCCAAATTAAGGCATGCCCAGCAATCGAAAGGACAAGGCGAAATCCGGGAGGCTTCGGAATTAATTACTGGAACAACAGAGCCGCTGTGAAGCGATGGGAGCTCACGTTAGCTGATCCAGCCAGCTTCAGGTGCAAAGGTGCATTTGTTCATGGCTCAGGGTTTTCATCTCTGCGCTGACAGGGTGATAATTCAATCCTATAAAGCAGCAAATTATCACTGCCTGCTTAGCATTAATTTCCCTCCCCAATGGACACCATAAAAAAGGGAATGCTTCTCCTCAAGGCCTTGGTGCAAAGAATTTCCCATGGCAGCCATGAGTCACAACTCTGTCTCCAAAGGCATCCTGTAAATAACACGTCAGGATCTTAATTCATTAAATAAATCTAATGCCTTACCCAATCCATAACACCCAGGATCTTTCAGTCTCCTAACGAGGCTGTCAGTGCTTTTCCCCCCTCTCTGAGGTGTACATGGAGCTCATGGAACAGGCACAGGTGGATTTTTCCACACCTCCCCACCTATAGGCAGCAAGTTGTGTCTGTGCAAGCACCTGAAGCACTCCCGGGCTCTGGGGAGCAGGCCAGGGTAGGTGTGGGCCAGACCTGATATTTTCTGTCCCTCCAGGAGAGCCCCTCTCTCCCCAGCTCTGTTAACAATTCCTGCTGCTGCCTGGCTGCCTGAGGGGCTGTCACTAAATGCACGGATCAAACTGGAGATGCTCTGGCACTTGTTTGGAAGAGACCTTAAAACCAATCTCATTCCACCCCCTGCCATGGGCAGGGACACCTTCACTGGACCAGATTGCCCAAAACCTCATCCAACCTGGCCTTGAATGCTTCCAGGGAATGTACAGAAACCCCTCCTGTTCTGTTTTACATTCCTGGCCAGACTCAGTTCTAACTGGGCCTTAGCTCCCCTAACCTCATCGCAACCCTTCCCTGTCTTCCTCCCAGGCTGTCTGTCCTTACTGCCACCCTCTGAAAGCTTTTTTCCTCCAAGCTTACTCAGAAGCTCCTTATCCACCTATGGAGGCCTCCTGGCATTTTTGACATCCCTTGTCAGGATGCATCACTCCTGGATGAGGTGATCCCTGAATATCAGCCAGCATTCTTGGGCCCCTCTGCCCTCCAGGGCTCTATCCCGTGGGATTCTACTTTGGAGGTTCCTGAAGATGCCAAAGTCTGCTCTCCTGAACTGCAGGGTGGTGAGCAGAGAAAGCGCATTACCAAGTGTTGCTGTGCCCGTCCCACCATCTGTCCTTGGGAACCTTCAAACTCTTTGCTGCCCCCAGGTATTTCTGTGTAGATGAGGTTCTCCCCTCTTGCATCCCATAATCCATGTTTGTCCAGAGCTGTGATGAAGCCCCTCCACCACTGTGCCAGAGCTGGGGCTGGGCATCCCTTTATCCTGGCTCTGGGGAAGCTTCTCCTGTCCTGGAGCTGAGGTTGAGGCAAGGGCAGGTCGGAGGCTGCTGCTGTGATCCTGGGGGCCAGCGGAGCTTCCTTGGATGTCCCCTGTCCCTGTGGGGTTGGCTCTGCCTTAACTCCGGCTCTTCAGGTTTATGGAGATGCCCTCAGCTGACAGTGCTGGGATTTGGGAAGTTCCATGCCCTGCTCCAAGGCCACTCAAGGTTTTTTATGTGCCCTTGAAAGAGAAGCATCCCAAAACCACGGGAATTTTCATCCTTCGGCCGCATAGGGACACCGCAAGGTGGCAACGGGCTTGTGTGCACAAGAGAGGGCTTTGAAAAATTTAATTTCCTAAGAAAATGCTGAGCTGCTGTGAATATAATAATTAATCCTGGAAGATCTGCTGGAGCCCTGTGGTGTGTTTGTTTCTGCTCTAATTCATGCCAAAGGGGAGAAATTTTGCAAGGATTGTTTTCATTTCTAGCCAGATAATGTCCCCACTTCCTCTTTTCCTTTTTGATTAACATAAAAGAGCTAAAGAAAATTAGCTTGCTGCTGGACTAATTCGGTGGATGTTTCACCACGGAGCATCTTTTGATTGCTACACCTGACCCTGCTGCATGAGACTGACAGGGAGCGTGGCAGGGTTTCCTGATTTACTGCTATTTTGGGCACTGCCAATTTGATAGGACTTCCAATTTTATTTTATTTTTTAAATCTTTTTTAAAGGCTGGGGGAAGGGATAGGAAGGAAAGAAAAGACCTCAGTCAGAAAGAGGCTTTGTATTCCTGGTTTTCCTGGTCCAGATTCAAGTGACATTTTCTGCTGAATCCATTACCCTGAGTCCATACAAGTGACATGCCAGGTTCCTTTGTGCCCTCTCGCCTTTCCATGGGGTGCCACAGCTGAGCCAAGCTGCACCCCAGCCCTGATAAACTTCATAATTAGCTGCCCTAATAAAGTACTTAATCTGCAGACATGATTTTGCTAATTGCAGCAGGAAGTTTTGGCAGAGCAGTTTTCCTACCGCTGTGCCCAGCACTCCCTGCGGACCCTGGGAACTGATACCCACCGGCCCCACATCCCCGGGGCTTCACTGAGTCCCAGCAATTCAGAAGGAAAACAATTCTCCATTTTCTCATTAAAAGATGAAAGAGAAGAGCCTTCGTCCCCCCCAGTTCTTTCCCCTTAAACACTGAGTGATAATTCTGTGCTGAAGAAGCTGCTCCTCTTTCATGGCCCCTGATTAGGAAAGACAATGGGATTAGTTCAAACCGAGTTGAGAGGCCTTGGTGACTCCTTTGCTGGCTAAATTGTGGACGAGGGTGGATAATGGGAGATTGATTAGGGTTAATAGACTTATTTTTCCAGGTCACCCGCACAGCACTCTGGGTTGCAGGGCTCCAACACATATTATTGCAAGCCATAAATCAAGGGGCTTGGAGGGACTTCAGGGCTCCCTCCCTCCCTCCGGATTGTTGGGGAACAATTGCCTTTTGTGTCCCTGTTGCCGGTGCTCCCCCTCCTGCTCCCCGTGTTTAGGCAGGGCCTGATCCTGGGGCTCAGCACCCCCTCCCCACCAGCTGAGCCCCTCCCAGGGCTGCGGAGCCGGAGCTTGGCCGGGCAGAGATTCCCGCTGGATCCGCCCCAAATGGGCTCCCTTTGGACAGATGGGGACTGGGGGTAGGGAAGAGGGGCTGAGCTTTTTAAAGTGTGTTTTGTGAGTTTTCTGCTCGGGGATGAATGGGAACCCTGAAAGCAGCTCTGTGGGGCTCCCAGGTTTGCTTTCTCTCATTTCTAAGGTTACCGAGCATGTTCCAGCAGCTGGAACAACTGTGCAGGGCTGTCAGGCCCCTCGTGTCCCTCAGAACGCTCCGGCCGGGAGCTTTCCAGAGCGCTGGAGGGGAAGGACTGGCGGGGGGAAACGAATTCCCACGGGGTTTGGGGCTGGTTTGGCTCCGGTCTGAACACGACCAGCGACAGCACTGAGGGGTGAGCCCCGCTGTGAGCGGGGGGCTCTGCTGAGCTGCCAGCGCCAGGGCAGGGTTGGGCAGGCTGGTTTGGATATATTGGGTATCACAGCACATGCAGAGGTTTCACTTGGGAAGCCCAAAAGGAATGTTTTCCAACAGGTGGGGAAGGTAGAAAAGCTCATTGTGCGGAGGGCACAGCGGGGTTCTCTGCTCTGTCTCACACCAGGACAAATCTCTGCTGCTTTGCTGGAGTTTTGTGCTTTTGCAAAATGTTAACTCTTGTGGTTTTATATCGGCGTACCTTGATCCCAGCCGGGAGATCTCATTTTCTGCAGTGGGCACAAGCTCAAAGGACATTATATTACTGCACTGCAATTCATTCTACAACAAAGTGCAATAAAACCCCCCCCGACAGCACGGCCACGGTGTTGCAAGTGATTGCTGCTGTAAGCCCTATCATTAAGTGCCAGACCTGTGGTGAACACTACAGCTAGTGGAGATTTTTTCCACTGGAAAAATTACCTAAAGGAAATTGTCCTGTTTGCAAAATCAAAATTTTCCACAGGGAAATGCACATTTTTAGTGTTTTCCTCCCTTTCTGCTTTTCGCTGCTTCCCACACAGGCACTGTCACATCAGAAATTTCCAATTGTTGTTTTCTTGAGGAGAAAAGTGGGTTTTATTGGAGTTTGGGAAACTGCGCCTCTGCATGGAAATGCCATTCTCACACACCTGATGCTGTGGCACTGGGGATGATGTGGGCAAAGCTCCCTTGCTTCAGAGAGGCATCACTGCTTCCATGGTGCTGCTGGAACTGGGCACACCAGCGCAGTTACTGGGAACTGCTGCCTTCGTGGTGCCTGGAGCACCATCACCCCGTTGGTCCGGGCTGGTTTGACAGCAAGATGCTCTCACTCACCAAAAGCAGGATGTGCATTCCAGGCAAAGTGCTGAGATGATCTCTGGGTTTTTCTGGCTGGAGATTAGAGCGAACAGCTTTAACTGCTTCAGCATTGCTGCAGTGTGTGAGAACTGCCCTGGGATGATCAGATCTCTCCTGCCCTGCTTTTCCAGGCTTTCTCTGCTTCCTGCATCTCACAATGCACCCACTGATTGAAGTTCACAGAGATATTTTTCTGGCCATTTAAGGATGTGTGGAGGCTTTGGGGAAATGATCTTCTGCAAATAGGATGTAGGATTAATTTTAGCATGGGTCAGGTGTCATGCACTTGTATGGATTTGAAAACAAAAGGAGGCAGAAATAAATGAAAGTGCAGCGACCAGTTGGTGTGTGGAGATGCACCAACTGCAACTGGGGGATCTCTGCTGGCACTGTAATCCTAACAAATATATTGCTGGTTTCTGGTAATTTTGTACAAAGATGATAAAGTACTTCACCAAAAAATGCCTCGGAGCGCTCCAGAGAGGTCTCTTCTACCTCTGATAGGGCGGTGGAGCCACCTGGGATTTGGCCTCTTCTCCCAGGTAGCCATTGACAGGACAAGAGGAAACAGCCTCAAGCTGTGCTGGAGGAGATTCAGGCTGGACATTAGGAGGAATTTCTTCATGGAACAGATGGTCAGGCATTGGCAGGGGCTGCCCAGGGAGGTTTGGAGTCCACATCCCTGGAGGTGTCCAGGGAAGGGCTGGAGGTGGCTCTCGGTGCTCTGGGATGGGGACAAGGTGGGGATTCCATGGTCTTGGAGGGCTTTTCCAGCCTCAGTGATTCTGTGTAATTGATGTGTCTGCATTTGTGACTCTGAGTCAGCAAGCAGTCAAATGATGTGTCCGGGATCATCCAGTTGTTCAGGGGCAAAGGTGCTGGACTTCAAAGTTCCTTCACTCCCTGGAAGGGTCTGGCGATATCAGGGGCTTCAGTGCAGATCATGGAATTATAGGAGGGCCTGGGTTGGGAGGGATTTGAAAGATCAGCTGGTTTCAACCCCCTGCCATGGGCAGGGGCACCTCCCAGGTTGCTCAGATGGATGAGTGCAAAGGAATCCAAAATCCCCCCCTAAATTAAAGCACCGTCTGCAGCGTAACAATATTGCTCATCTCGCCACAGGGATTTGCCATGTCCCACTTTGCAGCATCACCTGTGCCCGTCCTGAGAAGCCCCAAGTGTCTGTCCAGCAGAAACCACTCAGAGGTTTAAATAAATTTGTACCACTGAAAGGTGTCCATACAACACAGGGAATAAAATGGAATCTCAATCCCGGTGTTGCACCGTGCACTGGGAAATCCAGGGTGACCCATGGGAGGAACAAGTTCAGTGCTGGTGGCAGGGTCACTGCAGCCTGGCCCAGGCTGGGACACTGAGCGTTCCTGGAGCACAGAAGGTCATCCCCAGTTTAACCAGCACCGTGGTTAGTGATGGCTGGGGTCACCGGGAGCAGCCTTTTTTGTGGGTTTCTCTCCCCTCTTTTAGACTGAGACTTTAACTGCTCCCAGCACCCACTCAGGTTTGGAGCAGCCTCCCCAGGTACCCCCTCCTGGTGTGACTGTCACTTCCAAAAATGTCCTTGCAAACAGCATTTCCTTCCCATGGGCGTTTGTGCAAAGGAACCGAACGATTCCCAGTGCTGCTGGAATGCGTTTGTGTTTCTTTATGCAAATTGAGAACTGCAGATGCTTTTTGGCAGCCTTGTCCCAGCTCACAGCAGTACAGCACTAACAGAACGTACGTGAAGTCGATGACAACTTTATAATAACAACGAAATGCAGGCAGATCAAGCATGTGTATCTCATGTTATGTCTTCACTGTGAAAGGAGAGGTGTTTTTACACAGAGATAATTACTCCAGATATCCACCTCGGTGTACATTGCAAACTGTGATAAGATAGTGTTACCTAAAAGGGACTGGCTGGCTTTTTCTTCCCTAGGTATATCTAGGCAAAATCTATAATTCTTTGTCTAGACAATGATCTCACAACAAGAGAATGAACTTCAATTAGAAGTTTTGATGGGAAAAACCTTTTGTGTAATGGAGACAAAGCCAGAGCACTTACGAGCAACCCTACAAAAACAAACCTGTGTGTGTATAAACACAGGAGATGGGGAAGGGGTGGCAGCAGCAGGAGGATTTAATTTCAAAGTGTCACACAGTTGTTTCAGATGCTGGCAAGCACCTGCCCTGGTGACAGGGGGAAAGGGCAAGTTTGCTGTTCTCTACCCACGGCTTGTGTCAGACAAAGGAAGGACAGGGAGCGTTTTCCCTGCTCATTCTGCCTCTGGAAAGTGCTAAGCAGGTCAGTGGGAGGAGATGAATGCAAAAGCCACATGGCCACGTGTTTAAAGAGCTGTTGGGGCTGTGGCAGTGAAGGGCTGCTGGGAAGAGGAAAAGCTTCAGGTCATCCCTGGTGTCCTTGCAGGATAATGAGGGCCCCAAACCTCTGCCCTGCCTGTGATCATGGCCCTGAAACCCTCTTTAAATAAAACATCTGGAATTTAGGCTGTTTCTGCCCAGGGTGTGGGCACACTGAGATAGCTGCAGACCCCTCAGGGGGTGTTCCTGGACTCCTGGCATGGAGCAGGTGTCAAGGATGTCACACGATGCCAGTGGATGATGTCATCCCAAGGCCACGGAATCCAGCAGGCTGGGTCTCTCTGTTTTCACAGCCCAGCTCTGGTGGAAACATGACTTCTCGTGAGTGTGGATAGCACCTGGCAAAAGAAACCAACACTCCAGAAATATCCTTGTTTTCCTTTTCCTTTCTGCAAGAAGGAGGAGGAAAATGGCACAAGGCATTGGCTGTTCAGTACAGCTCCAGGTCTTGATTTTGCACCCTAATGAGGATCAGGCTGATGAAATTCAGTCTTGTTTGGATGAAATACAAGAAGTCCTGGTGCTCAATAAGATCTTGGTAGGACTGGTATTGCGTGTTTGTGTTCCAGTACTGACCAGAGCCCTCCCTGGCCCCAGACCAGCTTTAGGCAGGCACGGAGCGAGCAGCATCCCCTGGACGGAACATCTCCCAGCTGGAGCTGCAACTCTGCAGCTTGGTTTTCTCACAGCTGCTTCTCCCAGTGCTCTGCTGCTGCCTCTGGACATCCATGGACAACGTGCCCATCAGTGGGGAGCTGGAAGGGTAGGAAGGAGCACAGGAGCAGAGCTCGGCAAGCAGCACCTCCTGTGCTGGGAGTGCTGAGTGAGGGCAGAAATCAGTAAAGCTGCAAGGAGTGTCCTGTGGGATTAGCAGAGCTTTGCATACAGATGAGAAGTTAAGCTGAAGCAGTTCTGCTCTGGAAATGGCTTTGTGTGCTGATAGTGTCAGCCCTAGGCACAGGAACCGGGTTTATTCTCAATGCCATCCCTGTGGTTCCCTCAGGGCTCTGGCTGGAGCCCTGTCCAGGTAAGTCAGGCTTTGCCACCACATCCTGAGCTGAAAAGTGCTGGGAGAGTCTGGGCTGGGGCTGAGGTTGTGCTCGGTGTTTGGGGGTTTCAGGTGCCTGAGCAGAGCCTGTAATTGCTTCGGGCCCCTCTGTACACTCCGACCCTCCTGTAGGTGACAGACCCTAAATGGGCTCCCTGGCCCTCTTAAGGCCCTGCCTCCCTGCACTGACCATGATGGGAGCCAAGCCGCTGCCTGGGGGTGTCTCACTCAAAACCCTGGGGCTGGATGGTGCAGAAGGGCTGTGGCTCAGAGGAAAACCAAGGAATTGCTGCCAAAGGCATCCAGTCTGGAAAAGGGTAGTTCAGTGAGCAGTCCCGTTGGGCTGGGCAGTGTTTGTCCCTGAGGACTTGGGTCAGGATGGAAGGGTTGGGATTGTGCTGGGGATGACCCTGAGGGCAGAGGTGGGTGCAGGAGGGAGGAGCTGGGGGAGGTCGCTGCGCTTGCTCGTGGCTCCCCCATGCTCAGAGCTCAGGGAGATTCACAACTGTGGAGTTGTCACCTGCCGTGACACAGCCTGTGCCCTGTCAAAGGGGACAAACAGGCCCTGCCACACGAGCCCAGCCCTGGGTGTCCCCCTCGGAGCACTGACAGCCTGGACCTGTCAGGCTGTGCCAGAGCTGTGCCCCTGTCCCAGTGCAGGCTCATTCTGTGCACAGGGCTGTTCTCATGGCCAGTGGCAATAGGGCTGCTCTGCTCCAACCACCCCGGGGCTCTCCCTACATCCCAGGACTGGTTTCTCTCCAGAGAGAAGACCCAGAGTCCCCTGACACTGGCCATGTTCCCAAGGGACATCCCTGAGAATGAATGGAAGAGCTCGGTTTTCCATGTATTTTCTGAACCAGCTCTCATGCCAACTGCAGCCCACGGGGTATCCACTGGGGGGGACCTTCTGCTCCCCTTCAAAGCAGAGCATTAAACACATTCCAGCTTCCGTGTCAACCTTAGTGTGGATCAGATCATTCATCAAAGGTGACTTTTGATCAGAGTCCTCTCAGGAGGGTCCTGTCAGCGGGAAACTTGCACCAGGGAGGGACAAAAGAAAGACAAGATGAGGAAATAATAATTCTCTTTAAGTACTGCCCTTCATTAATATCTTCAATAAACAAACGTACATCTGAACATGACTTCTCTTACACACCACTGTTATCACTCAGCTCTATTCCACATGAAAGCACACTTGTCATAAGCCATTTCAACTCCCATCCCCAGTTAATGTATTAGCACTCATTTCATTTGCATTTTAATGGCAAGACTACACTTTTCAAATAAATGACTGCACTTTATCAAAGGATTACTTCATTTGGGCTGTAATGCTGCGCTGCTGTGTGGGAATCAGGAGTGTGGAGGTTGGAAAAAGCCCTGCAAAGGAGACCCACTGGGTTCAAAAGTTCCAGCCCTGCTCTTTTCAGCTCCAGCTCCATAATGAGGGGGAAAATAGCAGCACTGGAGTGTTCTGGCTGCTCCTCCTGGGCTGAAGGGAGATGCTCATTATGTAATTTCACTCCCACATTTTGTTCCGTGCATGGGCTCCTCCAGGGAACATCATTAAGGGCTATAGGTTGCCTGAAATGAACCTGTGGATAGAAATCCCTGGGGTTTCTCTCTGCCCAGGCTTTGAATCTCCACCGTGCAGCTGAAGCCTGTTCCAGTGCTGGGCCTGTTCCCGGCAGATTAGAGCAGCCTCCCGTGGAGATGGATCAGCAGCCCTGGCTCAGAGCAGGGCAGAACACAGTGGCCACACTGTGGGCTCAGCTGGAAGGTTCTAGGGCTAAAGAGCCAGATGAGAGACGTAAAAATAAAATTAACCTTTACTTCGAGAGGTAGAGAGACGTGCAAAGCTGCACATGGGTTGCTAAATCTTTGGGTAGCAAATAGAGCAAGAGAAAAACAGGAAAAGCAAAAGGAGTCTGTGTGGGGAGAGGCGCTGTAGCAGTGCCTGGAGCAGCACTGCATCTGCACCTTTCCAAGGGAAACAAGCAGATGTCTGGATGCTTCTGGTGTTGGTACCTGGCTTGTCCCAGCATGGAACATTCCTTGGGCACACCAGGATGTGGAAGAGGGGCTGCAGACCCTCCAAGGGACCAGTTTGGCTGCTGGGCTCCAGTTTTGAGGTGCTGGAGGGAGATGAGTGTGGAAGCAGCCCCCGGTGGGGGTTTGGGGATGAAGGGAGGCATGTTATGGCAGTACTGGGAGAAAGCTGCTGAAAAGTCCACAGGGGCTCCTGCAGAAGGCTGAGCCTGGAGTGGGGGTGGATGTGGTGGGATTTGACTGGGAAGGGGGTGGAAATCCGTGAGCCAAGGCAGGATGGACTTGAGGGCTTTTCTGGCTGGTTGTTTTACTCGGAAGTTGTTTCCTTGCACGAGTGCTGGGAGGGTTTGGAGGGGGTGGTGGTGTCCCCAGGGGCTCCTTTGCTCTCACGTTGAACACCTGGCTGAGTCAGAGCTGCTCACAGGGAAATGTGGTGTAAAGCTGCACAGGTTTGGTTCTTGCTGTGTAAGACTGGGCTGTGTGCAAAGGTTTTGGTAGCTGAAAGGAAAAGCTCTACCACCAAATTTTAAATTTCCTCCTTTCCTATGACTGTAATTCCATTTATAAGCTTCTGCTTGCTGGAGAAAGCTGGTTCACATTGCCCCAGTGACTGGGTAGGCAATCAAACTGTCCTTAAACATCAGCAAGTTTTATTTTTAAACTTAAGTCAATCTTTAGCTTGAATTGGAATAAATGTGAGGTGTCAGGTTCCATTTGTTGATAGGAATGCTGTTGTGGCAAATACTGTAAAAAGAAAGAAAAACTCTGTGGATTAAAGGCTGCATTAAGTGGGGGCAGGGCAATGCAGTGATCTCAAGCCATTATTTGTAGCCCAGGCTGTGATAATGAGGGATGCTGAGGAGCCCTAATGTGTGAAATGCTGGTGGAGATAATCGAAATCTTTAGCAGCTTTGCTTTTTTTTTTTTTCCCCTTTTTTTTAATCCTCTGCTCCAGATCAGCCCATTGTGCTGCCAAACCAGCCCTGGGCTGCCAGGGAACCCCCCACTGCCTGCTTGCACCAGGGCTGCAGCCTGGGGAGAGTCCAAGTGTGTCCCAAACTGGTTAGTGACTGGAAATGCTTTATTTCATCAGGAGTTTCCATGCCAGCAAAGTTGATCCAGCTTGGAGATGAAGGATGGTGGGTGGCAGCAGCAGATGCTTCTGGAGAGACTCCAGGCTCTGGTGGGTGCTCTTGCTGTGGTGAGGGGTTTTCCCTTCCTTGAGTCCTCTGGTGGCATCCTGGGAGTCTAGGGCTCCACTGCAGGGAGCAGTGAGGTGCAGCAGGAGTGACCTGTGGGGTTGAACTGCTGCTGAGGAGCTGAATTTCACATTTTGTACCTTTTAGGGCTTTTCCTGTTGGGATGTTTCCAGTCTGACCTTCTGGGCCGGTCTACACTGGGGCACATCAGACGCCTCTCCTGTTCCGGGTCTTGTCAATATGGGGGTGTTCCCATTTTTAGGATGTGCCTCCCCTCAGGGTCCAGATCCCTGTCCCTCCATCCTTCCTGTTCTGGGGAGGGAGGCACAGGCCAGCCCTGCCCCAAGGTAGCAGCTTGGCTGTGTTTTGTCTGGGAAGAGTTGAGGCAAAGGGGTTAAGTGCCCTGAGCATTCTGCAGAGAGCAAAAGAAATTGAAAATTGGAAATTGAGGATGACTCAGAGAGAGGGGAGATGGAGCCCACAGGACAGCGGGGAGAGGGCAGAGGGATACCCACAGTGGGGTGCTCTCCTCCTGCCAATTTGAAGTAGGTGGGGGAAGCCATGATGGAAATCCTGAGATTCCTGCTAAATCTGCTGGTGCAGGGGCTCTGATTGATCCCTGAAGGAGCCAAACAACCCCTGGGCTGCAGCTTCTGGAGGAGGGCACAGCCCAGAGGGTCTTGCTGGTAAAGTCCCCCAGTTCTAGCGCGGGTGGGGAGTGACTGCAGGGAGGACACAGGGAGGGACACGGGGCTGTCACTGGGGCTTGGTGGCACCCGCCCCTGGCTCACAACTGACCTGCTGCAGGTGGCTCTGAGGGGACAGTCCACACCTTTCCCGGCAAATCTCCAGCAATACCATGGACTTAACCTGTTACTCATCAATATTTCAGTTGTTACACTTCTGACCACATGCCTCAACTATTCCATGAACGCTGGCTCCAAATCCCCTGAACACGTTTGGAATAATTCCTCAGGCATGCACAGACAGGAGTGCCTGCATTCCTGCTTGGTTATCCACAGTGCTGCTGAAGCCTGGGCTGGCTGTGGCTGGCTGCGCTTGGACCACAAAATCTCTTTTGCACCGCCCAGGATTTGAGTTGTGTCATTCCCGTGGGCTGCCCAGGGAGCTGAGGGAGCCAGCAGGGCTCAGGGATGGCTCCGTGAGCCCGGAGCTGGGGGCTCTGAGCAGTGAGCTGCACACACACATCCGTCCCCAGTGGTGGGGGGCAGGACACCTGCAGGAACACACCTGGAGGAAAATCCCTCTGCTGGGCTGTTTGGCACATGTTCAGCCCAGTGCCTAATCCATGTGGGATCTGCTCCACCTTTGCCATTCCGAGGGAGCTTTGTGTAACTTACTTCACAGGATTTCAGTGGCGAGAGGTTCAAACCTCCAGGGAGAACTGGCTCACCTGAACACCCTGCCACTCTCGTGGAGAAACGGGAGAGGGATCCCAGCTGAGTGGGAAATTCTCTGTGCTGTGCCTGGCTGAGCTCTGCCTTGTGTGTCTGTAGCCAGGTGTGCCCCAGCACTGGATGCTGCTTGAAAGATGCCCCTGCCTCCAAGGAAAACTTGTGCCTGCCATGAAAAAAGCAGCTGTGCCTGACAGGTCGATAAGAGATGTACTAATAAGGCAGGGATTTGGGAATAACTCTTGTTTTCCATCTCTGCATCCTCCAAAAGAGGGGATGACTTGGTCCTTGGAGCTGGTCCCAGGAGAACCCACCACTTTTAATGTCCCCTTCCCCCCAAATATCCTCCTGTAACAGCGACGCCTAAACCGTGCCAGCAGCCTGTGGTGTAACTTGTGGTCTACCTACTGTCTATGGTGCATGTTTTTAGATAAAGCCATCCCAGGAAGCTGAACTGAAAGCCTTGGGGAGCTCCAAGCACTCTGAGCACAGCTGGCTTATCCAGCAGCCTATAATCTTGTCAGGGGAAAAAAACCCAACAACTTGGTTTGACAACCTCACCAAAAGCAGGGTCTGTGGTGACTCTCCCTCTTCGTGTGTGAGCCTGGGATTCCCTGGTAGTCCTAAATGTCCTGTTCTGGCATGGTAACACCAGGGCTAGTTGTGCCACAGTTCTGCAGGTTTGCTCTTTTAAATGTTGGAATTACGTTCCTGCAATCTCATCCCTCAGGACCTGTAGTCTTGAAAAGTTAGAAATAAAACTCCCAGGTCCAGAGTTCCCAGCCTGCTCTTTGGAGAATCCTGGGAGTAACGACACAGTGCCAGTGGATTTGAAGTGGCTTCAGGGTGCTGCCTCTCCCTCCCCTCTGTTACACAGCAGCCGAAGTTAGACCAGCCCAGCCGTGCTCCTGCGTGGCCTCGCATGCACAGCTCTAGGAATGACCATGCTGGGAGAAAGAAAATGCAAAACAATGAGTGAATGTGCCTGGATTGTCATTAAAATAAACCGTTACAGTGCTTTTGCAGCCTCCAAAATTAAGGCTACAGATGATAAAACAGCAGTGGTGCCATGAACCTTTTTCAAGTAGGGTTTTATTCCTAACCCAGGCTGGGCTGGAGCAACTGTGTTGTATAGCCCTCCCATTGCCAGAGTAAGAGAGCTCACGTTTAATGCGCTGCCTTATGGGGCTTTCTTGGCATCCTTAATGCCTCACCATTCAATAGCTCTGTGCTTTGCAGGGCCCTGGAGATAAAAGAACCAATATTCCTTCAAAGGTTATTTCTAACACAGGAGTAGTTAAGAAAGCATGTGCACACAAATGACAAATTATTGTAATCTGAACAAAGAGCAGGAAAGGTTCCAGAAGCTGGAAACTTAAAAGAAGCCGTAGACAAAGATGCAAAGATGGATTAAAAAGAGAGCTCTGATGTTCCCAAAGGCAGCAATGGGGCTAAGTGGTACAAATGAGGGAGGCTTCAGAAGCAAACTGGAAGCTGAATTGCCAAGTTCTCATCCTCCTCCTGGGAGCTGCAGTGCCCTGTGCAGCACTGCCAGGGCTGGGAGTTGTCTCAGTGCTCTCAGCTCCAGTGGGAATTGTGTGCTGCTGCGGCTGATCCTGTCTCTGCTGTGAAATCAGAGAGAAAATATTCCTGCATAGTGCATTTCTTTCCTAATCTCACTTTATCAGCCTGGCTGGCAGCTCAGCACATTGGCTTCTGTGGTGGGAATCACTGGGGCAGGAGTTGCTTTCCAGCTTGGATTTGTGGGGTGACAGAGCACAGTGCTCCTTTCTGGCCTGAAAATCTGCAAGTGTCGTTCTGCTCCCGAGGCCTCTCTGAGCTGGGATAGAGCAGCTTCTGCTGGGTGGGTGAGCCGTGATGTGGCTCCCGGGATTCACTTTCCGGGATTCCTGTGCGGAAAGCAGTGCCTGGTGTGGGGGCTGTGTTTGAGGGAGTGGCGGGGGATGTGCCTCGGGCTTTGCTGGGTACAGGGTGTTCCTGGTGACTCGGGAGGTGACATTACAGGATGTGTCTTTTAACATTCCCCCTCCAGCCTTTGGGAGCAGCAGCAGCTGTGATTCCTCACTGGAAGTGCTTCAGGTGACAAAAAAGGAGTTGCCTGCTGCTCTTCCTACAGTGGTTTTTATTTGTTAGCTATATCAGAGTGTGCAATGGGAACACGCTCCTGGAAGGCTCTCCAGGGACAGAGGAGCCTGAAGGGAGAGGGCAGGAGGAAAGCAGGAGCCAGCAGAGGCAGGAGCAGATATCCCTGCGAGCACAGCCGGGACCACAGGAGCTCCTGGCAGCATTCAAAGCATTCCCGATAGAGAGGTTTGGGTGTGGAAATTCAAGCCAAACCTCCAAGGTCTGCTCAGTGTGAGTGTGAAAGCTTGATTTGGATTATAGCTGCACCAGGCTTGCCTGGCACTTTGTCTGGTGTTAATCAAGCCTTTGCAGAGCCTGGCTTGGTTTTAGCTTGGCAGCAGCACCCATGCGTGGGCAGGTTTACCTTGGCTTTGCATTTCACTGTGGCTTGTGGATGGTAAATCAAATGTGGGATAAGTTTAGAGAGGGTCTGGGCTGAAGCTAATAGCTGCTTTTATGTTGTTTGTTTGGAGTGGTGTGTGACAAGGTCATCCCATCTCATAAAAATAGCATAAATTTCATTTTTCTTGACTCCCACCAAGGATGGTGGGAGGAAGCGATGTAGGGATTGCTGCAGTCCTCTGCAGTGTGCAGGAGATGGATGGGACCGTGTGAACAGGATCGGCCATGTGATGGACCCCGTTGGGCCTCGGAAGCAGCTCTGTCCCACACAGCTGGGTCAACTCCTGGCTCTGCCACATTCTGAATCTAAGAACTGCCATAAAGCAGGCCAAGAAGGTTGCGTATTAAATAGGCATAAAGTGCTTGGAGAGTGATTAGTGCCTTTCTGGTTTGATACTAAAGTGGTTCTTCCGTGATAAATGAAGTCCCTGCTCGGAATGACGGTATCCTTTTGAGGCCATTTGTGCTCTATTTATAGTGACGTGATGGTTCCCTGCTGCTGGAGCATCCCTCCAGGAGGAGAGGGACCCATGGAGCGTTCCCTGTCACCTGGGCAGACTCCTGCTAGGCTGCTGTGCTTTTCCACTGATTTTTCTGTGCTGCTGTGCCTTCAGGCCAGCTGCCATTTGCCTGGACAGTGGTTTGGTGAAGTATTTTGTGGAGTGCTGTTTGGGACAAGGTCACCTGCTCCAGGTGGTCTCAAACCATCCACACACTGAAAGCTTCAGATTGAAATTAAGAAGATCCTTACAAACTTGGGGAGCTTCTAATAAATCTGTGTCCACAAATCCTTGGTGGAAGGTTTGGTGCTGACTGTTGGAGACCTAAATCCTCTGTTTATCTGTGGGACCTCCCGCCATCCTCTCCCTGAGCACTCGGAAATCCTCATGCACCAGAGCTGGGGTACGGGTCCTTAGTGCCACACAAGCCCCAGTGAGAGTCAGGAGTCAGTGCCCCTCTTCACAGTGTTGCCATTCCACTGAAGAAACACTCCACATCCACATAATAAAGACGGTACTTGTAAATGGAGAATCAGAGGGGAAGAGCTCTCAATCGAATTTTAATGTGTACCTCCTGCCTGGACTGACAGAGGGAATATCTCCAGAGCTTCTGGGAGCAAGGGAAAACAGCTTTCCATTGCAATAACTGTCTGTTCCAGGTCTGGTTTAGCACCCCCGAGAAACGCCTGTGTACACACCTTAAATACTACCAGGCATATTGAACAAACCTGTTCAAATGACTCCCCTGATTAAACATGTCGTTACCCGAGGTTAACTCTGCATACGGTGCTCTGCTAGGGTTAAAGGAGGGGTGGATTCCTTGGATTTAAACCTGCCCTGACTAATTTTAGTATGTTCTATAAATAGCCCTCCCAAATACTTGAGCAATTCATGTTCTACTCTGTAAAGGCAGAAGAGGCTTCTTAGGTAATGGAAATCATGGTGATTAGTGAGGGCTGGGATGAAAAGAGGATATGAAAGTAGCACAGAAATCCTTTGGTACATCACTCACTGTTCCTGAGGCATTTTCTTCTCCTTGTCTTGACTTTAAGTTTCCCTGTAGTATGTGAGTGGATCTACCTCCTAAATTCACACTTTCAAAAATATTTTACCTTGCCTTTCTATGTGCAAATACACTTTCCTCCTGAGTTGTGCTTGGCAGAAACGGAGAAAATGCTGTATAAAAAAACCCAATCTGAGAATATTGATTTGAATCTTTATAGAAACATTTTAGACTAGTTTAGGTCCCTGCTGTGTTCATCTAGGGAGCAATACACAGGCAAAATAATTAATTCACCTCAGTTTTTGGCTACCAAAAATTAGGCATTTGTTCTTAAGCTGGGTGTTTAGGCTGGTGCGGCTGAAGGAGCAGCTCTGAGCACAGTTCATGTTGTAGGGATGAATCAGCCCCCGGAGGTGCCCAAGTGTTTCCATGGACATGGGAAATGATTGGTGAGATTGGACACAGTCAGTCCTTGGGGTGTCTGAAGACACCTCCCAGAGCCAGTTCAGCCACCACATCCTTCCCAAGGTGTGTGTGACAAACTGGGAGCTGCTGTCGTTCTGGGGCATCCATGGAAGAGATGATCCCCTCCCGCCTGGGCCTCAGGAGAGGGATGCTCTGGGAATTTTAAACTGTGGCTTGGCACTGGTTTAGGCACATAAATCCCTCATGCTTATCCCCCTCAGCTTGGTGAGGGTGTCCCTGACTTTTCCTGGCTTTCAGAGCCTCAGGACCTGGAGTGAAATCCAGTCCTTTTCTGTTGCTGTTTAAAAGGAGCTCATGAAGTCTGGAGGGCTTTGGGGAGGCAACTTCCATGGGCATGACCTTATGTGGACAACAGGATGTTCCCACAGGACTTTCAGTGTAGCAATTCCCATCAAAGCCTTCTGTCACCTCTGATGTCCTGATGGTCCCCAGCGATACCGGGGTGAGGCAGGGCAGCTCCCCTCAGTCCCAGGCTGCTGGGCACCCACGAGGTATTTCCACAATCAGGGGAACGGTGGTGCTGGATTGAAGGTTGGACTTGATGGCCTTGAGAAGCCTTCTCCAACATAAACAACACCATGATTCTATGAATCCTGTGTGAGTGTGGATATTGGCTGAGAGCAACTTAATCCCACAGGAGGCTGTTATTCCTTAAAGCTGAGTTGCTGTAGTGGTCAGGAGTGTTCAGGGAGAAGCTCCAGGGCTCCTGATGCGCTCTGGCACTGCTGCACAACAGTCACCCTGGATCACTCCGTGGAGAAATATGGGGAGACTTGGGTGGAGAAATACATCCTAATTGAGTCTGCAGGCATTACTTGCAATAAAATACTGGGATATTTGGCTGGAAGTCAAATGGCCCAGATCAGCTGCAGTGGTTCACCAGAGGTTTCCCTGCTGCCCCAGTCGTGTTGCTTCTCAGCCTTTGAGGATTGAGCTCATGGTCTCTGGAACAACCAGCAGCGAAGAAATAGGCAGAACCCAGACCCTCAGCAACACCTGTAGCAAACAACAAGTACATTCTCAAAGTTACATTGCAGCTTAATTAAAGGGGGAGAGGCCTGTCAGACTTAATTCATTTTTAAAAGCCCCATCAAATTTAATTTGTGAGAGCAGCTCCTCCATCTGCTTCCAGGCATTATCTCTGGAGTTCAGGAGAAAAACATATGTCTTGTGGTTAATAAGAATTTGTTTTAATGGATCATATGACTGGGTGATTAATAACTGCTCAGCTCTGATTGTTCTCGTTATAAGGAGAACACACAGCCCCGCTGCCCAGCCCCAACCTATTGTTGTGAAAAGAGATCATAAAACAGGAGATGAAAAATTCCTCTGCTTGAGATGAAAGCAAATGGATCAAGGGCTTGGCTGCACGGAGCTGTGCAGGGAAGGCGGCTTCCTATGGTTCCTATTATTTCTCTTTTGGGATTATGTATCAGATCATCAAATGTGCTCCAAGCCAGGCACTCCAGTTTGTGTTCAGATGTGTAACTCGATCTGGTGTCTGGCTACCAGGGGCAGTGTTGGCATTCAGGGGGTCCTGAGCAAATCCCTCCTTTCCACCGATTCCTTCTGTAGCCTTGGGCACATCCTATAACCCCTCCAGAAATAGAATCCACGAGGAAATATCCCCAGTGCACATCACAATGACCTCAACAGGTTTTCCTCTTTCCCTGGCTTGCTCCTGGTTTTAGCTCCATGTCACTCTTCCAAGCCAAAGCGCAGCAGCTCCGGAGAGTTGCACCACATTTCCCCGAGAGCAAACGGGATGAGAACATGACCCTGCTGTTTAGTGCCAGCTCAGTTCCTGCAGCAACCAAATCCAGAGCGATTCCTCCTGTTTGCTTTCCTGACACGCTGGCTGCCTGTTGGAAATGTTGGGAGCTCTGGTGCTTGGCAGATATTCAACCCAGTTACTTCAGAGGAAATTCCACGTATTAAAAGAGTCCAGTGATTAGGTTATCATCATCTCCACTTCTCATTTGCTCTGCTCACAATGAAAGCTTGCAAGAGAGAAATTTATTTGGTTGTTTTTAAAGGCAGGGGTTGAAATGTGCTCCCAGGCAGGAAATAAAGAGCCATTATTCCCTCGGAGCCCCCGGGGGGATGGCAGGCGCTCAGCCATGGGGTCCCAGGAGCCATAAAGCAACACAAACCGGAACAGGGAACTGGTGTCATTTGGGCTTTGATTTGCTTTTGCAGCGTTAACCTCACGTTAACCTTCAGAGCAAGAGGTCAGGGAAAGGTTGCAGCCTCAGATGCTGAAAAAGGAGCTTTGCCTGTCTGAAATGAGCAGTCCTGCACAACCTACGGAGTTCGCCTCAAATAATAATAGTAAAGAAGAAATTACTCCCTGAATAATGTTTCCACTTCAGCTAAGAATTCTCATCCAATTTATGTGCAGAAGGAAAAAGCAAGAGGTGTTTCAGAGCAGGGAATAAAATCAATATTTCCCCCCAATGCAAAGGGGAAAGTAATATTGTTCTCTATTATTTTAAAGCATTCACCTTGCCCTTCCTGTCTCCATGGCCCTGCGCTTGTGCAATCCTCTAATAACTCCCTTTTAGCTCCTGCTGCTTGGAATTATCATCTGCCCCGAGATCTTCCTTTCACACAGAGCTGTGGGAGAATGTGGGCACCAGGAATGAGGTGTTATGGCTCTGATGTGGGCATGAAACCCTTGCAGAGCAACATAAAAATAGCAGCGATTGCACAATTGCACCCATGAAAATGGAAAGAGAGGGAAAATCTTAGAGTGCACACAGAATATTTCAGTGTCAGCTTTGTTCTTCCCATCAGGGACAGACAGATGGGGCCAATTGGATCAAACTGGGAAGTCCTCTGCCAGGCTGCATCCGCTCATCTGCTCAGAAATATTGGGTGGCATCTGGCAGCTGGGATCTCCTGCTGTATCCCTGCAGTGCCACGGGGATGACAGGGGTCTGTGGGGAGAGAGGTGCAACAAAAGGGGCAAAGCGGTGGAGAGGGGACAGGCACTGCCGAAGGGCTGGGAAGTGCTGGGGCTGGGAAGGGCTGGATCAGCCTGCAGGATCCTCTGCACCCAGGTGTTACCTCAGGTGCTGCACTGGGGCAGCCGTTTTGCACCGGTGGAAGTCTTCTGCAAGGATTAAGCTGATATTGAGGGATAAACTGTACTATTTGTTATTAAGCTACAGCTTCTTTGGGACCCTTAAATGTGAGTAACTAAAATATTTGTCTTCAGGGAAACACTTTGACAGAGGGGGAAAAAGGAGGATTTTGTTTATTAATTTTTTCTTGTAGAACAGATTTTTCATGCTAAAAATAAGTTCCCTAGACATATATAGGCACAGCCAAAAGTCCTGCTGGACAAAGGTTTCTGGAGCATGGAGATGGTGTGGAGATTGCCTCGGGCTGTCTCTCCCTTTGGACTGTCAGTTGTGGTAACACCTATTGCCCAAATTCTTGGTGGAGTTGGTATCTGTTTGATGTTCCTGCCTTGTCACTGAGTTCCTGTCAGAGTGATGGGATTCGGGTGCTGGAGGGGAAGTGTTTGTACCCAGGGCACCAGGATATGATAATCCAGTTTATATCACCCGGAGTCCTGTGTTTGTAGCCAGCTCTGTATTGGATCTCTTCCCCCTGAATGGAGGAATCCCCACTCACCAAAAGTTCACAGCTCTGTACATTGATGATCCCCCTTTTCAAGGGAATACAGCCATTTCCATCCCCCCAGTGTCGTGTAATGAATAAGCACAGAACATGGATCTGTTTGGGAAATGCCGTTTATTTTAAATGAAATACTTTAAAGAAGGTGATGAGTTTAATTATCCCATGGAAGACAGGTTTTGTTATTTAAAGTTTTGTTTGGACTCCTTTCCATTTGTTTTTGGTTCATTTTTCATTTTATATTCCACTTGCAAAAATGAGGGAAGTTAAGAAGGAAAAAAGAGGAAACTGTTCTGTGGATATTTTTCCAATCTTTGAAAGAGAGAAAACTTTCAAGAGGAAGAAAAAGAAGAGAGAAAGAAAGGAATGAAAAGCCAGAATCCTTCCAGATTTGGAGAACAACCCCAAAATGACACCTTTCAAAATGAACATTTATCATTTTGTTTCATTTTGAAAGTTTTCATTAGAAAAAGAATTCAACCAAACCAACTACGTTTGTGGAAACTCCTGGGTTCCCTTGGAAACCCCTTTTATTTTTCATGGCTAGAACTTTATGAAGAAAATTGTAACCACGTCGTAGCTCTTGAACTGCCTGAGATTTATGAAGCACGTTAATCAATCACCTCATCCTGCAGGTGCAGAATTTTATAAAAAGCAATTATGAGGAGATGGAGTGATGCCAACCCCAATCTCCTCTCACCCCCACAGCATCTTCCCAAAGCCCTCTGCACAGAGGCTCCACAAATCACTACATCTGGCTTTTTGATCCACATCCCAGGAGCGTCCCGGGTGCCTCCACAGCATCAGCTCTCACATGTGGTGCTCTAAGGGCTCTGCTTGGGTCCCTTGCAGGTTTTTTCCTGCCATGGCACTGGGAGGACTCAATGGTTGGCCATGACTGGGCTGCAGAGATTCCCTGAGCACTTCTGTCACTGAAAATGCGTCAATAAATCCCTCTTCTCCTTTTCACAAAAGGTAATGACATTTTTGTAATGAAAAATCCTTAACGTGATTATCTTGTTTCAAATTAATGGCACTTCTGGCTGTGAGCAGGTTCTTCTCCCCACGATGCTGCTCCATAGGGAGGACTTTTTTCAGACTGAAGTTTTAAAGATGTGCTTTGGTCAGAGCAGCTGTTCCTGCACTCCCCCCATGAGCAGCCGTTGCATTTCCACCCCTCACTCGACGTTCTCCTCCTTCACACCCTGCAGCTTGCAAAAACCACCCTGGAACAAGAGCCCATCTCCAGCCCTGCCCGTGCTTCACACAGCATGGCCACGGTCTGTCCTGGAGTGTGGACTGTGGCCTGTCTGTGGATATTTCCTACCAACAGTGAGAAGTACCCAGGGAAATGGCTGCATGTGCCAAATACCTCGTGGTCATTCCCGTTGCAATCCCCTTGAGCATCCAAATGTTCAGAGCTGCTTGTGCCATCCTTCAAAGGGGGATTTTTGTCATCAGCTTCACGGGGGAAGAGGAAGGAGCAGAACTTGAAGGTCATGGACTGGTGTCGCTTGGTGTTAATGCAGCAGTTTCTCTGGGGTTTAATAACAAGGACTATCTCTGCCCTCCTGGGAAACCCCCGCTCTGCTGCTCTCTTTGCTCTGCAGAAGTGCCTGAATGAGGAAACTCCAGCCCATTTCCAAGTGATGTTATCCCTGAAAGATCAGGATGCTGGGAAATAATTAACTGTCAGAGAAATTGCTTGTGCCGCCTGCCCCCTGTTGCCAAATAAGGTTTGGAGGGCTCACATCTGATGCAGAATCACCGAGGAAGGGGGAAGCTGTCCCCAGATTAGATAGGAAATGCTTATATGACACAAGAGTTTATTACTTAGTCCAGTTTACAGGAGGTCAGAAAGAAAATAACAGCCAGATACAGAGTTTGAGTGTAATGCGGGGGTGTTAAGTCTTAATAAATTCTGTTGCTGACTTTGTGTGATGGACAGGTTTATCTCCATCAGGCTCTTTTGTCGCTTCCAGATGAATCTTAACCAGTACCAACCCGAAACTTTCCTCCCTTTAATAAACATCAATAACTTAACACAACCCCCTCTCCATATCATCTGGCAGCAGTAGGAGCCTGGGCCGCAGTTTATTGGGGAAATGGTATTTTCAAGGTGGAATATTATGGCCAGACTGGATAAATATCTTGCATTTCCTTGTATTGTCTGGGAACATGCATGGAACAGTTCCCAGCCCACTCCTCAAACGTTTTACAACATTGAGAGGCCTCCATAAATTTCAAGCAGCCAGGAAAATACTAGAGGAATGTCTTAAAAAGGAGAAGGGGAAAAGAGAGAGAGGAGGGCAAAAGCAAACTCATAAGAAATCATCAAAGGGTATATGAGGAATAAATGGAATGTGATTCCACTGGGATGTGGGAGACTCAATTTCTCCCTATTATACAGGAGGCTTCTTGATTAGCTAAAGGTGTCTTATGCCTTGGTTTCCCTTTTCTAAAGCAAAATTTATAGTACTTTATAGGAAAAAATAAATATGCTACTACTGGGCTCTCTGAGCAGGAGAGATGGAGGTGAGGGGAGGAGTGGGTTGGAGTCTGCTGGGGGACACCCTGGATCAGCACCCACTGCAGCACCTGGGGCTCGTCCAGCTGAAGAAAATTCGGTGGCCTCAGTCTCATCCCTCGGTGTCTCTCAAGCGGCAGCTAGGGGCTGGGTTCTGCAAACTGAGAGGGAAAACATCACTTTCTTCACGATGGGGAAACCTGGTCCATGGGAGCTACAATAGAGCTGCAGAGGGACTTTGGACAAGGGCATGGAGTGACAGGAAAAGGGGGAATGGCCTCAAAGTGAGGGAGAGTAGATTGAGACTGGATATTGGGAAGAAATTGTTCCCTGGGAGGGTGGGCAGGCCCTGGCACAGGGTGCCCAGAGCAGCTGTGGCTGCCCCTGGATCCCTGGAAGAGTCCAAGGCTGGGCTGGACATTGGGGCTTGGAGCCACCTGGGATAGGGGAAGGTGTCCCTGCCCATGGCAGGGCTGGCACTGGATGGGCTTTGAGGTCCCTTCCAACCCAAACCGCTCTGGGATTCTGTGATCTCTGGTAATCTCGGCGGGGTGAGTGGTGCAGGCAGAAGGGTGGGATGCAGGGGCTGAATGAGGCAGCAGCCCCTAGAAGGTGTGGAATTGCTAAATCCAAAGGCTCATCTCCGTTAGAAAGTGTTTAACGAGGATGTCACCCCTGTGCATGGCCCACGTGTCACTGGGGGGGGTCCAGTGGGCAAAAGGGGGTGCAAGGGGACAGGGGGAGCCTTTTGAGCCGCAGTCTCCTTCTGGTGCTCTTGGGATGCTGTTCTCACCCTCTGCACCCATCCCAGCAAGCCCAGGGGAGGGCAGGGAGGGTGGGGGTGCTCTGGGTCTGCCGTGTGAGATCGGGGGCTGCTGAGGACACAAAAAACCCCCTGTGGGCACCGTGTGGGCTCCCAGCTCAGGGGTAACTCAGCTGCAGTCTACGGTGTGTGGGCTCCCTTCTGGTGGCTTCTGCTTCAGCTTGTGGGATTTCTTAATAACAGCAAATATCCCCCGTGGTTTCCCCCTGTCTTATTCTATCTGATTAAATAAATACCAGCACATTTGCAAGAAACTGGGTAGTCATACTGAGTTAGCCACAAGAAGACAGATATTCTATTTTTTTCCTTTCAAGGCTCACAGAATATCCTACAACTATTAATTATTCTGGCTTCCTGATGGTTCTGCAGGGATATCAGATAGCCTTGGATATGGAATTGAGTCCTGGAGATGGGAGAGGGCCGGCTCAGCACACTGTGTGGCAGGGCTGCAGATGCAAAGCAGAACAGTGGTCCTGCTGTTTCCTGCTCCAGCCACGGCCTGGCCCCTCCTCTCCTCCGAGGGGTGCGCGAGCTGGTGGAAAAGTTTTTGCTAAGGGAAGCGATCCCGGTTGGAAGCTTTCAAAGGCTTCTTGCAAACACAGATTGATGGGGTGGGGAACATACTTTAAACATTATGGCAAACACCTTGGCTGGGTCCCTTTCAAGTGAAAGCTCGAAGGAAGGGAATTGAGTGATGTGTGCTTTTATCAAAGCTGCTCCCTGTTCTGTCGAGCACGGGAGCCTACGGAAGTTAAGAAGTTAATGGGGGAAGTGGGCATTAAACAGAAAGATCAAATGCATCAGGTAATAGCCAAAGGGATAAAAACTATACAGCACCTGAGAATGGCAGTAAATGTAAAATGCTGCTCTCTCATTTCAGATATTTGATTAACTGCTTTTAAATATACTGGGGACTGTACAGTCAGGGGGAAGATGTGGGTGAGCTGAAAGGCAGTCAGAATGTTTCAGGGACTCTGACCAAAGAACCTGTAAAAGCCTTCCTAGCTCCTCGCTGCCTCTGTGAGGGCAAATAAAAGGCTCAGGGATTTATAAATATTTTTTTACTGTGGGAAAAACAATCAAATAAACAGAAAAAACACCGTAAGATGAGTGTTTGGATTGATGATGATGGAATATGGGGAGAAGTACAACAGTAAAATTCTGTTTGATGTTGCAGAAGACAAATGGGTTTTATTTCCTTTCTGTCCATTACTGAAAATGGCTTTTGAAGAATTGACACCAGTGGGATTTTTCCAATCTCATGTCTCCAAAGAACTCTTGCCTAGTGGTGAAAGTGGTAGGCACTGATGTTTTCTCTCTGTGTGACCAGGGACAGGACCCAGGGAATGGCTGGAGCTGGGCCAGGGAGGGTCAGGGTGGATCTCAGGGAAAGGTTCTTCCCCCAGAGCCACCCATCCCTCTGCCCAGGCTCCCCAGGGAATGGGCACGGCCCCGAGGCTGCCAGAGCTCCAGGAGCGTTTGGACAGCACTGCCAGGGATGCCCAGGGTGGGAGTGTCTGTGCAGGGCCAGGGGATGCACTGGGTGATCCCTGTGGGTCCCTTCCAGCCCAGGATATTCTGTAACTCCATGATTCTAGGACTTGGTAGCACATGTGCAAATGTTCCTCTGCATGGGAATGCTCTCCCGCTTCTCCCTCTAATACTGGGTTTCTCCAGATGCAAAACATGTTTGGGAAATATTTTCAAGTCAGCACCTCAGCCCATTGCCGAGAAAGACTTTGAAGCTTGTGTTTCTTGAGCAGCACTGCTTTGCCCCACTGGGACACTCCACATCCTGGGACACCAGAGAGCCCTGAAAGAGCAATTCCTTCAGCCTTTTGACAGAGCTCAAAAGCCCCATTTCTTGTAAAAGAACAAGAGCTCAGGGGCCTTGGCCTTCTGCCTCCCTGCAGCTGCTGGGACCAAGTCTCAACAGCTAAAACCCTAAAACCAGGGCAAGGCGGCTCCCTGCAAGGCTCTGTTACCAAGTTGATTTTTCCCACCTTTGGGGCAAAAAGTCTTTTGGACGCCCCAGGCTTCAATTTTCCTCCCTTACATCTCTCTTAAAGTGCAGAACAGGTTCAGGGAAGTCCAACATGCTCCTCTTTAGAGACCATTTTGTAGGGCCACAGTAGTATAAAAAAGCTGGGGGTCCTTTAGGAATTTGGAGAGATCTGTCAGCAAACCTTGGGGCCTGCTCCCACTTGCCCACCCTGTCCCTGCGTGGCTCTGGGCTCCACGCCACGAGCAGGTGGGTGTGCAAAACTGGGGTGCAAAGGCAAAGGCACGCTTGCAATACTCGGGATGTTGGCACTGATGGTGAGCGGAGGGCTGGGACACTGGCACAGTTCCCCCATCCCCAGCTGCTCCTGCTGATCCCTGGGCCGGTTTTGCAGAAAGCAGCGTGCACCCATGCAGGAGGTGATGTGGCATAATTTATCCCAGGGGCTTTAAACCATTGCAGAAAAATGCTCTTTATGCTTTGGTCAACAGGATGGGCTGCTGGGATGGGGGAAGCAGAAGGATCTGCATAACTGGGATTTTTAGATCAAATCAATCAAATCAACATTTTAGATCAAATCGCCTTTTTTGAGTGGTTTGGGCTGATGATCCTGGGTTTGAACCCTCCCTTTCGGCTCTGCTTTCTGTGTTGTCCCAATAAAGCAAAGCCAATGAAATTACAGTAATAAAAGCATTGATTAGGCGTGTTAGGAAGAGGTTTGCACCCAGCCTGGGTTGAACTCTCCTCTGGAAGTGCCGTGGCTGCTCCTGCTTGTCCCCAGCAGGGCAATGTCACCTGCGGTAAAGCCACCGATTGCAGTGGATGTGCTGCTCCAGGGAGGCCACACCGGTGCTAATGAGCACTAAAGAAGTGAATGATACGTGAGAGCTGGGATGGCTGGGACAGCGGGAAGCTGTGGGGGCTGCTGAGGGAGTTGTAACACAGAGGGATGGGGGTGGATTGGAAGGAGATGTAAAAGCAGGAAATTCGGACTTACTACAGGATTCCCAGTTTACAACTCTGGTGTTCCCTCCCAGGGCTCACTGGATGTTCTCACCATGAATGAGGGTGAGAAATGTAAGTTGTGATTTTTCTCACCTGATTTCTTTTCCTCTGTCTTTTATTGGCTTTAAATCGGGCTCTCACTACAACCTCGATTTATCTTGTGAAGGCTTAATACATAAAACTCTTCCTGGCAGATGTCAGCAAGCTTCCACATCTGACATCTGCATCATTCCTCATGCATTCCCAGGCATGGGGCAGCCAGGTCAGCCCCCCAGGGCCAGGTGCTGAAGGGTCCCGTCCTTCCCCTGGGAGGCTGTAGGGGACGTGGGCACGTCCACAGAATCTTGGGAGAAGCAGGGATGGAGGAGCAGGGGATAGAGAGCACTGAAGAAAACATGGATGTGCTCACCAGGAATTTCCCAGCTTAGGAGAGGCCTTTGAGACAATCCTGTCTTTTCAGAGCCCCAAGGATGTGGTGCCTGGGGAAGGCAGGAGAATCACAGGGCTCTGCTCTGGTTGAGGGCCACCCTGGCCATGCCCTCACTCACAGAGTGCTCTGGCCCGTCTCTGCTGCCCCTCAATTTCTGTAAGTCCAGGGGTGGCCAGGTGAGCTTGGGGAGTTCCTGGGCTTGAGTTGTGTATTCAGCTCTGCTCTGACACAGTCTGTGTGTCTGAACTGTGGGGCAGAGGGTGCTCCCTCCTCCCAGGTCTGGGCACTGGCTCCTGCCTGTGTGTCCGAGGCTGAAGAACTTGTTCTGGGACCAAGAGGCCCTGAGAGAGAGTCCAGGGACAGAGTGAGTAGTGCCTGGGCACAGCTTGTGGGATGCTCAGGGTAGAAAATAGGCAGTTCTCAGATAAGATGGGTAAAGGGCCATCTAAGGCAGGAATCAGACCCATGACGAAGGGGAAGTGAGTGAAAGAGGATCAGGGAGAACAAAACCCCAAGATGTCCAGGGCTGGCAGACTGTAAATCTCCCAAAGGTCTGTCAGGCACCAGATAGAAAGAGGAGAAAGGTCCTATGTCAGTGGTTACACACACCAGAGATGGCAGATGTACAATTAATCTCCTGCCCTTTGTGAATCTTTAGGTGAAGCCTCTGAGTAAACGAGGAAAGGTAAGGAAAGGTCTTCGTGGTCCTTTCCTTCTTTCATCCCAATGGGCTCCTCATCCTGGACTAAATGAAAACAGTCCCAGCTGCAGACAGCTCTGCCTCGGTTCTGGGTTTGCTCCTTCCCAATGTAAAACAGGGCAACTCCTGCACCTCCGGCCCTGAGCTTGTCCTTTCAGCTTGATGGACTCAAAGCTGGCTGTGTCACAGCCTCACTCAGCAGAATCTTGTCTCAAATACCTCAAATGCTAAAGAATAACATCAGTTATTAATATTTAAAACATCACTAAAATAATATAAACAGGTATGGACTTCTTTCACTTATCCAGGATAAGGGGGATCCAGCAGCAATTCTCCCTTCTCTGCCAAATGCAATGCTGACACCAACCTGTCCTTTTGTCCCTCTCCTGATGACTCCAAAGTCTTCCACGAAAGATCAGCTGCCAGAACCCATTTTGGACATGATACCTTCATATCTCTGCAGAGTCAGTCTCTCAATTACCAGAACGATGTAGCCTTACTTGGGTCTGTTTTCCAGAAGGAAAAAGAAAGCAGGAAGTGGCTAATTGGGACATTCCCAAAAACATCAACCCTCCCCGTGTAGGCACTCAAATCATGTAAGTGTTTTGGAGACAGTTATGATTCTTCAAAGCCTGAGCCGTGTGTGGAGGAAGGAAAAATGTCACCTCACCTGGTCTGAAAACCATCTGAGCCCCTCAAGTGTCCCAGCATTATCCCACCCCTTCTGCCTGCCCCTCTCTCAGCAGGTGCTGGTAAATCAGCCGTGGTGCTGTGCAGCCTGCAGCACCCCCCACATCTCCAGTCGCCCCAGATCCTGCTGGGTTTGCCCCCTTTGCTTCCCTCCTTTCCACTCGGAGCGGTCATCTGCCCTTCCCTCGCTTTCTGCTGCTCCTTGAAACCACCCAGTGCTGCCTGTGGCTAAAACTGTGCGGTGTGAGCGAGGCAGCCAAAGCGGCAATCAATTAACAGCCCAACGAAGCGCCTTTGTGCCGGCCTTTGCAGGGCCACTGAATGGCTGTCTTGTCACAAGGGGCTCTACTGTATTAAGAAAGCATTCTACCTTCGCCCGTGGTGCTCCTCAAGTCTCATTACTGTGCCAGCAATAATAGTGTCTAATTAAGCAGAATAAAGAGAGGTGAAGCGTAATGGTTACAGGATAGAGAAGTTATTCGTCGGAGGGAGGTAATAAATTACTGAATCCCGAGTCCTGCTATGCTGCAAAAGATGTAGTCAAAAGGAGCTGACACTGGAAACTTGTTTTTCTGTTTGATAAATTGGCCAGCTTGGGCTGGTATTTATTTCAGCTCAGGTCGGTGTTTGTTTCAGCTCAGGTTGGTGTTTATTTGTGCATTGCCTCAACAGATTTATATTTTTTTCACTCCTTTTAATGAACTGAGCAAACCTGTGGGCATCGGGGCGGGGGCAGAGTAAAGCCAAGATCAGCTGATCATTCTAAGGGCAGAAGTGCCCATCAGTGCAGGGATGCCCTGGGGGACCCTTCTGCCTGGCCCTGTGCCCGAGGGGTTTGGTTCCAGGCTTTAGTTCCGCGTTATTGCTGGGTTATTGCCCAGCCCTGGTCGGGAGCTCCACGAGCCCTGCCCCGAGCGCGGAGCAGCGGGGAAAAGACGCAGGAATGTCATCAAGGTCACTCTGCGAGTCCCCGGCTGCGGCTAATGAACAATTCCTGACAAAATGAGGTGGTTGGAGCCGCTCGGAGATAAAAACCTGCCTGTCATTCTGTTGCATGAACCTATATTCCAATTTTATCTGCGGAGCTCGGTTCTCTTTTATCCAGTTTCCTGTTTGAAGGGATTTGAGCAGAATAGATAATCCTAACTTTGAACATAAATCACTGAGCTGCACGGCTGATAGATGCTTTGCACTTTTTTTATGATAATGGCTGATTGGAGGCTGGGAGGGAAAATGCCCGGGGCTTATCTCTGTGGAGCAGCATTTGGAGGGTGTGCGGAGCACTGAGGGAAGGGGAGGCAGCGGCACGAGGTGGGGCCGTTTCGTGTTTATTTATCTGTTTGTTTATTTTGAATGTCTGAACTCAAGCAGAGACGCTCTGGGATGTTACTGGGAACTTCGGGAGTTGGGATCTGCACAGACACCGAGATTCAAGGTGAAGGTGGGCATCCCCCTGGGCCTCTGCAATAACAGAGCACGAGGCTGAGCTCCAGATGGTTCATCGTCCCCCACAAAGGGGCTTGGGGATGCCAAAGAGCCACCAAACACAGTCCATGGATTGTTACTCTTTTACTAAGAATAGTTAAAAAAAAAATACAGCTCCTTTTTTTTCTTTTACCCACAAAATAGATGACAGCTCCAAAAGTGCACTTTTCCTTCTGAAGATGCAAATCCCCAGAAAGGTCATGATCCATTTTGGTTTTGAATGTTTCTTATTTTTAAAAGATTTATTTTACTGCAATTAGCTTAAATTTCAAAGTAATTTTAAACCAGAAAACTGGATTCTTTCTTTGCTTATAACTTCTGTCTCCCTTTTTGTTTTTTTAATTAAAAAAAAAGAGAGAGAAAAGAACCCTCAACATCAAAACAGATGCTTTCCCAGGAGAAGTTGTTTTTTTGATGAAACAGATTAATTGGCATTTTCTAATCAAATCTTCAAAAAACTTCCAGGCAGCTTTACTGAGGCATTGAAGTACCCTTTAAAGGGTGAGCTTTCTTCATGTCACCCTCTGAAAGTCTTCTTTCCCAGCGACTCTAAATGGCACCTTGGCAACTGCTTTGGATTAGATTCCTGGGTTTTTGCCCATGAATGGATGAGTATTTGGGTTCAGAGGATGATTGTAATTTTGAAGCAAATCCCCAGTTTGCCTCCAGGTGTGCTCCAGATGCTCTCCATCCCCTCATGGAGGTTTAATGGTGCAAATCAAAGACTGATTTTCCCAACAGCTCCGAACCACAGGCACAGTCAGGATGTTTATTCGGGGGGTCCAGACTAAACCTGGTGTGAAATCAGTCCCTCCACATGCACAGAGGAGATGCTCCAGGGTCAGTCCCATGTGTGCAGATGCTGCAGGCCTGCCCACAGCCCCAAATTACTTGTCACCTATAGATGCAGCTTTTGATCCTGGAATCACAAAGTCATTCAGGTTGGAAAAGCCCTCCAAGACCGTGGAGTCCAAACTGTGCCCAACTCCCACCTTGTCACCCAGCCCAGAGCACCGAGTGCCACGTCCAGGCCTTCCTTGGACACCTCCAGGGATGGGGACTCCAAACCTCCCTGGGCAGCCCCTGCCAAGGCCTGAGCACCCTGTCCTTGAAGAAATTTCTCGTGATGTCCAACCTGACCCTCCCCTGGCACAGCCTGAGGCCGTTCTCTCTTGTCCTGTCAATGATGACTGAAGCTGTGTCAGTTGAAAATCATCTCATGTGGTTCGGATGTATTTGAAAAGAAGTAACAGGCTCTGAATTGCTGAGGTGGTTTCAAGACCTTCTCCATGTTATTTATCCCTACCCCAGCTTTCGGTCTGACCCCATCCCGTGCTGACCCTTGGGCAGGAGTGGTCTCTGCCTGAGGGAAGGGTCTGTGGGACATGGGGAAGGATGTGATGGGGACAGGGGGACTCTGAGTGCCAAGGACAATCTTGAGGGTCCTGAATGAGACAAGTGACTGGCTGGTGTCACCCTGGCAGCAGGAAGCTTACTGTGATGGAAAGAATGTGCACCTGGGAGCTGTCCCAGTGCACAAGGTGTGGGGAGAGAGCCAAAATCTTCTCTCAATACTTTCACCACAAAGTTCTGGGAGGAGCAGAGTTTCCCTCAGGAATATGTGGGCAGTGTCCACACCACACAAGTGAGCTGTGAAGGAGGAGACACTTTGAGCACGGCAGGGGTTTGGCATTCCAGGCCATTAGGAATTGGTACAAGCCAGCCAGGGTCAGAGAAGGGGAGAGAAATCTTTGGGGTTTAGGATGAGAAATGAGGCTTATTTTAGTTGGCAGCATTCAATATTTTAAAGAAAGCACTTTAAAATAAATAAAACCCTTCATTTTCTTACTAAGATTTGTTGCTGTCCAGAAGCCCAGTTTTCTGGGAAACAGAAGTTTTTTTGGAATGGGTTTAATTATTCTATTGCAGTTTCAAAGGGGGTGCCATGAGCATGTACTGGAAAAGGAACTGCTCTTAGAAAAGTGATCAAGTCTCCCACAGGAGACAATTTGGGTAATGCAATCTGCTCAAACAACAAGTTCTTTAAACTTGGGAGAAAATTTCTTTGGAGCTTGAACAGGTCAATAACATTTTCCCCATTTGGAGAGGAATAGAAAAATTAACTTTTCTTTTTTTTTTTTTTTTTGCCAGCATTTGTGTTATTTAACAGCCTTTTAGAAACCCATTTCCTGCACTATTTTAAGCTGCAGGCAGAGTTAGGAGACCACATCTGAGTGATGATTTAAATCTCTAGACAGCTCAGGAGATAAGTCAAAACAAATTTCAGGATGTTCCTCTAAAGAGCTGTTTCCACTTAAGTCAGTCCCATTGGGAGCCTGGTTACAGAATCACCTAATCTGCTACACATTTTATACATTTAAACAGGTCCATTTGAAAGAAAGTTTTTGAAATTTTCTGTGCAGTGAATACATAATGAATTCCACGGGAGGAGGCTGGGAATTGCTCCTGGATTTTTGCTGTTCACTTTGTTGATGTTGATAACTTTATGGAATCCTGGTTTTTTTCTTTTACTGCCATCTTTCAGGCTCCACACCATGCAGCACAACTCCTCCTTTGCTCCCCGAAAGTTAAATACTGCATGAAGGCTGCTTGATGTGGGAAAGATGCTATGAATATCCAATCACTTCAGAATTCAGTGGGTAGTGCAGGCTGGAGCAGAGTGGGCTGCTCACTCTTGAAGCTCTGACTGTTTGACCTCAGGTTTGGCTGCACGAGGCCGTGGCTGAGCTGCTCTGCTGCTGACATCGGTTTTGCTTTGGGGAAGGAGGTTGTGCCAGCAACCTTCCAACCAACGTTTCTGTGGCTCTGCAGTGACAGAGTTTCGTGGCCTTTGGGGTCAGAGGGAAGAGGTGCACAGGGGGTGCTGCCTGCCCTTTTTATCTTGATTGAACACTCTCAACACATCTCAGCGGAGAACCTTTCAGAGACAACCCTCAGCTCCATGATTGCACTCCTCCTCCCCTGCCATCAAATAACAGAAGCCAGCAGATACAGAAGTTTCTTAGATGAAAAGCAGCTGCATTTGCCTTTTGCTGTTTCTTATTTTTAAAAATGTTGGCCAGACGTGATCTGCAGATTATGGAGTAGAAACTGATGAGTGGAGTCTGCCAAACTAACGTAATGCTTCGAACTGTTCTGAAAGCTTCCTTTGAGATACTGTTTTGTCCTGGATTTCCCAAATGAAACACAGAATTTGGGTTTCCTCTGCCTTAAGTTCTTAAGCTGCACTCTCTTCCCAACCCCATCACAGGAGAGTAGTTGTAAAAGCTTTGATGGATTCAGGTCCTCACACTGAATTTGCTTTTGACCTGAGATGGACTGTGTAACTTTTCTACCACAGCTGGTTTATCTCCTAAAGGGAATGGTGTTTCAGTGGTAGCACAAAGGTTGGTGTACTGAACTATTTGATTTCATTTTTTTAAAGATATTCGCATTTGCAGAGGCAAAAGTAGGGCAAATGCTCTGTTCCTCTCTGTGATGGCTACTCATGTTCTCCCTCTTCTATCCTCTAAAAGAATTTGAAGCTGAAGAGTCCACTATGGTTGTCTGATTTGACCTTCTTCATAACACTCCAGGATCTTTGCTATTGATTCCTGCATCAGGCCCTGACTTGTGGTTAGGCTGAAGGAGGTATTTTACACATAATCCATTAAAAGCACCGTGGTGTTTGAGAGGGTTAACTCCTTCCCAGGGCTCTCGAGCAGCAGTCACAGAACTCACTCTCAAAAAGGGTCCTGTATGTACAAACAACATTTTGCCTCTCGTCCACTAAATGGTTTTCCATCAGCTTCTGACAGTTTCAAAGGTTTTATTTTTACTTTATATCTGATTGTCTTCTCCTGTCCCTTCTCATCAGCTGCAAAACTCCAAATAGTATCCACAGAGGTGGTAAGACTGGAAATAAGCCTCGTGTGAGTAACTGAGGAACATGCTCTTAAAGCTTTTGTTTCATCTCTCAGGTCCAAGTTCCTGCTCAGGACAAAGGCATTTACACACCAGTGTCACACCAGGTGCTCAGATGCTTTCAAGCTTCTTCAAGTGGAGTGCTGGGAAACCAGAATGGTCGGAAGTGTTTCGTGCACTTCTGTCCTCTGTTTTCTTACCAGCCTGGTGCTGAGAAGAAAACATGCACCACCCCATCATAATCTAACAAAGACAGGAGAAGAAGTGCCCTTCCCCACCTGGATTTACCCTGGACCCGGATGCTGGGGGTCTGTAAGCCTGATCATATTTCTAAGAGGGAATTATCCCAGATTAGAGGGAAGGCAGTGGTGGCGTTTGTCCTTCCTGGTGACATGTGGCCTCACATTCAAACGTCCAGGCCCTCCCATCAGGCTGGACAGCTGCTCGGGACTGTCCTCAGACTGGCTGGCGGCCAGGCAGGAGCCTGTGGGAATGCAGGGAGAGGCACCTGCTCCAAACCCCCCTGAGACAGCAGGGAAGGAAGAGCTAATACGGGCCCCCTTAATCCTGGGTGCTGCCCTGCCTGCTCCCAGTCAGATACCATTACTGGGAAGTCAGACAAGCTCTGGAGAGGGGCTGCTCCGAAGGTCTGATTGCAAATTGATCTGACTGCAGATCCCTCCCTTCACCTCCGGCCTCGGGGCAGGCGCTGGGGGTGAGGGGATGGTGCCTGCTGAGCTCTGCTGAGCTCTTCTCCACAAGTGGCTTTGGGGAGGGGGGTGGCCTCAACCCGTGTTTGGAGGGAGCTGAGAAAGTTGGAAGTGTGGGAAAGGAGTGGTTGCTGCAAATCAAGGCTTTGCTCTGCCCTGGTGACAATCCTCTGGCACAGCTCTCGGGGCAGGATTTTGGGCTTGGTTGTTCTCTCACTTGAACCAAAAAACCACCCTAGAAGAGCACATGTTTGGCAGAAGGTCTCAGAAGAAACTCTCCCTGTACCCGGGGGCAGCTTGACAGCAGGATCCAGGGATTCACCACCTGCCTTGAAAAGGGGCACTGGCATCGCTGCTTCTCAGGCTCAGCTGGAAATGCTGGATGGTTCCAGCCCTCAGCCAGGGACTGAGGATTTGAGTTTTGATGCCTTCCCAGATTGGTGATGCTCAGAGCCCCTTCAGAGAACCTCTGCATAGGCAAGGCAGCTCCCTGGGGGACAGCAGGATTTCATTGAGGCCAAAAGAGAGAGAAAAAGATGGAATTTTGTTCGATCAGGCTTTTTTTATTATTGCTTATTTTTATTTTTGAAATAGTCAACACATTCCTGTGCTACTGAGCTTTGACATTATTTTGATATGCCCCATCCCTGGAAGTGTGCAGAGCTGATCTGGATGCGGCTCTGAGCAACCTGGGACAGTAGAAGTTGTCCCTGCCCATGGCAGGAAGGTGGAATGAGATGAAATTTAAGTTTTCTTCCAGCCCAAACCATCCTGTGATGATTCTGTGGTATGATCCTGATGGGTCCCTTCCAGCTCAGCAGATTCAATGATTCTATGATTCATTTCAGTGCAGTCAAACCATTTAACTTTGATCTGGTTTAAAAGAAAAAGAAAAAAGAATTAATTTAATTCTTACAGTGGTATCGAAGTCCAGACAAGGTATTTTGAATTTATCAAAACAAGATGTTTTGGTGATTTCCCATCAAAAAGCAAAGTGAATTTACAATCTTGCAAAGTGGCTTAATTTCTTTAAGTCAGCCTTTTCTTAGAAGAAAAAATAATCTCTAGGCAAGTCCTTCAAGCAGCCCTGGTACAAATCCCTGTCATGTATGGAAAGCAGACAAAACCTGTGGAGAGCACTCAGCTGTCACAGTCTCCTGCTTTGCTGTGGCTCCAGCAGCAAAGAAAACCATTTCAGACAGGTCTGGCTGTGCAGCCTGACTGTGTCATTAGGAATTTAAAGGGAATCTTTGCAAGACAAACACAACTGATTGCTCTGTACAACTTGGGGAGTCTTTCATTAGGGAAACCTATTGGAAGGATGGGGTTTGGTGTACAAGGAAAGGTAACTCAGAGTTTGATCACATCCTCTTGAGTGATGAGGTGTGATATTATTCCTCACTGGTTCATATCAGTGGTTACCAAACCTCAACAGGGAGTGCATAGAAGTGGTGTCTTTTTCTCCCCTGTATGATTAAGAGAGCATTTGATCCTATAGATAGAAGTGGTAATTGACTGTATTTAAAGATTAACTCAGTGTAATGCCTTCTGAAAAGAAAAATGTTATTAAGAAAGTTGTCAATCATAGAGATGATGCCTTTTTTAATACAGTCAGAAAGCGTTATAATTTTAATACCCTAAAGGCCAAAGCAAATTATCAAGCTGAAATTAGAGATTAGCAATTTTCAATTTCTCTCTCATCTCTTACATTTCATCTTCCACCTTCGGCTGCAGGAAGAAAAGGAGGAAAAATAGTATTTGGCATGGGAGGGGAAGCACAGAAGCCTGGCTGTGATGATATCCTGTCTTGAAGCTACGTGCTGACCTCATGAGGCAACAGATTCTGATCAGAGCTGTGACAGAGCAGCACATTCCCAAGGGACAGGGAGCTGGGAGACGGCCACCAGCAGGGGCGTGTGCAGCTGAGGATTCAGGCACCCGGACATTCAGCCTGCTTAGAAAATCACCTGCCCAGTGTAACTTTAGGACCAGCTTAGGTGCCCTGGAGTCACAGGGTGGGGGTTGTGCTTCGCAGTTCATTGTGCTTCAGTGGAAACACTTTTTCCAGCCTTAGGTAGTTGGACTTTTATTGCTGAGGGCTGGGTGTTCAGAGGTGTAGGTGGAGTTCAGGCTCCTAAATATGAAGTTGCCATCCTGAAAACTCCTTTTAGGTGGAGTCCAACCTTATGGGCTCTGAAACTCTGGAGGCACCACAGTTTGTGACTGTAATGTTTCCACGGTGCTCCCTCCCGTGCAGCACAACCCCTGTGTGAAGGGACCAGGCAGCTGAAAGGCTGCCGTGCACAGAAACTGGGCCAGGATCCCCGAAGTACCAGTTCCTCTGCCAGAGGGACTTTATCCGCGAGGTATTCATGCAGCCTATCCAATGAATAAAAGAGCTCTGCACAGCAGACCGTGGTGGCTGTGGGTTTCTTTCAAAAGGCAGACGTGCACAGAAGAGCTCTGCCCTCAGACACACAGTTCCTGGGTCTGGATTGTTGGTTCAGGGCATTTGCAGGCAGAGTTTCATTTTTAAACTGAGAAGATTAAATTACCACAATCCTTTCAGAGGCTGCAGGAGTCTCTCAGCCCTCAGACTGCAGTTTTCTGGTGGGAAGTTTTCCAGCTGAAAATATGTCTTGTACAGAAAAGAAGGGGAGAGCAAAGAAATTCCTCTAACACAAGAAAAAGGAGCAAGACCTTGTCCTGGTCCCATCTACCAGAGCTAGTTTTAAGGAATGAGACTGACTCATGACCCTTCCATGTAAATTCTCCTGGCTGGAGAGCCCTGCTAACAGGATCACTCAAAAACTGGAGAAATTTGGGTCTTTTCTGCCTGGCAGCACTGCTGGGACAGGAGAGGTGGGCTGGGTACCACCACGGGTGAGCTGTGGCAGCAGCGGTGCCAGGGAGCACCAGGAAAGGTTTCTGACTGGCATCAGTTAAACTGGTAACCAGCTCCGCGTGTCCTGGCACCTCTGCATCTTGTTCTCCTCGACACCTGGGGACTCTGGAAGCAGGACCCCAGCACTACTTGCATTTGAAATCTTTTCCCATGGAAGATGGGGCTGGTGCTGTAAAAGGGGGTTATGGCCTTTGTGTTCTGGTCTTTCCTTCACAGACAAGAGATGTGTCTTTTCTGGGGGAGGGAGTGAGGTTCAGAGTAATTGAAATAGGAAGAGTATTCGTCATGAACTCTGGGCTAGATGGGGGAATGAAATTCTCTGTAGCGAAAACATTATGCTCCCACCATAATCTACTAAAACAGTCTTCATTTCCCTGGTGTAGGAAGGTTCTCTTCTCTTATTGCATTTAGCTTGAAATCAGAGCTCTCAAGCTGTTTGATGCTGGGCAGTGTTTATGCCTTGCGCTGTCATAATAAATGCCCCAGATCCATCATGAAAGCAGTTCCGTTGACACAGAGGCCGATTGGAAACTGCAAGAGAGGTGTGGGGCAGTAATGGAGATTTATTTCTTTTGCAAAGGAATTGGATTATCATCTTGTGGAGAGTTATTTTACCTTTCCCCTGCCCAGTCGAGTCAGACCAGCTACTGCCATCCATTGTATGAAATGCATCAAGGCAGGGAGGAGCACAGCCCCGCCACCTCGCTGGCTCCTCTTGGTAGAAGAGGGTGTTTCAGATAATTTACAGTGCCTGTGCAGCGGCATGTCCTCAGGATGGCCCTTGTCCAAACGACACACCATTCACATGGCTTTGACCTCCGTCAGGACGTCGCATTTATCGGGCCCTGTTTTACTGTAGTAGGACTTGCTCACTTCTAATCCAGCTCCGTAATTTCTGGGCCTTTATATGTCTGGGGGTGAAGCAGGTTATAAAATACTTTCAAGGATATTTTTTACTGTGTTTTGTTTAAGACAAGCAAGTCTTCCTTTTTGTTGTTTGCCAGGCAACTACAGAAATTACTTCTGTGCTGGCACTCGGGACGTGTGAGTGAAAGGCACTCGGACCCTTCTATTGCTGGTCTGTCCACTGTGAGGCAGTTCTGTTTTGCAGCTCCAGCAAATGATTTATTGAGGCACTGCTGCCTCTCACCTGTCTCTTCCTTACCATACACCCACACTTTCTTGGTCAAGGCTGGGATTTGCTGCTTCAGCTGAACAACCGGTGACCCACCAGTATGACTCACCTCCACCAAAACCCTTTCCTCAGCTGTTGCTTCCCCTGTATGAAGTTCAGCAAGGGAAAGTGCAGGATATTCTGTGATTCTGAAATACCCGTCACAGCTCGGCCCGAGGTCTGGCTGTTGTTACTGCTGCGGGTGCATCCTGGTTCGATGGCTTTAGTGGTGGTGGTGGCTCGTTTAAGCATTTATGTGATACGTTCTGTGCATCCTGTGGTGGCGTGTAAGCCGCGTGTAAATCGCGTGTAAACTGCGTGTAAACAGCGTGTAAGCCGCGTGTAAACAGCGTGTAAACCGCGTGTAAACTGCTCCGGGCTGGCTCCTCGGCGGCCCCGGGCCCCGCTCCGCGCTCTGTCCGTGGTGCTGAACGCGCCCGCGGGGCCGCTGCCGGAGCCGGGCCGCGTCTCCAGGGAAAGCAGCTGCCGAGGGGCTCTGGAAAGGTTTTGGAGGGATCTGGCTGCCTGGTTCGCTGTGCTACGCGGTGCACAGATGTCAGTAGAGAGCTTGTGGTATGGAAGGGGTTGCAAGAGTTGTCCCTGTGGTCCTTAGAGGTGACTCCATCGAGCCAAGAGGGAAGGAGAAACCCAGGGGTTCAAATACTGGTGTTGCTCAGGGATGTGAAACACGGGTTTGTTATGTTTAAGAAAATATAGAGGCTTTCAGAGCTTCTGGCTGGCAACTCCCACCAGTGCTGAAGCATTGAATTGAAAAAAGAAAAAAGGAATAAAATTCATTTAGGCAAGTCTGGAAGCCTCTCCCAACAGCTCAGAGTGGGGATTTGTGAGCTAAATATTTCCACTGCATAAGTACTGGGTGTCTGCGTAAGGGAGTGCGAGTGCAGGAGACGGGAAGTGTGGGTCACTGCCAGTTCCAGTGTGGGACACCACTGCAATGAATGGAACTATTTGTTTAAGTGGTTTGCCACACTAATTGCTTGCATTAATTTTTTGGCAAGCAGGGTGTGTAGATTGAGGCCTATTTGAAACCTTTGAGTTGCGTTGTGCTGTGGAGCGGAGGGGATCCTGGGCAGAAAATCAGGCAGAAAGTGTCCTGCAGCTGCAACCAGGACGTTCTTATTATCATAATTGTGTGCTTGCTGTCTATCAGGGATTTGTGCAAAAGCTGATAATGGGGGGAGTGTTGTGCAACCTGGAGAGAACAGACACTGCACTGGGGAGCCCTTTGGTCAAGGGACTGTGCTTCCCCAGCAATCCTGACCAAACAGCAGCTGGTTCCTGCAGTGACGGGGTGAAGGCAGGGAGAGGCAAGAAGACTCTCATTTTGCTGTTCAAGACTCCTTCAGTGGAGCAATGGAGAAGTGCAGTGAGAGAGGATGAGAAGTTTATGCCTTACGAGGTTCACAGCCTTTGGCTCCGTAGCTCCTGAGCCCATGCAAGGAGGCCAAACCTCCTCTCCCACTGCTCAGTAGCAGGAGGAGCAGCAATGGCAGTGCCAGTCTGGGACCTCCTCTGGTAATAAACATAACCTGGTACATCCTCATGAAAACTTTGCAGCAAATTTCAGTTGGTTTGTTTCAATTAAATATTAAAGGATCATTTTAAGATGGTTCAAAGCATCTGGAATCTCACATGATGCTTTGTACACATGTCCCTTCTGTCCTGCAGACCTTGTGCTGCTTTGTGCCCCTGGCTGGGACGACTGCAGCACTCAGGTGTGTTCCTTGTGTATGAAGAGAAACAGGCACCTCCTCATTCAGACCATGACTCCCTTGCGGTCTTTCTACAGGGGATGGAGGCTGGTCCCCATAAATTCCTGTCTATCCTTGGGTCTGAATTGCTCTCTGAAGGCTCTTGTCTCCATTGACAGGAAAATGATCCCAGAGTGAATTGGTTCTTAAGCTCCAATTTAAATAATTCCTCCTCAGACCGTATCTAGTCTCAACGTCCCTAGAGCTGATACAGCTGGTGTCCATGCCGGGGTTGGCTAATTCCCTTGGTTCTCAGGTACCTCTGCAAACTGTGCCTCCACTGGATCCATCCTCTTCTCAAGAAATAGCAGCTGACCCCCTCTCTGTGAGCTCTTTCCTGTATTTTGTCAGGCTTTGGGTCACTCAAGCCAAGATTCCTTTACTTAAGAGCATAAGGAGTCCCATCCGCAAACCTTACCAGCATCCACAGGGGATTTTTAATGTTTTGGGGGATCATTCAGTTATGTTATGAGGGTAACAGGCACTTCTTGCCCCACATTTCAGCATTTTCATCAGGTGCTCACATTGTTGTGAAGCTGTCTGGTCCTCAGGTTTTACGCATCACCAGCTGAAGGGTCTGAGATCAGGTAACCTGGGCTAACAGGATGATATGAACTGATCAAAATCTTGGCAAATAAGGATGGAAGTTGTTATTTCTTAGTGAGTTTACTCTCCATGGTAAATGCTGGTTGTGGGGCCAAATGTGGAAAGGAAAAGGTTATGTACAAAATTTGAAAAGCTGCCAGGAGATCTCTCTGTGTGGAAAATCCTCCTCTGCCTAGAAAATACTGTGAAACAGTTTTAGCTACTTAGGAAGCAAAATTAGAAATCTGGACTGGACTGACTGAAGTCAGGAGTGGGAAAACATCAACCACCTTTACAGCTGGGGAGCAGAGAACAGTCCCTGTGCTCTGTATTAAATTACATGTTAATCCACAGCCAGCCTCCTCTGGATCTCTATGAGATGACTTGTGGGGTTCAGGGAGGCTCTGAAGATTCAGATACTCCTTCAGAGTTTATTATTCCACCAGCTCGGAATTTCAGAGTGGCCTCAGCGTGGGAGGTCATTAAAGAATTAAACGTTTTCCCATTCACATGCACGTGAATGGTATCATGGAATATTGCTCACCTTTAGGTTATGCAAATTCATAGTCATTGACAAAACCCAGAGAATCTAAAACCATAAGAAACATTTACATCCCACTTCTCATGCCTCAGCCAATACATTTTACTCAGGTACCTTGGTATGAACAGACTAGAGAGAAGTGACCTGTCCTCTTATAAGAATATTTGGTACTAAATAAAAAAAAGTTCTGAAATTGGATGGGAAGTTCAAAATCCCAATCCAAGACATCTGAAAACAAATACTTTATTTTTATTTTATTGTGAAACATTTTCAAACTGAATTCTTTGAACTATTGTAACTGAAAATGCGAGTTGAAACACTGAATTTCTGTTTTAAAAGGCCAAAGCATCATTTAGCAAGAAAGGTGGTGAAATGTATCATTTCCTATGAAAAGTTCAATTTTGATGACCACATTTTCCAAATTAAAAAAACCAAACCTGATGGCAAACAAGGCCAACACTTGCATATGTCACACACCCAAGGCCAAGCAGGAAGACTCTGGGGAAATGTAGTTTCAAACAAATCTGTAAGAACTGCAGGTTTGTTGTTTTTAAGGAAATATAGAGGCTTTCAGCTTTCTAGGTTTCTGGCTGACACCTCTCACTTGCACTGAAGCGCTGGGGAAAAAGATAGAAGAAATTATGTCTACTTAAATATATATATATTAATTATAATTATTTCTGAAGTGCCTTTCATGGTGAATACGTGGGGGTTTTGCCTCCTGCCCTCACTGTAGCTGGCAGTGCTATGACAAACCCCTCTGCTGTGTGCTTGGGGCAGGATTTTCTCTTTCCCAGGGTGGTCAGTGCCACCCCGGCAGCAGAGCTGATGTCTCTGCCTGGTTTCCTGGACAAAACCAGCAGATCCTTTCCTGGCTCCTCCGTGATCTCCAGCAGAGGCTGAGATGTGGGAGATGTGGACAGGAGAGCTTAGAGAAGCTCGGGAGGATGTGGAGTCAGTGCTCGCCCCTTGTCCCTGTGGGACCATGAACATTCCAGCACAATGTTCTCTACGCTGGCATTGCAAAACCAGGGAAGATTTTTACAAACGTCACTGCCTGGCATGGAAAGCAGTGCAGTTCTGAGGGGCAGAGACAAGGGGTGACTGCACCTAAAAGGTGCCCAGGACAAACAGAGGTGTGTGAGGGGCTGGCTGAGTTTAGCTCTGTTCACTGAGCATATCGTGAATGAATCCCAGACTCCCAGAATCGTTTGTGTTGGAAAGGTCCTCTGGAGATCACCCGGTCCAACCCGCCCTGCCAAGGCAGGGATCACCCAGGGCTGGTGACACAGGAACACGTCCAGGTGGGTTTGGAATGTTTCCAGAGAGGAAGACTCCACGCCCTCCCTGGGCAGCTGTTCCAGTGCTCTGGCCACCCTCCATGGAAAGAAGTTCTTCTTCATGTTGAGGTGGAATTTCATGTGTTTCAGCTGATGGCTATTGCTCCTTGTCCTGTCACTGGGCACCACTGAGAAGAGTCTGGCGCCGTCCTCTGAAGCCCCCTGGGGATATTCGTATGGGTGTATTTTATTTGTACATATTTGCATGTTGAGATGAAAATGAGTTTTCATTCATCCCCTGCTAAATGAGGCTGGGCCTGGTTGGAGCTGATCTGTGGTGTTATGAGGAATGAATGTTTGCCAGAGGTGCTTAGAGTGATTTGCGATGGATTTGTCTTGGATAAACAAGGTTTATCTCCTTGTGTGAGAAAATGAGGGAGAATGTGTCCCACAGACCTTGTAAAAATGCTGTGACTTGTGTCCCCTCTCAGGCTGCACCCAGTGCTCAGAGCAGCAGGAAGGAGCCTTTCTACAGGAAAAAAAAAAGTGATTAAGCAGCCAATTTACCAAAAAGCCATCCATAAAACACTGCGTCTCCAAAGCTAATAGTGCTGTTTGTTATGTCAGAAGCAGCTAATAATGGCCATATTTGTTTGAGTCATAAAACCTCTTTTGCTGGTGCATGATAATGGAGTGTGTTACATGTTCAATTAACCAAACTAATCAAATGCGCTGAGGAGAAATACAATGGGAACAAAGACCTGATCCATGCAATTCTTTGTTGGGCACAGCAGTTGTTTTTCATGTGATTTCCTCGTAGTCCTTTGAGCAGATTTCCCAGCGATATGCTAACAAATCCTTGACCAATTAAGGCAGGTTTGTTGCTGGGTAAGTAAGAAAGGTTCCCCTAGGACGACTTACTACTGTATTCACCCTCCCCTGTCACTTCGAGGTTCAGTGCAGAGGACATACTCATCTCTTTCTTGGCAGTGTATTGGCCTTGGGGATACAGAAATTAAACAAGTCAAATCAACATCTATGCACAAAACCTGAGGTGTGAGGGAGGGAGAGGTAGGTGATGTCCAAACATCATGGCATGAGAAAAACTCACCAGGGGTCGAGGATCATGCCCAGATCCTCTGGTTCCAACTGCAGTAACTTGTAGCCTTATTATCCCTGTGGGACTGCATCCCTTGCTTGGCCTCCTTTGGGCTGAAAGGGGTCCAGCAATAAATGGGTTGCCCAGGACTTGCCCAGAGCCCGAGGCACCTGGAGATCCAGGCCCAGCAGACTCTGGAAGCAGGAGAGATGATGATAAGCACAGGCTGAACCAACTCTCTGCTGTGGAGCAGCTCTGAGAGAATGTTTAAAGGCAGAAATACCCTGATTTTCTGTGGGCAGAGGTGAGCAGCTTTGTCAGGGTGACACAGACCTGGCGATACCAGTTCCACACATAAAACCAGTCTCAGCTTTAGGAAAAGGCCACACCATGTCAAGAGAGGCAAGGTCACATTTCTGCAGGTTATCTGTTAATGAAGTGACCAGCTGTCCATGCTGGGAGCTGGAGTGGTCCAGGAGATCTTATGCAGGTCTGGGAAAGCACAGCTTTGCGTCTCCTGTTCCTGAACATCTAAGGAATCTCCAGAACCGACTGGGATGCCATAAGTGAGTGTCACTAGACTTATATTCATTATGCAGAGACAAATTTTATGGGTCTGCAAATAGGAAAAGGTTTAAAACCGCTGCTTTAGATCAAAAGTGCTTCTCAAGAAGTTGCTTTTTTCTGCCACTAAGTGGCTCCAGATGTTGAAATATTCAACAAAATTCCTTTTCTCTTTTTTTTTCTTTTCTTGACACACTGAGTTTCACAAGGTCGATCTGCAGCTAAGAAATCCCAGTGCTTTCCCCCCTCTGAAAAGCACACAATTGCAACATTAAATTTTAACTGAGAGAAGAGCTTGATTTGTAGCTTCAGATTATTTTGATTTTTTAACTGTTTTCTTTTTCCTAGAACATGAGTTTCCTCCACACTTGAGGGACATGGAAGTTTCTCTGTGTTGTGGACATGGTGAGAGGGGCTCCTGTGCTTTGGGAAGTGGAGCTCCAGCTCTATTTACTCACAGGACAGGGCTCGTCAGAATGTTGGTGGCCTTCATGAATATCTCAACTTCAGCCTTTACTCTGTCCCACTGTGTCTTCTTTCTGTTGCTGGACTTCTTCCCTATTCCTGTGGTCCAGATGGGTGACACCCAGCTGGGAGTCCAAGCTGTTTTTCGGGTGGCAGGCGCAGGACAAGGGCCGGTGGAATTCCCCTGTCCACACAGATGCACAGTAGGAAGAACAGATGGTCACCACGCAGAAATGCTCCTTCTCCTCTGGGGTGCTGGGAAGTGCAGCCAGCACAGCTGCAGTGGGGATTGTTTGTGCCCGGATGGCTGCGTCCTTCTTTACCATTTGGAAGCAGATCAAAGCTATATAAACCTCTGCAATAACGCTCAGACATGTATTAGGTATGCCCATGTATTGGGTATGCTTATGCTCCTCTGAGTCCTCTGGAAAGTCCTGCTTGGTCAGTGCTTAAAAACCTTTTTACTGCAGAAAGTCCCTCCAAAAGTCAGATGTTTCATTCCTGCTCCACTGAAGCACAACCCTCCCAGCTGCCACCAAACGCCTGTTATTTCATTTTTCCTGCCCTCAGAATAAAGCTGCCCTGAAAGCACCACTTCCATGAGTCATTTCTTTCGTCAACAACTGGCATTTTTCTCTTCATTTGGGACATTTGCCCCCAGGTCTGTTCCAAATAGCTCCGGCTGCTTGGGTTTGGTCTCCAGTGGACAGAGATACGTGGGGGGCTCGGCTGTGGGGTGCTGCCAGTCTCCATCCACCTCTGCAAGGCAGATTTTTCACTTGCAGGGATTTGGGAAGAACAGGCACCGATGCACCGCTATGGTCTGGAGCCAAAGCCCCATGGAACACATGCAGGTCTGGAAGACAGAGATGCAAAGCTGTCCCAAAGCCTTTTTGGAAATTATCTCACTCCACCAGCTCCCCAGCTGGCTTTTGAACCCCAGCATCCCGTTCCTGGGTGCACTGGGCCTGGGTCCCTGTGCTGGGTGCTGGGTGCCGTGGAACTCTGGGTGCCAGAGCTGGAATGTGTTCTCTTGCCCCTCACACCCATGGTGAGCTGAGCACAGGGCAGAGAGGGGAAGGCAGAAAGGAAGGGAGGGCCTGGTATGAAATATTTGGCTGCCAAGCCCCTGTGCTTTTCCATAGAGCAGAAGATCTTTCATTTGTTCTGTTTGACTGTTTGTGCCTTTAGTATCTGCCAGGCTCTCTGGAGAGCAGCAGTAAATGTGCTGCCTGGGGCAAGCTTTGACGGACAAATCTTTCTTTCTCTCTCTTCCCTGTGCCATTGGAAAGCCCCAAATCCATGTCACTTCCTGAAAGGCAGCGCTGCCCCGCACTCAAGTGATGGATCAGAGCTCCATGGTGTGAATGTGGGTGTTTGTTGGGCCTTCTAACCCCCCTCCAATCAGTCAGACAAAGCTGGTGAGGCACAGGCAGGACAGAGCTGCTGGAATTGCCGATCTGTCAGATGGGTGGGCGTGGAGCATCCTGGCCACATGAACAGCCTGTGGAGTCCCCCTCCCTGCAGATCCAGAGGCTGTCAGCTGGGAGGGCATTCTTGGGGAAACGTTTCAAGGGCTGTGTCTGGACGTTCATCCATGGGGCTTTCAGGGTGGGATGAGGTCCCATGCCAGGGAAACTGATGCTCCTGCTTGGAAGAGCAGGACAGAGGGAGCTTTGGAGGGCTATGAAGCCTCGCCTGGGTTCAAGCCCAGTCTGGTCTAATCTGCACCAGCTGCCACAGAGCAAAACAAGCCTTTGAAGGCCAGCACAGGTAGCCCACTGCACCCAGCAGATGCCTTAATCCTCTTTTCCTAAGAAGCTTAGAGCCTTTTGAGATCCCAAAAGTGTTTTCCCTTGTGAAGCAGCACAAGTCCTACTTCTCTTTGAAACAGGAGAAAACAGCCCATGAAATGTGGAGTGGAAGCTAGATCAGCCTTGAGTTTTCTGAGCTGGGCAGGTCAAGTGGCTTGGGCCAAGCTGTGTTTTTTCCCAGTAAGCTCCAACCTCTGGAGCCATGTCCCAACTCATCAGGTCAGTGTAGTCATTGGGTTCTTTGACTTTCTTTCTGCTCTAAAGGATTTGAACTAGCCAGGGAAATGCAAGTTATTCTTTTGAGAGTCTTCTCTTTCAATACAGAAAACCAGAGGAATGGAGAATTCCGTTAAAAAGAAAATATAGAAAAAGTTTAATTTTAGGTGTTAAGCAATAACAGTAACTTCAAAACATTTGCAGAGAAGTTATTTTCCTGTTGAAAAGCTGTTTCCCTCAATCACCCATACTTTATGTAATTCCAACCAGCTCTCCCTCTCAAGCAGAAAACAAACCAGGAGAAATAATATTTTCCAGCTGGAATAATTGTTTTTATTGTTTATTCTGCATTTTCCAACTCCCATAGGAATACAGAGAAGCTCCAAGGTTTTCTTGGACTTTCCACACCTTTAGGCCTGTGCCCAGGTGTGGAATGGGGCTGGCAGCAGCGAGGTGAGTTTGGATCCCTGATGCTCCCAGCCACTCCCCATTGCCTGCCTGTGGCACCCCCTGGCAAAGTCCCCACGTGCCCTCCTGTTCCCCGTGCTGGAAGAGGATTTAGGAAAGATGGAGAAAATACAGAGAAGGAGGTACAGGTAATCTGAGGTTGTAGATGCCAAGAGACAAGGCTGAACGGTGTAGGAAAGGCAGCAAAGCTTCTGATACAGCTCAGCGTGGGGAAATCATCACTCAGCAGGTTGAAATCATAAGGAAACAGTTTTTCCTCCCCATGCTATTAAACTGTGGAACTCCCAGTTGCTGGATCTTGTGGGGGCCCAAACTAAAAAGAAGACAAAAAAGGAAAGGGCAAATTAATGAGAGACAACTTGACTGGGAGCTGCTGATGCTCAGGAGCTCAGGTGCAAGTCCCCCGGTGCAGCTGCTGCACGAATCCTGCCTTGCACCACTTTATTTCCCAAGGTAGCTCCTGAGGTTTACTGTGGGAAATGATTGTAGGGAAATGGATTTGTCTTCTTTCCTCGAGTGGCAATTCCTGCATTGTTTAACTAAAATCATGCTATAGGGTTAAATCCCAGATTTTGGGAAAGCATTTCTAAACCTCTTCCAGCTATTCCTTATCTGACAGTAGCTCGATGAAGAGGTTTATCCTCAGAGAAGAGCTCAGAAAAATCCTGTATTCACAAAGGGTCTTTCTTCCCCTGGGGAGCTCAGGAATTTCTCCTCTAAAAAATGTATCGCCGCATCCTCGGACCAGACTTTCATTCTGGCTCCCTGCAAATCCTGAGCTGGAATCAGTCTACGCTGAATGTGGTGCTGCCGTGTAATATTTGAAGTGTATGTGTTTCTGTGGTGCTCCTTTATGAATATGTGTAGCTATTCAACTGTAAAACACACATGAAAGTAAAGACTGTGGCTCGGGATGAAACACTTGACACCAAACTCACAAGGGTTCTTGGAGGATTAGGACAGAGACACTGGCACAGAATGTGAGGACCTAGTAAACTCTTTTTTTCTGTGACACTAAAGAAAGGCAAAACCAAACCACAAACTAACCTTAAGAAGTGCGGAAACAAAAGAATTTTGTCTGGGTATAAAAGGGTTTGTGCCAAGCCCTGTCCCGGGGTGATCCCTGTGGAGTGGAGATGCTAAAGCTGGTCCAGCACTGCAGGATGGTGAGGGAGCCCTTGGGTAGAAGGGATGTGAATATAAAATGTATTTTGTTCCTCTTGATGCTTAAACCTAAGCGTCCCACGGTGTAAAGTGAGCTTGTCAGTAACTGGCATTGGGACCTCTGGAGATCATCCACTCCAAACCCCCCTGCCAAGGCAGGGATCACCCAGAGCAGGTGACACAGGAACACGTCCAGGTGGGTTTGGAATGTTTCCAGAGAGGGAGACTCCACGCCCTCCCTGGGCAGCTGTTCCAGTGCTCTGGCCACCCTCCATGGAAAGAAATTCTTCCTCATGTTGAGGTGGAATTTCATGTGTTTTAGTTGATGGCCATTGCTTTTTGGCCTTTATTTCTGCCTGCAAGTTCCTGAAGAGAAAAGCCTTCAGGATGGAGTTGGCTTAACCACACCTCAGCTCGTGAATTCCTGTTGGCCCAGCATGGCCTGCAATAGCAGTTGCAGCTCCGTCCTGGGAGAGGAAAGGGGTGAGATGTGATTCTTCAGGAGGTGTACACAGGAAAAGCATGAAATTGGGGCTTTCTCCATCCGATTTGTGCCCCAGCCTTGTGGGCACTCACACTTAACCTCCTCTCCCAGGGCATGAAGAGCGTTTTCCACCAGCTGTGGGTCTCTCTTGCTGAATGCCAGCTGCAGGGCTGACGGGGGTGGATGCACACTGTCCCAGGACATGGTGGCAGACAGGATGTGCATTTTGTGCCAAGATGTCAGAAGTGTCTGGGATTCCTGGAGGTGGTTGTGGAAGGGGCTGACACGTGGCAGCTGAGAAACGTTAAATGAGGATTCCTTCACTGAGGTTCCCCTTCCTCCTGGGGCCTTTCTGCATCGGTGTCACCTTCAAACAATACCCACCTCTGGTTTTCCAGTGCTGTGTGTGGACGGGTCTATGGCAGCCTTGTGTCTTTTAACAATTACAGAAAAAAGAAGGAAACATGAAAGATTATTTCCCACCTTGAAGCCTGCCCGAACCTGCCTGCTCCCAACCAGAGAAGCGGCATCACTGCTGTCCAGGGGAGAGGCTGGCTCCTTGTCAGACTTCCTGCCTGCAGAGCTGGGAATTGATTCTGTGCCATTAAAAGCAGGGAGTTTACCCGCTCACTTCAGTGGAAGCTGGTTCAGGCCCTGAACCTCCTGATGATGGGAGGGAGTGGATGAATCTATTGCAAAACATCTTCGCTCTGACCTATTTCCTGGGTACAGGAGAATTACTAACATTGGGTTTGCAACACTTGGACTGAATATCTGTCCCCTTTGCTTAAAATTCCATTATAACCACACTCTTCCTCATGGAGTTTTTCAGGATATCTGGAAAGACTTTCATAAATTCCTGCCACCTACAAAAGAATGGACAAAAAACCCCTCAGATATTAGTGAAATATTAGTTTGAATAACTCAAATTTATTTAGGTTTTTGTTTAAAAATATTCCTCAAAACATAGATGTGGCGATGTCCCTCAGTGCAAATGATCACTCTGGGTTTCTAGGGAAGAAAGTAAAAGTGGGCTTTGCGACGTTTCTGACCAGGAAGATGCCTGTGCCAAAGCTCTGGGGCTGTTTTCCCAGTGCTTTAGGAGTGACCTTGATCAAGACATCTCATCTCTGTGATCTCCCCCGGGTGGGAACAGCATGTTCATCCTCCCACAGAGAGATCAGTTCTCAAGCAGGAAATGCTCTCTGAAATTTCAGAATTACTGTTTTGTCCTCTTTTTCTGGTTTTAAATTCATCTTTCTGTCAAATGGCACACTTGAAGGGAGGGAGAGTCAGTACAAGGGCTTTTGGCTGCTGGGTTCAGTCTCAGCCCCCCATTCACAGCGGTGCTGCTGGACCAAACCTGCAAGGACAAGGCTCCAAAAGCGATGCAAATCTGAGAAGTTCACTCCGGGAAGCAATGCAAACCTAACTGCCAGGTGCTGTGCAGCTGCTCTGAAGGGTCTATCAGGCTGGAGAGACGAGCAGAGTGGAACCTTTTGAAATTCAACAAAGGCAAATGCAGGTCCTGCACCCGGGGAGGAATAACTCCAGGCACAGCACAGGCTGGGGTCACCTGGGGGAGCAGCTCTGTGGAGAAGGACCTGGGGGTCCTGGGGGACAACGAGCTGTCTGTGGGCCAGCAGAGTGTCCTGGGGCCAAGAACACCAGTGGGACCGTGGGCTGCAGGAGGGAGAGGGAGGTATTCTGCCCTTCTCCTTCAGCCTCCCTTACCTGGAGTGCTGTGTCCAGTTCTGGGCTCCTCAGGACAGGAGGAACCTGGAGCTCCTGGAGCGGGGCCGGCAGAGGCTGCCGAGATGAGGAAGGGCCTGGAGCATCTCCCTGACCAGGAAAGGCTGAGGGAGCTGGGGCTGTTCAGCCGCGAGAGGAGACAACTTAGAGGGGATCTTCTCAATGTACAGAAATCTCTGAAAGGAAGGTGTCAGACTCTGCTTGGTGGTGCCGAGCAATAGGACAAGAGGAACGGGCAGGAACTGATCCCAGGAAGCTCCCCCTGCACAGGAGGAAAAATTTCTTCTCTGGGCAGTGACTGAGCCCTGAACAGAGACCAGAGCGGGTGTGGAGTCTCCGCCCTGGGGATATTCAAAGCCCGAATGGACACATCCTGAATCCCTGAGCGGGGCGGTTGTTCCAGATGCGCTCCAGCGGTCGCTGCCAACCTGAGCCATTGATTTGCCAACAGCCTGTCCCGAGAGAGGCGCAGCCGCAGGCAGGGAGCGGCCCCGTCCCGGGAGCAGCCAGCGAGGAGGGCTGAAAAGCCTGGGAAGGCAATGCCGGGGTGTGGAGGGGCGGAGGGGACCGGCAGAGGGCACTCGGAGCGCGGCCAGCCCCGGCCCGGCCAGCGGGGCACCCCGCTGCCGTGCGCACATCCTCGCCTCCGCGATCAGCCTCACCTCAGCTCTTTGTGATATTTGCTACCTCCTGGCTCACTCCACCCCGGGGAGAGTCCCCGAATGTGCGGTTCTGTGCCCTCGACAGCCGAGCACAGACCTGAGGCCGGAACTCACAGCGTACCGAAGTCAGAAATGCGCTGTCACCAAGTGTTTTAAGCCATGCAGGGGGTTTGGCTTGGAGTCACATATTTGCTAGAAAAAAGCTGCTTTTTGTTTGTTTTTATGCCAGCTTTCTGCCCCTAGCTTCTCTCCATATTACAGCTGCCGAGTCTGTGAATTTTTGGCAGTAAAATCCAGTTCCACTCTGTCTGCAGCCTTAAATCTCCCAAGTCCCTCTTTATTCCAAATGCAGAGAGGGGAGTAGTTGCAACTAATGTCTGAGGAGTTGGGATTTTTTTTCTGCTTGAGGGGTGGAAAAATCCCTGATGACTCCTGAGCAGCCAATCCCCGCTTCTACCTCCAGAACATCCCTGTGCTTCCTTCCAGCAGGAGCCAGGAAGCCCACAGCCCTGTATTTGCATCAGGATCCCTCAGCTTCCTCCAGCACCTTAGCCTGGGATGCTGGATACTCTCTATGCTCCTTCCATCAACTGTCCTGCAGGCTCAGGGTAAAAGCCAGGAATTAAACCAGGCTTTTGGGATGGGGAGGAGGGAAGCCCCCCTTCCCCTGCACCAGGCTGCTGGGTGGCTGAAGCCCTGTGCAGTGGCTGGTCCCCAGCAGGCAGCACAGAGGTATTTGGAATCTGGGGGATATTTCCTATTAGATTTGTTTTATAGTTTTGAGGTCAGTTAAATACGGAGTGACAAATTAATTCCAACTTAACTACTTCCCTCTTGGTCTTCCTGCCGCTTGCAGGTCCCCTGTTGCCCTGTTAAACAAGAGCAGCTGGCGGGATCAGGGTGGTTTGGCAGCTGCGTGGGGTTGTGTACTGACCCCACTGAAGGGTCTGTTCCCCTCCGGCTGGCGGCTCTGCACGTGCCCCTGTGCCATCTTCCCCAGGAGAAGGGGCAGATGGAAAAATTCAGCTACCTGGAGCGGGAGGCAATGCCTCCTGGAGTCATGGTTTACACCAAAGCCCCTTTGGAAGGATCAGCACCCAGGGGCTTGTTAAAGGGTTGTTACAGGGACCAGCAAGTACGAGCTGCTGGTGCCCAGCAGGAACCTCCCAGTGGGTGTGTGCCTACCCCTGCACAGCCAGATCTAGCTCTGGGGTATCAGTCAACTTGGCACCAATCCTTCACCCTCTGGAAACTGGGTCTGTGCACGTGAGGGTGCCCCCACTCCCTGGGGTTCCTCTGCTTGTGAATCACAGCCATGAGCAGGGGGTTCACAGCCTGGACAGGAGCAGATCCTCAGGCTCTCCTTGGGCAGGAGTGGAGCATGGGAAAGGGTCCTGGGGAGTTCCTAGGCAGACACTCCAAACCAACACTGCAAACTCTCCCTCTACCCCAAGGGATATTCCTGTGACCAACCTAGAGGTGTAAAATGTGGGATTTGTAAGTGCCTGTGCTCTGTAGTCACAGCCCTGTATGGAGGTGTGTGCATGTGCATTTCTGAGTGTGTGTGCTGGGGTGGGGCGACAGGAGCAAGTCTTACTTCTGTCATGACTTGTCTTTCCATGGGTTTGTCCAGATGCTGCTCCTTTGGCTTTCCCAGCAGACTGGAGGGCGAGGACCAGAGGGGTTGGTCTCCATGAGGGTGTTTTGATCACTTCATCATGCACAGAGCAGCTGGGACATGAGCTCTTGGGGCAGCAGTGGGAAGCAGTGAAACTTTATTTAGCTATTTCAGGTGCCAGATTCAAACAGGTTTGAATTATGACTCAACTGCTCAAGGAGAGAAATGATATGGGGTGGGACAATGGGTTGGTACTGATTCCCCAGAATCAGTGTGCACCTGGTGGTTCATGAAATGCTGCTTCACACAGTCCTGCTTAATGATTCTTCCTCCAACAGCATTTCTATTTCGCAGGTTTTCCTTCAGTTGTTTGCTTTTCCATAATGTAACACGTGGCATTTCTTACCTGTCATCATCCTGCCAATATCAGCAAATACCAGGGACCAAATGTTCAGCAGGAACAAACGAGACCAGCCCTGACTCTCCACTGCAGTCCAACTCTGTGAGCTGGATTCTTTCCTTTTATTGAAAAAACAACAGCAACAACCAAACCAACACAAAGAGTGCATCTTTTCTGCACTTAAGTTAATTATTTGTGGTCTGCATCTGGCACTATGAGAGGAAATTAGCCTAGTCCTGATGATTGGGCATTATTAGCAGCACATGAGGTCCATCTTTTGTTTGCTGGGGCCCACGCTGGGTTTTTTTAGCACTGTCTTTCTTGGACAGACATGTTGTGGGGGGTTGCATTAATATTTTGGCTTTCTGACTGTGCAGTCCATTCTACACCACACACTGGAGGCAAAGCTTTGCAGTCTCAGTTGACTGGACTTTGTACAGGCTTTTTCAAAGCTTTCTCCACAGATGCCTTAACAATTCTTGAGTTCCTGTCAGAGTTTTGTGCTGGGATAAATGTGAGAGGGCTTGTCCTCAGATGGTGCAGGCTGGCCTTGCGCCACTGACTGCAGGGGAACGAAGCCATTCTGCTCCAGCAGAAGATCTGCTGCTCAAACTTCAAAAGGCCACCCACATGTATGCGCTGAGCTGGAGGTCTAAATTAGCGAAACCCAGAGTTTTTCCCATGGTTTTCACTCTGAGCCATAAAATGACCCATATTTATTGGAAATCCTCTAGAAGTGCTTGAGCCCTGGTGCAAAGGGAGCGTGTTCAGGTTTGTGATGCAAAAGATGGGGCAAAGGTTCATCTTCTCTTGGATGAAGTGAATGAGTAATGGTTCAATTGTTAAAAGCTTTCAGAATTAGAAATAAATATAAATTAATGCTTCAGGGAGGGCATTTTGCTTCTTTCTTCTTTTTCTAATAAGAGGGGTTGTTCATAATCGAAGACCCAAGAAGATTCCTGGGTATATTGGATTGGGAAAGCTTGGAAAGGAGGAGGCCTTGGGGTGACCTAACTGCAGCCTTCCAGTGCCAGAAGAGCCTGCAAGAAAATGGAGAGGGACAATTTTCAAGGGTATGGAGTGCCAGGACAAGGGAATGGCTTCAAACTGTCAAAGGGAAGGGTTAGATTGGATATTAGGAAAATTTCTTCCCTGCAAGGGTGGGGAGGCCCTGCCACAGGGTGCCCAGAGAAGCTGTGGCTGCCCCTGGATCCCTGGCAGTGCCCAAGGCCAGGCTGGACATTGGGGCTTGGAGCAGCCTGGGATAGGGGAAGGAGTCCCTGCCCATGGCAGGGGGGTGGAATGAAATTAAGGTCCCTTCCAACACAAAGCATTCCATGATTCTGTGATTCTGTCCAGTGCCATCTGGGTTGACAGCCCCTATGTCTGGATACCCACAGGAAGCTCAAAACAATCCAGGCGTTGGTGTGACTGTGGGACGTGTGGTGGTGAAGATGAGATGATGCTCCTGGGGAAAGAATAGTGCTGCAGTACTTTTTTAAGGCTATTGCCTTGCTCTTTGCAGGAAGAAGCTGTAGAAAGAAGTGCCTTGCACATGTGCAAAATCAGCTTTGAAATAATTTCATTTGTTACAAGTTTAATAACATTTGAGTGTGATTTCCCAGGGAATCAGTTAGGTGTTAGCTCTGACCTTCTTGCAAGTCCCTAATGGACAGGACAGCATTTATTTATTAGCAGCATTGTTGATTTTTAAAGATTAACATCCATTAACAAAATTTTTTTTCTCTCTCAACTAAAATGTTCCCACATCTTCCCCATTCCTGGGCCGTGGAGGGATATTTATCCCGTTCAAACAGCAGTGGGACATAAGGCCACTGCCTGTTACTGAGAGGAGATTGCATTTCAGGGCTGTCCCACAGCTTTGCATCTCTGAGCAATAGCACAAAAAGGCATACCTGGGCTTCGAGAGACACCTGGGACAAGGGGGCTGCTAATCCAGTCCAGCAATCCGTAGAGCAGGTGTTCCCCCTCCCCTGGGAGCCTTCCCCAGACAGGCATTGCGGAGCCACCAGAGCCAAGTCCAGGCTCCCTTGGACGCCCCAGGCTGCGCTGTCGGTCGGTGCGGGGTTGCTGTGTGACAACACAGGATCAAAGTGGAGCTTGCCCTCAGTGAGGCACAATCCTACAAATTTTTCCCCTGCAGGAAATCCAATATATTTTATCCTGTTTGTCAACACGGTTTACTCCGAGAGAGCCCTGAGTCTGTGGCCAGCAATTAATGCCACTTAAAAGCTTTTCAGTGGGATAATTGCCTGTTGTTCTGCAGGCATCACTCTCATTCAGATGCTAATGGCTGTCAGGGGCACTGGCCATTCCCACATCGGGGGCCAGGTATGCCCCGCTCCGCTCGCCTTGGGAAGACGCTTAATGGGTCTATTGTCCCTGAACAAGGGCAGCAGGGAAACCCCCCTGTCCCTGAGGAAGCCGTGGAAATAATCCTCATCAGTCTGTGTCACTTGGGCACAAAAGGCAATAGGGTGGACAGAAAAAGGAAAAGGGCGTCCAGCACAATGGGGGTGGAAGTCAAGGTGTCCCGCGTTGGGGACTTCCAAGAGAGCTGTGCCAGGCTCACGAGCAAAGATTCACCGCAGCTCCGTGAAAACCCAAGGGGTGTTTCCAGCCATTCTCAGATTTCAGATTTTCACCCAATTGTGTGTTTTCTAAGGTATAGTTACATTTTTTTGGAGGCCAGGTTTACAAGGACAGAGCAAGAGTCCTCAGCTCTCTAGTCAGGACCCCACCACAAAGTTGTTGATGCCTACGGGTAAGTTTAGTCCTGGAAGATTCAGCATCAAACTTCACGTGCCCATACACCTGGGCTCTCACTTCTCTGCTCATCTCCTTGCAGGATAAAAACCTTTCCTTTCTTCTTCTCAGAGAACCATGGAATGCTTTGTGTTGGAAGGGACCTTAAAGTTCATCCCATCCCACCCCTGCCATGGCAGGGACACCTTCCACTGTCCCAGGCTGCTCCAAGCCCCAATGTCCAGCCTGGCCTTGGACACTTCCAGGGATCCAGGGGCAGCCCCAGCTGCTCTGGGCACCCTGTGCCAGGGCCTGCCCACCCTCACAGGGAACAATTTCTTCTGTATACCTTCCCAATATCCAACCTAAATCTACCCTTCATCTTCAGGCCATTCCCCCTTCTCCTGTCTCTCCACACCGTTGTCCAGCCTGTGCCAGAACCGCACCACTCTCACAACCTCATTTTTATTTTCACTTTATTTTCCCAGGGAGGTTGGGCTGAAGCTGCCATTTGTAATTGAGACTGGAGTTCACATGCATATGTTAAATTATCCTGCGTGTTTTGGGATCTCTAGATATCTGATCTTCCTGGACAACATGCACTGTGGTGGGCTGGCCATGATTAAACCATGTTTGCTGGAGATTGTCCCAGGGTTCTGTTCCTCTGGGTTAATCCTTCAGTTTAATGAAACCCTGGTTTGCAATGTCTGGATGAACAACCCAACCAAATGCCCCTTTCTTCTGCGAACAAGGGAGTGACGTCAGTGGGGAGGCAAGACACTTTCTGGGGGAACACATGCTCCTCTGTACAAAATGCTGAGGAAGATGGAGGGGGGATCATTTAACAGCCAGGGGCGTCTCTGAAGTCCTTTTATGAGGGTTTTGGTTCTGAAGCACTGGGGAGGATGGGCTCCCCTCCCCAGCTGGCCACCTCCTTTGGGGGCCCTTGCAGTGGAGCCCTCCCAGGGGCACTGCAGGCTCTGAAGCCTCTCCCCAGCCCCTTTGTGTTGCTTTTCCAGCTGGATTTCACGTGGGTTTGCTGGGGGCCACAGGGCTCCCCTCGCCCCCACAGCTCCCACCCTGTGGCCGAGGGCCACTTCTGCGGTGGAGGCAACCCAAGAAAGGACTGGGCCACTTCCATGGAAACAAAAGCCTGTTTTCAAACAGTGCGAAGAGAAACTGTTTCTATCTTAGGCCTTTAATGACCTGGACTGTCCATCTCTTGGAGAAAAGCAGCAATAAAAAGGCACTTTGCTTGTGCTGTCACTGCCACCGCTCTCTAACTAGGATTATTTTTTGCCAAGCTCACTTGGCATCCATCCTTATTTATGATGCACATCAAAAAAGAGAGTTTTGTTTGCCCCCTCCAGCAAATCTCACCGCTAGGAATAGGCAGGCACGTTTGCAGTGGCGGTTCCTATTTTCCCTGGGAGAGGAGTCCTGTGCCCTGCGTATTCCAGTGTTGAATAAATAGTCCTTGGTGTTGTATGCGGTGGCTCCGGGCACCCCGCTGAGATCATGTCCTTAATACAAACAATACGACACATTTATTCTGAGCTGACCGCGCTGACCCCCAAAAGTTTGTTCCCTCCGCTGGGACTCCTCGGCCTTTTCACTCAGCTGAATGGCCAGCACAAAGACCTTGTCGCATCTACAGTCCCTTCCTAAACAAAACTCGCGGAGGAAGGGGGAAGGAGTGGTGGGGGGAGTGGGGGAGAGGAAGAAATAGGCAAACCTTGACCCCTCCACCTAAAATAAAGTGGAGGAATTTGCATTTTAAACCTTGAGATGCTCCTCTGGGTCTCCCTGCCTCTCCTCCAGCTGGGCTTGACTCCCCTTTTGCAAACACCCTGAGAAGCTCCAGCATCCCAGCGGAGCCGCGGTCCCAGCACCGGGCAGCATCCCCTGCTGCGAAGAAAGGCTCTTCTCTGCTCTCCTTTGCCTTCATATTTTTCCGTAGATTAGGAAAAGAGAAAGAGCATTACTTACTAAGGAAATAGATGCTCTCTCCCCCTTCCCCCATGCCTGGTTGCTGCCGGGTTTTGGAGCCAGGGAGCACTGGGGACCTGCTCCCGGTTTGTGAGTGTTTCCCATGGCCCCAGCTCCTCTCGCGGAGGTCACTGCTTGCTGTGTCGGGGATGGACAGCTGGTTGTGACAAATACCCTCAACTGTTTTGTTACAGTCAGTGGTTTGCAGGCAAACAGAGAAATTGGTGTTGATTTGCTGGGATTCCATGTGGGAAGCAGCAAGGGTGGCACTGCTTCATTTCAGTTCCAGCAGTCCCTCAGGGAAAGAGCTGCTTTGGGGGCAAGCTCTTGTTGGATGTGATGCAAGGTGCATTTGTATGTCCATTGAACTTCCTTTCTAAAGTGTTAGTTTTGGTCGGAAAACTGTGTGGCTACTGAAAAATTGTAAAATTTTTCCCCTGGAGTTGGAGATGTGCTCCCCACTCCTGTCTTTTCTCATCCCAAACTTGGACTGTCTCACAGGCAGCATCATGCAGCTTTAGCAGAATTCCAGGTTATTCCATGATATTGAGGTGTTGGTCTGCCAGTCAGGGCCCTGCTGTTTTCCCTTTTTGGCTCTATTTGACTGTACCATTAAAGTCAGTGTCTGTAGGATCCTCTGTGCCTGCTGGATAATGGTCTTGTGGGAGAGGATTCCTGACTCCTTGAACCAGGGTCTCAGCCCCTCTCATAGCTCTGGTGGGATCCAGGCTCACTCTTTGATCCCCTCTGATCTCCCACTTAACCTAGAGATGTTTTACCACCTCAGCTATTTACAGTGGAGCATGATTTCTCTTTTTTCCCCTATTTTTTCCTGGAAAAGCTGCACAGCTGCAGTGCTTCATGTGGATTTAGTTAAATATGTGGTGGACCTGCCTCCATTTTTGCTTTCCCTGTGCATGTATAAAGCACTTTTATTCCCTGTGCCTGACTCTGCCCTGGACAGCAGGGTCAGGCAGTCCCTTTTCAGCCTTCTGTCCCCTCTGAAGCAGCTCCACCTGAGCATCACACGGTCTTCAATCAGTCTGGGCCTCGGCCTGCCAGCTGTAAAGGGGGCACAGCTGTACCTGCCCCAAGGTGAGACGAGGAGTTGTTCTGTATTGTGGGCACACCTTCCCTTTGGCCCTGACCTGTGACCTGCCACTGCTGGGGGGCAAAGGTGGGACTGTCCCTGCAACTGCCAAAGGGCTCTGGCTGAGGTCAGCTCCATGCTGGAAGCTTTTGCCAGTGTAACAATGTCCCAGTGCTGACCAGAGGGCTTGTCTGGAGCTGAAGCCCAGCCCAGGCCACGGCTGTGGTGTTACACCAGCAGAAATAACTCACCTGAGTTAAGAAGACAAGAGGGATGCTTGTCCCCATGGGTATTCTGCTCACTCATAGGCCCTGCCAGAGAGATTTGGAAGTCAAGCTGCAGTGGCACCTTGGTGGTGCCTGCAAACACAAACCAACCCACAGGCAGGGGAAATGCACATCCTGAGCTCTTACAGCAGCAGGATGGGCACTTCAGAGCAGCTTCCCAGGGTGCTGCTTTGTGAAACTTTCTCCTTCTTCTGGGTCTTTTCCACCCCCCTGCCCTCCCCTGAACTGTGAGCCCCTCTCTGCTGCCGCATTGCTGTGCAAACACATTTCTGATGCTGCACTGCTCTCCGCAGTCTTGCTGACTTGTTCTTTACATCCACAAGGAAACTGCATGACTATTTCTGTCTGGAATCTGGTCTTTTATCTCTCTTTTTTTTTTTCCCTGTCCTCTTTTCTTTTCCTTTTCTCCCCCCAGGCTCATTAAAAAATCAATAAGTGGCTCAATAGGGCTTTGCTTAACCCGCCTCTGGAAGTGTTTCTTCCCCTTGGAACATGAACTATCTTCTCAAATTGATTTTGCTGCTTTTGCTCATTTCCATTTAATATTATTCTCAGTGTTATGTCTCACCCTCTTGGATCCATTCTCAGGTAGTGGTAAGTCCCAGGCTCACCTGCAGGACAGGTACCAGGCAGCAGCCCTGGGCTGTTGTAGAGGGCACAGACCTGCTGCCCTCCACTTTGTGTAACATCTCTGTATTGAGGGAGGGGAGGAACCAGCCCTTTACTGACCCAATAACATTCTGGTTTAATCCCTTTCTTAAAGGAGATGCCAGCCATCCTGGAGACGTGCAGAGATGCTCCCTCCTCGCAGTTAGACCTTGGCTGGCTCATCCGCGGTGAGAAGAGCAGGAGGGGAGATGGAATTACTCCTCTCTTCCAGACCTCCTGTCCCGACACAGATCCTGTGCTCACAGAGGGGTCCACACCTAAAGAAACTGTTATCTGTTTCTTTTCACCCTCTGTTAAGCACTGGCCTGAAATCCTTGGGGTCTCTGATTAACCCCAAGTTTAGAGAACACCTACCAGATCAACATGAAAACTTCAAAGTTCCCTTTTTATGGCACATTCTGTCCATTTGCTTTTATTTTTGTGTTGCAACCTGGAGTTGGAAGTCTAGAGTTCATGACAACCTACACAATGGAATTTCTGGAAATATTTACAGGTGGACAGGATTTTAGCTGTGAGGTTTTTTAGGTACATTTTAAAGATTCGAAGGGAAAGTCAGAAACTCCCAGCAATCACAAGGCAGCTAGGATAAAAACACAGAGAAAGTGCACCCACTCAGCAGCACCCTAGGAAATATCCTGGTTTGTTTAAACAGAAACTGAGAGAGATTTCAAGCAAAGGTTAGTTAGTATCAGTTTTTACTGCCCTTGAGGTCCAGCTCTGTTTTGGCTGTTTAACACTGATCCTACTCCTCTTGGTGCCCCAGTACACAGAAATACCAGGATATGAACAGTGTTTTCATAGACCTGCAGCTAATTAAGTGTTTCTCATGTCACAGTCAGTAGATGATGATGTTGATCTAGCAGCAAAACCCAGCTGATGTTGATCTAGCAGCCACATGAACCCATCCCAGTCTGTGTCCAAAGTGTCCCAGGTGACTGGAGGTTGATACCTTGGCTGTCCAGTTCGTAGGAAAGGTTCTGTGTTCAGCATTGTTCCAAACTGGGGAGCTTCCAGTTCCAAATGGCACCTTAACTTCTGGTGTCCATCTTTCATCCTCTGATGCACCATTCAGTCACCCTACCTTGCAGGGTGGGTTGTAAACCTGCCTGCCAGAGCAAAGAGGTGTTCTCAAAATTTCTGGAGTGCCTATGGCAAATCCAGGATGCCATCACTTCCTTAGAGTAGTGCCAGGTACAGGTGGCAAATCATCCCATTTGCCTGTTGCCTTTGCCATTCTTAATCATCCAGAATAGACCAAACAAGGGAGATAAACGTGGAAGGGAAGGGCTGGGAGGAGATTTGGGAACACTGGGTTCCAGAGCCAGGCTCTACCGCAGAATACACCTGTGATGCTTTTAAAGCTAAATTCCCAGCCCAAGATGTCGCAAATTAAGGCTGTAAGGGCTGTGTGGGTGATGAAGAGCCTGGTAGATGTACAGGAAAAGTGTCTGTGGACACATCATATTGTCAGCTCTCTTGTGGGTAAGGTCTGGAACCAAAGACAAAAGCTGACATGCAAGACTTCGCAATTCTGCCTTGTGCTTTCTCTGTAGCTCCTTGTATTTCTCCTCAGAGAGATTCTGAAAAGAAAAATAAACTCATGAGAACTTTATAACCAGGGCCAAGGAAGAAGAGGTCTCAGACAGCTGGGTCTGATCAGGCTGTGCAAAGTGCTCCTGGGTTGGAGACTGGGATTTGGAAAGGGAAGATTGTCCATGTAGGCTGGGACAAATCCCTCCATCCCTCCACTTCCCCCCCTTTTTTTTCCTAGTTGTTTTGCAAGCCCTGAAAGGAATAGACTCAGTGTTATTCTAACTTTAAATGGAAGGAGGGGGGAGGCGATGAGAGCAGAGAAGGAAAATCCATTTGCTGCAGCACTGTCAGCCCTTAGTTTTCCTTCAAGTCTGACAGGCCCAGGATTAAAGGTTTGGTTACAATGGGCTGACAGTGCACATTAACAGCCCTGAATGTCTTAACAACCCGGCTACTGGAGATGCATTCAGAAGAGTCTGTGAACTGCTTTTCCCCTTTAAAGCTCCTGCTAGACCATGTTGTCCAGTGAAATCCTTTGTGGTTAAAAATGTATAGACTTTTCTGTCTCCTTCCTAACCGTGTACGTACACAAACCCCAAATTCTTTGCTGTCTTCCCGTAGGGTTTATGCCCAGTTGTCCTTTAGCCACTTGACTTGGGCAAAGTGTCCGGCTCTGACTGCACAGGGAGTTTATATCTCCCCTTTTTATTTTAGCTACTCTTTCACCTAGTGTAAATGAGCAAAAGCTCACTTGTGTGGGTGGAGTCATGCAGATCTACTCCAGCTGAGGGGCTGGACATGCAAAATAAGGGGTTTTTTCTCAGAAAAAAAAGGAAAAAGAGCCTCTGATCAAACAAAATCCCTGTATTGATTGGCTACATTTGCATCATAAAATGGAATTCACCAGCCAGGGCATTGGGTGGATCGTGAACTGATGGACAGTGATTATAATAACCGGCATGTGTTGCTATTCACAACGCATAAGAATTAAGTTTACACCAGCCTATTTCCACTCACTGGCAGGACTGGGGGATACATTTCCACTCCTTCAGTCTCCAAGCAGCAAACCCCCTTCGATTAATTTATTTTCTTTGGGGGCAGGGTAGGAGGAGGAGTGCTGTTGATGGAATCCAGCAAGAGTCCCTGGAAAGGGTTTGGAAGCTGTGGTTAAACCAAGTACCTCCTGTCTGAGTGCATCCCAAATCCCCACATCTTTGTCAGAAACTCCCATCAGAGCTCTCACTGTGCTTGGCTGGGAAAGTGCCACTGTCCTCAGTCTCCCTTAGTTGGACCTGCTGGAGCAGCTCCGTGGAGAGGGACCTGGGAGTTCGGGGCACAATGAGCTGTCCCTGAGCCAGCAGAGTGTCCTGGGGCCAAGGAGGCCAGTGGGATCCTGGAGTGCATCCCAGCAGCAGTGATTCTGCCCCTCTGCTCAGTGCTGCGAGCCCCGGGTGTCCCTGTCTGCAGGGAGGGCTCTGAGCAGAGCCCAGGCTCTGCTCCAGGGGCCCAGCAACGGCACCAGAGGAACGGGCAGGGACTGATCCCAGGAGTTCCACCTGAACATGTGGAAAAACTTTCCTGTGCAGTGACCAAGCCCTGAGCAGATTGTCCAGAGAGAGTGTGGAGTCTCCTTACTGGGATATTCCAGACCCATCTGGACACAATCCTGGGGATGGCCCTGCTGGGGCAGGGAGGTGGCATCAGGTGACCCACTGGGGTCCCTTACAACCTGACACATTCTGGGATTCTGTGAAGGTGTCTGGGAGCTGGTTGTGCTTAACCTCAGGAAGTTTGGTTCATGTCTCTTGACTCATGTGATGGGGCTTTGTGCTTTAAAACCAGAAGGGCTTTGGGTCAGCCTTCATTGCCCAATTAAAGCTGGCAGGGTTGGTGGTAGCCTTGTGGTGGCATCTAGGGACCTTGTGCAGTAGGTGTGGCCCTGTTTTCAGGCAGCGAGTGTGTCCAGTGTGGAAGAAGACAGACAAAAGACCCTGGTCTGTGCTGGAGGGAAGATTCCCAGGCACAGGGAGATGCATGAGATCTGTTCTGAGGACCCTCTCATGCTCCAGGTGAAAGAAGATGGGAGTGGGAGTGGGCAGGTCCCAGGGGAGTGAGGGGTGGGTGTTGTGGAAGATAAATCCATCAGTGAGGGGAGGGAGTGGCTGCGCAGTCTGGGGGATTTCTGCCGCTGTGGAGGGGGGAGATAATCCAAGGGGAACCTGATTAGAAGTGAGGAGTGCAATCTGAAAGGGGAGGGTGGAAGGGGGAAATAAATGAGAATTAATTTAGCACAAAATCAAGATGTCAAGAACAAAGTTAATCAGGAGACAAGGTTAATTAATGAATACATCCTTAAACCATCACAGCTACAACACCACCACTGTTATTAATCAAAGCACTAAGTATTGAAGAAGAGGCACTATTGATTTGTTCCTAACCTAATGTTAGGGGTCTAGAAAAGAGGATGGGGGAAACAGAATTTTGTCAGAAACACCAACATGTCATGGGGAGAGTTACAAGCCCCAAATGTTAAAATCAGTCATTATTCTTTGTTTTAGAAATAGAAAGTGGGCAAAAGGGATGGGCTGGGAATAGCAGTATCTGTTCTTAGACACTGGCAGCTTTAAGAAAGCGACCTAACTGATGGGCTGGTGAGGGCCTAGGAGGTGCTATTGACCCGAGATCCATCTAGAACATTGACAACAGCCTTCAGTAAGTAAAGAAATGAGAAGTGATAAAAGCAGCCCATCCTGTCTCTCTTTGGAATGTTTTGCCCTGCTGGGTGTTCACCTGACACTGTTCCTTAGGGGTGAAGGAAATCCATGATCCTTATTCCTCACTCTGCTCCCTGTTCCCCCTGCACCAGGCTGCTGGAGGCTGACATGGGTCAGGGAGCAGCACACCCAGCACGAAGGGTGGAGAGGTGACATCCAGCAGAGGAGTGGTGCCAGGCACTAGGACACAGTCCGGCTGCTGGGGGCTTCCTCTGTTTGCCAGTATTTTTGGGAACAGAAAGCAGATTTCCAAGCTGGTTGGCAGAGACTGTGCAGGTGTGGGATGGACACTGGAGCTCCTCAGCACAGCCACCTCTGGGTCAGGTGTTGCCTCCTTCACATTCTTGCTGGGGAGCAGAACTGCCAGCTCCTCCAGGTTTAACCTCCGATTTTGGGATGGGAAAATCTCCTTCTGCTGCTCAGGTGTGGCTGGTGGCTCACACAAGGGGTGCCTGCAACTCTCTTAGACCAAAGCCCACCTTCACAGAGCTGAAATCAAAGAAGATGACTCCCCCTTGGATTTTCATATGGCATTTGACTGATGAGGCATTGACAGACACCAGGCTGGAGGTTTGTCACTAGCCCTGAGTGTTTCTGCTGGTATGCCAAGGGATCTGGGTAGGCCTGATGCTGTGCAGTATTTCCTTCAATGATCTGGAAAAGGACATAAGGGTTTGCTCATTCTGGAGACACCAGTCAGGAGCGTGGAGCAGCCAGGAGTGCTTTGTGAGAGCATTAAATCCCATTAAAATCAATGTGCTTGCCATGGTGAAAGTTGGAGATGGGGAATGAAGAGTGCAGGCCATTCCTGGGGAGTGAAATCTGAAGGAGAGGGAGTGGGAAGCATTTGCCAATCTGGATAAATTAGAAATTGAAAATCACAGGAAAATTGATGAAGGGAGCAGAAGTATAGAGGAGTAAATTCACAGCTAGTAGTGCCAAAAAGGGAGTGATTTCCATCAGTATTTAAATCAAAAAATATAAAATTACCAGTGGTTTTGACATCTTTATCTTTGGGGTAGTGATACACAGAAACCAGAGGCATCCAGTCAGTTGGCATGTCCCGTGTTTGGGAAAAATCAGATGGGGTATTTGTGCTCTGGGATGTGAATGGTGCAACTCTCACCATTGCAAACACAGCAAAAGGATGGACAATCCCTGGGAGGAGTGGGGAATAAGAATCATGGTTTTAGTAGAGGTGGCAGGTCTGAAGCACTGCTGCCTCAACACTGGGAGTTATATAAAACGATTTGTATTCATTATATGTCTTATGTATATTTTATATTTTTTTTCCTCATTGCTGTGAATTCTTGCCTCAGGACAGGAGGTTTTACTCTGCTCTTGCTCTACTGCAGCTCTTGCTCTTCAGACAGGAATCAACATGGGGTGGTCCCCTGACCTGGGCTGTGAGCAGGTCAAGGTAAAGCTTCACAAAGGCCCTAAAATCTATGAGTAAGTGCAATTCTTTAGGAGTCAGTGCCCCCATTTTATAGCAATCTTGAGGGGCCTTAACAGAGTGACAAGGTAATTTCCATGCATTTAAGTACATCCTATCTGGAAACTCAAACCTCAAATGCAGGTTTGAGCCAGAGTAACTCTGAGCAGCTCTGCAAGATTCGCAGCCTGGCCTAAACTGGCCCGTTTGAGTCTGGTATCTTGTGTGCCGAACCAGCAAACACAGACCCTTCAGAGAAGGGATAAAAAGAATAAAAGCAACTCTTTCCTTAATGCATCCAGCAGCAATTCCTGTGAGGAGGGTGGCTGGGAGTAGAAGTCATTTCTCTGACTGCTGCAGGTGATCAGCTCAGAGGTGTGATTCCCTCTCCCATGTTCGTAGGCAGGCTACAAACATTTATTAATGGTCATAAAATATCCTGCCTGTTTTTTAAATCCAAACAGCAATGTATGACTTGACCACCATAAAGTTTGTCTCCAAGCCACCACAAAAGGTTTGAATTACTCCTGGTGGCAATAAAAGCATTCTTTGGGCTAACACTTTGCTTTGTTGTTGGCTTTTATTTTTCTCAGTCCCCCATCCTACCAGCATGACATAAACAATGGGGGCTGAGCTGTCGTCCCCCACCCCCTCACACCTACATTAATAAGGTCCAGAAACAGCAAAATGAAGGAAAGAGGAGCAGAATAGTCCTGGAGACGGCTGGGTGGTGATAAGCCCAGCTTGCCTGGTGTTAAAGGAAGTGCTGCTCAGAGAGAGCCTTTCTCTTTGCAACTCAGAGTGTCCCAGTCATGTAAAAATGTTAATATGAAAGAAAAATTATGTGTATACACACCTGTATTATATTTCATATAACATATAGAATATATTTCATATAATATAGATATATTTCATGGATTATTTCAGGCTCACTAAAGTGCTTTTGGTTCAGGGTTGATTCTTTCCAGTGTGGAATAAACTATATTTACTTATAGCCATATTATTGATTTAACTTCCAGACAAAAGCATCTGCTCAGGGGTTGATTTCAGTTTACCATCTTTGCCTTAAATGTTCTACTGTAGTTAATGCAGAAGAACTTTTGTCTTTATACAGAAACCCTTAGGGAATTAAGCATTTGGTGTTAAGTGGCTGCAGCATACCAAACATCTCCATGACTATAGATTGAATTCCTCCTATAAATCTGTTTTACTACTGACTGTAAAGTCATTGGCAGCTTTTCATCGTCTGCCATGAATGGAGATACCAGAAGAACAGGTAAAAAAGAGCATCTGAATTGGACCTGAAGCATTGCCAGAGCAGGAAACACTGAGGGGAGCAGAACAGCACCCGCGTGGATGCACTGGTGCAAGTCATGGATTCACACGATGTGCTGGTTGGAAAGGACTCACCAGGACCATCCAGTCCAGCTCCTCCCCCTGCACAGACACCCCAACAATCCCACCGTGTCCTTGAGAGCGTCGTCCAAATGCTCCTGGAGCTCTGTCAGCCTTGGGGCTTTGACCATTCCCTGGGGAGCCTGGGCAGTGCCCAAAACCCTCTGGGGAAGAGCCTTTCCCTGAGATCCAATCTAAACCTCCCCTAACTCAACCTCAGGCCATTTCCTCCTGCCAGTGGTCATAAGAGCCCTTGGGGTGCCGCTGGGTTTGACTGCTCTTATGGAGCTGCATCACTTCAGCTGCATTTATTCCTCTGGACTTTCCTGGCTCAGACTGGTCATGCCGGCTCTCACAGCCTGCCCAAGTTACGGACTCAGTGTCAAACTAGGGATCTCCAAAATGGGACAATGGGACAGGGAGGACCATAACCTCCTTATTTCCTTCTCCGTAGTCTCAGCAATGCTCTACCACAGGTTAGGCCGTTGATAGCCACTCCCACACTCCTCTGGTTTATCAGATGCCTCAGCACCAGTGCTTGGGTGGTGTCAAAAGGTCTTTTGGGTCACAGCCTTTGCCTGTCTTTATCTCTGCCCCACTTGTGCAAACGGTTGTGTGGGGCAGGCAAAGCGCATGGGGACAAGGAGCGCTCCCGGCCAGACATGAGTGACTTCTTAGGCAGCCCTAGATAATGTCCCAGAGGATGTGTCAGATTCCCTTCTGCAGCAGGAGCCTTCCTCTTCCTCACCCCACAGAGATCTGTCCCAGCTCCAGGGAACCCCTGTGAGGGGGGAGGCACAGGATTTGCGCCCTGGGGCGCCAGCTGGAATGGGTTATGGGAATCCCTAAATCCTCCTAAGAAAGAGCAGTTAAAGCTGAACTGAAAATTAAACACTAAACTGGTAAAGCCACCTCACCTATAAACCCAGTCCTGGTGAAATTTTTTCCTACACTACATTTGGTGCATGAACGGGGATTGGCCGGTGAATTCTCACATCCCCTTTCCACCAGCATCACCCGCGGGGCTTCCCAAGCTGCACCGTGCCAAGGGTGCACTTCCACACCTCCTCCAGCCCACAGCCCACACCCGCCTTGGGCAGGGAAGGGGGAGAAGAAAACAGGCCTGATTTAGCGAACACGGAGAGCTGGAGGCACCGAGCCCCTTTCTGTGTGTGCTCACACTGTTTGGATAAAGGCATCTCCTAAAGGGGGAATTTGTTTGGTTTGGACTTCATTGAGTGAAAAGCTCTCAGCCCCATGAGTGCTCAGTTATTCTCTTGTCTAGTGGCTCCTCAACAGCCCCCACCGATAGGGAGGAGGCTTCCTATTTGAGAAAGTGGCTCTGCTTGTTGAAATTCTCTAGTGACTTAAATTTATTGGTTTTTCCTGAGGTCCAGCCATTTGAATTGCAAACAATGCCCCATCTCTACCTCCTCCCCCTCTTCCCCAGCCAGAACAATGTGCAGAGCTGAAATAAAGCCAGGCCATGCGGACTCTGGAAACTGAGTGCGATTTCTTTCTGCATGAGCGGGGAGGTGGAAGTTTGCTGCCTTCTGGTCCCGCTCAGTGGTGCAGAGGATGTCTGGGAAAGGGAAGGGCAGGGTCCAGGGGAAGAAAGAGAGAAGGAGCCAGCTCATGGGTGATGGTTGGAGATCCTTTTTGCTTTATTTATTTATAACCTCTCCTGTTTAAAAGACCATCCTGAGAGGGGATTAGTGCCAGTGGATCCATGGGTACCTCTCTCACTTTTCATCTCTCAGCATCCTGGGAAGGATGCAGGGGATGGGGTGTGGGCTGCGTGCTCCAAAATGATCCCTTATCTGGAAAAAGGAGTCCTGGGAGCAACTGAACAGATTGGGTCCGTCTGAGCTCAGTTAACCATGCAGGAGGCTGGGCTGCTGCTGTGGGAGAGCTGGAACACTGCACATCTGGATGTACATAAGTGGGATACAGGAGCACAGCAGCAGATGAACAGAAGTTGTCTCTGCCTGTGTCGATTTTAAGGCTTGATTTCATCTCTCATGTTGGCTCAGGGAGCTTCTGTGTTGGTTCACTCACTTGGGTGCTTCCTCTTTATTTATGGTGCTGGGAGGGAGGGAGGAGGAAGGGAGAGGTTGTCCCCTGGAGGTGCTCTGGTACTGCTGGTTAGTTAAAAGCTGCAGGATAAATGATGGAAATAACACAGAGCTTGTGTTTCACTCATTCTTCTTTTAAGTCATGGGGTATTTCTAAAGTTTTGCCTCTGCCTGGCTCAGTTCTCTTGGAAAGCACAGAAATCTTGTCTAGTAGAACAGTTTTTGAGGTCAACCGAACACCCATGTGGATGGGGTCCCTCCTCCACAGAGGGGCAGAGGTGTGTTGGGGCAGCAGAGGAGGTTGGGAGGCACAAGGAGAGGAAACCCCAGAGGAGACAGGCAGAACACTGCCGTGCCCTGTGTCACAAACAGCCTGCAGAGACATGGGCAGGGAGCTCAGGGGAGGCAGAAGAAATGGAAATGTTCCTGTGCATGTGAGGATGGGGCAGCTCCTGATACTCGGCTGGGAGGGACACTCAGGTGTCACAGCACCAGCACTCAGAGGGCAGCCATGCAGATCCTGGGTGCATGACCGAGTTCATGTGGTAAAAGTCACCGCTGATACCTGACCAGAACCACAAAGGTCCAGAGCTGCCAGTCTGTGTTACAGAGGCTCTTGGCTTCAGATCCCTGTCTGAGTTTTGGGCCTGTTTGCAGGCGGGGATGGTTCAGATGAACTCGTGGCCTTTCCCCAAGAGCTGCTGTGAATTTGGTAGCCTTGGCTATAGAAAAACCCCGGAGAAAGGGCACGGTGGGGTGTCAGAGGTGAAGGCACTGGCAGCACAGGGCACTGGTGGGGCTCAGGGGTCCTGCCCTTTGTTGGGGTCACAGCACTGTTCTTTCCTCCTCCAAGCTGGGCGTTTGGGCCATCCTTACAGCACATCCTTTTTGACTGATGGCTATTCACGTGCAACCCTCTGTCACAGAAAAGCACTCGTTTCATTTCACTGGGAGGGGAAGGCTGGCAGAAGCCTGCTGTAAAAGCACAGGACAGAAACGTGGGGGAGCTGTTCTCTCCTGGTCCCTGGCCTGGCGAATGCCCTCAGTCACGTCTGTCTGCTTCGCATTCCTCACGGATGGAGGCAATAGGGACCTTGTTCTTTGTGGCAGAGCTGTGTGGCACCTGCTGCTGAAAAGAGCTTTCTACAGTGGCGGTGCAACAGTTAAAGAACATTTTCTCAGTACTGTGATCTATAGCAAGGTGTAAGGCAGGAGAACAGACCCAGATGCCACCACAGGTGTGTGGGGATAAGGGCAGGCTTGAGGCACTGCCATCCCTGGGCCTGGAGGGGATATAGCACTGAGATATAACAAATACTCCTCGGAACCTGAATGAAACTCCCTTCCCCTCTTTGGGGAATCAAGTCTTGACTCCATTCTCTGAACAAATTGAAGCTGACCAATATCACAAACAGGTGTCTGAAAATCTGTGGCCCAATTCGTTGCTCCTCTGGGTTGGCTCTCCTTCACCCGAGCAAGCTGGCCTGTGGTCTGAGAGGCTTTGCCCAGCTCCCTGAAGCCTTTACCACTTCCCTTTCTGACCTAACAAAGAACACATTTCACCACATTAAACTTTACCTTTTTCCAAGGGTTTGGCTGCTCTGGGGCATCTTGCTGATCTTTGCTCAGCAGGTAACCTAAGCTGAGATCAGATATGTTAACTGGGTGAATTCCTCTTTATCTGATGCTGACACCTTCACCTCGTGGACTACTGAAATTCCTGGGAAAGACAGCTCTGAGCATTGCCCTGAGCCACAAATCACTGATTCAGACACTTTTTCTCCTCCAGGAGGGGAGGAAATAGAGAAGGTTTCAAATAGAGGCAGGAGAGCAGTGCTTTGTCTCTGTAAGCACCTGATGTGCTGCAGGAGGAAGCAAATGGCAAAACTCCACTCATGCAGGGGGATTATTCACCATAAATGCCATCCTTTTTTCTTCTGTGAGTCAAAAGGGGAGGCTACTGGTAGTTTTGAGAGGGTTGTTCTTGCAGGAATTCCATCCTTCCCAAGGCCAGAGGATGCTGAGGATTTGGGGGCTTATTTGGTGATGAGAGGAATCCAGTTTATTGATTTGAACAATTTTTTTTCTTAAGTAAAGTTCACTCATCTTGAGTGAACTTTGGAAGTGGAAGTAAATCCATTTTGCTGCTTTATCAGGACTGGGAAGGGATGCTCCAACCCACAAGTACTGGTATGCATAAATGGGGGATTAAAGTGACAAAGATCTGGAGATCACATCTAAAAATGCAGAGATGTCTCAGATATATCAGGGACTTTGTAGTTCTGGAGGGGTACGGTTCAATAGAGAATTTATCCTATCCAAAATCTGCCTGCCCCAACACATTCCTGGAGGTGGCAAGCACATGGAGACAAGGCAGAGTTCAGGTTTTTGGGGCTCTTGAACACCTCATAGAGGGGCATTTCAAGCCTCGAGGCCAGTGGCATTTCTAGCTCTGGGGGCTGCGGTTTGCCAGCTGTTTCTGTCAATTGTACTGAATTCATGTTTATTTTCCCTTTTCACCTTATCTGTGGATGATGAAGGTTCAGAAATGCTCACACATGTCCTTTGCCTCCTGGAGCTGAGGTCCTGCCTCCACTCCCAGCCCCAGGAGCTGTGGTGCTTTTCAGGAGTCTCTGCCTGATTCTGTCCTTCAGCCAGGTTGTGTCCAGGCAAATCAAACTCTGCCCTGAGTTCTTACACATGCTTTTTCTCCTCCACTGCATCTTGCATCTCCTCCACTGCATCCAGCCACTGGATTCAGCACCTGTTTTCCAGTGTTTTGGCCTAGTTATGATTGTGCTCAATACAAATCTCATCCCATCGCGCAGGAAGTGGCAGTTCTTTGAAGGGAATCCCCCCTCTTTTAATTCAATTAATGTTGAAGCTAATTTCCACCCTGGGGCTGAGTCCCAGTGCCTTTGAAGTCAATAATAATTTTGTGCTTCCCTTCAAGCGGAGCAGGTTGGAGCATGTCCCTCGCAGCCAAAGGCTTTGCCAGGATGTTCAAAGGCTGTTTGCTTTTTGTGCCAAGGAACTGTGTCCTGCTGCAAACCAAGGGGGAGATTTCAGCAGGATGAGGCCATGCGTCTCGGGGATCTCTGTTGGGCAGGCCAGGTGGATGTTAGGGGATGGAGTGCACCTGTTTTCAGAGTAAATTCAGCATCTCCTTCATTGAAGAGGTACTGCTCTGTAGACACTTCAAGATAAGATTTACAGTATTTACAATGAAACACATATTTTCCCTCTTTGGGTGTTTTTACTCTCAGAGTTTTTATGTATGTCCTTAAAATATAATTTGGATCATCCTATTCTGGTTTGATTTAATGGAGTGAAAACCACAATTGACTGGCAACAAGACTATTTTTCCTCTTCAGGTCAGAGATGAAGAGCTAAATTCTGAAAAGAGTTTGCTCACTGTCAGGGTGGTAACTGATTCCAGACAGCCAAAAGGTGATTTTCTTTACCTAAACCTGGCACATAACTGAAGTATGAAGAAAATCTAATTGGTTTTCACCACCTTTATTGCTAGTGACAAGCAGAGGCATCTCCAGGAGGTGTTTAGACTTAGGAGGATCTTTTCTTTCACTGTGCAGAAGCCTTAATTGATCAAGGCTAAAATGATTAAGCTTCAGAGGAAAGCAGCTTTGCTTCACATTATGACTTTTTATTATGCCTTAACAGCCGTATTGAGCAACTTCGGGCTTTGTAGTGATTTTGGAATAAAACTAATCGATGTCATAGAAATAAATGCAGGAATCTTTGATGTGTAGATGGAGCCGTAGGGGGATGACACACAACCCAATTACTGGCAAAAATGGAACATATTACATATTTTGTTATGCTTCAGCTACCTATTGAAAAATACTTTTACTAAGGTCTTCATGTGAAAAAAAGTGCTGCTCTGCTAATTTTCGTGTGTCCCTCACATAGAAGGAAACAAAACTTTAGCTTTCATTCAAGATTTAGCATTGAAATTAATGCACAAATTTACCTGAGAATCACAGGATCATTAAGGTTAGAAAAGACTTCTAAGACCGTCGAGTCTAGCAATTGACCCAGCAGTGTCAGGTCCACCACAAAACCATGAGACCATTGAAGCTGTCAGTGTGGAATTCCACCCGAGTGAGCGGGGTGGATTTTACATCACTGCTGATCCACTTCTCTGCTGCTCTGAAGTTTTGTCCTGTAAAAGGAAGCAGCAAATACCCACGTGTGCCTCCTCATCTGATTTCTGAGCCCCACACTTCTTCCCAGCCCGAATTGCTGAGGACTGCCCAGTGTGAGGGGCCGGCTGCCTTCCCGTGATGTGATGAGAAATGATGGCTACGACACTGAGAAATGGATATGGAAACAGTCCTATGATCCCCAAGGGACAATTGCTTTGTTGTAGAACAGTCTCACCAGGAAAGCAGAGAAACATGATAAGTCTCATTGTGCTTTTGGGGTAGATGAGCAGCCCCAGATAAACATCCGAAGTGGTTTGGGTGTTGCTGGGGTTGGATTCCTCGAGGGAACGCACCATTATTCAGTGTGACACTGCCAGGTTTCACGCTCCCGTGTCAGAGGGAGAGGTGATCGTGGTTATCTGACTGGGCAGGGAGGGCTCCCAGCCTCTGCCCCCAGCCACAGGCCAGAGTTAACAAGCTCCACGCTCCAGAGATAAACCCCATCCTAATCCTCCCGAGCCCCCGACACCGTCCCGTCGCTTGTTCAAAGTGCACCATCCCTTCTCGCTGGGACGGACAAAGCCAGCCTGATAGAATGAGAACTGAGCCGTGCCTTTGCCCCAAAATTTAAAAGGAGTAGAGATCTAAGCTTTCCTTTGAGATTAAAAAAAAAAAAAGGCTGTAACTGAGGCTGGTTGGTCAGTTTGTTTCATTTCTCTTTGATGCTCACGGCCCCTGTGCCAGGAGCACCTCCTGATCAAGCTGGGAAATTTGCTTATGAAAGGACTGAATGAAAATGAAGTCAGGGAGCGCCTTTACAGGTGCAGATCTGGAGTTTAGGATAAACACCTACAAGTTTGGATTTCCTGCCTTCCACTTACCGTAACTGTCTAATCTAGCTACCCATTCACCTTTCCTTTCATCCCAGGATGTCTAGTCTGATCTAACTGCCTGTCCTTTCATCCCTGCTATCTTCCTCTTGATCTGTGTTTTTTAGAGCTCATTCATCACACCTTACAACTTCTAAAGCACCCACATAGGGCCACAAAGTTTCTCTTTACATTTTAGCCAAAGTGCTTGAAGGGCTGGAAGGCAAAGCCTCCGCTGAGAAACGCGGGGAGAGGAGCTGTTACTTCTTGTTTAAATCACACCTGAATGCACCTCTCCGAAGGCGCTGAACAGAGAAGCGGATTGTTCACATCCTTGAAGCTTTTATTCAAATCCTTGCCCACTGGAAACGGGCAGGTTCATTAACTGCATGGCTTTCCTGGCAGCATTTTCCCTTGTGTTGGATAGGGAGTGAAAGAACGTGGGGCATCAACCTGCTCCAAGGGGAAGGATAACGGAAGACACCAGGGCAAAAGGGGAGACTCCAGAAGGACCATTACATTCAGAGACATTTTTGGCCTGTCACTTTGTGTCCAGCTCTGGGGACAGCTTGATTTTGGTTTCTAAAGAGGAGTGGAAAGCATAGAGAAAATCTGAACAGGAATAAAAACCTGAATATGGGACAAAAGTGGCTCTTTGAATATGGGACTGCATTAGTGCTCTTTATTTCAAGGTCTGAAAGTAGGAAGGTCAGAGTGGAAACGGTCAGTGGAGATGAGAGAAATGAATCAAATATCAGTGAGTGCTGCATGAGTGTCAGCATCGCCTGGCTTGAAAGAGGTGCACCGATTTCTTAAGCAATTTCTAAATAGCAACCAGCTCCAGACATTGATTTAGGGACAAAATTAGCCTTACAGGGAACACCTCTTTTGGAAGGTCCCTCTCTCATTCTTTCTTGCTCATTCCTTCTGTTCCTTTATTTCTGTCCCCCCCTCAAAAGGCGAGGTTGTTACTTGGGAGCCCTTTTGAGAGGAGAGAACCATGGTGAGATTCTTGTGTTGGCATGGCTGATGTTAATGGGTAACACCGAGGCCAAAGGTCCTTTAAAGCTCCCACATCTGCAGCTTTGTACAGACCTCACCTCCGAAATGCCTCAAAGTGTGTAGCCAGGCAGGGCTTAATGTGTATTAGCAAGACAAAGGCCCAGGGAGGGGAGGAAAGGGGGATGAGTTTTAATTTACTGAAGATTTATTAGGCCTCATGAAACCGGCCTGAACCACCCATTTTCTATATCATCTGCCCACATCCAAAGGGGGCAGCTTTGCTGGGGATAGATGGTCCCTGAGAATTATCCTGCAACAAATCTCCCCAGGTCAAAGGGACACGGACAGGAGCAGGATGGGGAGGAGGGTTCACCCCCTCGACAAAGAGCCCAAAATCTGGAAATACGGAAATACAGAAATGCCATTCAGGCTCGATCCTTCCTTCCTGTGACTTCTGCATGTGAGGTGCATGTTCCTTTTGCTAAGCCTGGAGCAGATGAGTGGGAGATCAGGAGGGCTGAGAGAGGGAGGCAGAGATGCCAAGGTGTGCTCTTCACATGAAGCTTTGGAGCTGAAGGGATCTGCTTTGGGAAGGGTTAGTGACTCATTGTCCACATGGAGATGACATCCTTCTTCCTCCCAAGTAGCTGCCATGTGTCTCCAAACCTAAGCCTGTAAGTAAGGCTTTAATGTGGCCTGCAGAGCTTTAGGGAATGACCCACCTTGGACACCTCCAGGCTGTAGCTTGGCCACGAGTTTGGGAGTTCTGGAGTTCCCTCACAGGCCTCTATGAAAAAGATCATTAATCATACCTGGCTCCTTTTTTTTCCATGTCCCAGTCCAATAATAGATTTGATTATTTGTCTTCTGTCATTAGCCTGTCCTGGAAAGAGCTCTGTAACATTGCTGTGACATGCAGTGGTGTGAAATGTCGTGTCCAAGCTGAAGAGAGAGGGAGGATTTGGGGATACAGCCACAGGAACATTCCAATGGGGGATCACCAGGGCTCCAAGAGACCCTTTGGGATAATGGGGTTGAGAACAGGGGATCATAACCAGCCTACTGGGGTCTCCTGGAGAGGAGGGACTGTCTTTGAGCATAAGACTGACCAAGACCCCCTCTACTTCTCCTTGCTCAAAGCGCCAGCAGAGTGGTGCCTCTGAATGGTGCACTGTGAATGTTTGTCAGTATAAAGGGTGTATAAATCCCATCAGGAGAACCCCCTGTGCACAGTTAAGCAAAGCATAAGGTGTGAGAGTAGGCACTGGCATCTCAGAGTCATGGAATGGTTTGGGTTGAAAGGACCTTAAAGATCATCTCATTCCAACCCCCTGCCATGGGCAGGGGCACCTCCCACTATCCCAGTTTGCTCAAACCAGGTTGTATTTTGAACTGATGTAAAAGGCAGGCTGGAACAAACAGATTACTCTGAAAGTAAGATAAGATTTTGTGCCTTGATATTCCTCATGAGGCCTCTGATCCTTAAAACATCCTTCCCTGGGCACCCTGTGGCACAACAGGCACGACCATCCTCTGTGCCTCTCTGCAGGACGTGCACCGCTAAGAGGGATGAGGGTGACTTGGTTCCCCAAAACAAGTGCTTGAAACCCTGGAGGTCAAAAAAAGTTTGGAAAACTGCTGATCCCTGAGTCAAATGTCAGGAAGGCAAGTTGTTGTAACCCTAGGAATTGTCACCTAGCAATGGAAAGTTCTCAAGGGATTAAAAAATTAATACGCATTACTTGGGGTTGCAGTGGCATCTGTCACAGCCTGGTGGATTTGGCTGTAGAATTCATGAATAATTTTTAAGGATCTTCTCTTAGAAAAAGGGCTGCGTGCAGATGGCAGGAGAAATCATCCAGATGAAGGTCTCTGTGAATGTGTGTATGTTTCTTCTTGATTTGGATCTTGGGCCCTCAACCCACTCCTCTGGGGCAGAGTCAGGACCCTGCTCCTTTGGGATGGAGCACTGTGGGTGGATCCTGACAGGCTGCAGAGCCACATGGGATTAGATACAAATGAGTGAGTATATAAAAATAGAGCTTTTGTGGGGGTGTTTCAGGTGTTTGGGTGGAAGACACAAGTCTAGAATCACTCCTACAAATCCTCTTCTCGGCTGTACTTCGTAAGTTATTTCTGATACCTCATTAAATCCTTATGATAAGTGTCACAACAGAAATGTAGAGACCTCCCTCGTGCTCCCGATTTTCTGTGTAAATGCCGTCTGCCATGTGATCAGCTGCAGTGTCACGGCCAAGTGCCTCTCATTGAGCTTTCCAAGCCGCCTCCCTGAGCGCTGCATGGGCTTGACGAAGGGTTAAGGTTTGTCCCATTGATAGGAAAATGCCTTTAGGCACCGCTATTCTTGAAAAACCCTGCCTGAACCATTGAACCCCTTTGGAGTTAGGAAGCTGTTCATCCACCCTCAGGAGGCAGGGCGAATGTTGAACAGAAAAGTTACAGTCCATGGGCAGGCTGAGCAAACATGGAACTGTTGGAAAGCAGTCAAAGGAAGCTGAAAAGCCATCTTAGATACGGAGCTGAGCATGAGTCACCCAGGGAAGTCAAAATAGACTGCTCAAGTACTTCACTTCAAAGCCTTCGACACCATCAACGATCAGGCATCCCGGGAATGTCACTGCCCCTCAAAGGAGGCAGGGAGGGATCGCTGTGTGTCCTTCATTCATCTCCTCTGGGAGGAAAAGCTTTAACAAAGCCCTTTGCAGGACACGCAGGGTCCGAAGCACCGCTCTGGGTGCGGCTGACCCGGGCCAGTCCCGGCTCTGTTGGCCGGGTCCTGTGCCCCGCCGCACGCCGGCTTCACACGGGAGCCCGGCAGCTTCAGAGCCACTTCAGATTTACTGAATTGGGAAGACAGAGACACTCACTGACTTCCCAGGCTTTGCAATGAGGTCGACATCCGACTTTTTCTTGAGACCAGCCAGATTCCTGCTGCTGGCAGCCGGTTTCAGCAGGTGTCACGGGATGAGCCCTGCTCACCGTGGCTGCTCCCCATCCCGAGCTCCCGACCAGCACCGCTTCCAGTGGCGGGGGATGTTCACGCACGGACAGGGCTCTGCGGGCCGGCAGCCCCTCCGGCAGCACAGATGTGGGTCCGTGCTGATTTCATCCAGAGAGCAAATCAAATCAATGTTTGATTTTGTCGGGTGTTGCAAAGGCAGTTGATCATTGTGACGTGAAATGTCCCTTTAAAAAAAAACCAGTGTTACCTGCAGGAATATTGCCGTTTTCCTTGTAATTATCAATTATTATTATTATTAATTATCAGGCAAGACTGCAGTGAGAAATCTCCTGCTGCCTTTGTAGACAGCTCTTAGCAGAGTCTGAAATCATCAATACCCTTTTGTTGATGATTTTGACTGGTTCACAAGCATCAAGCTTCTTTTTCTGCTGATCTCTTCCTCTGAGCTTGTATTTTTTGCATAATATTTTAATCTCAAGTCTACCTTGAATGAAAAAGTAAAACCTGGGCCAATCAAAAGATTACATTAACAGGAAAAAACTATATGTTATTATAACATATGTAACTATATGTTATTTTTCTGGAGGAGGAACAACACAAGTCCTGCTACTTCTGCCACTGGTGGAGCTGGAATAAGTTTGTAAATGAATAGAAGAGATTTAATAAAATCACAGGGCTTAGGCAAAGCAAAGAGGGACAAAATACAATGAAACAGAAACTAGAGAGGGAGTTTGGAGTGTTAGAGGCTGAATGCAATTGCTTGAGTTGGAACCCGACCAGGGTCCTGGGGTTAACACCTCTCCTCCATGGAAAGTGTTAGAGGAACTTTAATATTTGTAGTGTTCAGGATTCTGGGTTTGTGCCTTGTCCAAGGATTGGATTCAAAAAATAAATGCTGATGCTGCTGAGGATTCTCAGGTGGAGGAGAACCTGTGGGCAGGCCATAGACTTGGTCACGGTTAAATATAAACCTCAAGGTGACTTAGGAGCCAAAGTCTGGCTTTCCTAAGTAACTTAGATGCTTCAGCCCAGATCCAGCCACAAGCTTCGGGTCCTAGCTGGGAGACAGGAGCTCAGACTGATATTGCACACATGTTCTTGGTTGGATGTGGGTGCTGAAGCCCAAATTTCAGTGTAAGTCTATGAGATGTAAGTTGTTAAGTCACTGAGCACTCTTGAAAATATTACCTGGGCTTGTGGGAAGTACAGTTTCCAAGGAATTTAGTACTGGGAAGCAATGTAAAGCAGACTAGCCCAGTTGTATTGCTAAGCTCAGACTATTGATTTGCACCATACCTTTTCCAAGCTGCATGTCCAGCTCAGTGCAATCCACGTGTCCAGGCTGCACCGACAGATGGTGGAGGTGGCCTTGGCCCTCCCGCAGGAGGTGGCAAAGAGTGATAAGCTGAATTCCAGGGTGAGATGGGTGATACCTCATGTGCTTGTGTAGGCATGTGCTACAGGTTTTGGCCACATTGGAGCCAAGTGTGTGGCCTGGAAGGACAGTACCCTAAAATGACCTTAATATCTTCTCCCTTCACCTCAGTGAACTCAGTGTTGGACCCTCAGTGTCTGGAAGCAGCTGAGCCATGGTACATCCATGCCTTGCACGCCGTACCAGTTTGTACAAAGGGCGTTATCCCAAACAACCCTCCAGCTGCTTAAGCTCAAACCAGCATTTTGGGGCTCTGCTGGATGTGCCACTTGTGAGTGGCAGAGAATGAAGCACCCGCAGAAGAGCAGGGCAGGGCCCAGGCACAGTGCACGGTGCTGTGCGTGTTCCAGGCTGGGGTGTCCACTCGCTGGGCACTGTCACTCAGTGCCTTTAGTGATGGAGAACTTTTCCATGTGAAGACCTTGCTGTTGTTTATACTGGAGCTGGCACAGTCCCGTAGCAGTGCAGGCACACCAAGCGAAGGAGTTTCAGTCCTTCTCATTGCCCCAGCTTTCACTTACTGGTGGGCTCACTGTCACCTGGGCAGAGATTCCTGGGCCAAGCTTCCACTGGTGCACAAGGGATGCGCGTTCTCAAGGAGCAGCATGGCAGTGCCCTCAGTACTGCAGCACACTTGTCTCCTGGCAAGCATCCTCCAACAGATGTGACAGAGGATACAGGGGAGGCCAGACCCCTCCTGGAGCAGCCAGGGGCTCTCCATGGAAGAGCTGCTAGATGCTGTGTTTGGGTACCAGGATCTCTCCCTCTGCACCACACATTTGTACATTTTCTCTATTGACTTTTTGGGTTCAGGGAGATGTGCAAGGCAGAGAAATGTCCCCCATGTGTTAAACAAAGAGGAATTATGCCTCTGTTCACCCAAATACTGTGAGTCTGGAGATGTTCAGGGCTTCCCTGGTCCCTCCCAAATGCTGTGCTGAGGCACTGCAGTTGTTAGGAGGATTTGGCTGCGGCAGAAACCTGCACTGCTCAGCTGCACCAGGCTGGCCATGGGCTGGAGAAGGCCCTGAGTTTGGGGACAAGACAGTCACCACCAGTTGGGACACTTCCAAACAATCTAGAGGCATGAGGTAAAAAGGAGTGCATTTGCTTTGATCTATCAGCTTTAATCATTTGTAAACATCTATTAATTGGCTGTGTCAGGCTCAGATCCTTATCATCTTCTGGTCTAATTTCCCCTGTTCGATACATTTCCTCCACTATAAAAATACCCATCACCCACCCCTGTCAGCACAGATTAAATCTAGCGCTCATTCTTTCAGCTCCTCTCCCCAGTGAGGCTGTAAAGCTGTCAGCTCCACAAATGACAAGAGCCAGGCCGCCCTCCTTCCCTTTGTCTCCTGGACGAGGAAAATATTTAGGTGTCACTGGCTGGATGGCCACAGGGAAGTCAGCAGACCTCAACCCATCCACTGATCTGAGCCATGAGAGGAGAGAGGAGTTTCCACTGGCAGCAGCTAGGATGTTCCCAGTGTCTCTGAGGTTCACCGATCCCTGCGGTCATTTGTCTGGCTTCCCAAGGACTTCTGCGTGCTGGCACTCAGCAAACTTCTCCCTGGGAGTGCCCCAGCTGCTGACACACATGTGACATTTAAACATCTCCAAAGGCAGCAAGGTGCTGGCTCCTCGGGAGGAAGGGTGATAAAGGGCGTGATGTCAGGTCTCTTCAAAGGAGATGTGCCCAAAGCACAGCTGAAGGGGCAAATATTTTCCAAACCTGCTGGCTGAGTGTTAACATCATGTCCTGTTCCTGGGTTTATATAAAGCACAAAGGAGGTGGCTGCAGATAGCACGTCTGTGTATTTGCGTGGAAATAGACGGTGTGAGATCCCAGAAATGCCCCCTGGACTCTCAGCACTTCTCACCTCACTCCCGTAAGTGATGTCTGAGCATCCCTGCAGGCAACCATAAGGCTGAATGCTCTGATTCCTGCTCAGTCAACAAAACATGCCTTTCCAAGAGGGACAGGAGGAAAAACTTCCCAACAAAGGCAGAGCAGGGATGTGCATCAGCTGTGGCACAGCAGGAAACAACTGGAGAAGAAAACAGCTCCTCGAGACAGAGTCCAAGCGCAGTGGAAACGAGCAGTCCCGGGAAACACAGCAGGGAGGACCCAGGAGTGCAGGCAGAAGGGTTCTGGGACGTGTTGAGCCGCAGCCACTGGTCATCAGCCCGTGGTGTGGTTTTGCCTAATCCTCCTTGGCTGTGCTTCAGTGAGGTTACAGGGAGTCAAAGCAAGTGCTTAAAAAACCCTCTCCTCCTGCCCCTCCCCACTTCATACAAAGCGTGTTCTCACCAGACCGGCCCCTGGTGTGAGAAGCCCAGGATGGTGACCGGGGCCTTGCAGAGGTGAGTGCCCAGAGCAGGTTTCCTCGGGCAGGTGCTGCTGCTGAAGCACTCTGTGATCCCGTGCCTGAGCTTTGGGATCCCATCCCATGGACTCAGCCCGCTGGTCACGGCAGCTCGGCTGGCACTTTCACTGCTACTGAGCCCAAAGTGTCTGCTCTTGAGATAACAAGTGTTTCAGGATGGTCCTAAGAGATTTCCTAAGTGTGGCGGCACAGAGTTGACGTAACTCCTGCCATGGATAACTCCAGAGCTGCTCCTGCTGCTGTGCAACTCAGGACATCAGGCCAAGAGTACTCACAATACATTTAATGTGCATGTTAACACTCCATTAAATATTGACTATGCTTAAATAAATGATGCAGCCAACTTTGAATGAAGAAAGTGCTTATTTTGTCAACACAAAATATCCCTCTGTGCCCTTATCCCCATTAGTCTGTCCGGGGCCAGAAAGTTCCCTGAACAAGGTCTTTGTAGCTGGTTTCATATGACATCACTCATCCAAAGGAGACTCTGTTAGAGCAGAAAACTTGGTTTGGCCCTAAAGAGCCAGGTGTTTTAGCCTGAGCATGTCAGAAAGATGACTGCAAAATTTTCTTTGAAAGAAGCTTGAGAAGAAGAAATTTGTCAAAACCAAATCTTTTCCTCAAACTGTTTTGACGTAAATGAATCTGCTTTTTGACAGAGAGAATGGAAAATCCCAGAATCACCTCAAACGTTCCTGACTCTCTTCGGGAGTTGCCATGTATGCCCTGCAGCTGTCCCCAGTGTCACACCCTCCTGGTCTTGGTGGGCTTTATGAAGGGCATGTGTTAATTTGGGGGCTTAGCAAGTAAACTCATCAAAAAAGCTGGATTAGAAGTCTGAATGCAGCCCCCCCCTTAAGTCTGGAGCTAAAGTAAAAGGCAAGATAACACCCAGGCTCCCTCATCAGTCAGTGGGGAGGGAGAAATCACACCCCCCTTTCCTGAATATGTAGGAAGGTTAAATTTATTTGGCTGAATCAAGACAGAGCTTTTGCTCGTGCCATGTTGAGGGCCCATCCCCACATTCAGTAGACATGGGTTTGGATGTGGGGTGTGGGACAGACTGCACCACCTCTGCTGCCTTTGCTTTCCTTTTCTGCCTCACCATCACTTTCCTCAGGCTCCCTCTCAGCTCCCCTCTTTACATTTGTTTTCACAGCACCTACAAATAGCTGGTTTTAATAACGTATCATTGGAGGTTCTTTTACATGCTTTTGGTGCATCAATTATTGAAGCCCAGCACTGGTGTTCTCTGTTAATAATGGGGCTCTTGGTTTGTTTACCTCTGTTGGTCAAATGTTTCATGGGAATGTTGTCACTCTGGCTGTTACAGGACATGCAACTCTTCCCAGCACTTCCATCAGTGACCTGAGTGCATCCCCACCAGCTCTGAGCTCAGCCCACAGGAGCTGGGCAGGTTTTCATGTCCCTGGGGTAATTCCAGCCACTGTGCAGAAATACCCCCTCTGCAGGGCAGTGCTCTGAAGGGTCACATCTCCCACAGAACCAGGGCACTGCCAGGAAGCAGCTCCTTCCTGGAGCTGGGTGGCTGGAGCTTGAACCTGGGTTGAAATGGGTTTGAACCATGTTTGAACCAGGCTTGAACCAGGTGTCTTCAGCTGCTGCTGCACAAGCGAAATGATGGCTGAGCATTCTGCCAGCCTCACTCATGGCCCTGGACAATTAAAATGTTAAAATCAATGCTGACAGAGAGAGCTGAGCCTGATGCTCAACACTGCTGTCTCTGAGCCAGGAGGCTCTACAAGGACCTGCCAGCCCAGATGAACCTGCTGCTGACTTCTTTCTAGGACAGCAATAGTTATCACTGGGCATTTTCCCTGAGAATGTTTCCACTCTTTCAAAAAAATTACCACGGTTTTTGGTTTGAAATGTATTAGGTTGGAATATGCCCATGCGTCTCAAATGGTTACATCCATTTTCCAGAGGCCAATGTCATTCTCTGGTAACTTGGGAAAATGTTGTCATTAGGATCATAGGATCATTCAGGCTGAAAGGACTTTTAGGAGGTCTCTGGTCTAACATCTGCTCAAAGTAGGGCCAGCTCCGAGGTCAGACCTGACTACTGACAGCTTTATCCAGTCTAGACTTTAAAATCTCTGAGGATGGAGGCTGAGCAGCCTCTGGCCAGCAGATATTGACTTTCCATCACTCCCAGCTGGAGATAAATTCGTACTGGCAACCTGGAGGTAAAGGTTATATATCCCCTAAACAAGCTCTGGATCAGGCTCTCCTATGGAGAGAGATTCTTTTAATTAAGTTTTACCTCATCTTGAGACTTCACCATGATCTACTATTCCAGCAACACCCTGAGAGCTCAGGCAGCATCCCTCTAACTTCCAGAGCTGACGCTGAGTCAATGTGTTATAGTTCTGTCCATCGTGTCCATCCTGTGACCTTTGCAGTTGCAACACAAAGTAAGGAAAAATCGAAACAGGATCATGCAAGTGGGTGAACTGGAAGCAAAGGCCCGTGGCCACTGTGTCCACCTCCGGAGTTTCCAACACAAGCAGGATGTAGAGCAGTGGGAGCAGGTCCAGACGAAGCCACAGAGATGTAAGGAGTGTTTCTGTGGCCCGTTCTGCCATGGGAGCAGCAGGAATCACAGGAGAGGTTGATACGGGTTTGCACTGGCAGGTCAGGGACTTGGCACTCCGGTTTGCAAGAACAGAGCAGGTTGAGGAGGTTGCAAAGTCCCCTCAGAGGAGGGAACGATCCATTGGATCAGGAGACCATGTGATGGAGGCACTGCTCTGGGCAGAGTTGATGTGTGGCTGTAAGCAAAGCCCCTCTCTGTCACTTCTCGCCTGCCTTTGGTCTCCAGGGACATTTCTGGAGACAGGGAATGTATTTTTACAGTGTGGCTGCAGATTTAAAAGGAGTTTCTGTGCTTTGTAAGTAAAGTTGACACTTGATACCTCAAGGCAAGCTCAGCACAGGACTTGTGGTGCAGCTGTGGGTTGGTCCCACTCCTTTTCTCTCTGGAAGGTGGAAGAAGCACTGAACACACACTGAATTTGGTAGTACCTCAAGCTTATGTTTCCTTTATACTTCCTTCTCCTCACTATCTGGGAAGTAAATTGGTTCACATTTTTTTGCTTGCAATGCAATGCCAACCTGACTAACACCTTGACTTTTTCCTTTCTCTTTCTCCTCCTTCTCCTTCTCCTTCCTCTTCTTCCTCCTCCTCCTCCTCCTCCTCCTCCTCCTCCTCCTCCTCCTCCTGCTCCTCCTCTTCTTCCTCTTCTTGTTTTCCTCTCCTACATGGTCAGCACTGCCCAGTTCCTAATGAGAAAGGCCAGGGAAGGCAGCTGAGGGCATCTTCCACTCCTTTTAACAAAAAGATGCTGTTGGAGCAGGGTTTGTGGAGCAGGTTTGCTTTGTTAGGCTGATCCGCACTCCCTCCTGGTTCCACACCACTGAGAATTAAAGAGATGAACATTCCCATGCTGTTAATCTGACAACAATAAGTCAGGGAAGCTGCTGTAGTTTACAGGGAGCACAGCACAGCCACAGCTGGGCAGATGTCTGATGGCAGGAGACAACTTATTTAAACACCAGACTTGGCACCAGCCTCATGTTTTCCATTCCGGTGAACACAGCAAGCCCTAAAAATTACATGGGGCAGCTGATCACTCTGTTGCTGACACATCGTGGTGGGAGGGTTGCCAGCCACCTGGAATAATACTGGCGTGGGTTTAGTGGCTTTTCTGAGAGCATCTCCCAAGTGACTTTGTGCCTTCGCTAAAGGGAACTGGTTTCTCCATAAAGTAAATGTGCACATTTTGGAGACCCATCACAGTGGTGCAAATGAATCTATAGCCACGGGGGATGTGAACTGGAAAAGAAAGAGGAGGGAAGCCAGGCTCAACTCCTGAGTTTTCCCCTCTGATTTGCCCTGTGACTTCAGCAATTTAACACTCTGTGCCTCAGTTTCCCTGCTGTGAAATGCAGTGATCCTCCCCTGCAGATCCAGCATGACGTGAGAAGGAGCCCATGCAGGGTGAGGTGCTCCTCACCACTATGCTACAGGCCACATGAAGAGATTTTCTCCTCCTTTCCCTGAGGGGTGGTCCTTGCTATCCCATGGAAGAGGACACGGTATTCACTAACATCTCCCTGGAAGACCCAGCTCTCCATCCCGCTCTCTCTGCCCTGTCTGCCTAATGCTGTGGCAGATCCCAGCCTGTGGCTGCAATTCAGATAATCCCAGACACCAGAAATGATTATTGATCAGCATCTGCAGCACTTTGCAAGACAGTAAAGCAGAGGCAGGTGGGAGCCCTGAGACATTTCTGCTCCTTGTGGGTGACTGGGACTAATGGGCTTCTCCATGTCATGCCAGAGCAGTAATTCAGAACTGGAAATTTCCCCATGTTTGGAAAGGCGTGGGGAGGAGGAAGCAGTTTGGTGGAGCCCTGCTAAGCAAACTGAGTCAGGAGAAAAGGGGGAAATGTAAGTAAAGAACCCCCACAGGGTTTATTTTTGTATAACTTTCTCCCTGCCATGGATTCCCACAGCTCCTGGCTGGTTTCACCCTCCTCTCCCCACCCTCCACTCTGCCTGGGATCCAGCTCGGCTCCACCTCTCTGTCAGTGCATCTGAAGTGCAACCCCATTCCCAAACCCAGGGGAGGGAAGGATGTTCCTGGGCATGGATTCTCCGTGGGTTACCCATGTTCACAGCCCCAGGCCATGCCAGGAGAGCCCTGGGCACCCCTCCCCCCAGTCCTGTCTCTCTGCTTGCTGCCATGCAGGACTCTGCAGGTTGTGGGTCAGTTCCTGTGTGCTGGTCATACCTGGGCAGCTAAATAGCTCCATTAATTGTGCATGTAAGATTGATGGATGAGAAAGAACAAGTCTCTCCCCACCCCAATTAGTACTTCATCAAACACAGGACGTGCCCCTCAGGATACCACAGTGGGCTGGAGGTGTCTGCATACCTCTTGGACAGCGAGGTAATGGAGTGAGATTATCAGTCAATATTTGAATACAGACAAGATCTGAGCCCTTTCTGAATTGCCAGTTGGTCTATTGTGGCAGTGACGTCCTGTGCCCTGGATCCCTCATTTTTTATCATGCTACATTACCCACAGGGCTTTCACATTCCCACACCACTTGACCTCTTGACTCTGTTATCTCCATCTTGGAACAAACAAGAAACAGTTTATTCCCACCAGCAAACTGTCATTCACATCAGCAGCTTCTGCTGTGAGTCCTTGGCTCGTCTTTCTCCATCTTCTTGCCTGCCCCACTGGGAGCTCTGACTTCCCGAGGTGGAAAATACAGGCAGAATAAATCCACTCCCTAAATGCTTTTGGCCCACTTGCTGCTTCTTAAAGTGACAGGGCAGATTTACAGCTATTTTTTGTTCCCTCCATCCCGTGATTTATTCTTTCCTCTTCCTGGGTGTCTTTCAGTCAGTCATAAAGAGAAGTAGAAGCGTCTGGCTGAACAAATCACCTGGTAACAGTCAGATTGGTCAGAGGCAGTAATTGCAATTAAGATAATACCCAAGCAACCTTCTGCTGCTCTGGTGCCTTTCTCCACAGCAGAGCTGTGGCTGGAGATACCAACCTTAACCTGAGCAATAGAGCGAGGTTTTTAGGACAAGTTCCTTTAATATCCAATGTAATTCTGTAATTTACAGGTTCCCCTCTGGTTTTAGTAAATAACTGGGCACCTCAAACATGTCAAGCAATCCTAGAGGTAGATTAGATTTAAGCTTTGCAATGAGAGTTTGGAGGGATGTCCTATTACATATTTGGTGATGAAATAGCAGGAACTGAGCTTTGCAAGGGTACGAACAGCAGTGTTGTAGGGTGAGGTTGTTACGTTGCTGTGGAGGACCCATAAAGGTACCCCTGAAAACAGGTCAGTGGTGTCACTCCTGGAGTGGGGACAGGTGTTAGGACAAGGCTCTGGACAGCAGCACCTGGCTGCTCTGGCTGAGCTTTTGGCTTTTCATGTCTTGGTACATGGAATGTACTGTCTCTCCATTTAGGGTTTTGCTGTCAGATGGGAGGCACCAGGAGCTCATCACAGGCTGTGCAGGGAGGAATCTACTTCATTTTCAGTCAGCTGCAACAAAAACTCCAATGCTGGAGGACCACAGCCCCCTGCCCTCAGAGGGGACCTGACCAAGTATCCTTACAGAGGAGCCTTTCAGGGACCTTGTCTGTTTGGAGCTCTTCAACACTCACCCCATATGCCCTTTCACAACCTGCTGGATCTCAAACCCATTGCCCACTCTTTGCTTAGTTTGGGATGAAATTTGCCCAGGCTCTTGAGCCCTTTGGAGGAAATGTACCTGCGAGTGTGGGTGTGATGTCCCTTGGACGCTCTGGCTGGAAAGACACGGAGCTGCCCAAGACACAGACGGATGGCTGAGCAGAGCGGGTGGGGAGTGATGTGATGTCCCTCCCTCCACCTGCCACTGTGACCCACCTCTGCACTCGCCCATTTACTCCAGGGATGATGACACTCCGTGTTTGCCCCACCAGGGCACGAACCCCTTTTCCAGGTGTCTGTGAGGAGCACGGCTGCCAAGGCAAAGGGAACTGCATCAATGCCTGCAGATAAATGACTACATCCATTGTAAGGACTCCGTAAAGCCCCCATTGAAAAAAATGGCAAAACTCCCAGAGATTTCAAAGGGATCAGTCCTGAGTGTTTGTAATTCTCTCCTAGACTTATCATATATCCTCAGCACTGTGTGCTATTTCCATAACAAGAGGTATGGCATTCCCTTACTTCCATGTTTGTTAAGTAACAAAGAGAGATTTCAACGCTTGTAGCCTTCCCAAATTTGTCAGGCACCGAGCAGTCTCCCCGTGGTTCCATGTGAGCTGTTCCCAAGCCCAGCGCCTCGTTAGCGTCGGCAGGGACGTTGTTCCGAAGTTATGAATATGCATCAGGGCTGCGGTTGGGGTTTTGTTGGCATCAACAGTGACTTTGTCATTTAATGGTCTCCAGGGCTGTTTTAATCAACATGCGCAGTTTGCATGTCAGCTTATTTCACTTCACTGGTTATTATTTTATTTACAAATATTCTGGCAATTTCTTGGATTTATTCCGTCCCACGCATCTGTAACTTTCTCCTGTCTGCTCCACACTGTTCTCAAGCCAGAGTCCGTGGTTTCTCTTGCTTTGTCACGGGGAGGGATCAAAATTACCCTCCACCAAGCTTTGCTTTGCTTCATTCCCCATTGCAAAATGTTGGTCAAACTGAGAGGGAGAACGAGGGAGGGGTATTTGCTCAAATGAGATTTACAGCAGCATGTGGAGCCTTAGGCCCAGGGTTCAGTGGCCCAGACAGATAGGCAGGAATGCCAAGGCCACCGGCAATGCACCTCAGCTTTCCAGCAGGAGCTCTGAGCCTGTCTCAGAGCTCCAGGGTTTATCTGGTCGGGGGGGACAGGAATTACTGCGGTGCTGCTCCAACGAGATGTGCTGAAGGAGCTCCCGGGGAGATGCTCCCAAGGCTGCTGAGAAAGCCCAAAGGAGAAAGGTTTGATGAGATGTAGGTCAGGAGAGGTGGACAGTGGAGGAGAAGCTGGGAGCTCAGCTGCCAATGGAGGATGCAGCCAAGAGGGCAGGAGTGCCTCTGTGTGTGCCTGTGGGAGGAAGAGGAATGTTGCATGGATAATTTGGACAGGCTAAAGTGGAGAATGGGGAGAAGAGTCTATAATGCTTCAAATACACACTCGTCCCTCTGCATAAACACCCCTGTCCCATCCAGCACTTCACTGCAGGCTTTGGGGGTGGGAGCAGAGATCTTTTCCAGTCCTGGTGTGAGAGCTTTTCCTCCAACCACTCACTAGAGTTGGTGTTTTAGAGTAGAGGAAAGGTGCCTGCCAGGAATTCAAAAATAAGTATTCAAGCCCTGCTCATGTGCCGCGGCACATTTCCCATCACAACTGCCAAGATGTCCAAACCTGAAACGAGCATCTTTAATAATTCACTGACAGATGCTTTTAAAAAATGTGTGGTTTATATTCATGCCAGCACTGACCCTCCCTCCCCTCTTCCCCATCGCTCCTTCCTCTCCTTTTCTTGCAGGTGGTCTATTTAATTTCAACTTCAAGCTGTTGCCTCCTGCTTTGGTTCAGCAAAATGACGTGTCTTGACCTATTCATTTCATGTTTCCAAAATCTTTTATATTTCCTGCCTCCTTCACTCCCCCCTTCCCTGCTTGAAAAGAAAAAACCAATTCCAGCTCACAAAATGAAAAATTTCCCCTCATCTGTAGAAAATCTGGCCTCACTTATACCAGTAAAAACAGTTGTTTCCCTCATAGGAAATGGATTGCTCAGCACCTGAATTTCAGTTTGGTTTGGTTTTTATCCTGGTGGGATTTTGATAAATCTCTGCCTGACTTTGGGAAGAAATGGGCAAACTCCATAAAGGCTAAATTGGCTGTTTAGCCTCCCAGAGCAGAGGATTTCACTGTTCCCTATAAGAGCCTCAGGTCTTCCCACTGACTCCAGCTGAAACAAGGGATTTTTGGTGGGCAAAAAACTGAGAGGAGGCAGTCCCTATCCCCAGGAGGTTGCAGGAAAGCAGACCAGCCCTACATGAAGTGAGAGCAGGGTATGTTACCATCCTGGAGACAAAGCTGGAGGAAAAACTAGGATTCAGCCTCTTCTTGCCTTCCAATTTCAGTGCCCTGGAATCCAGTCAAGGATTTATCTCCCCAAAGTCTGGATGGCTGTGTGCCAGCCATAGGTGATTTTAGACAAGTTGCACCACAGTTTTTATTGAGTAGGGTTGGGTATGGGGCTGAATGCAGGATCGCAGCCCCAAGGGGAAAGCCAAGATTTCCCTGTCTGCTGGCCATGGCGTGGATGTCGAGGAGATGACAGCAAGGAACAGCACTTGCTGTCCTTCAGAGATGCAAATGTCTCTCCTTGGAGGAAAAGACACAGTTGGGAGCATTGGCTCCCCTCCCACAGGTAGGCAGACATGGCCTGGCTCCATGTACCTGAGCACAGGAGGGGTTTGTCCCCTCAGCAAGGATCACCTGAAGAAAAATATAGTGACAGGTCCTTGTATGATGGAGAGATGACGTCAAATTCTCAGTAATCATAACTCACTCTGTTGTAAACAGGGTTTTATGTGTGGACTGAATTCCTGGGATGAACTGGTTTCCTTTTCTGCTTTGGCAGCATCTGTTTCTGCTTTGAATTTCTCCAGTTTGAAGATGTTGCCCTTCATGTTTTCCACTGATTTGTCCATGTGGGTGTTTGTGTGTCTACCGGAACACACAGATTTGAGTTCACCTTTTTTAACACAAACCAGAATTATTTCATATGGAAAGAAATAGAGCAAATCATCCCCAGGTACTGTTTGCCATCTGCCACCTCACCTTCAAGCCCAGCCCCACAACACTCAGAGCCTTTGGCTCCAGACCACACAGCTCCGGCAAACTGTGCTCTGGGGAGGGGCAGGAGGTGGTGAAGCCCCTCTAAAAACAGGGGTAAAGTTGCTGCAGCCTCTCTGGAGTGTGTGGTGGCTGCATTAGTGGTGGTTCCAGGGGCTCAGGGCAAAGGAGAGCAGGTGTGAGCTTTTAGGGAGCTTAACTTTTCATTTCCTGTGTGGCTTCACATTAGGCTTGGTCTGCATGATCCGGTTTAATTGATACACACAACAACGCTTTATGTACGTGCTGGGCTTCCAGAAATAACTGGTGGTAAGATGGGCACATCAGCAACGGCTTTTTGGAGTCTCCAGAGAACCTGGCTGGCAGAATGGAGATATTTTAATATGTGTTTGGTTCCCTGCTTTGGACCCCAAAGGACAAAACATGGAAGATTAATAATTCGATTAAAAACCAAATCTTCCTATTCAAAGAGTCTTGTGCTCTGAAAGAATAAAATTTGCAAGGCTGAAAAAGCAAAGCAAAGCAAAGTGAATGCTTATGGAGTGCCAGAAAGAGGCTCCTGGCTCCCTCCCTTCTCCCCATCCTCCCCCATGTTTATGAGGTGCTCAGGTCTGTGGTGTTCATCTCCTGCTTCACTACATGACAGGGCTCTGAGAGCCTTTCTCCTGGTTGCCAAATTTTCTCCAGCTTTTTAGCCATGCTAATATGCAACATGAGAACAGCAGAGCAGGGCCAGCAAAACTATTTCCTTGAAAAGGAGGAGATATTGTGTTTTTCAGACATGTTCCCTGCATGCTCTTGAGCCAGGGTGCAAAATTGCCACTGAAAGGAGCAGAGAACTGAAGAAACAGAGTGAAACAGAATGTGATTCCACTGAGGTCATCTCAGTTTGGGCAAGAGAAAGGTCAGAGATATGACAACTTCTTGGTGCTAAAGACACAGGAAAGAGCTCGTGCTCCTGGTCATGAGAGCTTCAACTGCACCTTGAAGTTGCAGTTGGAGTCCCTGTCCCTGGAGGAGTCCCAGGAATGACTGGACCTGGCATTCAGTGCTCTGCTCTTGTTGACAAAACGGTGATGGGTCACAGGTTGGCTCTGATGATCTTGGAGGTCTTTTCCAGCCTCAGTGATTCTGTGATTCCAGGCATGGAAAAAGATTTCAACTGAATTGTGCTGGTGGCTTTCCTGGATAATGCATCTCCCAGCGGCAGGGATGATCTTTTAATGTAACTATATCACACTAAAGACAGAGTTTGGAGCATTGGGAAAACAAACCCCAGCTGGTACTTTGTCCGCTGAAACCCATTCTTTCTTCATGACTACCAGGTAGTGTGAAAGTCTCAGAAATCCCATTAAAATAAAAAGTATGGATTTTATTTCTGTAGTGTGACAAGTTGTACGACTCAACATGCAACTCAGTATTTGAGTCATAATACTCAGTATTTCCCCTCAAGTCATCCCTCCTTCCCTCATTTCATCCCAAGAAATCCATCTTTTTATTCGTTAGCCTTAAACAAGGCTGTGGCAGAACCGAGTGTGATAAGATCAAACACATCTGCTCCATGGGTACTTTTGCAGATAGCATGACTTACAGTAGACAAAACATCTTAAGTAAGGACCCTTCTCACTGCATTTCCCTCCATCTGCTCGGCAGAAATTCCCATTAATCCTGCAGGATTTTCCTCTCTGTCAAGTAGAGGGTCCTGCCACCAAACAAGCCTTTGAGAAGTCCTTGCCCAGTATGACTCAGAGATTAAGGAAGTGTAGTGTAGACAAGACCCCAGGTTTGCAAGCCACAGCTCTGAGTGGGAGTGAGAGAAGCCCAGCAGTGTCAGCAAGAGGGATGGGCTGTGCTGGGTGTCTGTGAGCCTTGGATTGCCCTGGGGCTCACACGGCATTTCCTTCAGGAGGAAAGCTCTGCTGGAAGGCAACACATCCTGGGAGGTGCTGGTGAAGAGAGGACGCAGGGTCCCCGTCTGTGCTCCCGGTCTGTGATGCTCACTGCCGCAGGTGGTGGTGCTGGGATTGGATCCGCTCGCGGGGGTACCTTCATGCCATCCATCCCTGTCCTGCACATTCCCAGACATGCTCCGGGCAGCACCAGCACTGCCTGTGGATGAATGTTTGCTCTGGCATGGTGGCACAAGGCATCCAGAGCTTCCAGTTGTGCCCAGACACACATTTACGGTCACTGCAAGTGAAGTACAAGTGGCGTTATTCACTTGTAGAGAAAATGTCTTTTTAATAATTATTAAAAAAAAATCTAAACCCCTTCAGAGCCAATAAATTGAGTTTTACACCATCTCATCTTCTGGCTTCAGAGTAGGATTCAATGAAGGAAAGGCTGTCAGTATTTGGATGGTGAAGGGTAAGAAAACTCAGCTCTAAATAATTTATGGAATTACTGGCTCACTGTAGAGAGGCCATGGCTACATCTACCCAAAGAAGTGACTAACAAAGGAAACAGCTGAACTGGGACAGAAAACAGCTTAGCATTTGCTAAACAATGCCTGCCTGGCAAAAACCCCAAGGCAAGGCTGCCTTGGGACTAGTTACACCATTCCTGTTTCAGTAGCATGCATTTGTTGGTGTTCAGATATGATTAAATATCAGATAAAAGGATCATGAAGTTGAGTCTGTCTTGATAATTCAGGTTTGGACTAAATTTTCATCGCCTTTTGAATTGCAAATAGTTTTTCAGATGAGTCTGGACAGAGGGAGATCCTTCTAGTATGCATACTGCAAAAAAAAAAAGAAATACAAAATCAAAACTTTGAAATCCCAGCTGGTGTTTCCTGCTTCTAAACTGCCCCGTTTTGGTAGAGGAATGGGTTTTCCTTCATAAACTCCCAATTGTAGTCAACCGAATGGAATTCTGAGATTTTATTTGGCTGAGTTTCCAAGTCAAGTCAACCCCTTTGTTCTGAAGAACTGGAAAACTACTTGGTGGAGCTCAGAATTGCCTTCTAGGTGTTGTCTCACTGCAGAGAATCCTTTTCCCCTCTGTGTAGGAACAGACAGATGTATTTCTGAGTTAGCAAAAAATAATTTGAAATTTAGGCATAGCCAAAAGAAGTCTGTAAGGCAGTGATATCTCCTGAGCCAAGGAGGTTTTTGCAGCCAAATGCTGCTGTTTGGAAAATCTTTGAACTTTTCAGGCAGGATATCTTTCAATAGGAATGATTTTGTGCTATAGAACTATTGTAAAGGAGTACATGGCGTGGAGAAGTAATTACATGTCTTCAAATAAATCCCTAACTATTTCAGAGTTAAAGAGCCCACAGTGCTCATCTAACTTTATTCAGATTTATATTCTTGTGAAATTCCTCTGGCTCCAACTTTTTTGCATATTACCTTAAAAAAGGGAATATATTGTCCTTCCATTCCTCCCCCCATCCACCAATCTAATCTAATTTAATCTAATCCAGCCTAAACTAAGATAATGAAGACAGACAACCCTTCAGAGCCAAACACAATTAATTCACCCACAGTTAAAATGAAGCTTCTTTTTTCATTTGGAATTTCCGGTTGAGTTGGATGAGCCCTAAATTATTGTCATAACTCTAGTAGAAGCAGGTTATCATCTAATCCAATATACAGCACAAATAGCTGGGTGTAAAGAGAAAACATGGTGCTACTTTTTCTAAGTTAATTAATGAAAATTCAAAATTATGGAAAATTTAATGCCAGTGTATACCTTTCTTCAGGCATTCACTACTAGTGTGAGATGTCCTAACAGGGAACTCTGAAAAGACAACTTGGATTCAGTCTTTTCATCCTGCTGCTTGCTATTTTACAGAGAATCTCTTGCATATGGGAGAAATACCTTTTCCTGTGCAGTTTTCCTTCCAAGGGCTCGTTTGGTGCCCACAGGGCTGGGGGCACAAAGTGCTGTAACAGAGGGAGGAACATGCAGGTCTCATGGCTTGTCTTGCTTGGGAAGAAGAGGTTTAATATTCTGTGCAGAAGCTGTTTCTTTCCTCTCAGAAAATAAATTTCAGGCTATCTCATGTCATTTTGGAAAAGGTTTAAACTGAAAGTTTAAGTGAAAGGTTTAAGCTGAAGTACACAGCATACGTCCCCAGCCACTGGGCTGTGGGGTTGGCTCACGTGAGCAGGTGTAGATTTACTGGTATAATGCAAAAACCTGAGCTGGAAAGGCAATCCAGGCCCTGCTTCATTGAGAACCGGCAATCCTCAAGTGGAAGAGAAGAAAAAAAAGTTAACTGACCTTACCAGGGCCTGAACAGGTAGGAATCCTCAGAATTCCCATCAAGGTGGACAACAATGTCTGGAACGCCAGCCACACTCATCTCCCAGTTCAGTCAGGAGTGGAATTAAGATGCAACAAAGGCCCTGGGGAGGTGGGCATGGGTGGGAGTTTGTTGCTCATTTTCAAGCCAGTGGAGGAAGGAAGTCTTGCTTTAAATTGAGCCTGTATGTGCATAATATTATGGGATGCTCTTTGTATGTGTATGTTATAGGTTTTCCCTGGGTATCTGCGCTCTCCAGGCTTTGGCAATTTACTGTCCCATGTGTGGTTATCCCACACTTGTGGTTATCCCACGTGCAGCTGTGGGAGGGGAGCAGGAAAGCCCCCTGCACTGAGGCTCAGGTGAAAAAACACACTGGGCTGGACTGATTGGGGTAAATATACTGAATTTACCAGAGTGAATTTTTATGATTAGAGTGGGCTTTGCAGTCCCCTTCTGAGTATTTAATGGATCTCCATGTGGAAGGGGAAGGATGGGATACAGGAGAATCTCCATGGGTTTAGCTCTCTGGGGAACATCTTGTGAACTCTGCCTGCATTGTGAACCCTGTGAACTCCAAAATCAAAGTGTTCCATGAACCCTCGAACTCCACCAGGCTTTGCCTTGCCCAGTGGAAAGGCCGCGGTTTCTTGTCATCCCCTTTTTGTTACTTTGGCTCCATTTTATGAGCAGGGAAGCACAGCTGTACAATCTCCCCCATCTCAGTGTAATTGCATCAGACACTTGGAGGCCGTCAGATTGCCAGTCAAGCTGGTATATAATGAATTTACTTGACATGCAGAGGTCCTTATGTCACAAAAGGTTTTCTCATTATATCTGAGCTTTTACTTGTTTATCAAGAGTCTCCAAACCCTCACCCTCTCCCCACTCACAGTGGGAGAAGTGCTGTAGGAAGCTGCCTTTTAGCTCAATATTCATCAGAAAAGGCCCACCTGGCTGTAAGTTTTCTGTTTTATTTGCAGCTTGCAGGAGAAGATCTGGCTGCAAACACCTGCTGTGAAGAATCAGCACTGAGGAATGACATGGACAAGGGTGATTCTTTATAACTGGTAGTGTAATATTCTCAATGAGGTATGTTGGGACACCTGGAGGGGTTTGTCTCCCCTTCCCAGTAAGATTAAGCAGTGTTAAATGGTGGGTGCACCTTTGTCCTCACTGAAGGTAACAATTAGATCTGGTCTTGATAAATCCCGTAACGCGCTTAGGCACATGCGGTGGAGTCATTCCTGGATCCTGGATTTGTCTGGTTCAGCACAGGGCACAGCTTGCAAAGAGCTCCTCAGAGTGCAGGAAATAGTGCCTTGAGCCTTCATCCTTTGGTGAGGTGGGAACAGGGATTTGATATTATGGCAGTAGGCAAAGTTATGCAAAACCCCACAGGAGAGCCACAGGAAGGATGTGATTGTGCAATTGGGCCTGTTTGGGAATGTTTGTGACTGTACCCTCTGGAGTCTGCACTAGTGCTCGGGGGAAACTGGGACCTCCAGTAAGATTTCCCTGCTCTCAAAGAGCCTTCGGTGTGTGGGGCTGTCACTGAGAGGGCAACTGCAGGCTCAGCATCTGGACAAGGGTCCCTGCAAAGCAAAGCCCGAAGCCTCCTTCTCCGCAGAAGGGCTCAGGGAGGGGGTCACAGCCTGGTTTTAGCAGCCCTTTGGCAGCAGGTCTGTGCGCCCAGGCGTGCCAGGAGAGCCCCGGTCCCCCCTGATTAGCCCGGATCCAAGGCTTGGCAGGGCAGCTGTGGCACCTCGCTGACGACTCCTGCCCATTGTCCAGGGCTCTCTGGGATGTGATGTTGCTGCTGCTCCACAGTGCTTGGGGCTCGGCTGGCTCCTCTTTCCAGCAAGGGCCGGGGTGGGAGCAATGTCTCACATGAATGAGATAAGAGAAGACAAAGCAAATGGGGAAGAAAGGAAGCTTGTAGCTTTTCAAGTTCAATGAGGCTTACCAGGCTTTGGGGGCCTCTTCAAACCAGAGGCTGAGTTAAAAGAACATGCAGAATTCAAAGCCTGTCCTTTTCCAGGCCCTCTGCCGGCTTTCAAAATCCTCCAAATTCATGTTTACTCTTGTTTCTCTCCCTCCTCCCCCTCTGCCCTACCTTCCCCACACAGACACGCACTCAACCCCTCTCCCCGTGAACAACTGTCCCCCTCAAAAGCAGCTCCTGGTAGAGTGATGCCCAGCCCCAGGAGCAGGTGGGGTGGCTGTTTCCATGCCCGCAGATCCTGAATGTCGGATGTATGCAAATGGCAGCCAATGGTGGGCAACATCAGCAAAGGATACAATGGACCCCCTAATCCCTTGCTGCCCAGAGCTTTCTCTCACCCCAGAGAAACCAGCACCAGAATAAACAGCTCCTTCGCACTGCAAACGTTAAAGTGTTTCTTTTGCTGGCAGACACATACTTTGGAAAGTGGCTGCAATGAGGAGCACAAAGGCTGGGTGCTTCCATTCCAGGAATTGCAGTATGGGCCACCAGTTTCTGGAAGGAATCAAGGGCTGCAAGCAGGAGGGACCTGAAAGGACAGGAAGGGATGAAACCTCACTTTTTGCTGCTGCCAGTGTGACTTTACTTGCAGAAGGAGGTCAATGCACCTGGGACACTTCCATAAGTAAGGGCTCTGCACTAAGGGATGTTACCAAGACTGGCTCAGGTGGGATCCATGTCTGGCTGTTCAGAGGAGAACTGTGCCTGGGAGAGTCGGCCCCACATCCAGCTCACCCTCATTTCCTGGGCAGACACAAGGGTTAATTGTTAATTAATTAATTTCAGGTCTTTGTAAGATTGGGGCCTCAAGGGCAGGCAGGTAAGTGCAGAGGACTTTTCCCCACCGGCAGCTCTGCTGTGGGCACGACTTCTGCTTCTGCCCCACCCATATTTCTCTTGTCCACCCCAGCTGGGAGCTCTGACCATGAATTTCTGACAAAAGGCAGGTAAGACCTGTGAGAAGGGAGATTGTCCACATACATGATGAGAAGATTATCTCAGGTGCATGGCTTCAGCTACTGCATGTGGAGGTTGAACCCTGATCTGTCTTGCCCCTCCCACTCCTCTGACACTGGGCTTGGGAAGGGTCCTCTCCCAGTCACTCCTTCAAGTGTTTTACCAATAATAAACCAAGCATGCGAGCTCAGTCCCTGCTTCACCGTGGCTTTGCCCCAGCTCTAAAGCAAATAAAACCTGCAGCTGGGGCAAATCTACAGCCTTCCTCTCACCCTGTGCTGCTCCAGAAAACTTCATCAGCCTCTTTCTTTTTCTGGAAATGTGTTGTTCTGTCCTAGGAAAGAACCAGTGTCAAAGGCACAAAACAAACTGCTGTTAATACCTTTATTTTCTTGCACAGGAGCTCAGTGCATGTCTAAGACAGCTGAGCTGTGAACTGTTGTTTGTTTGTACCTCTGGCTTCACACTATTCCCAGGATCCTGGGCAGAGATCTGTAATTACCACCTCCTCTCCTTGACCAGCTATGTAAGAAGGAAGAAATGGCAAACCTCACCTCTGGCAGTCTGCCTGCTGTCACCCAGCCATGTGTGAAACACTGGGAAATATCCCTGCAGGTTTTCCATCCCCTCCTGTGTCCAGGTGGCAGCGGGGATGTCCCATTTGACACAAACCTCAGCACTGAAAGGAGCATCAAGCTCCAGGACCAAAGCCCTGCTGGTCAGTAGGGACTTCAGGAGGATGTTTGGTTCCTGCTGCACACCTGGCAGGGACCCCAAATAGAAAAGAGCTGCCACTTCTTTTAAGAGCTGCCACTTATTGTTTAGAGAGGGGTTTTTTGCAACGGGGCTGTAAAAATGTCTGTCAAGCACTGCCCCTCCAAAGTCTTTGCTGAACGACAGGAGATTTGCCTGCCAGCTCCCGGCACTTTTTAGGACACTGTCCAGCAACTGCTGAGTTCCTCTCCCTTCCCAGCCATGTAAATGAGCCGAAGGGGCTGGTGAAGGCGCAGGGCTGGGGGCAGAGGGATGTGACAGTCATGGAGTCACCAGAGGGAGGAAGCAGCCCCGTGCTGGAACGCTGCAGAGCTCACTCACTGAGCACGGGGAGGGCTCTGCAGCTCGGTGACACAGAGGTGGATTGTGCCTCGTGGTCGCAGTTGTCAGTGAGCAGCAGGGAGATGACAGATCAGGACCAGCTCCTCCGCTGACATGAGTCGCTAAAGTGCTACTGACCTTGTGTGGCCCTTTGTCACTTATTGTCTCAGCTCCTCTGAAAAGAAACCCTTGGTCTTGTTCTTCTCCTCCAGGCTGGCAAAGTGATTATTGTTATGTCCTGGCCTTAGGTTAATGGAAATATGTGTAACTTTGGTCCCACATTTCTCTGTCCCAAGTACATTTTCCCCCTTTTTGCTACTCACACTTTGTGCGAAGCCGGTGTTCATTAATCTGGCAGGGTTGTGGAGGTGTGGGCAGGGCCCCAGGTACACCTCAGCCCTGCTCCAGCCTTGATCCCCACAGGGCCCAGCCAATGCACCCCACACCTGACCCACAGCACCCCACACCTGACCCAGAGCACAGGGATCCCCCGGACATAAGCCGGCTCCCACCCCAGCCCTCCCTGCACCTCCACAGCCTCTCCAGAACTGCCTCCTGCTGCCAGGACAAATGCTGGGACAGGGGGGCTTAAGGGGAAGCAAACACCAGGAAGAGATGAGGAAACTCCTCAAAACCATTTCTGTAAGATGCTGAAAGCCTGGCTGAGATGTGAGCTGTTGCCCCAAGGTGACTGTGCTGCTGTGTTTAGGTCTGGATATGTTCCACAGCCTTGAAAAACGGTTAGTGAGGCTCCTGCTATCCCAAATCTCCCTGAGCCACAGAGCAGAGAGGTGACGTTCCAGTAAACTAGAAACATTTCTTTTCTGGTCCTTTTTCTGTCTGAATATAAAGGAGGATTTTTCAAAATCATTGTTTCAGTATAGGTGATGCCATGAAGGAGGCAGTAGAAATGGCTTTACACACATTCAGGAAGGAAGGACTATACTACCATGGATGTGACGGATTCAGCTGGAACAGTGTAAATTGGGCTGTGGATGGATTGCTGTTTAGTTGCCTGTTTGAGCTGCAGTTCAGCCAGAGCTGTCTGCTTAAACCTCACGCTGAACAAAATGTTTGTGTAAACTTTAAGGGCTGCAAGCCCCCCTGGAAAGGCAGTTTTTCTAAGGGGACTGGTGTGCAAAATGCTCTGGGTCCTGTCTGTATTGAATAGAATTAGTGGGAGCCACAGGCAGACTGTCAGGCAGACAAAGAGAGCCCCTCCCTGAGAAGGCGGAGTTTGTGTCCTGGACTTCAAAGGCTGCATGATGCCGATGGAAGATGAGAGGTGTTGCAGGAAGCATCGGGATCCTGCTGAGGGGAGGATGGACATACAGCTGGAGCTATTCCCAACACTGCCAGATGATAATGGCCGTTTGATATCACCCAGTTTTTCTGGGCTGTAAGGCCGATGGCCTGAATCAAACTATGGTAACAGCATTGATTTTAAACACTTAAATAAAGAGATGCATTTGGCTCTGCAGTTGTTCATTTTCCCTCCATGTAAGTCCCTGATCTGGCAGCCAGTTGTGGGGGCAGGAGAGATGTGTAAGTTTAGGGGTGTGTATCCTTAGGGAGGAGAAGATAAGAGGGAAGAAGCCCAACAAAGCAGTCTGACAGCAGCAGCATATTTAAAACAGCCCATTTTCAGCAGTGGGCTTTGGCAGTGCTAAGAACAGCTCAGGACAGCAAGGCAGACAGAAGCTGGAAACACACAATGAAAACCATGGAGCTGTGGTTGGATGAATCTCTGGAAGCCAACATTGCCTAAACCCAAGCCATGGACTCTGCTCTGTGTCTCTGACCCATCGCTGTGCCCCTGAGCTGCTAGGGAGGCTGTCGTGGCTCTGCCTGCTCATCCCCCTGATCCTACCAGCCAGTTCCACCCACATGTAACCAAGGGTTCCTATTAAAAAAAATGCCCTAGGGTATATCACCGTGTCCTGCAGCCGTAGGGAGGAGGAGAGAAAAGGTCCAGCAGGCAGGAATTGTGCAGCAAGATTGATTGATTTAATTATTTTACAAACTCTTTTATAGACTTTTTTCTTCATAGTCTAATTGGACAAAGGATCAACCAGCCCTTGGGGTGATTGGCTAAAATCCTAAAACATCCATTGTCAAAATATTTTTCTACTATACCATTAACAAGACTTTTCAAGGTTGCAGGTGTTTCATTGTTTAAATAACTCTGATACCTCTTTTGTGAGAGAAAAAAGTCTCTCACGGACTTAGAAAATAGCAAGAAAATCCTTGCTAGCAGCATTTTTGTATCCGCAGGAGGGTGGCACACAGCATGGATACAGGGAACTGAGCAGTGGGACAGACCCCAGGAGGCTGCAGGGTGAGCCCAGACCTCAGGAGACAGAGATGAGCAAATTCCATCTTGTGGTCCCTTAAGTGAGGAGCAAATGCTGTGCTGGAAGCTTCTTATTGCTAGGACTGAAGCCAGTGTTCAAAATAAATCTCTGTGGTTGTAACAGTTCTGCTAATGCTTGTGGAAGAAATAGACTTCAGTGCAATTACTCCTGATTTATGCAAAGTGGGAGAAGGATTAGATGAAAACCTGAAAAGTAAGTGTCAGTGTCCTTCAAGACACTTTTAAATGGGGTCAGGAAAAGCAATTTAGGGGAAGCAAAGGTCTAAATATGAATCCTTTGGAGAAAATCCTCCTGTGAGATGTTCAGTGTGAGGCACTGGATCAGCTGTACCAACACCCCTGTCAGGATGGAAAAAGCTTGAACCATTGCCTACTTCATGTGACAATCTTAGTCCTGAACAACTAGATTACAAATTTTAAAAAAAGTAAAATTAAGCCAAATGTCATTTATAAGCAATTCTCAGATCCTGGCAGTGAGCTGGCATACATAAAATAAATATATAAAATAAATTTTATATAAAATAAATACAGTTCTGTAAGAGAGATCTTGTGAGTGAGGTGGCCCAAAGCCTGGCTCACCTTCCTGCTGGGCTGCCATCATGGCTTTGGCTGTGGTGTACTGCCAAAGTGCATTTACCCTAGAGAGAGCTCAGATTTCCCCTTCACCAGAGCAGGGATTAGGCAGCCATGGGCTGCAGCTTTTTTTGGTGGTCCTTTTTTTGGAGGCTGTGAATGCAGCTTGCTGGTAGCAGATGTCTTCAATCTGTAGCTCATGTGTGCTCATCCAGAGGTTAAAGACAAGAACAACTCTTCTGAGAGCAAGGACTGAAATGTGCCCTTTTCCTCCCCAAATTCTTCTGCATTGCTCTGGTGGTTGTTATCATTAACTGCAGTCAAGCCATGCTCAGGAGATTTGGCTGTACCAGAGACCACCCTCTTTTGCTTCCTTGGAGGGTAGTAAAAAGCCACAGGGAGATTTCAGGTAAATCTGAGAACAGAACTTGTCCTCAAAAAGGGACAAGGAGGTGGAAGGAAGTCAGCACCCCACCCTTGGGAGGGGACAACTCAGCACTTCTCTAAAGCTGCAAAGGTAAAACCATCAGCAAAGATGGAATCAGCTTGTCGCTGCAGCTCTGAATTTATACAAAATTTCAGATTTCTCATGTTTTGGAGACAGATTTAGCTCCATTGCCACAGTGCAAATCTGACCATAACCTTAAGGGAGTTTAGAGAGGGTTGTTAAGTGTGAATGACTTTTGAAAGATGGTTTGAACTTGTTTGGGTGTCTTGTGTCATGGAATTTGGATGAAAACTGTTTCTTTCTGAGCTGTCAGGGTTCCTGTTTTCTGTCAGAGCCTGGGAACAGCATTGCCCAGGGGATTTCCCCCCTCCAATAGGTGGGGGGTTGCAGCAAAGGCCAAAATTCATTGCAGACAATACTGAGCACATTATTCCAGTTCACTGCCAGTGGCGAGGCTGTGAAGCGAGTCTTGGGATGGATCCTGCTGGAAGATGATCCTGTTTTCCCAGTTCCCACATTTTCCACAAGCATTTTTAGCAGCCTTATCAGAAAGGCCAGTGAATAAACAGCCTGTCTGAGCTGGATTCTTTCTTTGCCCCAGGAAAGAACTCTGTGGATGAGGTTAAAGCCAAGGGATGTCCCGGGAGGAGCTGGCATTTGGCTGCCCACAGTGCTCTAGCTCTGTGAATAATAAGGATCGTTTCCTTTCCGGGATTGTTGGTCTTCACACTTAGTAAGCCATTTTTTCCAAGGGCTGTAATGATGAGGAGAGCCAGAGATGCTGAGGAACAGGCAGGTCATTCCTTGCAAGCACCAGATGATCTACAACACACGATTATCAGGGCAATACACTTCTTTTATACACCGAGAAAGGTTTCTTATGTAGCCCATGGGTTTTATCTCCACCAGGCCAGCTCTTTTTATCATGTTTGTCAGTTCCAGTGAAGCAGAAGTATTTCTGCTTCCTTGTCTGTAATAAATTCTGATTGGTCTTGTGCTGGCTGTAAGGCTAACACAGAAAGATGCGCCTCCCATGACATTGAAAGCAGCTAAAAGAGGGACAGGAGCAGATTGCCAGGCAATCAAATAGCCCTGAGGTAACCTGTTCTGGGGGATTTGCTTTGGTCTCTTGCTGGTGCCTGTCTCTCTTTTCCTCTCCCAGCCTCAGTACTTTCTGCCAGATGGCTGTTATTTTTTACAGGGCTACAGACAATTATAGCTGTCAAGGGCATGCCAGAGTAGTTAGCATTTATGGTGTTAGGGAGATTAGCTTCTAAATGTTAATAACAGGCACAGACGTGGTAACTTTCCCTCTCCAGATCCCTGTTGGAGCAGAGCTTTGGGTGCTCCGAGAGCCTCAGACGTACAACAGGAGCACTCTCAGTTTTGGGAACATGTCTGTACCCTCCACACACCTGCTGCTCACACACCTGGTCACCCCACATGAGGACAATGGGGTCTCCCTCCATTCACGTGCAACAAAGTTGTGCAACCATCAAGCCCAGAGAGGTTTGATTTCACCAGGTTCTCTGAGCTGGGGCACATCTGCAGCTCTCCATGAGCTGCTGTGTGTTTCCTGGGCATTCCCGTTGCCACTGGAGCTCAAATCAGTGAGAGCACACACTAAGTTTCAGCCTCTGCAGCTGCTTGCCTGTGTTTTCAAAGGCCACGGAGTTTGACCAACTGTCAGAAGCTTGGGAAGGGCTGCTCCATGTGGGTGGACATGGACATGGAATGGTGTAAGACGTGTCTTATGCCCCCAGGGCTGCTGGCGGGTCACAGAGTCCTCTCAAGCCAGGATCTGCTCAGCTCAGATCACACACATCAAACAAGAGCCAGCTCTTCCTGTTTGTTTGATGAGTTTTATCATTATCATTGTTTGATGGTGCAACAGGGCTCAACCAACACCTCCAGCGGAGCTGCAAGGAGGAAAATCCAAAATTGCTGCTGCTTGAAATAGCTCAGAGACATAAATTTAGACCAGAACCTTCAATCTGCCCTAGATCCATTGGAAAACATTCCTAACTTTGCAAACCAGAACAATTTTCTGACATAACACTGGTACTCATGCAAGAGGCCTCACCACCTGGTACCTCTCGGGCCCAGATCTCACCGCTGCCAGGTTGCGAAGTAAAATTCTCATTTAAGAGGATGGTCCCACCACTCAGGACCAGCACCTTGCTCACTGTACTTTACACAGATCGTGCTTTGCATTTGGCAGATGGAAGGATGACATTTCTTGTCTTGTTGGGTTTTGGGTCATGAAAAATGAAGGCTAAGGCTGAATAATGAATTCTCATGGCTCCTTGCTGGGAGCGCAGATCTAAAAGACACCCATGTTCGGCCTCAAGGAGATGGCCTTTTCCCATGGTCCCAGGAAAGCGGAAAAAAAATTCTCATAACAAAATCCCTTGGCATTTCCTGCTGGTCTGCAGCCAGGCTGGTCAGAGGGTGTTTCAGCTTCAGGTTGTTTCTTCTGCCTGAAGGCTCTTGTGCAGACCCAGGGCAGGGTTTGTGACTGTGAACTCCAGGGAACAGCAGTGCTTTAACAGCAGAGGCAGCCTGGCCCTTCCTGTTTATTCTTCCCAAGGGCATCTGTCCTCCCAGGGCTAAAGGGGAAGGTAAAACAGCAATGAAGAGGACGGTGTCCCACACACTGTCCTTGGGAGAAAGAAAGAAAAAGTGAGTGAAGAGGCGAGTAGTTAAAATGTTCTGTTCTTCAGGTCTCCTATTTCTGCCCTTGATGTATTAAACAAAGGCAGAGGTGAGTGGGTTAGCAAACCTTGGGAGGAGGCCCCCAAAACCCAATTTGTTTGACACTAATTTGATTAAAGAATACGGAGATTCATTGCTGATGCTTACGTGTGGCTGCCTCCCTAAGCAGGAGAAATCCCACAGCAGTGTCGGCGGCTGAGAGATGCCCTTGGCAGATCATGCCCTGCTCTCTCTGGGCCACATTCTGCTCTCAGTTGCACCAACACTGCAGGCTGACTCAGCTGTGGCCAGTGTGATGGGGTGTGCAAGGACATTTTATGCCAAAAAAAGAGTTTGGCTTGACAGGGTCTCATTTTTCCACCACTGTGCTGTGCTGTCTGCACTAGGACATCTTCCCCCACTTCATCCAGGAATCTGAAAGGATGGGTTCAATCAACTGATGGGAATCAAGACCTACTTTGATCAAATGGGGGCAAAAATGCTTCAAATAAAGCAGAGATGTGGCTGCTTACAGGCAGTATCTGCATTTTAAATGGGAAAGATGCTTTGCAATATTCTCAGGAGGATAATGGAGCAGGACTCTGACAGGGGTGTGGCTCGGCGGGTTAAGTTGCCGCAGACAATCCAGCTGTGCTGGTTCGCCAAAAGCCAGACGTGTGCACAGCTCTGTAGAGCATTTCCAGCCAGTGGGATGAGTTAATAACATCACACATATGTGAATAAGCATCTCAGGTGCTGCAATGCCAGCGTGGCTGCAGCACCTTGGTTCTATCAATGGAGTGTTTTGGGCCTGCCAGATGAGTACCCTCCCAGAGGAGCAGGAAGGAGAGAAGACTCCAAGGTCTGGCATTCTTGACATGGAAGTGTAATTAGCCCAAGCCACAGCTTTGTTACAGTGCATTAACTCAAACCAAGAAAAAAGAGGCTCCAAATCCAGGAACAGTGAAAGGAAAGCAAAAAATATTTGCACAGAGTCTATCTGCCTGTTCATCAGTTTGACTGTAGATGTTGCAGGATCACCCCACTCTGGAAGAACTTTTCCCAGCTGACATCATTCCAGCAAGTGCGATGGCTTTTCAGAAGCACCATAAACTCTGCCAGTTTTCCAGGAATAAACAGAGAGATACATGAAAGGTCTCAGACTGGTAGTAAATGTGCCATTTGCAGAGCACAACAGGATTTGTTTCAGAAGTAGAACAAATTTCACAACAAAGCTGACAGACGTTGGAAGTGTCCCCTGCTTTCCTGAAATCTGAGGATAACTAAATTCACTGAAAATGAGGGAAGTGGCAACATTTCCACTGGTTTGGTAGGTTCTGGATGGTTTGAAATTTCAGTTGATAATCCCATTTTAATGGGGACTTGGGGACTGGCAGAAGCAGAATTCGGTTCTTATTTCTTCAACCAGGACATTTGGTTTGTCATCTTGGGATGTTCACAATTTAAACTGGGATTCTGATGATAAAAATCTATGTCCAGAAAAATTAAGAAAAGTTTCTTATCCCAGTCATTTTTTGCACTGAATAAGAACAGTCCCAGTAGCTGTGAGGCACCATGTGCATCTTTTCTAGAAGGAATGTTACTGTTCTTTCTATTTTAAGAGTTGGTTGAAGGTATCCCACGTATTTTACACCACATCGGAGTTTTGAAAGTCCATATTTTCGTAGTAAATATTACACCTCTCCTCCACTGCCTGTAAGACTGATCTTTTATTACTTTCTTCTGATTTTATATTTTTTAGCTTCAAAACATAGAATGATTGAGTAGAAAAACCACTAGGGAGGCATTTCCAAAAGCTCTTTATCCTTCCTCCACCCTCCCTGTTTTGCAAGACCAGTGCCTTCTTCACAATTTAGACAAGAAAGGCAGCATCCTTTCTCCCTTGAATATCAAATTCTCGCTTTGCAGAAAGTGCCTATAGAGATACACAGCAACCACCATCTTTAAAGTACTGAATCAAGGAGAAAAAAGGCCCTTTGAACAGTAGAAGCATCTTCCTCACTTTGCTGTTAATGCAAGGCTGTGCAGATAGGAAAACACTTGGAATGCTAGCTGCAAAAGAGGAGCACTGCCAGACCTGTGCTCAGACAGCTTTTACTTGAAAGACCTTGGTGTCCATCTTTAATTCCTCTCAGGCTGAAAAGACTCTGCAAAACCTCAGCTGGAAAAGCAAAATCCCAGCTAAAAAAAGCAGAATCTCAGCTAGGAAAGCAAACTGTCTATCCCTGCCTGCAGCTCCTGCTTGCTGAGGATTTTCCATGACAAAACTCAGCCCGGGTACTCCTGTCTGCTCCTTTATTGTTACTGAAGTAACAGAACTTTCTACCGACCAAAGCATCCAGCCCGGAGAGCTGCAACTTCCCAAGGCAGATGTCTCCCTCTCTCTTTGTGCTTGTTCTCACCGTTTGATTCCCTAGATACAGCTCACAGGAAAAAGACCTTTCCGTTTGGAAGGGAGGCAGTGACACCTTATCTACAATAGTGCAAACAGCTGTTGGTTCATTCCCTGCAGTCATTTAATGTGTCAGTGAAATGCAGTCAGCTGCACAGTTTGAGAGAGGTATTACCCTGGGTTTTGATTGCATTTTTCCTGCTTTGCAAAGCTTGATCTGGAAATGAAAACCCTCCATCCCATGGGTATGAGCCACTAGAAGTTTGTGTGCTCTTTGCTAGCTCTGAGTCGTGCTGAGTTCCCATCCATTCTGGGTGCTGTATCCCTTACAAAAAGAAGCAGTACCTGCATCCAGTCTTCTCAATATTATGGAATCATAGAATCACAGAATGGTTTGGATTGGAAGGGAAACTAAAGAACATCTATTTCTGCCCCCTGTCATAGGCAGGGACAGAGCAGAATGTGCAGAGCCCCACTCAACCTGGCCTTGGACACTTCCAGGGATCCAGGGGCAGCCACTGCTTCTCTGGGCAACCTGTGGCAGGGCCTGCCCACCCTCACAGGGAAGAATTTCTCCCTAACATCTTTTTCTGTCAGTGTGAAGCCATTCCCCCTTTTCCTGTCACTCCAGGCTCTTGTCAAAAGTCCCTCTCTGGCTTCCTTTTAGGCCCCTTCAGATACTGGGAGGCTTCTCTGACATCTCCACATAACCTCTCTTCTCCAAATTATTTTCTGTATTGTTTAGGGCATCTCCAGTTTGGGGCACTTCATTTCAAAAATAAGATATGGAGCAAGAATTATAATTCAAAGCAACAAGTAAATGCAATTAGAAGCCCAGAAATCCTCACCTGCAAGAAGGGTCTGCAGTTACTAATCCTGGATGAGAAAGAACAGTGTTAAAATAAAGGCCACCTGAAAAGATGTAGCAAGTCCTCAATACCCTCTGTCCATGGAAGGGAAAAGCGCTGTCCTTGAATTTCAGCAAAGATCAAGGTTAGAGTGCCAGGATAAGCAGGAAGGGAGCAGAGCATGGACCAGACAAGGAAGGCAGAGTGCTCATCCTGGGTGGTCTCTCACATCAATGAACCCCCACCCCATATCTGAAGCCCACACCTGCTGTGTCCCAGCCCGGTTTTCCTGCACAGAGAGCTCTTACTAAGTGCTCTGGTCCAAAGTGATCAGTGTCGCAGCACGGCGAGGGAGCTTTTCATTGCTCTAAAGAGCATTTTCATCGAAGGGCACCTAATGCATTAGGAGGAGAGGTGCCGCCGTTCACTCCACTTGTCATTTTACATCTGGTCAGTGGTGCCAGGAGTGAAATCCAGCAGTCCAGGAGAACAGGATTAATTTGTTAACGAATGACAAGCAAAGGGCCCTGCTGCAGAGGGGTGCTGGAGGGAGCAGCGTGCAGAAGTGGTCGTTAAGGAAAGAGCTGTTCCATTGATACATGAGGGAAATGTAGAGATAGATGGACACTGTTCGGAGTCAAATGGTAAAGTATAACTCACAGACATAAGGTGCCTCCTAAAGAATCACCGTGATGTATTCAGGCTTGGATTTTCAAAGTCACCTAAAGGTAATTTCTTCAGGGTTTTTAATATAATATATTGGTTTGCTTGGAAAAAAAAAGGAAACCCATCCATTTTAAACAAGCAAGAGAAGACAAACAGTCAGTTGTAACTTTAAAAGCATTGAGGGCTACATATCCATTTTGAAGAGGAGAGTCATTTTTCAGACCTGAATGTGATGAAGCACCAGGCTTCTGTCATACTTCGGTGGAATGTCAGCACCTAATTCCCTTTAGTTAAAGTGGAAACGCAACGAATTTTGTGTCAAACCATTCTGCTGCACAGAATAACATGTAAAAAGGTTTCCAGAGGATGTTTAGAGGATAACACAGGGCTATAATATGAAATACAAGGCAATTTAACATATGACTACGGTTGTATTATGCAGCCGTTATCGACAGCAGGACTGACACAATGTCCAATTACCCAGGGGAAACGACATCTCTTGCAGCTTAACAGCTACACTGTCAAATATGGTCAGTCTGTGCCTTTGGAGAGTTATTAAAATGGCAGAAATTAACGTTAAAGTAATTGATTGGTATTTCCTTAAGATGCAATAATATTCCCATAAATCTTTAGATAAGAGGAATGTTCCTGAGACATTAAAGGACTTTGGGTATATGTGTAGTGTGGGTGACTCTCAAGGAATAATAAATGGCTCTAGGTGACTTGTTGTTATGGCTCGGATACTGCATGATATTAACTTTAAGGGCTGCCTTCAGAACTCAGAAACTTTATGAACTCCTGTGTTTTATGATCTTGTAACCTCAAGTCCTTCATCCTGGAGAGCGCAGGATTCTGTTCCATCTCGTGATTACCAGGTAGCTGCTGGCACTGGGCCCCTCCCGGCACCTTTCTCTCCGGATCAGCTTCCCTAATGAATGTTAGTTTTACTGGGTTGGAATTGAACCACTTTAGACCATATTTCCTCAGCCATAAAAACTTATCTGGGGTTTTACTGATCCTAAGTAATGTATTCACATTAGCTAATTAATTGATGTTGTTGAGTAACATATTAATTTCTTTTAATTTCCTATCCCTACTTGAAAGGCAACATTTTCCTGAAACCAGTGTGGTGGTGTAGGAAAGAATTTGTAGATTTGGGCTTTCAAAGTCAGTTTGGAGGCCTGACTCTGTGTTATGCAGCAAAACACACACACGAGTATGTGCATGGCCACAGACAGAGAGAGTCCTGCCTTCACAGGCATCATTTCTGTCAACAAAAACAAGCATTATGGTCCAAAAAGGCCTTTTATTGTAAGCAAGTGGCCCAGCAGCTTCCCTCCTATTTCCAAAGATGCCTAAAGCCATCTGCAAAGTAGGATTGAGGTGCCTCAGAGGAATTTCCATACCTGAATCCATCCCAGGTCTTTGATGTCAAGCAGAAACCGGGTGAAGCATAATCTTCACCACAGTCTGTCTTCTCACAGGGGTGATCCCAGACGTGCCCCAAAGCCATCCTTACCTACTGCTTTCATTCCCCTGCTGTGGTGTGAGAGATCTTCATGGGCAAGGCACAGGCATGGCACAGGTTATTCACCTCATCACTGCCCTCTTCCCAGGATGCTGCTCTCCCAGGAGGGCAGGAATTGCAGGTGAGGGTCAGCCAGAGACATTTTGACTTTTATATGATTTTTGCATGAAATGTTCTACCTTGGTGCTGTTCTGGCTCTTCCTCCCCAGCGAGCCCATGCTCCTTCCCAAGAACTAATTACGTCCCTTCATCCTTCTCATTTGTCCAGTGCTGAAAGGGGTGACAGGGCTGATATTCCTTCACTCAGCTTCTCAGGAACTTGATTTTTTTTTTTCTCCTTTTCTTCTTTTAAAGATTTCTCAGCAGTTCTCATCAGCTGTTTATATTTAAAGGTTGTCAAACATTTAAGTCAGCAAGAGCATTCCCCTCTCTGAGGAGGTTGGAAGAGGGCAATGCTCCCACTCATCTTCACTCTGATGCCTTTTAATTGTCCTCAGTTTAAAAATGCTGATTAAAAAAAAAAGATGAAGAAAATAAACAAACGAACAAGAAGTGTAGGTATTTTTCTAAATAAGTGACACAAATTCAGATCTTTCTTGATTCTGGGCTGGGCTTGATTCTTGTTGGTGGCATTCCTGCATGGTGGGTGAGACTCGTCTATTCTGTATCTCTGATGTGGATTGAGACTGCCAGAGTCAATGAAATGGTGCATTCATCCTACATAAAGTAACAGGTTTGGGGGTTTTGTTCAGTTTCCTAGGAAAAAAAAAGTAGTTCAGGGCATGCAAAATATTCCATTTTATTTAGGACAACTGGGTGAATGGAGTGGGCTCTTGTTGAGTGTTGGGGAAGATGAAACAGGAAAACCTTGGAAATATGATTGCCTGACAAAAGATTTTGGGAGTATGAAAACTACAGGCAACATCGAAATGAAAGCCACTTTTGAAATACCAGGTCTTAGTTACTGAACAACTAGAAAACAATGGTATGGCCACTGAAGATAATCCCCTCTTGATGGAACAATACCCTCTGCTTGCAGGCAGGTCCAAGGGTCAGAGCAGACCCTACTAGCTCAGCAGAAGGGGTCCAAAGAGTAGTTTTTAGAAGTTAAGATGTAACACTCTATGGTAATATAAGAACTCTTATAGGCTGTATGTAAATGCTATAGGATTTGTATCTTGTATTAGATTGGTTAGTGACAATTAGAATATTCAGTACAGAAGATGATTTATTGTATTGTAACCAGGACTTCAGACACTTCTATTCATTCTCACTTCTATTCATTCTCACTTACATTCTCTCTTACATTCTCTATTCCTCTCTTCCACTTCTACTCTTACTTCCACTCTTGCTCTTACACCCTCTCTCTCTCTCTCACCTGCTTACTCTCTTGGGCCTGCTCAGAGCTGAGTCAGGCAGCTCTGAGCAGTGCCCCAATACCCACGCCCTTTACAATAAACCGACTGTGTCCCAAGACCTGCCTATAGAGATCTCTCCATCACCGTCTCCATCTGTCCGTCTACGTCCGTCCGACTCATCCTTAACCTACAGTTGAGAATCTGTTTAACTGAACCAAAGTAAGCCTGGAAATCAGATTCCTTTTAGAACTGAAAAATTGCATCATGTCACACTGAAAGCACACCTGAAATCACTGTATTGATGGAGAGCACAGAAAACATCTACAGGGATAGAGAAAGGGGTCCTGAACCCATGTATTCTCATGTAACTCCTTCAACACGAATTTTGAAAACAATTTAGTTGCACAGAGTTTGCTTTTTATGAGGCGGGTGCAAAAGAAACCCACCGCCTTATAAACGCCGTAAGTCACCTTCTCCCGTGGCAGCTGAGGCAGGACACAATGGGTACTGCTCGACCTCAGATCCCAGACCTGCAGCACAGCACTGACCACATTTCCACACTCCAGAGCACCCAAGCCTCTGGTGGTACCAGACCTAATCCATCTCTGCAACTGCTCCTCTCCAGAGGTGCTGTCCATACAGTTACTGTGGAACTAAGCAAGAAACTCTTCCTTTGCCACTCCCTCCCCCACCATTTTCCCCACCACAATTTGGTTTTTGACATGAAAGGACTTCTCCCCAAAATGGCATAAACCTGTTTGATAACTGGATGATGTGGGCATTCAGGGAGAGGTAGAAAACTGGTCTGGTGTAAACCTGAAAAAATCAAAAGTTTGTTCAAAGTTCTTTTTCTAATTGCATTTTCCTTCCTCCAGACACTTTTGTTAGTGGATGGGAGAGAGACACGCATGTATTATAATACAAAAGCAACATCTTTCCTACGGAGACTGTGAATTACACACACACACACACACATCTCTGGGCTTACGAACAGAGAGGAGGGGGAAACATGAATCAAAACCAAAGACTGGGTTTTTGCAGGTAGCTGTCTGGGTTGTCAGTTAGGGAAATTAGCCCATCTATCACAGGCCTCTAATTTCCCATCACTTCCCCTGAAACGTGTGGGCTTTTAAAGAAACTTCTTAATTTTTCCCTCATTATTGTTTCTTTACTTCCTCCAGTTCTTAAGTAGAAAAATCCCAGAGGATTTAAGTGTCTAAACAAGAAACTTTGGAGCTCTTCTGTTTCTTGCATGAACTCACACAGAAGTGCCAGGGAACAGACAGTGAGGGATGAGCCCACATTTGGGGAGGGGAAGGATCAAGGGCCGTGTCCAGCCTGGCATCGATGCCCTCACGGTCTTAGGGGTGTTTGGCAATGTGTTACAGGGTGTTTAACACCCTGTGTGCATGTTTGCTCTGTCTGGGGGATCTGATGGTCCCAACTCCCATAGACACCTTTGTTTGTGACTCCTGGTGCTCCCGAGAGCTGTGTTTGTGTAGGGCCCTGTGTAGGGCTGTGCGTGTGCTGTCCCCTGCACTCACTATCCCCAGCCAACTCCCTATGGGTCCCTTACCCTCCTTTTGTGTTTGCCTGCATGCCTCAATTTCCTTCTTTATTTGATGTTGTGGCTCCCCTGCAAATCCTTTAAGTTTCTAAATGTATGAAAATGGCAGAGTGGAAAAGAAAGCTGGAACAGCTGGGGATGCCTTGGGGATGGCGCTTCCTGGCCCCAAAGATTGCTGTGCTATCGCGTTGCACTAAATTGTTCCAGTGTTCAGCAAATTGCATTAATTAAAGTTCCACATCTGGCCTCTTTATCAGGGCCTGTGCAGTCCTGGTTTTGATCCTGCAGTGACAGACTCTGAGGGTATCAGCATCCCCGGGTAAACACTCGTTACATGAGGGGAAGGCTCCCTTTATTCTGGAAAACCGGGTCCAATGGAAGCGCAGAAGCCTCACTGAGGAGCCTCCAATAACCTCTGGAAAGGAAAAACCAGTCATTAGTAAAGCTCAGTCACCAGGGCTCTGTTGATAGCAGCAGCTACCCTGCCCCTTTCTGGGCTTTCCCCCCTTCCAAATTAAACCATCTCCCATTCATGTTGTAAGTTTGTGCTCAAAAAGGAACTTAATCAAATGATCAGGCAAAAGCGAAGCTCTGCTCCCCTGGAACTCCCCTTCCCTTTCCCCTGCGAGCACCCCAGAGCCTGTACTGCAGCCCCCTTCTTGAACAGAGAAGCTCTCAAGCAAATACTTTGCTTAATTTTATCTGCCAGCCTCCTAGAGCCAAGGAAGGGAGCTAGAACTCTCCTATAGGGGATTAATGCACCACAAAAGATACAGATTTTAGAAACTACCCAGTTCTTGGGGGATAAAAAGGCAAACTTTCAGCATAGAATTGGATCCCTGCACTCCCAAATCACTGAATATTCACTCCATTGTTTCATCCCAGGTATTTTTGAGAGTACATCACCTTAGTAGCAGAGATAAAGGATACTTTGCCCCTACATCAGGAGCTATTCTTAAAATAATGGGCCGCGAATGAGGCAAATTACCTAATGGAATAAATTATCTTAACAAGTAATGATATTAAGGTAGTTTTCCTATAACCAGAAAGTTTATCTGTTTTTTATTTTAGGGACATTTATATCCCAGTGCATCAGGGATGGCATTAAAGGCCTCATCAGTCAAACTTTGAGGGAGAGGTAGGGGACAGGAGAGAAATGAAATAGCAGCACTCAGCACACAATGTCAAAACTGACTCTTGTGTTCACATTTTAGGCTAATAAGGGACTGAAGGAGTGGACAAACTCACATAATACAAACATGTCTGGGTGACAATTAGATTAACATTTTTAACTTCCTGGTTAGAGTTGAGTGTATTTAGGGGCCCTTCAGAAGACAGCTTCTGAAAGCCTGCAATTTGTGTGCTAATAGAGTCAGCCCCTCTCTGAGCTCTGCTCTTCACTGAGCCCCTTCCATCCCGTGCTCCACAATAATAGGGGACAACTGACCCCAAGTGCTATTTGTGATGGCCTGGAAATTGTAGATAATGACATGGTGCCTAAGACGATTGCTCCACCCGTCTAATCCCACACTGCCAAGGCAGTTCTTCCTTTAGGATGGCTGCTGTGTGCTCCATGGGGTCTTTTCTGGGGAGGATGCTGCCAGCAGCCAGACTGGGCTGTGTTTGGCCTGACACACTGGGAATCAGAGCCCTGAGCCACGGCACACACACAGGCTCTTGGAATGGGTGCTTGTTTAGGAGTGCACCACCTTAATAGTGAAAGGGATGCTCTGCACCTCACATCAGAAACTATTTTTAAACTAACTCTAAATTGGGTTGTAGATGGAGCCAGAACACTTCCTGAGCTGCAAACAAAGCTGAGTCACTGTTTGCTTGCTGAAATCCTCCAGATGTAGCTGAAATGTCAGCATGGACCTCACTCCTCCAAGAACCCCTTGGCCTGAGCCCACCTTGTAGGTCTGGATGCTAGCCAACACCTCAGCATCCTTCCAGATCTGTGTGACATTTGCTGAGGGGCCCCAAAGTGATGGGTACAGCAAAGGCTGCTCCCTCACTATATTAACCCAGTATTTGGCACTGCCCTTTCAAGAACTTGGTTCCAGGTCACAGCCGACTCAGCACAGGAGAGGAGGGTGCTCAGCTTGATCCCCATCTCATGAACAGCATCCCAGATCTCACCCCCCCATGAACAGGAGCAGTTTGTTTTCTAAACACCTGGAATGGACAGATGCTCAGCTCCCAGTGCGATGGGTCCTCACTGCTGCCAGCAGAATTCGACGATTCACACAACCAGGAAAGCCTTTGCTAAATAACTGAGGGGTGAGGGAGGAGGGAAGGGTAAACTTAAACACAGGAGCCTAAGAAAGCCTCCACTTGTACATTCAGCCGCAGCCAAGCCCCCATTGGAGGCACAGGCAGAGGGATACAGTCGCACAAGGCTGGAGCAGATTTGCAGTTGTATGGGCTAAGTGTTTGCTTCCCTCGCTGTACAATTACTGTTACTGATATCATTACGCTGCTCCACTTGGCACATCCGTTCCCTTGGCAGCTCTGGCTGAGGCGCTGGGCTTTCCAGCCTTTAGAAAGCTGTGCAGCTCTTCTCCTCGAGCACACGCTCTGCAGCTAAACGAGTCATTATCTGGGAGCTTTAATCAGCCGTCATTTGAGCTGAATTTGCCACTATATTTGTAGCAAACCCTGGAGCTCCTCTGAAGCATCAATGCACGCTGGCATTTCGTGTGGGGAAAGCCTTCAGCTGCCTCGTTGGTTGGAACAGAAACTTTCTGTCTCCTACAACTGCTCTTGCTTTACAATGTTTAAATGAATGGGGGCTTGGGAGCTGGTGGAGGAGCCCCAGCAGAGCTGTGTCAGGGAACAGCTCAACATCTGCCCTGGTGTGGAATGTGTTATTTATGTTCCCCTTGTCAAAAAAAAAGAAAAAAAAAAAAATCTGCAATCAGGGGTGGTAAGAAAAGGTGTTCCCTAACAAAAACAGCCATGGAGTTTGGTAGGGCTGCCTGCAGTCTTTACAACCAAATTCCTTTTTGTGCTTCCACCATCCTGCAGTGCCCTTGGCTGCTGTCACAGCAGGTGCTGGAGGGCAGGTTTTACCTGCAGACAGGCAGCTTCGCCATGAGGACCCTGGCACACCTCCGTGGTGAGGGCAGAGAGAGCTCAGACCTTGCAGCTGGTGTGGTCAAACCTCAGGCAGCTGCTCGGTCCAGAGGGAAGAGGGGGGCTGAGGACAGGTTTGGTGGTCTCCCAAACCTTGTTCATCCATCTATACAAAACAATTCCAAAACAGAAGTTGCAGAACTGAACATTTTTCCTGTCTCACCAAGCAGGTAAATGCAACATCAAGAACAGTAATTTTGTTCACATAGAATCATAGTAATTTAGGTTGGAAAAGCCCCCTAAGTTCGAGTCCAACCATTAACCCAGCACTGCCACATTCACTGCTAACCCATGTCCCCAAGTGCCACAGCTTCATGGCTTTTAAATATCTCCAAGCTATGGTGACTCCACCACTGCCCTGAGCAGCCTGTGTCAATGCTTGAAAACCTTTTTAGTGAAGAAATTTTCCCGTTCAGATTTTCAATCTAAACTTCCCCATACACAACTTCAGGCTATTCCCTCTTGTCCTGTCACTTGGGAGAAAAGACTGAGCCCCACTTGGCCACAGCCTCAGGAACCTGAGGAGACCTCCTCCATGAGTAGCTCCTTCTGAAAATGCTGGCTTACGTCCCCCATCAAGTCTTAATTTCGTTTTCCTCTCTCTTGTCAGAATGAATTGATTTCCTAACCAGAACAACACAGGTAGCTGAGGACCTCCTATCCTGATACTGCCCTCTCCTTGTCCAACATTTACAGAGAGAAAGAAGGGAGGAGCAGCAGAAACTGGGTCCATTTTATCCAGCCCCAAGTCCAAACTGTGAACTTCCAAACCAAAGTCTCTTCTACGCTGCTGCTCAGTTTCCAAGATATGCGGGTGATAGAAGGATTTGCAGTGTCTGCAGTCCACATTCATGACTGCAGAGCTCCCATCCAGAGAGCTTTATTAGCTGGTAACTGTAGAACAAGGGTCATAAATAAAAAGTTATTTCAACTTTTAACCTAGTAATATGTAGCTTCCAGAATTACAAAGATTTTATTGTACACAACAGAATCCATCAGTTTACTTGATCACTTGTTCCAGTATTTCATTTTCCTCATCCTTAAACATTTATGCCTTATTTCTCTTTTGAATAGTTCTAACTTTAATTAGAAGGCATTTGCTCTTGCTGGTAAATTAAACAGTCCTCTTGTCTTTGATGTGGTACATACTGCACCACATTTCCTCTGCTAAACTAAACTTAAAGATTTTCAAACCTCTCAGAATGAAGTGTCTGAGGTTTCCTATGATTTCTGTATCCACTGTCAATACATAGGTCAATAGACCACCAATAGAAAGTGCAGCACATGGAGTTAACAGCTGGATCTGTAAATGGGGAGAGATGGATCCAAAAGCAGAAAGACAAAGGGACCAGTAGATAAACAGATAAATTGCAACTCTCCAGGTTGCAATGAGTCCTTCACATTAGTGAACACCTTTTCTTATCTGAAAATTTTGAGCTGGTTCACATAATCCATCACTCCAGTGATGAAGACATTTGCTTCCTTAATTTCCCTTGGAAATCACATCCCCTCACAGATCACACAGGAAGCTGCTTGCCTTTTCACTCCCCAGATCCCTGACACCGTTATTATTGTATTTAACGATCTCTTCTTCCCATCCTTCACCAAAAGCACTCCATATCCAACACATCCAATTTCACATTACCAACTTGCCAACTGGCAGTTGGCAGGAGCAAAACCAACTTCTTTTCTTTTTCTTTCTGGTCTTTAGTTGCCTCTGGCCCCTGGCCAGTGGTGTCTTCATTTATTGTAATGAATTTGTGTCATTAATATGTTGGATTTGCACAGCAATTGCAAAGTAGTACATTAGTACAAAAGCTATTGCTCTGGATGCCAGCGTTTTATTGCCACAGCTGATTTACAGGCTGATAAGCAGCTTTGCAGTGTCCTTGATGGCGGGAGAAGGACAGGTATTGTGGCAGTGGTGAGGCAGGCACAGCACTGTGGCTGTTCGGGGACAGTGTGAGGTTTCCCAGGCCTCGCACAGCTGGGGGTGGTTTGACGAGTTCATCTTTTCTCTGTAAAATGTCTTTGCCTTGGTGTGAGTGCTCAGCGATCCCAGAGAAACGCCGAGTGCAAAGCCTGTGTGAAAATCTCGGGCACTTGGAAGGGAGATTAAATGCCATTACAATACTGTAGGTTTGGGAGCTTCTGTGTGAGTAGCTCATAATAGAGCCATGTCATCACTTTATTGCAAAGATACGATAAAGACAGGCATTATACGGTGTTAACATTTAACAGCCATAACTTAACATTCAAAAGACTTTGCAGGCCAAGTCACAGTGAATTGTTTCTTTCTGTGCATTTAATCCTTGGCTCACATGCTAGAGAGCAAGGGTGTTTACAGAAAAGATAGAGTGCTAAGCAGACAGACTGACAGACCTGTCTGTCTGTCAGCTCTGGAGGGTAATCCCTTGAAATGCCACCTTAACAATAGTATTTAAAAGGAAAGCATGAAACAGGACCAGCACAGGCAGCACATCTGACTGTCAAAAAGAAACACGAAGCATCCCCCTCCTGGGATTGATCCTGTGCCCAGAGAAGTCAGTCATGAGCCCCTGGACATGAGGCTCTGGGCAGTTTTAGTGAGGCAGAATCAGGCAGGAGGGTGAGAAACACAAGAGATTTGGGCAAGGGCAGGGCATCAGCTTAGATCCACCTTTGGCACCTGCAAACTCTGCCTGTGGACAGGAAGGGATCTGGCCAAGATGTTTCATACCCAGGTGTAACTCTCCAGAGCTCATCCCAGCACAGAGGGGATCAAGAGTCTGAATTTGAAGAGTGAACTGTTAGTCAAACAGTTTCCCAGGAAATATTTTCTCTGTGGTACTCTCTGCTACAAGGTACGACCAACGCACTGTGAAACAAATCGTATGGACCTTCAGAAGAGTAACTGGAGCAGCCAGAGTTAAAGAGGGATGATTCAACAACCCCTTTGGTGCTGGATGCTCTTGCTTTGGGCCATGAATCAAAGTTTCACCCATGGGGAGGAAGGAGGAAAATTCCCTGTAGATGGAGCAGGGGAAGGAGGATGTTATTGCTGTAACCACCCAGGCCTGCTTCTCCTTCCTCTGCTTCATGGAGCAGCTGCTGCAGGGCATGGCTGGGATGAACTATTGATCTGGGGTAGCCCTGTCCTCTCCCATCTGGCCACCTGGAAGGCAGGAGGGATGATGTCTCCATATTTCACAAGCCCTGAGAAAATGGAGTGGGCAGTCCAGGGACCTCCAGACTGTCAGTCCCCATCTTAATTAGGATCTTTCAGCTTGCCTCACATTTTAGGGAATTAATTATGCTGCTGCATAGCTGCATTTCTGGTTAACACCAGCTCCTGCTGATGGGCTGGGGTGTGGGTTTCCCCAGCTCCCTGCCACCTCTGTTTGTTCGTACTTGGAGTCAAGACGCAGGAAGAGTCCAGTGAGTGCTCAGGAGAATAATCAACAGTGTTATCTGAGTGCCATATCAAATAGATTTGGGCCAGAAATAGACTCAGCTGCTGAAAACCTATTAGCAGCATCTCAGATTTCCTGTGTACCAGCAAGTTACGGGGCAAGCACTTTAACACTGCCCACAGCTTGTGGTTAATTACTGTTTGTAGAGTTACCGCCTGCAGTTCTGCTTGACAAAGTGCCCATAAAGACAAAAATGAAATGCTTGCCCATTTTGGATGGATGCCACCTGGTCCCCCTGCCCTTCCTCCCCCACTGGGTGACAAAAAACTTGCCAAGATAAAGCAGATTTGTTGCAGGGTAGAATTTGTGCTGAGTGGAAGCAGCCGTGCCGAGGGGGACTCCAATCCCGCTGTGACCCATAACTCCACATGGCACTGCCCGTGTCCCTGCCTGCACTCCAGGGTGGCTGATGGGATGGATCTGGATCTGCCTGCTGAGAGAAATTCAGAGTCAATGCAGCAGGAAACAGGTGTCTCCTAGCCCTGAATATTTTCCCCTCTTAAGGTCTGCGGTGCATCATCCAGCTGAGAATGTTGCCTGTGGTTGGGAAGCACACACCAATGCAGGAAACAAGCAGGGCGTGAGCTGGTGGGGGCTGGAGGTGTGAGATGGGCTGTGCAGGGAGCTGGGGGTTCTTCAGCCCATGGCTGGAGGGGGAATATGAGCAGTGCATAGCTGTTTGCTGAATGCTCTAATGACAAAATCTATGGGGAACACCAAATAACTTGCTCCAGGGCTGGATTCAGAGCAGAGGAAGGGGAAAAAGCAACAGGGAAGAAGGAAAGTAGTAGGAGGAAGAAAGAACCTGGTGGCAGGTATCTGTTGTCTCTCTGTGTTTATCTGAATTCCCATTTTTTCTGGGACATTGCAGGGTGGCCATGAGAGTGGGAGGCATGATTTTGGTGAAGGTGGACAGACCAATTTCTCTGTACCCATCCCTCAGACTCTGCTCAGATCTGCAATGGCAGACTCCCAGGATCCCAGCCATGACAGGGAAAATCTAAAAAGCTCCAGCAGAGTAATGTGCAAGGAAAAGCTGGAAATGGGTGTAAAGGGGGCAGCCAGCCCCAGTACTTGCCCCCAGCCCACCTCTGCAGCCCCAGCTAATGGGAGAGGTAATGGGTTGAGGGCCATGACCTGGGCTGGGTATTCACTGCTGACCTCTCCCAGGGGTTGTGACCTGAAGGCTGAGAGTGACTAATGCAGAGATTTATGTCTTGTTAATAACAGAATTGAGCAATCAGTGTAATGAAATCCATGCTTCGCATTAATGAGGGGTTGAGGCAGCAGGGGCTCATCCCAGGATGAGCAAAAGGGGTGAAATCGAGATGAGTTTGTCATTCCCTCCAGAAAATGGGGCCATACCCAGGCCAGGTGCCCAGTGGCCACCTGAGGTTTGGGTTTGTTATACCCCATAAATTCCTGGTTTCTTTTCTTTAAACATCAGGGTGAAGCACGAAGAGTGTGGAGTTATGCCTACAGCTTCCCTGGTAGACATTAGTTGTGTGGAGACCTCAGAGCACCTTCCAGTATTTGAAGAGACCCACAAGGAAGCTGGAAAGGGACTGTAGTGACAGGACAAGGAGCAATGGGTTCACACTGAGAGAGTGGAAATTTAGGTTAGGTATACAGAAGAAATTGTTCCCTGAGAGGGTGGGCAGGCCCTGGCACAGGGTGCCCAGAGCAGCTGTGGCTGACCCTGGATCCCTGGCAGTGCCCAAGGCCGGGCTGGACATTGGGGCTGGGAGCAGCCTGGGACAGTGGGAGGTGTCCCTGCCATGGCAGGGCTGGCACTGGATGGGCTTTCAGGTCCCTTCCAACCCAAACCATCCTGGGAATCTGTAATTCTATGCTATTGAGAAAGGTCTTTGCATGAAAAAAGGCGCAGGAGAAAGATGCTAAAGTGACTCAAAGTTTTCCTAATCACAGCCTCTGTAACCAATTTTAAATTCTGGCATTGTGACACAGCTAAAATTAGACCATGGCTCTGCAAGTCACTTGATTTTTGCTTCAAGAGAATTCTGTGACTTAGGCAAAGCTCTCATGCTACAGCACAAGATGTATCTCCAATAGCTCTCAAGTACCAGCTTTGCAGCCCCATCTCTTGCTGGAATATGGCCTTACTATGATAATATCCCCTTCCTAAGGATGCCAGCTCCATTCCGTGTTACCCAGCAGGACTCTGGGCTTGGGGAGTGGAATTTAAAATGCAAGAACACATGCACATGTTTGAAAAAATCAAATTTAAAAATTATTTCTCGATTTCTTAAAAAAGAGGGTCTATTTTAGATTGTTGGGGAAAATAACATTTAACTAGCAGAATAGGTTAAACTGCTAGGCACTGCTAAGAATCTGTCATCAATTATTTAGAAACACCTTCCAGAAGAAAAGTGGCTGTGATTTAATTTTTTGGGAAAAGAAATTTTGAGGAAACAGCTGAGATGCTCTGGGAGCTTTGTCAGCATCTGCCCTATCCCTTGGGGTTGTCACCCACCTGAACAGAGCACTTTGCCACTTCACCTCTGTCCAGTCTGCTGTCCAGAAGGGAAACTGGAGGAAGAACATGCTGTGAGCTTTGTGTCCAAAGTTCTGCAATGGAGCAACAAAGAACCCTGGGAGTGAATTTTTTTGCTGCGGGGTTTTCCCCGACAGCAGCAGGAGGTGGAGGATGAGCATCCGCAGGGTGACAGGCAGCTGCCAGCCTGTCTGTCACAGGGAATGAAGATCTCCAGCAGCCTGCAGAAGCCTCCCTGTAACACATCCTTGGTGAACTCGTGCCAGGGCATTCAGCTGAGGTCCTTCTGTTGCCATCACAGATGAAGAAGTCAAAGCCCAGGGGAGGCCTTGGGAAGGGGAGTGAGCTCTGAAACCTGCACAGCCCTCACTGCTGAAACAGGAAGTATCCCATCAGCATTTCAGTATTTATTTCTCTTTAACCTCCCAGCCCTGCTCACCTCCCTGCGCTGGAGGGGCAATTAAGCCGGGTTCCCATGGGAGCAGGGGGAGAGGGGAAGGAGAGGGGCACTGGAAGCAGAAAGCTTCCCTCCCTGTGTCATTAGTATAAATTGTGTTTGTGCAAGTTATATTTTACGGCAGGCGTGTCAATTAGTGTGTGAAATTTAATAACCCAATTGAGCTTCCCTCGCTCAAAGCTAAATTGAAATCTGTTGCCTGTTTGGGAGAGGAAAGGGGCTGCCATGGATGGGAGGCTGAGCTGGTGGGCCAAGCAAGGGCTTTTTTCTTGTAGGTTAAAAAAAGGGAATGGTTTTGTCATACTTTGCCAGGAGATAAATACCAGCTTTGCTTGGAGAGGGCAGCTGATTTGATTTTTTCATTTCTTTTTTAAAGGTGATGACTTTTTGGTAAGAAAATGCTTGGAAGGGATAAAGGGAATAATATTTATTTGATTACATTTGGTTCTGCTTTTGGTGGGGGGATTTTACCTCTAAGGACTGCAACACTGAGGGTAGCTTTGGAGCAATCCCAACTCCCAGCACTTGGATCCTTGCCATGAGGAGAAGGAGGATAAATCCACCTCACCAGCACCCCGTCCCATGGCAAGGCAAGGGGTGTGATGGGCGTCTGCCCAAATCCCACCAGAGCACAAGCACCAAATCTGAAACTTGCAGTGTTTAGAGCAGTAGAAGAGCACAAAGTGATCAGACTCTGCCTGTAAGAGGCTATAAAAACTCCTAAACAGGGAGCTTGAGCAAGTATGTAACTTATGGGCTGGTTTAACTTGCTTCAGGCTTAGGATGGCTTGTGGTAACAACTGGCTTTAGGATGGATGGTGGCATCAGCTGGCCCTGACGTGAACGGGCTCTTTGTCTCCCCCATTGTGATAAAAATACATTCAATACAACCATGAAAATCGGTGCTTTCACCTAAAGGCAAGACTCCAGGAGCTGAAGACTGGAGGAAAACAGCAGAATTACTACACTTGCATGAGCTCATCTCAGACTTTTATCCTCACTCTAGTAATATTGGGTGTTTTTTTCAACAACTCCCTGTCCCAGAATCACAGTGTTAATCCCTCTCACCATCAAGGGATGGCCTGACAATCAAAGCTTCATTTTGAGGAGCTCCCTGCTCTCCCCTCTTCCCTCACCTCTGCATTACTCCTGCCCAACAGTAATGTAGGAGGTGCTGCACTTCCCCTGTCCATATCCCAAAGGACAACATCTGGCTCTGAAATGATCTGTTTCTGAGATCTTTTCCCCCCTCACTGGCAGACACTCTCCAGCCAGGCTGCACTTCCAGCCTCTCCTGGGCTGCTGGTCTCAAAGCTCTCCAAAGAGACATGTTATCCAAGGGACAGATGTCCAGGACTGCTTGGCTTTCCTGGAGGAAAGAAACACCAAGGTTCATTCCACCAAGGATCTTTCCACCAAGCCCTGCTGCAAATAGGCAGAAAGCTGGAATCAGCAAAGGAATATTTATAAAATTGCTTTCATGGACACTGCACATGTGGTGATATATTTGTAGATCAGGTCATGCCATTCCCTGAAATATATGGGCAGTGCTCGGGATATTTAACGAAATAAAGATGTAATTAGCTTCAGCTTTTTAATGCTTTGGGAAACAGCATTACCCTGGTTTGAAGGGGACTCTTAAATAAGATTGTGTTACTGCACTGAGTAACCCACTGCAAAGATACAATCTGAGGAGGGAACCTGACCCTGCCAGGATTTCCTCTGTAGTGTGTTTGCATTGTATCAGCATCTAATCTGGAGCACATATCTACATTTCCCTGTGTCCCCAGAAAAGCAATCTGAGTATTCATTGAATGCTAAAAGAGAAGAAATTTGCTCCAGGAAGGAAATTTTAAGGCTACGCTCTGCAGGGTCCAGTGAGTGTTTTTTTAAAGCATCAGAAATATTAGAGGTCTCTCATGTCTTCCAAAAACCTTAAGAAGAAGGACAAAACACTGCACAGCAAAGGCCTTTAGGAAGGATTGCAACAGGAAAAGAGATTAAACATAAGATTTGGCATGTCAATGACCTGTACACATTTTTCAGTGAACAGCAAAATACCATGAAAGGCCTCAGTGGCCTCCATGCAGTCAGCAACCAGCGGATCCTGATATGCCAAATCCACCGGGATCTTTTAGCTACCCAGCTACTTATTCCAGTTCCTTATCTTCTGACCAACAAGGCTCAATTTCGAGGGGAAGGGGATTAAATATTCCAACAAGATACTGTGGAGGCTGGTGACAATTTAGTGGGAGATTCAGAAGAGACCCCACAGCCTGAAGTCATGTCCCCAGCTGGGTGCTGGCTATAAACTACACAAATTTGTTTTCAGACACCCAAAATCAGCAAACATGTTATGCAGCATAGCAATTAGATACAGTAACTCATCCCATTGTCCACTTTCCAAACCTTCCACCCTTCCACAAATAAAGCCTAAAATTAAAGAGCTGAAAAACATAAATTTGGAACATAATGAAAGACAGTTTGTGTTTTGTAGGCACAGGGAGGGCAGATTTTTGAGCCTTTCAGTGGGCAACCCGAAGTTTGACTCTATTCCAAGATACTCTGAGATACTCATCATTACCTGGTGATCCAAACAGGCATGAGAACCCAGAGGACTTGTAGACCTCCTAGCCACGTAGGACTCATCTCCATTTAGGAGTTCACAGTATTTTAGAGAACCTTCAGGCTTCTGGTTGCAGAAAGACAATCTAGCACTGTAGGACCAGAGCAGTCTACTATGCAGAGAAATGTATTGGCAAATAATACTGCTTTTGAAAGAATTGTTCAGTTCTTTTTCAGGAGAAAAGGAAACCTGAATTTTTTTCAGACAAAAATAAAAGCATCATAATTTTGTAGTATTTGAAAAGAACTCCCAGGAGTCAAGGAAAATGACAATAAAAATGAGAAATATTGACAACGGAAAGAAGCGGGGAAGGCTGCACGAGACTCTCGGGGCCTGGGTCCAAGGGAGGGAGAGGCTGATGCACAGCCTTGGGAGAGGCTGCAGTTACTTGTTGGAAAATGAGAAATGAGGGCACTTGTGAATTTTTAGGCTGTTTCATTGAGAGTTCTCCAGTTTGGAGAAGCACTGAACTTCCCCTGAACCCCTGGCCCAAGGTGAACGCAGCTTCCTTAACCTGCAAAGCACAGGTGAAGCACAGGGGCTTCCCAAGAAGCACCATCTCCTTCTCCCCTTCTCCTCTCCATCCACTGAATATCTGTGTTCTCAGATTGCCTGACATGCCATTTACGGCAGAAATAACCTGCCTTGGCACTGACACCTGAAATTCACTTAAGGTTCATTGCATTACTAATGACCAGATCAATAAAACTGAAGCCGCAAGAAGAGCTCTCCCCATTCATCCTCCTCCCACCCCTCCCTTCCCCAGCCACGCTTTCCATACTCCATCTCTTTCCAAGGGTATTCCCCTCAGTCCTGGAAGGAGACTCGCCCGCTGCTGGGACAGTTCATTTCATCCCCGACAGCCCCTGATATATTTCTCCCAAGCCTTGAAAGCTGAGTGATAAAGCTCGGGAGAGGAATCACCCACAGCCTCCCTCTAATCAGCCGTGGCCTTGCTGAACTCTCCCACTACAACGAGGTGATCACACTGCCAGACAAGGCTGATTCACATCGTTTTCCCATCAGCAAATGAAATCTATCACCCCTATGACAGACCTGTTATTGCCGTACGCCACTTCAACCTACCCAGTTAAAAACCCCTTGTAAAAGCTAAAAAGGGACGTGGACATATTTTATGGCAAATTAACTTTTAACATATTCTTTCCCTCCTTGTATTAAGATCACATGCACAGCTGACACGTCCAATAACGTCCAAGCTCCTCACCAGCTGCAAGGACAGTACTGGGTGAGGGCTGGCAGCTCCCCCATGGCATTGGAAGGGATTTAGTGTAATATGGAGAGATTAATTGCCCTCTCTTTTTGCTCATCTGCCTTGATTGACTCCAGAGGAAGCCCAGGAAAGCTCATATTAGTTCCATGAGATGAACCCTACCCCAAGGAGAAGTCTCTGCCCCACAGAAAGCAAAGGCACCCAAACTCACATTGAATTTTTCTCTGGTCTGTTGACCACTGGATCACAGAATGGTTTGGGTTGGAGGGACTTAAAGTTCCACCCCCTGCCATGGGCAGGTACACCTTCCACTACCCCAGGTTACTCCAAGCTCCATCCAGCCTGGCCCTGGACAATTCCAGGGATCCAGGGCAGCCACAGCTTCTGGAGGCACCCTGTGCCAGGGCCTCCCCACCCTCAACTGATACTGAAATCCTTTAGCTCCTGCTAGACCCCTAAAACAAGTCACTGAAGACACTCATCAATTCAAACAAACTTTGGATCAGGCCTACAGGGCACCTTGGAAATAAACCCAGCCCTACCCAGTGCAGGCTCTCAGTCAGAGGTGAGGGATTCACCATGACCTCTAGACTGTAGCAAGTTCTCATCTGCTGCCATCCAACAGATCTTGAAGTTCCATCCTCTAATTCTGCTTTTATTTCTATTCTGGAAATGTTGTCTGGTCCTGCAGACATTTGGTCACTGATGGTTGAAAGGACACGGAGTTGGTTTAAAGTACATGGAGCATTTCAGTGGCTCCACAGACCTCAGCCCTGAGTCTCAACCAGGACTCCTTTGAAGGCGGACAAGGCTCCTCCTCAGCAAAGCACTTCAGTTGTTTTTTCCTGAAGGAAATGTCTCACAAACACCAGGCAATGGGAAACTGTATCTTTATCATTCAGGGCCATGCATATTTTTATGAATTTTTTTTTAAAAATGATTTAAAAAAAAAAAAAACATTTCTTCTAGACCTGTACCTTAACAAAGCCAAAATCTGTGGCATCGAAGTGCAGCCAAGCCGTTCCGGAAAAATACCTTCACTACAGAACATGAACATCCCATTACAGAGGCTGTGTGTGTGCACTGATTGATCCCCACACCGGCATTTCAATTTGTTTCCCACTGGAGGACTCATTCATTATGGAGAAATAAGATCATTAAATGCATGATAAAGCACAGGCATCAATAGATGAGGCTGGTGGTTACTTTACTGTACCTATCTAAACAATAACTGGTAAATAAATCTATTTGTGATCGTGCAGGACTTTTTAAGAGGAATAAGGAAGCAGTAATTATTTAGCAGATATATACACAAAAGAATACTTTGCCAGCATTACCACCCTGTGCACACACACAACTTTTGCTCTTGCAGCTGTGATTGCAGGACAGAGGTGGGTCAGATGCTCAGATTGCAAACAAGCTGCCTCCAAACCTGCACAGAGCCCCTGTGGCCTCTCCCAGGTGTGTGCAGATATGTGTGTGCACATGGGAGCAAGGTCTTATCTCCAGCAGCAGGGAAAGGTGCCCAGAGGACACCATGCAAGATGATTTTTCTCTACTCTTTTTTCCTTTTAACTGATTTTCCACTCAACCAGCCTCTGGGATGAAGCAGGATGATCATGCTCTATTAAAGGTTTCCTTTCTTTAATATATATATTTTTGCCCCACCTGCAGTGCATGAAGAAAAAGAACAAAATGCCTGAGCATGTCCATAGTCGTGAAAGGATCCCTAAATCATGCCTTTCTCACCTGGTCAGTGACACTTTGGCCTCTCCTCACCTTCTCCAGCCAATTTCTCTTCACTGTGACGTCTTGCAGGATCTTCTTCCCAGCCTTTGGCCTCCCAGTCCCACTGGTTTTTATTGCTTCACCTTCTCACTTTCAAGTGGTGCTGGAGGCCACTTTCTCTGGCTTTGACCCACCCTCATGCCCCCATCATGTACCTGTGTGCAAACATCTGCCTTGCCTGGTTTTACCCTTCATCCACACTCACCCAAAGATGAAACAACTTGGAATAAAACCAGTAGCTGGGGTTGGGTTGGGTGCTGGGTGAGGAGGGATGAGGGCGGAGCAGCTGGATGGGAGCACAAGGAGTGTCCTCAGCCCCTGCTGGTGTGGATTGCCTGCTTTCCCATCTGTTTTGGTGAGTAAAGACTTGGCACCAAGGAAACATATCCCACATCCAATATAATGTTACTGCTCCCATTCATTCATTTGGATTTCCTCAAAGTTTAAGAAAATTAAACAAAAACCTGAACACAACCCCAGATTCTGGAGATAAAGAGCTTCCTGAGATTTTCATGAAAGTCCTGGATTTCAGATGAAACTTCTACCACTGAAATAGCTAAAATGTTGTTTTCCACAGGTGACCACACTTCCTTTTACTGATCAGATCTAATTTTACCTTGCTGGACAATCCAGCTATTAGTGCTCATCATTGCGTGACGCTGCAGAACTTGGGAAAACCCATCGTATTTGGGGTGCTTAGCAGTGCAGTTTCTGCTTCAACAGGGACAGAGGAAAGGCAGCAATGGCAGAGACAGGCAAGATGATGAGAAAGGAAGACGAAGTGAAAGAGGGAGAAATGAACATTTCAAAAACCAAGAATTACAAATAAAGGCTCTGAGGTGGAACATAAGAAACACCAGTGGCCAAAGCTTTCTTTGAAACTGTTTACAAATCAAACAAGTCTGGCCCTTTCTGTACCCATTTCCAAGAACATTGAATAATTCCACAACTGGTGGAATAATCCCATAAAAAAGTATGGTCAGAACTTTTGGTTTTTTCTTTTAAATAAAGTAGAGTGTTTAAACCCCCCCGCCAAAATCCCAACCAACAAACACCCAAACAAAATAAGTAGCTCAATTGCCCTTTGGTCATGTTCTTAGACCTCCAAGGAACCAATGTCAAAATAAATAGACACAACACAACTCAGCTGATTATCCTGAGCTCTAATTGAATTATAAGCCGTGATTTTAGAGCTGCTTGTTCCAAATCCCACATACTCCCTGCCTGGCAGAGGGTGATTTACTGGTGCAGCAGGACACAGTGAGCTCATGGTTGTGTGGGTGGGCAGGGTGGGTTCCAGACCTTCCAGGGACTGTTCCAGGCTGTGGTGGCCAAGTGACATCTCAGATGTGCAAGCTGGTGCTGCTGGTGCCTGAGGACAAATTGCAGAGCCACAGCCAAGTGCCCTCAGGCGCTGAATTAAACGAAACAGAGGGGGAACTCGTGATACACGAATGGCCACGTTTGCCTCCATCCTCAGACAAATCAGTTCTCTGCTTTTCCTCACTGCAGGCAGAGGCAGTTTGTGCAGCAGCTGCCTGAAAGGAAATTTACTGGACAATTAAAAGTGCTGACTTTCAAGCAGTGCTCTCGAGGTGGAGTTGAAAATTATTGGGTGTGAAATGCAAATAGATTTAACAGTTTTACTGCTATTTATATGACGTTCACCCATTCCCAGCTATATTCCTCCCTTTTTTTTGCTCTGATTTTTAACGGTCCCAACTCTCACAGGTTTTAACAATCTCAGCCACAGGCAGTATAACCTGGAGCACCCTGCAAGGCTCAACAGACCCAGATCAGTGGTGCGTGCTGTGAGGGAGGGTGGGGGAGAGTAAAGTCTATCCCACTCCCTAAGAAAATATTAATTTAAAATTAAGCTGGTAATTGCATTCAGCTTTGGGTCTGCCCCACAGTCCTCTGAGGCAGTTCTTATTCAATCAGCTTTTGGCCAGTACCCAACAAACCTCCTACTTCAATAATCACAAATTGACCAAACTGGTTGATCTCCAGCTCTAGGAAAACCTTCCCTGAGGAGGGATGTGGGAAACCCACAGCGTGGCAGTGGGTCAGGTTCCAGAGAAATTTTGTTCCCATGGGCATTCCCATGGAGCACCCATTTTCCCTGATGTTCCCCTGAGGTTCAGTGTGATCTATCAGAGCTAGGATGGAGTTTTTATGAGGTTTAATTCCCTGCCTGATACATTAAATTAATGACCAAAACAGTCCATGGCTTAATTAAAGATCAACTGTTAAGATCAGTAAAGCAAGATAGTCTCAGGTTGGCCAGGCAGGGCCCTGGAAGAAATGTAAAGGAATGGAAAACAGTAGGAGAAGCAAAGTGAAGCAACCCCTCAGGAGCCTCCAGCACTGAGAATCAGGAGTTTCATGACTTTTGGCTCACATGACTTCTTAATCAAGGGCAAGTATCTATTATTCCTGTCTAACTCCTCCTGGATCTCACTTAATAAAAGGTGCCACTGAAATATTTTCTACAGAGGGGGATTTTCTGTGCTACTTGTAATGAACCTCTTATATCCATAATATCTGGTGCTGTACAATTTACCACTGCTGGGGAGAGATATTTGCTTCTCAGACATTTCAGGTCATTGTGTGAGGTCTGCTGTACCAAAACAACTCTATCTCGACCTCATTTGGAGCCAAATGTACACATTTGTTGTTTATACTACTGTTTCTGTGCTTGTGACCTTCTTTATCTTCTGCAAAGGGGACCAACAACCTCGCCTACCAGACCCTTCATCCCTATCTCATCTGGGAAATAGTATTTGTTACTGCTTGAAAATTCCCATGGCTGAATTCCACTCTCGTGTTTGTGGTGCAGTATGTGTGATTAGCATGTTCAGGTAGACACCAATATCCATCTGTCCATCCAGCTGTCCATCTGTCATGTCACCACTGCAGCCTCAGTTCTGCACAATGAGCTCTAACAAATAGATTTACCTACATCAGAGTCTGTACAAAACTCACTCATTTGCCTCCCTCTTCATGGAGAACTGTACTCATTTCGCTGGATTTCTGTCTGATCTCTCTTTGAATGTAGCCCTGGTGAGAAAGATTTGGCAGACAAGTGTTTAAGCAGAACCATAAATTTGATTTGTCTTCATTTAGTCTCATCAAAGGCCTCCCATATCACCATACCTCCTGTGCCCTAAATGTCCCCCAGCTATGAGGGCATGAAATACTTTCACAGGTATTACAACATACCTGAACCAAAAGCAAGGTGTAAGAAACACACTGTGTCTTTTTCTCTTTGCAATTATGTTGAGGTGCCTCTCTCCTCCTCCTCCCATCCTTCCCCCAGTGATCTGAACCAAAACTCTGTGTTTGCAGCTGCAATTTCAAAGATCTATTCAGGAGTTTCCTCTATTTGTCCTACAGAAATTAAATCTGATGTGGGCAAAACAGAGGAGTGCCTTGAGCGTAAATGCCTTTCCCTCCACCTCCCATTACAGAGCTAATACTCCTGTAACTCACCCATCAAGAAATCCCTCCCCCAAGATCCTTCCCTGCAATCCAATAAATAATAATAATAACCATTCTATCAACTCATATTTCTGCAAGCTGGCACTGATTTATTTTTTTGGCTCTTGCATTTGAAATAACTGAAAATATTCAAAGGGGTAATGAAAAAATCTCACTTTTAATTTTGAACTGAAGTTTGCCAACCTGGAAAGCCTTTAATAATGGTTTTCTGATGAACATATACTCACTGGGTCTCCCCTTGGCAGCTACATTTTGATTAAATCTCTTTATATCTGCATATCATATATGCAAATGTAATTATAATCACTTGGGAGGGTGAACAGTACAAATTTGGGGACTCACTCATATAGCTTTGACTTAAAAGAAAATGTGTTCCTGTTACAAACACACAGGACAGGTCAGTGAAAACTGTGCCCATGCCAAGGGGATTTTGCTCCTGGTGCAGAGAAGGGCTGCTCACAAGCACTTTTATCATAATGTTATCTGGGATTCCCCAGCTGGAAATGTCTGTGCTTGCACCGTGAAGCTCACAGTCAATGAGTCCAACTGCTCCAAGCAGCAGCACAACCACTGCTCCACCTCCATGCGGATGGGGTGTGCATCCAGCTCTGGGGTTCAGCACAGCAGGGACGTGGAGATGTTGGAGCGAGCCCAGAGGAGGCACCAAGATGACCGGAGGGATGGAGCAGCTCAGCTGTGAGGAAGGGCTGGGAGAATTTTAGGATTGTTCGGCCTGGAAAAGAGAAATTTTGGGGTGACCTCATTGAGGCATTTCAGTACCGAAAGAAGCCTGCCAGAAACATGGAGAGAGACTATTTACAAGGGCCTGGAGTGACAGGAAAAGTGGGAAAGGCTGAGACAGAGAGTAGGTTTAGATGAGATACTGGGAAGAAATTTTTCCCTGTGAGGGTGGTGAGACCCTCACAGGGTTGCCCAGAGAAGCTGTGGCTGCCCCATCTCTGGAAGTGCTCAAGGCAAGCTTGGGTGGGGCTTGGAGCAACCTGGGGTAGTGGAAGGTGTCCCTGCCCATGGCAGGGGCTGGAATGAAATGGGTTATAAGGTTCCATCCAACCCCAGCCATTCTGGGATTCTGGGATTCTCTGGGTGTTCATGCTGTGTGGCTCTGTTGCTCAGGAGCTGTCAATCTCCAAAGCCAGTGCTCTGAAGGTCTGATGTTCCCAGACAGAGAGAAAAGGCCTGTTCAGGAAACATAGCTGAAGGCAGTGGCCTCTCCATCAAGAAATAAGCATTAAATTTAAGTGCTTTCTGCATGCAGTGGAATACTTGGGCATACTATCTCCTGCCGTGTGTCGGGTGCTATTGGGTGCAGTTCCCAAAGCTCGGGGCTCTCCGAGACTGGTGCAAGCCCTGTGTTCCCAGCCCGGCTTCAGAGATCCCTGAGCAGGATGGCCACAGCTCTGTGCAGACCCAGGAGCTCTGTGCCTGCCCCTCATACTCCATAGGAAAGACTACATCAGTCATTGAGTGCCAGACAGGATGCAATGGACAGTCCAGGGTCAGTCCAGCTGAGTTGGGATTTGGGGGGAAATAAAGTCAACAGGCACTAAGAGAGCAGTGGTGAGAGCAATGCCCTGGTTCGCAAGTGCTCTCTTAGCTGCTATTTGTGTAGGGACAATGGGGGCTCTTTGCTGTAACGTGGAAATGTGATAACCCCAAACCTAATGTGGTGTGTCCCAAGCAGGGCTGCAGTTCCCAAATCCCTAAATAAGTGGAGGGAAACCTGAAGAATGGTTGAAATTACAGGATGGACAGCATAAATAAATGCCAAGGGTTTCTCCTGTACACCATGGTACCCTCTGGATTCTTTCCATGGACTCTTGTGGTAGAACAAAACCAGTGCCAAGGAAAAGAGAGTTGGGTTCTTCATAAATACACATAAACATATGTATATAAATATTTCAATAACTGTATATTATTATTTTGCTGTGAAAACAGTGGTCTTTAATTCCTTGCCTATGTTCCTTAGCCTCCTATCCAGCACGACTAGATTGTAACAGATCCCATATTGGCTTCTCAGTGGAAATAAAAAAATAAAGGTCTTTATCTTTTCCTGTTTTGCTTTCCCAGAAAGAACCATTGGAAAATAACATCATGTTTGGATTGTATGCAATTCTGTATTAACCAGAACAAATTAATACGAACTCTAGGTCATGGTCCAAATAGGATAGAAAGTAAAAGAAAGGAAAGACAGAGCAGAGCTAAAGGGTTGCCTGGGGTATGGGATTTCACAGCTGCTGAAATTCCAAAGTAGGAATCTGTACCATAGGGTGGGGGCAGACGCTGGATGGGCTCATAGGGGATTTCTAGATGGGTTTTCATGGGGAGTGGAGGATATGGCTGCACCAACAAACAAGAAGTATTTTAACCAAGAAAATACAAACAGAGTTTTTGAGAAGAAATTGAGGGCACAGGGTGAGGAAAGAAAGGAAATCACGCCTAAAGTTGTGTTTGACCTTTTTGGATCAGCATAGAAAGAAGTTCAGGAACCACCTGCTCTCCTACCTGGGGTATGAGCCAGCTGTGTTTCAATAGAGACAAGCCATGGAAAATCAGGTACCTTGGACCTATTTGTTTAGGAAGTTTAGATCATGGAATTCCAGAATGGTTGGGGTTGGAAGGGACCTTAAAGTTCATCCCATTCCGCATCCTGTCATGGGCAGGGGCACCTTCCACTGTCCCAGGTTGCTCCAAGCCCCGTACAACCTGGCCTGGGACACTTCCAGGGATGGGGCAGCCACAGCTTTTCTGAGCACCCTGTGCCAGGGCCTCCCCACCCTCACAGGGAAGATCAAGTGAGATCAAATTCAAGCAAGAGCAACACAAAGAAAGGGACTTTAATGTGGTCAGCTGACTGTCTTATCAAATGTGGTCATTGGACAAAAAAAGCCTGGCCACCACATCTGGAAAGAAACAGCTGGCAGGAGTGGGAGGAGGAACAGGAGGTGTAAAACCTCTTCTATAAGAGGTTTTTTATTTATTTTTTCCATTTTATTTCAACAGATGGAATTTTCAAAGATTTTGTTTTAAGTGTCATGTTGATTAATTTCATTTTGACTTCTATATTAAAATACTAATTGTATTACATATAAATGTTGACATTCTATTAATATATTAATACATTAATATTGTGGGATAATGTAACAATCAATGCAAAATGAATGGAAATAGTGCACATACCAGATGTGTGAGTCCAAAAGAAATTGAAACTTCTCGTGGCCTCAGACATTTTCACAATTTGTTTCTGCCTCTTATTTCATCTGCTCCTCCCACATTGAATCAGCTTAAACTACCTCAGAGAGAGCTGCAAGGAATGAAAATCTTGAAGGTTGTACTGGTTCCCACACATCCTCCCATATCATGATTTGTGACAGAATTTGGCTGTAGTGAAATACCCACTAACACTTATTTTTTATGGATATCTAGAGCTGGTTTGAAAGATGGTCCCTTCCATCACATGGAAAACGTTCACATTTTTCCTAAATTTTTAAACAGAACTAAAAAGAAAAAATCTTTTGGCCTCTTGGTTTTTCAAAAACAAAACCCTTTTTTTCATTTGAATCCTTGAAATCTGTTGCCAAACCCCCAAAACTTTTGGATTTTTGTTCACAAAATAATACAATTGAGTTTTGAGGTATTCTTTTGGCACAAAAGCAACATTTTGAGGTCAGCAGATGCTTTCTATTGAAAAATGTCATCCTGTCAAAAGCACAATCTCCATTCTTAAAGGACATTCATGCCAGGAAATATTCCACCAGCTCTGTTAGCATTCCTCATCCCTCTCTGGGAGAGCGACACGGTGACTGCTTTTTAACAAGATGAGCTTACCAAGAATAATTATTGAGGATTCAGGAATTTCTGATCATATCAGAGCTTGGTACATAGGATTACAAAACGAGCTAGTCTCATATTCCAAACCATGGGATCCACCTCTAATATGGCTCACTCTTAATAAAGTGATTCCACACTCCAGTGCAGTTCCTCTGTTGTATAAATATATATTTCCTTGGCGGGACATTGTGGTTGCTTTAAGAAGCTGGAAGACATCAGAGCATCACATTCCAAGCTTGGCGTTGAGCAAGAAGCCACTAGAATTAAATCAAAGTACTTCTTTCTGGCAGGCAAAGCAAGTGTAATGAAAATTCTAGCCTTGATCCTCTGCCAGGGGTAGGCAGCAAATTGAGTGCATGCCTACCCATCCCAAAGCCAGTCCCTCCGTCTTGCCCGGGATGCCAACTACCAGAAGTACAAAGATGAAAGCAGCCTGCCAGACACAGCAAACCAAAGGGCTCCCTCCATTAAGAGGAGTTTATTACTTTCTTCCAGCTCCACCCATGAGCAAATCCGTCCTCCTCCATCATGTTGGGACTAATGAAGGGAGGTTGACTACTCACGGTGAGCTTGACATTCCAGGAAAGCTTTGGAGATGTCTCCCCTACCCAGGACCTGGCTGGATTACTCCCCCAAAAGGTGCGCCTTCTTTGGAACTGCAAGGTGCAAAGTCTCCACAGTTCTAAAGCCAAAACCCAGTGGGGCTGGATGGAGAACCGAGAAGAGTCATCACCAGGAGGAGACCGAGTTTGGAGAGGAGGCAGGCTCACAAGGCTGCCTTACTTTCTCTCAGTCACAAAGGTCTGAGTAAAATCAGTTATCAAGAGGAAGCTTTTTTCAAGAGGAGTTTTTTTCTCCAAAGAAAAGCAGTTTCAGTGTGGCATTTCCAGCTAAGCTGGAGCTGTGGGGCTGTGTCAGACCATGTGCTGTGCCCACCCAGGCAGCTCCCACTGTGAGAGAGGCAGGGCCCAGCTATTTGGCCAATATGGGGCCTCAAATGTCACCCAACCCCCAAGACAGAGGCATCACACAGTCGCAAACATTAAGTGGGGAATTTGTGTCAGAGAGCAATATTCAGATCAGCTGCCTTTTGATGTTGGCACGCTGAGAATTCCCATCCCACTAGTGAGTCTCCTCCATTCTGTTATCTTCCATCTACACGAAAACCAAACCCTCACACACCTTCATAACAGTGCTTGTCCCACCACCCTCTCCCGCCCCGGCCATCTGAGCCTGACCCAGGCCAGCTGATGGGACAGGGGCGAAAAATCTTTATTTAGATGGAAAAATCACACTTTGCCCTCATACGCTTTGTGCCTCCAGAGCAACTCCTCTGAGGCTACAGAATTGCTCCAAATGAACAGAAATGAGGCTAAAAAGCCAGCCTTTCCTGCTTGCTTACCCCTGATGTAACTGCAGATAAAAGCTTGGGAATATTGCTACAGTGCTGGATTTGGTGGGGGAGAGGAGAGGGTTCTGAAATGGGTCAGCCCTATTTTCTTAGGGACTGTGGTGAGAACAAGGTTAGATCAGCGCTGAGTGCTTTTGAAGGTGTCATCTGGCAATGAACAAGAAAGTGAGGCTTTGAAAATGCTGAAAAAGAAAGGGACCTTTGAGATTTTTATTTGAAAGTTGGAGGAGCAGCATATCCTGATTAGTGAACACCCCCTTTAGAAAACACCAGCAGATGTCTTGATCTATACATTTAATATAAGAAATGTGGCCATTAAATAATTAATGTCTATAAGTGCCTAGCTATGAAAATGCAAAATGAAATATTAAATAGAGCTGGTACCAAATGGAAGGACTTCAGAAAGGGAACAAATGAGAGCCATGTCATTCACTATTCCCAGGAAACAGCCCCAAGGATCTGGAGCAGAATGAATCCAGGAGGACGAATATGAAGTGCTTGGGAGCAGAAGAGAAGGTGGGTCACCGATACAATTGTCAGCAGCCCTGACCACTCACAAAGTGAGGAGATAGATCCCTCCCTGCAGTGACTGCCTTGCTCCCTGTGCCAAATTCAGCCCAAATTTCATCGAGGCACAGCAGAGCACCTTCTGAGCCGCAAGGTCTGCAGCTGCATATGAATAATAAAGGCTGCAACTCATGGAGATAACAGCACAGACTGAGAAGTGTGTTCAGTCTCCCATCCCTTCAGAAGATCCTGATCCACTTCTGATGGAGAGGATGCTTTGGAGTGACCTAAGAGTAACCAGCCTTTGGTCAGAACCATTTCTCTTATCACTCCTGGCAAGAGCTGGGGTTGTTAATTGTGTCAAGACTAAGGGAACCCAAGTGGGATGCTGATATGGCTATCAGGAGTATTTAGTAGAATAAACAGTTTGGAAGAGAAGTTAAACCTCACACTCCAGAGCTCAAAATAATCGCTATTAGAAACTAACTGTGGGTTACAGATAACCACGTTCTGTCTTCTTCAGGCGTTTCACATCTGTGTCTGGCAGAAGTAGCAGTTTTGAGAAGATTAATTTTTTCAGGTTTTCCTGGACATTCCTCCTCTGAGATTTTTTTTGAGGGGGATACAACTGTGTTTGTGGTTTTCCAGGTTTCCTGATTGGAGCAGATGTGCTGTGTTCCCAGCCAGGCTGATGACTAGCAAGACACAAATGCTGTGTCATGTGGTAGATCCAGCACTTCTAGGAAATGCTGGTCTTACCACAAGTGCACATCAGCCTCCAGAAAGGCTGGACAGGAGCCCCAGAGCTCACATCTGTCTGGGAAACCCTCAACAAATGAGTAGCAGTGCTGGGTCCTGGCAGCCAGATGGAAAACACCAGGTTTGACACCTCTGTTCCCATGCCTAAACCCCCCTCTGTGGTCTCACAAAGTGCTGCTTCATGGTACAGCCTGTCCTACCACAGGGACTTTGGTTTCCACCTATACATTGGGAGACTGCATGGAAAGACTGCCCTGCCATCCTCTGCCCCAAGAATTGCCACCACCAGCAAATAACTCTGGAGAAAGGTGCTGTGTGTGAAGGGAGAGGAGCAAACGCAGAGATACAGGAGGAGAAGCTTGTAAAACATGGGGATTTTGGCTCTTATGTGGGATAGCTTTTTCTAGCAGGCAGCAAGAGCTGATCAACACATTGGATTTTTAGGGAAAAGTAAAGACATTATGTTGACCATGAGCAGAAGGGATCAGCTCTGGTCCAGGGCAGCTTTCCCTTATTTGAGTTTTATAATCCAATTCCACACATCAAAAAGTGCTTCCTTGAAAATCAGAAGAGACTCTGATCTGACTCATTTCATAACATGGGACCACATTTATAGCTGGCTGAAATGTCCGCAAGCCCAACCCAGCAAACTTACAACCAGCTTAGATATGTACTGTGCAGCTTGAAAATGGAAATCTCCTTCACATGATGCCCTCCAAATCCTCACTACATACACACAACAAGGAAAGTTGGAATGATCTCAGTCATCCCCAGCCAACTGTATATTCAGTATTTTCTGTATTTATTTCCAGCTCCAGGATTAAGCAAACAACTCCAGTCCTATGACGTCCATACAATTAAATGTATCATTTTCCCATCAACTGCCTGGCTGTGCCAAGCTGAGCAGCTCGGATCCCTTTGCCATATGGAACAAATTTGCCTGCACAAGACTCGAACGTGACAATTAGAAATGGGATGGATTTCCCCCCAGCCCCCATAAGCAGCAAAGATGCCTGGAGGCCTTTAGTAGGGCTGGGAGGACTTTGCTGTATTAGCAGAACTAAAGGTAAACTGGAGCTCAACCAGGAGCTTTAACTGATTGTCCTCATGGGACCCACGTGGAGGCTCTTGCCCAAGTCTTCTTGTCCTAAGCAGGACCAATGGTCTTGTGAGCTCCAGGGTAGCTCCCAGGACCCTACCTAGGGAGCTCCCTCCAGCCACATCCTGGTAGAAAGACTCAAAATTTGAGAAATTACGGAGTGGTCAGTCCCCAAGGCCATTCGGCTGGTGCTTTCCTAGACGCGTATTAGAGATGAGATGAATCCTGATCCTTTTAAAGCCATGACAGCTCCAGTTCAAAGGTATCTAATACACAATTCCCAACAGACAATCAAAGGTACCAACCTTTGCTCCCTGTCCCCTTTACTAAAGCAGGAAGTGCTCTCTAAAGCAGCACCATGAAGGTTTGGTTGCAAAGGAAGCGTTTGGCACTCTGCGAAGAGCACAAAGAGACTTCCCTTTTCACAGAGTTACTGCAGGCCCTGCTCATCTCACGCCCATCTTCCAGCTGATGATCTCTGGGGAAAACAGGACACTGATCTGCAGGACAGGCTGTGTTTCCACGGCTGAGCATGGCAGTTCCTTTCACAGCCATGGATGTTACAGAGGAATTGAATCTGAGCCCCTCTGCACTTGCTGAACCACATCTGACCTTCTCTTTCCAACCTCCTGAGATTACCTTGATCTTCTTCATGTTCCCACTGCTCCCAAGGTTAGGTTACACCCTTAGTTCTGGACTCTGTTTTAAGTCTCCCATGAATACCGGTGTCAGATCTGCACACAGCTATCTCAGGAATGTGGCCAGGCTGATCTCCGTGCTTACTCAAGGTGACATTGATTCATTCTCCCTCTCACTGCCCTGATTACATTTTGAGAATGTGCTTCATAACAACCTTGCTCATCCACCACCACCACCCAGTTCCCACCCCTGACCTCTACCTTTGTCAGCCCCCTGCTCTGGGATTTAGTATTTTCTTGTCAATAGAACATGCAGGCAGAGGCATTTGGGGTTTGGGAACAGGCAGAGAAGTTACATTTAGAGAATTATACAAAGTCAGGTTTTGAATTGAGGTTCTGTCCCTACACTCCAATAATTTCCTGCTCACACACCAAGCAGCTCACACACCGGCCATAGCTTCAGGGAAGGCAAAGGAGCTGGAATGGGAGGACCGTCCCCAGATTCAGAGCCCAAGAACCATCCAAAGGGGAACATATTCATCTGAAGTGATTTGCAAGAAATTGCTTCCTATGCCAGTCCCCTCATATGGGACTACAGGCTGCTCATGGACTGGACCCACATGACCTGGTGAGTGTCTGTGCTCAAGGCAGTGCTGAAAAGAGACACCTCTGCTTAACCACTGAGGTGATCTATTTATACTGTGTGGCTGAAAGGTGAAAGATGAAGGTTTATGAAACTTCCAGGTCTCTGTTTTTGCCAAGTTTCTGCTTTGGAAAAACTAAAAACAGCAAGGGAAAAAAATAGACAGATAGACATCTGGAGGGCTGAACAAAGCCCTCTCCTCAGGCTAACCTAGTTACAGTGTTTGGGGAGAGATTTGCAATCCTGTTCAACAGGAGGAGCAAGCAGCTGAGGGCTGAATTCAGCCTCAGAGTAAACAGAGCTCTCATCACAGCAGCCCTGCACTTTTCCACCAGGTCTCCATCTGATCATGGTCACCAAGAGCTGCAAACCCTCAATCCGGCATGGAAATGGCTTGGAGCAAGTTCTCCTGCCCAGTGATGCCAGGAGATCCCAGATAAGGCATGGCTGATGTATACGGCGTGTCCAGGGCTGACTGATGTGCTCATGGCGCACAGAAGGCAGCTCTCCCCAGCACAGCCCCATGGCTCCTTCTGAGGCTCCTGCACACCAGCAATAGAGAGGACAAAGAGCTGGGCAGTGTCTCAGACAGGGAATCAGCCACAGCAGCCCATGCTTCCTTCCTGCTCCACATGTGACCCTGGAGACGCAAGCCCTGTGAAGGTGACACATCACTCCACAGCCGTGTCAAGTCAAAGAAATTACTTTTTACAATAGGCAGATAGTGATAGGACAAGGGAGGATAATTTTTAAATGTAAAGAGAAGAGATTCAGATTTTCTCAGAGGGTGGGGAGGGCCCTGGCCCAGGTTGCCCAGAGAAGCTGCGACTGCCCCATCCCTAGAAGTGTCTAAGACCAGGTTGGACAGGGCTTGGAGCAACCTGGTCTGGTGGAAGGTGTCCCTGTCCATGGCAGGGGGGTGGAATGAGATGATCTTTAAGGTCCCTCCAACCTAAACCATTCTGGGATTCTGTGATTCCATGAGATCAACTGAAACTCCAATTCACTGCCTGTATTCTCCCAAAGGCTGACAAAAGGAACACCTTTCACACCTTTGAGAGAAGAATTGTTGGAATGTTGGCAGGTTTTCTGCAAATCAAAACTATTTTTTCAAGTTCAAAATATAGGAACTAAAAAGTGATGCCCATGGATTTTCTTTGCAGGTTGAAGTCCATCCACAGGCTGCCCTGGGAGAGCTGGGACAAAGTGCAGGTTTGATTAGACGCTGCCAAACACAGCTGCTGGGATTTTTTCACACTTAACTTCATCTCTTTCAACTTGCTACTAATAACGTTTTACCAAAACTGATTTCAATTTAAAATCATGTTATTCATAGTAAAAGATGCTATTTATTAATAACAATTATTACAAGGTGTTATTCATGCTGCTTTGAGTAAAACCCTAAATGTTTCCCGAGATCTGGCTTTTGTTCACTTAAGAAAGGCTTCTGAAAGGCAATATTTTGTAAAGCAAGTTGCTCAAGGTATTTTGGCACCAATTCTTCCAGTTGTGCACGGGAGGGCAACACAGGCAAACACAGCAGTGAGATAAACAGAAAGGGTGTTTTGGAAACATGTGGTTCTAAATCAGTGTTTTGGCTGTCATGCTGATTCAGAGCTGAGCTGTGCAGTTTTTCCCAATCCAGAACAACAGAGGAAAAATTATCTCTGATAAAACAGGGTCAGAGTTTCTGGATTTCTGAACTGAAAAAATGAAGTCAAAGAGAAGAATTCAGGGTGATGCTGCTGGACCGAGATGAAGGGTCAAGAGGAGAAAGGCTGTTGGCCACAAACAAACAAGCCCCAGCGTCCCTATCAGGGAGACCTTGGAGAGAATGCCGGGTACTGTAAACGGCCACCCTCCAGGTCAGTGTCCTTACAATTCATGACCAGGACAATTTGTGCTGTTAATTTTGGCTGCAAGGGATGTGCACTCGGACTGACAAGAAACCCAGTGTTTGCTGCAAACAGCCTCCCCTTCATGATAAGGGCTGTCCTTGGGGAGAGTCCACGGTCTCCTAAAGAGCCAGACCTCCTGTGAGTTCTCAGCAGCACTCCAAAACCAATTTATTTCCTATTAGGCCTTAAGACAGCTCACAATATGCCAGTAGACTCCAGCATCTTGTGCCAGACAAAACCCATATTTCTGCTAATATCTTCAGTCCCTCCCTCCCCCCCCCGCCCAAATCTGCTCAATTTTTCTTCATTATAAGCACAGAAGAGACTGACTTGATAAAGTAAAGGCTGAGGAGGAAAGGCAGGAATTGTCTTCAGATCTGAACACTGAAATATTTAATGGTCTTTCAGGGATCTTGGAGCTCTCCAAACCTTCTCAAGATCTGGTGCTATTTGGGTCTTGCTTTGCAGCAGGTCCCCAGAATATTTCAATTTTAAGCAAACAAAGAAAGAAAACCCCCAAAATCCCAGTTCCTCATCTCCCCAAACCAAAACTGTATTCTTTCTCTTTTAACAAAACCTCATCACTGTAGATGAAAAATGTAAGTTTGGGAAGAAAATGTGTGGCCTGCTGATAAGATTTGTTTGGTTTTTCTGCAATAAAACAAACAACAAGGCTGGATTGAAACTTTCCAGCCTACTTTGTATTTTCCTCTGTTGCTAAATTTCAGATTGCATCCACACAGTTAGGAACCCTCCATTTGAAAAGCCACAGATTGTTTGCTAAGGGTGGCCTAGAGCTGTGCCCAAGTCGCTCCCCCCATTTTCCCCATCCCATGTACCCTACAGACCTTAAAGATGTCTATTTAGAGTCCGTGTCTAAATATGTACATTTATTTTTTAAAAAATTATAATAATTGATATCTAAATACACAATAGACCTGAGGATGAGGCTGACTTTTTCTGCATCCATGGGGTCTGAGGTAGAGGTGCTCTCATCCGTCTCAAGCCCAAGCACATGGAGACAAGAACAAGAAAAGGGACTAGCAGATGTTAAACTTTGCAACAATTTCTGTTGATATTCCAGCCCTTTCTTCTACTGCTTGTGAGCGTGATGTCCACCACCCAAACCTGGAGACCTCACAGCACTTTCCAGCTTCTGAAGGGATTACAAGGAAGATGGAGCTGGACTCCTCATCAGGAACTGGAGTGTCAGGACAAGGGGGAATGGCTCCAAACTGACAGAGAGTAGGTTTAAATTAGATGTGAGGAAGAAATTCTTCTCTGTGAGGGTGGTGAGGTCCTGGCACAGGTTGCTCAGAGAAACTGTGACTGCCCCATCCCTGGAAGTGTCCAAGGCCAGGTTGGACAGGGCTTGGAGCACCCTGGGATAGTGGAAGGTGTCCCTGCTGGACTTAGATGGACTTTAAAGTCCCTTCCAACCCAAACCATTCAATGGTTCTATTTTCCTATGAACCCAGGGCAGCCCCAGGAAACGCCACCCATGAGGCAGCTGTCCCAGGGTGGAACCGTGTCCCAGCCATGCTTGGCTCTGAGAGTCACTGAGAAAGGAAGATCCTTTTTGTGCTGGTGATGAACAGGCAGCTTGTCCTTGCTCAGCACAGGCCGTGCCTCCTGCTGCCCCAGCAAAGGTGGCCCAGTGTGCCCAGAGCTGATAAAGACACACTGTGCAGTCCAAACAAAGGTAGCTCTGGGGGCAGCAGGTCACAAAAAGCTCGTTTTTTCCTTTGGGGTGAGCCTGTGTAAAAGAAACGAGCCAGGCTTGGTTCAGGCCAAGTGGGAACTTGTATAAAGATCCTTTCTCCATGCCCACTGGGATGCTAAAAGCTTATAGCAACTTTCCCAAACAAAGAGCAGCAGTGAGAATGGAGTGTTCCGGGCAGTGGAGCACCCACTGCTAGGAAGTGAATCAGCACTGATCAAAGGGAAAGGGTCAGCCTTTAAGGCTGTAGAAGCCAGCCCCAGTTCCTCTCCAGCAGCCAGGACAGGTTACACCAGGAGTCAGCAGGGAATTTTCTACTGGAACTTTTTTTTCTGATAGAAAATTACATTTTTACAAAGTAAAACTATGTAATGAGAAACACTTATTTTTTTACTTTTTTCCAAAAAAAATTTGAATATTTCATTGGGCAAATCAAAATTAAACATTTCCTTTTGGACAAGTTTAAGCCAAGAAGGAATATTTCATTTTGTTGGAGTTATGTGAAATATTCTATTTTAAAATGGCACTCTAAAAATCTCCAGCTCAATTTCCTATTACTTAATGGAAAGTTCTTTCTCCCATATGCTCCTATTTTCAACCCAGGACTGATCCCTTTGAAAAACTACTCCCATCAAAAACCTTTCCCAGCACCACCAGTACCATGAACTTGGGGAGCCATTTCACCCCACAATGCTTGAACAAACATCTCCCAAACTCAGCACAGCAAAGCAGTGACCCACACTTGCAATATCTGCCACCCCCTGAAGCAATCACTTCAGCTATATCTAATGTTGCTTTAAAAAGCCTTTCAGCTCCATTAATAATCTAAACAGATACTGGGGGTCTAATTAGCAGGCTAATTGGAGAGCATGGTTAGGCATGTACTCAGGCAAGACTATTTTATCAGTAGAATGAGAAAAGAAGATTTGTTGTCTGCACCAGTTTTATTGCTGAATTCTACGCAAGATCTCAGCCCCATGCACAGAGCCTTGGCCTAAAGCAGTGTTTGGCCACTGCAAGAAATAGCCAGGCTGGGAAAACCAAACCCTTCACCTTCACCAACAAGGATTTTCTACACACATGCATTAATTTCAGATCCCACACACTATTTCAACTTTCCAAACAGCTTTCCAGTTTATATGATGTCGAGACTTGGGGTTAATTTTCTAAGAGTTTCCAGAAGTTTCAATTATGTCATATATATGTCACACAAATGTATAGCACAGGAAATAGCTGAATTTCAACACCTAAAATTAAAAATTTTCCAGGGTAACATTTCCCTTAGCAGCCTGAAGGAAAACATCCTCTTGTTTCAGTCCTGGAGGTTGGCATTAGATGAGAAATCCTACCAGAGACATGAGGTCCTTACAGTGAGGATCTCTCACTATAAACTCATGCTCATGCCCATCCCCCCATCTCTGCCTGCATATAATTCCATTTAAACCCAGTTTCTCTCACTGGGAGGTTGAAATTATGACTACTCTGTAAATGTGTTTGTGGCTTTACCAATACCCAAGCCTGCTCAAAAATAAGAATTTCTGTTTCACTGCCTGTTTTGGCCAGTTCAGCCCCAAATTGCACCCAGACAGATAATGATGCCTCCTGCTTGTGTCCTCTTGGAACCAGGTGTCCTGCCCAGGCCATGGGCCAGCTGCTCTCACAGCAGCAAAGCCCAGGCATGTCCTCAGGGACATATTTCAGGTCAGGAGGTGGCTCGCAGGCAGTAAACATGAATTACTCTTGAACTGAAATTTTTCCATTCCATTTGAGAAATGAAACATTTCAGCAAATGCTGAGTGGAAGACACTGGCATGTTTTTCCTGATAGGAATTTGTTTTTTAATCAAAATTCTGGTTTTGTGGGAAGCATGTTTTTTCTACTGAAACCCCTTCGGCAGTAAATCCTTGGCGAGCTTCACTGCTGTTATATCAAGGCCACATCTGACTGATTTTAAAAGATGCCACAGCCTTGGGAACATCACATGGTATTCACAGAACCACCCATTCTCTGGCACTGTGGAAAGGCTGACAAGAGCCTGTGAGCCTGGTGTGAAAATCCATCTTCTTATTAAATGTGTCTGCCAGCCCAAGTTCACTCCTGCTCAGGGATGGCTCTGACTGGCAGTGGACATGGTCAGGGGCTCAAAGGATAAGAGACAGAAGGAGCACAATGCATCTTCATTGTGCGGTCAAGCATATGCCAGCAAATATATCTATTTTACATCAAAGACATGATTTTTGCACAAAAAGACTGTTGCAGGCAGTCAAAGTGGTCAAAGGTTCACAACTACCCTGGATGGGCTTTGGCTTTGTGGCTGGGCAGCGTCAGTCTTCACTGAGGTGCAGAAATTCCTACATGTTTTGACAACCCTTCCACTGGCTCTGTCCCAGCCACAGAGGTTTGGTGGATGTTCCTGTGGGCAGCACAGGCACAGTTGGTCACTAACTCACCCTAGCTCATCATCAGTGCCAGGCACTGACCTCTCCAACCAAGCAAAGACTTTGTGTCACATCAGGCAGTAGATTTGAATTAAAAACCTCCAATTCCTGGAATCACAGAATATCCTGAGGTGGAAGGCCCCCAAAAGGATCACTGAGTCCAGCTCCTGGCACTGCATGTGACACCCCCAAGAATCTCACTATGATGCATGAGAGTTAAGGAACATTGTAACCTGTGATTTTTAATTAGCTCTGTAGCTAATGAACAGTCTCTGAATTTCTCTTTGTGTCACTTTGAGATGAGTTTAATCTGTGTGCATGGTTTACACTACAGCTTCTATCAAGACCAAGCTTGGTGTAATGATTACTTGTCCTCTGCTACCCCTGAGGGTTTCACAAGCCAGGAGGTGGGTTTGGAGTGAATCCCCTGTGCAAAGAAGGCCCCAGTTTTGTCTGTAACTCCTGGAACTGCCTCTAGTTCTTCTGATTTCCAGTAAATATTAAATATGTAGCAGCTCCTGGGATCCTGTAAATATGGTACAAGAAGGAGAACTGTGCAATGACACAAACACATTTCTCATCCACCTGTCAGCTGTTCAATGGCTTTTTGAAACCATTAACTTCTACACAGCCCTTCATTTCCCCCAAAGATATTCATCATTTGGAGCTGGGAGCAATGAGGTGAACCAGGAGGCAGCAATTCTGCACCAGCTGGAGGTTCACAGAGACGGCAGAGGAAGCCCATGTGGCTGGCTGGGCAGCAAAACCTCCCAGGACCAAGTTCTTTAAAGGGGTTGGAGTAATGGCCTTGTGCTCAAGTGTGATTTCTGTCTCGGGTTTACACCCGCTCTAATTTACTCTGAGGTGGAGGCTGCATTGGGCCATCAAGTTGCCACCAAGTGGAGGCTGCCAGTCCCCAGCAGAGAATTACAATTTGGAGATGCAAAGAGGGTTTTAAAAACACCAAAGCTGCTGAGATCTCAGCTGCCTTCCTCGTGCAGACACTGCTGAAAATCCCACGTAATGTTTAATTAGTGTGTGAGCTGCATGCCAGTGCTCAGCAGGCAGGAAACCTTCGTCTGGTATCTCCTGAGATCCTCAGGTAAAACCTCAGCCATCACAATGCCACTGGGAAGTGGTTTATCTTTCTAATTTCAGATTTCAAACTGCCAGTTTACCACTGGCAGCACAGACTATCCTTTACCTGAAACATAAGCTCTGAATTTTGGCTTAAATCAGGGATGGGGAAATGAAGACAGCCTTGTACTCTGCCTGTGGCTATAGATGCCCCCATAGTTCTTTATCCTGGGTGGAAAAGCTGAAGAACAGTAAATCAACACAATTACATGCTGTCTGTATTTAGGGTTGTATTGTAGTATTCAAGCTGTCAACTCTGACTGCATAGAGAGGAAACCAGGAGAATCCAGGCAGAGTGTGGTGCCTCTGGGCTCTCCTCAATCCAGCACCACAGTTCCAGGATGGATTCACAAAACGGGCACCAATTTGCGTCAGTTCAGCCCCAAACCTCCCCCATTTAGCAGCTCCAGTGTCCAGCAGGACACCTGATGTCCCGGCTGGACCACAATGAACCCTGAAGGCACAGACACCAAACACCATCACATCAGACACATGTAACTCCCAGCACCCAGGTTACATGTGCAAACAGCTGATTTGCAGTGGAAAAGGGAGAAATGAAGCCACCAAACTGCTGCTTCCTCTTGCAGCAGCAGATCCCATGGCTGGTGGATGACAGGGTCCGGCCGCGGCGATCCCGCGCAGCGAGGGGGAAAACACACGCACTGTTATTCTCAGTAATAAGATGCCTGTCAACATATAAACCAATTAGGTGCAGCTTTTGTGTTCATAATAAGGCTGGGCAAGATGCTTTCTATGAGCGAGTGCTTTCAAGTGAAAAATAGCTTCTGAAAGGATCTGACAGTTTGCACATGAGGTTTCGGTTTGCTCAGGGTTTGGTTGGGGTTTTTTTTCAAATGCAAGTAATGAAAATTCTCACATTGTTTCAAACCAAGAAACTGTGTCTCAGTTTTCAACAGTCTTTCTCTCTCACACACTCACACACTGCTGCTTCTAGGTTTCTTCCTCTCTCTTTATTTTTTTAATCACAGTAGAAAGATGAAAAAGAGGGAAGAAATGAAAATCCATGTTTGAGAGAAACACAGTGAAAACAATTACTTTCTTCATTTTAGTCATATGAACTTACTTCAAACCAATGTTTTTGTGTGCTTTCATGTATTACCAAGAAAGATCCACATTTTCGGATGGGAAGTATTTGTCATTAAAGTTTCATTTTTCAAATTGCTGGTTAATGTCTGGCAGCACAGATGAGCCTTTACCTTAAAGACAAACCCTGTATTCTGAGTTAAATCGGGGATTGGGTAATGCAGGCACCCTTGTACTTTGCCTGCAGCTACAGATGTCCCCAAACACTTTTTATCCTAGGTAAAAAAGCTGAAGAACAGCAAATTAGTCCCATATATTACTTCTCAGAGAACATGAGTAACTCCCAGTTAGGGTAAATGGAAGCATCAACCAAGTTTTGGGTTCGGAATCCAAGCACAAAGTGAGGCTGTGTGATTTATGTTAAGAAAAAACCCAAAGACATTTCCCAAAATCAAGACCCAGCAGCCCTGGCTGAACTCCTCCTTCCAGGTATAGAAGGTCCTGGAGAGTGGCTGGAGCCTTGTTCCAGCCGTGAGCCGTTTTCTCGTTAGAGAAAACATAGGAATTACAGATCTTGAGAGTCATTCCCATCTCCCTCTAGCGGTTCCCCAGCTCCCCGGGGCCAGGCACGGGATCTGTGCTGCAAACAGACAGCTGTGCCTGTGGAGCAGAATCGTCGTGGAAAGAAGGAGCCAGAGGGAAGCAGAGTTTTGCACCAAGCTGCTTGTCCAGAGCCCCGTTTGCACAGCTTGGAGATTAAAAAAAGCGTTTCTATTTGGCTGGTGAAGCACCGAGACTCTCCTCCTCCCTGGGATGCTGCAGGTGGCCCTAAACCATCACAGAGCATCTCAAAATGACTACAGAGCATAAATCACTGAGTACATCTGAGCCATCTGCTGCTACAGAGGAGTCAGCAGCATTGCTGGGGTGTAACCACAGAAGCAGCTCTGCCCTGGGCTTTTCCAGGCTGCCCAGATCCCTATGGCTGTTTGTGCGGTGCAGAACCAGCAGGAAAAGAAGACAAGGACGAGGTAGAAAATCACCTTCAGAAAAACGGGTGCTTTTTCCACAGGGATCACAAAGGAGCTATTTTGTAACCAAAGGCAAATCACACCTCTGGCACCTGCAATCCCCTTCCAATAGGTGTGTGAGTTGCAGAGACAGATTTGCTACAGAAATCTGGTTTGGTTTAGAGCCGAATCAGTTTAAGGAGGGAACTGGCAGGAATGCCTTGCACAACCTCACGAGTTCCCTGCAGAGCGATGCCGGCACCCGGCGGAGTCTGTATGTTCCCTCTTGGGCCCACCTGTCACAGCTGAAGAGGTTTCGTTCCACCTTCCAGAACAAAAAACTCGGGGGAGGGAGATATGAAACCTACTCCAGGGCTTAAAGGAAAGGAAAATCCTCCCATCACAAGACATAGCAAAGCTCACCATGTGAAAAAGTGATTTCCAGAAACAAGTGGAATCCAGTTCCCTCTTCATAAAACAACAGTGAGGAAAGAGATGGAATAGTAACAGCACGGGAAAGCAAAAGGAGACAGAGCACCTGGGATCATGCCTGATGTTTGGAGACCAATATGTCTTCAGGCAGAAAGTACTCATAGTCCTGCAGCTCATAGGATTATGAATAATTTTGCAAAGCAGCCCCAGCAGTACCTGTAGCCTTTGCCTCCCATCACAGGAGGAGCCTAACCAGCACCATTCAGGCTGGAAATTCAGAGTATCCCTCTATGCAAGACCAGCAAAGCACAACCAGACACAGCAATTCTTGGTCGGGCTCATCTCAGCAAGATTTTTTCTGTTTTGTGTGAAGAAAGAGGAGGTGGAGGAGGGGGGCAAGGGGCTGAGAACAATATGTACTTATGCATGTGAACAAACAGATTCCAGTTTTTTAAAAAGGATCAGTAAAGGTCTGTACAGTGTGAATGATCTGGGGAATTCCCAAGGGCTACTTTGAAATCCAAAGTGTTGTATTTTGAAATGGACACAGATCTTGGCGGGAAGTGGAGGAGCAGACACTAATGGTTTAATAGACTGTGGAATGGCTATAAAAAAAGAAAGGGGGGGAAGAAAAAGCAGATGGCAGCCCCTTTGCAGGAGCCATAAAATTTCATGGTGTATTTTCTATCCATGGCTTCGCTGTAATTCAAGCCTTAGGGGCCAACTTTCTCTGGCAGTGGTTACTGAGGGGCCTTGGAGGGCACAAGTAACAAAGAGTGGACACTGCTTGGGTGCACTGACCAAATGCTCCCTCTTGGGCTAGATCAGGCAATAGAAAACAAATCATTTCAGAGAAACACCTAGGAGACTTCCCAAATGCAGCCTCAAAGTTCCAGGTCAGGGATGTAGAGAGGAAAACCCAAAAAGTCCCAGAAAACAGAAGTGGAAAAGGGGCCCTTTACATCTACAGATAGAAAATAAAGATCAAAGGAGATCTACTATCCCTCGACACAGCCCTCATCTTGCGTGGAAAAATATTTTGATTTCTACAGCTGTGTCCTGCATCTGGGCATTTGGGAAGGGCACACGGTCAGGCCAGGACTGTGTCTGTCTTACAGACAAGCCTCTCAAACCTCCACTCTTCACTAGAACCACGTTTAAGCACTGCGCCCTCAGAGGACGGGTTGGGTTTGAAGGGATCTTAGAGCTTATCTCGTTCCAAACCCCTGCCCTGGGCAGGGACACCTTCTACTAGACCACGTTGCCCATCCAGACACTTGTCTCTAAATTTAGTCTAACCAAGGCTCAGCTCAAGACCACATTTAGATTTGGCTTTGGTTTATTACCATAAAATCTGAACCAAGATCCCAGACATGAATGCAAATAAAGTAGGCTGCAGAGGTTAACACATATCAGTTTTGGTTCCATCCCTCAGTACAAGAGATTATCTTGATCTCAGGAGACCCCATCTGCAGAGCTGCCCCAGCCCTGGGGCCCAGCACAGGAGGCACCTGGAGCTGCTGGAGGGAGCCCAAAGGAGGCACCAGGGTGATCAGAGTGGTGGAGCAGCTCTGCTGGGAGGAAAGGATGAGAGGATTGGGATTGTTCAGCCTGGAGAAGAGAAGCTTTGGGGTGACCTCATTGTGGCCTTCAGTGCCTGAAGGGAACCAAGAGGAAAGATGAAGAGATGAGAGATGAAGTCTCCATTGCAAGGGCCTGGAGTGTCAGGACAAGGGGGAATGGCTTCACACTGACGGAGAGTAGGTTTAGATGGGATATTGGGAAGACATTTTTCTCTGTGAGGGTGGTGAGGCCCTGGCACAGGTTGCCCAGAGAAGCTGTGGCTGCCCCATCTCTGGAAGTGTTCAAGGCCAGGTTGGACGGGGCTTGGAGCACCCTGGGATAGTGGAAGGTGTCCCTGCCCATGGCAGGGGGCTGGAAGGAGATGATCTTTGAGGTTCCTTCCAACCCAAACCATTCTGTAATTCTGATACCTCGTCAGAGGTAACCTAGCCCGGTGTCACTCAGTCACCATCGCAGGTACAGGGGAGCATCCCCAACCCCAGAGCTGTAACACACCTGCTGCCATTTCATCCTCTCCTAGCAGGGCACAGTCATTTGGGATATGAATGCAACAAGAGTGATTAACTGTTAATCTGTCCATGATATATAAATAAAACAGAGCAATTACTATGCTGGAAGAAATAAGGAGAGGGATTATTTTAATTTGATCTATCTAGCAAATATGTTTTGATATTTTAGTTCAAAGATTAAGCATTCCACACACATTAGAGATAAAAAGCAATAATTAGAAATGAATGCAATGAAAACTCAATTTTCCTTCCACCTGTTTCCCACTGGAACAATTGCTGTGTGGAGCATAAGGAGAGAAAGGAAGGGAAAAACATCAGCCTTGAGAAACTGCGTTTCAGTTGCATTGATTCCAATTATTCCAAGATCTGTCTCTAACAGCTTTGCTAAAGTATTTGTTTCCAAATTATATCAACACAAGTTGGAAGATGAGAAATATTTTCTCAAGGATTAATGATTTTTTTTAAAAAGAAGCTTCATTAAAAAAATTCACTATTATGAACAGTTCTCTGTCAGAAGTATTTCAGTAACTTCACACAGGTGCTTGGACTCCGTGGTGACTTATGCATATGTGGGGTTTAATTCTTTTTTTGGGGGAGCGGGTAGAGAGCAGGAGTCCTCTGCCTGCATGAGAAACCAGAGCAGCTGGAGATGAAGTGAGTAAAGGAAACTTGTGCTCTCCGTTAGGAGTCCAGCATTTCAAAGCACTCAAGAGTCTAAAATTAGGCAGAAAAAAAAGGAAAAAAAAGCTTTTCTTACCATTTCACTTTTGGAACAGAACAAAATGACCCATTTTCTCACTGAGGTGCAAAGGAAGAAGAACAGGGAGAAGCAAAATAGTTTTTCCCCTCCCTGTGCATCAGTGGGATCCCTTTATGACTAAAGACCTGAACCCAGAGATGCCATCATTCTGCAAATCACTCATTTCAGCCGTTTCTTTTGGAAGATCTCGCAGGTGCACTTTATTGGCAGGGCACCAAAGGTCTATTTTTGCCATTTCTAAGCTATCAGCATCCGTAAGAATGGGACAACTGGGATTCCTGCTGCTGGGAGCTGGTGCCATCCCACCTGGATATGGGTTTGGAGAATTCTCTGCCCGTGTTTACAAACCAGCAGCAGTATTTCCCACTAATGAGCAATTCCTCAGGAAGGTTAAAGAAAAGTCAAGGTTTTCATTAAGGGCTCTGGCCACTTAATTGGTCTATTCTGACAAATGCAATAATATTTGCGGGAAGGCCAGGCAGATAAAGAAAGAAGTAAACAAGGTCAGGAGTGTCTGTATGAAGTAAATCCATGGATATATGCCCGGAAAAGCACTGCTGTTGCTGCCAGGAAGGAGATGTTCACCTCGTCCCACTGGCTGTAGTCTGCACTTGGAGGTAAGTTGACGCTTGATGCTGTTCAGGAATTTGCCTTGGGGATGAGCAGACTTTGTGGAATTAATGACACCTCTCCAGACACTCGGGGGCACAGAATGGACAGGCACTGCTAGACCACACACTGCAGATGGTGCCCCAGAGGTCCTTGACTGGTCCTTGGACAGGAGTAGAAATTACCCAAGAAAATTTGCTTTTCCTCTAAACTTGGATTTGATAAAATAAAAAGATCATAGAATCACAGAACAGTTAGAGGAAAGGATTTTAAAGCTCATCCAGTTCCACCTCCTGCTGTGGGCAGGGACACCTTCCACTAGGCCAGACTGCTCCAAGCCCCATCCAACCTGGCCTTGGACACTTCCAGGGATGGAGCATCCTGATAAAAGGCACTGAAAGTATGTCCAGAAAAAGAAAGAAAACAAAGCCCCCCAAATTAATTTTTCTGCAGTTTTGTGCCCTCCTGCCCCATTTCATTTCCCAGTTCACCTTCTTTAACAAAGTAAATTTTCCCCATAAAGGTGTGAAAAGCTGTGTCTATTATTAGACATTATCAGTAAAATACAAGCTAATACAAAATCTGGCAACAGACCAGATGGCATCATCTTGTCTCCACCTTCCCTGATCCTTGCCCTGTTGTCACCAGCATTTTAGGTCTCTCTGAGCTCTTTCCAGGAGGCCTCTCCACGGTAGCACCCCAAAAGAACCCTGCAGCCCCTGGGACCCTTCTCTGACACAGGGCACCCGGGAAGATGAAACGTGAAATGTTCAAAACAGACCAAAGGAAGCATTTCTAATGCGAGTAATTATCCTGTGGCGCTTCCTGCCATGCGATACAGGCGAAGCAAATAATGCAGAATGATTCCTCAAAGACTCAGTTACTGAGTTGAATAACAGCATCAGCTGCAATTTCGCTGCCTGGGTCTCATATTATGAAGGCTCCTGGTCCCTGTGCTTCGAACTAATCCCCTGCTGGGATTAGAAAAGCAAACAATATCTCTGTTTCAGTGACAGTCACAACTTCAGGTAATAAGGAGGGCTCAGGCATAGGCTGGGGAAGGAGATAAAGCATTAGTTTTGTACTCACTTCTCCAATGGACCACTTTAGTTTTCCCAGACTATTTTCCCATGTAGTGGAGGAAGCCTGTCTCTAATGGGGGTGCCTCACCTTTCCTTAAAGCCTTAAACTACTTAAAAATCTAAAGCACCTTACAAGTGTAAGGAACTCGGATTTTTCTGAACAAGCCACCACCCCTGGCTGCAGGGAGGGGCCAGTTCCCACTTAGCATCTGCAGGCAACTCCCAGGCATGGTCAGGTGGCTTCATACCACAGTTTTTTGGATGCTGAGCTCCTCTGTCCCAGCCCGTGCACAAAGCAGGTTTTTGAGAGCCAGACAGCCCCGCTGATGAGGAGCATGCCACGACTGTGCCCTGCCTGAGCTCAGAGGAGCTGCTGTTTGCATGCCCAGGTTGGCACATCCCTCCTCCTGAAGTAGGTGCCGGGGCTACTGCTCTGCAGTGTCATTAAGGAGCAGCTATTTCATGCCCTTACAGAGTAACCTCGATGCTGCTACATGAGTAAATGGGGAAGTTACACAATAGGTCGTAACATTTCAGGCCCTATTAGGAACAAAAATGCCTTTGTGAACATGCGGGTTACTGAATAACCTCCTCCATCCCCATAAAAAACTGTGAGTGGGATTGAGCTTTTTTTTCTTTAAAAAAAAAAAAAAAATCTGGTTTATATGCAAATCAGGATCTTGAGGCTCCTTTTTGTGTCTCCACAGCTTGCTTGCCTTGCTCTCAGCCTATCAGCTATCCTCAGAGCAGGGTTTTGGTAGGACTGAGATCCAAAACAGCTTTTGGGTCCCAAGACAAAGAGGGCTGAGATTGTGCTTTATAGAGCAGGAGCAAAAGTGCCCCTGAAACACCCAAGCCCATCCATCTTTGAGCATGTTAAACCTGCTCCATGCTGCCTGAAAAATGGGAAGACAAGTCAGGGTTGGTTTTGGGTTTTCTCCGAAAAAAAGCAGAACCACCCTGCAGAGAGGGAAGAGGAGAGGGAAGAAGAAGATAACAACCCATGTATACATGTAGTCACGCTGCCACTCATCTGCTGGCACAAGGTATCCCAGTTAACAACCCTGAGGTCAGAGCTTGACCTTCTCCCACCCCACAGTGATTGGATGGATTCAACGATCCAGGTGATAATGGGGCACTCTGCGGTTGCTGACTGGGAGAGCAGCAGGGTGGGAAGGTGTACATAACCTCTCAGCCCATCCCTGCCCTCTGCCATCCCCCAAGTGCATCCCTGTTTAGGGACTGATGTGCCTGTTTATCACAGGAACATTTCTCAATCATTGTGAACCCTCTGGAGATGACCCTGAGCTGCTGTAAGTACCAGACTCTGGACCCTGTCCAGCAGCCCCTCACTGGGCACATCTGAACACTCGCAGACTGCTCCTTCTCCTGCTGCTTTCCCATCTGCTGTCTCCTCCGGGCCACCTCCAGTTTTCTTCCTCTCTGTAATAACCACGGTTTTTATGGATTAGCTGCAGCAGAGACACTGATGTGCAGCAGGTGCTGGTGCCCTCCACCCCTTTATTGACTGCTGCTTGTTCCCTGCAGCACTTCCTCACACAGATCCAGCCTTAAAACTGACTGAGGTGGGGCACCCTGGCACGGCCAGAAGTGACCTGAGCTTGAAGTTGGTCGGGGGGACTGAAATGACACAGCTCCTGCTCTTGTGCTGAACTGTTATCAGGTTCTCCAAACAAGCCCTTGTTTTCACACAGAGCCAGATGGGTCCTCTCTCCCTTCTGCCAAGCTCCTCACTTTCCTCCTGGAAACCTCCCCTGCACAGAGCCCTGGGAACTCCAGAGCAACAGCTCTGTGCTTTTTGACCCTCATTTCCTCTTCTGAGCCAAAGAGAGTGATTCTCTCATAATCAGATTTCTCAGACCTTTTCCTTGAAGGAACATTGACGTTTCTGTAACTCTAATTATGTTACTGGCATTTCCCACTGTCTGCACTGGGGACTGCACTGTGCTGGGTAAGGCTAAGGTGCTCAGGCTGTGAGACCCCAGAAAGACCCACAGGCACATCTGTCATCAAACAGTCACCCAAAATCACAGCAGAGGCAGGAGCAAAGTCAGCCCAAGAGCTCCCATCTCACGATTCCCAAAGTAGCACTTTCACCACTGGATAATGCACTTGAAAGCACATTTATAAATAAACTTGGGCCTTGTGTAAACCAAATTAGAATACACTGGCAAGTTATTCGAGGAGGCTGGCAGACACATTCTTTACCTCAGGTGTCAGCCACAGCAGAGTGTTAGGGGGCTTGCATTACAGGGAACACTTTGTGACTTTGAGTTATATTGCACTTAACCTGTAAGTGAAACAATAACAGCTTGGTCTATGGAGATAACACCCCAGATCAACTCCCTCCAATAAATTAGGGAAACATTCCACTCCCCAGCCCTGCAGTCTCACACCTCTAAATATCAACACAAACTTCAAGGGTTGGATGGAAAAAAGGGTGTTAAGTCTCATGGTGTTTGAGGAATTTCCCAATATGAACTAAATTAACTTTCTGGCTGCACTAACCATAGTGGTTGAAACCAGCCCCATCTGAGACAGATGCAGGGCAAGAGACGCAAGCAGCTGTTTTGCACATGAAATCAGATTGAGATTAACACTTACCCTTGGAGTTCTCACTCTGGGGGTAAAATACAGCTTCAGGGACCTCTTTGTCTAAAAATACCTCTAGTTTCTTCAGTGGACTAGAATGGACAGGCTGTGAGAAGTAAAAAATAAAAATCACCCTCCAAAAGGAAACCATTGACATACATTCATCCTCTTTGATTCCTCTGGCTTGACATTTTAAGGATTATACCTAAACCATGGAAACCAAGTTCATCAAATTCAACTGGAGAAAACCACTCACTGCTGCACTCCACTGCTGCAGGAGGACAAAGGCAGCACAAAACGTGACAGAAGGATAAGGATAATACAAGGATAAAAGCGGAATTTTGTACAGGGAAATCTCTTAGTGAGGAAAAGAAATGGGAGAAAGGGAATGTTTTCATGGATGCAAGCTGATGTAGACTTGTGCACTGGGGACATCAACCATGCTTTTTTCTCATTTATTGGTATTTACATAAATCTAAAATTCTGGAGAAGAGAAGGATAGTTCAGGTGCTGACCAGACTGGATAAAATGGATCAGAATTCCCTGGACGCTGGTCTCTTTTACCCCTTCCCTGGTTAAAGGCGAGCCTGAGCACTCCAGTAGCCAGCCGGTGCATCCCCCGTGGCCTGGCAGCACATCCCAGAGGAATCAGCTCATTTAGGCCACTCAGCAGATAACACGAGTTTGTTTTTGGAAAGGCAAAGCAATCTGTCCATAAGGATTTCTCACGCTTCATGTGCCAGCCCTGGCCAGGGAAATACAACATTAACTACATCAAAAGATATTGTTGAATGAATAAATTATAAAAGCATCCAGGGTACCTATCTGGGGTATTATTTTACACACTGGTGCCGAGTAGGTTAAAGGAGCATGTTTTGCTGTTATTGCATTCCCAGCTCTCTTTGCAAGGGCTCAGCATCGCTGTGAAAGTGAGACTATGGACATGAGCTCCCTGCCGGCACAGCAGGACCAGGCACAGAATTTGCCAATGTCACCTCTCCTCTAAGCATTACCCTCCAGAGACAGACAGCACACACTGCTCCCGGGCAGGACAAGAGGAAGAAGAGCCCTCCAGACAAAGCTAAACACGAGTCCATTGAAACAAGTCCTCAAATTGCAATTTCACAGCCCCATGCTGCCAGTGAAGCCCTGGCCTCCTCCTGCTCCTCCCTGCAGTCAGCTCAGTATAAACATCCTGCTTAGCCAGCATCCACCTCTCAGAGACACAGCTCTGGTACAGGTACACTGGTACTGGAGCACCCATGGACCAGTCCACATCTGAGGATTTCCAGAAGCTTTGTCAACACTATACAGTTAAGCCTCACAACCCTTGTGTGGATGGGCTGAGCATTATCCATCATGGTTTCTTAGCTGTGGAAAGAGAGGGAGAGAGTCCTCGAGTGCATTATCTAGTATTGCACAGAAATCCTACAAAAGAATTAGGATTATCACCCAGATCTCTGGATTACCAGCCTTTTTATATGCAATATATTCCTGATCGAAACCATACAGTCCACCTCAGGGTTTTGCTCACAGGAAGATTTCTAACCAAGCAGAGTTTAAACAGTTGCATTTTTTATAAGAAGAAAGAAAAAGGAAAAGGAAAAAAAAGAAAAAAGAAAGAATAAAGGAGCCAACTACCATTTCAACTGGCAATAAAGCACAAAGCTTGTGTTTGTGCTAAGAGCAGTTGTTGGGAAACTTTCAAAACAAAGTTTCCTAAATAGTACCAGGAGGAGCACCCAAAAGTCTTACTGCTAATCCCAGAATTACCTCCTTTGCTGAGCCCAAGTTCCATTCATGGAGCAGGAGGGTGAACACCTGACCCCATAAAGCTACAGGATCACAGCCATTCCCATCAGTGGGACGAGGGTCTCACTTGAGGTTGTTTAGTGGGTGAATGCTATTGCCTTTGGCATGATGGACCTCCCTGGGCCACCGTAAACTCTTACAAAACTCTATTAATTTTGGCCTTTTACCCAGAGAAATAAAAACCTGTTTGGGACTAAAGCCTACCCACACATAGAAAGGCTACAAAATTCAGTGGTGGTGGGGGGGAAAAGCAGCTCAGAGCCAGAGGCAAAAATGGGGATCTGCTGCTGCCTGGCAGCAAATTCAGACTCCTCATCACAAAAGATTTTAATTTGGCCCCTGCTGTACAAGCACAGCCCCTGATAGGCCTATCTCCCCAGGCAAGGCAGTAAATTACATGTGCCCACATCTGGCCCCACTGGTCCCCTGTCCATATGTCAACCCGCAGTGCTGGTTACCAGGGCTTGGGAGCCCCAGCGCTGAACGTCCCCAGCTCCCCCTAGCCAGCTCTGGGGTTGATTTCAAGGTATATCATCCCAGCCACCTCCCAGAGGTGTTATTTGCCATCTGGAGCTGGGCAAGCATTCCCAATGAATGTATTATCCATCAAAAAGCACACTTTTCTGCAAACTCAAATTGTTTATACTTGAAATATATCTTGCTCGGGAAAGAAAAATCCATAAAATAAAATTGTTGGTGTTCACAAAGCAAAATACTTCCATTTTCTTCTGAAATGGTGTCCTTGTTTTTGAGGTGAGAACAATCTTTATTTACAGAAAGAAATTAAAAGAATTGAAAACTGAAATACAACAAAATATTTTCTGGATTACTCAAGATCAGATGGTTAAATTAAAAAAAAAAAACAAATCAAACTCATTGCAATGATTTCCCTCTTTCCATGCCCAAAAAAGTTCAGATCAATCCAATTCAGCTTTAGCAAGTCTCGCTAAAACCAAAACCCAGATTGGGGGCACAGACAGTGGTGTAATAAAAGAGATATAATTGTCCTTATTCCATTCCCCCCGGAACGATGCGGTCCACAACATATTTGACCCTAAGGTTTTGGGGAACCCAGGATTTCACTCTGAGCTAATTTACACAAAGACTGCACAAACAGGTGACATTCATTCTACAAGCCTTTCTGGCCCATAAATGCTGATGTTGATCCCCCTCTCCCTGCTTTTCCACCTCCCAAAACCAACACTGCAAGGACCTGAACAGATGCCAACAGCTGGGCTTCCCTAAAAGCCACTGTGGGTACTGCTAAAGCCCAGCCTGTTGAACCAGCACCCTGGGCCAACCTTTCCCAGTGCTCAGGGATCACTGCACAGAGGGTGCTCAAGGATGGGGAGTGAAAGTATCACAGCACAGTCTAAGGCTTTTTTCTTCTTTAAATATGTCTACAAAATGAAATCATTTTGACTCCAGGCTGTTTACAGCTGTCACATCTGAAACAGATTTTGCCACTTTGGTGTCAGAAGGCTGGGTCTGCAAAAAGAGACATAACATGAAAACCTTCATGATAAGGAGCCAAATCATTTGTAAATTGAGCCATAGGGTCTCTGGTGGTGTGACATTAATTTAATTCTCTTACTGCCATGCTTAGGCAGAAACACTCCCTACCTAGCTTGTGATCACAGGAAAAAGAGTAATAACCACATAACAAGGATCCCCAGGAAAAAAAGGTGGGCTTTTGAAGGGACTGTGCTTCTGAGTATTTACATTTCAATGGGATGGAAAGCATAGTTTCTCAAGTATGCCTTGCCAAACTCTCTGAAACACCCTTTTCTTTCTGTTTGATTAATCATTTCGGGCTTAGAGTCTTTTAAAATACTGCTACTTCTAGAGAGCAGACAAATGTGTGTCCCCTCAGATAAATGACAAACCTTAAGGCTCTGCTTTGCTCTTTTCCTCTTTTAGCTACTTCAGCTCCTAAATCAGTAAATACACAGCATAGATTTTCTGACTATGTAAGAAGAGCTGGTGGATTTGAAAGACTAAAGCAATGTTGCAGGTTTCCCTGCTTCAAGTAGGGCTGAGAAATTACAAAATCTAATCTAATAAAAAGGTGTTTCTTTCCAAGTGCTCAGCGTGATTAAAAACCAGCCAATTAAAGCTGTGATTCAATATAAAACCTGAATGTTTCCAAATGTATAAAACACTTGACACAAGCCTGACATCTGCCCTTTCCCTCCAGCTTTCCATATGGAAAAGAGATCTACCTGCCATCTCTGGGCTGCTCTGCAGCAAAGGAGTTTGGACTGAGCTAAACTAGATTTGCCAGCGAAATCTTTGCCTTCAGCACACGTCCTAAACACAGATTTGTTTCACTCCTTCACAATTCCTAAAGCTGCTTTGTATCACATAAAAATACTCTACTGGCTCAAACTCCCTTGCCCTGGACAGTCATTGGTCTGACAGTGGCAGCAGGAGATGCTGTTTAGAGAAAACCTGCGAGCCTGACCGCTCCTGCAGCTCCTTCCCTTTGTACAACAGGCATCCCCAGCTGCTGGATGTGGGATTGTAACACCATATCCCTGCCCAGCCATTTTAGTGTCCATTTATTAAGCTTCTGTGCATGACTTCTCAAAACTCCCCTTTGAATCTGCTGATTTGCCACCTTCACCATCTTGCAAACCTCTCCTATACTGCATTTCAGCATTCTCATCTCCAAACTGAAGTCACAGCCACAGGAAGCAGCTTTTCCATTCCTATTTTACTACAGCACCTTCTCCAGGTACACCTTGGCCTTCACAGGACTAATTTTATTTCATTGCAGAACTAGTTTTAAAAGATGAGTGATCAAAGTATAATTTGGCCACATGTGCTGTCAAGGGGACCACAAAGACTGTGCTGGCACAACCTCAGCGCTGAGTGAGGAGCTCAAGGGGACAAGTTCAGGTCTCAGATGCTGCAAAGTTTCCTAATCCCAATGTCACTTTTTTCTGAGCTGCTTTTCTCAGCACCATGAAGTCCTCCAGACACAGGATGATCCTCCTGCTACCAAGGTATTTCCAATCCCAGAGGCAGTCTGATCCTGCTCATCAATCCCAGCTCCATGCTGGGTTGTACAATGTGGACATGTCCACCCACAAGTGCTGGAGCATCCAGTTCTACTCCCTTCAAAGAGAGTAAAAATGCTGTGTCACAAACAGCTGGCAGCTTTAGAGCTGGTTGACATGTTTTTGAACCCTAAGAGAAGTTGAAACAGTTCAAATTTCATTTCAAGTGGTCACTACTCCTCCTGAGGGCTCACATACATCAATCTCATAGGCAGTGGTAATATATCTGTATTCCATGAGTATCTACACACTCAAGAAATATGAAATACTAATTTGTGTTCCACTTACCTATATACAAAACTAACAATCAGCAAAAGGGAAGGTTTCACAGAAAAAAAAAATCTAAAGCTTTATTAAATGTGGTGTGCAGAAGTAGTCTTGAAAACAAAGAAAAGAGAATTCAGGTTAAGAGGAGAAAGTGAATAAATACACCAAACTGCAAACCAAAACAAATGTTTTGGCCTGGGAGAAAGGGTGGAACCCAAGCTGCATTTCTGGAGAGCTGAACCCTTCATTCCTGCTGGGTGCTGTTCCAATAACCGCCACACTTTGAGGAAAAGACTCTTCTCCCTTTGCTGTTAACCAGATTAACTCATGATTCTGCACAAATATTCCTTTGTAAAGCCCACAGGAACTGCTGAGGTTTCTCGGGAATCCCTCTGGGATTTCAGACCCTCAGCAGTGTGGACAGCAGCCCGTGAGCAGTGCCACCTCTGCCCGCAAGATACCAGGGAGACATGCCGAGGAAAAATTTCTGTAGGAAGAAGAGGTCTTTTGAGCGAAACACCAGGAAGGAAAGTCCTGTTCCCTCCCATCTCCTCCTCCAGCAAGCACCCTGCAGGTCTCCACCAGGCTGGGAAGGTGAGACGAGGAGAAAATGGATCATTCTCTCATGTAACTCTACTCTGACATTGTTTTAGCATTGACATTGTTTACTCTGACACTGGCCAGGATCCTCTTATCCTTATATTAAGGGATTCTAGATCTATCCTGGCTGAGAAGAACTTCCTGGAGCTCTTGTACCTCCAAGCATAAGGGGTAATTCTTTGACTTTTCTTAGTACAATTGCAAATAGCAATAGCTTCAAAGTCTCAAAGCCTCATAGTAGGAGGAGAACGAGAGAACACACTTGGCAGGCGTTCATCCTACGGCCTAAATCCTGCCCAGAAGGTGCTCAGTCATGGGGATAACTTGGCACTGAGAGCCTCCCCAGGATGGGACCTTGCTGCCATGCTGAGATGTGAATGTATTCCTCCACCCTGTCCCTGTCCCGTAGCTCATCCTGTGGGAACACAATTATCTCTGACTTCCTCCTCCTTGGAGAATGGAACAGAAGAAGAATCCAGTTTGATGCATTTTGTCTTGGATACCCAAGGATTTGGGACACAAAAGGCATCACACACCTTCCTTGTTTTTAACGAGACCTTTAACTCAACTCCCAAAATAAAAGTGAAGATTTTCTTTTATTTTAAAAAGCATAACTCAAGCCAGAACCATTTCTCCCTTCAACTTTGCTGCTTTGATCTCCGCTGAAATTCTTACGAGAACAATGTCTGATGGAAATGTTAAATCCTGACCCAAAGGGAAGCAGAATGGCTTTCCAAGGCATTGACCACCCCATCTCAAAGCCATCATATTCCTTGTGGGATGGCTGCTGGATCAGTCCTCACTGGCACTTGAGCTGTCAGCTGCAAGGGAGGGAGATAACTGGAGCTGAAACTCTGAATAAAGCAGACCAGACTCCCAGACCAGGCAGACCTGTTATGGCTAAAGAACTGCTGCAATATGTTGTAATCACAACTCAATTGCAGCCCAGTATTATTTTCATCATAAGCCTGTTTTATTGTATTTTTCATCCAGGTAAGCACTGAAGGACTTTCTCACAGAGCAGCTCTATCCCGCTCTCAGGGAAATCTCCTCTGTTTAACATCCACACTGCGGGTTAATAAATACCACGGTGTCATTTCCTCCACTTTCTGGTTTTAGCAATGTCAAAGGGCAACAACACTGCAGCAGAAACCAAGTGCTGAAAAAGGAAACAGTGGGGACCAATAATATCTGAAATGGTTTTACATCCCTCATTCAAATTCTTCTAAGTTTACTTCATATTCATGGCTATTTTGAGGAAAAGCTCTGATTTGGTATCACTGTCCAATCCCATGAAGTACTGAATACCAGCAAGTGGCAGGTGGAAACATCTACATAGAGATTTTTTTGACATCCCAAACTATCTGACAGCTTCCCCTTTTTCTTGATTTATATGAAAAAAAGAGCACAGAAGAGGATTTGATTTAAAGTTTGTTAGAGAGATTCACAAGTCCTTCTGGTATTTCCTTTAAAAAATTAAAACAAGTAAAAAAACCCTACTAACAATGACAAAATCCCCCTAAACTAATACTTTAGTTGCATTTAAAAAAGAAAGACTGAAACTCTTTGTTAACTATAATTCTCAGGTTACCATGAGATTTTTATTGGAAATACTTGAAAAATCCTTCCTCCTCTGTCCTGCACCGCAGTCAAAATATTATTATTAATTATTATTATTAATTATAATAAATAACAGGCTTTAATGTGTCCAAGTAGTTCACTGTGTTTACCAAAAACCATGAATTCTACCAAATAAGTGCACAATGTGATAATCTTTTGGCAGTGAAAATGAGCAGAGATGTCATTAAAATTATATTTTTCCCTGATGTGTTTTAGGATTAATATATTTGAAAATCACAGCCCCAAACCAGGCCAGTCCTCACACTGCAGGAGTGAGTAGGCACATCCTCAGAACCCAGCTCTCCCTGTAGCCGACCCCACGCAAGCCTCCACCTTTTGTAGGAGGATTCCACATTTATGGAAGTGCTGTTACTTAAGAAAGGCTCTTTTATTCACAGTTTCGAAGCAAAACTGCAAACGGGCAATTTGAGTCACTCAGCTCCACTCCCAAGATGAAGCCCTGGACTGGAGCCACCCCTGTCAAGGACCAAAACCCACCAGCATCAGCTAAAGCTTTTAATGAGGATTTCAGCAGGAGACAAGCAGTGGGTGAATGGCAACTGATTAATCATCAGAGAAGGAAGGCTCCGCAGTGACCTGCTGGCCCTGCAGCAGAAGGAATCATCGAATGGCCAGGGTTGGAAGGGACCTTAAACAGCATCCTGTTCTATCCCCTGCTGTGGGCAGGGACACCTTCCACTAGACCAGCTTGCCCCAAGCCCCATCCAACCTGGCCTTGGACACTGCCAGGGATGGGGCAGCCACAGCTTCTCTGGGCAACCTGTTCCAGCACTTCACCACAATTACAGGGAAGAACTTTTTGTAATATCCAATCTAAACCTACTCTCTGTTGGTGTGAATACATTCCCCCTCGTCCTGTCACCACATGAGCCTGTAAAAGCCAGGATAGCCCACGAGTTTGGTCCATCCAATCTATGGGAAAGCAAAGACAATTGGGTGGAACATGATGTTCCACAAGGAATAGTTTTCCACCCATTTGCCATCTCATGACTGCTGTCACAGGCTGTGGATGGACCACGTTCTGAGGAGAGCCCAAGGATGAATGCTGCCCTGACCTAACAGGAGCTAGGCCTCCAGGCAGGTTCCAATTAGCCAAAATTAGTCAGCTGTGGCCAGGGTTTTTCTTCCTTTAAACACAAAAGAGTGTGAAAGCAATAGCCCTTTTCTCCACATTGCCCACTCAACCCTTTGTGGCCTTACCCCCTTCCCCAGGGAGCCTCCTCCAGTTTTGTTTCTCCCCTTCCTGAGCCGTGCCAATCATTAAAGACTCTGAGCAGCCCCATTATCATCCTGGGCAATTCTTAACTCATTAGGCTTTAAAGTTGTTGAAAAAAAAACCCAAACCAAGCAAATGCTTAAGCACGATAAAAGGATGTTAATGTTTTACCCCACCGACAATGACTGAGCCTGTAGGACAATTATTACGGATATTTCCATGGGTTTAGTGTTACTCTTTTCCTGACGTGAGGTCCTTTGCGTGGCATCTAATTAAAAATAGAGGAGTTTAATCTGCAGCCAACCTCAGAGGTTGATTTGAATTCTCCCACTGTGAACTTTCAAACATGGAAGCACGCCTGTTTGCACCGATGGGATCCAATATCCTGCCTTTGCAATGGACTTTTTACATTTTGGCAGGCTGCACGCCCAGGACTGTGCCAGACTGCAGCATTAATAATTCACTACCTGATCTGATCTTTCAGCAGGAAACACAAGTAAAGATGACGTTAAGTGCTGCTTCGCTTCCCCTCCTCTGCCATTCTCCTGTTGTGTCTTCAGATTGTGCTTAATCTGATGGGAATTTAGTATTAAATTAACACAAAAAGTCACATTTTAGGAGGTCAAAACCACATCTACAGCTGAAGAGAGAAACGGGATTTCCTGCTGAGTTTACTTTTAAAACCAGCATTTTAATTTTTGTTCAGATCTCTGTACAAGAAAGAGATTAAATGTGTTTAGAGTAGGATGCAGGATGCAGGATAGCAGAAATTTTAGATTCCTAATGAGCAGCATATTAGCACTTTTCTCCTGGTTGTGTGAAAAAATAAGTTACCTGTGGAGATGAGAGGACATTTTCCTTCTCGAGGGGAAGAACTCCATTTTCCAGCAAGATTTGCAAGTTTTTTCTCTGCATTGCAGCAGAAGAAAAACCTCCTCTAGGAGTAAACTCCAAAACATGTTTATATGGTTGAAAATGGTCTAAGCCATTTCTCCAGTGCCAGGTAACAGCCAGCTGCACACACACCTGCACCTGCTCAGCTAGGGGATTGTGGACCATGTACTCCCAAAAGCTTTCTTCAGTGACAAAGCTGCTGTCTCAGAGTCCTCAACAGCCAAAGTGACCTAAAGGTTTTAGCAAGTTACAAGTGTTCCCCTTCTCAGAGACCGGATTTTGCTTTAAACAAAAAAAACCAAAACACCAAAAACGTGCAAACAAACAAACAAACAAGCAAACCCCCTAGAAATCTGAAGAAGATAACCTCAATTTTGACCAAACAATTTCACTCAGAGTGTTTTGTAGAAGGTGCAGTTTTTCACGTAGCCCTATGTACTTTCTATTTGATGCCTTAATTATTGCATCTCCAAAGCTATTAGAAGGAAGGGAAAATACTTTGCTTTCTTTTCCAAAATAGACTGTGCTACTATTTAGCACTCATCCACTGCTCTGGTACTGTTATCACATTAACACTTAGAGATCCCAAGCAAGGTCAATGCCTTTGTCTGTCAGCCTTTGTACTGACAAGAGACGGTCCTTGCCCCAAAGACCTTAAAATATAAATAGATAAGACAGACAAAGGGAGAAAGAAAGGGAACATTTCTATCATCGTCACAGATAGGAAACAGGAAGATAAAATGGTTTGCTGGAGGTCAGTGACACAGAGCTGGGGAAAGAACACTCTTAAGTCTCTGTCAAGTGTCTTTAACCATGAAGCTGCCCAAAGAAAGCCTGTATTTCCTCCAGCGTTTCATTTAGGTACCTGCAGAGATGCACAGAAAAGGAGGCTGTAAGAAATCAGTGCAGACATTCAGAGAGGTTTAGTTTCCAAGAGGAACTTCTGAAAGGGAAATGGCATAAACAGCAGAAGTTTCACCAAAGCTAAGTCCAAAAGCAGAGACCAAAACTGGCAAGTCTGGACTCTACTGCTAAGAACACACAAGTTGAGAAAAGCAGCCCCAGAGCCACTCCTCAGTGTCCGTATTAACAGAAAAAAATGGGATGTGGTGGTCAAGAAGTCACTCTCCAAGAAATAAGAGCAAGAATTTAGGGCAGGATGAGATGATGCAAGAGCTTAAATTGATCTGCCTTTGGTGTGCCAATGACAGCAGAACGATATGCCTGGTTTAGTTCCACATTTCTGATAAAGACTGATACATTAAAAAGACAGTGGGACCTCTTTTGGGCAGAGTCAAAAGAATTGAAGGACTAAGTTCGTGGCTACCTTTTACACTGCTATACAAAGTCAGGAAAGAAAAAATAAAGGGGGGAAAAAAACCCCACCAGACTTTATGGCATAAGACATGCTGTAGAAGAATTTGCACTTCAGCTCCATTTAGTGACTGGTGTCTGCCCTTGTCACGTGAGATTTCCCACCCTTTATTCATTTTTCTTCTTGTGTCATGAAGAACGTCAGAGAAAGAGCTCCCCCTTTCTCCCTCACAAGCTTTACATCCCTGTGCATCTGGGGGCAGCTGGCTCTGTGATTAACTGTGCACAGGGTGGTGGCTCTTATCCCTGGCTGTGACATGCCAAGCAGGTAATGTTAGAAGTCTTATGTTGAAACAGAGTTTAAGAGTCTGTTTAGTTAACCTAGGTTAAGTTCTGCAGTTTCTCTCTGCTTTCTCTGCCTTTCTCCAAACATAACTGGTCAAGGGAATTTGCATTTTTGGGGGTTTTTTGAAGGCTTTGTCTTCCCAGCATTGTTGGTGTTAGACCACAGCAGGGACATCTATAGTGACACATAAACTATACAGCAGTGCAGGAAAAAACAAGTCACATCTATTTCACCAAAATCTTTCAGTATGGGGTTTGTGCTCAGCCTTGTTGCAAGACTCTGCACTGACACAGGTAAAGGAGATTAATTTTGGCACTAGAGTGTAAGAGAGCATCCTGGTCCACACAACTGCAAGAAGAGCTTGTCCCAGCTCAGCTCTGGATTTTTCCTTGGCCCACAGCAAGCAGTTCTGGGTTTTGTCTCAGCCTGGATGAGTGAAGGAGTAAAGCCACGTCTACATCAGGCTGTACCTCTTAGACCACGATTGTCTTGGTTGCTCCATGGCTGTAACTCTGCCAGTTTATGCAGCCCCAGTGGGTTTGTGCTTGGCTTTCTAGGGACACTGCAGAGCCACGGGTATCCTCTGCTTTCTAGACCCTTCCCAACAAGCACAGGACTGCACACAACCAAGTCTGAGAAATAAGAGAGTTTAGAGCAACAAGCACACCACCAAAATGAGAAACACTGCCTGCCTCACACTGCACACTATCGGTTTATCCATTCTTAATGCAACCCTTGGAATATTTTCTTGCCTTTTTTCCCCCTTCCTCACATCTATTGCTCTCCCATCCATACTTCCCCCAAACAGTAATGTCTTCCAACCTCCTCCAATTTTCCTCCCCAAACAAGAGGAGCCTGCTGAGCAGGACGGGGAGCAGAGGCCCTTCCTAATTGGACTGGTCATGGAGATTGTTCATCTCACAAGAGCAGCACCCACAGGGACCTCCCAGTGCCCAAACCTGCCTTCAGACCCACACCTGTCCTTTGTCACAGCTGGGCTGGCCGGATCTGGAACCTAATCCCAGGAGGAGTGGGGAGGGAGGTTATTTTATCTATTTTCTCTTCAGAGAAAGGCAAACAGGATGGGCATTAATGGATCTTGAGAAAGAAACATTACCCAAGTAAAACACACAGCAGGCTCTGAAGAAACCGATGTCCATGATGTTATGCCTGGATTCACCTTGGTATCTCCTTTTATAATAAGGACAGACTTGGGGAGGAAATGAAGACATGTAAGCACAGGACGAAGAAAATTTTTAAGAAGCATTGACCAAGTCCGTTCTAATTCAATGCAGGCTCCCCACAAGAGAAAGGGAGCTCAGACTTACTGCTGCCAGCCATCACCATTAGCCCCAGACACTTACCACCACCCATCCTGGCGTCCACTCAGCCTTAGTCCCACCTTCACAAGTAATGCCTGGACCAACTCATCCATTCACCAGAACACCCTTGCAGAGAGGTTCTCTTGCCAGAGAACTGTGAAGAACAGAAACATAATTTAAAAACATTGGGGAGGACTTAATGGAAATGGATGATGCCTCCATTTGAGCTGAAAGTCAAAGTTTTGTTTGATCTCATTTACCTGTTAGTAAATAACTAGTTCAGAGAACAACTACTGGCATGGACCTCAAAAGTTTATTTCCTTGGCAGTTTCTGGGGCTTGTATTACCTTCTGTAACAATAACACTGTAAAATTAGACCTGCATTAATGCTGAACTGCAGAGATTTCACAAAAGAGAGCAAACAGACCTGATCTGACCATCCAGGCACTGATTATAATGATCAGTGTAATAAAGATTTGACACTTGCAGGCTTGCCATGAGACACCTGCATTTGTGTACCAATTTTCCTCATTAAGCCCCACACCACAGACCTGCCACCTCCAGTCAGACCCTTCCTGACACTCCAGCAAGTGGGAAGCAACACACATCCCATGGGAGTTTCCCTTGATCCAATCCAATTTCTGGTTAAGATCTTTTAGCAACTACTTTTAATGCCAAAACACAATGTCCTTCAGCTGACAGGAGATGTGCACATTTCCAGTGGGAAATGAGAATATGTTTTAGAGTGCTTCTGCTGGAAGAACACATTCAGTAAGTGGGGGGTCTTCCCATTTCCCACTTCTTCTGAAGAAGCAGTTCATATTTCCTTTGGAAGTTTTCATTCTTCCAGTAAAATACAGTTTGTTTTTAAGCTGGAAACTTTAGTTGTTTTGGCTGAAGTGGCATGTTGTTACCTTTTGGGTTCTAACAGTTTAATTTTACTGTTTTGAAAAAACATTAGAGAGAAACTTACCTAAATGGGAGCTTTTATCACACAAGGCCATTAAAAAAACTTTTTGGAAAACTTTTGCCCAAGTAAAAATTGTTCTTAAATAACACTATAGTCCTGCTCAGATTTAACTTCTCCCTGTTTATTTTATTTAGCTTATGCACCGTGGTCACTGGCAGGAAATTAGAGGCAACCCCAACCTCAGATTTATTAACACACCTTTCTTGAACATGCTACTAGAGATTTATGATTGTCAGCTTTGACTTAGAAAACATTTGAATGACAAACCTTTCAAATGGAAGAGTTTTCAAAAATCTCTGTCCAGGATCAGCACCTTGTAAATTTGCCTGTCACAACTGTTTCTGTTTGAAATGTTCAAGTTTATTCTGATATTCACGTTTGTACTGAAAATGGAAAGTGTATCTAAGCAGTTATTGAGAAATATTATTTTAAAATAATGGAAAAAAAATAAAGCAGGTTAATGGGGGCATTTCTGATTTTTAAATTTAAATAAAACAAGCCAAATTTGGAGGTTTATGGAAGATAAAAAATTTACACAAAAGATTCTCACCACAGATTACCTCATAGTGATTTTCCATTTCCAACCCCCTTTCTTTTCCCACTGGCTCTCTGCCCTGTCCTGCAGATGAGTGATCTGTTTTCACCCTCCATTTTCCTCATTTGCCTCTAAAAAGGGGAGATGGGAAGGGAAAATCAGAAAAAAAAATTTTTTTGAGAGAATATTTGGGCCAGTTTCTTTTTCTTGGTATTATTCTTACCAAAAATATTCAAAGCTTGGGTCTTATCATTATTTTTTCTCTTTCCAAATTAATCTTCAGCTTGTCTGACTTGTCATAGATGTAAGGAAAGAACTAAGGCCATGATTGGTCCAAAAAACAAAAACATTTTTCAAATTTTTAAAAACCTCCATAGGATATTCATTTTCAAAACCAAATATCACCCTCCTCACAAATAAAGACTGCTTTGCAATCTCTTCCCTCTGTTTATTAATTGCATTTATTTTTCTGTTCGTCTGTCTAAAGATTGTCTTTATTTGGGCTCTGGCAGGGGCAGAGTGGATGTCAGACACACAAACTCCAGCCCACAGCCATCCTGCTGACCACAGCTGGGATCCTATGGATAAGGAGAAACTTGGTCTTCAGGAGAGCTGCAAATATTTCCCTGAGCAGCTCAACTCACCCGCTCCAAGCCAGAGGAACTGTCGGATTTGTCTTGTTTTATTCTTCTAGAAGAAATACTGTAAAAGGTGGGGCAGGGGAGGATGCAGGAATGGGTGTTTTCATCCCAGGATGCTGCAAAAGAAGCTGGAGAGCTTCTGGGATGCCCATGGAGCACCGGCCCTCAAGTGCTGCCAGTGCTCTAATCCAGGGGTATTTGAAATTTCAATTATTTATGTGTTCATGCTGTGGGTTAATGCTGACTGACACTAAAACACTGCCTAGATTTAGCTTCATAAAATTTTTATCCCCACTACGAACTGCTAGTCTTTCTCCAATTTCATTTAAAGGAAACATAGTATTGAAAAGCCTATTGAGGAATTCATGAGCAACTAGCTACAACCTCACTTTTCCTCCTAGCCAAATCCTGGGACTTCATTACCATGGCAACACATCATAATTTTAATTCCCTTCCTGATTGCCACTGCAGAGAAACCAATACATCTGCTTGCTTTCCTTGCAGCCTGCCATGCCCTTTGTAGTGGGTGTAAAGGTTCACAGCATTTGCTTCCCAGGGCTCACAATCCAGAAGAGGATGCTGTGTCCTTTTTTTGGGTTAAACACCCAGAAAAGATCAATAAAATTCAGCAAACCTGACTCAGGCAACTCAGGCAATACCTGTGATGTTCTGACTTCTGGGCATCTCAAACACTCAAGCACAGCCCCGGGCGGTGGAAGCCCCCGGAAAGATCAAGCTTCCTATACATTGTGGGGTTTTCGGTATTATACAAGAAGGAAGAGCAGCTTCCACCACGGAGAGAACCGAAAAAGGGATGAGAGGTCTTTATGAGGACACAGGGTATCCAGCAACCATCATCCCTGGTTTGAGGTTTCACTTACTTTGGAAATTATCACACTCCAAAGCGTTTACAGGATTATAATCTCTCTGCTGGAATCTGAAAAGAGGCCTCAAACACCAACAGATGAATGATTATATCAATTATTTATCTAGTTCACATAAAATCACTTGTTTGAGGCTGAAAATCCTCATTCAGACCCAGAGCCTAACAGGCAGCCCTGGCAGGGGGTCACAGACATTTGGTGCTGCCTCACGTACAGAACATCAGTCAGTGAGCCCTGCAAGAAATCAGACAAGATGAGCCAGGGGTGGAGACAGTTGCTCCATTGCTTGAGCATGATCCATTAATGCTCCATTAGCCGACAGAGGTGATTTGCTGCAGCACCCCATCCCCTTCTCAATCCCACTTCTCCTGGGCTGAGCTCCGGTGTTCCCCTCTCAGTGCACCCCAGCCAGGATGGACACAGTGAGTGTCCCCGTAACAGGCATTCCTGTGGGATTAGACCTCCCATTGGCAGAAAATTCTGGGGTTTATTCCCCTCAAAACCCCCACAGCAGCAGTCCTGTGCACCAGTAACTTGCCTGTGGTGGAGCAGCCAGAAGCACAGACTCCCCATGGGTAAGCTTTTTCTAGTGCCCATCACACAGAGGTGAAGGCAGAAAGGACCTTCTGGAGTTCGGACCTGCCCTCTAAACCCACTTGAACTGCGTTATGCATGTATATTTATCATGCGTGTGCATATATCTAATATTTATTATATATGTGTATTTATAATGCCCAATTTTGTTGCAGCCATCTGGAGAGTCATAACTCATTTAAGCACAGAAAAGGCATGGGCGATTCACCCTTCTTTAATGGCAGGAATGAAGAAAAGAGCAGATTGAAACAGTGGAATCTATTTAGCTACAAACCAGCCTTTTCCCTCACCTCTGAAAACCCAGCCTTTCTTCTTGCTGAAGGGTTAAAATTTCTGAACAGAAACCACAGTGTTTTCCTTCTTTTTTCCTGAGCTTTTTTTTAGTTACTCTTTCAATATTGTTTTTCTTCTTCTAAAAAATAATCTAAGTAATTATAATAATAAAATGGATGTGAGCAAAATGGGTACTGCGGGGTTTATAAAACACAAATTTCCCTTTCCTTGGAAATTTGGTCTCTCCTACACTTAAGCCTTTCAAACTCTGCCCAGACTCCTAAGGTGGCATGAACCCCACAAGGCCTGTAAGGCCTGAAGAGGAAATCACTCCAATATCCAGCTCTCCTCAGCAGATGCAGGATTGCTAACACAGCATTGAGCACTGCCAGGGGATGCTGCCCTCACTGCAGTGGGGAAGGATCCTCATTGAGCATAAATTAATAAACATCTAATAAATGAGTTTGGTAATTCTGGACATGCACAGAAACATCTTTGGTGGGGGAGAATCCTGCAGCTGAGCTGGACTTGCTCAAACCTCACCGATTACCATCAGGTTGAGTATCCAACCATACATACACCCAGCAGGAATCAGCTCCTCAGCCAGCAAAGGACCACATTTGGTTTAGGCTTTTTAAATTTTTTTTAAACTGTTTTCTGAAAATAACCCAAGAAAAACCTTCCTTGATGTTCACTAAGCTGTTATTGGCAAAATATCACTGATGTGAAAACAAGGAATCTTTCTTAAAGGTTGAATGTATCCAAATTGCTCTAGCCCTTTCTTTTTTGCTATTCCTTTATTTATTTTTAAACTGATAACTACTCTCTGCAGTTTAATTAATGCAGAAAGGGGGAATTCCACTGTGATTTAGGAACAGAAAACACCAGCTCTCAGCCTGAGAGATCATGTAACCTCCATTAAAAACTAACTTTTATGTCCAAATTGCTACAAAATCCTCATAGTGTGTCAGGTCTGAATGCTGTGTCCCCTGGCTCCAGAGAAGCTTCTTGCCCCCCTGTGCAGTGGCAGGTAAGAATCTGGCTTTATGCTCAAGCCTGGCTTTATGTCAAAATATGACATTACTTCTTCCACAGTGTGTTTGTTGCCTCAGCACTGTGGTACAGACTTCATGGGAGATGGCGGCGTGGGCAAATTAGGTATCCCAGGTCCTCTAGTGTCTGAAATGAGCTGCAGTACATCCCAAATAATTCACTTTATGGTTATTCAGGGGTATGGATCAAAATCTTCTCTACAAATCCTTCCAGAGCTGTTATTCTGCCCAGTTAACCAATGAGGATTTTTTTTTGAGAAGACTTTGCTTCATAGCTGCTTCCTGTTCACCAGAGGGTTGGAGCAGCTGTGCTGTGAGGAAAGGCTGAGAGAATTGGGATTGCTCAGCCTGGAGAAGAGAAGACTTTGGAGTAACCTCCTTGCAGCCTTCCAGTGCCTGAAGAACCAACAGGAAAGATGGAAAGAGACTGTTCACAAGGGCCTGGAATGCCAGGACAAGGGGGAATGGCTTCACACTGACAGGGAGTAGGTTTAGATGGGATATTGGGAAGACATTTTTCCCTGTGAGGGTGGTGAGGCCCTGGCACAGGTTGCCCAGAGAAGCTGTGGCTGCCCCATCTCTGGAAGTGCTCAAGGCAAGCTTGGATGGGGCCTGGAGCACCCTGGGATAGTGGGAGGTGCCCCTGCCCATGGCAGGGGGTAGAACTGGATGAGCTTTAAGGTACCTTTCAACCCAAACCATTCTGGGAATCTGTGATTCTCTGATCCTCACTGATGCTCAGGACACGAAGATACAACCCTCAGCTGTCACACAGTCTCCCTGCAGTCAGACCAGAGAAACAGCCAGTACCAGAGGATGGTACAGTTCACACTAAAGTAGGTGGCCAATGTAGAGAAATTTTCCTCCTCCAAATATACAGAAAGCAGTGATTTAGAATGTATATTTACACAAAACTTCCACCTACAGCAGCAGGTGACACAAGTCCCACCTTGACCTCATTCTATCTGAGTTCATCTGCTGGGAAAACCCTGCAGGGTCTCCAGCATGAGTTGCCTCTGTCCTGGACCAACGGGTGAGGATCAGCATAGCTGGATGCAGGGCAAACAACCCCGTCACAGGTGACAGCAGGACCCTCTCAGGAAAATGTGGAGCTCTGTGGAGTACTAGGAAGAACACAAGCCACAGAGAAGTGCTTGAGCTGACTGCAGCATGCCTGACTTCCACCGCAGGTTGATTGATCTTTGCTTAAGGCATCAATGATCTGATTTTCTCCTCAGGTTTTCTTCCCAAATCCATAGCCAAGTGCAGAAGATACAGTCATTTAGACCTCGGTGAAACTCTGGGAAGGCAGAGGTACTATCAATGGCCCTGTGAAACAACGTGCATTTTTACACTAAGTACAGTTTTTTGATGTGCTGATTTTGTTGGCAACATGTTAAGCAGCAAAGTCAGTCAGGCCTTTCATTTCTCTAACCAGCTTTAAGGGATTTGTAATATTATACTCAGTTATTGGAGAGAAGAAGGAAATTGTTTGTCTGATTACAAATCTGTTATTTATTGTGCATTTAGAGCACAATCACCTAATGCAGGATATCGTATCCCAGTTTTAGGGAGGTGGGAGTGGAAATCAACAGTCCTGTCCTACCAAATGACATAAACCCACTCTGATCTCAGAAGTCACCTCCTGAATACTAAAGAGCTGGAACATAAAGGCTTTTAAAGAATATAGTTTCCAATTAGGTCATTGGTTTCAAACAGAGGGTGTACTAAATTAGTAACATTTGGTGGCAAATTTCTTTGAAGTTCTCATTAATCTTGGTCTTGGATTTGAACTTTTCTTGGCAATGTTCCTTATGGAATTTGGATCCCAGTTATGTCAAAACAACTGATTAGCCCCACAGTTTGAAGGCAGGGGGGATTAGGTAGGGCGGGTGTTAGATTTCATGAAAAGCCTATTTACCTACTCGTTTAGCATGACCAAATGGGAGGGCAGCCAGCAGGGGAGACGTGTTGGAAAGATTCCAGTGCTCCTGTCTAATTAGGGATCTCCACAGCAAAGGGTAGCAATGGATTTGTGAGAGGAGCCACTGTTCACATGCAGCTGCCCTCTGGGTCTGGGCAAGGGCTGAGGGCTTCCCTTGACCTGTGGTGGCTCTTCTGCATAATCAGACTGCCCACTTCCTCAGCTCTTGGGAAATTAGTGGGAAGGAAGAAATACTTTCAGGGAACATCTTTAAGTAGGGTCCTTCCTTCTTCATGAGTGGCCTAAAGCAAACTTCTCCCCAAAATCAATTGAACTCTTTCCATCTGTTCCAACACATTCAACACCAGGCTTCTGAATAGCTCAGAACCACCAAAACCAAGAACTCTTAAGAAACTCAATGGGAAGTTCTCATGTAGCCTCTGTCTAAGGAGCAATAAGTTTACTTAATCACTTAATGAACCATAACCCAGAGGAGAAAACACATGGTGAGTCACAGCAGTGGTGAAGCTTGACAAGTTCTCAATAGGACCTGCTACAGCAAATCAAACCTGGGGCACACTCATGTCCACCATGCACATCTCCTTCCTGAGGGTCCAATTAGCCAAAGAACAAAGACAGACACCGGGAGGCCTTTCCTGGAAATCACAACCCAGCAGCAGAGACCTGATAAGGAGAAAGCTCAAAAGTTGCATGAGAAAAAAGTGCTCTGTCTTACTGAAGCATGAAACGAGTGAGAGACAGGCTACTGTCATCGCCGGGGACATCTGATCCCAGGCCAAGACAGAGATCCAGCCCTGCAGGGTGCAAGGCCAGCGTTACTTACAGGTCAGCTGGATGCACCCAGGCTTGACACAGCTTCAAGCCTCTTGTCACCTCCCGCAGCTACTGCTAACTTTAGGGGTACCAGGATGGGCACGAACAAAATTTCTGGGTCGTAAAGCTGCATGAGGCACGAGCCAGCCTTCCCAGTGCTGCTCCTGCATGTGCTGGGAAACTGCCCCGAAGAAGAAGAAGGTCATGAGGAAACTGCAGCTGGTGCAGCAGCAGCAATGCTTGGTAGGGAGGAATGAAGACACCAGTATAGTGCTCAGACACAATAACATGGTATAAAAATGTTAAATTCATCTTTTCCTTGACAGGAAAAAAAATGAACCCTCGGGATTCTGCTTTAACTTGAGGAAATTATTGGTTCAGGTCTTATTTTATGTAAAACTCTTGCTTCCATCTCTAGACAACCAATCTTAAACACTTCAGCAGTGATCAGAAAGTCTTCTCTTACAACAAAATGCAGTGAATATCTGGCCACAGCTTTTGTTCTCACCATCCCTGACAACCTGACAAACACACCCAGTTTTCAGCATGGATACAGCCTCACTGGCTTTAGCAGGAACTCTTAACATCAATAACGACTGTACATATGCAGAGGTGTTTGCAGGATTGTGGCCACAACATTAGCATAGAACTAACTTTAATAAGCCTAATTAGGGTCATTCTGCAATAGTGTGAAAAGTAGCACTGATACTTATTGGCTGGGGAGGGAGAAATCACAAGTACTTTCCCACAAGTTGGTGACCTCAGGGTAGGACTTCAGAAATCTCTCCTATAAAACTGGAGCCACAGAAAACCAAGTTGGCTGCACTTAGAGGAGCCATGGAAATACTTCTTTTTTTTTTTTCCAGCGGAACATTTTGGCTGTGAACCATTTCTTCCACACTTTGGAGCTCAGTAGTGTTCCTCACTTAATAATGTCAAAGCATGGAAAAAAATAACCAAGAGGAGGAGAAAAAGTGTGTAAGAGCCATTTTTGTAGGATTAAATTCTAAAGAAGGGAAGATTTTTAGGGTGTCCAATAAAAGTCGCACAGGTAAAAAGAGAAGTGTCCTGTGGCACTTTTGTCTTGTCTTCTTCAGAAATATAAGCTGCAGCTGGAGGACAAATCCAGTTCATTCACCTTCTGGCTTTGCGGCCTTGTTTTGCCACCATTAATGAAGGTTTTCTCAACAGAGCAGAGGCATTTCCTCTATTTTTCCTCATCCCTCTGGCACAGTGAGCCTGCCACACAATCCCAGAAAAGTTTGAGTTTGAAGGGACCTGCAAGAGCACCTTGTTCCAACTCCCTGCCGTGGGTGGGGACACCTCCCACTAGACCAGGTTGCTCAATGCCCCTTCCAGGCTGTCCACAAAACATAACAAGCAACCCAAACCCACAAGGTGCTGTGGGCTTTCCAGGACTGCCCTCCTGACCCCATCACATGTCCAAATCTTCAGCAGGTCCAAAGACCATGAGCTGTCCCTGAGCACTCCAAGGAGACACCAGCAGCAATTTGAAAGCTGGATGGTATCTCTGTGTCCTTTCCTGGGGGTGGACCAGAACCTTCCCTGACCCAGGGGATGCTGGCAGTGCTTCCATCAGGTTGAGAGAAAAGCAGGCAGCACGCATGTGCTCTGCAGGAGAGAGAAGGTGGGAGTTTTCCAGGGTAAAGCATTTCCTCTGGTTCACGTTCAATTAAAAATCATTCTGTGGCCGACAACAGCTTCTCATCTGGCATATCGTGAAAACACTATTTCAGCACAATTTACAGCCTTTTGGGGGAAGGAGAACTCGGTTATTTAGTAACTTCCCTGCTCGCCCTCAGGAAGGTCAGATCCTTTTGTTCCCTGCCAGAACAGTGAGAGCTATAAACTACAGGAGGAGAGAGTGTTGGGAGCTTGTACTTTCGGCGGTGCACCTGGATAACCCTGCAAACAGCCCTACAGTGCAGGGAGGTCACGCATGCAGGAGTGGAATATTATGGGATTGATTCATCAGAGCAGGGAACATCCAGCAGTGCTGGAGGGCAGCTCAGGAGCTGAGTGCTACAACACAAAGCACAGGGGTTGGATGCACCTTGCAAGATTTAGGTAAATTCTGCAGCTTAAAACCAACAGGTCAGGGGGCACCAGGAGGAGCTGATCCCCATTAATTTCCCCTTGGTTGCATTTTTTTCTGATAGGAGATGGAAAATAGCACAGGAAGGTTCAGGTTTTCTCCGCCACAGGTGCTGGCACCTCTGGAGAATGGTGTGGGACCAGCTTTGCTCCCAGGCTGCTGTCAGGGCACTGCAAAGCTTGTATGGGCTCATAGCATGGCAGAAAACCCAGTGCTAAGCCAGGAATGAGATTAACTTGTCAAGGAGCTTCCTCCTCCAAGAGAATATTTATTAATAAATTTTGAAATAATAAGAAAAAAAAAGTTAACAACATTATTATTATGCTGCCTCACATCCAAAGTTTTGTGGATATTTAATTGTTGTTATTTTCGACACGTCAGGCAGGTTCGTGTGACACAGACACTACAAGGAGGGAGAAGCCAGCTGAACACACCACTAATTGCTACACTGAGTTTTCCCATGAACTTCATTCAATTTCCAACCAGGAGCTTAGGGAATAAAGGTCAAAAAATCCTCCAGGCTCAGAAAAGTCACAAGAAAGAGAAGGAAACAACTTCCATTCTTGCTACACATTTGTTAACATTTCATTTTACAAGAAATCAATACAGCTCAAACATTTCTGCCAAAAACACAAAAGAACAATGGTTCAAGGGCTGCAGAACATGGAGATTTTTTTCATCACTTCACAAAGGTATAAAACAAACACTTTCCCTCTGCCTCCCTGTTTATTCTGAAAAATATTTGTCCAAGAGCAGAAACTTATCTCCAGGAAGTTTGCAGAGGAAAGATAGTGGATGAACAGAGAATCAAGAAAAGCATTTTGAACAGTGTAGGAGGAGATGTCAAAGCAGCAGTTCTTCCCAACATCATTTTCATCTCAGTTTGCTTGCTCAGCCTGACAATCAGCATCTTATTATGCAGCCCCAGCATTTCTCTGCAATTTAAACAAGGCGTCGGTAATGGTGTGCGATCTTCAAGGTCGCTTTTGGAGAGCTGTCTTTAGCCCAGTGGTCACCAGCTATTTAGGAATAAAAATGACTATTTCACTAAAGCAAATTACATCCTGGATGTATAATACACTGCAGCAAGTGCACTGGAAATGATCAGATGGGAGATCCAGCTTGGAATATCTTAACTTTCATGTGCGTAAAGGAGGTTTCCGGGATCAGGAAGCATTCCAGTGTAGCCCTCAGAGAAAGAGCGGCCCCCTTTCATTTATCTCCAGGTACATAGATTCATAATTATAGCATTCTCTTCCTATTGTATCTGGATACATAAGCCTATTTAGAAGGTATTTCCTTGGAGATTCTTTACCTTGCAAAAAAAGAATTTGTCTCTGACACACACAGGGAAATATTACATTCTGCACATTAAAAGATCCATTAACCTATCCTAAATTTCCATTCTTTCTTTTCCCATGCTCTTATCTGAAGAGAATCTTTTTCTTCCTCCATTCAGTAAATGGCTCATGACTTCTTTAGCCAGTAATTTCCTGGGGCATCACAGCAATTCCTGTGATGATTAATGATGTCACCAAGGCCAGGCTTTGACATCACAGAACAAACAGGTTCTTTTGGGGAATAGAAGGATTTATTTATTTAGATTTAACCAATGTTGGTAAATGCCACATAGTGTGTATTTAGGAAACCATCAGGAAGGATTTTCTTCCTCATAGTGAGACAGGGAAAAGGAAAAATATTTGGCAATGCATATTTGAGTCAACTTGAAGAGAATGTTTGCAGGAATTGGTGGTCTTACTGATGGTGAAAGAAGGTGACGTGGATCCATGGGCTCACTGGAATACGGCAGCAAGATGGTGACAAGATTGTGGATGGAAGAGGAACATATTTAAATTTAGCTGCCAGTGATTTCCAATGGGCAGCTTTAGATGTCTTTTCCCCACTTCGTAAGGAATTCATACAGAATGACTTGAAAAATTATCATATTCTTAATTCCTACCAAAGTTCATATACTATCGGCTCTGCTTTGCAGATAAATCTAACACATCCTAAGCCAGGACTGTGTCCCTGACTTGACTGGAGGTGGCAGAACCAGCTCCAGAGCAGGGCGTGCTCTTGGGCTGGGTGAGCAGCATTCAGGCTCCCAGGGAGCCTCACACTGCTGCAGAGAAATCCGTTCACAGTGTCTGAGCAGCATTCAGATTCTTGGGGCTTGCATTTATTAACATGCCAATTTCTTGGTTAAGATGAAAGGGGGAGGAAACCTTTCAAACAAGCTTGTAAATGGGATTTTTTTTTCCTCAGTAGAATGACAGCTTTTGTATGTTAAGTGTATTCCTTCTGGCTACAGTGCACACACAAGGAAATTTTGAGCAGCATAATGCCACATGTGCAGGTTGTTGACTTAGAAAATACGCCCCCCCCCAAAAAACCAAAATCTAACATCAAGGACACAACTCAAAACCTGAGCTAGCTGTGGTGAGCAGACTCCTCAGTGTTGCACAGCCTTGCACTTCACCCAGATCCTCTTAGAGTCCAGGAGAATGGAACAGCTTGTCCTGTGAGTGTCCGTCATGGACACATGGACTAGTGAACTTCAAAGTTACAAAAGGATTTTGTGCTCTTTTGGAGATGGTGGTCAGGACCACAGTGTCTACTGGACAGTGTTTTTTCAGATGTTTCTCTTCACAGTGAGTACTGGAAGAGTGTAACAGCCTCACAAGACCTCCCTGGCTTCCAGCAGTAGAAAAGCTCCAAGGTTTCCCAGTCATTTCCAAAAAAAGTATCTGTCATTTTTCCAAAAGAGATATCATAACAGTTGGAAACATCACAGCTGCTCCCTCCAAAAACCTGTGTTGGAGCATCACCCAGCCTCATGAGAACTTTACCTGTTCCGCCTAAAACAACCCCAGTACTGAAAAAAGTGCTATGAAAGGAAGAAGCTGGGCCAGAAAGGTGGCTGTGACTGGGATAGGATAGAGCAGGACATCATCACCACCCGGCTGCTGGCAGAGCTGTTCTGCTGAGAACTCCATGAGCAGCTGCTCACACCCACAGGATGCCCTGGTGCTATTTTGGGGCCGAGCCTTTCACATCACAATATCACATATCACGAGTGTCTCAGCAGGGCCACGTCCCCTTCTGCTGACACCATTTATTCACACCGTTTCGTGTCACTGACCTCCTTTTACAGATGAAGCAATATCTGTATTGTGAGGCGATGGTAACTTGGCTTTGGCCTCCAAGGAGTGAGGGTTGAAGGTGATCCAGAGGCTGCCTGAGCTCAGGTTGCAGGTTGCAGTGCTACACCTCAAACAGGATCACCTGCCCAGTGAAGCCCTGTACCTTGCACTGAATGGAGGAGGCAGTCACAGCAGCTTTGTACATTAAATTCCATGATACCTTCACTAGAAAAATCTTGAAACTTTCTTGAAACTCCAAGCACAGAAAAATAATTGTGATGACAATGTGTGGTAACGCTGCAATGTTTCTCAGGGCGGCTACAAGGCTCAAACTTGGCAGTCTTCAAGTCTGCCAACATGTTTTGATCAGACACACTATGTCAGAGCATTCAATGCCACCTTTACATTAATTTTGAGATTAGGTCATTTTACTTATCATGATGTGACCTCTCCATAGAGAAGGGAGGAGCTGCTGCCATGGCACACCAGCACTGCTGGAGGCTGAACAGACGGAGAAGAGGCATCCTGGTTCAGGCAGACCTCAGGAGGAGCCAAGGAGAAATTGTCTGTCTTGTAAACCATGGCGAGAGCCCAGGACTGTGTCTGCAAGGGAGAGTTGGATGGTGTTCCAGTGCCCATCCAGCCCTGGCCACTCCTGGGATCATGCCTGACCCTGCACTAACCTCACTGTTAATTTCCTTTGCACCACAGCCTCGGCTTCCCTTCTCCTGAAGCAGCTCCAGACCTGTGGGGTTGTTTGTTCCCACATTCAGCAAGCAGAAATGTGATACTTCACACCAGAACATCTCGTTTTCACCTAAGATTTCTCCAGAGCTATCAGGAGAGGCCTGGATAAGCTGTTCTCCCTGCCACAGTGGGACCACCATATCTTCTTAGCTGGGCAGAAGAGCATGCCTCAGGGACACCTGGAGAAGTACAGCAGACACCAGTGGTGACAACCACTGTGACCAAGAGACACTCATAGGGTATGCTGTGGTGACCACACACCTCTGGCCTTACTCTGCCAGGACAAAAGCCACTGGAATCTACTGTCTCATGTTTCCTATTGATAGGCCTTAAACCTTGAGAGTGAACTGAGCAGTAGGAAACACATGGTTCAGGCATGTCACAGTGATTCAGACTATCTTAAAATGTCCCTCAATCTTCATGTGTTGCTCAATTTTACGGTGTCCACTGCCCCAGCACTTTGAAGGATTCCAACTCCCCAGGGCTGGGAAATGGACCAATTTGCCGAGAGCTCACAGACATGAGATTAAAACCTAAAACATTAAGACCCTTCTGGGGTTTGAGTTTACCCCCACTTCCTCTCTCACTGGAACCAGGAAGTGCAAAGAAGCCACTGTGAAAATAAAACTTAGTTTCTTTTCAGAAAGTTACTTGAACTTTCGGAACCCTGTGTTCGTTCTCATTGAGGGCAAAAATCCAAGATAGTTATTCCTGTACTTAAACCAGGTTCAGTCATCCTTAGTAATTAAGGGCACTAGATCAAAAATTAAATTTATTGTACCAGTAGCACAACCACAATGGATCTTCATAAAATTTAACTGCACCGAGAAGTGGGTTGCCTGAGATCTGCCATTCAAGCAGGCTTTATTGCATTTAAATATAGAATCATAAAAAATAAATTAGGAATGGGGATGACCCTTTGTCTACCTAGAGGCCCAGGAAAGATGTTTGCCTCTGATACAGTTTGAAAATTAGCATTTTATAGGGCCTGGGATGCTGCCTGACATACAAAATACTTTAAAATTCTGTAAATAATGTAAGTAAATTAACAAGAGATAGTGACTGCAATGAATAAAACATAAGTTAAGTACCTTTCCATTTCCTCTGAAGCCTAGAGGAAAAAAGTGACTAGATTCAGCTCTTTGGGGGAAAAAAAAGCAAGTACTTGTAATGTACAGGAGAACACAGATAATTCAGAGAAACACTGAAAAGTCAGTCTGAAGCATCTTCTATTTAACTATGGAAAAGCCAGGGGTTTGTGGCAAAGACAAGCCCCTTGGGTTGAGTTTTAGCCTTGTTGGGGCAGTCCAATCGCCATCAAGTGCTTGGGAAAATCATCAGAGAGGAGGCTTTCCTCTTTCTTGCGTCTTCTCCTCCTCCCTCACTAACCAGGTTCCTCAGAGAAGGCTGGTCATGGGCACAGCTCAGGGGCTTTTTCCTTCCAGCAGGGGCTACTGAGCCCTGCCAAAAACTACATTGCTCTTTGCAAAGCAAGTCAGAGCCCAGAGAGTCAAGGAAGAACAAGGAAATCCAAGTCTAGAGCTGTGAATTGTGAATGTAGTCTGAAGAGTATGACCATCATCAGCCCCAAACCCATTCCCATCTTAGCATGGGCCTCTCCTTGCTTCCTTAAGACCATCTGGAATCCTAGGCACAGTCAAGATGTCCTAGCATGGTTTTGTCAACAAGGGAGCATGTGGCTGTCAGGTAGATTTGTCTGGGGACAGAAGTGAGCTTGGACCTCCCTTAGATCAACCAGCATTGCCCAGTTCCTTGCACACCCTTTAAAATAGAGAGAAGTGACATGAGGATTGATAGGGCTCTGGACAAGAAAATAAGTTGCCCATCCATGGAAAAAGCACATATCCCAAAAGGGAACTCTGAGGTTGAAGACATACAGCTGGTGAGGCATTTAGTTGACAAAACCTCTATTTTTCTATTTACAGTTTAGATCTGGCCTTGAAGCCCTAAGCTGACATCCCTGGCTAGGGCAGAGTGGGAATCTTGCAGCAGCATGCCGGCTCGGAGGCAAGAGCCTTATCAGATGGGCTGAAAATATGACAGCAAGAGCGTCTCCCAGGATGTTTTGGCTTGTGATCCAGGATGAACACCTGGAAGCCAAGAGGAGCCTGAAATAGATTAAGTGAGTTGGCCAGACTTTCTCATCTTGTTAACATGCTGCAGGCTTCATTTGTGCTTTGGGCAGGGATTCAGAGTGATTCTTTATTTGATTCAAACCAGATATCCCATCACAAATCCCAAACTCCTGCTCGTATCAGCATCACCCAGACACTGTCCCTGCAGAAAACAGTCTTTGTGACAAGAGCATCTGATAAAACACAGCTTGGGGTTTGGTTGAAGACAAAACCTAGCACAATATTCCACTTTGTCTCTCTTTTTCCACCTTTCACCCCTTTTTCTCACTCCTCTACATTTACTTTCACTGCCCCAGATCACAGGAAGATTCAAACCATGAAAGCTTCCAAACAGTGCATCAGGAAGTTCAGCTGCTGGCTCTACAAGGACAGATACCACCAGCATGTCCTTGGAGAGCCTGACCCAGGGCCACAACACGTGCCGTGGCCAGGATGTGGCTGGGACATTGTGTCCCACCGCCCCAGACAGCAGCTTCTACTACTTTTCCTCCTGAACAGCAATGTTTTTCTCTCAAATGCATGGGATTGACTCCAAGGTCTCAAAGAGGTCATGTTTCTGTAGCCATCTCACGCGTTCAGGAGACGTGAGACCAGGACAAGTTGGCCCAGGTGACACCAGTGAGGACACACACACAGACACACTAACACACAGCACTGTCCTTGGACCCACATGCCTGTTTCACCCAGCACTCACTAAGACTTTCCGTCAGAGAATACAATGTCCTGTAAGATAGAAATTAATTTAAATTTTGCTGAGTGGCAATATTCAACCAAGAGAAGCATAACGTGGTGGGGACGCAAGACAGCAGCACCACAGGCATGAAAAAAGGTTTCTCTCTATGCTGCACCTAAACCAAGTGGTTCTTGGCCAGAGAAGCCCCAATATGACTGTTTGCAGTTACAGGTAGCTAATAAAAGCCAAATACTTCAAGAGAAAGGCAGCTCTTGCCCCTTCTCCTGACATGGACCCAACATCTCATCAGTCATTTCCACATGGTTCATGCTGATGCTCTATGCAGGCATAAAACTGCTGACATCAATTACAAACCAAGAAAATTGAAGGATTTTATCAAGTACTGTTACTTCCAGGTCTGCCTGTGTGTAAGGCCTTCCAGTGAAGATATAAATCAGTAGTTAAATGGTACAAAGTGGGGTCTATGGCCCTGCTGCTAGGAGAGAGCTCGGCTCACAGGTGAGGGAAATAGTCCTGACCTGCTTCCAGGGAAGCCCTCTTGAGTCTCTGCACAGCCAGCTTGAACCAGGAAAAACTTGGGTTCTACCCCAAATGTTGTCATTTATCCATTTTACGATCTTGGGCAAGGTACAGCCCCATATTTGCCTCAGCTTATCTAATTCAAAGTGAAAGTGAACCCAGCCAGCTTCTGAGAACTGCTTTAATATTCATGGAGAAATAAAAATAGAAGAAAAACCCAACAACATTAAACCCTCCCCCCAAAAAAACAGAACTAACCAAAAAAATCCAAGCAAAGGTTTTACAGACTCATCAGTATGAGGAACCAACAACTCTTTTCTTCCTTTACAACAGCAGAAATCTATAAAGACACTCATAGGCTCTTGCAACTGGTAATGGGAACATACAAGAAGTGTAGGTTTCCCTGTTTAATGATTTTGGTCAAAGTTGTCCCTGCCCAGGGGCTTTTCACTTAGAGGGCACAAGGATTTAAAGTTCATTGTTTTACAAGCAGACAGAATGGGTTTGTTGTTGTTAAAATCATTTTCCATTGAGAACTGCCCAAATAATTTCCCTTCTCTATCCCCCCTCCCTGTTCCCCAGCCCTTGCATACCAGCACTATCAATTCAGCTCTAGCTTTGCTTAAATGCTGTTGAAAGCCAGCAGGAAAACTCTGTCAGAATCCTGACAGTATTTTTGGAAAGTCCGGTTTTCCTGTTTTCTTTTGGATCAGGACAGCAGCTCACAGTTCACTGAACCAGGAAACCTGGGTCTGCTCCTGAGTTTGCAGTTTCATTTTAGCATCTTGATGTTTGGGAGAGGATTTGTACCCAGAGAAGCTCCTGCCATGCTCATGGTGCTTTTCTGAAAGACAGAGTCCCAGTGAGCCTTAGACACAGAATCCCAGAATGGTTTGGGTTGGAAGGGACCTTAACGACCATCTCATTCCCAATCCCTGCCATGGGCAGGGACAATTTCCTCTAGACCAGGTTGCTCAAATTTATGTGTGAGTTGCTGGGCCACTGCTTTGAGGGAAATTGCCATTAAATCCAAACCAAACGTGGCTATTTCAGGCTCAGGGACACTTGGACGCTGGCTGTGCAGCCCAGGGTTAGCTGCTGACAGGCATATTGCTGCTCCAAGGGAGGCAGAACTCAAGGGGGCTGCTCAGCAAAGTCTTCCATAATCTGCTATTCTTGCAGCACAATCAGCCCAGTTTATACCCGGAGCTGCTCCTGGAGGAGATCTCGACTTCAGACACATCTGAGAAGTGCCCGATGCTGCAGAAGGAGCTGCAGGAGCTGTGCTGCAAGCCCCAAGTACAAGATGGTGCATAGGACAGAATCAGTCTGCTCTAAAGAAGAAATTCTCCTCAATAGGGAAGGAAACAGGTTTGCCTGATGAAAAATTAAAGAGCCCCTGGCCTGGTGGTTTCCTCCTGGGGTGAGTTAAAGCAGCAGCCTGAAGAGAGAGGCAAACCCTTCCCCTTACGTATTAACTGCAGATATGCTGCCCACCTCAGAGAGTTTCTTAACAAATTGCCCTCCTTTTTCTCCTTCCAGGGGGATGTTCATCCCTTCTCCTCTCCAGAAGAGAAACAACTAAAAGAGGAAGAAATCTCACTTTTCACTAAGTATTTTGCTGAGACTGAATTCTCAGAGCTGCACCACCCCAGACTGAGACAACCCATCATCTCCTTCATGCAGCACGAACATTTGCCACTCTGATTTTGGAGGGAAGAGGTTAATGTGGGCATATACTGCTGACTTACCGAGGTTACTATGTAGTTACTGAGAAGAGAAGCAGCTCCTCTGGGATTTTACCCCTTCCCCAAGTCCAAGGGGATGGGAGCATCACCCTCCTCACAACTCAGTTCTCCCAGGAGTAAAGCAGGGATGATGGAGACATTGCCCAGCTGTGGGCACTCATGGCTGGCACCCCACGAGCAGAGCAGTGGCTGTGCTCTCCTAGCCCTCTGTCCCTTCCCAGCGGGAGACCCAGCTGCTCTCTCTGCAGTCCCAGAACTTGGCATGAGGGTCCAACTGTTCCTGCTCCATTAACCACCACTAAGACCCTGAGTAAACCCAATGGGGCTCCAGCAAATGGGGCAGCAGCAGCACCCAAAGAACAAGGGGGGCTTTATTCAAACACCTGCACCTCTGCTCCCAAACAAAACCAAAGGCACGAGCTTTCAATTTTCTTCTTTTATTACCCACCTTAAAAAAATAAAACACAACACTGGTCAGCCACAGGATTCCTGCTTTTATGGAGCCCATCCTGCCATGCTATTGCTCCACAAGGACATTATTAATGCCATTTACAGGTCAGGTAAAAAGAGAACCCCAGCCACTCCATAGGCAAGGGCTGTGGAGGAGTCATTCCAAAGGTGATCCCAGCAAAACCTAATTCTGCCTGGCCACATGCTGGCAAGGCCAAGGCAGCAATCACTCTGCATCCGGGCTGTAAAATCAAATTAAATAAAAGATCCCATTTCACCAAGGGCCTAATACTAATTTGTGTAACATTTCCATTATACAGTGCTGCCTACAGAAAACATACACTAAAGCACTTTGACGATTTAACAGGGAACATTCCAATAGGACACGTTATTAGATTTTCCTATTAAGCTGCTCGTGGCACACGCTCACTAATAGATGTTAATTACATTAGCAAGGCTGCAAATTCAGTCCTTGTGGAATCCAAGTGACTTTTATAAAATTGAGTCAGTCCTGGAATTCCTGTAGGGACAAAAGGCAAAACAAAAAACCCAACACAGATAGAAAATTGGAACAAAGCCACCATGTCACCACTTTCTCAGCAGTGGCTTTAAACCACTTTAACATACTAACGTGTTTTGCTTTCACATTTCCAGAGTGGAATTTTCACAAATTTCCCAGCTTGGCAAAATAATTGGAGACAGCTCATGATATTAGAATAATGGATTTTTTTTTCCTTGACAGTGGAAAGAATGGTTGAAACAGCAAAAAAGGCTGAGTATTTCAGTTCAGTCTTTTTGTGAAAATATTTCATATTTCCTCAGCATGTGCTTGTGTCCTATTACGTTCAATGGAGGTTTAAATACACACTTTGAGTTAACAAGACATACCCTGATTAGCCTAAATCAAGATCTAATTACAGAAGATTGTTGACAAATCATTTCAGACAACATGTAAATGCAACCGAAACGGTATTTGGCTTACACCCAACAGAATTACTCTTTTTGAGATAATTAACTTTGGCCTGAATGTATCAGGGCCAACATTTAGGGCTCTGCTTTCACAGACAGCTCTCCTCAGCCATAGTTTGGGAGTATCCCCAGTTTCCTGCTGACTGCTGAGGGAGCATGGATTTGGGATTCCACAGCTATAGAAATTTATTTCTGGCTCTGTCATTGCTATTTCAAAGGTACAATTCCTCTTCAGTTTTGCTGCTCACCCTTACATGCAACCCTATTTCCTAGGAAGATGCAAGAATTTTTAACAGCTGGGTGACAGCCTAAAAAATTACCCCCACTTGCAGGCAGGGAATGATGAACCATTTGCCAAGGGCAGTGGCAGAACTGGGGCTCCAGTGTGCCCCTGGGGACGCCAGCCCTTCCATGGGAGGTGCAGGATAACTCCCCTGGTGGCGGGTGCCTGGTCCCAGCTCAGGGGATGGTACAGGCCCAGCAGCACACAGGCTGGGCAGGTGAGACCCCTCTCTGATGCTGGGTCCCTTCCTACACGCAAGCCCAGGAAGAGCACTAATACATACAATGCAAGCTCCTAAATCTTAATTAGTCACACTGTGCATTAAATTCAGTAATGAGCTGATGACTTTGGGCTCCGGACAAACTTTTCTGTCCATTTAAAGATTTCAGTATTAGAAATGCTAAGTACAGACACTTGAAGCATATCCCAAAGCTTACCTTAATCCCTTCCCTTATTCTGAGCTGACATGACTTCTAACAGATGTGTTGCATTAATAATTAAGATAAATTTAAAGGAAGATTAGGCCTAGATGCAAGTTTCTAGAGAAGTGGAAGGTTACAGAGCTCATCACAGCAGCACAGGAAGGTTGGACTCGACGATCTTGGTGGTCTTTTCCAATCTTAGTGATTCTGTGATTCCAAGGTAAAGGACCCACCTGAGCCCATTTGTTACTGTCAGGCTGGGGGAAGACCAGCTTTATCCCTCTGAGGTTTCAGCGCTGTCATTCCTGGCTGCTGGGTTATAACCTTGGTGGAGTTTTATCAGCCTCAAGAGGGGGAAATCAGCGCCGAGGCTCCCATTCATTCTCACTTTTGCAGTGCTTGGTGACTGAAACAGGAGTCTCTGGTGCTGGGTCCTGCTGGGTTACTGTTTCCCATCAAGGTGACACAGTGTGTGACATCTTTCCTCCAAAACCAGTGACTACTCTCTGGGTGAGCATCCTGAAGAAATGTTCAGATTCCCTCATAGACTGGTGAACCTCCATAGCTCGTTATTTTGAATTAAACACATCAGGGATACACATCTTGACCTGACTTACCTCCATACACAGTGTAGATGGAGCACCTGAAGCTGCTCTGATGCTCGTCCCATCAGTCTGGCAAAACCAAGATCAGTGTTTTCCCCAGATGTCCATCCCTAAGACTTGGAACTTCCAGAGCTGCCCATCTCAGCAGCCAGGAGAGACCTACTCTCCCAGGACCCTCCCAGTTCTGCTCCACTCATGGGCTGTAACCCAGGTCTTCCAAGGTGTGAAGTTATCTCATTTTGACCTCTTCCAGTGAGAAACCAGCAAGGATAAACACCTGAGGAGGAACTTGATACCTGTGTGCCCTGATGCTTTGCTGTGGTATGTCCCCATGCCCAGTGAGGTTGTCTCCTGGTGTTGTCCACCACCTGGGCTGCGGGGGGCTGGGTGAAGGTAGGAAACAATGGAGAGGGCAGGTATTTCATCCTGATGTTACTGAGTAGACCCTGAATATGAATGAGCTTTGTAACACTGCTCAGCCCCTTGGATCTTTCCCTGACCCTTCACCAGCTGCAGGCAGAAGGCTCTGGCTGCGTTTCCATCCCTGGGGCAGGGATGTGCCTGCACCTCCCGGGACACTCCAGAGAGGAACAGCCGTTTCCCATCACCCCAAGAAGGCAAAACCAAGAAACTGCTTGTCTCAACACCAGGTTCCTGACAGTGTTTAAACAGACAGGCTCGAACTGAAAGGCACCATTAGCTACCCAGATCCTGGGCGATCGCTCAAGTTCTGTTGTTTGGGCTGAAGTGTCATTTAAACTAATTGGCCTTTTCCAGAGGCCAAATACCACTTGTGAACCCTCCCTTAAAACTACATGAAGCCAGTGACATCCCCAGTGTAAAGTGTTTTGGGTTCAAAACATCTCATTAAGTACATGATAACATCAACGCAACTTCTGCTCTGCTCCAGGAGTTGTCATCACACAGAACCATTGTTTCCTGCAATTTTTATCATGAAATCCATTATATTTGGCATTTTCCATCAGTCCCTACCACAAGGGCACACACTATTACAATGCAACTCTCAGCTTTCTAATTTTACTTCACTTCTACCATTAATACTCCATTAATGGAGCTCTGGCAGCAGGTGCACAGAACAGGGACATTTGACCGACAGCTGCGGGCCTCCTCCAGTGGGCAATTCCACAGTTCTAATGGCACTGGAGGCACAGCTCAGTCTACTTCTAGGAGGAAGGGGGCAAAGCTGAAAAAAAAAATGCTTTTCCACCTCAAGAAATGCCTTTGCATCTATTCATATCTATGCTCTAGACAGGAGAATTTAGTTCTCAGAACCAAAACCTCTCTTGCTACAGAGATTAAGTGGAATCAGAGCCACATCTGGCCATCTCAGGGACTGCTCTCCTCTCACTCTGCCAAAGCCCCACTGACATCAGTCAGCACCATCTGAAACTGCTTCATCACTGTGAAACCATGATTTTTCTTTCTTTTTTATTAAAACTCTTCTGAAATCTTCTATATCTTTTGTTCCTTCCTGTGAATAGCACCAATCCACATTTGTTTGGGTGTTCATGCTCTTTGCTTGCCAAGAAGCTAGTCTCGTGCCTGTCATTCAGCATCACATAAAAACATTAATATATCACAATATTCAGGAAAAATCTCTAGCCAGAAGCTTTTCCTAATCCATGGGCAGCCACACCTGCACACTGATTTTGTCAGTGAGTACAGCATTTGAAGATGATCATCCTAGGGAGGTTGATGACCTGCCTGACATTACCTCTGCTCTCAGGAAGGGCAGATGCCAGTGAAGAAGCCTACAGGTACCAGCACACAGCTCCCATAGCACTGCATCCACAAGCTGATCCTCATCCAAGAGCTGAACTTGGCTGACCTCGCTTGGCTGGTGCGATCACAGCCCAGGAAAGGATGGCTGCAGGCCAGTGAGAAAACAGATGTCTGCCATAGACACCACTCATTGATACTTCATTCCCATTTATTATTTATTTAATACACACTGTGTGTCGATTAGGGTTCTGTTCTTGTGAACTCTGTATTAACATTTTAATAAGAAAGGTCTAAGAATAACTGGAGACACAAAACCTCTGCAGGTCATTGAAGAGGAATATTGTCTCAGTGACACTTTTTATTTTCTCTCTCCTGTTTTGTGCTGAGTTTGTTCATGCTGGAGAGGAAGAGGCTGAGGGGAGACCTCAGAGAAGCCACAACTCCCTCCCGAGGGACAGCAGAGGGACAGCTCTGATCTCTGCTCTCTGTGATCAGGGACAGGATCCCAGGGAATGGCAGGAGCTGTGTCATGGAAGGTTTAGGTTGGATATTAGAAAAAGGTTCTCCCCTCAGAGGGTGGCCTCCCTCAGAGGCACTGCCCAGTCTCCCCAGGGAATGGGCACAGCCCCAAGGCTGTCAGAGCTCCAGGAGCATTTGGACACCGCTGCCAGGGATGCACAGGATGGGATTGTTGGGATTTCTGTGCAGAGTCAGAGGTTGGACCTGTTGATACTTGTGAGTCCCTTCCAGCTTGGGATATTCTGTGATGCTGTGATGGAGAATTTTTTATCCTCTGGTAGGAAACACTTCAAAAGTTTATTGGATGAGCAGCTCAGGGTCTTCTCCAGCCCAATGACACCCTCCTCTCCAAGGCAGTGTTCCGTGTGAGCCCAGTCTCCAGGATCAAGAGAAGTTTACAAACAGATTAGCTGCTTTCAGTTTTCCTGTCACTGCACAAGGCTACTCCAAGCAGAGACAGCCACAAGACAAATCGGATGTTTTGCAGCAGAAACCCCCTGTTTCTAACCCAGCCTTGCCACCCTTATGCTGAAGATTTCACAAACAAGATTTCTTCAATTACAATTTCAAAAGGCATCATTTGGGTGCTGTAAACCTCCAGAGACCCTTCCTCACCTTAGACCCCTCCAGGTGGGGAGACACTGGTGAAGGACAGCAGGGGCCATCCCCTCAAGCTCCATAGGGACTGTGCCAGTTGGTTGCTCTGACACATAGGGACAGTTTCCACTCTCTAATCCCTCCGGAGAGCAGAAGTCCAATCCTCAGATGGGATTTGTATCTGCTGAAATGCTTTAAAGAACTGCAGGCTGAGAGCCAGGAATCCACCTTTGATTGCAAGCAGTGCCACAGGCTCCCTGCACATCTTTGGGTAAATCCCTTTGCACTTGTGGTGCAGGGATGAAATTTCTCCTGTCTGAATGGCAATGCTTTTGGAGACAAGGACTGACCATTCCACAGGGATGATGCCCTTCCATCCCAATGGGATCAAAGTGACCAAAGACCTATTGGCAATTCCTGCAACAGCCACAAGGACCTCACACTCCAGGCTTCATCTCTTTCCATCCCTGTGAGAAGCTCAGCAGCTTCCCAGGTGACTTGGGCACTGCTTGATGTCAGTACATTAATAAACAGAGACCTGCTCTCTGACAGAGACACAGCCCTGCACTCTGCCAGAAGTGTTGTCAAGCAACTACAACTGCCTGTAATTGAGCTCTCAGAAGTATCTGCCCTGAGGTGAGCCAAGGAGAAATTTTACAAATGAAAATAAGAGATGTTTATGTCACACACACACACACGCAGAGCAAGCTACGATCACTCACTTGATAAATCCATCCTCAGCAGTGATTGCAACAGCTTTGTCCTCCACAACTGAATTAGGGTCTCTCTGGCAGCATTTATGCCTCAGCCAGCAGAGCAGGGCTGCTTCTTGCCCTGCACTGAGCCATGCCTGGAGAGGTCACAGTAATCCATGTAACAACATCTTTATCCCACAAATATTCATAAATTTCTGCAGATTTCCAGACAGGATTCATTATCTGCAGGCATTCACCAGAACATCTGGAGAAACAGGGCCAGCCACATTGTTAACATCAATCAATTCTGCTCCCTTGAAGTCAACACAGCTATGCCAACTTGCCCTTGCCAAGAATTAGTCAATCTTTTCTAAATTATAAGCTGTTCCTGAATTTACTGTTTATTCCCAGGTTACATCATTATTTAAACTTTAAAATGGGAGAGTGAAGGCAGTGAACTGCAAAAAAGATACGCATGGATCCATCTGTAGTATCTAAGTGCTGCTTCAGAACTAACGATTCTGTCAGGATATGGTAAGGCTGATTTGGGACCTCTGCTCTCCGGATGGAAACAACACAAAGGTGGTCTGGCAGGGTAAGCACCTTGCCAAAAACACTCCATCAAAACAATCCAGGAGCATAAATGAAGCCTCCCAAAACACAGAATTTTGTTTTAACTTTCTAGATAACCTCCTAAATGGGTTGTGAACCTCTGAAGAGCCAGCAAAACCACCCGAACACCTTGGGCTGAAGTGTTTTGAGGTAACATTTTCAGAAATGGTTGGTCCTGAGGCCCAGAACATAAATAGGCTTCTAACCAACAGTGTAAGCAAATTTCTTCTGTATTTTGAAGCTAGAGGCCATAGAAAACTAGTCCCCATCAGTATTCCATAGGAAAGTGAGTGCCAAGGGACCAAGTTGCCATTGAAAATAGGATTTACAGAATAAGAAAAGTGCCTCATTACAAATCTTTTGGAGTGTCTGCAAAATGCCAAGAAACACCCAGAAGATCAAAGTTTCCCACTATTATCCTTCCTTGAGAGGGTGGAAAGTGGAGTCCCTGAGACAGCCAGGACTCCTGGAGGTGACCTTCTGCAATTGCAATGACCCCATGGTTTGGTCTGTGCGGACCCAAACACAGCCCTTCAGCGTCATCTTTAAAGAGCTACACACAAGCACAAGGGTTGATCCCTTTCACGGGCAGTGTGGGCTCTGCCACAAATGGCAATGCAGACACTCAACAAATGTTTCATAGACTCCCGTTTTACAGGTATTCCAGTCTTTGTGCCCCAAATCCCAGCATCCTGACCGGCTTACTCCAAGATGTCCTGCACAGGACTCCTCACCCCCACATCCCTCACAATGTTGTCCCGTTGGAATTGCACCCCTGACCGTCTGCACACAGTTTTTCACTGCTGATACATAAACACTATTTTCCTGCACAATACTTGAGCAACTGAGTTGCCAAACATGCTCTCAAACAAAGAGGCATAAAGCAAGTATACACAGAGTAATGTAATGAGATCCCAGCACTGTTTCCCCTCCAGAGATGAATAATGCCAGCCTGACACATGGCATATGAATTCCTCGAGGACTGACAGCAAGCTGGATTTCTTGTATAACTCTATCACTTCATACATCTGTGGCCTTGTCAAGGTAGCCAGTCTCCATCAGTACCACAGGGCTACTCAGGATGGAGCTGAGGACTGGTTGTGCAGGCGTTTGCTGCTGTGTTTTGAGCTTAGAAGCTCCATAAAAGCGGATCCCACCAGATGCTGTAAGCCCCGCAAGAACCACTGAAATTACTTGGACAACGTCAGCTGCAGCATGTGAAATGGGGCTGATTTATACCAAAATGAGGATTTCGCTCTCCACATTGGAATTTGATACAAAGACTTGAGAAAAACTTAATACAGTAATGTTCTATGCCCATGTCTGAGGATCATCTGAGCAGACCACAGCCCATGCTGCAGATGGAGATGCAACATGTAGAATCGTGGAATGGTTTGGATTGGAAGGGACCTCAAGGATCAACTAGTTCCAAACACCCTGCCATGGGCAGAGACACCTTCCACCAGACCAGGTTGTGCTCCAAGCCCCGTCCAACCTGACCTTGGACACTTCCAGGGACGGGGCAGCCACAGCTGGCCTCACCACTCTCACAGGGAAGAATCTCTTCCTAATGCTTAGTGTATACCTGCCCCCCTTCACTTTGAAGCCATTCCACCTTGCTCACAGGACTGTGACCCCAGGTTTTGGGTAGGTGTCTGCTAAATTCCACACTGCACTTCAGCAGGGGTGCCATCTCTGTGCTTTCTTGGTGCTGATGGTCCCCAGGAGATTTGTGCTTTGGAGCTTCACCCTGGAAGAGCTGTATTAATACTTGGCCTGAAGTTTACTCTTTCCATGATTCTCATCATCAAAGAAAGCCAAGGCCTGTCTGACAGTTCTGCAGTCAATCCTGTTTTAGCCCATGACTGAACAGCATTTCAGGTGGATTTGGATACCAGTACAGCCCAGTGGCTCCAGCACATCTCCCTATCTGCCTGATAGAATTCAGCTGCAGGTTTGCTCAGGTATCAGCTGAGACATGGGGCTTTCACCTCCCTCCTGCTGCAGACACATCCAGCAGTCAAGGTCCTCACCTCCCAGTTCCCACTGCCCCATCTGGCTGCCTTCTGCTGTGCCAGAATTAGCACAAGTGTTAGTGATATTCCATTTTCCAAAAAGATGTTTTCTTAGTTTTTAACTACATGGAAGTTTCTGCAGAGCAGGTTTTTGTGGGTGAAATAGATTTTCCATAGGAAATAATGAAAATCTGGGGAGGAGAAATGAATCAGAAACTCCTTTGGATTTTAGAGGCATTTTCCTTGTTCGGCTTTTTGATTTTCAAGTTTTGTTTTGGCTTAGGAGGAGGGGAGAGTGGGACATAGAGTAGAGCAGCTCTGCATCTCCTGCAGCAGGGTGTAGACAGCATGGTCTGTCCTTTGCCCACTGAGATGTGGGATCCTGGACTGAGGGCAGGTTTGCCAGAGCCTCTCCCTGTTCTCAGCAGTGACAGATCATGGTGCAACCAGAGTCCTCCAGCCATGTGGGCTGCAACCACATGAATTTGATTTACCCGCTCACTTTCCCCTTGTTCCTCCCTGAGCTCAGCTTTAGAAATTCAGCACTGGAGCCTGTCTGGTCATCCAGGAGGGCACAGGTGAAAAAGTGTGCTGGTTTGGGCGGGGATAGAGTTAATTTTCTTTATAGTAGCTGGTACAGGGCTATGATTTGGATTTGTGCTGGAAACAATGTTGATAACCCAAGGATGTTTCCCCTACTGCTGAGCAGGGCTGGAATAAAGTCAGGGGCTTTTCTGCTGTCCGCCCCATCCCACCACTTAGGAGGCTGAGGGGGCACAAAGAGCTGGGAGGAGACACAGCCAGGACAGTTGATTCAAGGGATATTCCGGACGATATTGCATCATGCTCAGCATATAGAGCTGGGGAACAAGTAAAAACGAAGGACATTTGGAGGAATGGTGTTTGTTTTCTCAAGTCACCATTACATCTGATGGAGCCCTGCTGCCCTGGGGATGGCTGAGCACCTGACTGCCTTGGGAAGCGGGGAATGCGTGACTGGTTTTGATCTGCTTCCTAACATGGCTTTTGCTTTACATATTGAACTGTCTTTTTCTCAAGCCACAAGTTTTCTCAGACTTGCTCTCTCGATTCTGTCCCTCATCCCACCAGGGGACAGTAAGTGAGTGGGGATGAGATCCTGGCTGGGGTTAAATCACGTCAGAGAAGAAGACAATGGTAAATCCAAGCCAGTTGTAATCACATAGCCCTTGAAAGATGTTGGTGAAGCACCAGGGAAATGCTGAACTGTAGGTGACTCCTCCTATCCAAAGTTCACTCCTGGTGTGAGTTCCACAAGCTGTGGCCAGTCAGCCATATCCAACTTAAATTACACATTTATTGTTAAGGTGGACATGACCTGCTGAGTTACAGAAGTACCCTTACATATAAGGTACCTCTAACCAGCCCCAGCCCATGCAAAGGACACAGAAGATCAATATTTGTCCCTGCGCAGTGCTCCCTTTCCCACTCTCCACACCACCCTCCAGCCATCTGTTCACTGCCTGCAGCCTCCTCCCAGCTCGCCCTTTGAAAGCAGTGGATCTCTGCCAGCTGAGACTCTGCCTGCCTGGCATTCCTGGCTGTGCTCTCTCCTGCTTTCCCCAGGGAGGTGCTGGAGCAACTCTTGCTGTCTGCCCGGGTCACCTGCTAACCAGGTTACCTTGCACCAGCCGAGGCTGGCTGGAAGTGGCAGCTCCTCCCACGGGATGCAGAGCTCTTGCTGCCTGAGGGTAGCAGGCTCTGCTTCTGAAGCGCTTAGAAACAAAGAGATTTTTTTGGAGGTCAGGCCAATACATGTAAAGCATCCAACACTTTCTTGCCTTTCTAAATCACCTGAGTTACTTTGCTCTGTAGCCGGGACTGGCCCTTTCACACTAAGGGTATTTGCTGGTGTCTTTGGGTTATGCTCAAGGGGTACACGGCTAGAGAAACCCAGCAGAGCACAGACCTCCGCATTACAGATTCACCCATGAGCAGCAGAAAACAAAGGTTCATCTCCAGTTCCTTGCCCTTGGAGCTATCTGGGATCAGATAAAAACAACACATCTGATCCAGTCCTGTTTGGGAGCATCCTCGGGACTTGCTCGGGGGACTTGGAAACAAGCTGAACTTGAGATAAAAAGACAACACACAAACCAAAGCAGGAAAGCAGAAACATGAACACTTCCAATAACCAGGACACACATGCCTGGGACAGAACCATGGATGACCCAAGTGAAGGAACCGAATTTTAAACCTCAGAAACAGCCTGTATCTATGAGAAGAGCCAGGGATCCTGGGAGAAACAAAAAAGCCAGTGATGCTCTGCGAAAAGCACTTGAAAAAGCTTCCATGAAAACTGCAGGGAAAAGCCTCTTTTTTGATAGAATAAAAGCCTAAACCAGAGCCTGAATATGCAGTGTGGTACTGGAAGGAATTTCTCAGGGAGCAAGGCTAAGCTGAAGTCCTGGGTAAGACCTGGGGTAGAGCCTACCAGAGTTTCTGGGAAGGGAGGCTGGGCTTGTGCCATGAAACCTAAGCTACACTCCCTGCTCCCTCTCAAGGGTGATGCAGAATTATCTAGGGATTCTCTCCTTATTAAAAAGAAAAAAATTCTTTGCTTCAATGCCAGAAAGTTTATAAAAATAATTCATGACCAGATTAATGAGAGAGAATAAGTCATTAGAAATCAAAAATGAGATAATTCTGTTGTAGACATGAGTGATAGTGAGAAATAAATTATATTTGGCTGACATTATTTAATTAGCTGGAATCATGGCACTTTCTTTAATTTTCTTTGGTGAAGCTTTTAAGGTTTTGACACATGAATTCCCAGCTAAATAACCTCAGTGTCAAAGCAGCCAGCTGTACCTTCTCTGCCAAGCCATTTCTGGAGCATATTATTTTAAAACTTCATCCCTTTTTTTTAGGGTTTTGGTGGCTACCAGCACATGGGCTGTAATTTCTGGCAAAAGCCCAATATCCGGATTGTTCCTGAGCACAGCTGGTACCAATGTTCTCCCTATTCAGTCCCTGGTGGGATGGGGAAAAGATCAAGGCAAGAAAAATGGTGATGCCTTCACTGCTGTGAGCAGCTCAAATAGCCAGGAACCCTTAGCACTGCTGCAGTGCTGCTCATCAAGCATCTCAGAGGACTTAATGAGCATGAATTAAACCTCACAATTAGAGCTGACTTTATAAATAGTTGTAAATAATATTCCTGGAGGACGATGCTCTCCAGTTCTTAAGCAAATTGTTCTGGTGAGAGTGGCTGATTCTTGCAATCCTATTTGTAAGCCCCTTCTCATGGGGAAAGAGTAAATTGCAGAGGCAGAAGTTGAGATCTAAAAGTCCTGCAGGATGGAATCATGGTCTCTGGAAGATAAGGGAAAGCAGCAGGAGGAAAAGAGAATAAACAGCTTGGTGAGAAGAGCTCAGAGACAGTGAGACCAGCCAACTTACTGCGTGTTTGGGACCACCTGCTCTCCCAGTGAATTAGGCTGTAGGAACCTGCAACAATCAGGTGTTTTAATGAAATCAATTTTAATCTGTAAAGGGAGGAAATCCTGATTTAGAGGAAAGTCAGAGGACTTGCAATGGCCATAAGGTTTTATCCTAGCTGAAGGTACCAGCACTAACATTTAACACAGGAATTCCTCTCTCTAATAAAGAAGCTATTTAACAAGGTGCTGAACAATTGCCTTGAATAGAAATGTTTGAACGATTTATAACAAATTACCTTTCTAAATATATGCATTAGGAAAGTTTTAACACCATGATTCTTAACCACAGAGAGAAACTGGAGGATAACAGTTTAGCTTCAAATAAAGCAATTTACAGGCAGATCTAGTGGCTAGGTAACATTTTTGAAGGGGAGAAAAAAATAACAAAAACTGCAATACAATGGTAGTTGGGGATCTGGGACTGCCAGCAGCACAAACTCACAGCCATCTGAACACCAGGCACAAGGAAAATACACATATATAATAAAGACTTTCCTGAAAACAGGCCCCAGTGAAAACCTTCTCAAGCTTCAAGGTGCTTTTAAATGAATCATTTTGGCCTGAAGCTCAATAAATGTGGTTCTACCTATGAAATCTACCAACTTTTTCACTGCCTTTGTTAGCATGGACTCAACTCCAAGCTTTACCAGCCCTTCTTGCCTTCACAGATCTTCCCCAGACCTTTCCCTAGTGCTTACAGACTCTCCAGATTATCGTTTCTTGTTTCAACCTTTTCTCACCTTCCTCAGGGAGGTCTCCACAGCCTTTGAGTGCCAGACAGAGATGTTCCTGGCAGCAGCCTGTACCCTTTCAGGTGAATTCCGACCTGCTCTGTGTATTCTCATCCCTGCAAGGTGATGCTTCTTCTCTGGGATGCTGCCATCAGCCTAAGCATCTCCCCTAGAAATGCCACGGTCACTTGCACAACCTGGAGATCTGTTTGATTTCTATGTTAAAGAAATTATTTCTCACCTTTCTTGTATCAACCAAGAGAAAAAGTAAACCCACCTTGGCTATCACCATCTTTAGCAGCAACCTTTCAACAGCCTCACCTACCTCTTTATCAATCCGTTTGCCTTCTTCATGAGCTTCCTCCTTCAGCTGATGTTCCCAGATCTATAAGGAGACCCTTTAGCCCATCTTCTTCCAAGTAATCCCTTCTCTGTATTCAGAGCCCCATGAACCACAGACATTCTTATCCTTGTCTTCTAGGTGCTCTTGCCAAAACAGCACCTGAGAATGGCCCCCAAACCAAACTGGGGAGTGAATTCCCAATATCCACAAGCCCAGATACAACTGGGAATAGTTTTCAGGGAGATACAGAGGACAGGGCAGATGCTGAACCCCACAAGGACTCACCTTCCCTTTCCTCTGCAGCACCAACCCCTCTGAGAAGGAAAAGCACCCACACTCTTTCCAACCCAGAACTGAGCAGCTCATATAAAATACAGAAATGAGGGACAGGGGTCCACGAGCTGCTGCAAAATCAGGGTGAGCTCAGATCCAGGCTGCCTCCAGGACTGACATCTGCTGGGGCATTCACACCTGGTTTGGAACGAAATCAAGGGGATGTGAGAATGAGGTAAGGAGCAGCTCAACTCCATCAAGCTGAGGTCATCCAGCTGTGCTGCTTGAAAGTTACATGGGAATGTTAAAGCAAAATCTACATATTTTAAAAATGAGACACCTATGGAGTTTAAGCTTTGCCAGAGTTTGGGAGCAGCTAATTACAGTCCTGACCAGCTGGAGGTTTCCTGGTTGAATTCTTCCTAAATTGCTAAATTAAATCTTGTGCTCTGTTTTGACTCCTTCTCTAGAAGGTCTCTGAAAAATGGACAATCTGAAAGAGTCCCATCAATTACTCTGCACCAGATGCAAGGCTTGCAAAGAAAAATGAAATTATTTAAATTGATTTTTAACAGCATTTGGTACATAACATAAATCTGTATCATTCTTCAGGTGCTGCTTTGTATAGCACTGGCCTGGGACTCTTCTGAATTTAATGATAATGAAGTTTTATGTAAAAAAATGCTGAGTGTGTAGGGAGCAACAGCAACCACTGCCCCCAGAGGCTGGATCAGCATCACTACAGTAAGAGCAAAGCTTTGGAAAAGTAACTTGGCACTGGAGAGGTTCCCCACTGCAGCTGTAAAGGACTGAGTTTGTCCTGCAGCATCCCTGAGCCCATCCAGTTTTTGCAGCAGGGCCAAGGGTAATCTCTCAGATCTCTTCCCTGACATGGCATTGGATGAAGGTGTGTCCAGCACGACAGATCAGCCCCCACACAACAGCCTGAGCAAAACTTGGACACATCCACCCCCAGCAAAGCCTCTGGCTCCAGAACAGCTGAGTGCTGGATGGGAGCCCATGTTCAGGATCATGTCCCGCTGGCCTCAGCACAGGCTCCTGGGCTTTGCCACCAGGCCAGCACAGCTGCACGGACAGCCCTGGGATGGACATGCCAGTACAGGGGACAGCACCTCCAACCCCCCCAAATGAACACAGCTGTGCCTGTCACTTAGTAAAATAGAGTTTTATTTGTTCATACAAATAGTATGAATTTTCAGAATTTCATTTTCTTAGAAACATCTTTCTCTGTGTAAAATTAATTTGTGTTGTACATACCACAAAATACTCCATATACATTTTTTTTAGATTTTCCTTTTTGTGGCTTTTTTTATTTGTTTGTTTTGCTTTCCATTTTGTTCTTTTTTTTTACAAATTGGCTACTACACTATAGAACCATGTTACAGACAACACATCACTAATACCTGTACTACACTTCTGGATACAGGACTGAATGAAACTCAGCCATAAATTAATGTTACAATGTGGAAAAAAAATCAACCAACCAAACTTCTAATCACACTTCCAAGCTTAACTTTTTTTTTTTTTAAGGGGTATTTAAAAAAAAAATGCACTGATTCCAATATTAGCAACCAGATGAACACCATAGATGATTCACCTTCATTGTCATATTTGTTAGGTAAGGCTTTTTTACATTAAAAGTCTAATGCAGATTTCATCCTGAAGGATATCGAGTCAGGACTAACAATTTGCTTATGGTTAGAAGAGTTATTATTCACTCTCTGTATTTCCACTCTCCAACAAGTTTGCTCCACAAGAGCTTTTTGCAGCAGGACTTGATTATACAAATTAAGCCCACACTCTGCTGTACAGCCGAGGAAGGCATTGGGATATTAAAAACTTGTTTCCAAGAGAGCAAGAAGGAAGACGTAAGGGATGCAAAACTCTTGCAGCACTGAGCAGCCAGCACTTGCTCCAGAGGGAAGCACCTGGAAAGGAGCCCAAGCCGACACACAGGGCCTGGAGGCTCCACCAGTGAAACGCCCTGGGAAGTGGCATGGCCACGGCTGGGGGCTCACCCAAAGGCCAAGTGGAGGGGTCAAGCTTCTTTCTATGCATTGCATAAGCTGCTAGAAGGAAGACCAAGGTTTTGAGAACCATAAATCACTTGTTTTTCCACGGAAGTATTTTCTTCTCAGTGCCTGCAGCTCCTTTCCCTCAGCCACCCAAGACTGGCAGGGTCTGGGATAAAGCAGACACACTCCTGCATTCATCACCTGTCCTGGCAGCAGGGAACAGAGCCAGGGACCTGGCTGGAGTTGAAGCCAAACCCCTCAAAAGTGCATAGATTCACCCAGCCGCTCAGGCCTGCAGCTGGATTTTACAGGACTGGGGAAAAGCAGGGGTTATCAGCCTGCACAGCCCAGCAGGTCCAGCATCCCACCTGTGCCCCCTGAAGTCAGACTGTATTGGCCCAAATTGTCATTTCTTCACTAGAAATGGCTCAGGGCAAGAAGGAGAACTTCTCTGTTTGTGGGAAGATGTGTTTGGAGGCAAACCCCAAGGAGGGATTTGCATCCTGCTCACAGCAGTTTCGTAGGCAGCTCAGCCTGATGATGTTAAGCTTAAAATCTCCCTTTCCTTGAGGTCACCCACATGCACTGCACCCCAAATGTGAACCCACATATGGCAGTGCAAGTCCCTAAATCCCTTTGGAGACGTGACACTGCTGAGCCAAGACAAAAGAGCTCAGGTTTAAACAGCTCTTAAGGGCAGCTCCCTGGCACCTGCAGATCCCTGCAACAGACCCAGAGCCAAGTCTGCTCTTTGTTCTGTCTGCCGGAGCAGGACTAGATCGAGACCCAGACAGAGAAGCCCAGGCTCTGAGGAACATTTTCATCACCCAACAGCCACAGCAGAGAGACGGAAGAGGCAAGCAAGAGTGAGGAGGCTGCAAAAGTAAAACAAACATTTGGGAAACACCACTGAATGGGCCCCACCACAGCTGGGCACAGCTCAGCAGTGGGCAGCTCCAAGGAGGAGCTACGGGTAACTGTGGAGAGGTGCAGGGCACAGATTTCTATAGGCAATGCATACGAAATTAGATGTTCTGCCCATTGGTGCTTTTGTTGTTTCCAGTTTCACTCACACTGCTTATGGAACTGCAACACCAGGAGATGCTCAGTGCAGTGCATCATTTCAGTGCTGCAGGTGAGGTGTGAGGAGTTTTGCTGCCCAAAGACATCATAGCTCTGTTTCTGTTAAAAATTCAATGAGAAAATCACTTCTGCTGCTACCTTGCTCCAAAAGTGTTCCAGTCAAGCTGGCAGAACCTCTGACAGTAACGATAAGGCATCGGACACACATGGTGTTTATCAGGACCTCCTCAGCTCACAAAACACTGGCAGAGCTCTCAGGACAGCCCACCCAACCTGTCCTGGAGTCCCACAGCCACTGGTTCCACCCAAGGAGAAGGATTTCATTCAGGTTAATGGTTACATGCTTGGAGCCTCCTGTCCTGCCTGGCTGCCACCCCTGTGCTCAGCCAGGGCACCCCTAGACTGCCACAAATACCCCAACCCCAGCGTGCCCAGATTCCCCCCTGCCTTCCTACATATTCACCCTTGTTGGTAAAGCAGCACCTCTTCTTGGCTCTAAGCAAATGATGCTCCTTGGGAGAGACCACAGATAGGGTGTTGGACCAAAGAGTGATGGGAATTAACAGGGCTAAGGGTGATGTTCCCCAGTCTCAGTACCTCCAGTACTGGGAGGTGCTGCGGTAGCCCTGGGGCTGGAGGTAACACTGCCTGTGCCATGTCCTGGGACATGCTCCTGGGCATGATGCCAGGGAGACACCTGAGGTTTTCTGCTGGTGTCTTTGGTACATGAAGGGTGCTCCACGTGCTGCAGGCACTTCCATCTCCCAGCAGTGCCTGGCGTGCGTGAGTATTCCTGGAGCGACACTTCCTGCAGGTCACTCTGACCAGCACCACACGTGTCACACACAGACACAGCATTTCACATTTGTCCTGCAGTAAAGATTTTAAATGCATAGAGGGATCATGGGAAAGAACCTCCTGGACAAAAAGCAGGAAGGAAAACTGTACTGACGAGAGCTCTGCCCATGCAACAGGCTCTGCAGCTTCTCTGCTGGAAAAAGAGCACGTTGCCCTCCCGGCAGTCCTGAGCAGGAGACCTATGGCTTGGGGTTCCCATGCTTACAGCCACTGGGAAAACATGCTGCTGCTCAGCAGAGGTATGTGGGGTACAGGGATGCCCAGCCTTCCTCCCACCCACCACAGAGAAACCCCCCCTGGGCCATGGAACTAACCAGAAAACTGTGGGTTGAGGGAGCACAACACTGGAGCAGAGACTGGGACACTGGAATAGGGAAAGCAAGTGTTTATAAAGGCCAGATACCCGTAACAAAAATAAACTTGTGCTTTCCCTCCCTCCCTTGCTTCGTTTGATTCTTAAATACAAATTTTGTTTAGGAAAAGTGGAAGCACTGTCTGTTACAAACCAAAACAAAGAGAAAGCAGAAGGGAAAAAAAACAAGGAAAGGAGAGACATATTAGAATTAAAATACCGTGGAATGTTAAACAGGTTACAGGCTACCATTCTAGCCAGTGTGGTTAGGCAGCTTAGTGAATTAATTGCTTAGGAATTAAAAATAAATTATTATAAAATAGATTTCTGTACATTTTACATACATATATCTCTCTTTATATAAGCAAACCGTGCTGGGCAAGTAATTACAGGGGACTTTCCCGTGCCAGGCTCAGTCCCAGCCAAAGTCCTGCCCTGTCATCTGGTAGAACTTCATGTTGAAGGGTCGGTAGAAGTCCCGCAGCCTCTGCACCACCTCCTGGTCGATGTCAGGGTGGGTCCTGCCTTTCGTCTTCCCCAGGCAGTGGGGTTTGCTGCTGCCTTCCGCCTTCTTCAGGCACGGGAACCCCTTGGTTTTGTTGAAGTAGAAGTGTTTGTCAGTGATGATCCTCTTGAGGCCCAGAAAGTCCTGGACCCTGCCCAGCTCCCCCGCGGGGTCACTGATCAGCCTCTCCCCACTGACAAAGAGGATCTGCCCGATGGGGAAGTAGAGGAGCCAGTTCTCCAGGTGCTTGGCATAGATGCCAATCTGGATGGCGCTCCACGAGGTGTCGATCAGGCCCGTAGTCCTGTTTTTGAAGGTCAGGCTCTCAAAGGTGGGGATGTCGGGCTTCTTGGAGAGCGTCTGGGTGTAGTCCGAGATGGCTCTGGTCACGGGGTCCCGCACCACCACGATGAGCTTTGTGCCCTTGGACATGGAGGAGATGCGGGCTGGGGCCTCCTTGGTGACGAAGTAGCTGGGGGTCTTCTCCATGGTGATCTGCCCCTCCAGTGTCTTGGGCATCAGGTCCCTGCCAGCAAAACACACAGACATGGGTCAGAAGAGCAAGGAAGAGGAACAAAAATATCCATATGCATTTACATGTATGTTCACACATAGATACACAAGAATTCTTCTCCCTAAAATGCCTTCACAGGCCATTTGGTTCATACAGAGAAATCCATTTCCCACTGATTTAGGGATTAGGGGGGGGATTATTATTAAAGGCAACTATATTCGAAATCCATCTGAGTAATCTCCCAGTTATCCACGAATGGATTAGCTGGGCTACACTGTGTGCTTGGACCGTGTCTACATGTACCACACCAGCTCCAGACTGGTCAGGATGGATCCTGAGCTGCACCAGGTGGCTGTCCTGGCTCATGTCAACACCACTGAGACCTCAGCCCCAATCTAGAGCTCATTTCCCCATGGGAATGAGAGGATGGTATAGCAGAAAAGCAGCAGCTCACTGGAGCACATCTACCTCACTTTCCCTCAGCATCCCAAATGCAAATCTTTTCCCAGTTCAGGCAAGAGGGTGCAATTTTTCCCTGGCTTGCCAACAGCAGGACTTCACTCACAGGTGTCCTCTTGCACCCAGTTTCAGCCCCTGCTTTACTATTCCCTATCACTTTGTTCCCTCACATGAACTAGACAGAGCATCAAGAGCTGCCAGTGGCATCTTCAGCACATCCCAGTCCAGGAGACAATGAGGATCCCAGCACCGCCCCACAGGTTACAGCAGGTCAGGATGTGGAATACAACCATGGAGAACACAACCATGGGCAGGACATACTTTCACAAAGTACTTTTAAAACTTAAAGCTTTCAGCAACACCACCTTATTCCCTGGCTATTTCTAATTAATCACATAGGAAAGCATGAGGGAGCTTGCAGAAATGATGGAAGTGGCATGAAGCAGGAAGAGTCATTTTCTCCTGTCATTCACTAGGCAAGCTAAAATATTTTAGACTGTTTGCCAGTTCTTTTCCTTTATAGCCCAAATGGACTCATTTGCTCTGGGTTGTGAGACAGTTGAAAAGAAAAGGCAAAAGGGGAGTCAGGCACGAAATTAAAGCTATAAAACTTGATTAAGTTTTCAAAGCATCCACCCAGCACAGAGAAGTAAGCAGCCAGTGTGTGACCTGCAAGCCTGAAGCTGTGCTTCCCTCAGCCATACAACACTGCAGGGAGGCTGTTCCCAACAGCCATCTCCTCCCTCACTACTTTTATGCTTCCACAGCAAAGATCACCAGGGCTCTTGCAATTGAAACAGCCACTGATAATTTGTGCTAAAGCCAATGGTTGCCCTGATTAAGAACTCAAGGGAAGAAAACTGACCAATGTGTTCTGAGGGCAAGTAACAGGGGACCCAGGAATGAGAGGTCTGTTTGCATCAAAAATCGTCCCATGTCTACGAAATTTGGTCAGTAGCTATTTATGCAAATACTGGTGAGCTCACACTGTACCTGGTATTTTACTTCATCAGCTTCCAGCATTACCTTTGTGCAATGCGTTTACAGGCAAGGGGCACGCAGGGGCTGCTCCTCCATCCCACAGGTGAGCTCTGCCTGGAGGCTGCCCATAAAGCCCCTTCTCCATAGTCCCAAGATGGGAGACAGTCCCTGTCCCTGCATGGGACTCTGGGAGAAGTGGTGATGGACAAGCTGGACTGCGGAGGAAGAGGATATCAGCTTATGAAAACCTCCAGTCATGCCCAGGCATGATGGCAACCCTGAAGGCTGGGATTTCAAGTCCACACAAGTGGAGTTTCACATGCAGATAAAAATCACGCTGGTCTACCAGATACCTGGGATGTGAGAGCTTCTGGAAGGCAGGAGCCAGTGTGTGCCAAGAACAGCAACCAGAATAAAACTCTGACTAATCCTTCACCTTTCTGGCCAACTCTGAAACCCCATAATGCTGTCACAGAATAGGGCCAGTCAATAACACTCAGAGCAACTCTTAAATTTATCGTGGGCTGATGTGGATTTTGACATTTGCTCATTAAGTGGTGTCTCCTTTTATGGCTGCATTAAACCCAAGTTCTACATCCTGCACTGGCCACCAACTGCTTTTCAGCTTGATTTAAGAGGTCGTTTTCCACCCATGAAGTCCTTAATGGCTTGGGACCTGCCTAAAGAGGCGAAAGCTTCCCAAAACACTCTCAGGTTGCCCGCACTGCACTGAAGTCCTTCAGCTTTAGGTCATGTTCATTGGATTGCTGGTTATATGGGGCCCTGCATTTTGGGACTGGTTTGTCCTCCAGGACTACTACAGTCAGTATTTATCAGTCTCCTGGGAATGATGCAAGGTTTATTTTTCCCCTCCTTGCACAAGAAAGGCATTGGGTAGGGCTGGGCTGTGAAACAGGAGGAAATTGCTGGGGATGGAGTGCCAAGTCAGTTGATCCAGTTGGGAAACACAGGTTCCTAATTAGCATTTCAGCAAATACAGAGGAGCACACTATAAGTGGAAGAAAGCAGGGAGCAACTCTTTACCCAAGAGGCAGCCACTGGCCTGGTGTCAGTCCCTTTTCAGAGCAGTTTATCTCCTGAACTGCATTTGTGGCTGAAAGCACTCAGTTCTGGGCGGGTCTAAACCTCCCAGATTGTTATTTTTGGAGAGGGCCTGAATTCTTGGCAATTTAAGAACATTTTGCTGGTGACCCATCACAGCAAGCAAAGCAGAACAAGGCACATTGACACACCTACTGCCCTCAGGTTGGCCAACACAGGCTGAGGTGAGCAGAGGTAGAAACAGAACCTTCAACCCATGTACAAGACCTGGATCCAACAAAAACAGCCCTCAGGCCCTTGCTCCTGTTCTCCCTTCATTGTACCCCCATAGGTGCCAGGCATAGCCCAAAACTAAGACCCTCAAGATTATCTCAGACTCTGCTTTGTTTGTGAAGTGGCTGCATGAAAGGAAGACAGCTGCAAGTGAAGCAAAATATTGTGGCCCATGGATGTGGTTTGAGCCTCTGACAACACCACATCCAGGAAAGCAAAATTTTATTGCATCAGCATGTGAGTTGTGAGGAGCTTTCCCATGGTTTCCATAATCTCCCACAGAGGCACCATCCATCATGCTGGCAGCCAGAGACAGCAGAGCCTCAGGGACAGAAGGAACGGGTACACTGGCTAGTCTGAACTCACAGTGGTGGAAAAGTCACCAAGAAGAATTTATTCCCATTCAAGCCACAGCGGGAGAAGGGCAATTTGGCCCAGCAGAGTACTGCAGCTCCAATACAACACACTGGACATACGTTTTGGTGGAAGGAGGACCAGATCCAGAGCCAAATATATCTGCTCCTGGGGCTCCAAGACAGCAAGGGCTATGCTAAACTACAGCTGCTGCTTTGGGAGGGGAAAGAGGAGCTGTGATGGTGAGAGACCATGATGCCCTGGCAGGATGCAGCCCCTTGGGAGAAAGGAGTAGGGTCCAGCAGAAACCCGTTGTCAGCTCAGGGGTGGATACAGATCACCCCAGAACAGCTTGTGGCCACTGGGGAGCCTCTGTTTCCATGGAGGATTCACAGGCACCGTGGAGACATGGGCAGCTCCTGCCAGCACTGTCTGGCACAAGGTGAGAAAGGCAGAGGTGCAGCTACCACTGCTGTCCGTAGGGGAGAGCAAAGGGAGATGACAGAGGGAATCAGGCTGTGGGAAACAGGGAGCTCAGCTGAGCCCCAGGGCTGGATGGAGACACCACTGACGGCCATAGCGGAAACTGTAGTAGAAAATATAGCATGAAAAGCTTGGCAAGCCATCCCTCCTGCCTTGTTATCCTCCTGCCTTCTGGCAACCTGGAGTTCAAAGACCTCTGGAGACAGCATCTGCATCCAAATCATCCCACTTCATAGCGACTATGAACTGTCTAATCCTTTCAAACCCACAAATACTTCTGGCCTTGAGAACATCCCACAGCAGAGAGTCCCAGCACCAAAGCACTGCCTCTACCTGCCATCTGAACTTCCTCGCCACTTCCCTGCTTGGGAAGGGATGAGGCACCTGCTTCTTGAGCGTGGAAGAAGGAAGTGAGGATGAGGAACACCAGCAGACTCCCAGCATCCTTTATTCCCCACCCAGCCCAGCCAGCAAAGCACTGGAGGGGCTCAGCGCTGCTGACTATGGCAGAGCTGCCAGCAACGGGGTCCCAGCAAGGGGAGGGAGCTGCTGTGTGAGCACAGCTATGAATTTTGCACAGGCGAAGAGCAAGCCCCTAACCCTGAGCTATTAACATGTCAAGAGGGACAGAGGAAAAGCTTTTCCTTTAATGAACATTTCCTTGGTGAAGTCTGCACCCTTCATAGGTGAAGTGATAGGCTTAGTCTAAAGATGGATTGGCCTACTTTACCTATTAACCACTTAAACTAATGTAATAAAGGCTCTCTTCATTCAAACAGCCCTAATCCCCAGCCCCACACAGCTCTGAAGCCTGGAATAAGAAGGGATACTAAAATGAACTCAGCCAGGCTGCTGCTTGGAGAGGCACTGGGCAGGGCATTTTATGGGGGTTTTTTAAGTGCAAACTTCTCCAATGTGAAAACCGGACCCAGAGTGAGATAAATTTACAAAGTGGGGATGACAGGTGGCCACATGGTAATCCAATCCTGAAGCCTAATGCCCTTTGTGGCAGCTTTTGTCTGCACAGAGGGGCTCCAGGCTAATCTGCTGCTACTTCTCAAGGAGGAACAGGCGAGCAGTCAGGGGGGCAAGGGGACCCCCACAACCTGTTGCTGCATTATTTGCCACAGGTAGGACAGACCAGTGCAGGGCAGAGCACAGCAGTGGTGGCTGGTTTTATCCCCGGGGACGTCTGTTGGTCCCCCCACGCACCTCCTGCCATGGCAAACACCTGCTGGGATAAACTCTCCCACTCTGCCGGAGCCCATGGCAGGGCTAAGCCTGAGGGGCTTCAGACACAACCGTCTGCCCGTGGCGGGGGTCACTGTCAGCCTGCCCAGCCAAGACCCAGCACACTCAGGTATGCGGCTGCCCCAGAGCTGGGCAAGTGAGCTTTCCTTTCCGAGGAAGGTTTTGTGCTGGATATATTCCTATCCAGCACCTGGAGCCACCCAGCATCAATCTGGGAGATGGTCCCCCTGCTCCAACAAATTCAAGTAATGAGTCCCTCAAGTAAATCTTAAAATGGGGTTGTCCTGTGATGCAGCTGCAGCAATGGCACCTTCCAGTCTCAAACCGCTCTGTTCCACACCAACCCACTTCTTCCTCAATCCTCTGTGATTCCTCAGTTTACCTCAGCAAAGGTGACAAAACTCTCCCGGAGGAGATGGACAGCTGTGTACAGGGTGTTGAAAAAGCAAGAGAAGTGCTGTTATGGTCACGTTAAAACACCACAGCACCTGGATGCAGCTATGAGATGGAGGCTGGGGAGCACTCACAGCAGTCCCCACAGCAGCTCTGCCAGCAAATACAGCAAGAACCACCTTCAGTGCAGAATTTCTAGACTTTCCCCCCCCCAGCCATTCCCTAGAAGCAAGGAAAATATGGGAAATGGGAGAAAAAACAAGTCAAACTATTTTGGACATCAGCCACATCCATGCCAAATTCAGGTCTGTAATCCAGAACAATTTGCTTTGCAGCCCCGCACTGCACACACTGAGCAACTAACCTATTTCTGGCCAGTTTCTACCCTATTCCTCACTGATGTTTAAAGAAGACAAAAAGTGACTCCTTTTCAGAAAACCAAATTTTGACAATCTGATATTTTTCTGGGGAAACGGCCCCCAAATCCTCCCAAAAGGCTGTCCAAGAAACTGCATAAATTAGACTGAAAAGTTATGGTGAGAAGGTGAATAGAAATACAAAAGGTAAACACCAAAGTTCTTCTCCCATTCTAGGTGAAAACAGATTTTTTAGCCTCCGGAGTAATGACAGGGGGTTTGAAAACCCAAGATGACACCAAGCTAAAGTAGAGCCAGAACAACTCAGAACATGGTACAATTCAATGCACGTGATGAATTTATGATTTTTGTTGCATTTTTAATTTACAGGTTGGAAAACAAACAGGCCCAGTGGTGCCCACTTGGAACAGCTCTGAGGAACCAAGTGCAGAAGATGAGGCAGATTAAAGCTGCATCCCCTCAGAAGTCAATGCTTTCCAGCCTGCTGCATCTCCCTCTCTCTTGTCCCCATCCCAGGGGCAGTTTGGTATCCTGTTCTCATCCCAGCATGGTCCTGTTCAGCTTTGCTTCAGTCAGGATCCCACCAAAGCCAAAGGGTTCATTTCACACCACAGTCTATCTGTCCATCTGTCACTTTAAGTCAAACATTTTTAAGGAGGGCTTGCTTTACTGCAACAGCCAATTCTCACTCTAATTCCTGCTGCTTCTCTGCCTTTTCTCTCCTCCCCATCTCAATAAATAAATTTAGGCCAAGTGAGCTAATTCTAATATCTTGAAAAAGAGACACCCAGGGAATGATGTGGGTGGTGCCTCCATGGGTGGCAACTTTGCCTTACAGCTCACCCCCTCTGCCAGGACGATACCCAGTTGTTCCCAGTTTCTGAGGCAGCAGGTTGCTGTCAGAAAGCAGAAGAAATGTACAGGTCAGAGCTGGATTAAAACCACAGGTAAGGGCTGGATTAAAACCACACAGTTGTAGCCCCATAGTGGCACCTGACCATGAGCAAGAGCTCAGAGATGCTCTGGTAATCAAAACCCCAAAGCATCACCAGCTCAGCTCCTGAGGCCACCACACTGGTCCCATCCCAACCCTACCAGGCCCTTTCCCCTACATGGCTGATCACAAAACCATCGAATCCCAGCAATACTCCTTAAAAGCAAGAACCTGACCAGCTCCGGGAAAGACTGTTAAAGTAATAAAGCGTTTTAATTGCATCACTAACCTTGCCACCTGCATGCAGGTCAACTGGCTTCAAAATTACCTTCTTGGCTTTGACTCTGCTTTCTGGTGGCAGCAATGGGATGGGGGAATGAGGGAAATGGAGGAAGAGGAAGAAACAGAGAGAAAAGAAACAATCGCAAATTCCTCTTTGGGGCTGTGAGTGCTTGCTGCTTTTATTATTTGATACATCATCTTACCAAAATTTTCCTTGACTTCAGCTGCTGTTGCACCACAGACCTGCACAGTAGCAGGCAGTCTCTCCTCTTTTTATGACCAGTGGTAAGAGCAACACGTGTGCCTTTCTCTCGAGCAGGCGTCTGTTGTTTGGGTTGGCAAATTATACAACAATAAAAGGGAATGGCTGGGAACCAGCCTCGGCCTTTTTGAAATGGATGTAACCCTATCCAGCTCCGTCAAACACTCGCCACGACGATTACACAAACCAGATGATGGGAATTAATGAACTTTGGGGGTGAGGAAGGAGTAGATGAAGGAGGAGGGAAAGGAGGAAAAAAAAATGTCTGCCCAAAATTAATGTTTTTCTCACTCTCCTTGCTCCCTGCCCCCTAATCTGTTAGGTGCCCTTCACTTCTTGGGGAGTTTTGGGGATTAAAGGAGGGAGAGGATGGTAATGGTGTGTGAAAAGTCCCCATCATGAAGGTGCTCTGGGACTTCAATGGGACCAAAGAGCCGGTGGCCACAGGCGGCATCACCATGTACCCCACAGGAACAGGCTCTGGTCTGGCTGTGGAGTCTGTTCTAAGCTCCTTTGATGCAGATAAAAACCCCCATCAAAGGTTCGGGGAGATGCAGGGCATGGGCAGATGGCCCTTTCGTCCCCACTCCATGTGGCACAGCTGGGATGCACCAAACATCCCTGGCAAATCAAAGCAAGCAGTGCCTCAAGGAGGGGGCAATATGCTGCTGCAAATACCAGGGTTTAGGATTTTTTTTTTTTTTTAATAAAAGACTTTATCCACCTCTTCAAAAGTCACTGCATTGAAATCAGACCTAGGAGCCACCACAGAGGTTTGACCCTCTCTACGCTGGGAAATGGGGAGCTAACCCAGCCACAGAGCTGAGCAGACAGTTTGCAGAAGCATCCAAGCATCAACCTGGATAAATCAGGGCCTGATCCATGCACAAAACCTGGAGGGTTTGTGCCTCCGAGAACAGCAATGGGTGTAATGAGCTCCACCAACCTCTGCTGCAAAGGCAGCCTCCCACCCTGTGCCAGCCAAAACCCATCTCTCACCCAAATGCTTCCCCTACCACATGAGATTAAATGGGTTAATTAGAAGCAGTCTCATAACAAATATATTGTGTGCTATCCCTCACAGGGCTTCTGCCTTCTGTATTGAAGTGCCATATATGGTGTACCACATAGCTGCAACCTACAGGGAAGCAATAACTTTGATCAGCAGAAACACTTGGTGGGAGTCTTGTCTGCACAGGACAGGCTTATGCTTTCACCAGGAAGCACAATAAAGAAGCCCGGTTCCACAAAGACTCCTGGGAGGCTGATGGGTGATGTCACCATCACTCCTGGCACACGCCCATTCCTTAGCAAAGGATGCAAAGGCATAAAAGTTGTCTTGGAGGTGGCTGATTGGAGCGATCCCCCTTCCCACCTGAGCTGATGCTCCATGCAGGGCAGCCTCTGGGAGGAAGGGTTCAAGGAGCTGAGACCACCTTGGAAACTTGGGAGAAGTGCATCCTCCTTGCAGATGCTCACATGGATGTGCCCACAGGGTGCAGTCCTCTCCTTGTGGCCCTCTCCTCTCCTGGGGATCTCCAGCCCTGGCCAGAGAAGGGAAAGGGCAGAGAAAGAATGGGGCAAGCAGCACACTGCTCCCCTACTGCTTTCCCAGCCTCCATCCAAATTCAGCTCCAAAGGCTCTCTTTTGCCTGATGCACTCCATACACCTAATAATCCTCAGTTGATCTCTCTTCCAACCCTGTGTCTAGGTGGCTGCTCCATTCCTGTAAGTGTTCAAGGCCAGGTTGGATGGGGCCCTGAGAAATCTGGTCTAGTGGATGATATCCCTGCAGGGGGATGACATGAGAGGATATTCAAGGTCTCTTCCAACCCAGGCCGTTCTATGATTCCTCCTGAACCTCGGCATGCACAGCCCATCCAGGCTCCTTGCTTTGCCCATTTTCACCAGTCCCTGCCCCTACACCATAGCCCCAGTCCTTGCACCATCACACCAGTCCATCCCTCCCTCCATTTCCAGCCTAGCTCCAAGTCTGGCAAGTCTACCATACCTTCCCCTAGGAAAGCTCTTTGCCAGGCTGAGGACTCCCAGGCTACTTGGTCATTCCTCAAATAGAAATTCCTCCAGCCATACAGAACAAACCTAAAATGTTGCTACTGTCACTGGGTAGATCATGCACCAACTGAACACAAGCTGCAGGGATGTGGAGCTTTCTTTGGGTTATGAAGGGCCAAATTTCCAATTATTTTTTCACCTCTTCCCCAAATAACAGCGCAAGATGTTACAACTGCTAAGCAAGAACCTTCCCTCCTCCTTTGCTGGAGCCAGGCAAGATATTAATCAATGTCCCCAGTTCATTACACAGGCCCTCCTCTTTATGTAAACATGGAAGCCTCTTTCTACTCCCCTTACTCATACTTAAAAGCTCTGAACTTCCACTAAATAATTATCTTCACTGGGGGCAGAGGAGCAGCACTTTACATATCAAAGGGCTGCTTTGGAGGGATTTACAATAATTTAAGATGAAGTGGTAAATATTCTATTCACTCCAGTTCATCTCCAGTAATAATTATAATCCTATTAGCAAGGTCCCAAGAAAGTGATTGCATTATCATCTAGCGAGCATCTATGTGGATTTCTTGGAGGGGTGGGATGGGGGAGGCCATCGGCAAGGAAAATAAGGAAAAGCAACAAAAGATGCAATTGCCAGCATCTCCCTTCCCCCAGCAGGATTTGGGCTCCATTGTCCCGACGCTTCAATAGTGCTTTGCTCTGAAAGTAAGAGCTTTTGAGCGCAGTAAGGGGGTGGGGCTGAAATGAGCATCTTATTCCTCTCAGTCACCCCCGCTCCCCTTTCATGGCCGAGAGTCCCCCCGAGTGCCGCTCCAGCGACAAAGAGCACCCGGTGCTGTTCCTGCAGCCTCGGGCCGGCGGCACTGCCACAATTAAAAGCTAATTGCTGTTTATGGGTGAGTTCTTTAGAATATTGCCCAGCATCACTGGGCTGTGCTGCCCACTGGTCAAGTCATGTGAGATTACTCTAATCTGTCTCCGTTTCGCCCAAAAAGGACAAGAAGACTGGTTTTGTTTAAACGCAGAGCAGGGAGAGGGAAGTTCTGTGAAACTCATGATTTAAAGGGGGGAAAAAACCCTGAACTCAGCAGGAAACATGACTGAGCTAACTGGCAAACTGGGACTAAAGACCCTTTATCAGCAGATCGCAACGCCAACTGTCTACACCAAACTGTGTGTTTTATTCCTGCTCCATGTCACCTCTTTGTACACCCCGTTAGAGTGTTTAACAGGAATTTATCCCTGCAGGAGTGCCTCAGTTGCACCAGTGTAATCCTCTTCCCTCTCTTCTGGCACCTGGAGGCCACCAGTGTGAGTCCTCAGCCCTTCCACCAAAAGCAGGCAGCTCAACTCTGCTCACTCTGGGAAATCAGCAACTACTCCAGAGATGCACCATTTGCAGGCTTGGAACAAGCCACGATTACCGTCACAATGTGCAACAGTTTATCGCAAAGAAGTAGAAACATTTTTCTCAATAAATTAAATAGACAACAGCCTGAAAGGGAGGAAAGAGGAAGAATTTTAGGCATCGGGAGAGATTTCCGTGCTTACAACTCATTCCTGGTAAAAAATAAATTCTCTGGACTGCCTCTGCGTCTTACTCTTTTGCAACCAGAAAGACCAGCAACTTCTCCTTCCTCAAGAATTTATAGCCTAGAGTTAACATTATGTGTACTAGTCTCCTACTATACAAAGATTTGATAGATCCACTTATGGATTCATTGCAAGACAAAGCTCTTGAAGAGTGCTGGTTCAACACATCCTTGTACCAGAGATGTGAATTCTTGAACTCCGCTTTACTTAGGTAGCGCCAATCCTGCCCTCATGGGAAGCTGAAACCAGTATCTGGACTGGGTCAGCACCTGCAAGCACAGAATGTCCTTGTCCAGAAAAAAACCAGCAAAGAGAGTCAGGGTCTGGAGTTACTGGCTTAATTGTGGAGAGAAATAAAAAAGACAAAACCTCCACAGCACTTTCAAGGCTTTTGCTAGCTCAGAGTAGGCCTGAGCAAGGGAAGCCTGGCTTGGAAGAGGCTTAAAAGCAGATGAAGAAATCATAATGGTGGGACATCCAAAACACATCCCTGGTACCTAGATGACAGGAGGGTCTCCTGTGGCAGAGGATGTGGGACTAACACAGTCCACACTAATACAGAGACTCTGATCTCAGGGGTTTGGCTTCAACTCCATCAGGAGAACAACTGGGCTGTTCCCACAAGTTCCAAACAAAGCCCACACCTTGCTATAAGCTTTCTTGCCTTGCAGCAACCACCCAGGCACCTCCAAGAGGCACCAATGCCCACTGCTCACACCACAGCCTCTTCCCTCTCACCCCTCCCCTGTCACCAAGGCTCAGGCACAAATCACTAATGCGGCAGGAGCACCAGCCAGTATTGGTGGTATGTTCAACTGTCGAGTCCTTAGCCCCAAACAGCGCCCACACCCAAGAATTTGCTCTCTTAATTGTAGCAACAGCGCTAATGCTCTCAAAGGTGTTAAACCACCCCAGGCACTGCTCCTCACAGGTCTTTAAGACATCTCTCTTCCTCCTATGTCTTGGGAAAATGCTTCCTTGCAGCAAAGGGAGCAATATCATCAGGTTAAGCCCCAGAGATATGAGGCTCTGGGATTTGGGGGAGGCAGAAGTGGGTATTGAGACACACAGAGCTGGCACTGCAGAAAGAGTACAGCCAGTTGGCTTTCTGCTGCTCTCCCAGAAGCACCAGGTGTTTCAGGAAATAGATGGCCAAACCAAGTAGCACCACAACTCATCCAAGGGCTAAACTACCCGCCACTGCACATGGAGCAGAACATCTTCCTGGCTTATCCCACCTGTGACACCAGAACACTCTGGGGCTCCTGCCCCTGGCTAGGACACTAGGAACCATTCCTAATCCAGGTAGCCCACAGGAGGTTATCCCCCCAACCTCATCCCTACAGTACCTCCTCTTCCAGGCCCTGCTCCAGTGACTTGCTTTGCTGTATGTTGGAGGTGGTGAGCCCAGCAAGCAGGGCACACCTCGACTTGGACCCAAAGGGCACATCTGGTGTAATCAATGCAGGAGAGATGGTCACATCTCACACCCTCCAGTCATCTCTGTGGCAGCAACACACTGCCACACTGTTTCTGTAGCCATGCTGCAATAGGGAACTTTCGCCAGTCTCCCAGAAAAGGAGTCAGTTCAAGAAAAAAAAAAAACAACCAGCTGGTTTGGGCCATTCTAGGGTGGGGGTCCATACCAGCTATATGGGTATATATTTTTATGGCATGCAGTCACAAATTAACTTTCTGGTTAAGTAACCACACAGTGACCATGGCAGCAGCCTCTCTCGAGCCACCAAAAAGCAGCTGAATGTGAGTGGCCAACCCTGGTCCACCTCAGCTGACACTCAGAAACACCTGACAAATTTCTACCCAGGAAGGCACTACAAGGAGATGAACTTCCCAGGCTTTGCTTCTCCTCTGGGGCACTGCCAAGCCACCACATTTCACCTGCTCCAACTCTGCCAGAAGGTGGGGAAAAAAACCCCAACCCACATAGCAAAGAACCAACCCCTAAAGGGTTACATACAAGTCAACAGTCACTCCAGCAAGATATGGGTAGGACCATGTTCCACTAATGCAACCTTCATAAATCACAGCCCTGCTGAGAGGCCTTTTGCATTTTCCCCAACACAGAAACAAATGCCCTAATCTGTGTGCCTGCACAGGCAGGTAATGAGTTACACTGATAATGTTGCCCTTTGTTAAACACCTCCATGAGTGGCCCAGCATTTGCACAGGGAGGACTTAGTTTGCCACCTTGACACACATTTCTCCTAATTAAGCCCAGCCTTCCTGCTCTGGGGCTTTACAGCCATGATTAGAGAAAAAAGCCTCCTGATAAACTTTGGAGACCTGAGCGATACCCCAGCTCTCACCCTTCAGATCATAACCAATGCTGGGGGAGTATTCCCAGTGATTTGTCTACCCTGGGGGCAAGACATGCTAAAGTCAGGCTTAAACCACTGTGCTGAGTTAGAATCCCAAAATGGGACTGGCGGCAGCTTTGCTCCTGCTCCTCTTCCTCACCATGGACATAACAAAGAAGGGAGGGGAGCAGGGACACTTCTTTATTCACCCAAGCAGCACTTTCCTTTGTGCACTGACAGCCCCTGGAACATCTTCCACGTCACATCTGAACCAGAGACCACTAGCTCTTCCATAGCATGTGGGAAGGTATCTCACAGGGTGGCCAGGGTCAGGCCAGGCTTGAAACAAACCTTGAGACACATTTACATCTACAGTTCTTCAAAAAAGCCATGTAGGATCTCCAGGAATTCACTTTCTGCACTTAAAGGGATCCAATGGGCATCCAGCACCACCTGAACAGCAGCGACCTTTGAAACAACAGCTCAGAAAACAGCCAGCTTTCCATTTTCATGATGAAAAAAGAAAGTTATGGTTTTTTCTGCCCTTTCTGATCATGTACACATGATCCACAGGCCAAGCAGTGCCGACAAGGTGCTGCCAAACCTCAGCTGCGCGACTCCACCTGCCTCTTCAGCAACACCCAAACCAGCCTGGAAACTATACAGCACTGAGGCTGCTCCTCAGCTGTGGTAAAGGGAAGGGGATGCCCCTCTGACCATCAGAGGGCCTTACCAGTGGCCAGTAACAGCAGGGAAGAACAAACCCATCGAGGAAAACCAGGAAGGTGCTCAACCAACCAAGCATGTCCGGTACTCACTAGCCGCTCGTTACCCTCAGCATCTCATTGAGTGGCTCAAGAATTTAAAATTGATTCAGACTTTATTCCCAGTTGAGCCACCTAATTAACTTCTGAAAGTCTCCTGGTTCCTTCTCAGAAGGGAGGGGTGGCACCAACCACAACCTGAACCGTCAGTAATCTGGGCACTGGCCAGGTCAATGTGACCCTCATTGGGATGAGCTAATTTTGCCACCAACTGGAACAAAAGGCCTGGCAAATTAATACACCGGTGATCCTCTCAGTACTGATCCCCAAATGCATTTTAACACAAATGGGATTGTCACCTCAACTCATTTGTTGATGGATTTGTGATTTGCACTCATAAAGGAGTGGCACTGGAAATTAAGATCTCTCCATGGTAAACAGACCAGGGCAGTGAGTCCATTTGTCCAGAATGAGATTTTTTCTGCCAACATCTCTAGTCAGGCCAGGATGAAGCTCCTGACTTTCCCCTCCCTTTGAAACCTCACATCAAACATCAAAGGCAGAAAATACAATTAATTTCCAGGACAAAAACCCAGCACGCCCATTGAGGCAATCAGGCTGCAGGTTTGTGGTGCCATCACATCCCTGGGTCCCCAGTGACACTGCAGGACTTGGAGTAGAGCAGAAGGAACCAAACCAGCCTTGGGAAGGGGAGAAATTCCCAGTGAAGAAGGCAGATAGGTGCCAATTAGGGAAACATGAAGGAGCAGGTCTGTCTGCAGACTGCCTTTCTGCCCAGTCATTACCTGGGATCATGGTGTGGTCATAAACAGTCAATGAAATCCAGCCAAGAGCTCTTTAAAGAGCAGGCTCAGCTGGTGGAGATGCTCTGCTGCAAGTGCAACAGATGCAAGGCACTGCTTCTCATTAAAAAGGTATTCACATAATTAGAGACTTCACATGGCCATACCAATGATTTGATCTAGTCCAGAGCACTCAGGCAGTATTTAAGAGGGCTCTTGCCTGCTTCCCACTTCTGACAGCTTGGGTTGTCTTTGTGTGTAACCCTGCCATCTCCTCACACCCCACACACTGCAATGGCAGGTCCATGGCTATGATGGCAACCAGGAAGGACCTTATGAGCAAAACTACACGTGCCAAAGCCCATCAGCAACCTCCAGCATCCCACCCTGCTTTCGTTCATTCAGAGCCAATTTCCTTCCAGAGCCAGCCATGGGGCTGAATTATCCCCAAGTCCTTCAAGCCCTTCTACATAAAGAGCACCATGGGCCAGTCTGCCAAGGCCTTAGATCACAACCCAAGTGAAATGACTTTTCCCTGAACACTGAAGACTCTGAATGACAGCTATTGTTATTCAGATTAAACCAAGTGTCAGATTAACAAATCAATGGGCATAAGAGATATAAAATGGGTGACCATTGAAGCTTTTCAAATACCCAAACATATGGATGAACCAAATGTGAATTGTAATTGACTCACCCACACCTTTGATCTCTACACCCTTGGGTTCTCAAAGAGACAGCCCAACCCCTTCTGACCCAGGCTGAACCGATCTGGGACTCCATTGTGAGCCTCACAAAGTCTTTTCTCTCTGCCTCTATCCCCTGGATGTAGATGCAGCCTGGTGCTTGAAAAGTGAGAAAAGCCAGCTCTGCCTTGGAGAGCCAGGGAGCTGGAGATGGACAACCTGCACTACCAAAATGCAACCTCTCACATGGAGCCCATCACCTTGGGCATCTCCTCCACCAGTCCTCACTCCTGGTGGTGGCCCTCAATCAACTGGATGTGCATGAGGAGATGGCCTAGGCAGCAGCAGAAGAGGGTCCGGAGCGAACATGGGCAGTGACGATGCTCATTCCCCCCACTGCCCCTGGAGCCGGACACGGGGTCTCTTTGGTTTTCAAAGATTTCCCTGTGCAAAACCAAGGATCAGACTTTGCTGATGGGTTCAGGGCATGCACATGGCCATGTGGGCTGATCTGGAAGAGCTGGAAGCTGCTCTGCTCTTCTCCAACTGCTTCGACAGCACACAATCATTTATGCTTGATTAAGAAATCTGATTTTTAATTTTCCCTAAGATGTTTCTGCAGCTACATTGAAAATAACACAGAGCTTAAATAAACATTATCCCTAGATTTTTACATTTGGAATTTGGAGAGAGTTTTGACCAGCTTTAGATAGATACATGAGAAAATAAATAAAAGAGCATTATCGATTTTGAGACCATACAAACCTCAGCTCCCCAGGAGTCACAAGTCAAGCAATTGTTTGGGTTTAGTTCCAAGCTTCATTACAAACTTAAATTTCTGTAGCTCTTCCAGGAAACACAGCCCAGCTTATTTCCCCCCTGCCCCCCATTCTGCAAACACCACACAAACGTACCTTCGGGGAAGTTTTGAACCCCACACTGTAGCTTCTCCATGTTCCCCATGACGGGGAACTGGCTGTCCAGCTTAGCTCTTGCTATACTGAGCCTTAAAGCAATAGGAACTTTGGAATCGCTGTTACTGAAGGCAAATGCCAGCAGCTATTCCCAGCACAGGGCTATTCCCAGCATCAGGCACCACCACTGAGTAAAGTGATTCACTCTGGGAGGGCAGAGATTTGGCATGTGCCCTGTCCTCCAGCACCAGGAGGAGAGGGTTTGATGGGGGAACTGGGTTAGGCAGAGCAGGCATTGCTCTGCCCCTATCATTTTTGGGCTCCAACCCAGCTGTGCAGCTGCTTAGCCCAACTGGTGAGCCCTGCTGGAATAGCCAAGCCTGCAACAACTGCAGGGCTCACCCACAGAGGAAGCCCAGAAGAGGAAGACTGTGGGGAGGAAGGCGGAGAAGAGGAAACTCACGGGCTCTTAATCTGATTTAGGACCACATGAGCTTTCTGTTTATATATAGCCTAATTAATTATTATACTGCACTGAGCAGTTTGACCTTGAAATCATCTCTAGGAGGAGGCAGCAGTGGCAGTGCAGCCAGGGCAGCCGGCCAAGGCTCCGGTGTGTGCCTGGACACCCGCGTGGGGCTGGTGGCTCCTCCTGCGCGTCCGGCTGTTCGGGCAGCGCCAGTCTGTAATTACCAGGCTTCGGAGCAGACAGCAGCTCCCGGCCCCTCTCGGCTTGCAGCAAACCCAGGTTGAAACCCTAACCGGCTATTCCACTTCTGCTTTGGCAAGGCTGATATCTTCTCCCTAGGCTTCCTTCCCGGCTCAACACCCTGCCTTAGCTATTCCCTCTGCTTTTTCACATGCTGTGCAGACAGCTCAAGGCTCATTAGTTACCCGACCAGCTCAAGAGGGAAATTAAAAGGGGGAAAAAAAAAAGTTACAAGCTTTGTGTTAAGTTGCAACAAGTTCAGTGCATTGTACTGGGAAAAAGGAAGGAGATGGGCTTTGCTAAGCATGTCCTCAAGAAGGGGCAATGCCCAGGCTGCCTGGCTTTTTGCAGCTCACTTTTGTTGGTCCAGCCATAGTGAAGTCAGAGCAGGAGCCCAGGGATGCTCAGAGACACCCAGACATCTACCACTGCCCCACTGGTCCCAGGTGAGACCTTCATGAGCTTGTCCTATTCTAACCCACTTGAGGAAGATGGGAACCCCCCAGCACTCTGGAGACTGGCTCCGATTTGGCACAATTCACTAAATGTGGCAGAGGTGTGTGCAGGAGGTTCAGAGCAGAGGCACAGCACCTCAGTGTAAGGCATCACATTTGTTCCAACACACAGCGACACAGGGCACAGCACAGTCACGGGGTCTCTCTGCAATTCACATTTAGCAACAGCATTCCCAGCCCTGTGTACAAACCAGCTGAGGACTGTGTACAGTCACTCCAGGACCAAAGGGCTGGGCCACACCTCCTGTTTACTCCAACACCTCCTGATTTCCTTCCAAGTCTAATACACCTTTAGAAAAACAAACTGAAGGCATGCCAAAGCTGCAGGCCTTGCCAGTTTTTAAACAAATATTTAATAGCTCGGTGAAGCAGCAAAGCACTTTATGAGGAAGACGCTGGGGTTTCGTCCTCCCCCTAGTGACAGGAGGATCCATGCTCTGAGCCTGCTCAGCCACCGCAGTCCCTGGACCCCATTCTGAATCAAAAGTACTACTGCAGCTTAACTCCTGTGCAGTGTGTTGCTCATAGTCAATTGCCCTTTCACTAAATGAGCACTTTTCCAAAGATTGCCTATGCCTCCCTGTGCCACTCACCTACACTTGAAGTTTTAAGTTTTCAAGTTTCAAGACTTTCAAGCTTTAACACAAGTTCACGTTTGATAATTGAAAGAGGCTGAGAGCTCAGGGCTTTAATATAAAGCTTGTCAAGCTGCGTTATTGAAGTTAATAATTGCAATGGATTTTGGTTTCTGTGGGGACACTTCCTGCACAGTCACACGGATACACACTGAGGGTCTGATCCTGGAGCCCTTCCCTAAGAAGGGTTTTGGACTGCATTAAACACAGTCACGTTTGGGGACCTGGTTCAGTCTCTGTCACCACATGCTGCTGAAGGCCCATCTCCTAATCAGAGCTAACTTCCCACGTGGAAAAGTGTATTTTTTAAAGGGAAATGGTGTAGCAGAATACAGTCATGCTCAGTACTGTTGTGGCAACACAGGATTTGGCCTTGCAATCATTTTTAGGAAGGATCTATCAAATGTACCCATCTGCCTATAACGTTATACATTGGCATATAAGATGAAAGACCGCATACAATAATTCTCCCTTTCTTCTGGAAGAGCTGCCTGCTGCACTGCCAGGAATGCAAAGTCTGTGCCAGTTTCAGGGAAAGGTTACAACTGCTCACTGGTAGATTCGCAGAAATCCCCAGCAGTACCAGCAGAAAAGACTGGCCAAATTACAGCTCTGACCTATGGAATTTTAGCAGCACAACACTCACAACAAGACCAGAACAAGGAAGGATGACCCCCACCAGCACAGGGATAGCAAAGCCAGGCTCCATGGGTGACACTGTACAAGCCACATCGAGGGCAGGGTCAGCCACACGACTGCATCCCAGACAGGCTGCAAGTTAAGCTCTGGGTCAGACCTGCTGCCAAATAGAGCCATGACTCCCTTGATGCCAGGGCTAGGTCATGCCATCCCCCTGTAGAGATGTTCTTCCTCCCTCCATTTTCTGTGTGGAGAGGAGAAAACAAAACTGCTGTAGAAGCAGGCTAGTTCCAGGGCGTTTCCAAGGAGGTTAACACAGATGTAAGGCATTTAGCAGAACTTGGAATTATTTTTCTCTAAATAAAGTTCCCCTAGCCACCACGTAGCAGGGCACTGCCATGCTCACATATCTTGACAGAAAAATTTTTAAAATGGAATTCCTCATTTACTAGAAATCAGTGTGAGATCTGCCAGCAGCACCTGTACACCTTTTTTCCTCTAACATTCCCACCAACATCATCTAAAGTCCCAAACACCCAAGTTTTTGGTCCTCTCTGAATAATTCCCGTGGCCACAGAGACAGGAAGAAAAGTCAGGCAGCCAAGCAAGCCAGCTCACAGCTCCCACAAGTCCCTCCTCACCTCTGGACCTTCCCAGTACAAGGGCACCACATGCTAAATCACCATCACTGAGTTCATTTTCCTCCTCATTCGGTGCTATTCCAAAGAGGAAAACCACCATGGGGAAAGCTCAAAGCCAGCGTGGCACCAGGAGAGGTTGTTTCACTTGGATCACTACTATGAATGGACTAAGGTACGCTGCACATGCCAGTCAAGCAGACCCTGCTCTCCCTAGGTGGAGACAGAGGGACTGTGCTCCTGACCTCCATTTCTTCCCCTCATCTGACCCATGGCACAACGTGATGCCCTTCTCCATTTGTCTCTGCGCACCTTCCAGCCACCTCCAGACTGGGAGCAACTCCCTGATGGCAAAGTTAGACCACCAGTAAATGCCTGTCCTGAATTCACCCCACCTTTCCTCTGAGCCTGCTGATAATCAGTGTTTCGTCACAGGATCCCTTGTTTCTATTAAGAAAGTTAAGATAAGGTCCATTTACTCCATTGCCTTCTGGCTGCTGCTGGGCTGAGCACCTTTAAAAAGCACATGGTGTTTCTCGCAAGCTAATTAAATACACAGCGAGCTGCTGAAAGATCTGGAATTGCAAGGGTGAGGGCAAGCCCCAGTACAGTCATCAGCAGCAAGTCAGGACCCAGCACAGCACTCAGTCAACTATTTCACACAAACCAAGGAAGAAGCCTCTCCAGCCCGTCTTCACACACCACATGGTGATAAGTAGTAGCCGATAGCCTCTGACCCACTAATTCCACCACTGAGATATGTCCCACTATTTGTTGTTCTTTGAACCCATATGTTACCTGTCCCACGTAGCCCTAGCTCATTCATTATCCCCTGAACCCATTGGTCACCCATGGTCACAGCACCAGGAGACATGAATCCCACGCTGAATGATCATTAAATTAAGACTTCTTCCCTGCTGGGATGGATAAATAGCCCCAAACTCAGGCTCAAGTGAACAGAGAAGCTCAGCAAGAGAGGCCTGAATACAGGACAGTCCTACCATCAGGCAGGTTGGAAATACAGCTCCAAAGAACAGTGGTTCGGGTACAGTTCCTATAGCCACTGTACCCAGGGCTTGCTGGATGCTTTTAAAAATAAAGCCTTGCCTGGAAGGGCCTTGAGATATCCAACGTTCAGTGTGTGTTACAGACACCTGCCATGGCCCACTTGAAAAGAAAAAAATAATAAATGCCAAACCCGGAGCTGAGCCTGTGGGTTTTCATTCCCATCATTTTCATGCCAAGGAGCACAGTGCTCCCCAGCAAGCTGCGCGGTCCTGCGTTAACGCGATTAGCCAGGCAGATCCACCATCCGCATCCGTCACCCCCAACGCTTGGTCAACTTTGAAAAGTTCAGCAGCTCAACAGGTGAGGCCATGAAACCTGATCACAACAGACAATGTCATCCCCCCCTAGCGTCGTGCTGGGAAGAACTTGTCACGTGCGTCATACCGGGCAACATGCTTGAAACAGAGCAGTGCACTGAAACCCCAGCAACACGAATAATCTTTGCCATCTGTTTGAACAACTCAACCCTCCTCAGATCTAAAGGAATGATCCCATGCAAACATAAGGGCCTTGCTGACTGATTATAGCAGCCCAGCCCTTCTTTTTGGGGGCCATTTTCCTCCCAGCGTTACTCAGCAGCTCAGGACATGTCATAGGGAGTTGCTGCAGTGGCCAAGGGGGCACTGAACTCCATGCACATTCTGAGGGGACTGTTAAAAGTCCCCACTTGCTTAAGCACAATGCAATGCAAGGTCAACAGTTGAGTTTTAAAATTTTTTTCACATCAAGAAAAGAAAATCTCAATACCAAAATTGTTTGGCAAAACCTTTCCAGAGAACGCAACTGTGCTTTAGGAGATGCTAGTTCTGACCCAGCACAACTCACGGGAATGTGCTGTAGGAGCCGGTCTTTGCTCAGATGCAGTCATTTGCACCCAAAGTCCAGTCGGGAGCATCAGGCCTGTTCCCAAACTTCCTGGGGCCAACAAACCGTGTGACACTCAGCGGAAAACAACACATTTCAAGCACCTGGTTCTGTCCGTGCTGCCCGGTCCATCCCATGCTGGGGAGGCAATTAAGCAAGCAGGTATTAAACATTCACTAAAGTTGAGATTATAGAGAATGGCCAAACACAGGGGCAAAATTCTGCCTTGCTCAAGATTTGGTTCATCATGGCTTTCACCCTGAACTTTTACCCATCATTTCCTTATTCTTCCCTTGCTCCCAGCCTGGCCAATTGCAAGCACCAGCTTGTACCCCCATGCATTCCTTGGGGAAAAAAAAGGAGGCTCATGGGGAAATATAAAAAAAATAAGAACGTTTCTCCCAATTCAGGAATTGCTGTCAAGAAGCACTTTGCACACTAAGGTCCAAGCAATTTGGGAGTCTGAGAAAGGCATATTTGAAACAGTTTATCACACACCACCAGACCACGGGGCCTGATCCTGCTGATCCAAATTACCCAGTCTCAGCAAGGAGAATGAATTAAGGCAACTTAGCAGCAGTGGGAAGACAAAGCACCAGCATTTTAAGAATTTTCTGTAAGAAAAAAGAAGAAAAAAAGGACAAGAGGTCTCCCTGATGCACTGCTAGAGTCAGAGGAGCTCAGCCTAGCCCTGCTGTCACAGTTACAGTCGGCACCACGGCACAGGGGGTCCTAGCAGAGAGCTACAGACTCAAAATATAAATCAGTGATGTTGAGTAGGGCTGGCAACGCCCAGCCCAAGGCAGGAGGGACTGGGCATTACAGCCCACTGGGCTGTAAAATAATAATAAAAAAAGAAAAAACCCAAAACACATAACGCTAATGAAAATCTTTTTTTCTTACATTATTTATAGGGCAACAGGCTTTCAAGTCCTTAGGGTATTTCAAAATGCATCATTGTTGAATCAAATGAAGGAAATAATAAAATAAATTCAACAGCTGATTTTCTAGGTTTGCAAGAAACACTTCTTTCCTCCCCACCAAGCCCTACAGTAAACCCCAAAGAGAAGAACGACATCCCTGCAGGCTGCTCAGCCAGACACATGCACACAGGCTGCGGAGCTGAACTCCCTACTGCCTCAAAGAGGGAACTTCTCTACTACCCAAAAATTCAAGGCACTTCATAAAATTAGTTTGCAATAGTGGCTGGATCCCATTTCTCTTCTGTCATGGTACGTATTTTCACTGGAAGCAGTTAACATGCTGTAGTCATTACAGGGGGGAAACCATGCAATGTACGTACAGAAGTTATTTCCACCAAAGTTTAGTTATCTCACTATTGAAGAAAAGCATTTAATTTTTCCTGTTTTCAGGAATGGTACTCAGCCCGCTTGATGCTGTTCTGCATTCCACACAAAGGAAACAAACCAACAGATTTCATTTCACTTGACAGAACATGGAGCAAGGAACAAGTTTGTGTTCCCTCCTTCTGAAGTTATTTTTGATAGATGAAAACTTCAGGCAGAAATAAGTAGTTAAACAGGATTAATCACAAACACTCCCAAAAATAAGAATTCATCAAGCTAAACAAGTAAATCTGTGATGACTCTGCATCTTGAAAATCTGAAAATGAAGATTTTGGATGGCAGGAACAACTTAAACAAACAAAAACTCCTAACAAATACAAACAAATTTAGCCTGTTAGCTAAAATACACTTTAAATGAGACATGGGTCAAAAATTCTATCTTCATCTTGTCAAAGCCAGGCAATTTGATTTACACTGCACTCCGGGTGCTGAGGACACAGTAACTCCCCTAGTTCAAAAATTCAGTTGATTTGAGCATAAGCATCTGAAAAGCAGAGATGAGGCTTGCCCAGCTCACTGCATGATGCTGACACCACGCACCTTTTATGGCATCTTAAATCCAACTGTATTGAACCACTAACAAGAAAATATAAACACATCTCCTTATTGATACTAAGATAATAAATAGAAGCTTCATTAGGTCTGGGAGAAATAAGCATGTTCTTGAGGAGTGCTGAGAAGCCAAGATTCACTGAAGTCAGCAAGAGCTTGGAGTTACTACTATATAGGAACTGACTTCTAATGACAAAATGTTTAGGAACAAACTTCTGCATCTAATTTTAATTAAGTTAGAAATAATGCACAATATATAACAACTTGTCTGCTGGTTTTTATCCTCCCCCAAGTATTTTGCATTATTTAGTCCTCCTTAATTGACCCAGGTCCCAGTCCCACAGAGAGCCAGACAAACTCCCATCTTCGGGGTGAATCACACACAACTGATTTCAAGACTTCCAGCATCACTTACTCTTGCTGCTTCAGAGCATCTACATTCAGACCTCAAGATTTGTCAGATTTCAGCTAAAACAGCCCTTTTGCAAAGATACTAGTGAAAAACTATAGTGTGTTTGCAGGGATAGGGCCCGCACTGCTCAAAATTCAGCAGCTGATAAGGCGAAACTTTAGGAAGTTAAACACAACTTTGATACCTGTTCTCCAAATTTAAAAATAATGTGTATCCTTTAAATATTGGCTTTCACCCACTATATCTGGGATAACAGATGAACTCAATCAATAGCATTATTCTCTCCTTCTCCCCTTCCACCTCTTACTTGTAAAAGATTAATCAACCATTTTATGGTCTAATTTAGGTTCCTAATTAAAAACAGAGTTCAACACATACAACACCATTTTGCTAATAAATCCTGACAGGTTTTCTGCTCTGTTATATGCAAGTTCCCCTTCAAAATGCGAGATTAATACTTTTTTAAACTCAGCTGAATTTACAAAGTTTTCGTTCGGGCTGCTGTGGGACAACATGCTACATCCTCCACCGAGATGACAGAATTTCCTAAAACGAAACAGCTTTCAAAAATTACTTCCTCCTCATCAGATCTTATCCTGCACTCATTTCACTAGCTGCTGAGGGATGGCCACATTAAAAAAAGAGACATAAACATAATCGGACTTGCTGGGTGGGAGTTTCAAGACTACAAAGAGGTTACAATTCGTAACTTCACAGCTCCCATCTAGCTTCAAAGTTTCCGTCCCTGCTACTTTAGTATTCCTGTAAACACTCAGTAGAAAGACATATTCAAAATACTCCCGATAAAGGAACTTCAATCGGAAAAGGGTGAGAAAGGTACCGAAATGGGGGCCGCCCTCGCTCGGCGTCCGATCGCGCTTCTCCTCCGCGCCCACCGCCGCCCGCTCCGCCGAGCCCACCCGCATCCAGACATCCCGCACCGCGCTGCTCCTCGCAAAATCACTTAGAATTACATCCATCCTTACAGGATGCAAGCCAGAAATTTATAATTTTCTCCCAGTCCAAGGGTTCATCCCATTCCCGACGCGCCCGTTACCCACTACACTACACACCGCTCCCGCAATCCAGCGCCGGGCTGGCGATCGCGACCTCGGGCAATCGATCAGCTCCAGAGATGATTACGGGGTAGGAGAAAGTTAACGGAGACGGAACGCAGGGAGCGAGTGAGAAAGTTTTATCTGGAAAGTGGAGCTGCCGCCTGCCAGTCTCAGCTGCCGCCGCGCTCCCGAAACGGGTCAAACCCCCTCCAAACGCATCCAAAAATTCCCAAACTGGTCAAAAAAATTCCCAAACGGGTAAACCCTCCCCACCTCGCCCCCCCCAAAAAAGGGGGGGAAAAAACCCCCAAAACACGGGTTAAATCCCACCCCAATGGGTTAAAAAAACCCAAAACCAAACAGGTCAAAAACCCCGCAAGTATACGGTCGCTGAGCGCACCGCCCGCCAGCCCATGCAGACCCGGGAGACACACCGGTCATCCCTCAGCAACACCCTGAGCTGGAGGAAAAATAAACGCTCCAGCAAAAGATATGGAAGTACAGCGGAATAAGAGTGTTTAAAAATATAAATTAATGTTTAACCTTTATATACAGATTAAATATTATTTGGTTCGTGTAAAACCTGCAGACGCCCCGCCGCCGCCTGGGCTAACGGGGAGCGCAAGTTGCGCGCTGGGTTTATTATATTTTTAGAGGTTGTGTTTTCGGGGGAAAGCATTTAGCGGAACATTTATTCTTCGCCCTAGGCGCTCCACAACCTGCTCCGGAGCCCGGGGCGACCGCACTCCCACACCGGGGCGGGCAGGACGGCGGGGACCCCTCTCAGTCCCGTCCCGCCGCGGGGCCGCTGCCCGCCCCAGCCCGGCCCGTACCTGTACCAGGCGAGTCCCCGCTCGTAGTTGCGGTCGAAGAAGTGGGGCTCGGCGCCGACGGCGCGCACGTCGGGGTGCACCCGCAGGAACTCCAGCAGCGCCCGCGTTCCCCCCTTCTTCACGCCGATGATGATGGCCTGCGGCAGCCGCTTGGTACCGGAGCCGTTGAAGAAGCTGGAGATGGGGCTGCCGGCGTCGGGCGCTGCCCGCTGCTCCTCCAGGCTGCTCTCCTCGCCCGGCTCCCCCGGCAGCAGCGGGGGCAGCGGCGGAGCGGCGCGGGGCGGCGCGGGTGACCCGCGGGCCGCCAGCCCGGCGCAGGAGCCGGCGCACGAGTAGAACATATAGAGCCAGAGGAAGAGCATGATGAAGAGCAGCAGCAGCCTCCGCCTCAGCGGCGGCAACGCGACGGGGACATCGAGGCAGCGATTCAAGCGCTGCCCCATGTGCCCGCGGGCGCACCGGGATACATGACTGGAGCCCGCCCGGCTCGGCTCGGCTCTGCCCGGCGCCTCATGGGTACCCGCGGAGCCTCAGCACGGCCCCATCGCCGCCGAGTGCCCGGCGCTGCCACCCGCCCGGCGCCGTCTCCCGCCGCCGGCAGCGCAGGCAAAGGCAGCAGCGGGGCGGGGCGCGAGCCCGGGGGACGGGCAGCGCCCTCAGCCTATCACAGCCGCGGGCTCGCGCATAATGAGGGAGGCGGGGCCAAGGGGGCAGCGGGCGCGCTTATTGGCTGATGGCGCGGGGGGGCGGGGCCGCTCCGTCGGGCAGCGGCTCCGTCGCCCGCCGTGGTCGGGAGGTCGCTGCGGCTCCCGCAGGGGTTCGTGTGCTGGACATCCACTTCCAGGCTTGGATTTCCCATGCCTTGTCCCCCTACGACTGCAGGGAATCGCCAGCTGGGGGCCAGGCACTGGGGGCATCATGGTGTTGGGGGCATCTCAGTCATTTTTTTTCTCCTCTTTATCCCCCAAATACTTGGACGGCAAACTCCCCAGGAAGACTTTATTGTGGTCTTTCAGTACCTAAAGGGGGATTATAAAAAGGGTGGGGACAAACCTTTTAGCACAGTCAAGGGATAATGGTGTTAAACTGACAGACGGCAGGGTTAGATTAGATATTAGGGAGAATTTTTTTACAATGAGAGTGATAGAACACTGGCTTGGGTTGCCCAGACAAGGTGTGGATGGCCTATCCTTGGAAACATTCAAGGCCAGGGTGGATGGGGCTTGGAGCAACCTGGTCTAGTGAAAGGTGTCCCTGCCCATGGCAGGGGGCTGGACTATATGACCTTGTTAAAGGTTGGTCCATTCCAACCTAAACTATTCTGTGACACTACGCTTTGCCTGTTCTTTTGATGAGTCGGCTTTTCAATCAGCTGCACCTTCTGTCACGCTGTATCTTCTGAAATCGCTGCCTGTAAAAATTCCTGGTGAGATTTGCCATGGTCCACATTATGGGAGTAACGCACAGAAACCAAACCCAATACAACAGGTCCTGAAAGGCAAATTAAGAGCATCTGTCTGAGGAGATCCTTCCCGCAACACCATTAGCTGTGGGACCCTCCTTTCCAGGACAAGATCACTCCAGCGTTCTCCAGGGAGGCAGATTTTGCACATTCCATGGAAGTGCTTTAGCTGCTATTCTCCCCGCAATCATGTAACTTACCACTCCAATGCATTTGGGCTACTTTTCTACCATGTTTTTATTAAAAGATGTATAGATTTTTGTACAGAATTTTCTGCTTTCAGAGCACTTTTGCTTTGAGGGGAGAGTGAGGTTTTGCTGAAACCCCTTTATTTTTAAATTTTCCCCCAAACAAGAGGAGAATCTTTTCAGCATGAAGAGCCTTAATTTTGTGTGTCAGAAGCAACAGCACTATCCTGACTTATTCATATATCAACTTTACATCAATTCCTGCCCTGTTATGCAAAAGTGAACTGCTTCCATCACACTGGCTGTGGTGTGAGAATCTTGTAAAATAATCTGAAACTACAAACTGGAGTTTACAAACTAATTAAACCAAGCAGATTGAAGAGGGGAAATAAGACCGTGAGAGGTGTATGACTTCTGTAAAAGATACTCAGTGGGTTAACACAGAGCTTGGGCCACCCAGATCTCCATCAGTACCGGTGTCACTCGTCCCCATTCTCCCCAGGACCAGGTATTTGCAAAGTAGATTTTGGGATGACACAAGGAGAACTTTTGTACTTCTGCTACAGAGTCAACAGCCAACAATTCCACCATTTCTCTGCTGTGAGATAAAATAGGTGGCACTGCTGGGCTCTGTGGTGTGAAGGGTGATCCCAAATCAAGCAGAGATGGAGGCGCCAAGCTGTGGCAGAAGGAAGGAGGAATTGCTTTCCAGTTTCCCTCTGTGTGCTGGCAAAGCTCTGCCAGCTTCCCCAGATGGGAAACTGTGAAGAGAATTAAAGAGGACAATTCCAGGCATTGCATGAATCACAGCTGTAGGCACCAATCATTCCACGGGTGCCTCTCCTGCACCCAGGCTTACTCACCTCTGCACTTGGTGTTTTGTACAATTCCAAATAGAAAATCTGCTGCTTCCACACACTGATTGCTGCACTGCACGTTCCTACACCCATGAGCTAACAGGGAAACCCTTCAGATGAAATAATTCTCCTTGTTCCTTACATCCACCAGCACCAGCCAGGATAACATCAACAAAATGTCACAGAAAGTTTGGTTTAAGCTTTTAATATATGTCAGCTGTAGCTTGTAAAAACTGGATTGGCTTTTTAAGAAAAATAGCCCCAAGACAGGTTTTACTGTAATTGTATCTTCAACAGTTGGATGGCAGGAGTTTTCTCCCAAGGAATGGCAAATGGGTAAGTGATCAGAAAAAGCATCCATGCTAAGGTAGGTCAGGAGGAGGGCTGGGCTCTCCCTGGAATGAGGAGTGTGCATGAGAGAGGTTTCGACCAGTGGGTTGGGAACCAACTGTGGCTCCATCCTCCAGACTGACCCACTGCCTCCAGCAGGAGCCCACACCACTGCTTGGCAGGACATAGGTCTCCTCCATTCCTGCTGCCATCTCAAGAGCAGGGCTCCAGCTCGGCTCAACACTTGCTCTTGGCTCCTGAAATTTGCTTAACGTGCCCCATGCAGCAGTTGCGGGAGGAGCATGTGTGCTGTGGCCACGGAGCGGGGCACAGGGCAAGAAATATTTTGAAGAAACAGAGTTGGAAAGGAATGGGTACAACCAGAAATGCACGGCTGGGTTTGCTCTGTGCCCTGGGATCAGAGCAGTGGCTGTCTTGCTGGCTGGTTAATCAGTAACTAATTGAGCTGCATCAGTACAGTCTCCATATCCTCTTTCTTGATGATTTTTGATTACACAGATGGCACTGGGAAGGTGCAGCTCCTGACAAGAGGTCACAGTAGCACTTAGTGGAGCACTGCTGAGAAGCTGTGGATTTCCCAGTCCTGGAAGTGTTCAAGGCCAGGTTGGATGGGGCTTGGAGCAACCTGGTCTAGCAGAAGATGTCCCTGCCCATAGCAGGGGGTTGGAACAAGATGATCTTTAATGGCCTTTCCAATCCAAACTGTTCTGTGATCCTGTGATCAAATCCACAGTGAGGAGAGAGGAAGAGTGAGGTCTGTTGGCTCACCTCACCAACATCCACTCTGGGTGACTCTTCCCAGGCCATGTGTCCTACAGATGCAGCCATGTGCTTTCCAGTATTTTCTTGGAGTTGGACACAAGGCAGCAGTTTCCACTGCTTCTCCAGTCCTGTTGGGATGCTGAGTTTCACTTTGTTGCTTTCTCTATTTCCAATCAGAAAATCTGTTATGTCCTTTCAGCAAATGTTATTTTTCTGACACTGAAGAGGCCATTTCTGAAACGCTCCTTCTTCTGAAAGATGAAGGCTTCACACCCAGCTCTTCAGAGGTCTGCAGGAACAAGCCTGATGGGGTGATAAATAGGAGCAAGTACCCAAAATCAAGTTAATGTGCTCTTGGTCCCAATCCAGACAGGATGCAGTTTGCCTGACATGGTTAAAGTTCTGTTTTGAGAAAAGTAATTCACCATTTCATGATGTTAATCATGATCATGGGAAAATGAGGCATTCTAGAGCGTGTAACCCTGGAGTGCTCTGCTGTACAGTGACCTGGCCGGAGAGGAGGTGACCAGCCACCACCACCCCCTTTTTGGGAACATACAGCACCCAGAACCCTGAGAGGCAGGGCTTTGGTGTGAGACTTCTGCGTTCCTCATCCATCCATATGTATCTATAATGGGATTTTGTCCTTATTGCAATACTCTGAGATGTTCCTCAGTCACGGAACTGTCTCAGCCCTCTCTCCCCCTTGCAGGGCCCCAGGAAGAGAAGTCCTGCACTTCCTTATTCCACTTTTTCCCACCCTAGGAAATCCTTATTGCTGTCTCCTCCCCTCACCTCTGCCACACGTCCTGTGCAGCGTATCCTGTGCTGTTCCAGAGCACACAGAAGATGAGGATCACCGACAGATAAATCTTGTGTGTCTGTCAACAGCCTTCTCTCCACCACTGCACACATCTGCTGGACTTGTCTTAATGTCACAATAGTGAGGTAAGAGCTGGGAGAAAGGCATGAGGACATTTGGGGTTTTGTCCTGAGAAACACATGTGCTTTAACCCATAGATATGCAGCTTGCAGTGAGTGTTCTTGGACCAGGATTGCTGGACTAGTAGAGGCAGTGGCCATCCCAGCTGCAAACAGCCAAATGGTGGGACTGGGCCACCCCGGGGGAGACAGGCCACGGGGTGACTGCAGGTACCATCACTGGGACTCAAAACAGCTCAGCCACTGGCAAGGCAAGTGCCCGGGGCTTTATGCAACCCCTCTGCACCCAAGTCCAAGTGCCACATAATGCCTTAGAGCCCTCAGCTGTGGCTTCGTAACCCCACCACCAACCAGGGACATCCCAGGGACATCCAAGGGACATCGTTGCCTCTCACAGTGTCCCTCTGCGTTGTCCTGGGCATGCTCCCACCAGGGCCACGGGCAGCACCGCTATACAGATGTAAGAGGAGATCTTGTTTCTCTTAACTTGAAACCATTTCCTTTCCCCCACTGCCCTCCCTCCCCTTGCTCCCTAATTCATCCCTGGGGTTTTAATATCTATTTCTCCAAGTGCCACATACCAAATTTACTGCTCGCTTAACTGCACTGACTTCAATGGAGAAGAGCATTTAGGGTGCTCCAAGGAGGTGTAAGTAGGAGTGATGTGATGGAATTGAGTAAAGGAAAATATAGTCTGACTGTCAAGAAGAGTTTCCTACCAGCGAAATCTATAGACTGTGGAAGTTTCCCATGGGAATGAGCAGAAACCAAGTTGCTGAAGTCATTTTAAACCAGCACAAGAGAATAGGAAATCAGCCCAGCGACTGGCCAGAAGGAAAGGAGAGATGACATAATGCTAGTTCTCCATCTCTAATTTCTGTGGCTGCATTGCTTTGTCCATGAAATTATTTTAACACAACTGGATTTCTCCTTGTTGTGTGATGCAATGGCCCTTGCTGCTTTGGAGAAGTTTCAATTCTTCTGCTAAATTCTGCCCTGGATTAAAGCAATACCCACTGCAGCCCCCATTAGTCCTCCTCTTACTTCTGCTGTTTGCAAAACCCTTCTAGGGTCTTCTCAGGCTTCTTCCCTGACTTTCCTGAGCCTCTGGCTCCAGTCCTGTACTTACTGAGCTGTATAGAATGGACCAGCCATTGGGAATAGTGGGAGGGTTCATCCAGGCCAACAATGCCATGTGGGGCTATGGAAGGTACCAGACATGGAGCTCACTGGCAAGCAGCAGAGAGCCCCCAGATGGAAATCTTCCTGCCTTCAGGGATCCTTCAGGTAGATTCCTCATAGATAATTTTCTGGAAAATCATCAAGGAATGATTTTCATCACTATATATTTCCATCATTTTATATTTCCATCATTATATATTTTCATCATAAAGGAATGATTTTCATCAAGGCACGTAGGGAAACGCTGCTTTCCCTGGTGACCTCTGGCTCTGGTAACCCCTGCCTGCCTAATCTGGGCTCTGTGGATAAAACCAGGGCTGCAGATGCAGTGGCCCTGCCCTGCTACCACCCAGTGGCTTTGGCAACCCCTTGCCCACGGAACTTCCTAATGTATTTATGAATGACTTAACATTTGCTCACCGTCTCAGCATTAGCAAAGCTCTAGTGTGAGTAACCTCCTACCTCGCACAGTTCCCAGATAATTACAGATTAGAACAGGCTAATTTTTATTTTTGTAAAGCTGTCAGAGATCTATGTTTGTTATTACTGTCTCCTAGGTTGCCAGTTGCATAAATACATATGTAAAACCCCCTTTGATCTCTAAGTATAATGACACAGATTTATCAAATGTTTGCCTTTTTCTGTCTCTTTGAAAAGGCTGATTTATGGAGTGCAGTCCCTACCTCCCTTCCTCTCTTGAAATATGAAGTGTTTGTGATCAGCCAAGGTAATATTTAATACCCTGCCAAGAATCCTTTGCACTTCCTAACAAATGAACTACAACCTAACCAAATGGTTCACATCTGTTTAGCCTCTTCTTTTTAACTAAACAAATTAGCATTAGAATACCTGGACGGAACACAAAGTCCCTTTCTAGATGACAGAACACAGACAATTATTAGCAAGGGGAGTAACTGTACTGAAAGGAGCAGGCATGGATGTAGCAGATGTTTTCACATCTCCTGTAGTGTCCATGAATGACCCGCACCACAGTGGACACACTGCCACAGCCTTTTGAAGTGGGTGAGAAGTCCATTCAGCGTCGCCTTCTGAATGAAATTAAAGGCACAAGCCCCAGTGAGTTTAGTGCTCCATTTAAACCACTTCCAGCAAAGACAGGTTTTGCTGGGGAGTTGTTTCCCCCATAAATGGCTAAAATAAAGAACATCACCCCACTCCTCCCCACTCACAGGCTCAGGATTCTCAGGAGGCAACAGCCTGCTCTGGTTTTATTTCTGTTCTCACTAGTGCTTTCTCATCTCAAGAGCATCAAACCACCCAGCCTCATCATCCTTCCTTTCTGGGAAATACGGTGTGATGGGTTATTTGGGGTTTAGGAGAATCACAAGGCATAAATGAACATCTGCAAAGTATAGGTGGGATTATTACAGCCTCCTACAGTCTGCACATGGGCAATTACAAGTTCACACCCCTCCAATTCCCACTGGGGTCCTAAACACCTTTTAATCAGAAATTCAGGAGAGGCTCTAGGGTGGAGGTGGGACAGGACAGGGTGAGACGGGCTCTCCACTAAGCACTCAGTTAATTGGATTCATTGCTGGAGGAGGTAGCCAAAGGAAACAGGTTTTATTAGGGCTAACACTTAGCTTTTATTGTAAATGTTTTGAAAAAGAAAACACTCTAAAGCTTCACAGAGATACTGCTATTAATACATCATCCAAATAACAAGTGATTAAAAGCAACAACAGCTACTATGAAAATGTGGCTTTGCAGCACCGGACCGCATGGGATGCAGCTGGGAAAATCATTATGAACACACCAGCGGGGTGCAATTATAAATAAAAACAGCTCTGCAAAGGCTACAAAAGCAGCAATAATCAGTCCGGTCTGTGGTTTAGTAAGGGCTACAGACATTACGGAAGGTGCTACTTACTACCAAAGCCAGGGACACCACTGGATGAAGGGATGCAACTTCGGGAGAAGTCAACAGAGGGAGTTCCCGCCACCGCGGCCAAGCGAGACTCGGCCCGCACATCCCGGCAGCCGCGCGGAGCAATCCCTGTCCCTCTGGCCATCTGTCCAGTACGGCCTTCCTGCAGTCCCCACTGAAAGAAAGGCATACAAGCAGCGGGCGGCGCTGGACAGTCTCCAGAGCTCTGAGCTGTGGAGTCCGACAGCGTCTCTGGCACAGTCACGGCTCCAGAGACAGACGTCACCAAGGCTCAGGTCTGCAGGTACCTCGTTCAGCTGCACTTCTTCCAGCCTGGGGGCTCATCTCACCCACGGGCACCTCCCAAACACCCCCACGGAGCAAGCCCTGCAGGAAGCCCAGCGATGCTGCTCCCAGCAGGAGCGTGGGATGCAGTGCTGGGTGACTCCTGGGGACCAGACCTGCCGGGCAGCAATTACACCACAGAGGACAGACCCCCTCCCACCCCAAACCAGAAGCGTTTGTCATCTATTGGCAGCCGCGGAGGCACTGCCTGGCCTGGCCAAGGTCCATGGGGTCCAGGGTGGGGACAGACCTGCACTCTGTGCAGAGCTCTGAGTAGCACAGTGAAGAGACAGCATGGGAACATCTGCCTGCAGATGGTTGCACTACACTCTTCCCAATGCTCATTTTCGAAGTGAGGAGGGTTAATCAGCCTCACTCCCAACATATTGACAGCTCCTGCCAGTCCTTGCTCCCGTTGAAAGCCAAGTGCAATGTAACAACCAGGTCAGAGCAATCAGATGAGACAGAAGAGATCTAAATAATATTCCTCTCTGCTGCTGGGTGACAACGTGGCCCCAGCCACCCTGCTTCCCCCTGGCATGCCTGAGTTTCCCTTTGGTGCTGCTGGGAGTGGTTCAGTGCAGGGATGGCCTTGGCAGCTCTGCAGCACAAATATCCATCCAAACCTTGGAATTAACCTGATAAACTCAGGCTGTTCCTTTCCCAGGTCTGGATGCCATCCAGCAGCTCCCCTGGAAGCACTGCAGAAATGCCTTAATTACCTTGTTGGCATCTCTGTTTAAACTTTGATACAGTGTCTCCTCTCCATGGCCAAAAAAAATTTAAAAAATAAACAAAACCCCAAACATCTCCCAGCTTTTCTCAGCAGCAAAAATCTTGATCTTTCTCCTTGGTTAAAAAAAACAAAAGATGGGTCTCTGGGCCAGACACTTCTTTGCAAATGAGCTTTGAGTGCTGTGTATCCAATTCTGTGCCAGAAGGCGTTCAGTGTTGGAGCCCATCCTGCCAGGCTGGGAGATCCCCCAGCACCATGGTCTGGTCTCTGTGCATCCTACCTGCAGGTATGACTCTTTCCCTCTTCCCTCTACTTGCTTTTTGGGTGAGGAAGATGGGCAAGATGTCCCCAGTGGTCCCAGTTAGGGACAGTTTGGTCAGTGTGGGAGATCAGATCCCTGCTGTTTCCAATCACCCAGGGCAATTCCCCAAAGTCTGTATTTCCCTTGAAGAACAGAGTCCAGCTACAGCCGCAGTTCTGAGGGGCACAGGCAGTGCGTGTTACAGCACGTATTCAATGAAAAAAATGTATGAAAGGGAATCTCTAATTAGAATAGAAAGTGTTACAAAGGGGAGCAGGGGGCAGAAAGGACCATGGGATGCATCTGGAACAGCAAAAGCAAGGGAAAAACCTCAACCACAAAACAGCCCCAGTCCTGGGGGCTGCCCACACTTCGGAGACACAAGGAAACCTCCCTTTAGGTACCTCAGTCCCTCAGTGGGCAAGACAGAGTCAAGTGTCCTAGAAAAATGGGAATACAAGCATGAATTTAGAGCTGTTCCAGCACTAGTGGTGAGGGCCAGGCACCCTCCTTTCTAGCACCCTTTTTTAAGTCTTTGTGCTCTCCCAAAGCTCATGGGCCATGGCAGCAGCTCCTTACCACCTCCCCAGGACTGTCTATGCCCACCACATGCAAAGCATCTCTTAGGAAGGGTCAGCAATGCTCAAACAAGCATCTGAGAGCCACGACCCTTCAGGCACTGGGAGAAACACCCAGCACCTTCCCAGAATGGTTTAATGCGCCAGCCTGAGCCCGCTGCCAAATTGTCAGTTCTCGCTCCAAGGCCTGGGGGTGCCAGAGCTGGTTAGGAACGGCAGGAAAACATCTCCACATTGTGGGAAAACAGCTCGTTTTGCCAACCCTGTTCTGTGAAACAGATGAACTGTACTTTTTTGAAATACTGGAAAGTAGCCCAAGGTGCTGACCCAGGCTGGAAAATCTTCAGTGCAAACAGGTAAAGTCTGGAAGCAGAAAAGCAGAGGTGATGGAGGATGGAGCCAGTGGAGCCCAGTGACAGCACAAGGAGCAGTGGCCATTAACTAAAACACAAGAAGTTCCACTTCAACATGAAAAAGAACTTACTTCCACAGAGGGTGGCAGAACACTGGAACAGCTTCCCAGACAAGGTGTGGAGTCTCCCTGTCTGGAGACATTCCAAACCCACCTGGACACATTTCTGTCACCTGCTCTGGGTGACCCTGCCTTGGCAGGGCACTGGATGAGATGATCCCCAGAGGTCCCTCCCAACCCCAGCTACTCTGGGATTCTGTGAACAGAAGGGTTCGAAGGCAGCTCTGAAGCTCACTAGACCTCCTGTTGGAGCCACAGAAGCCTGTAGCACTTTTATTTCAGAGGGGACTAAAAACCATTGCAGGAATCACCCAGAAGGGCACAGTCTGAGGGATCTCATGGAGGAGGGTCATCACCGATGACACTTCTGAACTTGCAACACAGGTGTGACCTTTGACTCCAAACTAACCCCAAGCTGTTTGGGAGATGATGAACATTAGAATCAGACTCTGACTTACCTTGGGCGAGGCCAAGTGCTGGACATGTACCCCTGGGGGTCAAGCCCTGCCCTGCAGCACTGACCTTGCCACAACAGGAAGAAGAAATTGCAGCACCAAGAGGCAAGTAACTGACTCAAGGTCCCATGGGCAGCACAAGTGGCATCCTGCATCCCATGTGCCCTCACCGGGACTGGCTCTTTGCCTGGTTAAGAAATTCCATGACTCAAAATGCCTTTGGGGACAGCCTGCAATGGAGCACCTAGAATTACCACCTCCAGCAGAGCTGCTTGTAGGAAATAGTGCTGATATCTCTATAATAGGAAAGTGTTCTGTAGATACCCTGAACTTCCAAGGAAGAGGGAATATCTAATCACCTCTGGAGAGCAACTGGGACAACATGCTTTCTATCTGTAATGACAATGATTTCTAACAGTATCACTGTTTCCATTCCTACTCTCCTGGGACCCTCAGAACTGAAAAGGACGTGTGTTTTGTGTAAGCCCTGAAATGCCGTGGCCTGGCTGAGTGGGAAATGCTGCTGGAGCCAGGAGAGTGTGAATGTGTGACTCTGCTGGGGCAGATTATATCAGAGATTGATCCAGGAAATGTGAAAAAAAAAGCCCATTGGGGGAAATGAGAAGGAAAACGCTGTGAGCCCAGGGATTGGGTTTCCTCACTCATGCTGGAACAAAGAGCAGAGCACTTTGTTCCACCAACTGCCTGCTGTGCTGGCATGCCTCCCTGGCAGGGGTACCAGGATGCTTGCCCTGCTCGGGTACCACACACAGTTCATACAAGACCTGGGGCTCCTTGTGAACCTGAGAGCTCAGGGCAACTCCCAGTCATGTAGCCCAGTTCCCCACACCACCCTGCGAGTGGTGTGCTCCGTGATCTGCTGAATGTCAGGGCAAAGGAGAGAGGAGGGGAGACCCCAGTCCCCCTGCAACTCTTCAAAGCCTTACCCAGCACTCACCCTGCCAGGCTGTTCAGAACAATGGGCATGGGCTGACAGAGACATGAGCTGTTCCCTCCTCCAACAAGAAGTATTTCCATCCCTATTTAACAGCTGGTGCATTTCTTCTACAGAGATCTGGAAAGAATGAAGATTCCCTGAGCCTTAGGGCTACTGTTTCATCCACAAAACCACACAAAAGGTTTCAAGTCCAAATAGACAAAACCTGGCTTCATCATCTTGAGTCGCTGGTTCAGATTTCTCCATGAGCTTCAGTCCAGGCTTCTGGTGGTGCAGAGCTGCCTCCTGTGACAGCAACACCGAGATGGGACCCTCTCAGCTACCAGCAGACCTAGGGCTAGGAGGGACACAGCACAACACTGCTATTTTTTTCACTACCACATAAAGAGCAGGTATTCCATGGCCGGGGGTTGGAACAATGTGGTCTTTAAGGCTCCTTTCAACCCAAACCATTCTGTGATTCTGCAGGGCCAGTTCATGGGGAGTTCCTGAGTAACCAGGATAAAGAGTGGTGAACAACCATATTCAAGTTATCCAAATGGGATAAGGAAAAAACAACATTGCAATTCCATGCAGGAACTGCTGTTCCAGGTTCAAGGAGCCCTCAAAGCCTGATGTTTGCACAGCCCAGCACAGAGATGCAGAAAGCCCGGGTTTATCTCCTGTGCAAATCCATCCCAACAAGGCACCTCATGCACCTCACCTGCCTCTTTCCCTGCAGCAGTAACAGCAGTGCTGGAGGGGGGGGATGGCTGGCATTAGTACCCCCTGGAGGGTCACAGGGACCACAAACATCCTTGGGTGACGGCAGACAGTTCAGGATTTTTAATTTTCCATAGTGGCACCAGCAATATTGAAAAACAGACCTGAGAGCACCTACTTCAATATCCGTCTGCCACCAAGTCTTCAGTTTGGGAAGATGTCTATTTTCAAAGCACATGCAACAGCAAAATCTCCTAAAGGCAGTAAAATGGCAGCAGATGGTTTCATCCACACCTGACACATGGCCAACGTGCAGCAGAGCAGAGAACACTTTCTAGGTAAAGAAAGCATTTCTTTTTAAATAAGAAATTTAAATAAGGTATAATCTTACATTTAAATCCCAGATCCACTGATTCTAAAGCCATGCTTTCCCTCAAGGGCAGACCCACTGGGTGTGGAAATAATGGTGCAACCCAGTGACCTGCATTTTGCAGACATTCAGTGATGATTACAAAGCTCCCATCCAGCCCTAAACCCCGTGAATGCTACACATTTTGGCCCAAGAAATGAAGCTGACTCTCTTCAGGACACAACCACAGGCATGTCCTTGAGACCTTTAATCAGAATGGAATTCCTCAGCAGCACCCAGGAATTGCAGGCCATCTGAAGCCTGGCTCCATAATGACTTAGGAGAAACCCACAACCCTCCTGCGTCAGCACCACTTTCTGCCTCTGGGAGGAAAATCTGTGGTTTTTTATGAGCCATCTGCTCTTTTCAGGTTCGTCTCCCACCTAAAGGTTGACCAAATTCTTTGGTTTCGCACAAGCCCTTTCCACTCACACGCAATTTATTTTCAGTGTGCTGCTTGCACAATAAATCAGCATTTCACAAGCTGTCCTTGCTCTTGCAGTGGTCAAAAACATTGTTGCTGTGAGAAGTGCCCCAAAACTATCAAATACTTTTGCAATTAACTGAACCCGACCAGAGTTTCAACAAGAAGTGAATAGTTTAAAACAGATTTGGAGCACTCATCTCTTTTTGGACAGTATGCACTTTATTGCAGAGAAGACTGGATGCATTTTTAAAACAAATTCAGGAGTTGCACAGTTTCTATACAGTTCCACAAAGTGTCGCCCACAGTAACTTGAGCACAGTGGAGTCTGTCAGTGAGGGAGCTCCATCTTGTCACCTGCAATCACTCATGTCACCAAATCTTGCAGCCAATCATTTAAGAGCCATGGAAACAGGTGGCCCTGCTCCTGCGAGCACCTCTGCCAGAAAACAGAGGTTAAACCGTGTCACTCCTGATTTACACCAGCATAACTGAGACCAGGAGCCAGGCTTGGATCATGAGAGCAGCCAGGGAAGGTTTTATGTCAGTGTGATACACCTCTGGTGGCAGATTTGTGACGTTTCCTGAAGGGCTTTATTTGAGATCAAGCTCAAGACAGTGTCTTCCTTTTCAGGTATTGCTGTATCTTTGGATCAGTGCTCATCCTGCTGCCCAGTCCCTCTCCACATGGGAAAGAAATTTTGACTTGATATGTTTTCTTGGCATGAAAACACATCAAGTCATAACAGGCACTACCACAATAAACTATCGCTGTCTCTGCCTCCGATGCTGCTGTGTTTGGGAGCACCCCAGCAGGTCACAGCCAGCTCCAGGCAGGATGAGGGCGAGCCACAGCTGAGCAGCAGGATCACAAGCATGTTAGACTGTGACCAGAAATGTTCTTCAGCATATCAGTTAACAGGGATAATGCACTTTCCTCAGGAGACCATCCACAATAATTGCTTTGGAGAGACACTGGCTGCATCAGCAAGTGAACATTATGTTAGATTAAAATCCCCAGCTCTTTTTCTGTAAAATGTGTTTCCTTACCTATTAATCACCCCCAAGGTGAAGCCTTTCTGAGCCACCACTCACACTGTGACATTAAACATAGCTCAAGCTTTTGATGCCAGTCCAGAGCTTGTCTAAGGATGCTGAGACTGAATGGGCTGGCACAAGACACATTAACATGGAAAAGCCTTACAACCACCTGACTCTGGCATATGCTTCTCACCTCCTCCACAATTCACAGCCTCTCTGCCATAAACAATAATGGTGATTTTTACCAGCTGAAGATCTGACACACAGGGCTCAAACACTAATGACGTAAAATCACTTGGGAGTCAGAAGTTCCCTGTGACGGAAATACAGTAGAATGGCTCAGTGTGTCCAAGGGATACACTACAGGAGAGCTGTTTAAATGCTTGTGTGTGTTGTGCTGAAAGAGAGTTTTCTTCGCTCCTTTAGCACTGTGCCAGGTGTATGAGAGCTAAAAATCTACTGAGGTGAATGGGAACCTTGGGAAGAGCAGCTGATTGAAAAAAGCCCCTAAAACGGAAGGCTTTGGTGTAATACCAGTACAGGTACAGCACAGATTGAGAGAAGAAGAGTTCACCCTTTCATGTGCCCAAAGTTTAAATTAAAGGAAGGCGTGCTTGGGGAGAAGGGTGAGAAATCATTCATTGGTCACTTCCTGATGGCTTCACCAAGGCTGCCAGGGCTGACAGCGGCACGTGTGCGCATGCGACTTCCTAACTTAACTACCTCAACTACTCGTGAGAAAAGAGGCTGTGACTCATGGGGACTTTGGAAGGCCATCCCAAAATGATGTGCTCCTGGCATAGGCTAAATCATAATCTGTGATGAGTTAAGGGGCCTAAGGCCCTGAATGTTTTAAGGTCTCCTGACTATTCCCTGTCAAAAGAAAATAGAAAATTATCACATGAAGTGGTCGCTAAGCACAAATGATTCCTCTTAGAACAGATTCCCAAAGGATCCCCCCTTGCAATTACTAAAATATACTACCTGATGTGTCACAAGGATGACAGGTATTGACATTTAAGGCAATCTAATTTCCATAGCCCTCTCACGACTTCTCCCCTGTAGGTCACCTTTGTCTTCCTTCTCCAGGAGCGATTTCTTGCAGGTGAACATGACAAGCAGCAGCATTGGCAAGTGCCACAGACTGCAAAAGAAGAGCTTCCTGGAGCTGCTGCGGTCGGCGTCCCTGTAGAACCGAAAGCCGAGGTAGGAGATGTAGAGGTTGATAGGGAGCGAAATGATGGGGAAAGTCCACGTGGTGATGTCGAGGACAGGAGCCACCGTTGAGAGTCCAATTAAGGCCAAGCAGTGACGCAGAGCCACCCGCCTGCACAGCCCCGGGTGAGTGACAGACATCATACAGTATCCTCCTCGGGAGTAATCTTCCCGCAGACCCCAGCTCAGGGCATTGAAGTGAGGGAACTGCCAGGAATAGAGGATCCCTCCTAACAGTAATGCACCTGCAGGGGGAGAGAGAGTGTTAGAGGGTCCCTGCAGGAAGTGGCACACACAGACCTCAGCTGTCACGCCCTGTTTGCAGGCGGGCAGTGCTACCCACCTGTGACACCAGTGACACCGCACACTGGTGACACTGCTCTGTACAGGGATAGGGCAGCCCTGTAAGATAAGGAACCTCTGGTTTTCATAGCATTCACATGGGGTTGGAGCACGGTGGTTTGCCTGGTTTTGGAGCACTTAATTTGAAAAGCATTTCGGCAAGTCGCTTCCTTCTAATGAGCTACTGCTAATTGGTTCCTGCACCAACTGTCTCTATCTGAGGGAAGATTGGTGGAAATGAAGCAAAATTGGACAAGAGACTGTTTTCCTGGGAGCCTCTAGATTCTACTCTCAGGTTCCTGATTTGGTGCGTCCAGAGAAGAAAAAAAGCCAGTGGGCAGAGCAGTGTCACATCAACCAGACACAGGGAGCCTGGCTCAGTGACAGAGGAAAAGGAGGACAAGCTGCTGCTCCTGAGACCTGGGGAAACACCACACCCTGGTAGGCTGAAGCAAGGCCAAGCCCTCTGTCTGCCCATTGCATGAGGGAGGGAGGGAACTGCTCCCAGTATGGGACAAGCTCCATCATGGACCTGGGCAGGGGACAGAACCAGCAGAAGCTGTTAATGTACTAACAGGAGATGGAGAACTTACTCCTTCAAACCAAAGAAACTTCTAATCAGTTTGATCAAGTAACTCTATTCACACCAATTAACTCCTTTTACACTCAAAAAGGAGCTATGGAAGCACCACATTTCTACAGCTCTTCCTGGGACACATTACAGCGTTTACTGAAGCAGAAGCAGCTCATGTGCTAATTTCAGTGAACCTCCAGGAAGCCCTCAGACCAAACTCCCTAAACTAATTTTATCTGAAGACACAAAAAAATCCCCCAAGGCTGTTGCAATGTTATGAGCATTCCTGGGTTTTCCTTTTGTTTCCCCAGTTCCCAAACCCTCTGCTCTCACATTAACGCTTTCTTTGTATCTCCCTGCCTCCATGAGCTCATTCTCTATGGAAACTTCTTCTCCAACTGGAGCCACGCATCCAGCATTTTCTTAATGACCTGAGAGAAACAGCAACACTCATCTGCAAACAGGTTAAGGTATTTAAATTCTTCCCCAAACACTCAATTCTTCCCCAGCAACTCTGAAAAAGCCCAAATCACTGTGTCCTCTGAACAGCTTCATGGTTCAGATCTCCTCTCCATCTATTCCTTGAAGCTGTGCATGCCTAGTTGTTGTCTCTAACAGCACAACTCCCACTGGTGCTGTCATGCAACTAATAATAATCTCAGTTTGCCAAATTGCCTTTTTTCCTGTATCTTACCACCAGTGAAGGAACTCTCCATTAGACTTCACGCAGGTTTCCAGTGGCTTATAAATCCAGTAGTGGTGTAAAAGACCCATCTCATTGCTTTTTTGGATGAGTAACAAATACTCCTTGAGGTGAGTGTGCACCTCTCGAACTTGATTACCTGAAGTACAGAGATAGACACACTTACCTTAGGTGTGCAGCTTTCAGAACAACATTGTCTGTCATGGATTCCAGGTGATTTCATGGAATCACAGAATGGTTTGGAAGGGACCTTGTAGATCATCTCATTTCATTCCCTGCCATGAGCAGGGGCACCTTCTATTAGACCGGGTTGCTTCAAGCTCTGTCCAACCTGGCCTTGGACACTTCCAGGGATGGGGCAGCCACAGCTGCTCTGGGCACCCTGTGCCAGGGCCTCACCACCCTCACAGGGAAGGATTTCTTCCTCACATCTAATCTAAACCTGCTCTCTGTCAGTGTGAAGCCATTCCCCCTTGTGACTCCAGACCCTTGTAAATAGTCTCTCTCCATGTTTCTTTTAGGCCCCTCCTGGTACTGGAAGGCCACAAATTAGGTCACTCAATTTCCTGGTCTATGGCCCAAAATGCTTCAAATCCAGCTATTCAGTCCTTCTAAAGTTGATTTTTTGGATGCGGGTATTAGCACCTTTTCTCAATTGGAACCTTTTAAGACAGTTGAAAATGATGTACCCCAAAATTACCAATCATTTCAGAATATCATGGCCAGAAAAGTCCTTTTGGTCCTAACAGAACAGTATTTGTTTCAGTTCTGCTGAAACCTGAGGGAGCAGCTCTGCTGAAATAAACCAGAATTAAACATACTGAAGGAGCAGTTCTCCCCACACCAGGAGAAACAATGGGGAAATGTTCTTGTCATAAGTCACTCTTTAGCTTTTTCCTATTCTTGTAAAACACATTAACGGAGGCAAGATCCTAAATGTGCTGCACCTAAGAGAGCAGTATTTTTCAAGTATCACATCTGAAGTGCTTTAGAGACACTATAGCTTGTCATTGTCAGAATTCAGGTAAAGGTAAGCTACAATTATCCATCAGCTGAGGACACCTAAGCAGATGAAGCCAGGGCCTAAGACGTGGAGCAGAGCCTGTCCCTGCTTCCCACAGCTCCAGACCTGTGTCCGCATCCCTGTGTTTCGGCTCTAACACAGGTTTTGCTTATTCAGTTGTTCAAATGTTGTGTGCAGCCAAGCTCAAAATACACCCTAAACCTCAAACACACAAAGCCCCTTAACAGTTCCCTTACTATGACACCATTAAAAAAAAGTCATCTGGAGAAACTTTTAAACACAAACAGACCAACTAAAATACTTGAGGCTGGATTCCCATTTACAAAGCTCTGGTTTTTACATGCAAGCCTTTGGAATTTAATTACTTTGATTACATTACAACCATTGAGATAATTGAAATTTTACAGAGAAGCTGAACAGTGAAACTATTTAATAGCCCATTATGAGGACTTTAACTGACCCAATCTTTTTGTTAGGTTCCCATGTGCTGGGACATCCTGTAATTTCCTTGGCCCAGGCGGAGATTGTCGGGTTGTCAGAGAATTTTAAGTGTCACATAAGACTGATGACTTGCAAAGCACGGCACATAGTATAGTACAGTTCAGCATCAAATGAGCTCACAGTAGGAATCCTGTCAAGCCCAGAGGAGACATTGTAATACTCATTAATTACTAGATGAATGTTAACTATGTCATAATTAAGTCAGCAGTGTTTTTAAGCAATATTACAGCGAGATGAACTCTGGAGACAAATCTGTTTCCAAACAGAGCTGAGTCTACTCTATGGCCTCTGTGCCGTTCCCAACAGTTTGGGAACTCAGTTAAATCACTGCAAATCTCCCTTTTCTCTACAGAGTTTATAATTAAGTGAACATCAGACGAGGTTGTTCCCAACTGGAACATGTGGACCTGGTGCAGGGTTCACAAAAGCAAAGCTGGTTGTCGGAACAGAGTCATTGCTTGGGCAGCGTGAGACAGCCAGCACCCAAGGGACACCCAGGGACACCGAGGGACATCCAGCACCTTGGGGTCTCTTGGCTCCTCCACAGCTTGTGGAAATCTGAGAACAGGCAGATTGACAGGAACTCACATCTCTCTGCTTTTTGCAATAGTTCATAAATTGCAGGACCACAAGTACCTGGCTGGCTCATGGGTATCCCAAACTCCTAGGCCTTTTTGGCCAAATTTTTAATTGCTGCAATTGAGCCCGTTTATGACCAATTCTTCTCTCCAAGTGTGAGAGCCTGGGACAGATCCAGCAGACACTTAGAAATCCCAGTAACTTGTCAGATCAGTCCTGTTTGATTTTGGAGAAAATGAAGTCAACTAAGGAAAACAGGGCCCAGGTCTCCAGAACTCTTTCACTCATGTATGCAAAATAGGAATAAAATATTTTCTTCCTGAGTTCCTATTCTTTCATCTCTTTTCACTGTCTTAAATAATCTCAGAAGTTCCAGGACTGCAGAGAACCAGGTAGGTCCTAAAGCACCCACGGAGCTCAAGATAACAGGTTTTATCATTCCTCACGAATTTTAAGGTTAAGCTATTATTTCTTTTCTTAAATTCTTCTTTGTGATTTATTTAAATAGAAATAGACCTCCTTTTTAATAAACAAGAACAAGCTGAGATTTTTATTTTATTTTAATATCTAAGATAAAGCAAAAATGTCAACTGGCATTGAAGAAGGTAGAAAATGGTTCCTTTTTTCTGTAAATATATTTTTATCTAGTGAAATACTGAAGCTTTATAAATTGCATTTTTCCTAAAACAAACAGGACACTAAATTCCACAGTCATTCAGCAACTGCTTGGATGTCTGACAGTTCAATAAATTTGGGTAAGACTTGGAAATAATTGTGAGATGAGACTTCCAAAAGCAGCTAGTAACTTTGTGTTTGCAAACTACAGCAGCTGACAGTCTAATTTTCAGAATTACAAGAGCAAGAAGCACACCCCTCTGAAGTTCTGCTCTTTAAAGTGTCAAGAAGGCCATGTGGCTTTTTAGAAATCTTGATTAAAATTTCATGGTTTGTTCCTTCTAGAGCAATTTATGAAGATCTCATTTGCTGAATGGTCTAAATCTCAGGTGAGAGAGCAATGTCAGTGCAAGAGCCAGACGAAATCCTTGGGTAGGAAGAGCCCCCAAGAGCAGGAGGCTGGAAAATGGTTTTTAGGGTGTAAGTCCTTGCAGACCATGAGCTCTGACCACTGGTTAACATCCGGAGAGGAGAGGAGAGCAGAGCATTCAGGCAGCAACAGCTCCTTGTCCTGCCCACCCTGGGCTCACAGTAACATCAGTGCCACAGCAATGAAAAGCTCCAGATGCAGATGTCAATTCCTCAAACTTCTCACGTCCCACAAAGGATAGTGTTCAAGTCCATACAACATCTATTCAAGAAAGAGTAAGTACATGCAGCTGCTGAGTTATCAGTGCCAGCATAACTCTTTCTGAGCAAACCAAGCAACCTGAGGACTGCAAACCTACCTTCTTAACCACTAAAGGGCAGAAATAATGTTTGAATTCTGCCTGACTGTCTCATGCTGAGGATGCCACTCTCTTAAGTAATGATCTGAAATATGCCTCTTTCATGCTGGCAATACCTTTCATCATCAAAGAGCTTTACACCTGTTCAGTTGGCACATGGAGCCACTGCGATGGTTTCACCCACAGATAATTATTTCAGCTGTCTGCCTTAAGTGAGACACAACAGTTTGGGATGGTCCAATTGAAACTCTCAAAAAAATTTCTGAAGACAAATTTCTCCAGGGAAGAAAAGGACTTGAGCTACAGGAGGGCACAGGCTGGAGCACAGTGTGTGTTGGTGGAAGCTCCTGCCTCAGGAGCAGGGTCAGCTAGAGTCCGACTAGCCTGGGCAGGCAGGTGAACATGGGCCTGTCCACACAAGTCAGGACAAACATGTCCCAGATTTTCTACAGGGACTGCTGTATCAACACCGTGTTCCTGAAAACACACTGCAGAGGAACAATGTGTGCTCCCCTCTTGCCCTTCTCATTGTTCTGTAAAGAACACACAGTGCTTTCCCACTGCACAGAGTTCTGCAAACCTCTCAGATCACGTTCAGGTTCCGGGCAGGACAAACACCTATTCACCTAATCAATAAAACAAAAACAATAAGGAATGGGAGCTAACCTGTAGCATCAGTTCAAGAACAGACTCGCTCCTTCTGTCTTTGCTTGTGCTGCATGTATAACTGGGAAGTGGCCAACCAGCCATTAAAATAAACATGGAATAGTTAAATATCAGCTCCAAAACAGATGCTGAAATCTTAACTGCATTTCCCAAAGCTGGTGTTTACTGCCTTGGCAACCTAAGAATGTTGTTTTGCTTAAAGCACAATTTTAGTAAGTCTTCTGCCTTGAATAATGTGAAAGAATTTTAAAATTATTTCCAGACGTTGGTAGCTCTGACTTATGAGAGAAAAGCACTGGCCTTTTGTCTCTAGGAAACGGGTACGAGTTTGGCTGCTGTAAGGAGGGGAAGGCTTTGGCAGTGTAAGCTCAGCCTCTTAATGGATCGTAGTCAGGAAACAGCCACACACCGTTTTACTTGATAGCGCACAACTGGCTCTCTTCCCTTAAAAGATGTTGAACAAATTACTCCTCTTTAATCCAGACAAGGTAGATTAGAGATCAGAGATTTGACTTGGTCCAGCTGTATCCACCTGCTTGTGAACAATCGTGCTGTCTCAGGCTGCCTTTTCCACAAGAAATTTTAACATAACCAGTCCCAAACTTTTCACCACAGTCCTGTATGAGTTTTACAGGATTTACATATTCGCAAAAAGTGCAGAGGATACCTGTCCAAAACTTTTATTTTCTGTCTTTTATTTTGTGTTCATTCACAAGTTTAACACAGTAGTCTTCCCTGGAGATTTCTGTGAGCAATTATGGGGGTAAAGAAAGAAAGATTTTAAAATTTTGTCAAAGCCTAGTTCAGGTTCAATGTAATCTTTAAGGATTATTTGGGGGTATTGGTACAAAGATTCACAGTGGTGTCCTGATCCATAAGGACTGGTTTGTTCAGCTCTTGGTTGCATTTTCTGTTTGTGAAGGAGAGCTGGAAGGTACAATCATTACTGCCTGTGCTTCAGTTTGTTTCAGTGATGGAAACTGATTGTTAAATCAACTGACCTCCGGTTACAATTGTTCAAGATACTGTCCTGATACCATCCCTCCTGAGGAGAAATGTTACCAGCTACTTAATTCTTCCCACTGTCTTTAGGATTAAGAACAGGATTAGCTCGTCAAAATTTACATCCTAATTTGCAATTATGAAGCCTTCTCAAACACAAAGACATTTGGGAATTACCTAGACACTAACCTAAACCAAACTGATGCAATTCCCCTCTACTTTGCCCGCATCAGCACCACAGCAAGACAACAACCAGCACTTCTGCTTCCACTGGCAAACAAAAGCAGATGCTACTGCTTCTGCTGCATGCCGCAGGAGCAGCAAAGCAGCCTTGAGGGGAAAAAGGGAAAGTATCACTTCTAAAGCTCTGCACAAGGTCCCTGGGCTGGGACAATGGTCCCGGCTGTCAGCGTGGGATGCACAGGCCAGCCCGCACTGTGCCCCTCCAAGGTTACACCGTCATGGAAACCAAGGGCGAGGAGGAAAACACTGGAAAACTCAAAAGCTTCATGGTCAGGGGTTTCAATAGCTGCTTCTTTTGAAGGGTGGCACAGAAGGCCTGTGGAACAGGAGCGTCTAAGGGCTGCAATAGACTCCTCTGCGACAGCACTGAAAGGGAAGGGGAGTTGGCCATGTGTTTGGCTTGTCTGCAAAACAAAAGGATCCTCAGTGTCCACCAGGAATAGGAAATGAAGTTGGCTGTGGAGTTTTTCACCTCGAGAGAGTGTTCCTGGTTCTGCCTTTAACAGAAGGAAGCCAGATGTCCTCAGGTACGCTCGCCACATGGAGAAAAGCTGTGGGTGTATGGATACACACAGGCATGCGCACTTCTTGTGTGACACACAACAGATTATTGCAGCCAAAAGCCTCACAGGGAAACACCTTTCATTACACAGGCAAGGCTGAGAAAACAACGCCATACATAACTCACCTTAGCTAACCCCAGCAACAGATGCCATAAAAGAAGAGCCTGTTGAGTAAGATGAAAATACACTCTTCTGCAAATATGTTTAGGAAGTATTTACCAAAGGACCAGACTCAGCAGAGGATTGCAAACCTGCAGAGCCATGCAGGGGCTCCTCGTCAGCCACCTCGTCCAGGCTCTGGCAGGGCTCCCACTAGCCCAAGGGTGGGAGCCCCTCCTGCAGACCCCCCTGTCCTGATTTCTCTGTGAGTGTTGTGTTTCACACCCAGGGGCATGGGGCTGCCCCATCAGCCACACACAGGGTAGAAAACCAGGCAAAGGGCACGCTGCCTGTGAACCCCAGGTGCCCCAGCAGTCGAACTGCCATTTCTTTTGTCTCTTATGAAGATGGAAAGGAAGAAAAAAATAGCCCACTGGCTTTTGTCCTAAATTCAGACCAGCTGCTCACTAGTATTGTCCCTCTACCTCATTTTTTACAGTTTTTACCCCCACAAAGCATACTCCTGGGCCCCCAGCTTCAAGTCTCATATGTCAGTGACATGAATATCTCCATTTCCTCTGGAACAGACCACAAATTCTGCCCTTTCATCTGGGAAGTGAAACCCTGAAAAGCTGAGTTTACCAGTGGGAGTTTATAGCAGGAGCGTCCTCTGCTCCGGCAGCAGGACGCTGGAGTTGCCCTGCTCTGGCGGCTGGCTCCCAGACCTGCTCCCACATCAAGGGGCTTTGAAAGCTCCAAGTGCTTAACTGGAAGAGACACAAAGACCTCCAAGCTTATTTTGCATACAATTAAGTTGTTGTTTTGCTCTCCCTCCTACTGGCAGACAAGTGCTACACCAGGGAAGGTATGAGAGACTCCAGCCATGACAGGTTGGGCACAGGCCCCCCCTCTATCCTATTCTCCTTTTTTTTGTTACTGAAACCATCCATCTGCCAAATGTCACTAGCTGATAAGAACTGCCCGTTTTTAAATCCCCTTTTGTATATAGATGCTGGCTGACATAATTAATGTCTACCATACAACACAATTTGAATTACAAAGTAAAGGCAATTTAAAAATCAGCCTCCACATGATTACAATTGATACCGAGTCTATAAATTCCATAGCCCCAGGAATTATTTAAATTTCTGAAAATGAATGAAAATCAGTACAAGATGTCTTTCAGGGAAATGAGACCAGGAGTGGAGCATCTGAGATAAAGTAAACAGTCTCTTGAGATAAACATTCTTTGGTGCAGTAATACCTATGGCTCCTGGGCCACCACGGCTCTGCAATGTCTGCTGCACTGTCAGGGCCCTTATCTGCTCTGCCACCACCACCTATTCAGAATAAATCCCTTTAGCTGATAAGCACATTAGGTTGAGGAGCCCTGCTTGTCACTTCCATCTCACTGGGTGGTTTGTATGAACTCCGTGGCACCAAATTGCTCTGCCCCGCGACACTGATCCTGCTTGCCGGCAGGATCCAGCCTTCAGCACCTGAGCAGAGCATGGTCAGTGGAAGAAGTACAAAAGTTCTTGGGCCCCCAACATAAGAAGGAAATGGGACTGTTGGAGCAAGTCCAAAGGAGTCCTCAAAGTTGATAAAGAGACTGAAGCATCTTCCCAATGGGGACAGGCTGAGAGAATTGGGGCTGTTCACCCTGGAGAAGAGAAGGTTGTGTGGAGACCTCACAGCACCTTCCGGGACCTGAAGGGGCTACAAAGACGTCTGAGAATGACTCTGCATCAGGAACTGTAGCGACAGGACAAGAGGGAATGGGTTCAAACTGTAAGAGGGGAAATTTAGATTTGGTATTAGGAACAAATTCTTCCCTGTGAGGGTGGTGAGGCCCTGGCACAGGTTGCCCAGAGAAGCTGTGGCTGCCCCATCCCTGAAAGTGTCCAAGGCCAGGTTGGATGGGGCTTGGAGCAACCTGGTCTAATGGAAGGTGCCCCTGCCCACGGCAGGGGGTTGGAACAAGATAATCTATAAGGTCCCTAACCATTCTAGGATTCTATGAAAATGTGTAAGGCAAAAAAAAGAGGCTGTGGCATTTGAAGACATTTACTCCAGACTCAGTTTTCCTGTTAACTAGAAATAACAAGTTTAAATGGATATTAGTCTGGGGAGAGAGAACAGCAGTGTGAGGGTAATTTAAAGCATATATACACTGTGCCTCTTACACACCAAAATAAACAGCTCTGTTTCTTCCTAAGGATCCCTGTGCACAAGCTCAGCAGCATCGTGGCAGAGCCAGGAGCTCTCCTGCGTGTGGATCCCATACAGGAGGAAAGATCTGGCACAGAGGAGTTTGACCTCTCTCCTGTCTCTCTGCTATCACTTAAGGTTTTAAGTGAATGCCATTATTTTCCTGCTAGTCCTTCCTTTGTAAAACAATTTGAAGGTGTCTTGATTTACTAGATAAACAAATCTCTTCAGAAACAAGTAGTCCCACAAAGGAGCAATGAAATCTGCTTTCAAGGAAGCAAACATGTTACTGCAAATCACAGGCTGGCAGTTAAGTTCTGCATAAATACCCCAGATACGTGGCAGTGATAGCCATGTGATAAATGACATTTATCATACACTTCTGACGGTCTCACCTGCACTCACTCCCCCAGCAAGGAAATGTTAACATCCTCCATCTTTCATAAGTTTCAAACAGCTGCCATTAAAAAAACACAACCCCCTCCCCAAACCCACAACAAAGAATTCCACATCTTCCCAGAGATAACCTTATCTTTCACTTTTGAAATGGGAGGTGTTCCCTAAATTACGCTGGCACAAAATCCAGGGTTGGGGGGCAGGATGTTCAATCAGGCTTAGGAGCACAGAAGTTACCTACACAGAAGTTAGAAGGGGGGCAGAAATGGAAGCAAGCATTCCTGGGAAGTACCACAAGATCTGCAAAGATGTGTAGTGTAGGAAACTGCTCAGAGGCAGTGAGGCCCTGGCACAGGGTGCCCAGAACACCTGCGGCTGCCCTGGATCCCTGGAAGTGTCCAAGGCCAGGCTGGATGAGGCTTGCAGCCACCTGGTCTAGTCGAAGGTTGTCCCTGCCAAGGCAGGGGGTGGGACAGATGGTCCTTAAGGTTCCTTATGAACCCAAGTCATTCTATGATTCTATGATTGTTCTATAAATTACAGGCAAGTGTTTGCATCACTGGAAATACAAAGGTCCCAGATTTCCATCTGCAACTACACAGTATTTGTTCTTGTGCAAGAAACTGCCAAGGTATTCATCTTTGAGATAAGAAAGTCATAAACAAAATGAGACAAAATTAAAACTAGGGCTGCTCCACTCTGAGATACTTCGTTATTAGCTTCAGAATTGGAAACGAGGAACCATCTTCAGCTGTCTAAGGACCATCTCCAACTCTCCCAAGCACAAGATATCTCATAGCATCCATGTCATGGAACTCCTGAACAGAGTGGACATGACTGTCCAAACTGTTAAACACAACAGTTTAACACTTGGGTCCCCCCACAAACAGTAATGAAAGGGCTACAAAATATTGTTTTCCCTACAACCAGAAACATGTACAACAATGTGGCTGCTGTGAGAAGATTACAAGGAGAGAAAATCCACAGGAAAATGTAAACTCAAAAGGCCACCACTTTAGCGGTGAGAACTTCCCTTCTCATTAGTTTCCTGCCTCCCTTCCTTCACATTCCTCTTTGTTATTGAGTAGAATGATTTTTTTAAAATGAGGTGCAAAGGCATTTTCACACCTCTACCTAAAACTAGGTTAAGTCTCCGCACTAATTACACGTGATTAATGAGTTCAACAACTGAGACCAGGCTGGTTAGGGAAGGGACGCAGGTCTGCAGGTTGTGTATGGATGCGCACCCGTATTCCACGTGGACACGATGCTGCCAGGGGCTGAACTCTCTTATTTGCAAAAGTAGAATGTTTAACACTGAAAATCATAGTCTACAATGCCATTCTTTTCTTCTAGTTATTTCTTTTCTCTGTAAAAGTGTTTGTAGGGTTTGTGTTGGGGTTTTTTTGTTGTTTTCATTTAATACTGAAATGCACTAAAGTATTACATTCCAGTCCCTGTTTTCAGGACTCTCCCCAGGTATGCTTCATTACAAACACCAGTATCAGCTCAATAACATTTCTTTCTCTATTAAATAAGTTGCCTGGCCTCCCTGACACAGACTGGGAGGTGATCATAAAACGTTTTAGCTGCCCAAAACACACTGGTTATGCACCAGATTATCGTGTTCTGACAAAGTCTGCTTGGGTGGTTTAAAGTTATCATCTTCCACTGGTGGCATCATTGCCAGGGATCATCCCCTCCACAACAGAGCTGGCACAGGGACAAATACCAACATTTTAGCTGCAAATTAGAGAAGAAGAGCTTACTTGGGCCAGTGGGGCTCCCTGCTGCCCTCTCTGCTGCTGTACAGGGACAGTTTTGCTCTTTGCGAAATAGGTCTCAAAGAGCAAGTTGACAAATTAATGACAATCAGTGCCAGCTTAACATGCTGGGCTTTCACTGGCCTTTACAGCAAGGGCTTTTGGACACATGCAGCTCTGCGCTCCAGCTCCTCCAGGCTGAACTGTGCAGGTGAAGCACAGGCCCATGAGAGTCATCCTCAGACACCAACTCTGCAATAAAGTGGCAAAACCAACACAAAAATCTCTAAACAATGTTAGATCCAAGGTCTAAGCATCTGCAGCCAGAATGATAAGGGTCTTAAAAATACACATTTTGTTTTTATTTAATTCTATAGAATTACAGAATCGTTAAGATTGGAAATGTCCTTTCAGATCAAGTCCATCCATCACCCCACCACCACCACCATGTTCACCACTAAAGCATGTCCTCAAGTATCACATCCACACGTTTTTTGAACAGTTCCAGGAATGGTGACTCCACTACTGCCCTGGACAGTCTGTTCCAATCCCTGACCACCCTTTCAGTGAAGAAATTTTTTTCCCTAATATCCAGTCCAAACTTCTCCTGGCACAACTTGAGGCTGTTTCCTCTCATCCTGTCACTTGTTCCCTGGGAGCAGAGCCGAACCCCCACCTGGCTGTCCCCTCCTGTCAGGGAGTTGTGCAGAGCCAGAAGGTCCCCCCAAGCCTCCTCTTCTCCAGGCTGAGTCCCCCCAGCTCCCTCAGCTGCTCCTGGTGCTCCAGACCCTTTCCCAGCTCCATTCCCTTCCCTGGATACGCTCCAGCCCCTCAATGCCTTTTTTGTCATGTTCCCTCTTCTCTTCTAAAGTACAGAGCTGCTAACAATGTTTGTTATGCGCTCCCTAACTAAGACACTATACATACGCTTACATTAATTTCTAGGTCTAAGTAACTTTCAGAGAAGCAAATATTTGTACAGAAGCAGCACACACTGAAACACCCCCTCCTCCTCCCCCCCCCCCCCCCCCCCCCAATGCCATCCATCCTTGCTCTGGTTTAGATCTGTGTGGGAACATGTGGACACAAAGCCAACTCAGGCTGACTTTTATTAGGAAGCGCATAAAGAACAGATTTTGCACAAATTCTGGTAATTTCTGGTTAAAAGCCTTGTTGTTGAAAGTATTATTCAACCCCCCTGTGGGATGAGTGTGCACTAAAACAATTCTTAACAGACCTATTAATTGCACTTCATTAGTTGCTTCAGACTATAAGTTTGTGGAGCCACTTTGATTCTTAAGTTTCTAGCTGGCAGGAAAAACAAGCCCTGATTGTGTCAGAGTTGAGCAGCTGAAGAGATCAGTGTTTTACAAGGGATGTAAAAATGGTTTACAGTTACTAAAATAGAAGTCTTCGTTTGCTTTTCAAGGAGGGGGGGAAAGGAGCATTTATAGCTTAGAATTTAGCAATGGGTAATTAAGAAATACACCAATAAATTAATCTTCCCAGGATATTTTCTGGCTTGTGGAAAGACAGTAAAACACATCTGGGAATTTTCCAGCTGAAAGTTTCTTTCAAGTTGGATCTTACTGGATAGGATTTTAATCCTGAACATGGTTTGAATCCTGAAATTATGTAACATTTTCTCCTATGTGAACACCAAAGATGCTATTTTCCTTCTGGATTTTTTTTTAGGATGGTCAAAACACATATTCCATAGGACCTGCTGCTTTATCAGCTCGTTTGCCCTGAAATACCCCTGTGTAAAGAGAATGTTAGCAGAATTAGATGCTTTTGAAGCCCTACCACAGGATTACAGAACGGTTTGGGTTGGAAAGGACCTTAAAGATCATCTCTTTCCACCCTCTGCCATGGGCAGGGACACCTGCAACTAAACCAGGCTGCTGCAAGCCATGTCCAACGTGGCCTGGTCAGGTCAACAAGCGTAACAAACTAAGTTTACTGCCTTTTGAGTAGGTTTTTTTTTAGTTACCCTGACAATCACTTGTCCTGATGAAAGGGTTTTATACTCACCAGCATCCAGACTCCCAGTAGCTGCAGTCCAGCCCATGATGGGGGGAATGGCCCCGACAACAGCTCCCACCCACGTGTTGGCAATGCTCATTCTCTTCAGGGGTGTGTAACAGCACGTGTAGAGGAAGATGTTGAAGGCTCCCAAGGCCCCGGTGAGAGGGTTCACTCCCAGCGTGAGCAGGGCAATTCCTGGGACTCCACAGGAGGCAGCAAAGCAGACAGCGAGCAGGGGGCTGTGGGGAGACATGTGGCACATGCTGAGCAGGAGCTGGTCTTAGAGAATGGCTGTCGTCCCTTTCCTTCGGTCTCTGCCGCAAAGTTACGATTGAATTTTTGTTATTGTTTTACTCAGCCATCCCAAATTTTCCTGTTTGAGCCCCCACCCTAACAAAAGCCTTTCCAAAATGTTAAGACAACCTTGCTACAGCTCTGCATCGGAGGTGATTCTTAAACTTGTGATCACAGTGTTCACCAAAGAAATCCAAACTCTGTAGGTAATGGAGAACTCTTCTCCCTTATGGAGAACTGGTGCTTTCGGCAGATCTTCCTCCTTCATTTTAATTTTAGTAAATATAAACCTCTGGAGAAAGCACTCAGAGTTTAGAGTAAATTAAAATGGTTGCAGTTTGTCAGATTTTTCACTGATTGCAGTTATCCAAGGGATCCTTTGAAACACAACAGGGTTAGACACAAAATTAGGAAGCATTTATGAGAAAGAGTACATTCAGTCATTTTAAAATTACATCAGTAGGAATAAAGTATTCTTTGACTTTACTGAAAAAAAGTCTGAATGTTCTACACCCCCATTTATCTGATGCACTGTACTGAGTAGGGAGAGCACACCAAAACAATGCTGGCAGCAGAACCAAAACTGATTATCTTGTAAGCACGACTGAAATTAACTGAAGGTATTTTAGGTTTGGTCGAAAGCAGCAAACAAGAGATACGCAAATTATCTCTGTGGCTTTCTACTGCGCATCAGCTGAGAGCTCTGGGAAGGTTGGAAACTCATATTAAGATCTGTCAGAAAGTGGCTGGAGCTATGTAAACTTCTTCTAATAAATTCCACAACAAACATCCAAATAGGATGAACAAGGAGTTTTTGTCTGGCTACCAGAACCACACTTGACAGGCTGCATGATAATGCAACGCTAAGGAAGCTTTAGTTGTGATTCCTTGTGCCAGATCAACAAGTTTGCTGCTGGTGGGGATCTCCTCTCGTGTGCTTGTTTGAGGCGTTTGGTGTAACACGAAGAGAGAACTAAAAGCCTCTAAGAAATAATGTGGTGTGGGCAACCTCTGGAAGGGAAGAAAATGCCATTAAATGAGTTGTATTTAATAACCCATGTGGCTAAATACACACTTGTAGTCATCCATGTAAGACCAGAAAATACGTGTGCTTGCAACGAAGGTCTCTGCGTGGAGTTTAGCTTTACCCCTTTTGTCTAATTGAAAACCATGCAGCCTTTGTGTTCTACAATCCACTCTGCCCTCTGGCCAAATCCTTAACCCTAAAATACGTCTTGCAAGCACTGCTCCAATCCTCATAAGAAAAATTTGCTGGTGGGGATGAATTTTATGGGAGTTTTATCAGCAAAAAATCCTGCTACTCAAATTTTGATATTTAAGATGTTTGTTAGGCCAGTATAGTACAGAGATCCTAAATACCTGGAAGAACTAAAATGAGCAAATCTTATGCTAAAGATCTGCCTTCAATTTAAATTAAATTGACTAAGTCATTTTATCCAGCTTTTCCAAACCATCAACAGATTTTAGGTAATGCAGTGTGCACAGAGCACCTTTCTGCTCAGCGTTACCAGCCCTGGTGTAACCAATACAGCAGGAGCAGAGGGAGGGTACGTCCCTTTCATTGCCTTTCACTGACAAAGAGATGTATAAAATTTAAGGCTGTTTTCAGGAAAGGAGCCATACGGAACTGTGCCCCGTGGTTCTGCAGCCTCTGGTGCTCCTTTGCAGAAAGGCACCAAAACACACTGCGTACTGCAAATGGTCCCAATGCCGACCACAAATGCTGGAGTACTTTGTAGATGTTGCCCCTCTGTAGTGAAAGCCTGACTGGGCTTGGTTAAACAAATCTATCTTGACTGATTCTTGAATAAAACACAGTCAGACAGTAAACACCAGATTCACACAATACTCACTCTTGAGGTGACAAAAGACCAGTGTGACCCTATGAGGCCGGGCTGCCCACATCCGCCCTGCAGGGCTCACAGACATAAATGAAGGCACAGTTTGATCTAATGCAACGAGCACTTTTCTCACTAATCAGGAGTGAAGACTTATCTACATGTCTCCAATCCAAATGAACACTACCCACCATGAGCAGGCACCAGCCCTTCATGTCTCTTCTCAGACAGGAAGGCAAAGGGTGGGAGCGTAAAGCCTTCCTCCACGTATGAACCCTGTTTTGCCTCTCTCCCACGCTGCTTCCCTGCAGCACCGACAGCCCTCAATGCCAGCCCTGATCTCCAGTGTCTGCTGCCTTCATTTCCAACCAATGGACCAGAAAAATACTTTTAAGAAATAAGGCTTTATCAAAAGGGAAGGGTGAAATTATGTGGCTGAGACTTTCAGAAGAGTTGATGCGATCCTGGTGGATGAGAACACATTTTTGTTTTAGTTTCTTCCTTTTTGCCTCTCCTCTTTAAGGGAAGTTCCTGGAGGCACAGTACGTAATCACAGAATCACAGAATGGTTTGTGCTGAGAGGACATTAAAGCCCATCTTGTTTCAACCTCTACCCGAAAGGCAGGGACATGTTCCACTAAACCAGGTTGCTCCAAGACCCATCCAACCTGGCCTTGAACACTTCCAGGGGTAGGGCAGCCACAACTTCTCTGGGCAATCTGAGGCAGTTTGATCAGCATCTGTAATCATCCTAATGCTCTCAGGAGAGGGCATAAAGTCAATGGGGTGGTTCCTCTTAAGCAGCTGAACTACTTCACTTTTTCTACTTCTCTCTAGTGTTTCCTCAACAAAGAAGAGTAATTGTCTGACTTAACAAAGGCCTGCTCCTAAAACTCCAACTGAGATTAGAAAGTCAAACTGTGATCTGATGACTCAGCTTTGTTATTTCTGCCTCTTAAAATACTATTTGGCATCACAAAGACACTGCAATCAGAAATCAGAACTTTTGTTTCATGGTGAGACATGAGGTAGAGGAGAATTCAACTCACTCTCATGTCAACTTGTCATGTTTATAAGGTTTAGGAGAAGGATAAGCAACTCCTCACTGGGAAGAAGAAAATACTTGATGAACATGTAGAGAGATTTCAGTCACTGGTGATGCTCTTTCTGCTTCAGTGACACTGTAGATTTTAAGACAAGACTGAGCCTAGGCTTAAAGCACAGCAGTTCAAGGGGTATTCTGATTTCTACTAGTTTATGTATTCTAGGGACCAGTGTGCATGTCCATGCTCATGTTGTCTGTCAGTACTCAGGTACATGGGGTGATGCTTGCTCACCTGATGCACTCTCCATTGCCAGGCTGCCCACATCTCACCAAGGAACCATAGGAGACCAGCATCTCGTCCTGGAGCAGGAGAAAGGCCGTGACACTGATTTAGCCCACCACCTAATGCTCACACAGCTCCTTCCACTACAGCCTCACACTACCATGCAGCCCATATCAGCCCTGGGTAACCCAACGCCAGGGAATTTTCACATGGTGCTCGAAAGTGGCTGAGGGGTCTCTGATGGTTTCCTTCATCCTTAAACCATCCCATGCAGTAAGCCCAGGCTGGTGACAGATGCTGGTACATACGCCTCATTTCACTTGGGCATTCATGTTTGCTGACGGAATCGCTCCCATGGGAAAAAAAAGGCAATCTTCCATTGGAAAACTGTGCTATCTCAGAAAGCAAACATCTCGAGTAAGAAACTAGGTTTTATGATGGATTCTTGGGAGGAGTTGGTTTCAGTTATTTGGCTGATTAAAATCAGGCTTTGGAAAAATACTAGAAGTGCCAAATGAGTTCTCTTCAAATTTCAACTCTAAAATACCCAGTATGTCACCACAAAGGGCACCTCCGAAAGGCAAACCAAAACCTGGTAGTTATGCCTCGTCCCTGTTCTCTCCTCTACTGACAGCAAATATGCCAAAATCCGCCTAATAAAAGTGCTAAAAGACATCCATCTTCAACTAAAAGCTTTTGAGAATTTCAGCTTGACTAGTGAATAATCAAACTTTTCCTGATCCAAAGGAACTGTGTTGTCATTTCTTTCCCAGAGAGTTCACCCAAGACAGCCCCCACCCCAGTCGCACTTCACTGAGAACATCCAAGGGGAGAACAAGAAGCAGGAGGAAGATGAGGACCACGTTCTCTTCATTCAGCTCTGGAGAGATGCTGCTGGTTAGGCTGGTGAGGCTTGCTCAAGGACAGCCCAGAGCTGCTGGAGGCAATGGGAACAGGCAGGAGAAATTCCACATGGGTGCTATTCAGGTATCTCCTACACACATGACCATGAGACATCCATGTGGACCCTCATCCTGAGGAGCGAGGAGACTTTGGACAATGCAGCAGCATATTTTAATTCATGTGCAATAACATAACCCCTAAACTAGTTGCCACTTACAGATGTTCTGGTTATACATAAATAATGAGCTTACACACACGTGCAAGAAATAAATATATTTAACAGGCTCTGGAACCATGGATAATAGTACTTACTGACTCTCAGCCTTACTCGGAAAAATTAAGAGGCGAAAACAAATTAAAGCATTTGCCCATCTATAAAATTAATGTAGTATCTTACCTATCTCACAGCAGCATTAGCAAGCTTCATATCTGTAATGATCAACAGTGGGACTACTTACACAGGCTTTTCTGTGCTGTCTTTGCCAAAACATTTTGTGAAGACGACTGTCAAAGTAGAGTTTGAACTACAATCTAAAAAATGGTGTTAAAAATGGGCAAAAGTTTAACAAATTAAAAAAAAAACAAAAAAAAAAAAACAACAAAGAGCAAGACACAATTCCCTCTTAAAACCTATCAATACTTAAAAATATGGAAAATTCCTGTATCAGCATCTCATGCTTCAACCTATTCCTGTGAATAGATTGACACTCCCATACAAATGATGACACAAAGTCCATATGAAACCTGAAAACATGCATTCATACAATCAGCAGTTGTATGCAATTCATGTTCAGATGTTATGTAAATACATCAGAAACTTAACTTGTGACCATGTGTTAACGGGAAACTGGGCACGCCAAACATATTTACATAAAAGCAGGTGAAGTATAAGTGTGTATATTTGAAAATTAGATTCAAAGCCTAATACAAAAGGCAATAAATCCTGTCTTCTCCCTGTCCGTCAAAAACCTTTCATAGACACATCACTCACTTCTAAAAGGATAAACTAAAAAAACTCCAAACAACAATGCTCTTTTGTTTAGCTGCAGCATGCCTGGAGTACCTTAATGGATTGGAACATTTAAATTCCCAGCTGATTATTCTGTATTAGATCTCATTATTATTGACAACTGTCCCTCAGGCCACAAGACCATGGATCTGCTATGCCAAATGCAGGGTAATGCTCTAAAATAAGCAGAGCAGGGATGGTGAAGGAAGAATCCAGGCATGGGCTTGTGGGACAAGGAAGGAGGGTGGGAAGAGAAGAAACTTTATTTAGATCAATTTCCATATCCAAATGAAGTCAAATACATATCCTTGTGTTCTTCTGTGTGGGATTTGAGTAACAGCAAATACTCTGCACAGACTCTGCCCTTTAAACTGCAATTTACCTACTTTTCTACAAGACAAAAACTGGGTATGGGTTTTGGTGAGTTTTCTGTGTCATCCAAGACACAGGTTCAGCAAGACCACTGTGCTTCCTCCCCTCACTCACCCACAGAAATAGTACTAAATTATCCCTGACTTCAGCATCTTCCACAGTGGCAAGTAAACAATGCTGAGACAATAGAGGTGAGACAGATGGCTCAGAATAATTTCAGTATTGCTACTGTGGGCCCAAATTCCATCTGCATATAGTGTCAAAACAATTTGTTGTAATAAGAAGAGGGACAGCCTGAACTAGGTTCCTGCACAGATGGGCTGAAAATAGCGGGAGCTCAAGATAAGGTATTTTGGCAGACAAAGAAAACAAGTGTGATCCTCATCTGCAACTACATTTCACCATCACAGGCTGAGTCCAGTGCTGTTCCAAAACCATAATTAAAATCAGATTTCAGGAGGAAGCATCATAAGTTGCTTATTATTTCTGGAATCTCTAGGTACTAAAAATGTCCCCAGACTACTTGTCAGTAGAAAGTTGCTGGAGGAACCCCCTTCCTCTTTTTCCTAATTTTTTCCATGTCAGTAATAAATTCCTAAGGCTTCTGATGCCACTTACAAACTCAGACAAAAGCATCAGTCTGAAGGTTTCACCTTTTTCCAACAGCGATGAGAGGCTACACAAACAGAAGTTAAAGTACCACCCTTTTGACTGTTTCCGTGGCTGCTGACGCCCACAGTCATGAAGGCGGGAAGACATCCATGGAGATTTCCACCTATACCCATGCAGAAAACCATACTTCTCCCTAGCTGCTGATTTACTTTTGCTCGTCTCCTGGCATCTTCTCAATTCTTGCAGCCAGGCAATATTAAGAGTTGCCAAAAACAAGTCCCAGGACAGGAGCTGCGCCTGTGGTCACCATGACTGTCCTACAGAACTGAGCTATGGCTTGATCACCTCCCTCAGAGGGAGGAGCATCAGCCAAAAGTATTTTTTTAAACTTACATTTATTTTCTTTAAGATCAGTACCCAAGAACTGCTGAACTCTGCTCAGCAGCTTTTAGAGATCCACCAGAAAAATCAGGGAGGGCCATCAACCTCAGGAGTTAGAGCAGGCAATCCCATCCCATCTGGAAGAGACAAAAGGAGCCAAGGATGTTACGAAGACTGCAAGAAGCCTTCCTGCTCCCACAGCTGAGGTAACGGAGATGCAGGCCCATCTCCTTCAAGCACACATCTGGACTGCATTTGTGTAATTTCCAAGCCTGCTCCCCCTGATGGACAGATGCCTGGAACTGGCAAGGGGGTCGTCTGCTGGCACAAGTGCCGCCAACTCAGCTGACTGTGAGAAAGGAGCCAGAAGGCTGGAAAAGGCACATTTTGCCCCAGATAGCAATGGTAGCATCCCTGAAATCACTTCTGACGGAAGATTAAAAAATCCCCTCATACAGTTTCTATGTTTGAGGTAAGGCCCAGAGCATTCAAAAGAAATCAGTAATCATGGCAGAATGCTGAATGATGGCAAGCTACCAAGTCTGAAATGAAATTTTAACTTTCCACACAAACCCTTTCAGGCTGTGTATTTATATATTTAGTAATAAAAACCATCTTCATGACCACTGTCAGCTGTAAAAGTTCTATCGTAATAACAACACTACTAATGGGAGCTAGAACTGTAACAACACTGCGTGGATCAGTAGCTTCATTGCTGATGACTTTACTAAAATTATTCAATTTTTTTTTACAAAAAACATTAGATAAAACTCCCAAAGAGCTCTACAGCCAGACTGAGGGTATACCTGATAGAAAAAACATCCACATTCAGATGTAAGATTCTGAATTAAAGTGGTTACATGATGACCTGATCTAGTGGGTGGCACCCCTGTCCATGGCAGAGGGGTTGGAATTAGATGGTCTTTAAGGTCCCTGCCAACACAAACCATTCTGGGACTCTGTAATACATCATGACCCCTAATTAGCACAGTTTTGAGGCTGCAGTTTTTAAGGACTCAAAGCAAAATGGTTTTACATTCAACTACAACTTTCAATTACAGATTGGATTAGTCTCAAGGAAAGATATTTTTTCCAATTAAAAGGAAAAAAAAATAGCTGTGACACTGGCAGAATGGAAATACTGCCAGACCTCTATTTCTTTCACATATTTCTGATTCAGCATCATCAGAAGCTTTACTTAACACAAGCAATTCATACTCTCACTTTTGATATTCTCTTCTACAGGTACATTGTGGCTGAATATTATGAAAAGCCCAAGAACCTGCTGACTGAAGCTTAAACTTCCAAAGTACCAGAATTATATTAAACTGAACAATATGTATCAATGAGCTAAAATGGTACTATTATAAGGGAGAAAATGTTGAGAAAGATCTTAATAGATATCCATTTATTCTCTTTCAGTCATGCAAGAAAGTCCATGCGTCATGAGAAGGGATGAAGGATGACGCACTTTAGAACTAAAACGTGAAACTAAATTACACTTTTAATTGGGAATTCAATTTTTCTCCATCAATTGCAAGTATCAGAATACAGCTTGTCTATCATTTAGCACTGAAGACAGACAAGCAAATGGGGAGCTTTGTCAAGTCTTTTTTTTCTTAATGAATTATTTTATTTCGTCTTCACAGTTTAAGAAGAAGTATCTACATTATGTCAGTGTCTGGTATTTCATTCCCAAAAACATGTTGCTGTGGCAGATCAGACTCTACATGTACTACAAATATTGAATTTTATATCAAATCCCCTTTAACTGGGTGTACCACAATTTTTAAGACTGCCAGAATACACTTGTTGCAATTCTGTTCACTTGTGGTTTTGTGCCTTTTTTGTGATTTGATTTCTGGTAATGACTATGATAAAGATGTTGCTAATCTCAGACTAGACAGTACTTTTCCCTAAATGTGCCAAAAAAAAAAAAAGGAAAATAATGGAAAAACTCCAAACCTCACGTGTAACATAAAATCTGAGCTGAGGAAGAATTCAGCATTAAGAGGAAGTATGAGACTGGTAAGTGCTCCCAAAACATCTAAGGAGCTGGGTTAACGGGTAGAATTTAAGTACACTTAAACACCACAGCAATTGTGTCTGCAGAAAAAGAGTTTATAGACTTGATCCTCAAATAAACCTCTTTAAAATTCCAACCTCTCTGAAAGGAATCACCCCTAATACCTTTCCTTTGTCCACAAGGCCCAGCCAGGCCCATCAGCATCAACCTGGACGTGACTTTGAATGACAGCTGGACCATCCACAGGGAAACAGGGAAGGATGCAATGAGTGATGTCTAAATCTCCCAAGGAATGTCATACAGTGAGAAACTGGCATAAAGGGAGTTCAGTGATGGATAAACACGTATCGCTGGCTAAGTCTCATCATGGAGTTAGTTGCCTTTTTGAGCTTTGCCTCTCAATTGCCACCAGCTCTGGCTTTGCCATCAAATATACTTGCTCAGAAGTGTATTTAGCGTAAATAAACACAGACTAGGATAAAACAATGCCTGTCTGTGTCAATTCATTTCTCTCCCAAAAAAGAAACAGACCAAGCATGGAGCCCAGGCCGCCCTGCCACGGCTGTGTATCATTGTATAAAAGTATAATCAACACTGTGTTTTATCCAAAGTGGGGGCAATTTGTTTCTCTCACTCCTCAAGAACCCAAGCTGCAGATGTTCTGTCTCCCCTCCCAGACCGAGGTGCTTTAAAACTATCATAAACAACACGGCTGATATAAAACAATCATTTGATCCTGAAAGGGACATATCTCTCTTTTTTATGCTTGAGTAAATCAAAATTGGCTTGATTGATTTTGCTGAAGGTTTCCACAAAGGCGCCATGTGGATGCTAAGGTGATGCAAGAATTTCAACTCAGCCAAGGAAGGAGAGTTCAAGAGTCCCACCCTTAGCATCGAGCTTTCTCTTCCACATGTCCTGCTCTCATTTTTACCAGTTTAACTCCCTGCAAATGATATCAGGATCTGTTTTTTCATGGTTTCATGAGCCTGACCTGAGGTCTGAGCCCAGGTGGGATGAGACAGCTCAGTGCACCAAGGGGAGACTTGCAGTTCAGACAAAACGAAAACTTTTATGCTGCCCTTTGTTATGAAGCAGACACTCCAATTGGGCTTCATCACTTCACTTGGAAGCAAAGAATTACAAATGAAAAGGACCTATACTTACAAAATGTTTATGCTCTTATACACTTGACATCCACACCAGAATGTTAATCATAACAACCCTCAGCAACCCTGTGGAGCGTCAACATGCTTGTGGTATATGGCTTTGTTAGGTAGGAGTGAAAGGGTGAATAATAACATTCACAGCTTCCCTGCAGTCATGAAAATGTAAATATTTTTTTAAAGTGCTTACAAGACAAACCTACAGTAAATCTGAAAAATGTCCCCCATAATATTTAAACTAAATCCTCCTCTTTAACCTAACCTTAGAGCACGGCAGTTAAGTGATCCATTCATTCTACTTCAAAATTTCAGTTTTCTCTTTAAGAGCCAGATACCACCTGACTAACAGGATGGATAATTTGGTTTCTCCAGAAACATTTTTCTGTGATTTAGAACGATTAAATCTAACATGTGCTTCTGCTGAGCCCTCCCATTTGGAAAGCAGTGGGTAAAGAAGTCTCAGGCCAGATCTCAATTCCATTCAGACAGAGAAAACTGACATTCTAGAGTATTTATCAACCTGCTCCTCAAAAACTGAAAGAGAGAAGATAGTCAAGTCATCTCAGCACAGGAACACTGCTTCTAAATACCTTTCCAGGAGCAATGAAAATTAAGGAATTAAGTTATTCCTTACAGCCAAAGAGAGCAGGATAAGAAGCAAAGATCTGCCATGGGAAGAGGACCAGTCTCTGGACACCAGCCAGTGGAAGAGCAATGGAGCAGATTGAGCCTGACAAATTCCAAGTTCAGCCAGATTCTTTCTGCCCATCTGCAGATTCCCCTGCACCATTGCAAACATGCCTTTGACAGCCACAGCATGGGAACACTCTATAGCAAACTCTTAGCTGCCAAGTCTCATCTCAGAGGTGAAGAGGATGAGGATGCCTGTATTTTGGGATTCCTGTATTATTATTGAGGTACATTATCTACAGTTACCATCTGGAGTTACGGGTTTTTTTAGTGGAAAAACAAAAAGAAAAACCCTTCATACACCATCAAAGTGCATGAATAGAACATAGTTATTGTCACACAGGCAGCAACAGGAGTCACCGTGTCTCCTTTCCAGCACGATTTATAATTTTGTATTCCTGGTGATTTTATGTTCCTAGCAAAAAGAACTAAATAAAACACATCAAAGCAGTTTTCCACGTATCTCAGCCTCAGGAATGCAGCTTTTCTAGTCATAGAGACCAGAGAACAAGCATCTGTGTTCACACAGCTAATTAAAGCACAAGAAAAACCTCTTTTATATCTGACTTGCGAAGCTGATAACATGTAAGTTATAACTTGTATGAGACATGACAAACTCTGTCCTTCACAGAGAGAAATGCACTTCTAACATGACTCACTGTAAACAGATCTCAAGGTATAGCAGCTTCTAATCAGAGGCAGCTCCATAATGGACTTGTTGAGCAGTGACATTTCCTACACCACTTGGCACAGGGTGAATGATGATGCTGTTGTGGTTAAACCAGATATGGTTCAATACTAATACAGGGAACTAAGTGTTGGGCTTTTGACTGCATTAAGCCAGAATTTACAAACATGAACCTGAAATGTTTGACAGAAATGGGAGGGAGAGCCATCAGGAGAACACTGCCTCTAAGCCGGGGAAAGGATCTTGGGCTTCGATCTTAAATATTGTTTGTTTGTAAAAACTCACTTTAACATCACCTTTGGAGAAAATAACTCGTCACTAGTCAATTAAAGAAGGAAAGAGGCAATGGCTACAATCAATGTCCAAGAGGCCCATTCATATTAGACGCAAAGATGGCAGGATTAGTGCACAAAGGCTTGGTTCCCTCCAGCTCCCGCAGCTCTACCCCCCGGCGAGGAGCTGACATGAGAGGATAAGACAACTCCATTAGGAGCCCGTATCACTTCTCTGCAGCGTTCTCCCCAAGCAGATGGAGCAGCTATTTAGCAAAATGCACCGTGACTCCTGCTTTATACGTGAGCATCTGGGATGTTTCCTAATGGGAGGCAAGGCACAATGGACTCCGATTTACCAACTGCCCCGCAAGCAATTAAATATTTGGATAAATAATTTGGGGGTAAAGACCCATAGGTTGAGCTGAAAAGCTGCAAGGCATGAGGGGTCAAGTGTTTCTGCAGGATTTGTATTTACCAAACAGAGCTGCCTGCAAAGGAATGTCTGTGTTGAGCTGTGGCAGAATGAGGCTCGGGCAGGAGTGAGCTGAGAACCAGAGACTGCTTCATTTCAACTGAAACAAATTCAAATGTGGAGTTAATAAAACAACCCTCTTTATTGCCCTAAGAAACAAAATATATACGTAGTTAGAGCTATGTAATTTCCTCCTAACACACATTTTGATCTGAGGATAATGTGCAGTATCACCATTTTTCTGTGCATTCTACAAAAGGCCTCTAATACCTTAGAACCATTTAATCAACATCCCATGCAGGCAGTGAATAGATAATTGAAATATAAGTACTGTCATCCATATCCCCTTTGGGAAAGAGACACAGTAAGCATTATATCATTCCATTAGACCATCCTTTGATGTGGGTTTTATTCTCATTAAACTATGTTTTAGCCCCAAGGTTTCTCCCCCCCAACCTCTCTGTGACATGGCCATGCCAGAAAAAAAAATTTAAAATAGCCCCCTGTTCAAAAGGCAAGAACTACATTTTTACAAGCAATTGTACATGTCAAAAATCTAAAGCTGCCTTTTAAATTTCTTGTTTACCAAACACAGTCAACGACAGCTCCTGGAAAACACAGGGTGGGGAAAAAAAAAAAATGAAGGCAGGAGGGTGGTGGTGGGGAAGGAATGCATTTACTTGTTTTCAAATAATAAAGCCTGAATACAAGCAGGATAAGAAATTCTTGAAAAGGCTGCCATGATGGTGTCTGCTTTGAATTGTGCCCTGTTTAAACAAGAGGAAAGCCTCCCACTGAAAAAAGAAACATTTTTATCATTCAAAAAGATCTCAGGGCAGTCCCTGTAAAATGAGGTATTTTCTAAACAAAGTATCAGAATGTTCCCCTGGAGGGAATGAGCATCTGATCTCTTAAAAATGATTATTCTTAAAGAACTGTAGATTTATGGAGTTTTTGTTTTATTTGTTTTAACTTAAGTAGAATGTAACCTGTCTGAAATGGCCACCCAAAGGAGCAGAGCCACCAGCTAAGCAGGGGCTAAGCTCTAAATGGGACCCAAAGTTGTAGCAAGACCCGGGGGGAGGTTCTAAACCTCTGGCTTAACCAGGGCTAGCAAAACACTTAATGCAGGTCTCAGTGAAAGCCCAGGACATGGATTTTCCCTCACTTATATCCCTGCAGCTCCACTAACATTACCAGGAATGTTCCTGATTTACATTAGTGTTAAGAAGCTAAGAATGAAGCTAATTACCCTGAGTTATCCACAGTGATCACAGGAGGAATTTTGTTTTAAAATGCACACATTTTTTCAGCATGGACTGGTTTTGTTACACTTGTAATAGTAGGTCTGCTACAGGCAACAGAGTGGAAAAACTCAGTTTTACATAGAACTAGTCTTGAGTCACAATGTGTTTTTGAATAAATAAAGTTTCACATGTTGCAGTTTTCTATTAGTTCATGAACATCCAAACTTGCATATCTGCAACTATAACTACAACTCACAAATACAAGCCATTGGTGAGAAACAATACTAGCAAAGGAGCCCTTTTTGGTCTGATGCTTCAATAGTTTGGCTTGCAGTTTAAACTGAGTCAACACTCCACTCAGAAATACCAGTAAGCAGAAGTGTTACTGCCTCCATTAACTGCAGTAACCATCATCTGTGAACATGAGAAGTGGAAAGCTCACAGAACACAGCTCCTTGGGCATTGCTAAGGGAAGAGGTTAATGGGCTTCTTGGAAAAAATATTCTCTAAAAGACACAAAGATTTATTTCTGTTGAAGCATTCAAGGCATTAGCTGTGTTGTGCCGCTTCTGCCATTTTAATAGACTTAAACTTCTTAAATGTGTACAGAAAAGTAGCTTGAGTGCAAATAATCTGCATAAGGAGAGTAACAATAAATTTCACAGCATGTTAGTCTTATCCTAGAATCCCAGAATGGTTTGGATTGGAAAGGACCATAAAGCTCAACTCTTCCCACCCGCCTGCCATGGGCAGGGACACCTTCCACTAACCCAGGTTGCTCCAAGCCCTATCCAACATGGTCTTAGACACTTCCAGGGATGGGGCAGTCACAGCTTCTCTGGGCAACCTGGGCCTGGGCCTCCCCACCCTCACAGGGAAGAATTTCTTCCTAAAATCTAATCTAAATCTACTCTTTCACAGTTTGAAGCCATTATACTGAAGGGTTTTGAGACAAGACCTGGAGCAACCACGTCTGACCTCAGAGCTGACTCTGCTGTGAGCAGGAGATGGGTCTTAACTCTCCCAGGGCCCCTTTCAGCCTGGACCATCCTCCAAAACTGCCTGTACAATGCTTCGTGGTCCAGGTAAGCGAAGGAGAAGCCCCAACCCCACTTCCAGGCAGCCACTGCTAAGGCCAAAGCCAAAGGACTGGGTACAGAAAATAGCTCTAAGTTGCAAATTACCGCAGGAGCAGAATTGAACAATGTCTACACGGCTGTGAATTGGTTATTCAGAACATACTGTTCAAGGTCTTTTTTTCTTTTAAGATGAAAAACTATTCTTGTACAACTATGAAGACTTTTATGACTGATTAGCACAGCAGATCCAGCAGTACTCTAAGTTCATAAAACAGGCACTTTTTAGAAGGAGTGTGTGCAGTTCTGGGTAAAGGGTGATAAAACCTATCACTTTGCACAACATAACAGAGCAGGACACTTGTCACCCTTGAGTTTGATCTCCCACAGCAGCTCATACCAGAGATTTATTTAAATTAATCTGCAGGAAAATTAAATCCATTACCTTAAAAAGCAAGGGAATAAATCATACCCAACAGGAAATCAGGAAAAGCTGCTGCCACTTTAGATGAATCTAAGATTGTGTGAGCACATTAAATTTTTCCTCGTCCATGACACAAAACCAATTCATAGAAGTAAAACCAGCATCAGCTGTTACTATAATGCAGAACACAAATATGCTCAATGAGTTTAACACTGCAGCCCAAGTATAAAGAACTTCTCAAGCTGTTTGTATTTCCAAACAAGACTTCAGGGGTCAGAGGAGGGAGGAGGACATATGGGCAGGCAGGATGATGGATGGCGCTCAGTGGCATGCTGTGTTTGGGTCTACTCGGGTTGTTTTTGCAACAGGATGTCTCTGATTACTCTCTGAATAGAGAATAAGGATGGTTACGTCTCATTGCTCAAAGAGAACATTTTTTCAGAGCTTTACAAATTAAATAGAACATTGTAAAGCAAGAAGTCAATGAACTATCAGGTGGTGTTTGTCACAAATCTCCCAAATCTCAGCGTCAGAAGATTCTCTGGGGGCACCAGAGGTGGGTTTGGGGGCTGGCAAATAAGGTAAATGTGCTCTTGTCCCTATGTTCAGCAGCCCCAGCTCTGCAGAATCCTTCTGTGTTGTTGCCTTTATGGATTGTCCAGCCCAGATATACAAAATATAAAGCAGGGGCACACTGCATCCCTAAGTAATTGTCCCAGTCATCAAGATGATGCAATACAGAGACTTCACAAAGGATGGAGGAAAATTACTTTTCCAAATCACATCCTTCCAGAGATCTTTGCAGAACTGGCTCCTGGCTCACAGAGAGCGATGGACAGGCCAAAGCTGCCCAACTGAGACAGTTCTTGAATGCCACCAGTAAAAGAACAATACTGTCTCCAGCCAGACCTCCACGCCCCATAGCGCAGCCCTGGCCAAAGAGCCTTTCTTTGAAAGCTACTGAGATTCCTCATCAATGCCAAAGGAAACTGGAAGTCCTCAGCAACTCATAGAAAAGGGTGACATGTGAGGGTTTGGGAACCACATGAATGTGTACGCAGGGAAATGAACCCCTGAGATGAACTTGTGGTGTTTTCTCAAAGTTTCAGGCAGAAAGAAAGGGGAGAAATGTTGAAGCAAGATCACTTAGAACGGACAGCTGGTCTTAACCCTAAACAAACTGGGGGCTGAAGCTGCAAATGGAGGCCACAAAGCAAAATACACAGGAATAGTTTCTCTACAAAAGCTTAACATTTCCTAATGAGCCAGCTCTGTGAATTCTCTTACTTAAAATGGAGACACCAGCTCATCCAGGGACTGCATGACTCAGTAACTCCAAGAACCTCTCACTGGGGTTACCAGTTTGATTCTGGTCTACGTTCAAAGTTTGTAAGATTTCTGTTTGTGATGGCACAGCCTCTAGAAAAACTCTCACTGGCCTCAGTGCAGTTTTCAGTGGGCAGGAGTCACATCAAAACCACCACCAAAAGCCCTTCCAAGAGGTGCAGAGCCAACCAGATGGAAAGTTAACAGCCTTCTCAAAAGGAATCTCAAGCTCAGGACAAAAACTGCTACCCATATTGTCCAGTTCTGTAACAACGACTATGCCAAATAAATAAAAGGCAAGGAAAGCAAGAAGAGAATGTATTTACAAACTGCAAATGAAGATGGATTAGAAAATGATGCCTTATTTGCACTGGATAGCACAGATGTTGTAACACAGCAGAATTAAAAAAGCAGCAAATGTTTCATTAAATGAAGCAGTTGAAGAGAAGAAAATGTCACAACTCAAATGTCAGACAAATTTTGGGCAAGAACTCCCCAAACACTCTGGATTCTTTCCAAGACACCAGTCTCTTATGTGCTATTTATCCATCCCTGTCTCATCCGGTTTTGACTTGTTTTAGCATAATCATTTACAGTTTTATTTAACCAGCCAGGACGGAAAGAGTTCGAGGAACACCAGGAAATATGTGGCAAAATACAACAAGGTTAGATCACTTGCACTGGATTATTCTCCCCTGGCACACTGCAGAAGAAATAACCCCAGTCAAGGTCTACGTGTTCCATGGTCTGCAGAGAGCGAGAGCAGCATTATTCAAGGGAAGTGACACTTTAAAGAACTTTAAATTAGCTGTTGACAGGCAGGTAGATAGATTGGTGAGTGATTGCTCAATGTCCCCAACATTCCCATTTTGTGGTGAAAGCAAATATGAAAGGGGGGGAAGTAAGAAAATCCATTAAATACGGTTTTTGCCAATCTGTGGTGCATTCAGATGACAGTGAAGTTCATTTAAGGACACAGGAAACATACAATAAATTGCTTTCTCTGAATCAAAAGTTGACAGAAAGCTTCCTAGTTATATCTTTGACTCCAGAAGCACTGCAAGCCATGCTAGCAGGCGATGACAAAACGGTATATAATAATAAAATAAAATAAAAATAAAAAATAATTTTTAAAAATCCCCCCCATCATTTTTCTTCCTAATAAGCGTTCCTTCTCCCAGGGCCTAAGGACCACATGCAAGGGAGGCAGAAGTGCAGGTCCCCTAAATCACACAATTAAGCCTGACTTACTGTATATCCAACAGATGCCCTCACTGCAGTGGTCCCTAAAATATGTTTTTAAATAAAATTAACTCAACTTGGGAATCTGCAATTAGCACTACCTTTGAGAACAAATCAGAACAAGTTTATTGAAGTGCTCTAACTATTTACCACACGAGTGAATTTACCCCCAAGGTTCACTTGACTATTTTGTCTCAATTTTCTTGTAATTTCATCTATCATGTTTTTTTCAGTCCTCCAAAGGTGAATGGATAAAACACAGAAATGAATAGGACCAACTGTTCGCAGAAGCCTAAGGGAAAACATAATTTTATTATAAATACTCTTTGGCACAAATCATGGAAATGCAATACTAAAATTGTTTGTTGAATCATTTATGAATTGGGCCTTCAGTTTCAGTTTGCAAATAAGTTAGAGGGTTTTTGTTGATGTTCTTTTTCACTTTGCTGTTTTAGCTGCCGAACAGCCTTTAAGAAACTGAACTGATACATAATCAAGAAAACAGAGGGAATGGAGGACTTTTTTTTTAAGGAATTTCCTATGCTAATACAGGACTTTTTTTATGGTGGGGGGAGGAATTTACTTATGGATGATGACAAATTTTTCAGTTAATTTCCTAAGATGCCACAGTTGTGAGTTCTCACCCAGCTAAACATGTAGAAGCAAAAGAAGCAACACACATTTTTGTATTTGTTCTTAAATGGGAAACTTTTAAGATTTATTATTACAAAACAAAAGTTCAGTGGAACATAACTGCATGCTGCCACACCATGCACGTAGTCATAACACATGAAGAAATGTGTAAGGTGAGGGGAAATTCTATTGTATTGAAAAATTCAGTATTTTACAGCTGAGTACCCAAACTCCTCACACAAAAATTATAAACATGAAGAAATAGCAAGGAACAGAGAGGTGCATTTCTTTCTCAAGCGTTTTGTCTCAAAAGTGCTATTTTTTGTCATCTGAAGAGGGAGAGAAACTTGGAAATAGATAAAAGGTCTATTCCTCCTTAGCCAGAGCAGGTGTGCATTGCCTTACCTGATCTGTCCTCGCACCAGTGGTCTGTTTTTAGTCCTGTTCATATTTGAATCAAACGGAACCTCAAAGAACTGCAATTTAAAAAAAGAAAGGAAGAATGAGAATTAAAGGATACCGGAAAACATGCCATGCGTGGAATGTCCTGTCTGCCTTTGCAGGTGCTTTAATCTCTGTTTTTGAAGGTTCAAGGATACAACAAAAATGGTAAATGGGTTTTATGGAGCTTTGATAGTCTGCATTGATGCTTTTGGCAGGCCCTTAGAAAGAAAACCACCCAGAGGACAAAAATAGTTTCTACAAGACTCCAAAAGTTCATCATTTGAAGTACAGTTTGATTCCAAGTTCTTTTCTCAACAGGTCTGACACAGCTTTTAGACATACACAATTAACATTTACATACACATACATGGAAATCATGGAATCATTACGATTGGAAAAGATCTTCAGGATCATCCAGTCCAACCGGCACCACCACTGTGCTCACCATTAAACTACATTCTCAAGTGCCACTTGAGAATGTCAGGTTTTCTGAACGCTTCCAGGTATGGTGACCCCACCACCTTCCCTGGGTGGCCCCTTCCAATGCCCAACAAGCCTTTCAATGAAGAAATTTTCCCTAATGCCCAACCTAAACCTCCCCTGGCACAAGCTGAGGCGGTTTCGTCTCATCCTGTCCCTTGCTCCCTGGGAGCAGAGCCAGACCCCCACCTGGCTGCCCCCTCCTGTCAGGGAGTTGTGGAGAGCCAGAAGGTCCCTCCTGAGCCTCCTTTGCTCCAGGCTGAGCCCCCCCAGCTCCCTGACCCCAGTTTTATATTAATACAGACTGTCATTGCAAATGTTGCACTTCTAGTCTTTAAAAGACAAACACTACGGTTTTTTCGAAGATCATCTACCTTGCCAGAATCTATAACCCACCCCAAAATCAATCAACTCTTGCAAAACGCTACTGGAACAGCTCTAAGCCTCCAGCTGGAGCAGGAGGGAGTGAACACACCATATGGTGTTATTTAATGTCACAACCCAATTTGACTTCAGACATGGCCTATGGGAAAATTCAGGCAGTACTATCTGCCCACTCAGAATTCCTTCAGGCTTCTGCAGGATCTGTTTTATAAGAATATTACTGGAAAAGCTGAATGTACTTTGCCATCCACGCAAATCTAAAGCCAATCAGTTTTATGTGTGCAAAACAATAATACAAGTAATAAGCAGAGATTTGCTTACAGAAAGAGTAGGATGTATTTACAGAATGAGTATTTTCTAGTGATGTTATGTCTGAGGTTTTGGGGTAGGATCCCAATTTTAGTGGATATGCAGGAAAAGTACCATAACAAACCATAATTCCGAACAGTCACACTGACAGTAAGCTCAGTGCAGCCAAACTGCAGACAGATTTTAGGTGATCATACGATAAATGACTACATGATAAAATCTATTCAAGCAAGTTGATTTAACATTTTATGCTACAAAAGACTCAATTAACAAACATTTTCATTTTGACAGTGCCATGTTACTGGTCCTGCTATTTACTGAGCACTCCAATGGGAACGCCAGTGGACAGAGACCATGGGAGCAGTAGGAACCTGTCAGAGCGCTCCAGATGCACATCAAGGGAAAGCTGCTCCATTTCCAGGCACATGGAGTTTCAGGAACTACCTTTCCCATCTATTACCTTCACATAACGACTATATAACAACTGGAAATCTCTGCCTTCCAACTTTATTATTGATATTCCTAAAGCAAACTCAGGCTGCTCAGCCAAGAGGTATGAGGGAGGGAGAGAGGGAGGAAGGCAGGCAGGAACAAAGGAAGAAAGGAAGGCAGGAAGGAAGGAAGGAAGGCTGTTCATACGTCTTCTGCTTTGCCTGAACTCTGTGGCACAGCACTGGGCAGCTCCTACAGTGATTTTTAGGCAGCTGACAGGGAATTTGTCATCCACTATTTGCTACAGCTGATGTGCAGTGCTCAGGGTCACTCCCAACAACCATCGGAGCTGGTGAAGATGTTGGTTTGGAAGAAAAGCACTGAGGGGTCCTTGCCCCCCACGTCATGCTGGAAGGACAGGTCAGATCTTCTCAACTACACCACTAACCTGGAAGTTTTGGATGTTTCACAAAGAACCTCTATAGGATACAGACACAAGTTTCTTTGGAGCAGGAAAAGCGCCCCATTTGGATCTGAAACCAGTGATTGCCTCTGACAGCTCGGTGTTTTGCTAATGGTTTGTTTCACTGCTATATTTCAGAGATGATTACAGCAAATGAAGAAAAAATGCCATTTGACATCAGACTGGTAGAGCAATACAAGGGAAAAACTCTATATGGCTAAAGTCTGTTCTCCAGAAAATATTTGGGCTACAATTACTTTTTTTCATAAGTCACAAGTCTTACTTCTACTCACAAAGGTTTGACTGCTTTGAGTTACTTCCAGTTTAAACTTGTGCATGAGAGGAGATTTTGGCTTATTTGACAGCATTTAAGCTTATGCATAAAGGTATCTGTGTGCAATGGATAAAATCAAAATAAGGTTTAAGTTTTAAACTCAATGTGTCTCAGACATAAAATGGCTAAAATGAAGAACAGTTGGATAGCCAACATCTGAAAGAATTTATACGTATGCAGTTGGGTTATCAATACAAGCTGATGATGCCATGCTTAGTGTATCAAATATTTCCATATATTTAATACAGTAATCAACCTCTGAACAGAATATAAATTTTGAACAAGAATCTCCTCTGCTGACTTAAGTAGTCAAAAAATGTCTGTGTCTATTGTATACAGACACGGCTGCTCCTGAAATTAAGATTACTGCATGACTTAAGACTGAATTTTTTCGCTTTTTTAAATCTGACAATTGGAATCATCTGTTACCGTCCAAGTGTATGTATACAGCATGGCGCTGTATTTCCAACTGAACTACAGTTTAAAAAAATCCTTTTACTTGCAATGCCCTAGATTCCTTCACTTGAGCTAGTTGCTATTACATGTCAGCAAGATGTCATTTATCAAACTTTTCCCATTTTGCTCCCAGATGTTCAGCAAAATTCTCCATTTGAAATTATTTTCCCCTGATATTCTAGAAAAAATTTAGAAAGACATGCATCTCAAATATCATTCCACAGGAATGAAAGAGTGAAGTCAAACATATTATCTCATGCCAGGCCAACAAAGTCCTGCCTATTTCAGTAAACAGTAAATTCAGTAAGATGAATCCTAGATAAATAAATATTTTAGAAGCACTCAAGAGGCTTTTTCTTCAGGAAGTCTGAATGCATCGGTTCAGTTGGACATGACAAAATATTATGCGCCCTCAGTATCTGGGAAACTGATTCTGGGCCACCAAAAGGGCAGACTGAGGGTTAAATCTACAGCATCTAAAAGGCCCTGAGTGACAAACTTGGCAACAGCTCTCAAGAGCTTAACCTAAATTTTAATCAGTATGCATGAACATTTAAAACATGATGATGGAAAAAAAAATAAATCAGGCCAGCCAGTACTCTGTGGTTTATTTCTCTGGCAGGCTCATCATGCTTTTTGTGCAGATCTCATCTCATTAATATACAGTAATTATATCTTAAATATGTCACAATTCCTAGCATAGCTGTCACATTACTGCTCAGAGCTGTTTATGCCCATGGGCTTTCTGTCCTTCAGCTTCTTCACATTGGTTTCCACTTCGTTTAGAAGTGAAATGTTAAAGAACATTTAATTTAAAGCTACCTCTCGGAACCAGCAGTGCCTGCAGAGGACAGCTGAGCACTCAGACCTTCCGGAGGGCTCACAGACTAATAATTTGATTAAGACTACACCAAGATTTCCGTAACAACACCTTGCAGATGCAGATTACACTATGCCAGCACTTTGAGGATTAATGGTAGGGAAAGACAAGAGCGTGTCCAGTGCCTCTGCAGGCGATTTCCGCTCCTTCCATCAGTTCACAGAATCACTGAATCTCCTGAGTGGGACGGGACCCACAACGATTATCAAGTCCAACTCCTGCCTCTGCACAGACACCCCACCAATCCCTCTCTGTGCATGAGAGCATTGTCCTAACACTCCTTGAGCTACGGCAGCCTTGGGGCTGTGACCATTCCCTGGGGCGCCTGGTCAGTGCCCCAACCACCCTCTGGGTGTTGAACACCAAGACCACCTATTAAGTTTCCCAAGACAGTGGCCTGACGATTTTCAGTTAATTAGGCCAGCGGAGCCCTGAGCACATAGTACATTTGCCATCCATGGTCATGCAGGAGAGATTGCATCTACTGAATTACAAACAGTCCAACACCTTTACTCCTGTTCACATAAAAACACTGACAGAGTGCACTAAGAGGAACAACATGCCACAGAGTTTATCAAACAGATCTGCTACACTTCAGCTAATAAACATCTCTCATAGACCACTTTGGATTTCAAGTGTATCAAGCGCCAGCCTGGCCACTGGCCAGGCCCAGCTCTAATCAGTGACATGTGGTGGAAACAGCAGCAGCTGAAACAGGCAACCAGTGTGCCATGTACTGACAGAACATTTTACTCTAATGCTAAACACACATTTACAGCAGAACCGATAATCCCAGGAGCCTAAAGATGGAATGGAACCCTGCCATTAAAAGACAATTTAATTTAACATAACTCTGAGGTCCTCCCATTGCAAAACCATCCCTGAATCCAAGCAGGCTTCCATGTGCTCTCTTAAAAGCATCCTGTAAGGGCAGTTCAGGTAAATCTTCAGCACTAATGAGTGAAGCAGTCACCTCCTCCCTCTGGGGTCCAAAATCCTCCCTGCTTTATACCGCATAGGGACGTGGAGATGAGCTACAAAAGCTACAAAAGATGAGCCAAAGCCCCATCTCAGCTAAAATCTCTTGCTACAGACCCAAGCAAGTATTATTATGATATAAATAAAAACCACTACAGCTGGATGCCTCACTACAGCACTTCACTGAATATCTACAGCCAGAGGTAAGCTGGGCTGTATAGGGCAAGTCTTGAAAATACCGATCTTGTTGAATTAGGTGTTTCTGGAGTTTTCCCAATTCCCCTAAGGTACAGAAAGCTCTGATTCTCTTTGGTTTTCTTTGGTATTGCCCAAGAGCAAACAGTTAACCAGAAACACCACTGAAACACATGCTGGAAACTGAAAAGGTGCATGAACCAAGGAGGAGCAGGTGGACCAAAACTGTGTGGAAAGCACAGTGGCAGAGCAGACTGTGCATACCTGGGCAATAACCTGCGGTTTCCTGGGAAGGTGACATCCAGAAAGCCATTCCTCGCAGCTGGCCATGCAGCCTCCAAATTCATCAGGTTTCAGCGTTAGCCTTTCACATGAAGTCTCCTGGTCTTCCCATGAAGCCAAAGGAAAGTTGCTTTAAGCAACACTGGAAACCCACCAGACCACGAAGTGTCAAGTACCTTCCTCTGAGACTGTTCTTCCCCCCTGTATTACCTAATTATTTCTACTCCTCATGTTTTCAGTGATTTATCTTACATTGTCATAAAGTAATATATAATCACATAAATGGAGAAGAAAAACAGAACATATAATACATGGTAAATAAGATCAAAGTCAAGATTACTATTATAGGTTTCCTTCTAGTTTCCTTTCAATCACTTTTATATGAAAACGACAAAGAATAATTAAAGCATATTACAAAGGTCTTTTTACTCAATTGTACACAGATGTGACTAAAAAAAAGTGGAGGGAAGGATTTTCAAAAACACTTGTGCTGATCTAACACGATTCTCACTGAAGTCAATGGCAGTTTGACTTCAATGAGAGCAGAGACAGACCAACACTGAGTGATTCTGAAAATCCCACACTAATTGTACAAACAAGGGAAGGCTTTGGAGACTGCTGGCTTGGAGATTGTATATTTGAGAATCATAAAGGGCACACAGCACCTGTTTGTCTTCAAGATATGAAAATAAAGCAAGGCAAATATTTTAGGGATTAGAAAAATAGCTTTTTCTCTTTTTTTTTTTTTAAGGCAGTATCTGAAAACCCTCTGGCTCTGGAGTTCCCAGTCTTACTATAGATCTGCTTTAATATTTTCCATCTCAAAGAGGATTCTAATTAAAAACAAGATTGATGCAAGCCCAAACAACGTTACTTACAGATTGAGGAGGGCAGCTAAACCCCAGACTGTCATGTCCCACAAAACTGGAAAGGTCTGCCATGTAAAGGATCTGACACAGTTTATTACGTTTTTTTCCCCACAAAAGACACATTCCTCTTATTAGCCAGCATTTAAAAGCCCATTGCTCTGTATACGGAATAGAACAGGAGGGAATTTCTAGGAAATGTTGATATTTGTGACTTTAGAGATTTTCAGGATGGAGAAGGCAGACGCATTGGTTTGCACCCATTGGACCTGTTGGACTAACAACCTCTTGTGCCAGCTCTGCTTTTAAGTGCTCAAGAGGTGATGATGTTTTTCTCTTGACCACTCACAAGTATGGATTTCCACGGATTCCCAGAGACACTCACTGTCCCCAGAATGGGGCATTTTTTAGGCTTTACGTGGCAGTTAGTATTTCAGTATCCTGAACTGGCAGCAGCGGCTGGAGCTGCCAGCATGCCTGGCACAGTGCTCTGTGTTTGTTTTCAGCTCATCCAAAGCCTTTTAGTGGCTCTGAACAACAAAACAAGTGGTCACTGAGCTCTTGCAGCTTGGGCCCCTTTCTCAACGCTTTGGCCGAACAAGATCCTTTGCTGATACCACAAGTGCCACTACAAGGAGCTTGAAAAGCTCACAGCTGTGATAATGTGGAGTGTCACAGCAACATGTTCCTAATGCTGCTGCTGCATCTGTGGGGCTTGTCACAGCAGTGAGGGGTTGGGATAGAGGAGAGGATGACGGACACATCCTGAAATACACTGCTGGTAATTAGGGAAGCCAGCTGGATAAACCACTGGCTCGGCAGGTGTGTATGTGCTTGTAGCACTCACCTGGGGAAGAGGAGCGAGGGTCGAAGGAAAGACCCTGGGACTGCATGTGTCCGAGCCTGCTGCAGGGAGCAAGGAATTAACAATAGTTAAGGAGTACATGTCATCTTCAGTGTATGAATAACTTCACAAGTTAAATAACATGGCATTTGCACCAGAATTCTTTATCTACTTTACTCCACATAAAAAATTTTTCTTGTCTTCATCTTTGAATCAAGTTTTCTAGTACCAGTGCAGGAAAAAACAGCTCATTTAACCTCATTTTTTCAATGCACCTAATGTCCAAGGCTTGAAATGGGAGAAAAGACATGAATCTCCTGGTTTAGTAAATGAGAAACAGGTCAAGTGACCGCCAATGAGCCTGGATCTTCTCACTAAAATCATATTTTGCTAGAAGATAGTGTAACAAAAATGAAATAATAATAAAAATAAAACCAGGCCCTCACAAGCTGTTTAATCTTGAAAACTGCTGACTTAGTGAGCCACCTAAGTAGTGTATTCCCAAGGCCACACAGAGGTCAGCCATGGCTTCAGGGGAAATGAAAACTGGATACCACAGACAGGCTCACCTCATGTGATCCACCCCAGAGAAGTAACTGCCATGGGAAGGAACACTGCTTTCTGGCCAGCTGCCAAAGACTTCTAATAATAATTTACCACCACCAAGCCCTATTTATTTAGCACACAATTAATGCATCCACAAACAAAGCTCCTTACTCCAAGCCTTCCTTTGGCCCCTCTTCCAGGAGGACACTTGCCCATCAATGCTTTTGGGCTCCTTGATCAAAGGAGGCAATTTCCAAGTGCAGGACATGCTGCACTGAATATCTTCCCATCCTTTTGGGTTTTGTTGCTGTCGGGATCTTCCTTTTCATCTTAAAATGAAAATGGCTAAAAAATGTGTTTTAGTTAGGTAAACACCTCATGCCCTTCCCCTGTGCTGACCCAACCAACTGCACCCACAGAATTACCTCATCTGGCCAAAAATCAGCTAATTTCCCTCTGGATCTTTCCATTTCTTGATCTGTGTCACTGGGTCAGGTCACCCTGGACACAAAAAGAGGAGAAGAAAAGGATGAAGCTGTTACTCAGCTTCCACCTCTGTGCTGGTGAATCATGGAACCCAGGAGAGAAACGGCAGCATAATGGTGCATCTCCCACCGAGGGGTTAAAGTGCTCTTTCTCTCCAGGGTCACAGAGACAAGGCAATGAAGCAACATTCATCCATGTTGTGCTGCCCCGGAATAAGAAAGGAAAACTTCACCTCCCCACACACACTTCAACAACTGAGCTCTGATCACCCCACATCTGTTCCCTACCCCTGCATGTTTTTAATGATGAATTATCATCATTAAATATATGTCAGAGGCATCTGACATCTGTAACATGGCTTCTTCAGGAACTATTTTATTACTAGGTATTTTAGGAACCATTATTAGGATTGAAGAAAAATACCACCTTTATGCCTTACCAAAATACCCCCTGAATCACTTTGCAAAGACGTTTTCTTCAAGAGATTCCTTTGCATTAAATCATATTTGTCATGAAGCCAGCATGCCATGAGTGCAATGTATAATTTAAAAAACAAACAAAACTTCAAATAACAATCTCCTTGCTGAAGATAGGAGTTGCACAAGGTCAGTATCTGGTTTAAGTTACTGTATGTCCTAAAATACACCAGGCCAGGTCCTCTGGACACAGTGCAGCTGCTTTGAGCAATACTGGAGATAAAATCTGATACTGAAGATGGCTTAGACAAATTCCTGTGGAAGAATAAAGTTGTTACTCAGGAACTCTTGGAGAAGTATTTCTGCTGCTCAATGCAGTGCTTAAGTCAAGCAGGAGATCCAGAGTCAACCAGGAGACACAAATCTCCTCCAGAGGAGTGAGAAGAGAGGCAGGAGCTGTGAAGCCTTTATTTCTCCCTAGTAACTACAGCAGGATCCTGAGCTCCTGGCTTTAGCCGGGGCAGTTGCAGAAGGAGCAGGTCACTCAAGAGCCCTCCAGACCATCATTATCAGCTGCTTTTCAGTCCCCTGTGACTACTAGAGAGCTATAAAATCAAGCAGCCTCGCTGTGCTCTGCTCTTGACCAGGAGATTAGAGCAGGGAAGTAGGAAGCTGAGATTTAAATCATTTCCACACATCTCCTAGCTCCAACCCATGTGTCCCAGATCCAGGTTATTTTAATCACCTTTTTATAAATTGTCACTCAAACTGTAAGAATACTAATCCACCGCAGTGTGCTTCCTGCCAGGAACCTCAATATTAATCCATAAACTCTTCTCTTATATTACACGGAGGTGCGTTGGTTTTAACAGCTCATGGCTGACATACTCTATTAGTGAGGCTTTTCTTCTTACAAGACAGACAAAAGTAGCATCATACATACAGAAGCAGGCTTGCCTGCTTTTGGGGAGGCAGGGGTTATTTCTGTAGATGCAAGCATATAAACTGCTTGTTCAAAATATCTTTTAGTTTGGGAAATAAATTAATTTTCATACTTGAAGTTCCTGGCACCTGTGAAAGAGAATTTGCATTGGTCTGGCCATATTTGGCAAAATCAAAATCTACAGCTCCTTCTGGCCAAAATATTAAAAACCTCAAACTCCCAAAGCCCACAATGGATGAAATGCAGGAATGCTGTAACAGAGTCAGTAAAAAAGTTTAAATGTGAACCAGGGTGTGAAGTGGCATAGGCCTTTACCAACGCGCCTGAGCAATACAGCATGCTAACATTGTCCAAATGTCACCGAGCTGACCTGCTCCACTGACCCATAGCTCAAACCTCCTAATAAAACCATCCCTCAGGAATTATTCCTTTTAAATATCAGATTATATGAGGGAGAGCTTCAAGTCACATTTTTATATACAGCACACTTAGGGAATCGATCAAGTCTATAGGAGAGAGTTTACAACAAAATTTAAACCCAACTTTCTCCTGTTGTTCCAATGTCTAAAAAGAGCAAGGGAACCCTGTGGGGCATTTCAGGATTTACACTGCACTGGCAGAATAGCCTCATTGCTCCCCTCCACTGTGTGCTCTCAGAGCCAAAAGGAGCCCAGTTTCTAATATACTAAAGAGTTATAATTGTTAGACCACAGGCACATTGATAAGTGCAATGTTGCAACTTCATTTGTATGACAATGGTTTTATTTAGTTCTAAATCTTGGCAATAAAGCAAATTAAAAGAAATCACTCTCTTCCACCTGTACAGAACTTACCAGAAAGCTATCAATATATTAATAACATCTTTTTTCTCTTACTAATTTCACAGATCTTTGATGTGGCAGACCACATGTGTGGTATTTTTAAGGCATTCTCTCCTCCTAAGGCTATCACAACTCTGCAGATCAAAAGACATGGGAGAGATGCTCATAAGTATCTATGTATAAAGATTCTGGTTAAGCCTAAAGATTTTGCCCATAGCAGGTTAGTTTTGGTAAGGGATTTTTCTTCATTAAAACATGAATTTATACAGAAAGTGTAGAACTGCCAAATAAAGTAACAAGGTACAATATAACAACAAATATCCAAGGTGCAACTAACCACTTAGCACCAGCTTTGCAGTAAAATCCAGTAACCATCTTCTTTTCTAAAAGCAAAATGCACAAACTGGACCATGAACTGGGGATGACCATCACTACGCTCTCCTGTTGAGGCCTGGATGACAAACCTGTAAACTGAGAAGTCACATTACAAAGACATCTCAAACTCATAATTAGGTCTCACCCTTCCTTCCCCTTCATTAAGAATGAAAGTGAAGCAAGAGTCTCACGATGACCCATTGGAAAGCACAAACACCCAAACCTGTTGCAGGGGCATCACACCATCCATCTTTCTAAAGCTGTCGAGAAATGTTTGTCATTCCAGTACTGCTCGCATCTCCCAAATGCTAAGATAACACACCCATCAATCTCAGCTAGAGTTAAAAGAGGAGTTGAAAAATAAATAGTTCTGAGTCATGTTACTAAGAGGGATTCCACACACTATTAATTTTAGCTTGGAAACCAATTAAGACACCAAATCAAATTACCTCCCCTCTTTTTAAGGTATAATGACCTATTCACTTGGTAAATTTATTTATTTTGTGCCAGTGATCCTTTCAAAAGCCTTAGAAGCTTAAACAACATTAATTTTAATCTGACTTCTGGCAACAGGAAGGTTTTTGCCAAAAGGCGGTCAAAGATATGGATGAAACAGGATGATTATCTTAGAAGGCTATTCTTAAAAGCATAATAAGAAACATAATGACATATAAGCAAGACTTGTTCTAAGCACTGCATGAACATCAATATGTTGGAATAAACTGGTGCTTTCCACATGAAACCTGGGGTAGCTTTTGTCCCCTTCAGCCCCACTGCAGCTTCTTGCTCACAAGTGCTGCTGCAGCAGCACTTCTCCACATCAAAGCAAGTGTCCAAAACTGCACACAAGAAAAAGGTTATTAAAGCAGGAACTCCCTGCCCAGCCAAAGGGCTCAAGCTCCTGCAGCTCATGCCATGGATATTACCAGAGCAGTGAACTCCCAGCAGTTTTTAATATTGACACGGAAATGCCACTCTTCTCACATTTGTCTTCCAGGTGCCTCAAATGTCACCTTTGTTTGCTAAGTGTTAGTCCAATATGAAGTTTTCTGAGTATCTATTGGGAAAAAAAATAACCAACCCTGCACCTCAGTGGCCTGATTTCCCCTGGGTGCCAGTATCCATCCATCCATCCATCCATCCATCCATCCATCCATCCAAGAGCTTCTGGGGGTACTATTTCCAACTCCTTCCTGTTGGTGCCACCATAGGGATGTGGAAGCTTTGACTACATGGGTCTTGCTACAGCTGGATGGTTGGGACTAGCGCTTTGTTCAACCACAAGAAAAAAAAGGAAAAAATCATCTGGATTCAACAGGACATTTGACTGAGGCACTTCATGCAAGGCATTAAAGCCAGACTGCACCATGGGAGTTTTGTATTCACCTTCCATGAAACTAAACCCAGAATCATGAAAAGTCTTTTTGTGGTAATGGAAGTGCATTATAGTATCTCATCCTGCAACAAAACCTTTATTTAGGCAAGTAAGAATACATACACAAAGAAAGACAGGGACTTCCTCCAAGGGCTTGGAGTGACAGGACAAGGGGAAATGGCTTCCCACTGCCACAGGGCAGGCTTACACGGGATATTAGGAAAAATTCTCCCCTGTGAGCGTGGGGAGGCTCTACAACAGATTGCCCAGAGAAGCTGCGGCTGCCCCATCCCTGAAAGTGTCCAAGGCCAGGTTGGACAGGGCTTGGAGCAACCTGGGATAGCAAAAAGTGTCCCTGCCCAGGGCAGGGGGTAGAACTGGATGAGCTTTATTGTCCGTTCCAACCCAAACCATTCTGGGACTCTGTGTAAGAAGAAGAAAACAAAGGACTGGAAGTCCAGCATCAAGGTTCCACTGATCATTGCTGACAAGTAGAGGATAAAATAAAGAATTTTATTTGCTTATCTCCAAGCCCAGATCCATGTCATGCCACCCAACACATATATGTACCTATGGAAAAGGAAAATCATACGAAAATCAAAACATAAAAAGCTATTAGGTGCTCTGAAAAAAGGACTGCAATATCAAATCACTTACTCTAATGGAAACTCTTGAAATTTAAAAAAGAAAAAAAATCATTACAATCTGAAACTCAAATAAATATTGCCATATTTCTATGACCAAAAATATATGGTGAAACATCTACTTTTGACCAGATTTCAAGTTCTTCAGTGAGGAAAGTGTGTGCAGATACCTGAGAAACACTAACTTTGCAATTCCAAAACAAGCTTGTAACAAGAAGTTCTTACTCCAAAATAAAAGTACCCATAAAAGACGTCCCAAGAAAAAAACAATAATGCTTAAAAAATTCACATCCTATTAAAATTCAAATTAATTTCCCTATGTAGGCAAGTCCTTAAACGTATCCCTCCATTTAAATACATTGTAGTTCCTGTGTAGACAAGTCCCAAGACGCTCTTACATGATAATCGTTAAATATTAAGTGGTGAAATGAACTGCAACATTCAGCATTCAGTAATGCTCCTTATGAACTAAGATTTATAGAGGAAGCACAAAATAAAACAATCAAAGCACATGGTTACCATATCTGCATGTTGTACTGGGAAAAAAAAAAAAAGGAATAAATAAATTTAAATAATCATTGAAAATTATAAATATCTAGGCACAGATATTTATATTACCAGAACTGCTGCAGAAGGCAATGTTCAGCCCACTCACTTCTTTAATTGAAGTATTAAAATTAGAAAGAAATCTAAGTGCATTTTACAAGTCATTTAAACACGGAACAAATCATGAAAATAACTGACAGAATTTTGTAATTTAGTAAATACAATCTTTTTATTAGCTCTACCCTTGGGCGCTTGTCTAAAAAGTTGAGGTAAAACTCTCAGTTTCACTATGTAAAAAAATTCCAGTTTTGAAAAAAAATCAGAAATTACACAAATAGCTCCAACTGTGGTCCCAGGACTAGCAAGTAGGGGAAAAAAAAAAAAAAAGTGCCATGAGGAAAAAGGAACTTTGCACCAAGTGCCTTGTCCCAGTGGAATGCTGGACACTCGTCCCTGTCACACTCCTTGGCACTGTCTCTCTAAACATATGCTCATACAAATAAAGGTTTAAAATATATTTTCTAAACTAAACCATACCCAAGGCAGGTTTGAAAGATTGTTCATAGGCTTTACAAGCACTTCATTTACACACCAGCATATGCATTTAGTAGATAAATATTTATAGTTTGGCAGCTCCCTCTCCCAACCTGCACAGGTTTTCTCCATTGGGTTTCACCAGTGATATTTCTTTCAAATTTCCACACTTCCAGATGCTTTGCTCAGACAGCCTTGATGGAGAACAGTTGTGCCTATTAGCAGACAAGCTGCTGACAGCTAAGCTGAGCTTCTAAAAGCTGGCAGGGAGATAATCTAGCACTGAGATCTGGTAAGTTTAAAGAGAAGAGAAAGGCACAGTGGCCTGCAAATAGTGAGATGTCGCAGAAAGACCTAGTCAAGCCCCAAGCCTTTCCGTGAGGTGTTTCTCCTCTCATTCCAGAGTACTTCAGTCAAACCTCACCTTAGTTAACTATCCCATTAGACAGCACCACTTGGTTCTCAGCAAACACAGCCTTTGACTAAAGAAAGATAATGTTGCTCCAAGAAGTTATAGTCTCCAAAACAAACCATATTTACAGATACATAATTGTAGAATCATAGCATAGTTTGGAAGGAACCTTAAAGCCCATCTTGTTCCAACACCCTACCATGGGTAGGGACACCTACCTCTAGACAAGGTTGCTCCAAAACCCATCCAGCCTGGCCTTGGACACTTCCAGGGCTGGCAAGTCCACAACCTCTCTGGGAAATGTGCGCCAGGGCTCCACCATCTCTATATAGATATATTTCAGAAGGGCTGTTTCTCCTGCTTGACTCCATGACAAAACATGGCAAAGGCAAAAAAAACCACCATTATTTAATTTTGCTGTATCCTCTTGTCTTTCCTCCCCACAAAAAAGTAGATTATGATCTGCATTTTACAGAAGATACTCTATTGGGAGACCGGGAGCGCAGGAGATGTGTATCCGCACCTTCCCTGAAAATCTCTGAACACAGAACAACAAACACAGAATTCTCTGAACACAGAACACTGGTATTTCCACTGTCACCAAGCCATGGTACTACAGGAAAGCAGCACAAAATCAAACCAAGTCTGAACCAGCAAGGTTGGCAACACAGCTCTGTCTGAACCTTGCAAGATTCCAACTCTTCCCTCGCCTGGATTTCCACACTGGGCACAGTCCATGGTGACAGATTTGCAGAAATGCCACAGCCAGGCTTTGCCTTCTTATCCAGAGGACAAAAAGTAATCCCACTGCGCATTCCCAGCTTGTATTTCCTTAATATTACAGTTATCTATTTCTAAGGTAACATCAGATTACAGGGGACTTGGGTTTTATCTCAATACAAACTGGCTGGGGCAGGTCAGCACAACCGGCACGGGCACACCAGGAGCTGCTCCTGCTCCTGCCCCAGCAAAGGCGAGTCCAGGCACATCGTCCTTCGCCCATCCCAGCACTCACGTCATCACCACTTCCCCAAGGATGAGCCGCACCAGCGCTTCCCAGTGCTGTGCCAGACCAGACAGTGGTTTCATTCAGACAGCGATTTTTCTTTAGACAGCACTGGAATTCTTCCAGGCCAGATAAAATGTAAATTTTTCCATGCAAAGAACTAAAATACTCATCAAAAATACAAGACCTCATTTATGTTCTGATACTCCTCCTCAGGCACTCAGTTTTGGCCACTGCTGAGACAGAATTTCTTTGTTTCGACCCTGAATGACTTTCCCAATGCATCTTACAGGTGAAGGGGGTTCCGGCTGCTGCCCTCCCACCCACTCCTTAATTAAAGATGCAGAGGTCTGACATAAACTATGTTACAGATTAAAACTGGACTGTGATACATGAGAAGTAAGTATGTGGATAGGTTTTGGAAAACAGACTGTTGGCAATTATTTTGGTGTTTATTTAGACTCTTTAAATTGATTTAAAATAGGTAACAAGAAGAATAGTTGCTATTTAACAACAGAAAGATGAGAAAAGAGTAAGGAAACATATTTGTCACTTCCAAACGATTGCCAGGAATTGTGGATCTCTTTAACTAATTAAAAAAATATTTTCTAAGTAACATGGAAATGCTGTTTAATCAGAATTATCAGAGTTCAAAGAGCCATGAGAAGAAGGAGCAGCACCCTTGTCCTGACACCCAGGGGCTGCTGCTCTCCCAGACATCAAGGCACTAACACAGAGCCAAGCTGCCTCCATGGTCAGATTCATCCAAATACCTTTTCCATGAACTAATCAAACAGGCATTTATCAGCTGAAAGAGGAATACGCAAACCTAAGGGGTTTTACGGAGGAGTTTTTCCCTTCATAAAGAGTCACGAAACTTTTAGTCCAGAAGGTCTTAGATTATCAGGCTACAGCCAGACTAGTACAAAGCATCCTTGATGTCTAGACCAAATGAAAAGATTAGCAGGTCTGCCCCAGTGCTGATTACACCAGGCTCATACTATTTTTCCAGTGGATGCTTTCATAATTAAATATCAAGTAACAGGAGGCACTTTAACATTTATGTTACCCTCACCTATGAAAACAACATCAAGTTTTTTTACACTGAGAACTATAAAGTATTAAAAAGCATTCTATGGCTGTAACAGCAACCTGTCAAGCCGTGAAGAGAAATCTAGATTTTAGAGAAGGGGATCCCTTGGGAATGCCACGTATCAGCAAAGCAGAGCAGCAATCACGTTATGCCTGTAACTAATACGGACAAAGTGAAATGAGTAATAAAAGCCAACAAAAACCAACTTTCATTCTGATTAGTTGATTCTAATAGACTTCAATTGCAATTTAAAATTAGGTGGCACCATCAATCACGCAGGTCTCTGCAAGCAGCAGCTGCTGCACCTGCGAAGGAGGCACCAGGGACACCCTGGGCATGGATGAGACAGTAGCTTTGAGCTATGACAGGGAACAGGGTTTCTCAAACACAGCAGTTGTGATGATCTGGAAGATGTGCAAACCCCAAAACCTCGAGCACAAGAAAGGGGCTCAAGAAAAGCTTCTCCAAGCTCCCAGGTTTTATCTAGTTAATTCTCTTGGTACAGGCAGGTGCATCAGCTCTTTGGACTGAAGAAACATGACAGGTTTTAGCTGTTTCAAATAGCTATTGCTCTGCATGATGCCAATATATCACATTTTAAATTCAGTTCAGGGCCACTCATAGGGAAAAAATTACCAAAAACTAGATTTCCAAATGGAATGAGTCTTTATTAGAGGAATAAACAGGCAAATAACAGACCTATTAAACAACACTCACACTTTTTTGGTAATTTCATCAAAAGACAAGACAACAGGCTAGGTTTTATGGGAGTTTTTTGTTTTAAACGGCTGGGTGTGAAACTTGAGCAGGTTACTCAACCATCTTGTGGAGGCTGAACAAATAGGGGGTGAACAAAGTGCTAAATAAGGGGATGGGGCTGCACTGCCCCTGGAGCACAGGGAACTATGTGATACACAATGGATCACTGGTTCATAAATCGCTAAGAAGTTTATGACAACTGGAAACCTTCGTCTCATTTCCAGCCTAAATTTAGCTAATTTCAGCCCACTAATTCTTTTGCCAACACTGCATTCCAGCCACAGCAAGGTCCTTTCCCTCCTAGTACGTACCCTTGGATATATTTACGGAGCAGTCAGATCCACACCAGCTTTTGTCCTACCAGGCCACACAAGCCAAGCTCTTTCAGTCACCTCTTGTAAGTCTGTCTCCTCGCTCCCTCCCACATCCCAGCAAGTCCTTTTCAGCACCTGTTCCCATTTGAATTAATTTTTCTTGCATATGGGAGACCAGAATAGTGCAGTTTTACAGATGACTATCTGCTAATGGCATTAATGGTTCCCAGCCTCCATGGAAATGCCTTGCTTGAGTCAAGATTGCATTTGCCTTTTTCACACTACTGCACAGTCATGCTCAAAGACAAGGAGATTTTTTTTCCTTTTCTGTTCCTTCTGCCTGAGAAACCTTCAGGCTTGATCCAAGAGTAGATAAAACTCTGAACTAAAAAGCAAAAACCTGGCTTTTAACCTAGGTCGGGTATTAATAGCCCACAGAGTGTTCCTGAAGAAGTCATTTCATGTTCTTATTTTTTCATTCCCACACTTACCTATTTAAATCCAGAACTCATTGAGGCCAAGCATCACCTCTTAATCTAAATTACCCCAGTGCCTCAAAACGATTCTGCCTGCGGCTGGAAAAAAATCCTCATGCCTCCCAAGCTCGAAAGTTTCATGAAACTATCTAACTCTCAATTATTTTCCTGGTTTGTCATTGTTTGGAAAGACATGTATTTTAATGCACAGCCACACAAGTATGTGTAAACGGGGTGGTATTAGTAAATAAAAAGCGAGCTGCTAATGGCACACTGAATTATGGCAAAACCCAAAGGCATTTCCAGGACCTTGCAAGTTTTCTGTTACTTTTGAGAATGTTCCCGTAAATGTCCATTACTGAGCAACCTTTGGGGGACTGCAGTGGCTGTGAGATTACTGAAAATCAGAAGGAAAGCTGGATTTTGGGAGACATAAATCCACTGAGAACTTTGCAATGTCTGCTGTATAACCAGAAGAGATGGGGAAAGCACTGGTCAGGATTACTCCAGGCTCCCAGCACACTGTCCCATCATAAAAATTAAATGATGAAGAGAGGATGATCTTCTTGGATATTCTTCAGAAGTTTTTACCAATTATACAAGTTGACAGTCAGTCAGTCAGTCATCACAAGGAAATATGTAAAAAGTGGAAAAAACCCTCAGCACTAGATAAAGCCCTCTTATCCAAAGGTATATCGAGGAGAGGAAACCAATCATTCTGGACTTGCCATAGGGCACAGGAGATCTAAGCATTATTAGTAATAAATGGCAGGAACATTGAGCAAGAAGCTTAAGGAGGAGTTTCAATGCAAGGTTTTAGTGAAGGAAACAGCTGATCCTGCTCTGTCTTACTTATCACTCCTACAAACCCCACATTTCACACTCACGCTGTTACACTGCCCCAGCATGGCGCCTTTGTGAAAGGCCTATTTGATTTTAAAATACACTTTGGACTCCAGTGTTCTGCCTCAACAACACATTGCCCTGAAATACAGCTAAAAAAAAAGCCACCCAGCTCCCCACCACTTGTCTCTGTGGCTAAGCCCATCTTCAGTATTCACCCTCATTCACAGTTACTAATTTAAATGCCTGTAGGAAAGAAAAGTCTGGCAAAAATCCTAACCTCGAGTGTCTGCTGTGGGAGTAACTGCAGGAAGAGAAAGCAGACATCCCAGTAGGAATCACCAATGGGATAACCCCAGTATGGCAACCAAAAGCTCAGCCAACCTAATCATGGTGAAAGGTTAGGAATTAATTACACTTGGATGACAGCTCAGTGGTTTGGGCATCAGCTCCCAAATAACTGGACTTGTTGGGAAGTCAACAGTTGAATTCCAGCCAAGGGGAGCCAGATATTATTAGTGGTTTGAAAAATAGATATTTTAATGGCAAAACACAACTCGTTCTGTCTATTCTTTATAGAAATTGAAAAGAAAAGGATTTTTCTAACTGGGTCTTCCTGTCTGATACACGACTGACATTTTTGGTAGCTGCAGAATTTAATTCCTTTTCTCAAGGCATATAACAACAAGACAACCACTCCACTGTGAATATCAGGAATGATTTAAGAAAATAATTTTTATTTCTCATTATTGAAGATGAAGATTACCTAAGAAGTTGCTATTATTATTATTAGCAATTAGCACCAGACAGCAACTTAAAATTTCCAAACTCAGATACAAACACTAATGATTTGCCAAGAGAAAGCCATGTGTTACTCTCATTGCGTGGGAAACAAATGATAGAATTCAAGTGATTTGTGCCTTTACAACTGAATTGGGAAGCTTACCCAAGAGTTACCATGCAAATAGGACATTGGGGATAGTTTCAGTAGACTACAAATTATTCTGAGTCTCTGATTCAAATAAAATGTTCTTAGTCTGAACTCTCTTGCACACACGGACTTTGCTACAAAGGAAGAAAAGCTTAGGAAACCACTCAGAAGAAAACACTAATAAAATTTTATGAAGAAAAATCACTTGTAAAACCATCATTATTAAGAACTATACTCCGGGCAGAGAACTCAGCTGATGTTAGTCTATCCTAATGCCATTTAATTGAGTTATAGAGATGTAAACCTCAAAAGAATCCGCTCCCAAGCCTACCAGGAAAACAATCCCCGCTCACATTCTCTGCAAATGCTGGTCACTATAAATACAGAATAAATACGTAAGGATGAGCCACCCATGCAGGGATTTGGATGGACTATTATGTGCTCATAAGCACAGATATAATGCTTAGAGCAATGAATGTATCTTCATATAAAGGGAAACCAACTTGCCCATGTGAGTTGCCTTTCTAGCCCCCCCCATACGGCCAAGAGAAGAGCAGGTAAGAGTCTGAGTTTGGGAATGCTTTAGAAGTGGAAATAAACACTGATTCCCCAAACCTCTGCAGAATCCAGGCTGGGGCTGAAGGTGCACCTGAAACACCACTAGCCTTGGCTGAGCAGACCCCTGTGGGCTCATCCTCCTTACTAGGAAGTTTGGGCTCTCCAGCACACCCAATGGCAGACACGCAGAGGAGCCACTCGTGGGCTTGGGATGCGACCCGTGCTCCTGGGCTGATGCAGCACCTACATCATCTCAGGCCTTCTCCTGGCGCTTCTCCTCTATCAGAGAGCAATAGCTTCTCAGGGAGGTGGGAAAAAGGGCTCTTTTAACAATAACTGACCATGGTACTTCCAGTAAATGACAGCTTAAACAATACTTTTCAGACAGAAGCAAAACATCTGCCATTTTGTCTCCTCGAATCACTAGCAAAAAGCTGAATTTTGGAGTACAGACAAGTTACAAACTGAACCACTGAAGAATAGTAAGGAAAAAGCCTGTACCAAGGGATTTCTCAGCAGAAGAATGATATACTAGACAAAAATAAAAGGATATACCATATGTTGAGTAATAAAATTGGCAAACCTAGTAAGGTTCAAATACTGCTATTATACACATCTGGGCAAAACGAGGAGAAAAAAAATCATTAAGCAATCTGAGAACCCCCAAACAAAGAAACTGTAAAATTCTGAACTGTAAAGCAAAGGAAACACACTTAATCCCTCAGGAGTTTAAGTATGTATTTCAACTGGTTTATACCATCCCTCACAAGGACATGGAAGCACACAAAAACCTAGGGACACAATATAGCCACTGTGTGCTGCCGGCACAAAGCCAACTGGCTCCAGTACCCACCAACCCTGGCACCTGTTGGGTTTATCATCAGCACATGCATTACCTCCTTGGGGCACCCAGGGAAGAAAAAGGCTCAACCAAGTGCCCGTTTTCCAGCAAAATGCAGGATTGTGTACTGACGCTATTTTAAATCAGGATTTCCAGCTGCAAAACAAGCCACCCTCAGTGCTGAAGTTGTTGCGACTTTTGTGCATTTCAAAGCAGTAAGCAGTAATACAGAACCAAGCAGTAAATAACATCATCCTGGCCTCGTGGAGCTGTTTCATCTATAACCGCAGATGTAACCTCTTCCCCATCCTCCCCTGAGGCTAATTTATTTATGAACATTCCTATTAAAAATAGGACTACTTGTGTAGTAGCTTAGTCTGCAGGGTGAGTAGGGGAGGCAGGATAAACACAGTTTAATGAATAAATGTCTTGGGACAAGATATCTCTTTTAATGGGTATGTGAGGTCTGGGTCCACCCTGCCAGGCTGTTATGGGGTGCCCCACTAACACTCCCAGCACACCATGTAGGCTGGGTATTTTGGGGGCCTTTCCTTGTTTTTTTTCCAACTCAAAAGTCCTGTGCCTTTATCATAAGCTTAAAAGGAAACTGCAGACTGGGAGCCAGCTACTACTGCCTTGGATTATGACGTAAATAATAATATATATTTCTAATGCTATATCAACACAAACTGCTTTTTTTAATTTCTATTTTTTGACAGAGTGGTTTATAAACTAATCCCGTGACTCTTGGCAACATGGAAAGGTTTGTAATTGTCAGCATTCTGTTTGTTATTAAAAAGGAGGAGGAGGGCTTTGCCCTAATAGGAAAAACAGGGTAAGCCAAAACGGGAGCAGAATATGGGGGAATGTTATGTCTCACTTCAAATTGTGCTTTGAGAAAAGGGAATCTGGGGAGATCAGGGGAGACGGGGGAAAAGAGAAAGAGTGTGGCTGTCCAATAGCACTGGGGAAGCTTTCCAGAACACAAGAGATGGCACGAAATAAACAATGGAAAAGCAAACTGTGGTAACGCGATCTAAAGGGACACATAAAGGTGGCTTTGAACAATGCCAGGGTGTGTGGGAATGAGACAGGGCTAAGATGCCTTTGAATGCCGAAGGCACAGAAGGGAAAATCTCTGCCATTTTCATCCCTACAAACAGCAACTTCCATTCAGGGCTTCTGGAAAAGCACGTAGTGAATTTGGAAAAGTCTCCAGCTATGGAGAAGGATCATAATGGAAGATCTTCATTTAGGGGATGAGCTGGCAAGATCCTGACAGCTTTCGGCAGCTGTACTCAGAGTCCCACCGCCCGCCTGTGGCTGCCCTTGCTCCCCTGCCTGTCATTCTCAGCCCATATCAAATGATAGAGAGATGGGGCAACCTTGGCAGCCTGTGTGACAGACGGGCAGGACTGAGACCACAGGAGGAGCTGCTGAAAGGTCTGAAATTGCTGATGTGTCCCACAGCATGAAGGACACTTGCCATGCATAATGGATAGGACGGAGTATTTTCCCAGTATTCCGGTTGGCCGGTGTACTACACTTGATGCCTGTTTCTCAAAAAAAAAAGGAGGAAAAGAAGAAAGAAAAAATCCCTGTGAAATTATGTGACGTGGTATCAGAACAGCTTCTGTGTTTTGAAAGAGTCGGTTGTGTGTTGTCATCTTCCAGAATGATGGGAAAAGAAGAGGGAGGGCAGGGGAAGGTTGTTCCACTTGCAGTGGGACCTGCCCAAGGAGGGGAGACACAAGTCCTGGTGCCACTGGCATGGATCAGATCTTGGGGTCACATGCTGAGCTTTTTAGTGCCTTAAAATAAGGCATAACCACTTTTTATTTAATACCATGTATAAGAATTAAAATACAAACACTGCCTAAAACAACCAACAGAATTAGCAGCAGCAGCAACAGTTTACTGAAATCCAACACACAAAACAACTTCAAGAATCCGTGAGTTTTCATAGACAGTTCAAGATCTGAGCTACACTAACAGAACAATATAAAACTTTTCAGATTCTCATAATGGATTGGAAAAGAAGTTAAATAAAACAACAAATCAGACAAACAAAACTGAATTCAGCTTTTCAAGGGGAGTACTGGCATTTGCACTTCCCAACCCAACAGCCCCACCCGAGCTGCAGCAGCCCTTTCCCTGCCATTCCCAAATAAAGCAAATCATGATCTGAAAAATTTGGGGACCTGTTTCCACATTCAAGATTCCAAATATTTGATTCAAACAATTCTGCTGGAACTGGAGAAGCTGCTTTCAGCCATGTGTGTCTCATGCTCTGGCTACATGCTGCTGGGTCTCTGCCCCTATCCTCTGCTATGATGAAGACAGTCAAAAGCACCAGGTTAAAGACTCAGTGAGATTTTCGGAAGTGTCCTTGTGCACCACGGTAGTTTGGACAAGGAGCAGAAACTGCAAAAAATTGATTATCCTCTGTTTCCACAAGTGAGGAAACCAGGGTTTTTTAAACCAAATTAAGCCGAAATGTAATTAAATCCATAAAAGCTATGAGGAAATTGAGTCTGTACCACATACTAACACTTAAATTTATAAGCTCTGGAAAAAAATACACAGGAAAAAATGCATTAAATCCTATATATTAGTGTAACGAAATAAGGAAGGGTATTGCTTAATAAGTTATGCTTTTTATGTCATCCAGTTACTCACAACAATATTTAGGACTCCAGTTTTTCAAATCCAAATCAAATTTAAAAAACCACAAGAGCGAGGTTTAGGTTGGATCAGTGTCACAACATGGAAGGAAGGAGAACAGAACAGATTTTGAGAGTGATAAAATACTAAAAATAAATGAAGTTTATGTGCACTACCACTCAAGTTTGAAAAGTGAACTAAAAAGAAGAGTAAACCAGCACGAGATTCAGGATTCTAACAATAATGCTTCTTGATGATGCAGAAGGGAAAACTGATTAAATTTTTGTGAAAACTCATTCCTTCAAGAAAACATGATATAGTTATGATATACAAAATACAATGTTGAATTGTTTTCCTTATTACAGACACACAGTTTCCCCCATCCTGAAGTACCACACACTCTTATAGCCACTCCTGTGTATTCAAAACAGTCTCAGCTTATGGATAACATTTTGGTGTTCAACCACTGAGATGAGTGTTAAAAGATATTTTAAAGGACATTTCATCACTTGTTCAGCTGAAACAAAGACTTCTTTGGCACTTATTTTCCTTAAGTGCTTCACCTAAGATGTTCAACTCTGCATAATTTCATTGATCTCATGAAGTTTTCCAAGGGATGATGCTTCACTCAGAGATAATCTCCAAGTTGAACATAATACTGTATATTACTTTTCTTCATATTTTCTCCATTTTATTTTTTTTCTTTCTCATTTTGAAAGACTTTAGAAAAATGCAAAGAGCATGTAATGTTAAGCAACAGGAATCTTCAGAGGATTGCTAAAATATTTGATGACTGTGTCCAGAAGCTGCTGCAAATATTTTTAGTATATTATTTGCAGGCACTACAGTGAGAGAAAAGCACTATTATTTGATTCAAGTGCTGAAGATTACTTAATGCAAAGCTCTGTAGGTATTTCACTAAAGAAAATAATACAATACAGTTATAATTGTGCTCATCAGATTCCAAATTTTCAACTGCAGCGAAGAAAGACTCATAAAATTTCCAGTATCACATACAAGATACTAAAAAATCTCATCTATAAGGACAATTTGCTAGTGATTTTTGTTTTACTCTATGACATTTTTCAAGGATACTTTGGACAGCTATTTCCTACACATCCTTTGCAATAGAGGAAGGCACAGGAAACAAAGATTTTAGGATAAAGAGGGAGCATGATCTCTAAACCCAATCCCTGCTGGCATTTCCCTCAAATGGAAGCACATGAAATCTAGTCAGTTGAGAAACTGGAGTTGTAGAGTGCCTTGCAAGAGCACATAGGAGCAAACAAACAGTTATCTGATGGCTTCAGGAACAGGAAAGTGTAGGAGGAGGAAATAATATTAGTTACCCTGCAAGTACCATTCGCAATCGGAGTAGGAGCAACTGTGAAAGGAAATATTGCAGCTCCAGAGGTCCCCGAAGGATTATAAATCTTCTGGCCCCTGGGAGCAGGTAAAAAAAGTATTTCAATCATTAAATAATAAAGAACAGTGCTGAAACCTTCCTGGTGATGGCATGTGCGATCAGGTGTTGGCCAGACGGATGGAAAGTGATTTACACCCAAGGCTTTGGTGGGGAAGGAGATTTCTCTTTGTAAATATGAGAAGATGGATCTAATTTAGGAGTATTAAAAATCAACATGTAGATTTGGATAAATTCACTAATCTTGCAATGAATTTTATCATTTCCAAGTTCCTGGCCAAGTCTTTGTGGTTTCTTAAAAAGTTTTATGAGGCGAGGGAAAAGGATGAATGCAATTTTTCAGTTGTAGGAACTGCAATAATTTTAAACCTTGGTTTCAAGCTAAAAAGGGAAACATGAAACACCCCAAAGAAAAAACTGGCCATTGCAAGAAATAATGTGGGAAAACCACAGCAGCTTACACAGGAAGCAATTCTTTCTTGTAGTCAACTGGAAACAGTTACAGGCTGCCAATGAAATTATGTAGAACAAAGAGTTATCAATATTTATGATCTTTTATAAAAGAATTCAAAGGTAACAGGAATCAATTAAAATATCAGTTCAAAAGTAAATTAAAATATCACTCTGGGCTCCACTTGGATCGGGATTTATGCCTTACAACACTATTACAAACCCTAGAAACCCAAACCCCCTCCACTTCTGCACCATATAGCACCTTCCCAGTATAATCCCCTGTATACAATCATTACAGTGAAATAAAAATATACAGATATAATGAATTATTTGTAACACAGCAGAACATGTGAAACATTAAGTGGCAGATGTTAACAGGAACAGTAGATTTTCACATCTTTTTGAGAAATGCTGCAAGTTGCTGACAGAGCAGATACAGAACAAAATTCTCCTGTTAGCTAATGGAATTCCCAGAGCTCTTGCTCCACAGAAAGGGTTTGGTTTACTTAAAAAAACTTGAGCTAAAAACATTTTTCATTCAAGCACATACACTAATGAGCTGGTAATGAATTATAATTTTGACCAAATTATTTACAATTCTAATTAAATTACACTGCAATATAGGATTTGGCTTTTGATTTAACTCATCTAAAGCTGCTTGACAGATGATTCAACTGCAGGCAACAAAAACTCTTGATTTCAAGCGCTTTGTACACTCTAAGAACCCAAGTCTCAATATTAAACTTCGCTCACAGTTTTCAATCACTGCTTAGAAAAGACAGCAGTAGTAATTTTCCCCTCAGTAAAATAATTTTGCTTGTAATCTGATAATATTTCTGCATTGAATTGCATTGATTTTTCAAGATTATAAATTTTACAGATATCACTGACGTAGCAAACGTTTATGCCCCCTCACATCCATGCTTTCTTCCTCTAATTTCTTAAGCCATGCCTTGATAGAAAAGGGAGAAGTAGAAAAACAGCTGACAGGAAAGGCACTGCTGAAGTTACACCATTGGCTTTTTCACTCTGAGATACAGAAACTATAATTTTCAAGTCTTGTATTAGTGAAAACCAATAGAAATAATCTCATATTAGCCAGACTGGGAAGGTAGCTTAAGCCATTTTATTCATTATCTAGTTTGTTATGCAAACTTTTGGGAATCAAACATAAAAAGATATGTTTGGGTTTTCTAGGTGTTCGTAAAACAGCAGAATAAACAATGGATAGTAAAACCTAAAGGAAATCGCACATATAAGAGCATGGGTGAGTAACACGCATATTTAACTTCTTAATAAAAACCAATAAAACTTGATGGGATCTAACAGTGGCTCAAAGATACTACCTTCGTGGAGCTCTATCCTGCAAGCACTCACAGATGAGCAAGCAGAGCTGTTTTCTGCAGGCAGGGTTACCCTCGGCCGTGACCTGGCTGACAAGTCCTCAGCACTGAAAAGATACAGTCTTACAACACTATCATACAAAAAAAAACCCAAACAAAAAAACAAACAAGCAAATCTGTATGTATAAAATTGCTGCGTTTCCATAAAATCTCCTGCTAGATTTACTCCCCTCTCAATACAGCTTACTTGCAAAACAGTAATATAGTCTCTCTCTGCAGCAATTAGCACTTTTACACTGGGGGGACCTCTCATCTTTGCAAACCATGATTAAGGGTCAGAAATTGTATTGATTTTTCTGTTACCTTGATTGCCTGCAGCCATCTCACTATCCGGAATGGTGCTCCTCACCCTGCTTGCTACCCAAGGAACCTCAGCTTCTCCAGGAATAGTGTGTTTATACAACACAAAGCTGTGCTGCCATCGATTCCTTGCAGAAATCCAGAAGTTAAATTTATGCTGTTAATTTAGCAGGTGTTTATTGCTAGAAATGGGCACCAGCACTGCCAGCAGCACACATATGGGCAGGTCTAGACAATCTCGCCATCGAAAGCAGGACCTTCACTGCTCTCCCCAGTAAAATTACAGCCACATTTTGGAAATTATTTTGAAGCTGAGCGGTCAGTGTAAAAGCTTAGTGTTAAAACAGACACAAAAGGCAGGATTAAGTCATACTAACACAGAGCTCAAAACTCATTTAATACACAACAGCTTATACCCCATCCCGAATCAAGTCCGAACCCTGGATAACACTACTAAGAACTGATTGGTTTTTTACTAGTATCTCCCATTCCAAATGAGAGGAATTCCTTTACAAGTCACATAGTGGATTTAACTGAAAATATGGTGGTTTCACCTCTCCTCAGGCAATCACAGCTACAGATGAAAGAAAGACTTTCATGTCCATCACCTAGGTCCCAAAAATCTGAAGTCAAATCAGCAAAACCAGATAAAGAAATTTTAGAAGTAACCACTGCATTTTTGTCTAACAAGGTCACCAGAGTGAACAGCACTACAACCAATGTTATTTAACTCTCCTGAGCAACACGAACAGTTATCAATATTATATGTTTTCTTAACCATTCCTATTTTATCTTCCCCAAAGAAAAGCAAGAGAAAACAAAGAAAGCGAGAGAGAGAAAAATATGAAAGTTGTGTCAGACATATTAACAAAAGTTTTAAGCAGAATGGAGCAAACTGACAACAGAAGGAAAGCTCTGATTTCCACAACTCACATTTCTTTTAAAAAACTAATCCACATTTATTGTAAAAATAATTTAAAATTCTGTGCATTACAAAATGCTCTTACTGAACCCCCACCCACAGAAACATGTATCTCCTCTTCTGTCAAGCTTCGTTTTTCCTACTGAATCTAGATCCTCACCAAGTCAAATATTTTTTTTGAAACTTATCTCTACTTGCCTCCACAAATGCATGGTTCTCTGAAAAAGACCCCAATGTTCTTATGAGGGTAAAGATGCTGAATAAACACCAGCTTGGTTTTTATTTATATGAATGTTTAAAATAGCTCTTAAAACAATCTAGGAGAGATGATTAGATTCTTATTTATAGCTTAGATTTTTCTGTGTCACATTTTTAAACAAAGGGGAGAAGGGAGTGAAGCTCTGCTGTTCACGTTCGGTGTCAGGCAGGCATCAGAAAGGTGTGCTATTTCAGAATAGGAAAGACCAAATTATAATGTTGTATTTGCTGTGTTCCTGACTTCTCTCTCTACTATTACAGCTGAAATTCTGTGTTGTGGTGCAGTTTTTTTAGAGCAACACACATATGCCTGAGTAATCCTCCTGAAACCTTCGCGGCACCACGGCAGCTCTGAGAACAAGGAATTAGAAAATGTGACATTTGACAGGCAGCGGATAACAAGGTGCAAAAACTGCAAAGTTCCTGTAGGTAGAAAGAAAGCAAAGCAACGTAGTGGAAGAAAAAATTCCTGACAGCTCTGACACTTGGGACCTATTTTTCTCCTCAATGCACATGTAGTTCTCTTCCAAGTATAATGAGAGTTATGCACATATGGTGAGGAGGAAAGGTTACTCCAGATAGACAACTGCCCAGCCACCCTGCTTTAAAAATAGTATGGCAAAGAAAGTATAAAGATGTTTTTAGTAGCTTTTTGAGGCAACTAACCTGTTTGGGCAAGCCTTTAGGTCACTTCGAAGTAGAAGTAGGAAAAGGTAAATGTTTACAACATCACGGCCAATGTCTAATGCCTAAAATCAATCACTTGTCTACCTAAAAGATAACTCCTCCACTTCCAGTCCCCAAAGTAACAGCTCCATCAATCCAACAGAAAGAAAGGATAAGAGGATTGATTGCAAAAATTGAGATTTCAGTGATTAAAAAATATTGTTGAATAGGTGAGTTACTCATATGCCCCCATTTAATGTCATCAATGTATTACTTCAGGAATGGAGATAAAAATTCCTTATTACCCCAGAGCAGTAACAGAAGCTTCCAAGGAGAGTAATTGAAGCACAACAGCATATTAGCTGTGATTAAAATACTTGTACCTAAAATTGCAGAGAGGTTCAGGCATGGCCATGCGTTATTTCAGGTGTGACAAACACATCTGGGCTGACAAACCAGGGCTGCCACAGCAGCTCTGTGACTCAAACTCTTCTCTTTTATCCAGGTCACAGTTATAACATTAAACTTTTAAATTATGAAATGCTAGTAGCTGACGAACATAATTATCTGGATTTTAGACAAACCTTTTCCTCCTGAATGATGAAAAAGCCACTCTTCTTTCCTCTGCAAAGCAGCGCAGTTCCCTCAGCACTGCACATTTTACACCCTAGGAATGCAAAATTACTTCAACCATCCAATTGCCCCTGAGAACATACCCTTCCATGCTTAAGCCGCAGGCGATTATATTTAGAGCTGGTTTTCAGAGCTTTAAGTTTGTTGAGTTTTTTAAACTCACCTCTAGGTACAGCACCAAGGGGTTCCACAAACTCGATGTCTTCCTGGGTGCAACAGCATCCCTTTTCCAGGGCTGAACTCATCTGTGGCACACACAAAGCAAACCCAGCCTCCCTGCAGAGCCCCACTGTGCTTGGAAACCATGTCTGGGAGAGGAACTGGCTTTTTATCTCCATTGCTGGAGAGCCAAGAAATAATTCTTCAACACTACTCCCTCTCAGAAACCTTCAGCTCACACTTGCCTGCACACACATGATGGGGCATGACAAAGGAAATGCTTTCCAAGCTCCCTGAAGCCCAGGATTTCCATCTCCAATTTTCAATGGACCACAGACCGAGTATGGAAAAGGCTCCTGTCTGGTGGAGGTGTGGAAGTTGGGCATCCAATGCTAGGTCAGAACTCTGAAAATTCAGTTGTTCTGCTTAACTGATCTTGACACTACTGAATCAATGGGAAATACAAGAGCTGTGGTTGCTCACCATAGGACTGCTCAAAGCAAGACCCGTCATGTTCAAATCTTACTTCTTATAAACCTTTAGCAGGAGACTGCAAAAACACCACCACCTCCCAGCCTATGGCTGCAGAAGAACAAAACCCATTTTCTAGATATACGTTTATACAGAATAGAGCTGAGGTTGATTAAATGTCATTTCTGTATATTTTACAGATGTCAGAACCTGAAGTCTCCACACAGCATTCTAAGTTATAGGATGCATCTTTCACATTAATTAAAAATGCTATAATGCCATCTTCTTCAAAAACCTAACTTACATTCACACATGTTTTAATCTAATTCTTAGAAACATTTGTCAGCTTAAATGCAATTTCATCCTTAACAAATAATTCTTCCCAAATGAGGAAAAAAAAACCAACAAGGGAAAAAACCCACTCTATGATGAGGAGCACAATCTAGATAATTGCCTCCTTGCCAAGAGGATGTGAGCTTAGTTTATGAAGTTCTTTAAAATCTGAAGCAAACTCATTCTTAAAGCAATTATTAAAATGCAAACTAAATAAACATTAACTTCACCATTCCCTACACATTATCTCTGCAGAGTTTTCCCATAAATAGATTAATTTTCTCACTAGAATTTACACAAAGCAGATGTAGAAGTTTCACTGTCCACAGCCCAGAGACATCAAGCCAGGGTGTGAAAAAGAGTGAAGGGAAAAAGCAAAAAAACCAGTAGAAGTTACTTAAAATGGCAAGGTTTTCTAAAGGATTTGTTTGAAATTTGTCACTGGCCATTCTGGACTTCAGTGTTGAACCATACCCATGAAACTTCAAGGTTGCTTTGAAAAGTTTTGCAATAAACCCCAAGATATTTAATATTCTCACTTTGTAAAATGGGTGGGTAAAGTTCATGCTGGCACAATACGTGAGAATTTGGGACAGGCTCCAGGGACCACATGCTGATGGACCCCAACTCCTGCCACCATCACTCTTCCAGTCAGTCATGACTGACTCTGCCTGCACAGCCCTAAAGTCTAAAATATGTTCCAGATGGGATTCAGTTTCCCAGTCCAGACAATCCCTTAGAAGACTTGATATGAAGGAAAGAGGATGAACAGCCACCAGCATTCTGGTCCTTCAGTAGGCAGGTGAATGTGTCTTCACCTGAAACCAAATGGAAACCAGGTCCTGTATCCCACACGTATGGACCTCCAATGACACATACCCAAATATTTACACAGACACATCCTGCTCCCTTAAAATCCCCTTTAAACCATTTTCAGAATTTCTCTGTTCCTCCACTGCGATTAAATGACTGAATTCCTAAATATTTGTAAATTAAAACACAAGGATTGAATAAACTGAGCTGATGTAAGGATATAAACAAGGTGGTCTTTTTAATCCTACACCACGGCTGTTATAAAGAAATGTGTGTCAGTACCCAGCTCTCATCTAAAATTCAGTCTTTTTTCAGCAAGCACCCAGCAAAGCAAAACCACAGAAGCCTGAATGATAAATACTTTGGTGTGTCTTTTATGCATTAAAATACTATTGCTCACATAAGAAAACGAACTTTATAAAAGAAGTCTGAGCACAGACGAAGGGACTTTCTCTTCTGAAGCTGACAATTAACATGGTTAATTTGAAGCCGTGCACTTCATTCTGTGTGGAGCTACCTATGATTTAAGGGTTTGCTGTAATCTGTCCCTCCCAGCAGCCTCAAGAACACACACAAAGACTGTTCAAAATAACCATCCAAAATAGTCAGAATCAGTGCAGAAATTCTAAGTCTTATGAAAAGTACTGACTAATACATAATCCATAATATCCTGTATAATACAACAGTCAAAACTGCTATATTACTGGAAAATGAGAAAATGTTACCATATGTGAAGATGAGCACTTCTATAAATTAGAATAGAAAAATAAAGTCCTGTAAGCAATATATGCCAGTGTGGTCTAAATATAACTTTGCAACTGTCATGCAAGAACCCTGTTAACTTGAATTAAAAGCTGACACCACCCAACAGCAGGATAATTGCCCACAGAAGTGTGTCTTGCTCACGTTCCCCCTTGCCCGCAGCCTGGCGTTCCTCGGCACATATTTCCTGTGCCCCAGGCCCCCAGCCCTGCCACGACACTGGAGGTGTAGGACACAGGCATCATCACCCTGCAGGGCAACAGCTTTGGTATTCTAACCCAGCCAGTTCATGATTTTGATCCTCCAGAGCTCACTCAGAGATTTAAATCAGTGACTGCTATCAGAGTGCACACAAGAAAGGCTGGTTTGCACAGATGTCAGTGCTGCCACGAAAGGAGAAGGGGCTGCTCAAGAAAAAAACACAAGAATGGATTCAACATTTCACATTGCTAGAGCAAAATATCTCTGAACCCATCCTGACACTGGTGTCTGCCTTGTCGCAAGCTCAGCAAGAGAGATCTGGGATGGGGGAGGACAAATTCTGAGGGCTGCATACCCTCAGTGTGGGCTCCACGGGGATCACAGCAGTGTCAGCATCAGGTACCATGCCAAGAGAAAACAAAGTTCATCTGCTAAGTACAGCTCTGTACTTAGCCACTGTATACATGAAAAAAAAGCACTTCTAAAATTAACTTATTAATAAAAATAAATTTAAGACTATAAAAATAAAATCTTCATAAGAGTTTTCTAACTGTGTTGTGTCCTACGTGCCAAGTTCTCCTGATCAGGTAACAACTTCTACTTCTCACTGCTGAATGCAAATCACTGCTGAAACCATAAAGTCATGCTACCTGTTGCAGCAATTGGAGGCTTTCCAGCAGCCCAGGATGAAGTTTAAGCAGTAAACTTTCCCTGAAGGAGTAACTGTTAATTTCAAAAAAATAATCTTGAAATGTACCTTTAGTTTTAAAATGTACTGAGAAACCCCAGACATTAAATACTCAGCAGAGCGTTTCTGGCAGTGTGTGTAGAACATGATTGGGTATTTTAACACAAACAGGGAAAACACTGCCAGAAGCCTTGACTTTTCTCATTCTGGATTTTGGAGCCAGGGCAGTTTTCTCAGTTTGAAACAAGCTCTAGCCCAGATCCAGCTTGTGCAAGCAAAATATGCACCCTCCCAGCTCCAGACAGCAATAGGAGTCTGGGCACCTCCACAAACCTCTGCACATCTACAGCGCAGGTAATAGTAGACAATACACCCCAGCGACTTACAACAGCTATTTAACCAAGTTTTCCAAACTATTCAGGAAATCACTTCTTCCACCACACTCCACAACCTAGATTGTGATCCTAAGTTATTTTGACAGAATCCTTTTAAACTCCTCCACTGTAGAAAATGAGGGAAGCCAGTCAGCTTTACATCCAGGAACTACAGGATCTGGGCTGGGAGCTTTTTGTCTTTGTGGTTTGCTGCTGTAATTCCAAAACCACACACAGCGCCGGAGCTTTAGACCACTATTAGAAATGTGACTTTGGAATAAATTAAGAACACTCGTGGGAAGGAGAACTGAACTTTCATGTGGCTTCCTGGAGGCTGTTCTGGCACTGGAGAAAAATCAGACACTACACAGTAGTGGATTGGTAATAAACTAACCCAGAGCAGGACTTCCAGCCACTGTCAGGCACGTGATGCCATGGACAGAAAAAACACGTAGGATGAAATCACAGCCCCACATCATTCCAGGGCACAAAGAAGATTTTTCCATGTGGGCATAAACACTCACAAACAGCTGTATTTGTCCACGTTACTGGGGACGAAAATTTTAAGAGCTTTAGAGCAGGTATTTGATTTGCATCTTTCTCCCTATTATTATTTACTGCATTGAAGAAAACTGTTCATTTTACAGGCCCCATATTCACTAGAATAAATGTATCATTATTCCTATAAGAAATGCAGAGCATAAGCATAATGCAAATCGTAAATCTGTGAGACAAAGCAGATCCGTTCAAGTTTTCAAAACCAGGAAGCGCTTGGTGTTTACCAGGCATAAAAATACAGGCACCCCAAAATACTTTTTTATGACTAAAAGCTCTATTTCCAGCAATTAACACACAGTTTTCACAAGTTTTTCATCTTCTTGGAAAACCAGTGATTTAATTCACGTTTTAATTATGCTACAGAGAGATTATTATTCTGTAACAGATAAATAGCATTAAATCAATTAGAAGTTATTTCAGGCATTACGAAATCACTGACACTGCCTGCTAACATTTCCTTTCTTTTCCAACTTATCTCTGTTCCCTACTAATGTAAGAAAGGCCTACACAATCAAATGGAAAATGCAGTACATGCTTCTCAATGGGAAACCGAAATTGGCTACACACCAAGCACATCAGTATTCAGAGATCTAAAAAAAAAAAAATTAAAAAAATCAAATTAAGTTGACTGTCTCCGAGTACTTTTGATTACTCCAATTTTAAAATCAAAGCCATTCCCATGTTTGCAGTGATGCCAATGGGTGGATGAATTAAATATACTTTCATTAGGAGATGTCTCCTTTTGAGGTTCACTGTCCTCCTGCTTTCTAGTAGCACATAAAAATATTCATATTTAGCTCTGCAGGATCAATCCTATGCCTGCTAAAGGCAGCATAAATCTACCACTGATTTCTGTCCAAACAGACTTCGGCTAAAGCAAATGTGAATACAATGAACTAACACACTAGTCTATGCAAGAGATAAAGCATAGCACTACACAAGGCATAAATAAACTTCAAATATCAAAAAAAATCAATCCTTTTCTCAGACCTTTCACACGATACAATCAAACAGCTTACTTTTTTTATTAAAATCTCGTTTTGCTAATTCGAAGTAGTTTCTTTTATACTCCCCCTCTCCAAATCATTCCAAAGAGCATCTGAAAGCTCAGACACGTGCTATTCAAAGGATTTAAAAGTCAATGCTAGAATTTATCTAGTTTCTAAAATATTTTCCTATTTGGTGGCAGAAAGCTGTTCCAGGCATGGAGGCAATTAGTTCAGATAGCACACTTCAGAAAGGCTGGAGAATCCCACGAGACTTCTAGGGAGAAACGGGAATGCTAAGGGCATGTTGTTTGATGCGATCGCCCCCAGCCAAACACAGATGTCTGATTAAAAGGCCAATTAAAGGAACATTAACCTTTAACCAAAAATATAACAGTAGTTTAAATTAGTCAAGAAAGCCAGAGCAGAATGTTATTTCAAACTCCTTTTCCTCTGCAGACTTTCTTTAAAGTGTTATCCATTCATTTTTGTTTTATGAGGGCAACACTGCCCATAAACTAACATTTTTGAGGTTAACACTTGGCTAACTTGGAGAAACAATGTTGTCACAGGAATGTAAAAAAAAGAAAAAAAAAAAAAAAGAAAAGAAAATCAAAAATGCCAGACTGCACCACGTATCTGCGACATACATTTTACACCTTTTGAAAGTTAAGTTGGGGATGAAAGTTTACACTAGGATTCACTTTGGAGTAAATTTATCAGTAAAGTACCCCCATGTTCATGTAGCACAGTCTGCCACAAATTTTTAACATTCAATTCTAGAATGTTAAATTTTGATTTCAAAAAACAACCATAAACACTCGGATCCAAGGGTTCTACTGACATTTAATGGTTGAACAGAGGGCATACAACAATTTATTGCATTAGGTGATTAAAGGACATACTGCTTAAAGTAAACTTGGGGTAACATCTAAAATGGAGATGAAATAGCAAAATGCACTGAAGTTGCTTAAAATTGAACAAGCAAAGTGGTGAGAGATGCACAAAATACAGGGAGTGGGAAAAAGCCCACCTAGCCAGGAATCAACAGCAGCACCTCTGATTAATGGCAGCACCTCATCACTGGCATTTTTCTAACTGACACCAAATTAGCATTTACTACCCCAGAGCCCGGCGTGGCAAACACTTGAATGGGGGCTCCTTGACGGCTTGGCTCCTGCTGGAGGTGTAACCAACAAGATTTAGGGAGCTCTAGACTGGGCCGGCGCTGGCAGGGAGCTGCACACCCTGCCCTGCGCCCCAGCCCCGGCACCCTAAAACAATGCATTAATTCGGCATTCCCCGGCCTTTGGAGACTGTGCTTAACATGATTAGTGCTGCTGTCTACCCAACTTAAGTGCTGACCGTGCTTTAAAAGCTGAAAGTAGAGCAGACGTCTTCTGCTACCCAGAACATTAGAGCTGAAGTCTTCTCAGAGGGCAGAGAATAAAGATGAAATCTTTTCACACGGGGCATAAAAGAAATGCCAATATTCTTGCACACACTCCCTGTAGTACAGTTCTGCCTTATTTTCTGCTGCACTGGCTTTTTTTTTCCTTTACTAAAGCCAGCAACTAAAGCTATTTTCCTGTAATTTTTTAATCAAAATTATTTTATGGTTTTGTGTCTCTCTGACTCTGCCTAAGTGTGCCACCTAATATATTTTCTCTAGCTCCCCAAGTTAGTTTTCCTAAAAACAGTTTAATAATGGTAACCAACATTTGCTTTTTAGACTGCATTAGCAGAAAAAAGATTAAGTCATTAAATTAATGACTTGAAGATACTTACTGTAAGTAAAAGGGTTTTAAAAAATATAAAAATGGCCTTCAAAATTATTTTGACAGTATTTTTGTATTTAATACTGTACTTAGTACCATGGCTATTTTATATATCTGTCAAAGAAACTTTTTATTTGTGTGCATTTGCTTGCAACTTATCGCTGAGGAGACTCTAAAGATGAAGCTAAATGTTAATTAAGGTTAGCTTTCCAGAAAACAAATTCTACAAATGTCTCAGGAGTAAATTTACCATCTGATTTTTTTGAATCTGAGATATGCAGAAATATAGGCCACTAGCACAGCCAATGCACTTAAAATTAAACTTCAAAGGGAAAACCTGATGGTCCCAATTGTTTTAATAAAATGAAAGAAAAAGGCCGCTTCAGAAGTTAGTTTTATTAATTGTATACAGGATCCTTGAACAGCTCCTTGGCCGCACACTCTGGCTGGTGCTCTCTTACATGATAAATCTGTGGCGCTGAGCCCCACGCTGACAAGATCCGCTGTGTGTACGTTGATTACAGCTTTGGAAGGACCACCCAGACAGACAACCCCATTGAACACCTCTCCTCCAGCAGCACCAGCTAACAGGGAATATACACGCCAAACACAGTGCCTGAAAAATTAAATCCTTGCAAACAATTTAAAGCAAAAGTCCACCTACTGCAGAAAGACAAACTAAACCCACTTACTGCTCAGTGCTGCCAGATGCTCACGGTACTCCAGAAACAGAAAATCTGTTTCTGTCCCAGTTCAAATGGTCTTTGGCAAAACTAATATTCCAGAGTGAGAAAGCAACTTGCCTTTTACATGCATAAAAACATATCCATGCCTTGGATAAGCAGTGAAGTTCTGGTTGCTACACATTTCCACTGCAGGAAAAGCCTGTATGGTGAGCAGTCCCATCTTCCATGATATTTATGCTTTGTTTTCACTGCATCTGTTTCAAAATATCCCAGAAACTTGGTGTTGAAAGCGACTGACCATACAAACACCCTGTTCTCTCCACATTCAAGTCTCAGCTATGTTTCTCACACAGGCTGATGCCGAAGTGTCTTTAACAGTCCCAGGAACACGCTGGTCTTTGTCTGTGCTGCTCAGGGCACCACTCACAACCCCTGCAGTTTCCCAAACCAATGCCTACATAAAAGCAGAAAAGTTGAAACAGATCACTGTGCACTTCCAGTACCTGCAGCTGTTACTTTGGAGCACAAAGATTAACATTTCAGCAACCGGGTCCTTCCTCCATCCCACTGCTGGATCCTGCACGACACTGAGCCACAAAAGCACCGATGGGAGAGCACGAGAAAAACAGCCTGGACACATATGGTTTGACTTAACATTAACTGATTAAAGGTATTTTGACTAGTTCCACAGCTAAATTACATGCACCTGTTACACACATTAGTAGCACCTACATCCTACTCCAAACACAAGGATGTGGGCCTGCGAATGTAAGACTCAAGAAGATTACATTTCATATGTTTAGCACTGGAACAGAGTAGATTTATTTATCAATTTCACACCTTTCTTGAAATAAACCATTTACACTAAAATAATTCTACCTAATATGCCATAAAAATAACATTTTAATACTCTAATTAATATCTTTTAATATAAATTTACTGTTAATTTTATGATCTGTGCAAAAATAATTTATCAGCATCCAGTTTGTAGTATGGATTTTCAGGGCCAAACCAAATGAATCATGAGAGAAAAATGTTCCTGCCTTTCTAATACCTTTAATTTCAGTAATTAACCATAACAAATAGAGCCAATCTATCTAACATGTCTAAACTTTTTTGATGCCTTCATTATTTTGCTCTGTCAGCAGGGTCACCAATGTAATTTTTCACCTGGAACATGGCTGGTCCATTGGTTCACACATTATCCTGACACTGATTCAGCTTCAGTTTTGGGTCCATTTGGGGTAAATAAAGAGATAAAAGGGTATGGTGAACACAAACATGGTAAACCATGTATAGGAGGCACAACAGTACAAGGTAGCTAGGACACATTTCTAAAATTCTCTTTGCCTCCAGGCTACTACAGAATAGCAGACAGAAAAAAACCAAAAATGTTTTATTGAGACAAATTATATAGTTTGGGGAGAAGAAAAAAAGGGATGAGTTTCTGAGCACACCAGATCTGAAACAGATGCAACTGCTCAGCTGAGTTGGGCATAGGAGGAGAGAGACACTTTCTCTTTGAGCCTCATGAGAGAAGTCAACACAGGGGTGAGAAAGATGGGGTGAGAGCAGTAACACTCTGGAAGGCAGCTAAAATGGGCGTATTTCCTCCACCAAATAAAAAACATTCTGGAACGGGCGCTAAGGACCAAGAAAAAGTGAAGCCATTCTTTGAGCCAGTCACATGGAGCACATTTTGGATCCCTTAGATGATGGGTTGAAATCACCACACTGAAACCTGCTGAACCTCCCTCCCTCCCTCCACACAGCAGCTGAACATCTGACTTCACAGCAGTGATTTAAAAAAAGAAATAAAATCACTATTCCCACATGTCAAAACCAACATTTCAGTCACTTTTGAGCAGCAAAAGCAAGGAACACCCTCATAAGGGTAAGGCTGCCTGAAGTTATCCGTATCTTCTGCAGCAGACTTGGGCTCACACCTCCCAGCTGGCTCTGCTTAAGCTCAGCACAAACTGCACATGCTCAGCCTGTGTAAATCAGATCTCTTACCGGCATGATCACATCGAGAGCGTGAGCTATCTAGGTGTGTAACTCATGCCTAACTTTAAAATATATGGTTCCTAATGCATAAACTACAGGTTTGAACAATGGTCCTAAATGCTTCTGTGACACATAAGAAATTCCAGACCTTTAAAGGTGGAAGCTGATAGTGAAGAATTCCAGAAGTACCTTAGATACCAACTGAGAGGCAGAAACTGGTGTGTAGGTATAAATGTCAATGTTCTGTTACCCATGAAAAAGAAACCAATCAACTCCAACTTTTTTCCTGGAGGTCACCAGAAGGTAGGAGTAGATGGGTCTGTGGAAGAGTCAGACACTATTCAGAAATTATTTTTAAAAAGAAAAGAAAAACAAAAGCTAGAGGCACTGTACCAGAGACACTTGATTGCTGTGATTGACTGCTGTCCCAAGAGATCTGATTACATTTTAATTATCTTAAGGATTTGGTTAATCAAATTTGCTGTTCTCAGTTGTACTCAATAACAGTGTGTGTGTGTGCATGTGTGTACACATGGATGTGCCTGCTGAGGGAGGGATGCTGCCCTACACATACACAACCACTGTATAAATCGTCCTGTATCCGGGCCTTCATCCTCTGGGGATGCAGTTTGGGTCCCTCTTTCCCAAAGAGAAGCTCACAAACCAAGCAAAGATGAAGACAATCGCAGGTACAGAACAGCTCCATATAGGAAAACCAAGATGGAGCAGCTTTCCTCAGCTTGGAAAAGGACAAGAGAGGAAGAATACAAGAGATGTCCATAAAATCATAAAAGGCATAGAGAACCAACAGGGAGGTGAGTGGCCATTGCCTCCCCCAGTGCTACAAAGGGGAATTGGACAAATCCATGGAGGGAAGTTTACGCAGATACAGACACCGTCATTGTCTCTGACACAAAACCTGCTGGAAAGTCTGCTGGAGACTTATCCCCTCATGTCTGTACACATCTTAAGGGTAAGTTTCCACTACCATGTAATTTTGTTAGGAAATTTCACCTTCTGAAGAAAAATACCCTTTTCCATCTCCACTCCAAACAAGTGTTCCAGGGTAAGCTCAAGGAACAATGAAAAGGAGAAGGAACTTCAACAGTGCAGAAGTGGGGAAGGGCTGGAGGCACCGACCAGCCTTTTCCAGGCTCTCACTCTCCAGGAATTCCCACCATCCCTGCAGGCACCCAGGGAGTGGGTGGGAGCTACCCAGTTATACTTCATGGAGGACAAGAAGAAAGTCTCAGCTCCTAGGAACTCCCAAGTCCAGCATCCTCCTCCCAGTGCTGCCAATAGGCAACAGGGCCAGGAGGAGATTAATGAGAAGACCAAATGGGTCTGAGACAGAGGGTCATCCATGAATACTGCTGAAGAGAGAATCCTTGCACGAGACAGCCCTTTGGCTTGACCATCTCTGGGATGGTCTTTCTTAAGTGAGAAACTAAGAAAACAAAGCTTGCTTATAATTTAAAACAAGTGGGGAAGGCTTTTTGCAGTTGCCTGTAGAAGTGCTGTTTATGCTCAGCGCTGAACAAGCACCAAAGGTTAAGCTTTCCCAAATTTTCCTTAGGGAACACAAGGCAAATTAGCCCTACCACTCCCCATGTCCCAACTGTGACAACGACAGATCCCCAGCTTCAGAGATGCTCTGTGGACTCTGCAGTTAACACTAGTGGTACCTGAAGCCATTGAAAGAGACTTACAGACAGTCACTGGAGTACTCTGCATCCTGCCGTTCAGAACAACTCAGCAGCTGCCCTCAAATGTAAAAACCTGTTCATAAATAAGTTGAAACCCATTACAATTAGGCGACTTTCAGTATTGAAGATCATAATCAAAATCAAAGAGTTGATTTACCCTGAAGATTTCAAGTGACATCTGCTGAAATAAAAATATAGTTTGGAAAAAGATTGTAAAAAGATGACCACGTTATTACCAATAACTTTTACATCTGTCATTAATTTTCACTTGGTTGTATCTTCTCTCCTAGTCTGCATCCAATTTCACATTGACTTGTGTTTTATTACAATCTCAATGCGGATCCCATCAACTGAAAAGACTAATAACTGCCTATGAAATGCAGCAAATAGCACGGATATTGTTTCCCTTTCCTTAGCAAAGCACAGGGTCTTGAGGAGACTGTCACAAAGGAGGATTGACAGCCTTGAAGCGATCTCTTTCCAGAATGCAAAGCAGCTACAAATACATATGTGTAGACGAGAATGTTTCCCCCCAAACCTGGAAAGAGTTAATCAAGTTACACTGCTTGAATATGTTAGTGAATGACGTTGAAATGGCACAGGAACATTCTCTAGCCCAGCATATCCCAGACAAACTTCCCCCAGTGACCATAATTTAAGGCAACATTTTAAAAGAGCCCTTTAAATCTCAGCGCTACAGAGAACTGCTGAGGCCTGTAACAGAATCTCTCTTGCCTTCCTCCCCTGACAACACACCGAGCTCAAAAGTATACATTTAACGCCCAAGGGTCCTACCTGTCTTTAAGGAATTTTTATAAAGTAGATGGCTACCTTGGGCTATTTAAGTACTTTGTAGTAAGACATCAATGGCATGTATAGAGATATTCCTTTGATCATTACACCAGTGGAAAAAAATAAGAAAACAACCCCTAAATCTTCACCATATAAATTTATGCTTGGAACTCACCGATGTAAGAATCATACTACAAAACCACAAATAGTATTCAATTTAGTCTCTGTGTTCTCACTCATGTGATAGCCTTTGATATTCCCCATGATGAAAAATGAATACGTTTTACTACAAAGATGATTTCTGAACAAAGCTCTTTTTATTTTGGTTTCCTATTGAAGAACAAGAAATCTAAAGTTAAAAGGGGAAAATCAATAGCTGGGCTTATTACTAGCCAAAACCAACAATAAATGAATGAAATGGAGATTTTCTCTTCTGTAATTTCTAGCAGCACATTTCAAAACTTTTTTTATTGTTCTGTTTCTCAGTTCAAAATTCAAATTATCATTAATATGAGGCAGAATTTAAACTGTTTTCATTTTCATTGCCTGCACTGAAGATACAGAACAGTCTTCCTTTCACTGTATAACTAAGCCTCACCAAATGAAATGTTACACAAGTTTTATTTTAAGGGCTGCTCTTGAAGAAAGAGAGGATGTGAACATCTTTGAAAAACAAGTGCAGAAAGAAGACTAAGATATGTAGATAAATCATTAGTTATATTAAGATATGAAACAGGCACCCAAAGAATGGCATAAAATGTAAATGAACTTCAGGATCTGGTCTCTTAATTTGACAGCTGTTTGACAACTGCAAAATGGAAAACTGACCTCAGACAACTGTGTATAAATGAGACTATTAAGCAGAAGAATTTCATATGGAGTGATACAATATACACTGCAGTAACTCCTCACATGGGAATAGATAAACGTAGACTGGAATTTTTATTGTCTTTGAAGGTGGTGATGTTAAAAAGACTTGAATTTCACAAAGAGGAGCTCTATGCTACATTATCACAATTAATGCCGCTTTCTGAAATACAATGACTGTTGCCTGCAGAAAGAATGCTCACACAGAACTCACAGGCATTTAAAAAAACATATCCAAGGACATGTGTCTAGTATATCTCCAGTGTCTGGAGACAGAAGAAAACGGCTTCTGCACTTGTGTTGCAAATCCGAAGTCACCAGAACTATACAATGAATAGGTCATGGGATAACTTATTTAAAGGGGTTTCTTTGGAAGTGTTACAGGCAGTCACACTTACACATGGACTCTGTATCACCAAAGCAGCACCAGAACAGACACTGATCCATGGAGAGAGTGGCTTAAGGAAATACTCCGCAATTTTGGCCCCTATGGAGAGCTCTTCTTGGAAAGAGTGGCAAAGCAGCAAGGGGGAAGCTTCTATCACGACTGCCTGAAGCTAGGTTAAATTTGATATCCTCAGCAGTAACAGAGAATTAAACACAAAGCAGGGAGAAAGCCTACTTTTAGACGTAACCAACCATTTCTACTCATCGTTCTGCTCTAGATCCCACTGAAAAGGGCAGATCTTCCAAAAGCATCCCCAAGCACCACTTCTTCACATTCTCCAGCAACATAAAGAGCCCTTTGTGATAAGTATGTTTCATTCCAAAGCAGTTAGGCACTTGCTCTTTATTCTATTTCTCTCTTTGGGACAAATACTTAAAACCAGCCTTTCCTACCTCTCTTTTTAACCACAAAAAACCCCACAGAAGTTGCACAACCTGTAACAGAAGAGACAGAAAAAACCCACCCAAGCACTTGCAGCAAAATCCAGACTTAAAAAGAAAGATTACAGCTTTCCAAGCTAACCTAACAAAAGGTTAGCAGTGACAGCAGCAGAAGCAAAGATTTTAAGAGTCAAGTGAATCCAACGGCTGGACTTTTGGACAGAAAAGCAATTTGCTGTCTACTACCTTTAATTTTCAGTAGCAGTGTGTTAGGGGTGGGATTTGTTGGGGGGTTCAGTTTTTGGTTGGTTGGGATTTTTTTGTAGATCCTGCGTTTGGATTTTATGTCTCAATGTCATTCAAGTGGTCAGTAATGAAACTGAAAAATAAACAAAGCCAATCCCAAAGACATCAAATGAGACATGAGAACCATCACCAAAACCTTGAACATCCAAATCTCTCAGACTGAGGAGTCGCACTGCAACTGCACACTGTCTGAAGAATCACAATCACAGAATACCCCGAGTCAGAAGGGACCCACAAGGATCATGGAGTCCTGGCTCTGCACAAACACCCCAACAATTCCACTCTGAACCTGAGAATGTTGTCCAAACACTCCTGGAGCTCTGGCGGCCGCGGAGCTGTGACCATTCCCTGGGGAGCCTGTTCAGTGCCCAACCACACTCTTTTGTTCATTTCTAACTTGCCTTTTGCTAAATGTTCTCATTCCTGTTTTCAAGAGACACTAAATAACCATCTCCTAAACATCTTCTCCCAGTCAGTTGTGTTTTTACAGACCTTCATGACATTCTGCTTCACTGTCACCTACTTAATGCTACCTGGAAACTAATTATGGTATTGTAATAATACCACTGATTTATTCTTACACAACTCTGGCATAAAACCAACTCTACTCCAACTCTACTCCAAGTTAATCCTAGATATGACCAGAGCTATGGAATCACATCTGCATGACAACTTGAAGGAAGTTTGTGCTTTATAGGTTATCCATTTTTTTCTGACTCCAGCAGTAATTCTAATAAAATACTTTAAATCTCCCTACAAAACTTGCTCTGCTCATAAGCCTCTGCATCACCTCTTGGCCTCACTTCAAAAGAAACTTTAGAAACATCCAGATCAGTAGGGAGTTGAAGTCAACTGTCATTTTACAGGGGAGGCACGAATGATTTCCACCAGGAGTGGTCCTTGCCCTGAAGACTTTAATCAGGGATGAAGAATGTGAACTCAACACACAGATCACAGTTCAACGTCTCCCTGTTACGGCTGGAACTCTGCCAGGTGATATTCTCCATTTGTCCCTTCCACACACGGCTCTGCTACTCACCTTTATGCCAACGGGAACTTTCCTCATTGAGGAAAACTCAGCTGAGCAGAAGGAGCCTGCCTGAAGCAGGGCTGGCTCTGCTGCACACTCCCGCTGCCAGGAAGAGGCCAAGAATAATGGTAGAAAAACTTTGGTAATCGGGCTGTAACCAGCACAAGCAGCAAGGGAAACACAGCAGAGACCTCCCTTCACTGCAACTTTATTTTCTATTCCCAATTCTGCTCCCTTGCTGCCTAAGACCATTTCAGATAAGCACTTTTATAATGGATGCCCTTCAAAGATAGTATTTTGCTTTTAATGCCCTTTAACAAACACAAGGCATTCCAAGTCTTTAAGCAGCCTGTAAAAGGTTATTATTTTTAAAAGTATCTAATTTCAGAACATAAAAATGAGTTTGAGGCCGAACTATCCAGCCTGCTCTCAAATGCCAGCACCTTCATAGTACTCTCGGAAGTTACAATGGATTGTCATGTCTCTGTTGGGAGCACCAACATAAATCTCGACTGTAATAAGTAAGAAGTCTTAAAAGGAGAATTATAGGGACAGATTTTCATCTTCTAGAAGTCTGGTTTACTTCAAAAATTTACATAATCTATACAGATCCAGGCAGTTAGCCTTTAGTGACCTGAGAATACCAAACCTCCAAGATTTGCAGACACATCTGGTTTAAAGTCAAAGCTTATATTATTAAGCTGCTATAACTCTTATATCTCCATTCATGTGTCCCATTTTATTTCTTGTCCTACTTTAACGATACTTCCAACATGCCGTGTGCTTTTTAATCTGGATGATGTACCTAATGATTTTGGTATTGAAAACTAACCTCCTCCTTCAGTTTCCATACAGATCTCATAAAAGCCAGAAGAAATGGATTACTGCCCAGAGCTCTGGTTTACTTGTTCATTAAACAGCTTACGCTTAGAATCCTCTTAAAAAGTCACTTAATGGCAAATGGCTATTCAACACTACAAATAAAATTTTTCTAAAAAAATTTACTACATCTTTCTATTCATACCAGTGTTATAATCCCACTGGGGATGCTGCTGAATTTTTTGGTGCAATTTAGACGGCCATTTCCCACCAGAATCTAAGAAATTATGGAGTAACATATATACATATATATATATATGTCTGTATATGTATCTATACATATAAAATCTATACCTTCCCAAAGAATGTGTCATGAATGATGAATTTTAAAACAAAAAATCCAACTGTTAGCAACTGTGGGTAAAGAGATCTTTTTAGGACAACTGACAAATGCCCCAGGAGTTGGCAACATGGATGTTGCACATGCCACGTGTGCTCATCCTACCATAAATTAGGCAGACCACATATTGGAAAGCCCCTGCACAGTGCAGGCATGAATCCAAGAATCAACATACCTTACTAGTGCCTCAAGCAACATCCAACCCAATCTGTGAGCAGCAATATGGGGAAAAATTAAAAAGCATTCTATGAGTAAGAATATTAATCAGCTTAAATCAACTCTCAGTGAGTTTCTTGTTTCTTGTAGGATGTGACGTGTGTTGATTTTCAACTCTCAGCTGCACTAGTCAGTAGCTATACCAACACTCACAAGCTTTGACAAATCTTAATACTTCCTGCCACACTTCCAAGGTTAAGTCATGTCCAGAAAGAAGATGGATGGTCCTTGAGTTTTTACATGCTTAAAGCAGCTTGTTTCCATTCAAGACTACATCTCTCACAACAATAACTACCTTCTTTGATTTTTACAGACTAATCAATTCAGTTTTCAATCTTCTCTCCATGCTCCCCTGAAAAACTGAAGTGTGTGACTCACAGAAGTGTTTTGGCTTTTAGAGGCAAACCCACATACTTTCACACTCTATAACTTCCCAGACTGCAAACTCTGCAGGACACACCTCATTACCTTCTTATGCTGGAAAACCACCAGACACTCAAGCCTGTATTGCAATACAGATAATAAATAAGAAAATTCAGTGCTACCACCACAGACATGAAGGGAAGGCTCCTCTGTTACCTGTATCTGCTGTGACTCACAGACTCTACCTCAAGGACCTGTTACAGTGCCTTCAAAAATGTTTAAATGAGCACTGGCACAGGAGCGGACAACTGGTATTGGATATGCCAGGGAGTTTTCCACACTGGAACCAAACCCACCCATCAGTGCATCCCTTCTGTCAGAGAGTACCTTATCACGCTCTCCATGACCCGCCACCCTGACAATCCTAGAAAGGCTTTTCCAACGAACTGTTTATGGCATTCGAAGGAAAAATCAAAATAATTATATCACTGTGATACCTGTGCCAAACTACTAGGACAGTGAAATTCTGTATGAAGATAAAAAAGGATCAATGTGTCAGAAGAAAGAAGAATTGGAATAATTAAGTACTTCATACTACAGTGTCATCACACTTTCTGAGTCAGGGGAGGTTTAGGTTGGATATTTGGAAAAAGTTTTTCTTCCAGAGGGTGGTCAAGCACTGAACAGGCTCCCCAGGGAATAGTCACAGCCTCAAGGCTGCCAGAGCTCAAGGAGCATTTGGACAAAGCTCTCAGGCACAGGATGGGATTGTTGGGGTGTCCTGTTGTCACAGTTTGACAGTGGCCAAACTCCGGCCACCCACGAGAGTCACTCACTCACCCTCCCCTGCCACAGCTGGGCAGAGGAGAGAGAAATTTCATGAAGGCTTCATGAGCTGAGATAAGGACCGGGAGAAAACACTCCCAGGGCAAAACAGGCTCAATTTAGAGGTACAAAGTGAATTTATTACTAACAAAATCAGAGGAGGATAATGACAAGTAAAATAAACCCTTAAAAAACACCTTTTCTTCCCTCAACCCCTTCCTCCTTCCCACCAACAGTGCAGGGAGACAGGGTGTGGGGGGTTTGGTCAGTTCGTCACCCGAGGTTTTCTTCCACTGCTCAGGGAGAGGAGTCCTTCCCCTGTGAGACCATGGGGTTCCTCCCATGGGAGACAGTTCTCCGTGAACTTCTCCAACACGGGTCCAATCTCATGAGCAGCAGTCCTCCCAAAACTCTTGTGACATGAGTCCCTCCCATGGGCAAACAGTCCTCCCAAACTGCTGTGGCATGGGTCACTCTTCCACAGGGTGCAGTCCTGCAAAGGCAGGCTGCTCCAACCTGGAAGCAAGGGCCCTGCCAGTCCACCAGGTCTTCCACTGGATCACAGCCTCCTCCAGGCATCCACCCACTCCGGTGTGGGCACCTCCCCCACAGGCTGCAAGTGGACCTCTGCATCCCCCGTGGATCCCCATGGGCTGCAGGGGCACAGCTGCTTCACCATGGTCCTCACCACAGCCTGCAGAGGAATATCGGCTCTGGCGCCCAGAGCACCTCCTCCCCCTCCTTCTCCACTGACCTTGGTGTCTCCATGTTGTTTCCCCCACATGTTCTCACCTCCTCTCCTTCTCTGGCTAGAAAAAAAAACCTTGTGCCCCACTTGGTTTTGATTTCCTTCTTAAATATGTTATCACAGAGGAGTTACTATCATCTCTAATTAGCCCAGGCTTGGCCCATGGCATGTACATCTTTACAACCACCAGGGATTGGCTGTGCTGGACACAGTGGAAGCTTCCAGCAGCTTCTTACAGAAGCCACCTCTGTGGCCCCCCCCGCTACCAAAAACCAGGCTGTGCAAAACCAACACACCTGTACAGGACTCCATGATCCTGATGGGTCCCTTCCAACTCAGGATATTCTATGAATCTATGATTCTATGATTACTACATGAGCTACAGAGACATTTACCCACATATACACCAGATCCCTACAGAAAACTGAAATGGTCACTCGAGTTTCCTCACATGAAAGACCCTTAGAAAACAAGAGTTTCGTTTCTTTAGTCTCACAGTTCCAGCAGTCCCAGCAACTGCACAAGAAAGAACCCTTCCCCTTTCAGTGGGGAACATTCATACCATTTGCTCTTTCACTCTTTCCTAGGAAAAGGTGTGCCAAGACCCTCCCTGTCCCTTTTCTCATAACCTAGAGGCACCTCTTCTTTCTTCTCTCCATTACAAGCTACAGCAGAGAAAGGGATGATTCCCTTGGGATACCTGCCTGTCCCAAGCTGTGGCAGATCAGGTCAGAAAAGCCAACATTGCACTACACTTTCCTGTAAAACCTTGCAGCTTTGGAAAAAACAAGTCAAAAGCCACACAAGATAACTGAACTTCTTGCAGCCCATACAAACAAGAGCATTTGAGTGCTTGCTCCAGCCAAGGCTTGCAGCAAAGCACAATGAGCTCTCTCCTAGGTAAGTCAACTCTTCGCAGGCAGTTGACAACCAGAGTGTGGAACAAAGTCAAAAGTCAAAGTGGAATGAAACTTTATCTTAACAGCGACAACAGTCATGGAAAATTAAAGCAAGCGGACTTTTACTCCATTTTACTGCACATAAATCTTTTCCAATGCTAAGACGACAAAGTAGAATCTGAACTGGTAGCATTTATGTAGTATTTTTTAACAATGGAAATTTGAAGAGAACTCTAAAATAATTCAAAAGGAAAAGGACTGCAAGAATGCTCTGTATTTGTGTTTCAATGAGCTATTCCCTAAAGAAATGGTATCGGTAAGCTGTTTCAGGGAACCAGGAAATAATTTTCCCAAACCCTTCGCCACATTGTTGCTATTTTTCATACAGCACAGTACACAAGGTCCTGTATTGCTGTTTCTGAAACTGTCAGGAGTCTAATTCAAGGCAATGAACAGGTTGAATATGGCACCATTTAAATTACAAAAAGAAAGTGACATTTCACTACTTATCTAATAAGGTTAGAACTTAATACTTGCACTGCTGAAGGAATTTGGAGCTATTTGGAAATGTCAAAACATGTATTTAAAGACTAACAAAAAATAATAGTTATTTTCACTTTTCCTTTTCTAAGCTTAGAAAGGCAATACCCACATGGATCAAAAGGCCAGATAAATCTTAAGTACTAAGTTTTCCCTTTTGTCTAGTCCTCTCTTCACATTCCACCATTTCAGCCCTTCAAAATTCCTTTGTTCTGCCTGTGATCAGGGTTTCTGGGGGAAATCTGGCATCAGATCTAAAGGCACCCCCACACCACTGAAGTATTCCTGACAATTCATCACTTGGTAAATTATTTCTTTCTTACCCCCTACCTTGCTTGCACCCAGTATTTCCACAGAACCTGTAAGTGGGGTGCTAATGAGACAAAACTTCCTGCTGCATCCAAGTGCATCATCTTGAGGATCTCTGTATGCACAGAAGTTAAGGGGCTTCTGTGGTTGCCACCTGAAAGCTGCTGTCCATCACATTGGTACTTCAGAAAAACAGGAATCTGTCTTCACTCCCAGCCCATGTCTACTACCAATGCCTGTGCAAATCAAAGGACAGTTTCAGCTAGAAAGAAAACAGAGGACCATGAGGCCGTCTCCCTTGGTCCTAGCAGGACAAAGGGGACTGCAGTCCCCACACTGACATACTGACATCTCCAAAATTCCCCTTTATCACCCTACCACCTTGCTGGCGTTCCTTTAGGAAATCAGCTGCTCATCAACAAATGCAGCAGGGAGAGAAAGCAAGTACCCAATACCAACTGCCCTGTTAACAACGGCACATGCTTACTTTGTGCATCCACAGAAAACATGTCTTTATCAAATCAGGAAGCAGGATGATCCATAAAAAAGGGGCACAACATTAAATTCATTTTTTTATCCACTATTTATGTCTTTGTTGGATTTTAATATATATGAGATGCAACATAAGAGTAAGAATCAAATCAAAACATTTTGACTTAAACTCTCCTAGAATCTGAAGCTTTATGCTAATAGTGAGAGCCACAGAGGGTGGGAAAGTAGTAGCAAAGGTGTCATTACACTTGTTTTCATTGTCTTTGCTGAACATCACAGTGGTGACTTGGGTCTAAGTCCCTAAGGGTTACGTGAATCCCTCTACTTTAAGACTCTTTGCCTGCCATACTCACACAACATGCATGCGAGCAAAGAGAATTTCTTTCAATATCAACTATATATTAATGCATATCAACAATGATATGCATTAATTTATAGTATTTTTCCAAGACCCTTTATCAGGCTTCACTTGTAGGTCAAATAATTCATGCTTTGCAAAGATAATCTTTGCATTTAAAATTTATCAGTCCCTTCAGAGGTTGGTTCTCATTAGTGCTCATCATTTTCACTGCTCATGAAATGCATCCTCACAAGCTGAGCCCATCCTGCTCCATATCAATGATTCCACCACGCTAACTTGATCCAACTGTTGCAATTATGAATCATCTGTTGGAGCCGTAAGTTACGATCTTCAATGACCACTAATGAAGGCTGCCTAGCAGTTAAAATATCAACGCAGCATATATCAACACACTTTAGAGCACAAGATAGACTTCCAGTGTTGCACTTTTCTTATATTTATTATCCACTGTAAATTACATCCCAGGCTGCCTCTGCCACTGACAGTCCTGAAGTACAGAGTTCAACACCAGGTTTTAATAACCCCTCCTGCCAGTTGTTTGATCGCTGGTGGGAAGGCAGGGGGGGCAGATGAAAGGCCAAGCGGCTGCTGCAGGCAGATCTGTTCAGTCAAAACAAAGGGACTTCAGAGAGAGACAGAGATGCATCAGGTGTGAATCCCAAACGAGCAACCTGGAGTGTGGCCTGACTGATTGACACTCACCATTCTCAGGAAAAGGGTAAGCACCTGCCAGTGGGATCATTCCAGATGCAGGAGGGGAAAGGTGGTATCAGCTAGGCATGAATTATTTTGATCTGGAAAGCCAAAACCTTGGAAAGTCATTTTAGACTCTTTCTAAATCACTTCAATTATTCAACTATATCATTTTTAGATACATTGTAGGGAGCAAATCTTGTTGGCATTTAAAATGAGTTCTCTCATTCCAACATGACAGCACAGTTATCTGTGAGGGGAAGGAGCAAAATAAAAAAATTTTCAGAGATTTCGAAAGTGGGCAAGAAAGAACTTTGAGGAGTTTACTTGGCAAAACTCTCCTGCACTGAGTGGAGGTGGGTTGCATGATCTGACAGAGGTCAGCTCCTCCAACTTGAAGCAGAGCATATTAACAACATTAGCATCAGAATAACAAGTTCCCACTCCATGGACATTTGATAAAACACTTCTTTGGTAGGAAAAGTTTAGGCATGAAGATAACACCAAAAACACAGCTGGTTTTGGGAACAGAACTATTGCTGTTCTCTTTTTTCTTTACTGGGATTAAAGAGAAAGGGGACAGAGGGACTACCTGGATTCTGCTAGTTTTATTTTCCACTTCATCAATAACCCAGGAATCTATCACTAGCCACCACTTCCTATGCATTACTTTAACCCTTGGGGTGGTGGGTTTTTTCCTATCCTTGTAACAGAGTTCTTAATTTTTTTTTTTTTTTTTTTTTTTTTTTTTTTTTTTTTTTTTTTTTTTTTTGTGGGCAGCAGGTCAAGGGGAAGATTCTGCCCCTCTCCTCTGCTCAGGTGAGACACCACCTGCCAAGCTGCCTCCAGCTCTGGGGTCCCAGAACAGGAAAGATGTGGAGCTCCTGCTGGAGCAAGTCCAGAGAAGGCCATGGAAATGCTCCAAGGGAGCACCTCTGCTCTGGAGACAGGCTAGGAAAGGACAGGGTGTTCACCTGGAGAAGAGAAGGCTCTTTGCAGCCTTTCAATACTTAAAAAAGACTTGTAAGATGAGGACAGACTTTTTTAACAAAGCCTGTTGTGACAGGACAAGGGGTGATGGTGTTAAAACTCCAAAGACAATAGATTTAGATCAAATAAAAGGAAGACAATTTTTTTCAATGAGGATAATCCAGTAAGTGGACTGACAACTAGAGGAGAGGCTGCTCTGTTTTAACTTTATTCAGCCTGGTGCAGCACCCAAATGACCTTCACAGTTCGTCTTACACCAAAGATCATATACAGGTTCCATGGGCTGGTAACTGAACTCAAACCCCAAATTTCACGCCATTATTTTAACACCAACCCATCCCTCCCACTCCTTACAGCTACACTTCTAAGGAATCACCACCGTCAAGAGAGGATGAGACTTTAAGAGCAAAACACAGCCATCAGATCAGACCCTGAAGGGACAGGGATGTTAACTCATATTTGTTCTCTAATGCTGGTTAATATATTTACTGTATTCCTCATTTTCAGCTCTCTAACTTCAGCTAAGACATTCAGCCCAGTGTACTTCCTTGTCAAGGTACCATCAGTCAATCCCAAGCACATAATTTTATCTCTTGATTACTAAATTCAAACCACTTTAAACATCCTGCTTTCATCTTTATAATTCTCTCCCACTTTTTAACCTAGCTGCAGTTAGAGAAGAACGTACGTGACACATAAAATGTGCACATGATTCCTTTAACATTTTAATGCCGTGTATTGTGTTGTAAACATCTCTTCATGTTTTATCTCCCTCACCATAAATCAGAGGTGACTATCTCAGAAGTCTCAAAAATGACATGTTTTCTCTCTAATATAAATGTAAGCCTCCACTCCTTGAAACTTGAGTGAGCTTTCAAAAATCATCAAAAACCAGAGCTATGAAAAAGCAAAAGATTATCAACAAACTTAATATGATTTTCTCCCACTCCATTTCTATGACAGCCTGGAGTATGGGAAAAAAGAAGTTACAAAATTAGTCTTTACTAATCAGAAAACCAGGGGTTTATTTAATTCATTTGTAACCTGTAAGGAACAGCACTAAGGTAAAATACCTTCTTGTGTATCCATACCAATACACAACACTGAAAGAGTCAGGAAAGCAGACAGTATGAAAATTATACACTAGGAGCATTTATTTGTTTGATTCAAGATTAACACACAGTGTTTACAAGGTGAAACCCAGAATATATTTCCATTTCCTTACCACAACTGCGACTAATATGACTGATCTCTTCCTATGAGATTTTCTGGAGGTTTTGGCTAGCTTAGTAATGTTATAGACACAATGTGTCTCAATCCAGTCCTTGGTAAATGCATTAAGAGATTTTTTAAAATTTTTTTTTATTAAAACCCACTGTAAAATAATGGTTATTTTCAAAAGACAGAATACCAATAAAGAACACTTGTCCAAAATAATTTTAAGTTACTACAATGATGGAAAAAATAAAGAATGCCATTAGAAAGAGAGGGAAAAAAAGACGAAAGGAGTTTTAGCAGGTGGGATTGAGAAGTGGTGACATGTTGTAGTACAATTCCGAAGGGCTGGAGGACATAACGTGGTGTTGGATGATGTGGAAGAGAACCAGGGAGCACTGGCTCTGGGAGCCACTGCAATGCTGGATTAGGTGTGAGGTACAACTCTGAAGTATTGTGATAGGAAGGAGTGAGGCAGAGGCAGAAATGCTGGTGGAGGACAAGAGAAATAAAACACTATCTGTTCCCTGGCACCTTCCCGCAGGAGTTTCCTCCCTCACAGCCCACAGACCCAACACACTCCATGAGAAAACCCAAGGACCCTCTGATATTTATCCAGATCCCCAGAATTCATAACATTTTCCACCAGCCTGAGTCTGTTTCTCTAAAACTTCTCTCTGACATAAATTATTCAAAGATACTTTTCTTGACACTTTCTAAACAAATGTTTCTTGAATGACCTTGCTGTACTGCAGGCACCTCATTTCCCTTTTGTATTTTTTTGTCTGTATTTTCCAACACAACTCTTTCACTCTCAAGTCACAAAACAGTAAGTCGTAAGCTCCTTAAAAATCATTACCCAATTTCACAAAATCGTCATCAAAGTATGTTCTACTTGCCTTGGAAAGCACTGCTAGAATTCAGACTTTGTGGATTGTGAAACCTTTTTCTAAACACACACCTGGATAAATATCCAGACTCTACTTCTATAAACAATGAAAAAATACAGAGTTGTCGATTTGCATCAGGTTTTTTTATTGCTTTCTTGTAAAAACAATGAAAGTGGGGCAAGAATCTCCACTTAGGCACATTTTTGTAACTTTCTGGCTCTTGCAGCCAGGAAAAAGTAAGTTTAAAGTATGATACACAACCATCTGAAAACAAGGAGAAAGTGGTAATTAGAAGATTGTTTCAGACCAACTTTGTAAAGAAATAGAACACAATGTCTTGGTGTCTGTGTATTACTTAGCACAGGCCTGGCTCCTGCCCCAGTACTTAAGTCAACTTAAATACTTAATTCAGCTCAATTCACTGTGGGTAAAACCATCTCAGCTCCTACCAGATTGCTAAAATCAAGTAGTTGAGAGAAGGAAAAAAAAAAAGGAAAAAAACCCTCAAACCTCAGAACCTGACCAGTTACAAGTTTCTATCAATACTTCCATGAATTTTACAGATCACAGGACCAGACTCTTCACATCCTGTCCTAAATCACAGGGAAGAATCTTACACAATTCACACCTCACCTTCCCGCAACATATGTAGGGATTGTAAATTGTGCACATAGATTTATCAGGGAAATGAGGAGTGGGAAAGATGAGTTGCCCTTAAAGATGTACAGATTTATAGCAATATGGGAAGCGGAAAGACAGTTATCATATAAAAAGGTCCTTAAGGGATAGCGAGGAGCAACAGGGGAAACATGAGTCATGAGCTGCCAGAGAAGTGGATGCGTATGGGGAGCAATGGACAGAGCAAAGTAGCAATAAAGGAAGTTCCAAGTCAAATGTGCTCCTTCCCAAAGGTCGAGACAGATACCCAAGCCTAAAGTATTTATGGAAAATTAAATTCCCAGCCAATTCAGACACAGTAACACTGGGAAAAGGACACTCAACGACTGAAAGGATCCACTGATAAGCAACAGATCCCTAAACACAGCTCTCTCCTTTTGCTTCATTACCAACTCTGCTCCTTTGGTTTTTTTCAGCAGGCGTAATCTACCTTCAAGGTCTTTCTACATCGGCAAGTGGCTCAACATGAGCAAGGGTGAAAATTTAAAGTGTTCAGCTAAAATCGTGAAAGGCAGTTTGACACACTGTGAGGCTGGAGTAACTTGCAGTGAGTAAAGAGTGAATTACGACCCCCAGCACAAAGTTACTGCACTCCTCCTAACTCCCCTTTCCTATCCCAAGTGTCCAACTCCAAATTACAGCAGAGAATTCCTGCACTCCTGAGTAATTCAAGGGTTTAAAAAGTAGCTACTTTTGGGACAAAATACAACGAGCAACACATGGAAGCTGAAGACAGAGAAAACCAGTTATTCGTGTGTGAATGTCAGCTCTTGGAAGATCTAGCAAAATCTCAAGACAAGTTGCACAGGAGTCTCTAAATAAGCAATCACTAATTCTCGTAGTCCGGTAGTATCCAAACCAAAAGTGAAGGTATGTATAACAGTAAATATTTCAAAGGATAACCCATAAATTTAATTTTTATTATTAAAAAGGTAGTAAAGGAAAAAAGGGAGGAAAAAAGGATGCATCTAAAATTGTATCAAAATCCAACAAAACTTCACCTCAGTTATGACAGCCTTTCTACTCAGCCTTTGTGTGAAAAATATGTACATGATAACTAAATGTATTCTTCAGAAAAAAACAGGACTTACTCAAAATTATTTTTCAAGGCTATCCATCTGTTTCCAAGTTAGATAGGCTACCTAAACATTTCCAAGTAATTAAAAATCATGCATCATCCTTCCCATTTTGCAGAGAAAACAGAGTTAGCTGCCTGCCCCAGTTTTAAGCTCACTGAAAACAAACTCTAAACCCTGTACAAACAGTAAACAGGACTTACTTCATGCTGAGCAAAACGTGTACTGATGGGTGCAATCTCAAAAATGACATCACATGTCTACAACTGAGGTGTTACACGGTATAGACATCAAAGGGCCCAACTCAACCAAGGTGACTCCAGGGTGCAGATCACAGGCAATCTCCACTAGTGGAGTCCCAGGACTAACAAGTGATTGCTGAAACCATGAAGTGCTGTCAAACGCGGACTGCTGCCGCTCCTTCTTTTTCCAGGCCACGCTTACAACTGAAAGTGACCATGGCTACTACACTTTGCAACCCCGTTCAGCGCCACAAGTGTTATTACCTGTTCACTAGTTAGGCTTTCCTTTGGGATGTAGGGAGAGCCCAAGAGCCACTATGCTTCACGGTTGAGTGTAGGAGAGCCAAGATCATTATCAAGCTCCACAGGCTGTTGACACATGCAGGGAAGCTCAAGTGCAGGCACCTGGAACGTGTTTGGCATGGAACAACCTCCATACAATGGAGGTTCTCAGTACATTCTGCAGATGTGCAGGAGATACCATGATCCCAGCCTGGACAAAACCCCACTGAAGTCCCACTACAGATGTTTAGAGTGGCTCTGAGCCACTCTTAAGACAGATTCAACAAGGTCATACGACAACACAACCAAAGAATCCAGCCCATAAGACTGGAGCCCCACTGCCAGTTCTTCCTATGTCATTTCCAGAGACCCAGGCTTGGGTATTACAAAGATAAACATTATTATTGGGAAGCTTAAAACCTCATCAACTCCATTCTACGTAAACACACTGTGCCTAGCAACTCCACTTGAATTCTCAGGCATGTATTGCTTTTGTGGTGTCAGTTTTAGCAGCTCAGAGCTCAAACAGCAGCTGAAGGCAAGGCACTCCCGGTCATCCAGTCACACTCCTGGCAGTGCTCCAGAAGCCAGGACGACACACCAGTTTGCTGTACGGATGAAGAGATGGACTGACCTGATTGATGGAGTTGGCAGCACAGGATGCCAGGCCAGTTCCAAGGGACGCAAGCAGGAAACAGGTGAGCTCAAAAGGGACCGGGGCCATGGCAAAGCCAGCGGACGCAGTGCTGACGACCAGAGCTGCAACACAAGGGAGAGCACAGTTCAAAGCATCAACAAGAAACCATCTTTGTACATAACACTAGAGTTACGGCTTTCAAACCCCGAAAGACTCTTGTGCAGGTTAACTTTATGCTATTTTTATGGTTCAAAGTAGCTCCAGGAACTGGGGACAGTTAAAACCAACACTACATAACGATATCAAAAATGAGAAGGAGAACTACCAGGGATGAAATAAGAAACCCAAAAGCAGCAGCACATTAGCAGAAGACATGAGGATACAATTGTATCTCTGTATTCCCTACTTTATGGATTTGCTACAGGACCAAACTGCCCCACACAACACACCCCCGACAAGTATTTGTTCCAGTAACTCACATGTTACTGCAAACGCAGAAGAAAACCAGTATGAAAAAATCCCAAACTGAGATACATGCTTTATATCAAATTATAGCAGGAATTTAAGCAGTGCAGAGTCAAAAAGAGACTTGGGGCATGCAGCTACAGTAATTTCACTGCACAATCTCTGTTCCCATCGCTCTTATCTGACACGCACACTTTGGGCTGAAAGTACAATCACATCATCACAGAGACCCCATGACACTTAATGGTTTCAAAATTTGAGTGGGTTCATAAAAATCCATTTCAGGTTTGTCACCCAAAATTGTAACTTTAGTACAGTACTGCAAACCACATCCTTAAAATAAGAATTACCCATGTTTCAATCCTAATATTGTAATTAGCCAAATAATAGGTCTCACAAACCTCACTTTCGTCAAGAAATAGTATGTGACAAATTTCTTATACTATAGAAGTCAGCACACTTATGTAATATCTTGCTCATGACCTTGAGCCTTACAATCTGAAATTAATATTTATTAAACAGAAAGTATTTTAATTATATTCTGCATGTAGTTACACATTTCAGACCTCAGCTAGCTTAAATCAAAGCATCGAAATGTTCTTATCTTCCTGATTCATACAAAGTCTCCTTTTTGTCTGAAGTTAAATGACAAATAAGTAATCTTTGCTAACTGAAAATACCTGGATTATCTATTAAGCAGCATTTCTTGAGACAAAAAACTAAATGTCATGGCAGAGACCTGCCAGCAAGGATGCACATACAAAGTGCTCATTTCAAGAACTGCGCCTGCATAAGACCCTTAGGATTTACTCCTAAAAACACAGTGGAGAAAACCTGCTGCTCATCAAAACTCTTCTCTAAGTATTAAAATCCATTGATGACTGAATAGGATTATAGTAACACGCACAATATTAAAATAAGCTTTAATTATTTAGGCTCATTACGGATTCACAGGCTAATTCTACAATACAGCAGATCTGTGACAGAGCTGTGACTGAGCAGCTCTGAAACAACCACAGATTCTGCTGCCTCCCCAGACAAATGAACATGAAGGTACTGATAATTCTGAAAGACTGGATCTTATTTATTATATAAATACAACACCGTGTTAGTTTCCAAACTCTTGGATCCTCCTCAGTAATGCAAAAAAAACCACGAAATGCTTTGGTACAACCGTGAGAGTTAAAAAAATGCACTGAAAATGACAGTGAACAGTGGCATTTGTATTTCCAAGAGTGATTACATTCTTTTTTTTTTTTTTTTGCATAATAAATCACATGCTCGCTTCTAGACAAGAATTTAATTAAAACTTACCTTAGAGAGCACTTTACACCAATTTATTATGAGAAAACACCAACTCATTTACTGGAGAAGAAAGGTGGAATGGATTGGCAAACAGTCAGTGTAACATTACCGCTACCCTGACCCCAAAGAAATTCTAACACTGTACAGCTACAGCACTAATTAAAGTCCCCATTGATTTCTCCAGATTAATTTTAGCCACTCATTTTAACGTGACTTACCAGGATCTCATTTAAAAAGGGTGCAGTACATCCTCTCCCATATCCCATTAAAGCAGGTATTTTTCCTTGTTTGGGCAGGGTTTGTACACCAGGCATCCCCTGCTTCCCTCATCACCCAGATATCCCAATACAACACATTAGCAGTAAACAGGAAAATGCTCCCTTTGGATTGGGAAGTTTATTTTCTTTAACTGTGGAAGCAATAATTTACTCTTCAACTTCCCTTATGGAGGAAAAGTATATTTAATTGAGATCACATCAAGGGAGTGAGGTCACTGACTCTGTTTGCTTTTTAATCCCTGTTAGCTTAGTGCTTTAGGGGCCAAGTTAACTTCACCTTATTGCATAGTAAATGGAATCGATCCTTTCAAGACTTGTTGATGAGAGCTAGCATTATACATGTTCTTCAAAAAGAAGCCAATATTTAAACTTATGATCTCAGCCTAAGCCTTATTTTCAGTCTTTTAAACGTTTTTAGCTTTAACAAAAATTAACAGGGGACATTTGTCTCCCATTTCAATGTAGATGAAAAAATGCTAATTTGGATTGGTGACAAAGAGTGAATTATAATGTTTCTGGCATAAAAACACAGTCCAAAAGTTTAGTGTGTTCTTTACATTCCTTTTCCACTTCATCACAACGTGATCTGCCTTTATAAATCCTTTGTATTCATAGCATGTGAATCACTATGCCGTATTTTGTTTACCTACTATTAAAAAGTAGCCAAGCCAAAATAAAAGCACAGAAAGCCAAAGCAAATCAATCATGCTCTAGAATTCCCTTCCACTCCTGTACTGGTGATATATCAGTACATAAGGAAGGACAAAAACAAATATATTTGTACTTTTTTTTAAGAAACAATTTCACTGCTTTACCGCAAATATTTAATATTTATTTCTTAAAGGAAAGGACTTTGCCAAAAGCTGAAGAAATATTCCTTCCCAAGTTTTCACACTTTGGTTTCTGGAAAGCCAACTGTAGCAGCAGTATTAGTGCTACACACCTGACCAACATGCCCTTTGTAAGCTCAGGTTTGTTTGGACACATCAAAGTTTTGATACAGATTATAACCTGCACACTAATAAGGGCCAAGCTCCCGAAGCAAACTTAAATTTGGGATTTGAAACAAGTCTGCATCAAATCATGCAAAATTCAAGTGCAATATTACAAAGAGAGCAGACAACCTCTTCTTACCGTCAAACAATTTAAAAATACTTTGCTAAAAACGAACTGTAATAATGGTTTATTTTTATTTCATTATTTTTCTTGTAGCATGGAAAACAAATTGCCAGAAAGCTACCACTATTCAGCTTTTGTTTCTCTGAAGGGGTAATAGTTACTGGTTTAATAAACACAAAAGAAGAACCACCTTGACAAGTCTATGAAATATATTTAGAACTGATAATAAATGTAGACTATTAATAATCAGAACAATAACTACCAATAAATCTTTGTCAAGGTTTCTGGCTATACTGAAGGTACAATTTAAAGAATAAATGCCATTATTCCAGAATCAAGTGGGAACATACTGGAACTCCACTAAAGCAAATGCATTTTTTTACTACAGCAGCTGTTACCAGACTTTTAGCCTACAAACGCAACACAGGCCCCTTATTTAGTCATTGCTGCAGTTTGGTAACACTCAACAGTCATTATGCCAAACTGGATCTTCATCATCTTCATGTCACCAATACACAACAAACAAAGATGAAGCAGGATGTTCACAATCACATGTTCAATCAGTACCAAATATCTCAGGCTTCTGATTTTCAGTTCAGCACATTTGTGCTAGAGGATCACTATTGCACAGACACAAATCCATACAGAAGCAATACATCCAATAAATTCCAGCTGCTTCCTAGTACATACAACAGAATTATTTCCTTATAACAAGACATATGAAAAAAAATTCTAGTTTAGTCTTCAAAACTTAAAATGTTCAGAAATTATCATATTTGTCCACACATGTTGATCCAGTTCTCAGACAGGTGCTATGTAATCACAGATTAGGTTAATTAGGTTGGAAAAGACCTCCAAGATCATCAAGTCCAATCTTTGACTGATCACCACCTTGTCAATCAGACCAGAGCACTGAGTGCCATGTTCAGTGTTTTCTTAAATACATAGGCTGCTGTACATCACAGAATCATAGAATCACTGAATGGTTTGGGTTGGAAGGGACTTTGAAGATCATCTACTTCCAACCCCCTGCCATGCGCAGACAACTTCCATTATCCCAGGTTGCTCCAAGCCCCATGAAACCTGGCCTCGAACACTTCCAGGGATGGGACAGCCTGTTCCAATTTAGCTGCTTGTCCTCACAGAAAGACCAACAAGCTACAGGAGCAACAAAGAGGAAATGTTCACAAACCCTAGAGAGATATCTAAGGGAATACTCGGCATTTTTCGTATCATGCTTTCATCAGTTTGCCCAAACTAAAAACTGAACTTTGATTTTCCTGTGGTTTTACATACAGCTCATCTGAGTTTTCATCTGTAATCTGTAAACATTACTTAAATCTAAACTTGAAGTTAATTTTAAGAAGACGAGACAACGTGAAATTCTTAGTGTGTGTGCGTTATAAATCACTAGAATTTCTTCCTATTCCCATACCTTCCCTCGTCTCTCTCCTATTTTCAGTTACACATCAACTTCAGGATCAAGTTGAAAACAATGCATTTATAATTCTGAAAACCTGCCAGATGGATGCATTAGCTTTCCAAGCGCCTGGATGGTAGGATACAGCTGTTCAGAGAGCAGCCAACATAAAACACAACAGAGACAGGAATGGATGGAAATTGAACCCAAAAAGGTAGATTATGTGACATGTAATTAAAAGTTCCCTAATTGTTTTCTATGGCGAAAGAATATAAACAAAATCTATTCCTGTTTTTAAGGCAGAGCTTCTAATGGCAGAGTCACAAAAGCTGCAGTTTACATGAAGCAGGAGGGTATGGAAATAGCAAAACTCATTTCCTTTCCAAGGTGAAGTACAGTTCATACTACAAACAAAAAATCTCTTTCCATCAGCAGTGGGAAAAGAATAGAGCATAAGGAAGTCCCATTTTAGCATAACACAGAGTTTGCTTTCTTGTTATTTCATACTCTAAAAAGTATAAATAAAGAGTCTGCCAAAAGAAATATACAGGATATGAGATCTATCAGAACTTCATGGGCGAAAGGAACTAAGTTGTATGACATTTGCAACTTAAAAACTGACCTCGGAGAATTTATTCTTCTTTAAAAAAAATAAAATCAAAGAACTACAACACCATACTCTTTACAGAGTATAAAATTTGTATAAATGATTACACAAGTTGGAAAAAATTTTCCTTGCTCCTCATATTACACACAGTGTTATTCCTGCTCATCTCCTACACTATCCCATGACCAATAAAGACCAACAACAGAACTCCCCTCCTACAAAGCCCTCTTCATCCAACTTACTCTTTTACACTTTCCACTTCCAAAAAATCTGCACACCAAACACATGAAGATCACAACGAGAAAAGAGGTTAAGATTTTTTCTGTATCTCTCTATACCTGTTCAAGAGGTAAAGTTTACCACACTTACCTTGGATCAAGAACTCTTCTAAGAACAGCAGAGACAGAGATATGCTAAAATCACAGTCCCTTTCCCAACAAGCTTGCAAGCTGGATTAATAATTGTACAGCTGTTTAGAAATTAGCAGTTAAGCTTACATCTTAAAAGGCATTTTCATACAAAAAAATAGTCCTGAAGGGAATGAAATTCCCTAACCTTTGCCTTCTATACCCTATTTTAAATCCAGAGTGGTGCTTGCCTAGTTAAAAGAGCCTACCAGGAACTGTTGAAGAGTTTTGCAGCAACTCCGAGACCACGCAAAAAAGTATCACATGAAATTGTTTTCTCTTGAAAATGACACTCTTGTGTCTTGCTGAAGTCGTTGAAACTCCGATTTCAAGGACTACCAGTAACACTGAGATGTGGTACGAGCACTGAGCATATCCATCAGGAAACATGAAAAACCATTTCAAGCGCTTTCAACAATAGTCAATTTTCTCTCTCTGGTCCCTTAATCATAGCATTGTACGTTTTCATTTCTGGATCTAGTGAAATTTTTAAATTTAGTTCTACTTCAACAGCTAGCACAGCATTCAATTTCACATAAAAGACATTTCAATAAAATCATCTCAATGAAAATGTGCCAGATCTAATTGTTCACACAGCATTTCCAAGTTACCCATGGTGAGCCCAACACAAACAAAGTATTATTAAAACTGAACAGCATGGGAGAGAAAAAGGCAAAACCTATATAATGCAGAAAGAAACACGAGGTAGTAATTGAGGCTGTATGTACCACAAAGTTGCTGCAAATAATCCTGATAATTGCTGACTGTGCTATACAACCTGAGTTTGAAATTTCCAAGGCTAATATGTTAATGTGACATAGTAAAGTATCAAAAGACATGTTTTCATCTCACCAAACTCTTTACCAGCACAAAATAAATGCCCTCAGGCTTTCTAAAAACAACGAGGAAAAAAATTTGGATGCGCAAACAAGATCAGTTGTGCCAAATCCAAAACACAAGATGTATCGTCACACTGAGCTGAAAATGTAAATCACCATTATACACTCTATGTGGTCAGTTTTCCACAGAATAACAATGAAAACTTACATATTGGAAGATAAAAAAGCTTTTAAAAGTAAACTGAATTCAGGACATTCATTACAACAAATTTTTATGGCAAAGAAGAGTCTTGTTATCAGGAGTTCATTTGACCCACTGGAGAGCACCCAGGCAGGGACTTGGGAAATTACATTTCCCTTCTCGGACTTTATCCCATAGACAAGATGGAAGGCTTTGGTCAGATCATTAGAGGCTCCTCAGAAATAAAAGTATATATAGCACTACCTATTGGCAAAGGAATAACTTGTAATTGTTGAGTATTACTACCAGGACAAGACAAAATGTAGTTAAGGCTGCAAGGCAATTGCTTAACAAATTGCTGATTTGAAGAGACAACTGACTGAAAAGTAAATTATATCTTCATTTATAAAACTCAATTGGTCAGACTCAAAACATTTTCCTTTCTAACATAGGAAACTATTTGGATTAGCTTATGTTAGGACTTCTAGTGCTAATTTCACAACCAGCAGTACTGCAATGAAAGGTATATAAATAAGACAGAACACTGCTAAACTTAAGCAAGACAACTTCAAATACTGAACACATTATTTGTAAATTCACTTCCTTATCCAGTTTCACTGTAGCTTGTGTACTAATGCTTGCTTACTTCCCAAAAACTAGCTGACAACAGGATGCAAGCTCCTCTCATTGTTTTTAAACAAATTTAATGGGAAAACTATTAAATGCTTCCATAAAACAATTTTCCTAGCACATACTTGATGAAATTGATCCAACTTAGCACCAGTAAAGTGGGAATTATCACATGCAAACCTAAGCCGTACCAGTAAGATTACAAAGAATTCTGCCATCAAGCAGAATGCAGAGAAATGAGAAAAAATGACCAGTAATACCTGTAAGCTTGATTTTGGACAAGCGTGCCAAAATTCCGGGCAAATCATCCAGCCGTAGCTTCATTTCTTTCCATTGTCTATCTTCTTTGGATTTGGCTCCCACTGGTATGACTGAGTCTTCAGTTTCTGCAGCTGATTTAATTTCTCTCAACTCATTTCTGCTTGATGTCTCAGACCACGACTGATGGACAGGTGAAACTGGGCTAATTTTGCGTACAACCTTTTTTTCCTGATCCAATTGCTGAAGCTCGTGAAAGGGAGACACAACTGAATCGGACATGGGTTTGGCTCGTTGGCTGAGGTCTTTGTTGTACTGTGTTACATACTACATACAATGAGAAATGTTAAAACAAATAGTTAAAGATATTTCTGTCCATTTCACTTTATTAGCACCAACAATATTATTGCTATTTTATTCTTGTTAGGAGAACTACTTCTATAACACAACTGAGTTAGTCTGAATTTCAGACACTTATTTCACACACAGAAAGGCATCTGAAGTTGGCCTAGATACTACAAAAGCAGCTTTACAACTCACAGCTGAATCAATAATGTTTACTTAAGCTTAGAGAATCCCATTTGAGTAAGTTTACTTCCTCCCCCATAGCTACAACAGCGAACTCTTTGTTCATATGCAAAACCACCAGGTAATACAACTTGGCTTACAACTAATCAAGTCGCAGAATAATAAAGGTTGGAACGACCTCCAAGATCATTGAGTCCAACCTTTGACCAAACAAAATTCATCTTTAAACAGAGAAATATACAAATGCCCACACAACTTCAGTTTCCAAATGTTAAGTACTAAAGTTGTGCATCTTTAAGAAATGAAAAAATTAAAAACATGCCAGAAAATACAATCTATCACCTATGATATAATCATCTCCCACATTAGTCTACTATTACTTATGCCAAACTTTATGTTAATTAATTAGACAACAAATTTCAAAGGAACATATATTGAACAACAAATTAGGAGACAGTTGTTTGCTCTCGTTTAGAGCTCTCAGAATAAACACAGAATAAGAGCATTTAGATTCTCCTTCATATTTTCTTCCCCAAAATATTCTATATATTTCAAGTACCAGAGGCATAAAAAGACAGAACTTTCAACCAATCCTGATTTCAAGTAATCAGTAATAATTACAGTAAGGACGAGTGGTCTGCAACTCTGAATGAGTGATGTGGATACAGATCAAATCAGCCATACAATTTTAAGAAAATTACTACCATCCACTTACGTGTGATACAACTGGTCAAAGAAGAAGATGCAATTTCAAGGGTTTGAATGATAATTACAGCTCTTTTAATACCTCAAACTAACAGTACACTGTAAATGTAACCCATTAACTTAACGAGCTCAGGAATTTTGACTCAAACTGATTAACTCAGAACACACCACCTCCACGAGTGAGTTCCATCTACCACTTCTATGACAGCTTGCCAAGATGTGCCTTTATTAGCATTTTTATAAATCATGATTTTAAAATAATTTTATATCATGTTTTTCAACAGGAGATGAGTGCCCTATTTCAAGGCACTTGAAATAATTTTTAATGTCAAGCAGAGGAGACTTTGCAGCACAAGGTGCTGTCCTTGCTGCAAAAGGTTTCCTCCAGCCTCAGAGGTTTTAGAATACCAAGTGCTTTAACCCTGATTGCGTGAAAAATGGAGACGCTTAGAATTGCCTTGAGTTTGGCTGATAAGAAAAATCTTACTTTTATCAACTAATCTCCATTTTGATTTATCACATGGGATGAACAAGAAACATGGGATAAATACACTCCTTGACTTACCATTCGTTTGAGAAAGTTAAAGTACTGAAAGGTAATCAACCTGTCGTTGGCTATATGGTAAAGGTGCACAAACCGGTATGGAATCTGCCGTACGCCAGTGTTCCTCAGACGCCAAACAAATAATCCTGTTTAACGGAAAACAAGAAAAAAGATAACAGTAGATTCCAGTTTCTTCTCTGCCACTGACTTTGCTTCTAATTGAGACTACAGTGTCTGTTGTCAGCTGTGACACAGGACACCCCAACAAATGGGAACCAGGGTCAGGTGAGGGAAAATGTTTGCTGCTCCAGGTAAAAGACCTGACAGTGCAGAATCCTGGGATCATTAAAGATGGAAAATATCTTTAAGATCAAGTCTGAATATTAACCTAGCACTTCCAGGTCCACCACTGAACCATGTCCCTAAGTACCACATCCACATGTTTTTTGAACCCTTCCAGGGATGGTGATTCCGTCACTGCCCTGGGCAGCTTGTACCAGTGCCTGACCACCCCTTCAGTGAAGAAAATTTCCCTAATATCCAATCTAAACCTCCCCTGACACAGCTTGTGGCCATTTCCTCTAGTCCTGCCCTTTGTTCCCTGCAAGCAGAGCCCGACCCCCACCTGGCTGCACCCTCCTGTCAGGGAAGTGTGGAGAGTGGGAAGTTCCCCTGAGCCCCCTTTTCTTCAGGCTGAGGCCCCTCAGCTCCCTCTGGTGTTCCAGACCCTTCTCCAGCTCCGTTCCCTTCCCTGGACACATTCCAACCCCTCCTTTTCTTTTTTATCCCGAGGGGCCCAAAAACTGAACCGTAGACATGTCCTAATAATTTTGGGTGTTTCTTTCAAATTCCTGAGCTCCATAAGATGCATTTTCACAGACTATCCTGAGCTGGAAGAGACCCACAAGGATCATCAAGTCCAATTCCTGGCCCTTCACAGGACACCCCAATAATCCCACCCTGAACTTGAGAGCTGCTTGAGCTCCCGCAGCCGTGGTGATGAAGTATCGTAGAATAGTACTGTCCCACTCCTATACACACTGTCAACAAGACTATCTTGTCAAAACAGCATTGAGAGGAAGCAGCTGCCATAGGACACCACCAAAGTCAAACACGTGGAGGACGCAGCGCAGTGTGGCACACGGGGACGCCCCGCACACGAGGACACGCACACACATGGCCGTGCAGGCTCCGGGGATCGCTCCACAGAGCAGCCCCGGGCCGCCCCGGCCCTGCCCGCACACCTGCCCTCCCGCCCCCGGCTCCGCGGTACCTGCGAGCGCCCGGGGCGGGCGGCAGCGGCGGGCGGCGCTCATGGCCGCGGCTGCTGCGCCGCTCTCCCCTCACCGCCTGGGCGCCGCCATGTTCCCGTCGCGACCTCCAAACGCTTTCCGGGTCGGCGCTACCGTGGAGGCGGAGCGGCCATTGCGGGGCTGTCCCGACGCGAGGGGCGGTCGTGTCGAGACCATACCGGAGGTCTGTCAGCGCTGCGCTCCAGTGAGGAGTGGCTGTCCCCCGAGCTAGTGAGTGTTTTATACCGAAGTTTGAAATTCCCCAGGCTAATATATAAAAGTGGCGTGGTAAGTGTCAAAAGGCATGTTTTTCACCTCTCTACCAGTACAAAATAAAGGACCGAAAATAACAGAATCACAGAATCGTTTGTGTTGGAAGGGACCTCTGGACATCACCCGGTCCAACCCGCCCTGCCAAGGCAGGGATCACCCAGAGCTGGTGACACAGGAACACGTCCAGGTGGGTTTGGAATGTTTCCAGAGAGGAAGACTCCACGCCCTCCCTGGGCAGCTGTTCCAGTGCTCTGGCCACCCTCCATGGAAAGAAGTTGAGGTGGAATTTCATGTGTTTCAGCTGATGGCTATTGCTCCTTGTCCTGTCACTGGGCACCACTGAGAAGAGTCTGGCGCCGTCCTCTTGGCACCCTTGGAGATATTTATATGCATTAATGAGATCCCCTCTCAGTCTTCCCCAAACTAAACAGGCTCAGCTCCCCCAGTCTCTCCTCATACGGAGATGCTCCAGACCCCTCATCATCTCTGTGGCCTCCACTGGACCCTCTCCCGTAGCTTGTCTGTCTTCTACTGAGGAGTCCAGAACTGGACACAGCACTCCAGATAATGAGGAAGAAAATTTGTACGTACAAACAAGATCAGTTGTGCAAGTTCAAAACATGAGATGACTCATCAACACTGAGATGAAAATATAAATGACCGTTATACACTCTGTGTGGTCAGCACAGCTTTTCCACAGAGAAGCAAACAATGAAACAAAAATTTTCTAAAACTAAACTGAATTAAGGACTTCTATTATAAAAAGTTGTTATGGCAAAGAACAACAGTTCTTGCAGGGAGATTGTTCCTGCAGAACAAGTGCCAGAGCAGTTTCCCACACAGCAAACCAATCAGTGACCCCGAGGGAAGAACCAGGGTGTCATTTTTGGGGTACAGGAACAGGGGACAGCATTCAGGTGAGAGCTGGGGCCAGATGGGGGACCTTGGTCACCTTTCCCATGAGGAAGTGCCCAGAGCCTGCCTGTAGCATCCTCATGGCCTCTGCCAGGCACTGGGGCTGTTCCCTCTGCTGCATCCCTGGGCTCAGGGAACAGCTGTGGCCAGGATGTGATACCTGACACAGCAAGAAGGTGACCAGGAGTGCTTGGGGACATCGCAAAATGCTTGTAAGACAGCCAAGGGAGGGCTAATAAAATATGAATCAATTCTATAATGCTGTGGAGTCTCATTCCCAAAAGGACCTGAGCTTTAAAGTGCCAAATGCTTGTTAAAAAAAAAAAAAAAAAATTTAAAAATCCGTATTTCGTTTCTAAAGTCATTTTTTAAACTGAAAGTTTGATTTCTATACTCCTTGGGTATAGAATTTAGTAAAAATATGCATTTCAGGGGGTCACATTGAAGAGCTGATGCAGCTGTCACCTCATCCCGCCCTCATACATATTCTGGGGGTGGCTGGGTTCCTTGTTAAGCTGATTTAACTTACTGACCTGAAAGGGAGAAATTGCTAGTTTTGCTGGTTATACTGTTTGAACTGGCCCTGCACAAGCACTGATAGGTTGAAAGCTCAAGCAGAGCACAGAGGAAGGGCCTTGGACCAGAGTCTGAACAAAAAGGGAAGGGAATGGTTAGGACTGCTCCAGCTGTAAGGCGTAATTGCACCCCCAGGCATCTTTAAAATGTTTTCTCTTAAGAGTTTAAGTTCAGGAGATGTAGGCTATAAGTCACTTAAATGCTTTTGAAAGTCATTCTCAATATTTTATCATGGAAATCTTCCTCAGAACCATCTTCCTCCCAGGCTTTCATTTCTTTATAGCGCTTAAATTCATGCAAAAGTCATCTTAAATCATTACTAGGAAGATAAAATGAAAACACTCACTCTAATTCACCAAGGATATCCTACTTCAAAGCATTTATTTCCACTCTCCTTCTATTTGGGGAGCTGGGGAGAAATTAGGACTTCACATTTCTTACAGTTAATACCCAGTTTTACTCTGAGTTTTCATCACTGAGCATATATCACTTTGCAGTTCCTGTTTGCATCTCTACTTTTTGCCCTTTTTTTTGCCCTCAAATTTACACCTGCAAAAATAAAACAAACATCACGCAGCAAACACACACAAGGGTTGCATAGAGGGCCAGAATGGTTGGTTGGTTTTAAGGCAGTTTGGGTCAGAGAGGAAAAGGTTGAGGTAGTCAGGTGTTTAGTGTCAGGGCTGAGATTTAAGGTTTAATGATTTTCATTGCCTTTCTCTTGGTCAATAAATTGCACCCCTGGAGAGAGGCGATATAACACTAGTTTTCTAATTAAAGAGAATGCTATCCATGGACCTCGAGATGGAGCAATACCTCCTTGTGAAACAATAATCAGGATTTAGGGCACACAAAATGTCACATACCCATTTGGGTTGAACCACTAAAGCTACTCCTAGAGAGAAAGAAAATAATTTTAGGATTTTTAGTGGACACGGGTATCCAAATGTCAGAGTTGTATTTTAGCCCAAAAGGGCTCCACAGGCTTTGGATCTCATTACTGAAGGTTTGTCTCTGCACCGCACTGATTCCACAGGAGCTGGCCCCATGAAGTACTCTAGAAAACAGCAGGAATTAGAGAGTACAGAAGGAGAGCACAGCCCTTGCAGGGAGCTCCCAGCATCCTCCCCACTCAGCTCCCACCGTCTAGTTCACAAAAGCCCAGTACCTCTGTCCCAGAACCAGGGGTAGGGTTGCCGGAAACTCATTTCTTGTCACGGGGCTCCAAGGGCACCATTGTGGGTCAGAACAATTCCTGAAGCATCTCCAACATTTTGCTAGTTGCCAAGATGGGCAGTTGCTCAGCATCTACGGTGCTTCCCCTGGTTATAAACTTTGCACCGACAGGTTTGTTCTTAGGGCAATGCAAGGGGCATTTAACCATACAACTGTCATTAATGTTAATCATGGAGCGCATATTAACAGCTTTATAAGATCCTTTTTCCTATTAGCTCTATCATAAATCTGATTGGTGGGGCATAATTAGGTGTCAGCAGCAGAATGCAATCGTTTGATACACAGAAGGACAAATTTGTAGATGTGGCAAACTATTATTATACTTTAATCTCAAAATTTTACTCATAACAACAACAAGGCTTCTTGTAAGATTGATTTGTTGTCAGAAAATGATTTAAAGACCAACTGTAAAAATACTATGTTTTTCTTACTTCATAGAATGTGGCACTGATGTTAGAGCTCCACAGAGACTTGATGTACTTTCAGATAAGGAACTCTGAAAGCCAAGTGCAAAATAAGTAAGTTGGCATCCTGCTGTTATTGTGGTAGCCTTTGCAGATCATTTCAGAACTGGTGACCGGTGTTTAGTTTAGTAACCCACCATGGGTGAAGCTGGAGCTTAGAGCAATTGGTTGGTGAAGCTCAACTGTATTTAATTTTGGGGGCCCAGGATGTAAAATAAGAAATGGTGTCCAAAGTGAAGGGCACTAGGACATATCAGAAACACAGAAATAACAGATAGAAAAAGCTAAGGAAGTATTAAAGGCCAGGCCAAACTCTAATGATAGAAAGTTGATTGACTGCTTAAGGCATCTAGATTGAGCCAACGATCTCTGCTCAACACCTCAGTTACACCCCTGCTGAGATCTTGAGTCAGGGCTTGTCACAGCTTCTGTCACTGAGAGACTCCCAGTGATCCTGATGATCAGTTAAGTAGTTCTTTGAGTCACTCGTAATGCCACGGATTTGGGGTTTTCCGGGATTTTCTACAATTCAGCATTGTGATGCACTGATGCTTTTACATCAGTCCAATATTGAAGCATAGGAAGTATCCAAGGCCAGGTTGGATGGGGCTTGGCACAGTCTGGTGTACAAAAGAAATGGTCCTGGTGACTCAGACACTGGCACTTTTCCTCTGAGTCAGTGCTGAGCCTGTGCCCAAGCATGTTACGGGGTGACAGTGTGGTGGGAGGCTTTGGGGTCACATAATCACTCATCATCTTACTCCACTTTCACCTTTCCATCTTTGCTGGTTAGTTGTTGCCTAATTGGGTTCTGGATTCCCTGGGAAGCAGCACTTCCTTGCAATAATTTCTTTACACCTACCTCACCAGTGAGCACAGCCTTCCCAAATGGGAGATGGGAGAGGAAGATTGTCTCGTTTCCCTCCTGCTCCTGGGTGTAAAACTAGACGAGTCCTCGTGGGAGAAGAGTGAGAAACTCCAGTGTTTCTCCTTGCTGTGAAGGGAGGAATGTTTTCTAGTTTCTGATTTGTGAGAGAATCAATTTAGGTTCTGAGGAAAAAAATGTCACATAAGAGAAACAGACCAGAGTTCATAACAGGAGGTGCAGCACAGACCCCTCAGCCCTACTGCTCTTAGCAGTAATCTGTGTCCTTCCCCAGCATCTTACAGCCTGAGATGCTACATGGGCAAAGTAAATGAATGCCTTGCTTGTGTTTCCATTCACAAAATACATTCAAGACACGGCAAGTTCCTTTTTTTAGAGAAATACCATATGTGCCCTACTGACTGCAAACTCTACAAGCTGTTTCTGGCCCACAGGCTGCAGATCCAAGCCCCTAAGCAAGCTGATTCCAGTAGAAGGCTGGCAGGGTCAGGACAATTCATCTGCCTGCAGACAGTTCCCACCAGGTCCTCAGGAAAGGGAGAGCCTGTGGTTGGAATAACAGATGGGGGAGGCTGCAGGGGTGCCGGTTGAGCAGTCCTGCTCCAGGGAGCAGAGTTGTTGTAGAGCATCTTCGCCATTGACTTTGAGCCTCCATGGAACAGTGTCTCATGGAGATGTTGTCAGATTGTGCAGAAATCCCTCAGCAGGGGAGGGGGTTTATGTGGCAGGCAAGTTACATCATTCAGAGGCTGCCTGTTTGGACTTCTGGCTGCTGCAGTGGGTCCACGTCCTTCAAAAATATGTGCGGATACTACTGACTCCAACTGGAGCCCATGTGGTACATCATCCTGAGAGACAAACCAGGTCCAGCACACTCTCTTCAGCTTAAACAAAGGATTCCAAGGATTTCTTCATCATAGAAAAGCAGAATACACATTCTCCTTATTTACGGACATTTAGGGCAGAGTTGTTACAAATCATTCAGCCAAGCAATCATTTTTTGAAGCTCTCACATCCCAGTCCAACTAACCATGCTCATATTAGCCTCAGCAGCTGACAACCATAGCAAAGATCTTGGAGAAAGGATAACATTTATGAACATATCAAAATGATTTATAATGGGCTATTAAAAATAGCAAGAGATGAAAGAGACAGCCTACAGACAAGCCATTTTGAGATCCTCAGTAATTCAGAACAGTTTTTAAAAGTCAAGTTTTAGCTATCACAGGTCTGTCCCTTCTACTCTGCAGATAACAAGGTGGGCTGTTCTCATCAGGGTGAGAGCTCTCTTCCACCTAGGCCTCTTTATTTCACTCTGGAAGCTATCACATTGACATTGAAACAAGCTCGATGTAACTCACACCCACCCTCATCTCCTGAACACCCCCAAAGAGACAAGCCTTAGCACACATCAAATTCAGATTTATTTTCCCTGGGCTGGTTCCCTCAGTGCTGCCATATTCCAAGGGTTAATTTTGGCAAACAAGGGTAGTTGGTCAACAGCATCTGCAGCCCCTGGGAAGTTTTCATAGTCTGTCAGGCACTTCTTAACACACTACCCCGTTCAGGTTGTGATGAATTTGTGGCATGTTGGAGACTAGCCGGAGGCTGAGCTGGGAACAATATTTATTTATATCTATGCACAGTATTTCATGACTGCCCAAATCATGCACTTTCCCTAATCCACAGTATTTCAAAACATTTGCAGTTCTTTCAACTGATTAGCATCAGCTTTGCTTGGCCTGACCTAGCGGAAAGAAACGTAAGACAGTAAATGCAGCTGAATGCTTTAATTCACTGATCAAGGCTGACATTTCTTCCCTGCCTGGTCTATCAGTCCATAATTTAAAGATTCTTAAAAGGTGTAAAAAGCTGTGTTTTGTGCCATGACAAGCAATATGGAATGTCCAGGCCTTGTTCTGTGAAAAGGGTCTCACCAAATCCCCATCTGAACAAGGGGATGGTAGTTTTGTGGGCCACTGAAACAAAGCAAGAGCCTGCAAAATTGCTTCCTGAGAGCTATTTTCTCAAAGTGACTCACTATCCACATTCTGGAAGGAGGGACCTGATGGACCCTACCTCATCAGTGTGATGAATCACAAAGTTTTCATCATACTGGTGTCCAGCCTATGTGCTGAGCAGCACAAAACATAAAACACAGTATTTGGGCTGAAAAGTGCACAGCGGTATAGGAAGCTACTGAAGACATCAAAAGTGTCCTCCATTCCTTCTAAGTGTAAGAGGGAGGAAGAAGAAGATGGAAAATTTAAAAAAAAAAAAAAATTCAGAGGTTTGTTGGTTATTTGGAGAAAAATGGAGCCTGGATACAACCAGGTTTAGTGTCCATTAAAACTAGAAAGAGACAAGCTTGATGAAAACAACTGAATTTGTGTGTGAGCAGAACATGAAGTGGTACCTGTCGATGTGGAGTGACTGGTGATTGTGCAGTAAGAAAAACTGACATAGCACGTTTGCCTCAGAGCTCTGAGTTCATTGTAATCGGCCTGGTCACACAGAGAGGGAAATTAAGCTCAGACTCACCCAAAATACCATGAAAAACCCTCAGTGCTCTGCCCATTAGACCATTTCCCATATGTATCACGACCCTGGTTTTAAGAACTAATAATCACTGAGTTGCCCTATCTGAACCTCTGAGAAAGAGACAGGAAGGGGACAGCCACACTTCACAGTGGGCAATCACAGCAGTCAGAGGTGGAACAACAAAGACGAAGGTTTTTATAAAGGAAAAACTATTTTCCACTTATTTGTACCAAATACGGAGACTGAGTGAAACCAGTCTGGCCATCACCAGTATCAACCAGTCCTGCAGCATGTTGTCGAGGTACTCTTTCTTTTCAAAACAGGCTAACAGCACTTATTTATATGTGATTGTGGCCCAGGTCTTTTTGGTTCACATATTCACCTTCAGGAGACATTTGTAATTTTCCATGCAGTCCAAACAGTTTGCCTTTGGTATTTACTGACCAATTCTTTTCTATTTGTGCAGAAATAAATGAATTTGTTACACAGAGAAACTTGAAGGAGTTGTATCATTAACATTAGCAACTTTAGCAATCTGACCTGAATTTGGCTACTGCATAACTTAAATCCCTTAAGGCACCTTCATTACTACAGCATTAAGGAAGCTTTCTGGGTTTTTAAAATCCTCATAAATGTTCTTTTAAAACTACTCTATAAATTCAGCTTTTTATCATAAACTTTCCCTTCCTAAATAATAAAAAAAAACCCCTCTAAACTTATTTCAGTCTATTTCATGACAGTGTTTTAAAGTACATTTCAGTACTCATGAAATGCACTGCAAATCCAAGTTTGGTGTCTGTGGGCTGTGTCGGGGAGGGAATGTTCTGACTTTGGCCAGGGTTTGTTTTATTCTCACTATATATTAGCTGAATTGAGCTCGCTAGCCAAGGTCAAGATCACATGGCATTAGGTGATCTATAAATACAGTGTAAGATGCAGCCCAGGCCACAGATAAGTAAAATCAAGCAGATAAAACCAAGGGAAGAGGGAAGTGCTGTTATCGCCCCTTTACAGATGGGGAGCAAGGGCATGGAGAAGGGACTGTTCACATTAAATGACTTCAAGCACAAAACACAGGAGCCCAAGCACAGAAGACAGGTTTCCTCCACCCTTAGTGAGGTTTTTCCAGGGGCTGCTCACATCAGTCAGAGGTTGAAGGAGGGGATGTAAGAGAGGAGACCCCAGTGAGGGTCTGACTATGCTCCTTGCAGTGGTGGTGGGACGGAGCCCACCACCCTGACTGTGATGTTGTCACAGCACATCACTGAAACCTCCAAAGGTCCATCATTATCATCCTCATAAACATCATGCTGGGCTTCAGCCTGTAAGAAATAATAATTTAGCTCATGAAGACTCTCCTGCCAACTATGTGTGTTAGTGTAGAGATGGATGCAGAGTACAAGGGTCAGTGTAAGACAGGCTTCAGTAACACAAACATGCCCATGAGACCTGGAGAGATGGGGATTGCGAAGATAAGGAGTTCTTAATTAGCCAGCTCGGGAGATAGTCTGGAATATCTGCATCTCCAGGGAAGTGAAACAATCCCTATTCCAATTAAAGGCAGTCCAGCCCATCACCTCCATAATCGCAGAATCATTTCATTTGGAAAAGATCTGAAGAGCATCAAGTCCAACCATTACTTCAGCACTACCATAAATGCCACTAAACCTTATGCTAAAGTGCCACATTCACATGACTTTTGAACACTTCCAGCGATGGTGATGGCACCATTTCCCCTGGGCAATGAGGAAATTGCTGTTTCAGGGAGAAGGAGGAGACGCAGGTGGGCTTCTGAAGGACTTCAAAGAGGAACAAAGTGTAAGAGCAAATGTGCCCTACCACAAAAGAGGGTCTTGGAGGCCCCCCCTGCAGGATATAAACACAGGATCACTGCACAAGCATGGGTGCAAAGCATACTCAGAAAATGACATCAGGACAGGACAACCAATCCCTACAGCTGGGTAGGGAAGAGAAACCCTTCTGATTTGTCCTATAAAGAATTTAATCAGAGCTTTTTTTTAACTTTTTAAGAGAGGGAGGATTGCTAGGTGCCACAGCTTACCAGGCTCCTAGAAAGGAACTTCAAAGTCATTGTCTGTACAGCACTGCTTTCCCTTATTTTTCTTGTTAATGACTGATTTTTAAACAGACAGTTCAGTTGCTCCGCCATTTCAGTCACCATTTATTTAATCTTTCTCCTTATTTATTGACAGAGCTACTTTCTCTCTTGTCTTTTGTGTTCCCATGATGTATTTCTAAAAACCTTCCTGATGCCTCTGGGAGCAGTCACTCATCTGGCTGCCCTTGCCATCTCCCTGAAAACCTCCCCTCCTTAGCAAGGCATGCGCTTGCTTCAGCATCCACTCCTTCTTGCCAGAAAACTTTGTGCTGTTTCTGACTTCCCCAACATCTCCTTTTTTTGCTGCTTCTTAGCCATTGCATTTGCCTCTCTCCACATAAAAATCTCCCTAAGGATGGGAATGGAATGGCTACTGGCAGTGTAGCCCCTTCCCCTTGCAGGGATTTGGGCTAGCAGACAGCAGCTCTGCATCTGTCCTACTTTCTCCTGGACCATCACGCACCTTTATTTAGAAAAGTTTATCCTTCCCAGCACACAGTGTTCACCAGAATCCCCAAATCGCCTGTCTGAAATCTAATTCTCCTACGCCTTTATCACAGAACTGTAACCACTGCAGTCATTTAGTATTAATTAGCCATCCTGTAATTTAGTTCAGTCCTCACGGACCTCACGGTGGCCCAGATCTGATGCGGGTGGCACTGACACAGCAGGACACAGTCCCTATCCCAAAGCATTTACAGCTACAGATGAGCCAGAAGGGAAATATCTTTGTCCCAGTATACCAGGGCAAAGTAAGAAGGGGTTTGTGGGGGGAGTTCAAAATCACCTCTAATGACTGACCGCTCACGCAGAGCTGAGTTCATGGCATTGCCTTTGTTAATCCTCCTTAGGTGAGTTGTCCCGGGTCACAGAGGGGCTGGCAGAGCCCTCCAGCCCATGTGCAGGTACCACAAGTCACGAGCCACCTCTGCTCTGGCAGATCCAGCCTTTTGTTTTTGCTTTGTGTATTTCTGAAATGCCAGGAAGGTTTCAGTTTGCTAAAGTTTTGGATTCCTCTTCTGGATCCACTCCTCATCCTGCTGAATTATTTTGTCCCTTCCTAAACAAATGGCCTTTCAGCGTGATGACCTTCTATTAGGCCAAGGTGTCCTGTGGCTGCTCAGAAATCCTGGTAGCAAACTGATAGTTGCGGAATTTCTCTTTACTGTGCAAAGATAAGCTGCAAGCCAGAGCCAGAGAATATTAGTTCCTGCTCCAGAAGGAACAGAAAGCTGTTCCTTAGCTAAGTTAAAATGGGTTCAAGCATGCGAGTGTGTGACCAGAGGGGCTGGGTATGCTAGGAGCACACACTTGCTGTAGAAAATTAAATGTTTTCTTTGAGGAGCAGCAACTACTCATTTAATGAAATAATGCTATGAGGTTTTTGAATATAAACAGGAACAAAGAATAGTAAATAAAAGTTCAGTACCTCCCAGCAATAGGTAAGTGCCTCTGCAGAGCTCACAGTCTCGCACGGCACATCCCCATGTGAATGCCCGTGGCCAGGAGCCAGCGCCGGGAGACAGTGTGTGTGTGTGACATTTGATTTCTTCCATGCCTTTGTGAGTGAGAGTTTTTTATGGTGGTGCTTCTATGGGAGATAGATAAGTGGTCCCGTCTCCTGGCTGGAAAACTCTTTTGCTGCGCAGCAGAGAGGGACCACTCACTGCTTCTCAACTGTAGAGTGGACTGGGATGAAGATGGCTCCCACTTCCATACAAGGTGTTAGGAAAGCTTCCATTGCATGCCAATATGAAAGAAATCCAAATTCAGAAGTCTCAGAAAGTGCTCCTTGCTGGCACCTCCAGGAACATGCAAACCCCTGACGTGGAGAGTATCCTCATGTACAAAGAGAATTCATGTCCCATTGGATGACCATGAGCAACTAATAGGGGCATAAAATGCCAGTGAATTTAGGCAGGGTCTGATCTCCATAGAGCAAATTAGAAGACACTTCTGCTGAGGTCAGTAGAGCTGCAGTGGGGAAAAGCCACCAGTGTAAAGCCCATCACAGTCATTTGCACAGGGATGAGAAGGTGTGTGAAAGATTTCCCCGCAAATACATCCTGTAGTTCCTTAGGGTTGATGGATCCATTTATCCCTGAATAAGGAAGATAAAGTAAGACAGCACCAACCCCAAGTGGTAACCTGATATACTGTCTCTGCAGTAGAGTCAGTGTCACAAAGAAAATTCAGAAGATCTGGCTGGAGCCATTTATCAATGGTTTATTGTATTGTCAAGGCTAAGCCGGAGTAATAAAAACAGGGAACTCCAGAGTTCATGGCAATGCACATCAAGAACTGGGTGATATTTGGACTTCTGAGCTCCTTTAATGTCCTTTTCTTGTTCAACTTGCAAATTAGGCTGTGAGTTTAGGAGCCTGACTTTAGATACTCATTTTTAAAAAGACTGATCTGAATTTCTAATAGAAAAAAAGAAATTGTCTCCCCTGGAAAATAGCCTTTACAAAACAATTTCCCCAAAAATTCTCACTAGGGGTGATGAAAATCCACAGCAAAGGGGGGAAAAAAAAGAAAAAAGATTAATTAATGCTCTTTAAAAAAAACTTTTTACAACTGATTTCTAGTGAGGAATGGCCAATGTTGTTGGCATGCAATTGGATCATCTTCAAGTCCTGGGATGACTGATGAATGAACAAATTCCAGGGCTGGAGTTTGCTGCCTTCCTCTTCCACAACTCATCACTTCTTCCACAGACTACTTAAACCTCCACCAGAAATGACTCGATTCTACATCAGTAGTTTAATTAAAAGTTTCCATGTGCAGGTCACCTTTGATCTCACCAGCCTCTGAATGGAGAAATTAAAAGCATAGCAACAGGGAAAAGCTTTGAGCTGGTTTTATGAGGAGAGCTGCTAACCCACTGCCCTGGTGTTTACAACACACCAGCTGTGCCATAACTGGCCTGAAAGACTGAGGCTGTGCCTACATAAAGCAGCTCTCTATAAGCTCACGTATAAATAAATATATATATTTTTATCCTAAGATGTTGCAAAAAACTATAGAAACAAGAGTGATGTTACTGGCAGGAGCTGCTCTTTTTAATAAAGCCATCTGTGTTTGCGGATCAGATGTCACTTGTGCTTTAGTGATAAGGCAAGGGGAAACAGTTTTAAACTAAAAGAGGAGAAATTTAAATGAGTATTAGGTAGAAATTCTTCCCTGGGAGGGTGGTGAGGCCCTGACACAGGTTGCCCAGAGAGGCTGTGGCTGCCCCATCCCTGAAAGTGTCCCAAGGCCAGGTTAGACAGGGCTTGAAGCAACCTGGTCTAGTGGAAGGTGTCCTTGTCCATGACAGAGGGTTTGGAACAAGATGATCTTTTTTTTTCCGCTTCCAGCCCAAACTATTCTGTGATTCTATGCTTCTTTTGGGGGAAAAGACTGAAGGTTTGACCAATTTACGTGCAAGGGGGACCACACTTCTTTCTAGGACTGAAGCCCAGTGCTCCACAGGGCCCTATGACTGCAGGAAGGCACAGCTGCAGCTCCCAGCACTCAAAACCAAGCCTTTGGCTGGAGGTAACCAAAGCCTGATTTTATAGCTTTTTCTTCTCAGCCAATCCACAAAAAATGTGTGGCTGTGCAATGCTCCATTCAGCTTCCTCTAGGAAAGGAAAAAAAAGCTCATTTTAGGCACCGTAACAAAAGCTAGTGAAATGCAAATCTGGCTTCAAAGGAGCGGGGGAAACAGAGTATTGGTTTACCAGCATCTTGAGGGTTGGGACTGCTCACAAGGGCAGTGTGAGCAGCCCTAGCTCATCTGTCCTGTGTGTCAGGGGGAACGTGTGCTGTGTAACTCTCTCCTAGGGCAGTCTAAAACATGAGACCCACAGGGTCAGTCACGTCATTTTGGCCCTTGTCTCAGTGACCAGGTAAATGGTTTGCATGAAGTGGGACTGGTGGCACTGATGGGATGGATGGAGCTTGCCTGAACATGCATAAATGGTCTGCTTGTTGGAGTTGTTTTGTAGGAGAAAAGAGTTCAAATTGTAATCAGGCAGTTGTGGGAACTGAACTTAATCTCCCATGTTCCTGACCAGCTGCAGGGAAATGAGAAATTCCCGATCCTTCATGTAAGTTTTCGGGCACATTATGTTCCTTTTCTATAAAGAAGTGTTTGAATTCTGGGAACACAGCTGAAGCCACAGAGCTTTTACAGGGCTTTTTTTCAGAATTACCCATTAACTAAAAGATCAATTATTCACAGATGTCCACCTGGCCCAGTATTGCGTGGGCAGACGGGTGAGGAGGGTTGTGATTCGGGGCTCAGGACAGGCAGCCCCTGGTGATACACAGTGGAGCTGCAGAGTCAGTGTTTTGTCACTGAGGCCAGCCCATGGAGCTGAGCCCTGAGTGTCCATGCAGTACTATTCTGCACTGTGGGGACAACACAGCCCCCACCTCCTCGAGGGAGAAGTCACACCATCTCCTGGTTGAGGACCTCACTCTTACCTCTCCTCTCCTTAATCCCTGCTAGGGAAATGCCTTCCCCTCCTACTCCCTGCCCCGAAGCATGGGGCTTTCCACTTCTGCAGTTGAAAACTGTACCAGGACCCCAGCTGTGACAAGGACAACCCTTGAATTTAAAAGCCCTGACCCCCCTGCAGTGAGCTCAGAGAGCTCAGGTGAGCACCCTTCTCACCAACGCTCTCTCTGCTCTCCTGCCACAGCCTGGGGATGACGGAGACCTGTGGATAGGGAGGTGGTTGATATGGAGCTAATCATGCCTGTGGCAAGGAGGGCTTCTCTGTTGCCTTCAGCAGCCAGCTGCTCTCCGCAGCTTCTCTGTTCCAGACCCATCTTTGCTTATTGAGACATTTCAGAGCCATAATTTTCTATGTGAGTGGCTGAAATGTTTATATTCTGTTCAAGAATAGGTTGCCAGTGTTCCCCAAGGGGCAGGGATCCACCTTACTGGCACTGTAGCAGAATCAGTGGAAGCACAGTGCCACCAAAAGCATGTCTTGACTTTAGGGTCAGCAGGGAGATGCTGGAAGGAACCTAGTGTTTGCCTTGCCTTGCATTCCCCCTTTGAACCCTGGGTACAAATGGATGGAGTGTGCAGAGTTTTCAATAACAGCAGCTTTGTCTTCATCCCTAATCAGGGAAACCAGTAGAGATACTAAGGCAAGGCCTCCAGGCTCTCCTAGGCACCATTTTGGGTACTGATTCAGGCTGAGAGTGGTCACAGTGGTCAAGCACTGTCTCGTGGTGGCCAGTCTCTCTTCAAAGATGTCTGTGCCCACAGTGGCTGTGTCCTGGTACAAGGTGACACCTGGCAGAGACGGGGCTTGGTGGGATCACTGATGCCAAGAGTAGAGGAAAACCAGGCTGCTTGTTTCAGCTCATAAGTGGAGATTTAAGATTCCCACAGGCAGCTCATTTCCAAACTCTTGGTGTGTCATGCTATCAACCATGTACCTTTTATGGGCATTCACTTCAAAAAGTCATCTGGGTGGAAAAAAATTATATCTATATAAACATGATATAAAGAGTGAGCACATTACAAATGGGAGCTGGGTCAAAGAAAACCCTACTGCAGTGCTTAGAGACCATTCTAAATAGATTCACTCAAAGCTTTGCTATTTCATAAAACACTGAAGGATTAAAATGACTTTAAATACATCTGTAGAAATAGAGGCCATATTTTATTAAAGGTGTCATGTATTAAAGGTGTATTAAAGGTCTATCTAATCTCTCCTGTGTAAGATATTCATTTTGCAGTAGCAAAGGCACAGAGATCATTAAGTCCATCTCCAGTGCTAGCACGGACAGCCTTTGCCAGATGCCAAACTCTTCCCTCATTAATATTTTAACATTTGGGATAATGTTGAGGAACTGTCCTTTGTCACAGACATCAGAGAGATTAGTAGTAAATCTTGTCAAAGAGAAGTACTGCATCCTTAGTATCCAAGGATTAGAATTTAAAATTGAACTAGAGCCAGTGCGAACTGCAGAGCAAAAATAGAAGTGCAGCGGGACAGAGCCCCTGCATGTGCTCTTAATTGCTGGCGAGACTGGGGGGATGGGGGTTGCTGGCCTATAAATGTTGATTTGGGGGTTTTTTGCAACTCCAAAGCCTTCAGTGACAGACAGGATGCTAGGGCTAGACAGATTCCAGTCTGATCCAACACTGTAACATTTGCACTTCTGGAAAACAGCAAGGTAAAGCCCTGAATACAGGCAGGGCACAAGGAGCCCTAAGGACAGATCAGGAACAGGCACCTTCTGTTAGAGATAAATCTGACCTGGTGCCCACAAAAAATTAACAGCAAAACCTACAGCTGTAAAGGTAGATGTAGAAGCAGAAGTGAATTGTAGAGAAGAGTGAGAGTGTCAAAATCTGGAGGGTATTTCAGAGGTGCAATGATAAAATTGGAACAGCAGGCCCAGGGAGCTGCATAGGAATGGACTCTGTTGGCACTGTAATGCCTCTTAAACACTCACAGGCTTGGAGCATTGACCACCTGTCTGGGAAGCCTGTTCCAGGATTTGACCACCCACCCAGTAAAGAAATATTTTGTGGTCCTATAAATTATTCTGGTCCTATTTCTGATGGCCACAGGCATGTCATGGCTGATACAGGGGAAGACCCTTCCAGCACCTCAAATTTTCTGATCTCTAACATGGAAATATCAATTCTTCTCCTAAATTCATGCCTTGAACACATGTAAGGTGTCTGTACAGAAGGTGATGAAGAAGAAAACAGTGTCGCTCATGTTGAAGTTGCCTCAATAGCCCTACATGGCACCTTTGGGCAAGGTACTGTACCAAGGCTTCAAAGGTCTGTCCATGTTAATGTTAGATGGACAATTTGGACAAAAGAAAATAATGCAAAGATTTTTTATTTGGAGTTTAGAGAGGAAGGGCTGAGTAGCAGGGGGCCTGACGATGAGCACCAGCAGAACCCAAGCTTACTTTCCTTTCAGTGACCCTTCAGGAACACATGCGATGTTCATGTGCTAACAAATTTATGTGAAGGGAAAGATTAAATGGTTCACCTGGGTCCTACAAGACTGTGGGTATCCGAGACAGGGCCCGTATGTATGTAGGTGTCCCAATTGAAATGTCAGTGGTTTTTTCAGCATACCATGCACCATCTTTAAGGTATCACATTATTGCACCGATGATGAATGAGTCAAACAAAGGTCTTGAAATAGGACAGATTGGTGCCAGTGATTGGTGCCAAACTCAAGGAACACTGAAGGATCACAGAGGTTACCAGAGACAACAATGTCTACATGATGCAGGATGCTCTTGAGAGATGCCAGAGCCATGGGAGGACAGTTGTTCTACCACAAGGACAATGGAGGGGAGAAAAATAGCAATTACATGCAAAGATAGCACTGCAGTGCTTGCATGTGTGGCTTTTTAAAGAAAAATCCAGATCTGAAATGTTTTGGCATATGATCTTATAATTACTTTCCTCCCCATGCATGTTTTATGACCTAGTTCATTTGCTGCTGGTGAGCTGCACCTAATGGGCACATGCTGCTTCTGTGGGGCAGGGCACGGTGTGGGAGAGGAGGAAGCGAAAAACCCAAACCCAAAGCAGTCTGAAAAGCATATGAGTGAAGCAAAATATGTAAATGGAGAAAGTGAGCAAGGAAGCTTGCGGGCTGTAAATAAGGAGCTCTAGGAAGTATGCAGGAAAGAGGTGTGGAAATAAAACCCACCAACAACACTGAATAGCAGCAGCATTTTGGAAGTGTTGCTGAGGTCCTGCACGAGTGAATAGCCCATGGAGAGAGATGGCTGCCATTCAACAGGGCATAGAACTACTATTGCAAGACTTAGAGGATAGTTATATGGCTTTATTTTCCCGGCCTCAAGGGTCAGCCTGTCAGATGAATGATTTTATACTGCCCTAAAGTGAATGGTATTGGCATTTGGCCACCAATTCAGTAGCAGCCTTGAACTCTGCTTTCTCTTCCACTTCCGGTGAAGCAGATTTATTCTCAATTAGCCACAGATTTGCAATTCAGTATTTATTTGTAGGATGCCTGGTTCCTTGGGCAGCGATGCTGGGATCACCAGAGGTTTGTTTTGGATCCCACATTGATTCCAAAGGAAGGGTTGGTTGTGTCAGATTCCTTCTGGTCACATTTGCTATGTGGTATACACAATAACTGTCTGTTAGGACTCAATGAAAATACCACTGAGATTGCATTAACATAACTAATAGCTGTGGTAATAAATGCCAATAATAAAATAAGGAGGAACATTTTCAGCCAGGTCTGAAGCTATGTAAAAAATGCATTTGTTTAATGAAATCCATTTCTGACTGAATGGGACTTTCATAATCAACTGAAAATCCATCTGTGTCCTATTCCTGATGGGCTCAGCTTTTTATGATCTATCTGACAAGATCTGCTCTTTGGTTGGCCTTTTTCATAAGTGGCTTGATGGGAGATGCCGGAGGTCACCGGCAGCCTTTCATCCCCTTTGGAGATGGGAACAACATGGCAAGTCATCCAGCAGTTGATGCAAGGTGTGCACAGAGTTTGCTCCACCCATGCTAGAACATAATTCAAGCATCCGAAGAAATATACACTACACCAAAGCAGATGACATACCTCTTTCTTTTCATTGTGAGGGAACAGTATTTCCAGAACCATACACAGAGTGTATTTGGTGCTGCCATTTACCCCATCTGACACCTTTTGCTGGAAACACAGGGAACTCTGGGGTGACTCCCCTGTCTAGCAGCACTGGGGCCCTTGGATCTCTTTGATGAACCCATGGAAGTCCCACTGAAGGGGACAAGCACATTAACTGGAAACAGACTGACCATCCTACCACCAGGGTTTGTAGTCCTTCCTAACGAAAGAGCCTCAGAGAACACTAAGCATCATCTACATCCCCCTTTTTTTTTTTTCTCCTGTTTCCATATGATAATGTCAGATGCATAACTGTCTCAAAGCTACCTGCCATCCACACAGGGACTACTTCCCTGCCTGTGCCTTTTAAATGATCAGGCTCATTATCATGTTGTAGCGTTTTTCCAATCTGACAGCAATGCTTTCATCCACCAGCCAGGAAGAGTACTGATTGCTTTAGTACCAAATTATACTTTCTGGAATTGCCAAGGTGGGATAGGGATACGTAACCAATAGCAAATGGACAGAAGGTCTTGGATTTAGAAACATCACAGAATGGTTTGGGTTGGCAGACACCTTAAAGACCATCCAGTTCCAACCCCTGCCATGGGCAGGGACACCTTCCAGTATCCCACGTTGCTCCAAGTCCCATCCAACCTGGCTTTGAACACTTCCAGGGATGGGGCAGCCACAGCTTCTCTGGGCAACCTGTGCCAGGGCTCCCTCGCAGGGGAGAATTTCTTCCAAATATCTAATCTAAATCTAAATCCCCGACTTGCTAAATAAATTTGATTTGATGATCCTCTTGGGCTCCTTCCAACTCAGGATATTTTATATTCTCTGAATTCTAACAGGGGTAATGCATGGAAAGCAGGTTTGTGATATCAATACATAATTGGGATTCTGCAGTGATCTCTTTTCAGAAGGTTAAGTTGAATTGCATAACCTGTCCCGTGATATAAGAATCATCCGAACTGTGTTGTCCTGCAGGCAGCTGACAGTGAGAGAAGGAGGTTATTCGGTGCTTCTGTTAAATTTCCATATGTTGGCCAGATGCTTTTCTTGGAGCACCAGTGAATCAGTGCTGCTGTGATCTGCTAATTGTTTTGACACCATGGGAGTTGAAAAGCACTTGGCTCCACTGAATACTTGGCTCCACTGAAATGTGTGTTTTAGTTAAATGACCCCAGGGATGATCAGAGTCAATTTTCCTGTGTATGTCTGCTGCCCTGGCACTTGAGGTGGTTCTGGTCAGTGGTATAGAAAACAAGTGAGTATTTAGTTAGTTCTCTCTGCATTGCACACAAAGAATAGGAGAGCCTTTTCAAAGCTGGAGGCTCCAGCTCAGGGAGCCATTTAAACACCAGCCCTAATGAGGACAGCACTTCAGTCGATCCACGCTTATCTGTAAAGCACATGCTTGAGTTTCACTAGTCTGCATGGGATTGACACCCAGGTTTAAGCATCAGCACATACTGAATTGCTTTTCTAAAATGTTTTCCAGAACCATGACCTAAGTGAGAAAAATGAGTGTGTCATTTAACCACATTTGAATATACTGCTGCTGTCTTTGCAACTGTGAGGAAATCCTGATGAACTTTGTTTCCCTGCAGGTCGGATAATTTACTTTCCACTTATCCCTCTGCTCTCTTCTCAAATAACCAAGGAAGCAAAGGACTTTTTCTGTGGCAGACAACCTCTATTCCCTGCTCCTTCAGGTGTGGGTTGAAGGACAGAAGAATGTTGGCTCTTGGAAAGAATTTGTTTCAGACACATCCATTAAAATCAGTGTGTTGCTACTTCCACAGTTGACTTGTAATGACTCCCAAGAGTTTCTCTCCCAGAAGCAAGGTCAAATGTATTGACTTTTCTTTCTTTCCTCGCAGCTTTTCAACACTGGGCAAATGATTGTTTTGATAATTAAACTTTCACTAATGGAAGGCAGAGTGATCGTAAGGAAAGACTCTGTCTCTACCCCTACTTGATGAACCTGCAGCCTGTCAGGGAGAAGATATTCGTTGTGAGTGGGAAAGTGTCAATTAGGGATATTTTCAGTTTAAAGACAAAACTGGGGAATTAATGAATCTACCCCACGTAATGTGCTCCCCTCTTTTGAGTTTCGCTGGTCTACTTTTTGCAGTAGTCAGAATCAGCTGTTACACTGGATAAGGTTACATGGTGGAATTACTGCATGGGGAAGTCTTCCACAAGATCAAGGGAATGAACTGCCCAGGATTCAAATCAAAGGTGAGGTGAATCAACATCAGCCCGAGATGGTACAGTAAAGAGAGGGAAAACAAGGATTTAGAAGGGATATTGCTTCTTACAGTGGTAATGTACATGTCAACAAATTGCAGAAGTATTTAGAAAGAATTTCCCTTCTGGCACAGCTGTGAGACTCCTGGATGCAACCATTGCAGGCAGAATCCATGTGTATTATCATAGAACCCAAGGCTATTTTACACTGAAGTGCAAGAAGTTCCCTTTCTGCTCTTGCCTTTGTTACTCTGCCTTAGCAGAGTGAGGTTGGGGCCAGCCCAGCGTGGGCAAGTGTTCAGGTACTGTGAGCATGCACCAAGAGTCCACAGAAACCATATGCACTGGGAAACTGCTGCTCCCACCTGCCTTGTGAGATCAGTGCAGTTCTTTTCAGTCTTGTTTCCAGTCTACAAACCTTGGGAGTTTTCTACATCCGTGTGATCAACAGCCTGGACTCTTTCTGTGTCCTTGCATCCCTCTCTGAAGCACTCGGTGTCCCTGGGAGTGCTCTAGCTGGGATGGGGAGCGGAGCAGGCCCTTCAGCTGCTCTTGGCCATAAGTACCCTGCTTTCAAGTGTTGAGATAGAAACACCTTTACCCAGCAGCTGCAGGCAGGACTCACCATGAATTAGGAGCACAGGCAGCCCCATTTGCTGAATCTCAGCCCCATATCCTCCATTCCTCTCTCTCTCTCCTGACACACAGTACATTAGCACAAGCCCTCGCTGCATCCCCTCACAAATATATCCAGTTCTGACCCCTTCTTTCATGATAACCACACCTCAGCCTCCCTCCATCCAAAGCCGTGTGCCAGAGTCCCTCAAGCCAGAAAATCCCTGCTTCCCTCTCCAGGAGGGCTACCTCTCCCTGCAGAGACTTAACCTTTTATAACCCCATCCATCATCTTAATTAGGCCTCTCAGTGGGAGGTCACCTGACCGGTATGACTCGTTTCGACCTCTCTTTCGACCTGGTAGTGGTAGAAAATCTTCTCAACCAGAGTTATCCTGAGACATTTACCAATACTCTCCTCAGATGGCCTGAAAGCTGAAATAAAAATATAGACTATAACCAAGATGATTTTTTAAAAAAATATCTAGCAGTGACTGTAATTAATTATTGGAAGAATTTTCAGAAGTTAAGGTGGATTTTCCCATCACTGGAATTTTTGAGGTCCAGATGGGATGCTTTTCCATGCTGTGGTTCTAACAGCAATGAGTCCACAGAAGTCCTGGATAATCCTCCTGACCCCTTAATGTTTATGAGACCACATCAGTACTGACCTTTAGGAGGATATACTGATCTGGATTTGACTCCAGAAGATGGGCTCTGAAGTTGTGAGATGCTGCTGCATGAGGCTCACAGAGACAGGGGCTCCAGGGGGAACATGGCAGAAGAACAGGTCCTGTTCAACATTTGAACCTTCATAAGTCGTTGAGGGTATCTCCACATCCTTAGAATCAGATGGGCTCCTGGAAAACCCACATGCCAGCAGCAGCGATGCTAATTGGAGTTTTTAAATATGCCAACAAGCCTCTTATTCTTAGGCATATCTGTCATTTGTATTTACCGATTTACTTTGGCTCTTTCTTTTCAGGAGGTTAAAGAGGCAAAGCATTTTCTTCCTGGTCACAAGCAGACCTCCTGTCTCATTCTCTCTCACACATACCCACAGTGTTTGGGTTTCTAGTTGCTAATTTCATCAGGAACTAGTGAAAGCCTGATGTTATTGCCCAAAAGTAAGAAGAATTGAAACACAGAGCTGTGGGACAGGATGACTCAGGGGCTGATTTACCAGTAGTTTCAGTAAACATGTGTTTACAGACACCCCTTTCAACCTGCGGGTTTTCTTGGCATGACGGAAGGTGACATGAAGTGAAAGAGTCTCAGTTGCAAGATCTCTTCTGATGCAGGGACATATTAAAAGAAAAAACCCACATTGTCCGAGCAGGATATCATTTACGGGGAGAGCAAAGTGCTATAAATGAATGAGGACACCTTGTTCTGCATGAATCACATCTCTGTTTCCACTTTGCTGCCTCTCTGCTCCAGCCCCCTGGAAACATTTTTCCTTAAAGACCTCTTGACATTGTCACTAGCTCTGCAGATTGCTCATGTTTTGTACATGGGAAAAGTCACTTTTGGAGGAGCAGTTAGGTGAAAGTAGATAGACTTTTCTACACTGAGGAATAACTTCTCATAAATCTGCCAGAGCACATTCATTTGTCTTGCAAGCTCTCCTCAAGCCCCCTATATCTATGCTCATCAAGGTCACATCTGTTTAAATGTGCACAGGGAGGCTGAGCCAGTCACTGGGGAAACACTGATTTGTGATCCTGTACTGCAACAGCCTGAGCAATTAATATGATCAAAACATCCCATTCCATATCATTATTATAGACATTGTAATATTTATTTCATTGCTAAGGACCTAAAAGATGCAAGGGGTAGCAGCAGCTCTGCATACAGCTGCAGGTGGGAGAATCCTCACTTGTCTCATCTGCCTCCATGCCTCAAAATGAAGAGCAGTTCTGACAGGAAGGGGTGATGGATATTTCAGTAAAGTCTCAGGTATCTATTGTTACTTTTCACCTGAAGCATAAATGACAAAGGCCAGGGCTCCAGGACAGCTGCTCTTGCATGGACCAAGAACATAGAAACACACTATCATGAAACCTAAGTATGGTTGGGATCCTCATCTCCTTCTCTCTGACTTTGTTTTTCCAATGTTTTCAACCTGGGGGAAGTGTTACCCCAGCAAAAGATCTGGCTTTGAAATGATAAAGTCTCCTCAGCTCCTTCATTCTTCTGCAGGGCTGTGAGGAGAACCATCCTCTGGGATACCTCCACAGACCAACATCTATCGTTTTTAGTGGTGCCCAGTGAAAAATTCTCTTGGCAAAGTAAGTCTAATAAATTTAACCCCTTTCTATCCCTGTTCTAAGTATCATCCTAATCCAGTGAATCATCCAGCACCTCCTTTCATCTTCAAGGCTTGTCTGGCCAGCTCTTTTTCTGAGCTAAGCAATACGAGTGAAAGCAGACAGAAAGGAAGTGTAGTTAGCATTCATTCATTGCTTATGTACAGTCTGTCAAAACTAATGAAATTTTATAACAGATGGGCAGCGATCAGCTTCTTGGTGTTATTTATTTCTCATTCCAGACTCTTCATCCTGGGTAATTCTTCATTCATCTTTAAAAATGCCTAGATGACTAGGCACAGGACCCATTTACCCAGAAAACTAACAACTTGTGTGAATGCGTGGAGATAATTAATAATCACCTGGCTCGAGTGATGAGTGACTGCCAGGCAAAATAGTCTCCCTCTCTCCATTGATTTCCCCCAACCTACTTCCTCTCTCCCACTGAGCTTCCCCAAACTTCAAAAACATCTATTATTGAGGGTTTTCCCCCTCCCCCTTCTGCCATGTCTCCTCAAACTACAACAGATGTTTGCAAAGACATTCCTCAGGCTGGAGGCACTCATGGATGGCACAGTGGGCACAGACTGCCTCACACAGCCCCCAATTTACATCATTTATCCTGAAAGGTGCCAGCAAGGCTTGACAGTTTCATTTGTAAGAGCTTTGTGGGAGAGGATGCAAATGGATGCAAAACATGTGAGTGATGCTGGCTTCATTTGCCACCTGTGGATGGCAGGAGACAGTGGTGGGGAAGGAGGGAACGTAATTATGCACCTTCACTGAAACAGCCTCATCTGGTGAAATAGTGATGTTTGCCCATGCTTGGGGTTCCCAATAGAAAATTAACAGAAGGAGAATTAGAGGTACCTGAAAATAAACAGTTTTGCCTCCAAATGGAAGGATGTGCTTTTGTGATACAGGGACACTCTGCATGTGCAAGAGAATTAGCTTTGCACCAGGGCAGGCACGTGAAACTGGAATCTTCTAGAGCACTCAGCATTTTATCACACTTTCCTACACAGGCCAACAGTTGCTTACTTTCAGTTTGCAATGTGCCAAACTAACACTGACTGTCTATAAAATCCCTCCTTAAAATACCATATTTAGGCTTCAGAGTGGAAATGAATGAGGCATTCATGAATGATAGCTCTGGGTCCAGGCTATCTGCAGGCTTGGGTGAGCAGTTCTGCTTCATTATAGCTAGTTCATGTCTAGCCAGAAACATCAGGATTCTTTATTTTATTCTGAATGGAGATTTCAACCACTGGTTTTGGACCACATATTCAAAATCAGTCTGTCTTAGTCACAAACAGTGAAGATTGAGAAAGTTGTGATAAGACAGCAGAAATATACTTCTGTTTGTAGCTCCTGTATGTGTTTGCGATAGCTCTGGTTTTCCTGTAAAAGGGATTATGATGCTGTGAATGTTCACATGAGAGAAAGAAAATAACCCTGCCTCCACTTGACCACCAGACTTTTCAGAGGATTTTGGGAAGGGGACAAATCTGGGACTTTAGAAACCAAGACAGCCTGCTTTGAGGCAGCTATGAAAGAAAGAAAAAACCAAAACCGGAACACCCTACTAAGGAAAGGTGCTAACTCTGAGTCTAGAAATCATACAAAGATAGGAAAAGCTATGAGAAAATATGCTCAGTATAATGAGATACTGAAAAAACAAATCTGCCTCTGCCTTTCGTGGGGCAATGCCTGAAAAGCAGTCTCTGTGCTCCTGATAGACCAGTTAAATGAGAGAGACTAGCATAACATTTTAAGTGATAGGGGTGAATCTCTATCTGCACATCTCATCTCCTCTGAACTGAGGTTGGCTGTGAATCAACCACACCAGCACCAGGTATGCTGTGGGACCTCCTCCTCACAGGACAGGACTGGAGGTTCCCGCTCTATTATTCTCTCCTTTTTCCAAACCTCCAGTGTCTGCTGGTTTTGTCCATTTTTCCTATGCTTTTTGGATCAGGGCAATAACCTGCTGACAGGCTGCACACCAAGAATCTTGTGTGAGCCTTATTTTAAAGCGCAAATTAACTTGGAAACAAAGTAGCAGACTCAATGGCGAATGTCAGCTCTGTTTGAGCTCTCCACCAATGACGTGCAGCTGACGGAATGCCCCGCCCCGTGCTCTCCATAACTAACCAAACAGTTTAATCCCCAAAATCAAACACTAACTGGGCTACGGAGTCACGCTACGGCCTCTGCGATAGCTTAAATGAGATTTCTTCTGTGGCCTCTGCCTCTTTAGAGAGGCACATCTTTCTTCTTTCTCACTGTTTGTGCTGCCAAAAAGGGGGGACTCTAGGCACCCCAGATTGCCTCCCCAGGGTGCAACAATCAGGGCACCTTTTTCCTGGTTCTCCCATCCCATTATGCCCTGCCAAGTACTGGGCTGTGGCAGAAAGCCACTGGAACTGGAGTTAGGGTGTCTGAGCCTCCCTTTGGTTTGAAATTTTGCTTCATGGGAACTGCAGTGGAAGAGTTGGTTGACCTCCAGGGGGGGAGGGCCAGAGAAGTGAAAATGCCCAGAAAACTAACACTTCTATCCCTGACTCCTTTTAGATCTATGCATGATGTATCCCATGGTTGGAGTCCCATGATTATTGTACTCTCTTAGAAACAAATTGGCTCTCCAAAGCAGGTCCTATTACAGTGAACTCGAGCCAGGAGAAAAGAGAGGCAAGAGCCTGACCTTTCCTCAGTGCTGGGTGATTTGGGGGAGACCCAGACAGCCAGGCAGTCTGGGAAGCAGCTGCATCAAGAATGGGGAGGGGGCAATAATTTCTTCTCAAGAGCCAAACACCATTGCTTGTTTGCTTGGTTGCTGGTGTGCTCCTGAAGTTTGTGCCTTTTCTATTCTAGCTCAGCCCAGACACAACTTCACGCTTGGTCATTTTGGGATTTGTAGCTGTCTGGAAGGCTCCAGTTGGCTTCCCTTCAGCTTCCCTTCAGCTTTCCCTCAGCTACAAGGGGTTGTTGCTGTGATACCTCCTAAGCTGAAGCAGCACCTCAGGTGGGGAAAATTTCAAAGCCCCTTTGGCAGGTTAAAGAAAGCAGAAGATCCCTTCAGAGCTGTCCTGCCTCGAGACCTCACTGCTTTCCCCCTCTGCTCAGTAAAAGAAAATGGAGAATCTGGAAAATCTCTTCAGAATGGGCGATATCTGCCTTCTCCTTCAGCCAATGGAATGACACAAACAGAGCTCACACTTCTTCCTTCCCTTGTAACTGAGTTACTGCCTCCTGTCCTAGCTTTACAGGGGAAGATGTGGTGGTGCTATGGCATGTCCCAGATCCCAGGGACACTGCAGAGGAGAAAGCCACACTAAGAGTAGCCAAAATCAGGATTGTGCTCCTCCATCACCAGCACTGGGGGCTTTTCTCAGGGCTTGGAGAAAGGATCCCCAAGCTCAGTGTGTCTCCCACTGCTCCAACCGAGCAGGTGTGATCTGTTCAGAGAGGGACAATGAACTCTGAGGAAACTAGTACCAGCCCCTAGCTGATAATCTAATTTAATGAGCAGCCATCCCAGACTGTAATGGGTCTGGACTCTGCTATCCATCCTTGGCAAAGCGAGTAATCTGCGTCTGGAGCTAATACAAGTGTCTTCAGCACATTTTATTATGAGTTATATTTCCAGAAGAGACCAGGGGATGTAGAAAGCTGGTTTGCCCTGTGTTTAAGAGCAGTTCTACTGTTTCTTTCCAGTGTGAACATTCAGCCAAGTCCCTTCATCCCCATGTAGTCCCAGCCCCATCACATCACATGGCCGTACATCAGCAGAGCCACATTCATCCCTAAAATCACAGGTCCCAATAACCCAAGACCCCGGGCACCCATCCGTCTGCCAGTATCCACTGTCCTTCCCTGGCTCCCCAGCACCTTCAGCACCCCGTTTCACTGCCAGCCCTCCTCTCGCACCACTGACACAAGACAGAGTTGATCTGAGAAGAGCTCAAAGGTGACGAGGACACCCAACCCAAAGGATGGGTTTGTGGAGGAAGGACTTCTGTGACCCATTCTAATTGGCCATGTGGACTGAACAGCAGATCCCAGTTGCTTGTGCTTACAAGGTTTAATTTTCTAATTGAAGTTTCATAGAAAAGCTGCACCTTTCTTATTAGTTGCCCCAGTATAAACACTTTGTCTACACATAGACATCTGCCCTCCGGACTGACCTTTCTAGAAGTTGCATCAACAAAATAATGCTAATAAAAATATCCATCTGTGCTTAAAGATAAACAAAGCATTAATACACAAAGCTGCATCTTAGATTATATTAGAGTCAGTTTTAGTGATATTACACATCTGTTAGAATGTATTTCCCACACAGGCCATCTCGCTCTTGCTTTTTAAAATATCTTAGTACGAAAAAATGTGAGAGCATTTCCCTGGGAGCCTTTTGCATGCGTCACACTTGCTCCGAAAGCCCTTTCCCCCGGAGACACCCTGCTGGGACAGGGCTCGGGGATTAGGGTCTGTAACCTAAACATTATTGTACTTTAAAGTAAATGTTCCCCCCCTCGCTCTACTTGAGTTTCAGAGCCTCTTCAAAGGGCTGTTTTCTTCCCTTCCTTGGCAGCAGGGGAAGAATATTTCAAACCCCAGGAACCAGACAGTTTGCTGAGCTCCTGCAGAGCTGTATGTGTGCCTGGATGGACCCAGGAAAAACATGGTGCCCAAATCTTCTCTGGCACTGCCAGGGCTGGGCTTCCCAGACTTTCCAGGCTGGAGACACTAGCTCTGGGGTTTTTTCCTGTGTCACTCCAATGCATAGTAAGTGAGAAATAGAGCAAGGGGACATGCTTCAGTTTTGACCTCAATTTTTGTAATAGTCCCTCCCCTGCCCCCCCCCCCCCCAAAAGAAGGAAAGCTGATTTAACATGTCGGCAACCTTATCTTAAGAAAACCGATAAATCAGTTTCTCCCACCAGTTCTTCTAAAAGGGTGATCTTATCCTGTTATCCATGCTTGGCAAAGCTGTCTGGAAGTTGAAGCCTGGAATTCATGGGATCAGGATCTAATTCTGCCTCTCTCTTTTCCAGTGCACCCTGTCCACACGTGTAAAATGGGAAGAGGAGCCACTGCCTGTGCTCCAACCTAAAGGGAAACTTAGCTGATAAACAATGAATATTTTATCCTTGCCAAGATTTAGAGTTGGGGCTGAAAAAAAACCGCAGAAGTATCTCTGTCCTCACTGCTAGCCCTTTGGACAAAAAGCTGTTTATTCATCATCTGAAACTCGAGTGCTAATTACAGACAGATATCAGATAGAGCCAAACAAGGGGTGAGGACACCCTGAGCTGTAAGAGGTTGCTCTGTGCCTGCCTGAGCAGAGGACACATGTCTCTAGCAGGGACACAAACTTTGCCTCAGTGGGGTGTCCCAGCATCACCAAAGGCTCCAGGGCATTTGTTTGCTCCCAAGTAACAAGCGATAGGACAAGAGGAAAGGGTCTCAAGTTGTGCCAGGGTGGTTTAGATTGGATATTAGAAAGAACACCTTCACCGAAAGGGTTGTCAGGCATTGGAACAGGCTGCCCCGGGAAGAGGTGGAGTCTCCATCCCTGGATGTAGGTAAATCAAAACAACGAGGAATCGCAGCAAATCCAATGCACTGTGGACATACGCCAGGATCTCAAACATTTGCCGGGTTTACCTGCCAGCAAAGGAGTGGTTGCATGAGCTCATTTTGTGGTGTGGAGATTTTATTGTTACCTGTTTTCTTTTTATTGTTATCTGTTACTGCTCTGTACTAGACAAAGTGCAGCTGTCAAGGTACCTGAGGAGGTTAATAAGTGCACTGAAAGATGCCTGAAGAATCTATGAGCCCTCCAGAAGGCAAGAGAAAGTAGGTAGCAAAATCTTCTATTTCTGCATCATTCCTCTTAACACAATATCTGATGTTACTTTCCCATCTGCAGAGACACCACTCACGTATTTAATTTTTAGTGTGAAAGAGGGTGTCGTGCTGCTGTGGCTCAAAGGCTGCCTTTCAGAGGAATGCTCTGGAGGGGAGAAGGCGTCTCACAGGAAGCAGCAGATTGGAAAACCAGAGCATCCTAGCAAAAAAAAAAAACGAGGCCAGAACACCAGTTTCCATGACAGAAAATTGTATTAGTCTTGCGGAGCGTTATTATTAGAGGAAATTGAGAGCCTTTTGCAACACGTGACTCACTGAAGTCTTTCAAAGAATATTTACAAAGTCGCTAACAGTGATTTCTGACCAGCTGCCAAAGGGAGAAAGTGGCAGAACCATGAGAAGTCTGGTGGGACTGTGATGAGGAGGGGGTGGGGTGGGAGGGAGCCATCAAAATGCCTCACACCACCTCAGCTAGGCTCTACTCCCTAAGCCCTGTGGGTGCTGTAGCAGGAAAGGAGTTAAGATAGAGCTGGAAGGGAATACACAGCCTGTAAGTAGGTGCTGCATCATGGTTTGTAAGGCTCAGCCAGCAAACCCTGACACAGGAGGGCAGCCATACCTGGACCTGTGTCACCTGTAGGTCCTTGTGCTGCACAGAGACCAGTGCCTGGCTCCACAGCTCAGTCTCCTGATAGATTGTTTAACGCGGGAGATTTCTAAAAGCTACTTCTCTTCAAAGGATTAATTTGTCTTTTGATGCGGCGAACACTGACGAATGCTGCTTTCCCTATCGCCTTCAAACACACACCATTTTAGAAGTTAAAAAACCCATTTGCTGCCAAGTAACTGGGATTATTTCTTTTCAATTTCTCTCCATCAGGATGATAAGAGGTTTAACGTCTTCATGGCTTCTCCTTCGTCTTTCAGTAGCTAAATCAGGTGTAACTATCAATGCAGAGAGCAGCACTTTTCCCCTGTTATGCAGCTGTTAGTCCCATTTCCTCAACGTCATCTCCTCCCAAGCTCATGCTAACAGCAGCAACCTCATTGCTGTCACTGTGTGTGATCTGACGGGTGATATTTCCACCTGCCATGGCCTCCGGTGAGCTGAGAGGACAGTCCAAACCATGAGAGCTTGTTTATCGTCTCACAGGATGCAGTGTCCTCATCAAGCAAGGACAATGTGGTATGGGGAGTGCTCTCCTGCTCCCTGAAATGTCATAGAGCTTTGAAGGAACGTTTTGGCACAAGGAACCTGCTGTCCTCACCCAGCACCAAAAACAGTAACGGGTCAGTATTTGTGCCCTGTGGAACGTTTCATCTTACACATAGAGCAGGAGAGGTTCTGTGAACATCCTGGATGCTTTTGCACCACTGGCAATGGTAGAGGACCAGCACCTGGAGGATTTCCACCTCCAGGAAAGAACCACGGAACCATTTAGGCTGGAAAAGATGTCTAAGATCATTGAATCCAACCATTGACCCAGCACTGCCAAGTCCACCACTGAACCATGTCCCCAAGTTACCACATTTAAATGGTTTTTGATCACTTCCAGGAATGGTGATTCCACCACTGCTCTGGGCAGCCTGTGCCAATAACTGACCACTCTTTCAGTAAGAAAAAATTCCCTAATGTCCAATCTAACCCTCCCCTGGCACAACTCAAGGCTGTTTCCTCGTCCTGTTCCTTGTTCTGTGGGAGCAGAGCCCCAACCCCACCTGGCTGCACCCTCCTGTCAGGGAGTTGTGGAGTGTGAGAAGGTTCCCCCTGAGCCTCCTTGTTTTCTGGTTGAGGCCCCCCAGCCCTCCTTCAGCTGCTCCTCATGAGACTTGTGCTCCAGACCCTTCAACAGCTGTGTTGCCCTTGCTTAGGTGTTCCAGCACCTGGAGGAGTCCAAGGGAACCACATGGGCTGGTAGAAAACAGCTATGGAATTGCTGTGGGTGCTGTGGGTGCCTGTGCCACTGCTCTAAACTCTGTTGTATGAGAAGACTTGGCTCTGCAAGGCAGAATATGCGCGCTCTGGTTTGGAGTAAGATAATTTTTTTCTTTTCAGGCTTCAGAGGAGGGAGACAAAGAACAAACTTAAAATTCATATATTTATTTAGGGAAGGAGTTTCTCTCACATTTGTGCTGGCAAAAACATGCAAGCATCATCTCAGGCAAAGACTAAAAGCTTATTGGGGCCTAAACCACAGATCAGCTAAGTCAACAGAAAATTTTCCATTGATTTTCCTGGGCTTTGCATCAGGCTCTAAGAGTAAAAAAATGTAATTAATAAGATGAGTCTAAGGAAAAAAGGATATGGTTGGAGGCAGGAAAGGATTATGACCAAGGGCTGTAAAACTTGAGAGCCTTCACACCACAAATGCTCAGTAACTTTAAACCATAACTTGGCATCTGGATACAGCATCTTCCCAGACAGGAAAATCTCAGCTTCCCAAGTCTATGATTCCCAGTTTCCCCTTGTCAGTTTTGTTCCAGCATGCGCAGCATTCTTGGTTTTCATCTGATGCACGTGGTGATTCCAGAAGCAGTAAGCTCTTTTTGTATGGTCTGGGGTTTTTTTGGGTTTGGTTTTTTTTTTTTTCCAAAGTCAGAGTTCTGAAGCCATTTCAGTTGTCTGCAGCAAGATCACAGCCAGGCACTCGGTGCAGCAAGGCAGAGTTGCATCGTAATCAAGATCTGTTCTCTTCATTTGAATGCATCAATGCTTACACCAGGAGATTTTGACTGTAAAATATATGCTCCTTTTTATCCTTGAACTAATTTTAATCTTTCATTTTCACTTGTCGTTTTGTTGTTCACAAAGCTCACTTTTTTTGCTGAGGGTTTCAGCAGAATGCATTAAAGTGAAAAGAGATAACAAGACCTAATAACCCTCTTTACTGCAAAATAAATAAGTAAAAGAACAACCCTTCCATTTAGGTGTTGCAGATATAATTGAATGTTCCTTTGAAAACTCTTTGATCAATGTAACTTGTTAAACTTTTTGCTTTTGTCTCAAATGAAGCTTCTGGTCTTTTTATGTCAGATGAAAAGCTCAGTTACTCAATTCAGCTTTATCTCAAAGTGATTAGTGGGAGTTTTTTGGGGATGGTTTCTCTGTGCCTTGTGGAACTTCATAACATCAGGGAAACTTACCTGCCTGTGAGAGGAAGGCTGGCACTGAAATGGGTAAGAAGTGGCATTTTGGCTGCCACTTTCACCTCAGTAGTAGAATATAACCCGCATTTATTACACAAACTCAATTGCACATGCAAAAAGACATAAAAGCACACTTGCCTCCAGGTCTTGGCAGGTTTACCGGGAACTAAATATTTATCCTGGCAAAATCAAAGTCTGACAATAAAAAGAATTTCTGTAATATAAAATGAATACACACTTTGTTATCTGGAGGTCAAGGCATTACCAGGAAAGGACAAACCGTGGGTCCATCGTGCACCCTGTCCTTGGCCATAGTGACATTCTCCAGAGGAAAGGGGAAGAAACTTGCAGGAGGAAACTTACTCAATGATCTGTTTAAGCAGTTCATTAAATAAAAAGCCCATCAAATCGTCCTAAGATATTTCAAGATTGATTTTCAATTACTTCATTATTCAAGAGCTCTCCAATTTGTCCTAGATAAACTCAAAACCAGAGAAACACCACAAATAATGACTGAAGAGAAAAAATCTCCTGGCACTCAGGGTCTCAAGCAGTAAAGAAACCCAGCCTCTTTCAGCAAGCGTTACTGGAGCCCCTAGGTGCTACTGGATGCATTTTGGAAATAACACCGTCACGGCTGAAGTTTTTGTAATGCTCCTTTCTGGATTCAGAAAAGATTCTGATTTCTTTTATTAATAGCTTGATTTTTCTACTCTATCCCTACTTCCCCCTCTTTCTTTCCCCTTTTCCTTGTGTTCCTTAACATTCTCAATTAAAAATACATGCCTACTTATTTTAAACCTCTAAATAACAATCCAAAAAGTTATGCTCGATAAAAATCTCCAAAATTAGATTATTTGGAGTTTGGAATGAATGGATTTTGCATATAAATAGAAAACTTTAGCATCTTTCAAGAGTTCCATGCATAAATACCAGCATGGAGAGAAAAAACAACTTGCTTAAGTTTACATGCAAGGTGCAATTTGGGTGACGACTCAGCATTCTTACACATTTCACACTGCAATCTGAATCCAAGATCACGGGCCTCTCTGAAAAAAACACTGATTTCTGCTTCAGCTGTATTTTTAGAAAGTGATTTAGTGTTCAGGAAGGATCCCTTTTATCCTTGTTGCTAGGGGTGTGATGCTTGCATGGCTCAGTGCTGGCTTGCCCATATTAATCCTCCTTTTGATGAGTAGCTTTGCCCAGAGGATGACAGCTTACTGAAGAATAAAAATTCACTTTTGTTCCTTTCTGGAGTAAAACCAGACCTTCATGAGAGGCCTTCAATGGCAGGCGGGTGGTGAAATCACTGCGTTCAAATCAGAATCAGAAACACTGAATGGTTTGGGTTGGAAGGAACCTTAAAGCTCACCCAGTTCCACCCCCTGCCACAGACCAGGTTTCTCCGAGCTCTATCCAGCCTGGCCTGGGACCATTCCAGGATGGGGCAGCCACAGTTCCTCTGGGCAGCTTGTGCCAGGGCCTCATCACCCTCACAGAGAAGGATTTTTTCCCTCTATTTGACCTAAATTTCCCTTCTTTCAGTTTGCATTCTCAGCTTGTATTCCCTCAGAACTCTAAATAAAAAATAGTTTCCTTAGATGTCCTGCTATCTCAGGACATGGTATTCTGGCTTTTTGCTTAAGCCTTTTGCCCACAAAAAAGAGGCCTAATGAGGTTTTCAAAACCCACATAATAAAAACTGTGATTCAATTAACTTACGGGGTTTCTCCCTTTTGTGTGTTCTCAAAAGGGGCAAATCAACAGGAATAATTTACAAAAGTGATTGAGTGACTCGTAAATTACAGTATATGGTCAGTCTGACAGATTATATTGTTTGGAATAAATTTTTCTAGAGCCAGATTTTGCTTCATGTGTGTGTCAGGCCAAGTTTGGGGATCCTTACTCTGGTTTTTCTCCTAGTTATGCAGGCAAAGAAGGTTTGAGTCAAAACTTGGCAAGGTCCAGGGAATCTGGCGGAGTCCCACTGCATTTCTGTGCTTGCTCAAAGCATCACAGAACTATTTTCAAGACAGAGAGTTTGAAAGCTGGCTGCCAATATTCAAATTTACAAATAGGACTTTTGTTCGCTGGATTGTGATTTACATGGGATGGATCATGTTTTCTAACACGGCCCCAGTCACATGTGGTACATCTGAAAACACAACTGGTTATTTGACAGTTTCCCTTCTGCATTTGTAATGAAGCCAATGCTGGCACTCAGTCTTCGATAGCTTTTCTTTCCAGAAATAATCACACACTTTCACACAGGGAATGGTATTCCTGAGGTGATCACAAAAATAAGGATGGGGAATTTCTGTATCTGGAACTGGCTGATGTGGGCTTCAGTTTGCTTTTACGGCTTCAATTTAGAGCAGGTACAGTGGTCTTTACCTCTTGAATTTTCTAATATTCAGTTTGTTAATGCGCACAGAGTGAGACACAAGCAGGTCATGGAAGTGAAGGCAGTAAACAGAGAGGGCATTTCTGAGCAGCCCACACTGGACACCCACACTCCCACCTCTCTTCTGCACATCACTTCTGAGGCATGACCCCACAGACGATTTCCAGCACAGACCTGTTCAGGTGAATGCCTTGGTCAGTGTAACACGTGCCTGCTCCGAGGATGTCACCCAGCAATGGTTTTAGCACTGTAACAGTTTTTGAAATAATCCGTTTTCTTCTCAATTGCCAGTTTAGCACTGCTACTGTTTCATCCTCTGTGGGTTTCGCACATTATGGCAGTGAGGGGAACAGAGACAGCAAAGCAATCCTACAGGAGCAGCTGCTATTGCTATGGAAGGAAAGACAGGTTGGGGCGGATGGAGAGGAGCATGCAAGACTATTAAATTGTGTTGTTCCTAGTTTGCCTCCTCTTTTCATGGCTGCACTTGTCTTTACAGTGACATTCACTCTTGAGGTTTGTAAGGACCACACTGATGAAGCCAAGAGCTTGTCATGGTTTCTGCAGCGTCACTGGCACAAACACAGGACCAGACTCTGGAAAGCAGAAATGTGGCCGGTTCGTGCTGGTCTCAGTTGTTTCTTCTTAAAAGGAGAACACAGAAAATGTGATTAAGTGTGGCCTGCCAGAAAAGCAGATGCCTCCAGGCAGATGCCAGGCAAATCCTCAGATGTGCATTCTCATTAGAGCAATCTTCAAAATCCCCTCAGCCCCAACTCATGTTCCTTGAAGACAAACAACCACCATATGAGTTGAGGTCTCTTCCTAGAGAGGATGATCAGCCTCTAGGGCATCATCTTGGTCTGCCTAGCTTTTAAAACAACCACAAAAATGCTTCTGTCGCTGCAGAACACACAGAATAACTAAGGTGGCATTTGGGAATGGAACTAGGAGTGTGATTGAGGGCTGGCCTGACCATGACCAGCTCACCCTGCAAATATGTAATTTCTTTCCTGAAGGGAATGCATTACCAGAATTCTGCCTGAAAATATTTCAGTCCCGTTGCATCTTCTTCCTGCCTCTTGAAAAGCATGAAGAAGTGACCTGGCTTTGGGAAGAAACCGAGAGCGTTTCTGCCTTCAAAGAAGAATTTGTAGAGCAACTTTCCTGCAGGGAGGTGGCACATCTCAGAAAATTCTACTCAGTTGTTCCCTTGTGGCTGCACAAATACCACATGAATTCAGAGCAGGGGATTTAAAAACCAAAACAAATCATTCCAGACCTCATTTCAGCAGTCACTCCTTTGCATAAACAACTGCCACATATATTAGCTGTCTGAATGGCTCTGAAATCTCAGCTTTACACACCTGCCATGGCCTTGATTTAGTATGTAACAAAACTCCAGATGTGCCTTCCCAAACCGCCGTGCCATTCCACAGAGTGATGGGGGATTTCTGCCCGGGTGGCTGCAGAAAACACAGCACTGCCATGAGCAGCCCCTCTGCCACCGCTGCAGGGAGGAATTGGACTGGGATGACCAGTGCTCCCCACCTCCTACTCCATGCCATAATGAATACAGATACATAGTCCCGTGCCCTGACTCTTGGCAAAGGTCAAGTTAGCCTCTGCCTGGCCTCAGGGAGATGTCTTGAGATCTCAGACTGTCTCCAGAGGTTTGAATCCTGGTTTTTATGCCAAGACTAGTAAGACTATGTTCTGACTAGTGAGAAGGATGAGCAGTGCAGTTTTGGGGCTGGTAACTTCTTTACAGGCAGGAAGAATTACTGAGAAATGCACAGGTTAGTCAGAGACAGCAAGAACTTCCTGACTTGGTTAGTGCTGATGTGAATTACAGATGTTTAACTGGAAGATGGGTTATTATAGCCCATCTTGTGACACAAAAGAGAACTCTGTGACTCCTGTTTCAGTGTATTAAACAAATCCTTTCTCAAATAATGGTATTTGAGCTGCTCGGAAATGAAATACCAGAAAGAAGAATCAATTTAGGTCATTTTGCCCAACCTGAAATGATTTTGTTAAAAGAAACATAAATAGAAGTAAATTTAATTATTATAAAAATTTGTCAAATGAAGATTTGGAATATTTAGTTTCCAAATGGAAGATTTTAGTTTGTTCTTTGTATTTGGCCAGAGGTAGTTTTGGCCAAATCTGGTGCAAATTGTCAGAGAGATGTTTTTGGCTTAAATCTGCCATAACCACCAAATTTCAGATTTAGAATATGACTTGACCAATGAGCAGTGATGCTTCTTGGATGTGAGCAGCTCTACACCCTGTGAGCATCACTGCGGCTCCAGGGTGTAGAGCTCTAGGGTACTCTCATTGCTTTCCATGTGAAATATGGACCACAGGAATCAGTTCAATGACCTCTTTGTCAAAACTCTTTCCAAATCAAACTTTCTTCTTCAAGGCTTGAGAACTTTCAGTAGTATTTGGTTTTACAGGCTGCTGAGTTTAAGTCCATGCATTTATTAACTGCCCAGTTCCGTCAAGATCTGAAAACTAGAAATAACAGGAAGATGCCTCAAGTAATTTTCTAGTTAATCCTAAGCACAGACTAATGATGCAGGAAAGAGAAAAAGGTATTTGCGAGAGTTGTAGGTCAGTGGGGTTTTAGCCAATGTGTAGGCAATGGGACGTGTCCTCTGCACGGAACCAACGAGGTCTCAGCTTAGAATCATAGAACAGAATCAGAGAATGGTGATCCCATCTCTCTCCAGTTTACATAGAAGGGTGTCATGGGGGACTATGTCAAAGGCCTTAGAGAAATCCAGAGGGGTGGCATCCTCTGTCCACTGATGGAGTTACTCCATCATAGGAGGCCAATGGTTTGGTCAGGCAGGACTTGCCCTTTCTGAAGCCATGCTAGCTGTCCCAAATCACCTCCCTGCCCTCCATGTGCCTCAGCAAAACTTGCAGGAGGGTCTGTTCCGTGATCTTCCTGGGCACAGAGGTGAGGCTGACAGGGCAGTGGTTCCCACGGTCCTCCTTTCTACCTTTTTTAAGATGGGTGCAATGTTGCCCCTTTTCCAGTCACCTGGGACTTCCCCTGACTGACAGGACTTTTCCAATATCCCAGAGGGTGGCTGAGCAACTCCATCAGCCAATTCGCTCAGGACTCTGGGATGCATCTCATGGAGTCCCATAGACTTACGTATGTTCAGGTTTGTCTGGTGGTCATGAACCTGATCTTCACTTACAGTGAGAAAGACTTTACTCCCCCAGTCCTCATCCTGCTGCCCATCCACTCCAGAGGTGTGGGGAGAGAGGTCACAAGTGAAGGCTGAGGCAAAATAATTGCTCAGCCTTCTCCGCATCCCTTGTTACTGGTTTTCCAGCCTTGCTTATTGGGGGGTACACCTTCTTTGACCTTCCTTTTCTGGCTGACATACCTGTAGAAGCCCTTCTTTTGTTGTTTGTATCCCTTGCAAAGTTCAGCTCCAGCTTCGCCTTGACCTTCCTCACCCCATCCCTACACAGCTGAATTTTATCCACCACCTTTGAGCATCCACCTGCTGAGATGGCAACGCATCCAGAAACAACCAGAGCACAAACAACTCAAAACCTAACACAAGATATGCTTTGAATGGGACAAAGCCTTCACATCATCCTCTCGCTGGCTGAGCTGCCAAGGCCTTTCTTCTGAACTCAAATACAGTGAAAAATATTTAAGAAAATGAAAACCGAAAGCTCCAAGGAAAAAAAACCCACCTTTCTGACTACTGAAGTAAAAATTTTACATTAACCAAATACAAATGCACAGATAGATTAATATCAGGTAATGGTTAGTTCCAAAGGCTGCTGAAATCAAAGTCAGCCTCCTCTTTGATCTCACTACTTTCACTAGGTCAGGTTCCATACTTACAAATCATATACTGTAACAAAAAATGTTTCACAACATGCATCCACCCGTATGAAAAAAACTTATGTCGGGAAAGACTTTTTTTAAATTTTGATGCTGATGTTTTAAAGTTCTTCTGTAGACTTTATTGTGCAGGTCTGAGTTTGGGGAGTTTACCTGCAGAGGAAGAACATCGATGGCTCTTCCCTTCACCCAGCTGAAGAACCACACATAATACCTGCTCCCTGGAGCTGACCATTATATCCACTCCTTTTCTACTTCTTACCAATCAATAGTTCATAGATAAACCCTCTTGGGCAGCGTTTGCAATTACAAACTCTTGCCAGGTTGCATTCACTTACTGAGAGAGTCAGATTAGAACCATCTGCATTTGCCATCTATTGCCAAAGTACCTGTTTCTCAGTTGTTGGTATATTTTGACCTTAATAAGAGAATTCAAAGTTTAGCAGTGGTTTGAAGAACACAACTCAAGCAGGCTGAACAGTTTGGTAAACACAGAATCACAGGATCATTTTGGTTGGAAAAGACCTCCATCATCATCAAGTCCAACCTGTGACCGATCCCCACTCCTGAAAACACAGCCGTTACGCAAACCCAACACGTTCTGTTGCAGTTTGCACAGTGTTTGAAGCACTTAATTCATGCTGTGCCCCTGCAGGCCTATGTCCCACTCTGAGTTAGGATGGTGAGATGGAGCTGTGGAGAAAGGGCCAGATCCACATCATCCCATAGGTCAGCAGAGTCCCAAAGCCTTGCTCAGCTGGTGCCTAACTCAGCCCATACCACACCTCCCTAAACTGAACATAACCAAGCCCCATTTCATGAAAAGATCCATTTCTCAGACACTCTTTGCAACAAGCATGGAATAGTTCTTATCAACCCACATTCATTATTTGTGAAATCCTGGCTTTATATTTTGCATTACAATTCACCCCTTACATCCCTGGACAGGTAAGAGGTATTTAAGCAGTTTCCAGGATGAATGCAGACTAAAACGTGACAAATATTTTTAGTCTGTCAACTTTTTGACAATCTACCACTTTTCTTAATATTGTGAACAATAAAAAAAGCTGCAGCTGATCAGAAACCTCTATTTCCATTTCGTGAAACAGTTTGAGGTTTTGCAAGTTGTTTTCACCTGGATGCAGAAGTTAAACCAGGAGGTCCAGGAAGTTTTGGCTGACAGGCAGCTGAGTCTCTTTCACAAGCCTTTTTTAGAGCAGAACCCCCGTCCCCACTTTGCCTGTTTGTCATGCAGGCAGCGTCCTGACCCAGGGGTTCAGTCTCTATTACACTGCAACAACAGTTCCATTTTCCTCCAGAAGCAAAGCAATTTCAAAGCCTTGAAATGTTTCTAATTATGTCTGTTGTTCATGAGTGTTACATGATCACTAGAGTATATATAAAGAATACTTGCAGTTTACAGGAGGTTTTGAACTTCAGCCAGAATTTTATCCGTAAGTTGGCACTACATTTCCTTTTCTTATCCAGATACACAGTTTTTTTGAAACATCACCTGGACCCAAGTTTCATCCTCCTGAAGCTCTGAATTAAAAGGTTTTTGCATAGTACTTTGGTTACGATTGAGAAAAACCCCAAAAAACTACCCTCTGGTCAAAATATTTCAGCCAAATCTAATTTATTATCCACTGTAAATGCCCGTGGAGTGAACTCATCCTTCTTATTCGCCAGACTACTGACCCAATCACTTTTTGTATTGTTGGGTCAATTTTAGTTTAAATTGCTTTTGTCTGCAAACATGAGGCTTTCTGCCTCTATCTACACGGAGCTTGCAGCATTCAAAAAGTTGATCCATTATTTTCAAAAATCTCTGGGGAAATAAGGTATTTTAGAGATGCAATTTAAGGTCCCAAACACTTAAACATTATTGTATCTACTTCATTGGATATTATTAGTCTCACTGAAATCAGTAGAAATATTTAATGAGCAAAGTTGGCAAGATATGATCGATGCCTGCAGGATCAGGGCATAGATGCATCTTGTCGTTGGGTGCAAAAGAAACTAGATGCTGCATTTGTGGTCAGCAAAGCTCAAAACATGGCTGCAAATGGAAAACAGGGAAGTTCATACAAGGGATCAAGCTATGGCCCTTTTGGCAAGTTGTCAAGGAAGAAGAAGCTCTGAGCTTTGAATCAGTCCAGAATTTCAGTGAAAATCAGTGACAATTAACTGTTTCCACAGCTGCCTCCCCAAGTCCAAAATTACGTTAAAATGCATCTTTGCTTGATTTAAATTTCAAGGGATAAATGACACATAGCAAGGGTGACACGTGAGACAGACATGGCGTCAGCTATCATAAGCTCATTAACAAATTAATCAAAGCCCAGAGAGATCACCATGCACTCTCAGCTAATCACCTCCCCACTCAGACCCCTGATGAAGGACCCAGTTTCACTCACAAACCCGACTTCGCACCCACTCCCCACAAATCTTCTCTGATCTCGGGTATTCCTGTAAAGCATTTGACATCAGAAATAATGAGACACTCTTTCAAGAGTCCTTCCTTTTCATATTCTGAATATTAATTTGAGCCCCATCACTCATTAAAAAGGACAGTGTCGTATCTTCCACCCTTGCTTGGGAGTCATTATACAGAGACTTAGATCAAAACCTTGATGAACAGAGGGCATGGGAGTATCCTGAAGGACCAAGACACGGACATGGCCAAAACCCCCAGGTCCCAACCACTCCGTAACGTCCTCGAGTGTGTTAAATCTGGCTCCACAGCTGGGATGTGCAGCTGCTGTTTAGGTACTTCGCAGAAATGGTCTGGCAATCTTGTAAGCAACAGCCTTATTGCAGAGATCTGGCTGTATATTTTCTTGCTGCAGTGGGAAATGCAGCAGAGAGAGTTCCTCATCCTCACTCCTGCTCCTGGTTTCGAGTAAAACTGGGGTGAAGATGTTTGTTGAACCAGCTGATCCAACAAACTACACTTTCACACTAATTAGATTTTCATTATCAGGATGTCAAGTAACAGAGCGCATTGCACAATATATTCCCTGTCTGTGGGACAGCTTTTGCTGGATAAACGACAGCAAGCCAGCTGTGAAGGAGGCCATCCTGCCTTCTGCTGGACAAGTTACTGCTCTTCTTGAGCCATTCCTGGGTGTTATGAAAAGCTGAGAGTGTTTTCATTTCTCAGGGATTTCAAACTTCAGCCTGTATTTATGAAATATGGAGGGATGATATTTCCCTGCAAGTGACAACTGAAAATTAAGGCTGACATTTATCCTGATACTTTAGGGCTGGTCAGTGGGGGAGGATTTTCCCTTAAACAGGAGATGATTTGTGGATTTGCTCAGGAATTGAGACAACAACAAGACAAAGGCTCAGAAATTTTCCTGAACGACATATTTATTGCTTCATCTTCTTGTTTGCATCCCCTAAAACTCAGGTGATCCCCAGATCCCCATGTTTTTAACTAATGTTCCATTTAACCTTATGCTGGGCGAAATTCACTCTACACAAACTTGGATGAAAAACCTCTGGAGGTAATGCTGCTTTTTCCTGATAGATTTGCCCTTGGGGTTTTTTGCCTTATGGCAAAAAGCATGTCCTCTCCTGGAGGAGCTGCTCTCCCATGTCTCCTGGAGCCATGCTGGAAGGCACACTGGTCTGCCCAGAAGTGTGAGCAGCCAGAGCCCCAGGCTATGGCTGAATCAAAGCCTCTTCCACCCATCAAGGCCTCACTCCTCCCTGGGCCAAGTTTTGCACCCTAAAGCAGGGGCTGTGGGGAACAGGTTCTTGGGAAGGCCTAGTTGCAAAGACAGTACTGCACCTAAAAATAGTTGTTTTGATCTGCATCACTTCCAGGCACATCCTGTGAAAGAGCTGCTGGTTTTCATGTCTTTCTTTCCCAAACTGCAAGGTAATGCCTGAAGCTCCCAAACACCATAGCTGCACATCAGCTCCTTTCAGTTCTACCTCATATGAGGGTTTCCAGCCTGTAGGGAATATTTCTAATGAGGTCTGTCCTGCTCAGAGCTGGGTCTAAATACAATTAAGCCACACACCCAGCAGTGCGAGGATGAGCCTTTGCTTTGTGACTACATTAAACACTAAATTGAGCGTGGAAAGGAAAAACAGGCATTTGTGTACTGGACACAGACTCTGGAGGAGGTACTCAGCTGACAGACCACTGCCAGCTACACGGCAGCCTAGGTTAATTACCGGTTGTGGCTGTTGCTGGTGACGCTGGGGCTGATGCTGAGCTCCCGCTCCCAACAGTTCCCCTTTGTCTGGACACAAGTTCTGCTAAGGAGGAAGCACTGCCAGTCGGGAGCACTGAAGAGAGGTATTTTGAAATTCCTCAAGCCTAAGTATTTCTTAGTTTTAAGGAGGGCTCCAAGCTCTTCAGACGTGACTCTTGCTGCTGCCGACACTACCCATCTCCAAAGGGTTACACTACCTTCAGTGTATTTTTAACTTAGGTAGAGGAGAAAAATGTTCCTTGGCAGCAATTTTCCCAGATTCATCCTTTGTGCTACATGTCTAGGGCCATTGCTGGTTCCAATTTAAGTCTCCACAGGTCCTGGGGAATCCAACCCCATTGTCCGACCATGGTGCTGGAAGCCATGGGATGCTGAGACATGAAAGGTAACCCGTCCTGCAATTAGGGAAAGGCAGTTTGGAATAAGCTGCAATTGAGGGCAGTGATGCCTGCCCAGACTCCTGCCCCGACAGGCACGGCCCCGGCTCTGCAGGCAGCGCCCGCGCTCCATGGGACAACACATCTCAGTGTTATTTTTATGAGACCATAAAATAGTTGCATTCGATGTGTTATGATATTTTGCAACTACATTTTTATGAACCTAAAATAGCACCTGGCAGTTACTACTTGGGATAAATTGCTATCATATTTGCCGATCACTTTAATATGCACTGTCAAAACAGCTGCTGCTAAATACAAGTAAATTATATTTTACTCTCCTCTAAGGTTAGTTGGGAGGCCTAAGTCCAGCATTTCATCTAGTCTTTGCAAAGCGTGTCCACTGAGTTGGAAAACAGGAGCTTATCTGATGCCAGGCTGGGGAGGGAAGCGATGTTCTGCAACTGATGTCAGCATTTAAACTGGTTTTATTAAATCAACATAGTTATGCTAATCCCCAGTGCTCCAGTATCAAAACTACCTCAAAGTATGAAACCTGCCTTAAATATCGCAGCATTTTTACCTAAATTAAATTTGAGATTTCTTACTCAAATTCACCCCCCAAAAATTAAAGCTTTTTTCCTAGTCAGGATTTCAGCTGTTGATAACTACTGCCGCAGTAATAACAACATAGTGTGAAAGCTTTACATGTTCCCCTGAAGAGTAGATGATATTTGACTAAATAGCTGAAAAAATGTATGGACTGAATGTATGTATGTACACTTTGACAGTCTTTAATTTCTTTTCTAGTGAAACACTGATTTAGAAAACAGCAGTAATGACTTGCTAGAATGACTTTGAGTCAAGTCTCCTAACTGGACATTTCCAATTCATGCATTACTATAGCATCTTCCATCTCAGTGTCACAGCGGGGGCCTCACAGTCCTGCTCTGTCTCATTGGCCTGGGCTGTTTCTTGTGTTTTCCTTCACATTTGCTGTTCTTTCCATGCTCCTGCACTGGCAGCAACTTCCCTTTGCACTGACACGGATGCAGTGGGTGTCCCAAGGAACTCATTCTTTATTTTGGGAGCAGTGCCTGTTGTTCCAGCTCGTGTCCATCGGAGGAGAGCCATGGAGGCTGCCTGGCCGCCTCCAGGCACTCTGCCTGCTGGAGGGATTTTTTGCCAGGAAACAGTGTTATTAACCGGTGGCAGCAAATACCAAGAAGCAACTCTCAGCCCTCCTTGAGCCTCCAGCTTCCTTTGCTCCAAGCCAAACACGGGTTGGAGAGGGGACCTACATGCATGACCACTTGTTTGGCCCTTTTCTGTCAAAACTAAGCACCAGCATCAGTATTTCAAGCCTGTTGACTGCAGCCATAGGTGCCTACAAACACCTCACTACCGTGCCATTCCCTGATTTCCATCTGTCTTGCCCTGCTTATGCCCACACACACCTCAGCCCTGCTCTGCATGGCCAGAGACAGCCTTGTCCCTGGCACCCCTGGCACACGGCTTCAGCACAGAGCTCCTATCCACAACCAGCAAGAGTGGGAAACCTGACCATTTCCCATCGTGTCACCCTGCACTGAGCTAGGCCAAATCCTTATCACACTCCAAGAGCTCCAAGCCTGCACATTTGCAAGGAGCATCCAGAGCTCCAAGAATTAAACACCCCAAACACACCCGCTGGAAGGGAGACTGGACCCCGCTCCTCCTGAACTAAAAAGTTATCTACCAGGCAAGGTCAAGGGATCCTTTCTCAGGGTTCAGGGGATCTGTGATTGCTTATGTGGAGTTTATTTTCCTGTGTCAGTTGTCAGCACACACAGCCCCGGCTGCTTTGTGGAGTTCTTAAATGAATGTAAGTAGTTTGTTAGAGAAAAAAAAAAAACACATTTGGGCAGAAAAATCCCACCAACTCCTACAATAGCCCAAGCACTGGACTCGAGATTTGGTAATCTATTTAAGCAATAACCTTTAAGTGAGGTGCAGCTTCCCCTACTCCAAGTACACATTCCTGTCACTCCCTCCTCAGGAGGTGCTGTGGCCCCATCCCTTCCTGCACGGCGAGTGAGTTGGGATCTGTCTCAAATGAGGACAACCCTGGGAAAGGAGATTCATCCTTTGCCAGATCAGGTCACCTGGCAGATGGGCTAACCTGCCCCCAGATCTCATTTATAGGTCCCTTTAAAACTCAGGTAATTCTACCACTGTCACTGCTGTCCTGGATTGCCATCAGCATGACCAAAGTCTGAGCCATGCATCCATCCCTGGCAGGGTTTGGAGAAGGTGACACACCCTGTCTCCAGGGTTTACAGAAATCACATGGATTGACAGTGCTTCTTGAGGAGTTGATGAGGGCTAACCCCAGGAGGACTCTGCCCCACCAGCTTCGTCATCCCTGACAAGGAAACCAGGACTGCCAGGAACATGAAATGGCCAGTTCTTCCGAAGGTCATGATTTGCTCTGCATCTGAATCTACAGGTAATGGGATTGGTTGAGCAGAAGAGTATTAGATTATTGTTCTTAGTAAATGTTGGCAGAAGCTTGCAAAAATGTGACCTCATTCCAGGTACTTTGTAAAGGGCAGAGAAACCCCACTACTGGTGTAATGAGGAGCTTAAAAAAAACCCAACATAAAAAAAGTATTTCGGTTCTCAAATCCCTGAAATTACAGGCCACACCTGATCTCAGCTGAACTGGTATAAATCCAATTCCACTGATGCAAATTGACTTATGGCTTATTTACTCCTAAGTAACTGAGATGTCTATTTGACTGTATGTGAAATAGTTAAAACAAAGAAAGACATCTGAATGCAAAATATTTTGGTAAGCCACTACTACCTTTCCCTTAGTTTCTCGTAGGGACAGAACAGTATTTGGCCTAGAGGGGAACATGGAGCCACAGACGGGATGGGACCACAGAACATCCAGGTTCTGCCCCGGCTTTGGTCACTTCTCTGCTGTTCGAACAGTGATACATGTCCCATTTCACCTTCTCCATTTTATCCTACTGTTCACGCCACAACCTCCCTGCGACCCTGGCACATAAAGGCCTTTGTACCCCTCTTGGCGCAACACTGTTGTCATCCAGCAGAGCCAGGGACCCAGAAACAGGACGCAGATGTGGATATGCCCACTGCATGCGGCCATGCTCTGAAACTGTTATTGTGACCACTGCCACGCACCCTCCCCTCGAGCAGCATATTTCATCCCCCAGCAGGACTTCAGAAGTAGGCACGGAGAAAGGTCACTTCAGTCACCAGAAGCAGAGGGACTAAGGGCCTGTTGGCAGGGTGTGGACTGAAGCTGCCTCTTCATAGAGGATCTCTCCAGAGGTGCTGTCTGCAGTGGACCTAGTGGAGATTCCCCATCTGTTTGCTATCATTTTTTTTAAAGGATTCAGAGGTCTGACAAGCCTTGTGCATCACACCCTCTTTGTTCACACACTGCATCACATGTGCCATCATACAGAGCTGTATGGACCCACTGCTGCTTCAAACCCCTGCCCCTTTCGCACTGCATCCCACCCCAGAATTTCGACCCTTGGAGTAAAACCCTGGCTTGCCTGAAGCAGAGCTCTTGTCACAGCACCAGAGCCGAGGAATGACAAAGGAGTTCACCCAGAGTAATCTAACTCACAGGAACATCAGACCTCTCCTTTCTCACCACCACTTAAAGGAAAAGCAGCTGCCAGTGAACAGCCAGGGCTTTAGGGAACAGACTGCTTCTCAAGGACCTAAAAAGACATTTCCTTTCCACAAAACCCAATAGCTCCAGTTCTCCACTGGCTCATCACCAATTTCAGCAGACACCTCCTTTGCCTTCTCGGAGAAAACCACGCACAGAGGACCAACCAGAGGATCCCACAACCTACTGTAGACACCTTCCCCCTGGAGCTATTTCTGTGCTTGCAAAGGGCTTTTTGGCTTGCCCCAAGCAGAATGCAAAGGTGACTTTCTATACGACAGTGAGGAACAGCCAGAATTCTTCTAGCTTGGTTTTCTCCTACCTTCCCGTCCTCCACAATGAGGGGTGCTTGGAGTCATCCCCGGGGAGATTGGTGTCTTTGAAGGGGAGTGACAAGTGAGTCCCCACACAGGACGCGGCCATGATTGGCATTTCCAAAGGCAGAGGAGTGTGCTGTGACTGCTCCCAGTGGCGTCTGGCAGAGCTGGTGACAAGCTGCTTGTCGTTTCACTCAGAGATGAGAGGCTGCGATGTCAAAAGGGACCCTCTGAACACCGATACCACAATACAAAAGCAGCAGTTCAAAGCCCCTCAACTTCCCTCTGAAGGAGACAGCCTGGCTGGTTGACACTAATTTATTGTCAGATATATTTCTATTTTTTTTTTTTTTTTTTTAATTACTGTCAAAAGGGTTTGTGTTTGTATGCCTTTGGCTGCATTACATCTTACCTGGGCAGTAATGAGGGATACAAAAAGAAAAACACAACCAACTTGTAACAGAAAGTTTGGACCTTACAACTTGTTAACTCTCCTGGCAATGGACCAGATTAATTCAGGGTGTAATTTCATGGACTTCTGAATTTCATCAAGCAGAGAGGTTGACAGTATAAAACACTTAACAGCTATCAGTGAAGGGGTGATCCTAGGTCAGCCCTAACCTTCAACACCTTGCAAGGCTCTTCCCAGCACTCTGCTCTACCCCAGCCCTGTGTGCCGAGGGATCTTTTATTGTCTTTGATGTTTTGCTCAGAATGATGGCACTGCAGGAACTTTGATGTGTGTGCATTTACCTACAGGAGCAGGATGAGCTGAAAGACCAGTGAGGAATTACAGTGGTGGTCTTCAGGTGTCCCCTGAAATGGGGTTTGTCACGGAGGTTGGTGATCTCAATCCACTTTTCTACCAAATCACTATTTACATTGCACTTTTGGCACCATCTCTGGGGATCTCAGAGGAAAGTCACGTCGCATCTAAACTGCTGGTCTTAAATGCATTTCCAAAGTTAGGCCTGCAAAAATCAGGCAAAAGATGCATTGCTGGGGTGAAAAACTGCATTTGACAAGCAGCTGGCGCACCCCAAGCTTTGGTGACTCCTCTGCTGACAGCCCAAAGGAGACGAATGGTTGTTTGACTAGACTGTCTCTGCCTGTAGTTTCTGAAGGGTTAATGGAGCTTCTTGGCTGAAAATTCAGTGTGATGTTACTGTTTATCCATACTACGGGTTTGTGTTTACACATAGTAAGGATCCCAGTAATATGTTTCCAGCTGCTGACCACCCTCCATAGCCAGTTATTAAAAATCAACTTTTCATAAACATGGCATTTCGTTTGCACAGCTCATCCATTTTTCTCTCACGCTCATGTTAAGAGGCCACCAAGCACTGTTTGTCACTTTCTTGTCCATTCCTATGAGAATGACTCCCCTACCATCAGCAGACGGTTGTGTCCTGAGGCTGTGGCCAGGTGGTAAAGAGGGTGACAGCACAGAAGGTGGTAGACTCAAAAGAATTCTTTGTGTATGTACATTCTTTCTGTATTGCCTAGAAAGACATTTTCTCCCCTGTACTGATCGCTGATCTCTGGTTTGGTGATGAGTTTCAACAGCTGAGCTGCTGCCTCCTAAACTTTGCTGTGAGTCCACTGGGTGAGTGCAGAATGGAGAAAGATTAATTAAAGTGATCTGAATGGTTAGTCTTTCCATCGGAAATGATTGTCTATGGAGCAGTGTAGCAACATATCATTCATCTGGAAAGGTCAGTTATGAAGAAATTGATTTCAGAAATTCAGTTTGATTACATCGCTGTAAAGTGTGACATTAAAATCCCAGCTGTTTGTGTCTCTGATCTGAGATCAATGGAAAATGTGAGCTTGGATTTGCTTCTCATATTCTGTTTCTTCAAAGAAAAAGACAAAGAAAAAGAAGAAAGCATTTCCAATGGCATTAACTACCCAGAGTAAATTGTTACTTGACTCAGGTAGAAGGTTGGTTTCTATTAAAAGGATGCTGTCAAAAAGCTTAGGTCCAACATTTATAATCAAGCTGAAGGAATTTCCTGATGACTGTAAGGAAAATGTTTTGCACCAAGATCCTCCCCTGACATCCAGCAGAGACAGCTGGACTGTGACCACCAGGACAAAGCTGCCTATGACATCTCTGGGATGGGAATAGTTAAGAGAGGTGGGTAGGGTTTCCAGCACATCACTTATAAATATTTTAGGGAAGCATTCACAGACATTTCTCATTCTTTATATCCAGTATCAGTGTTATGATATCTTCAAAGCCAAGTCCATTTCTAAACAAAGCCCCGGTGAAAGAGTATTATTCCTTAACTGTTCAAGAGCAGTCTTCTGCTGGAAGAAGGGCTGGACTCATCACAGTCTTCTCTTTCAAACCAGGTGCAAAGCCCACTTCAGCTCACATGGAGAGGAACATGAATTTCCAAACCCCCTCTCAGAAGGGCTCCTCTTCCTGGCATCACCCCAGGAGACTGAGCTGGCCCCACCATACTGGCACCTAAAGCACAGCGAGCAGGAGGAAAGCCCAGACAAGTGCTGGAGATTCCCACACGCAAAACACAACCACCCAACGCTGCTTGTTGGTGACCAGGAGATGCTCAGAGGAGCCACTCCTTTCCCCACCCTTCATTTTGGCTGGAGGGGGTTTGGGCTGCAAGAGACAGTTCCTGCCTTGCCTGTTGTCTCCTCATGTACGAACCGTGTATGTTTTCCATGGCACATGGTTTCACAACATCGGAGGCATGAGGGTTGCACAGAGTGAGAAATCCCTGCGTGCAGGTTTGTTATTAGTTCAGCTATTGCTGATGCTTGAATTTCACCTGCCAAGTCCAGAGCAAGACCTGAATCAGGAAGATCAAGGTGCTGAGCCCACCTCACGCACCTCTTGTTTGATTCAGCAAAACCAGGGAGAGACCGTTTTACTGTGCTGCAACGGGGCAATATCCCATAGAGAAATCTCAGCTCTGGAGACTGTTTGCAGGAAAACAGTTATAAAGTGGACCAAGGTGAAGGGCAAGTTTTGACAGAACAAGTGGTAAGGGCTTTAAAATAAAAGGGAGTTGATTTAGATTAGATAAAAGAGAGAGTATTTTTACAATGAGGTTGGTAAGACAGTGGAGCAGGTTGCCCAGAGAAGCTGTGGCTGCCCCATTCAAGGGCAGGTTGCATGGGGCTTGGTGTAGTGGATGGTGCCCCTGTCCATGGCAGGGGGATGGATCAAGATGATTTTTAGGGTCCCCTCCAATCTACACCATTCTATGATTCTGAGAAGGTCAAGACAGAACCAGGGGGACATGACTAGGGATGAGAGCTGTACTCCTTGGAAAGCTGGGGATGGAAGCCTGAGCAGACAACCTGGAGCTGGTATCCCCAAGTTTCTGCTGAATGTTTAATCGTGGTCATTTCACAGGGTGAATGCATTCTCTTACTGTTTATTATTCTGCTTTTGCCATGTAACCTGCTTCACTAAAAGCTTTAAATGAAACAACTGCCATTAAAAAGCCATCAAACAGGATTTTATAGTTCTCCCTTTTGCTGCGAGGACCTAACAACTTATAAAAATTTATTTTGTGCTGTGCTCAGTTCCATTAAAAGGCTACGGGGGTTTATTTTTAGGTTTTATCTCAGCACTGAGCTACCTATCTTGTAACAGTCAAGGTTTTGTTTTGTCACCTCAAGGCCTAATCACAGTGGGATTTGCTGACATTAGGAGTCAGCAAATCTATCTACAGGCATTAGCTATGTAGAAATGCTTGCAACTGACACGGGGTACACAAAGGGAAAGCGGATTGCACGCTCTCTTCTGGTGCGAACGCTGGGAAAGGAGCACTTATCTCACATCAACATCCTAATTTCCAGCACTTTGATAAGAACACTTTGAATTGTAAATATTGCAAAAATGTGTCATCTATCAGTTTTAATGAAAGGATCTTTGCCCACCGAATGCTGTGTGGTAAACTGGAGAGGTCTGAAGTCATCTCCCGACTGGCCCCGAGAGGCTTTGAATGCTCCTTCAAAGCGGAGGCTCTTGTCAGCGGCAGCCCAGATCACAGGGGTGAGACATAGGGGCTGCCACTGCTGCCAGGGTGTGTGGCTGCAGCCCCAGCCCAACTTCTGCCAGCAAAGCACACACTCAGGCTTTAAAGACATCCACAAAACAAAGTGGAGGTGTCTGCAGCATGAGCAGACAGAACCCGTCCGACTTCAGACCAGCTGGAGGGGAACAGTAAAGCAGAGATGCTTCTGCAGGGCACAAAATGAGGGTGTGCATCTCCAGACCCCAAAGGCCTTGTACACAAGGGGGTTAAGGGGTAAAGAGGAAGGCAAAAACCCAAATCCCTGGTGCTTTTCAGCATTAATATGTATTTTATACAAGTCTTCATTTTTGTAGGGAGAGGACCAATACATGGTGTTCAGGTCCAGGGCTACCTGCCCTCCCCAGGGCTGCTGCCAGGGCACATTGCTGCAAAAATCTGCACAGTGATGACTGAAAAGTGGAGACAGCAGCAAAGCACCGAGTTTCTAGACTGGCTGGGTCAGCTTGAAAATGTACTGTTCATTAAATGTACTGCTCATGAAATGTACACACGTGGTTCAAGGACTCATCACTGACCTCAGGATGTCACAACACGCAGAGAAGAGACAGCCTTAATTAGTGCAGTACCAGAGAAATGGCTGGGGCAGATGCAAGGGCAGCCTTGGGTTTGGGCAGGAAAGGCTTGTGAGAGAGTGTTTCTGAAGCAGCACCACACACATGCCCTCTCCCTTCTATTTTTCCTAAACATCCACTACCAATCACTGCAGGAGATGATCCAGTCTGACCCAGGATGGCAGAATCATCTCTCCTGGATCATGACCACAGCTAGCAATGGTGCTCCTAGACACAAAACCTCATCCACAGCAAGAGCAGAATTCTGTCTTCAGTCTTGTTTGTCAAAACATGGTACTCTGCCAGTTTTTGTGTATTTTTCTAAATGCACGCGTGGCCAGAATAATATACAACCCTGATACTATGGAAACCTTACTCAGATTTTAACTTGATGTAGGAATTACACAAACAGAAAGATCTGAAGTCATCTTCTGCTGCACATTCATCTGTCACTGAGGTATCCCCAGACCCCCATGGCTACGGCCTAACACGGGGCTCTGCAGTGATGCTCCATTGCTGTGAATGAGGAATATCCACGCTGCAGCAGTGGGAGCCACTCACCCTCCCCAGGAAAAAAAAGGCTTGTGTATTGAGTTCTGCCAGGTGTTTGTTGGTTTGTTTTGTTTGGTTTTTTTCTTCCTATGAAGGTGTGTAAATTAAAAAGATTAAAGCCACATGTTAAAACATCAGCTGACAGGTATAGCTCCCATCCCCCCCTGTTCCTTTGACATGATCGTGAAATGTTAACACCAGACATCAGTCCTAGAAGACTGTAAAAATTATAATCTCAGAGCTATTAATACAGCACAGTGGTTGGGGGGCTCTTTAAACAGCACAGAGCATTAAACCTCTCACTAGGTATTAAGGGGATTTCTTAACCTCTAAAATTATAGTGATGTGCAAAAGAGAGGAGGAGGGGGGGGGCTTAATTAAAAATCCATACTTAGCTGGCACAATGGTGTACTTAAGGGCTCTAAAAGAAGCCATTTAACCAGGTAAAATACTGCCCCAAATGCAGAGATGTCTCTTGGATAAAGAGGCCCTTTGTATCTTTGATGTCCTTTAAGTGCCATTCTCTTTAATTTTCTCTTTCCTAACAGCCATAAAGGATATTTTAAATGCATGAGGAACACTCAAGCCACAGGGCTATGGTAGTCCAGAGCAGTGAAACGTTCCTGGAATGGACCTTGCAGAGGGCAGTGGCCATGCAAAAGTCAGAAGAGCCTGTAGAGACTCTAGAAGGGATGAATTTCTAAAGGGCTTTTGGACACCGCCAGTGAGACCACAGATAAGGATCCTCTTTTCCTGCAAAGGATATGCAAAAGGATGGTCCGTGTGAAAAGGCAACTCCCATTCCGACTGTCTTGCGGTGTGAAGGCGTATGTGGCGTAGGGAAGCCCATCCCATATAGCTGTGGCTCTTCTGGGGCAGTGCAGAGTCTGCTGGCAGCGGAGCAACATCAGATGGGGAAAAGTGCTCAGTTTGGGCTGGTTCAGAAGCTAACTTTGTCAAGTGCAGTCCCCAGGTGTAGTAACACACTCCCTCTCCCCTGCCTCAGGAAAACAGGCAAAAGCAACAAACCTACCAAAGCCTGATTTAAGTGTTTAATTAAAGGCTTGAGCAAACGCAATTTTCTTGTTATTGCAGCAGACAAGGCGTGCACTAGTCAGAGTTCCCAGCACAGACCTGAGCTAGAATCCCTCCCCTGCACCAGGAGCCCTGCCAGCACAGCGCTCTTAGGTAGGACAGGCATTTCATGCTCTTTGCTGACATAACAGCACCAGCAATTTAGGCCAGGCTTATCTATAACGTTCAGTGGTATCTGAATACACTCATATACAAGAAAACACTGCAACACCACTACTTACCCGACTTGCACCGTCCCAACATATGACAGCATAAGCTGCAAGGTCAAATATAGCTTCTCAGCCAAACTTGAATACAGCAGTTTATATCAGGAGAAGGTTTCATGCCTCCTACTCTGATAGAGGTGCTAGTGTATGTATGACCCAGCTTACAAAGGAATTCCACTCATTCGTTTGTTCTTCGGAAGTGGGTATAACCAGTCCATAAATTATGCATAGCTTCTAAAAGAGTTTGATCTGAACAGAAGAGGTAACACATTCAAATGGAAGCTGATGACTTCACCAGCTTCAAAAAATGGGACTAATTACAAGAATCAACAAACAACATAGTTCACACGAGACTGCCCAGGCCAGTGCAGGATGGGAACCCCCAAATCCAGAAAAAGACTGCCTTCCTCCCCCTCAGATACTGGGCAAAGCTGGTAAACTTTAGTGTTGAGATTTCTTCTAGTCCAAAGGAAATCAGGTCAAGGCCTCATTTGCATGGTGATATTCATGTAGACAGATGTCTTCATTAACACTGCATGTCTGCTCAACCCTGGGCCCCAGAGGCCGGACAACAGCTGTACCGAGGAAGAAGCCGGCACCTAGTCTGACCTGTACCAGCACGATGTCAAGAGGTCTTTAGTAGTCCAGAAGAGAAGACATAGATGAAACCAGCAGTAACAGAGCAGCATGTACTCACACCAGTTTTCAAATGCACATCAGTGCAGGAAAGAGGAGGGTTAGGGTGGGCTCTCCACCACCCTCTGCCACCAGTCATTTATGTGGGTGCAGAAAAATCTGATCAAAAGACACCCACTTTCCCTTGCATGAGTGTGTTTTGAAGGGTTTTTGTTGATAATATTGAACATAGTTCCATAAACAGAGGAAAAATTCATGAGAAGTGCCTGATTTTAGAAACAAAAGGTAAGAGCAGGAATTAGGTGGGTACCTTCTCAAGGCACTCTTAAACCTTGCTGAAGCTGAGAGTTTTGCAATGCATAGCCTGGCCACGGAAATAATAAGAAGAGCAGCAGGGGAAATGCCACCAGACAAAATACGGTGTATGTCAAGATATTAGAAATCCTAGCAGAAAAAAAGTCCTCATGGTTTAATAGAGAAGGTCAGACAGAAGTTATGTTTGTGTTTTTCAGCATGATTGGAATATAAATATAATCATCAGAGGCTCAGGACACAGGGAGCTCTAGATTGCGCTGGGATGTGTCACTTCTGACACAGTCAGGTGATGCCTTCGTAAACCTGGCCCCGTTCTCACCAGCTGTGGCAGGAGAGCGGCAGGAGCAGGTGGAGGATAAAAGACAGGAGCTTGCAGGGGAGGCAAAGGGCACAAAGCAATTGCCGAAGCTATATATCTTCAGCCCTATTGTGCGTTTTACTCCAGTAGCTCAACAAACTTAGAATCTATCGTTAAGCTGCACCCATGCCAGAAAAAGGGGAAGAGCTGCCAGCTTCAGCAGTTTCGTGAGGTCACGATGCAGCCAATACACCTCTGATGTGTGCAGAATACATCTGCTCCCTGCAGCCCACAAACCTGTTTTGTCCATTCAACAACTCTGTAAAAGATTTTCGAAAGTATTTAGAGGATTTATGGCCACCAGCTCCTTCGAAATGAGCTCTCTGCCCACAGATGTGGGGCAGGTTGTTGTGTTCTGCCGAAGGCGTTGGCACATTGTGGAGTTTGTGCTGATCGGTCAACAGGATTTATGCTCCTAAAGCTCTTGGGTGCATATAAATCTTCTGCAGGGTAAGCCCTGATCTCCTAGCGAGATCCACGTTGAGGAGTCGGAGTCTAAGACAGCAGAACTTTCCATCACGTGGATGGTCTTCCATTAGCTCAAAACTGGTGTTGAGAAGCAGATTCATTTAATAAGAACCATAAACAGCATGAATTGCTATCAAGCTTGTAATCAGGATATAGTGTTTAAGGGACTTCTAAGGAACATCTGACTTCTAATAGCAAATGTACTAATAGCCATCTCATGAGTGATCTGTTTTCTGCTTTCAGTTTACCACCCATCACCACTCACCCTTTTCCTAGGAAGAACGCTGCAGTTCCAACAGAAGGATGATTTACCAAAAGAGGTGGAGAGATTAGATAGAGGGATAGGCATTGGATGTACAGAGATGAAACAGGTTATTAATTTAATAGGTGACTTCTAGAACAGAGAGGTGGCTGGATACTCTCCCCCTGCCTCTCCCACATCCTCCAGTTACAGGGATGCACAAAGCTCAGAAATGGAGACCCAAGCAGCTGATCCCTGTGGTCAGCACACACAGCAGTCTCCAGCTACCCAGCTGTGTGACAGTGGAGCTATGAACTGGACAGTAAATGGCTCTGTCCCCTACCCATCTTACCCTTGTCAGCTACAGAGAAGTGAGGGCTGAAGCGTGTTGCCCCATCCTAGAGGAGATCTGGTACAAAAATATCCTTGCCAAAAAGAAACATACATTTTCTGCTATTACTCCCTGTTGGCACCTGTTCCTGTGTGCTGACTAACAATTAGAAAGCAGAAGCCTGAGGAGAAGTCAGAAAAAAGAAAACTGACAGTATCCTCAGTATGGGAAGAAGTTTCTTGCGCTCACACAAAACTTGCTCGTTATTGAACAGGGATACACATCCTTAATTCACTCTATCGCTCCTAGTGAGAAATGAAATTAATTCCTCTCCTGTTGTCATTATAAGAATATTCTATAAAAAGGTGATCAATTTTTATTTAAACAGTAACGTAGAGTAGCCCAAAATCTTGATTCACAGTAAGTTCTACTTGCAAACCAACAACCGAATCTCAAGCCAGCAGCTCAGAGACTCAAGGACACCAAATACCCAGGGACATGCGATTGTACACGGAGACATCAGTAAAACCAGTGAAGCCCCCGCAGAGCCAGAGAGCACAATCAGGTGCTGAATGCCCTCTCAACTTCCACTAATATTGTGCGATTATATTGCTACAAGGCAAGAATTTCCAATTGTCGGCAACTTGGAAAGTGCTTAAGGTGATGATCTTGTTCTGCCTGGGTGGGCTGTGCCTGAAGGTAATCTTTCAAAAGCAGCTGCTTTAGGCGTTAGTTAAATGGTACCCAGGGATTCGTTTGACAGAGGTGTCATGTTTAATCTTATGCATGTACCATATGTGCAGATTGGCTGGCAACACTGAACCTCTGAGACAATCAATATTCCCAGTAACAGACTCATCTCTCTGGTCAAACCCACTGCAGGCTCCCAACCTCTTCTTTCCAAGTTACTGTTCAAACATTTCTTCTCTGGAGAACACACTGCAGGCACCTCAGTATCACAGTTTGGCTTTTATTTGTACATGCGCTTCCCCCAAATATACATTTACATGGAGCAGGGAAGTGGTGGTGGGCAAGGTTTAAGTATGTGCTGTTTCTACAGTGCGTTTATCCAATGCTTTTCAGCAGATGCTCTCAGAGCACTTTGCAACCGGCTCTGTCGTGGCAGTCATGGGAAGGCTAATTGTAGGTGAGAGAGGGAAAATCACTACCCCAAGCATGTTGAGGACAGCCAGAGTCAGCCTGGATATCCCAACGCTCTGCATATGGCAGTGCCAGTTCCTCCAAAAGCCCGAGCATTTGCAACTCCCTGACCGCTCAGACGCACACCGTGTTCAGAAATGTGAGGTGGAATTTGTTAGCTTATGTCCTGCCTCTAACAGCTTTCCTCAGGATAGCGTTCTGCTGTTTGCAGAAGGACTTTGGTGGCATTTTAAAAAATTTTAGTACAGCAGTTACATGTATTTCTAAAACTCAGTCTAATACCTGGACTTGGGAAAACAGTCCCTTTCTAATTGATCACACGCCAGCCTGCTCCCTTCACTTCTGGAAAGGGTCTGGGACGAGCAGTGACAGGGAAAGCCCAGGAAACACAAATACACAGAATCATAAAGGCTAGAGAAGACCTCCAAGACCGAGTCCAACCTGTGATTGATTCCCACCCTGTCAACCAGACCGCAGTGAGTTGAGTGCCACCTCCGGTCGTTCCTTGGATGCTTCCAGGGATGGGGACTCCACCGCCTCCCCAGGCAGCCCAGTGCAATGCTTAACAACCCTTTCTGTGAAGAAATTCTTCCCGATGCCCAACGTGAACCTTCCTTGGCACAGCTTACGGCTGTGTCCTGTCCTGTTGTGAAAATCGTCCCCACATCTTCCCTTTGGATACCATTGGGACAATAAAAAAGGTCACTTTTCTTCTGGCATACTCATGAAAAATTAGGTTTAGTAACTCTTTGAGAACCTGTTCTAGGGCAGCACTGACTGATCTATCTACCAGTAAAGCCTCTCATCAAGGAGATCAGCATGGCCAGAATAAGTCCAGCCAAAAATAGCAGGCATGTTAATGGCAGTGCATCAACAGAGCCCTATGTGAGAAGTTAGCATAAAATCCCTTTTTTTTTTCCCCCAGCTGAGACTGCTTCTCATTTAGGTGAGTAGCAAAATTTACAGCTTAAAAAATACACTTCATAAGGTTATTCTCCTTGGCCCTGCATTTGTTTCACTTGGAGCATGGGGCACTCATTTCACGGCAGGGAAACACCCGGGCAGAAGAAGAGGCGCTGGTAGAAGTGTGCTTGGATGGGATTTGTCTCTGGACAAGTCACTTGATAAACCCAATCCCTAACTTAGCACGAGAGACAGATTTAACACTCCCAAACGAAATGTTAATGCAGAAACAATCCCCTGTAACATCCGCATCGTAAATAATTTACTTTCCTTCCAAGCACTGAGGAAGATTAATGGACAGTTTTTTGAAAAAAAATCAAGTTAAAACATTTGCAGGCTCCGGTGTCATTGCAATAACAGGCAGCACGTGTAAACACTGCAAGGACGGTATCCATTTAGGAGCGGCTGGGAGACCACACAGTGCACGAGAGGCAGCAATGAACAGAGCTGCCCTTTCTATTAAGGGGCCACTTCGAGTTTCCATTTGGAGCTGGTAGAGATGGGGGACTCACCAGCCAGGTTCAAGGCACCCGTTATTTGTTATTATGAACTTTCCAAAATGAAGAGATTAAAATAAGTCCAAAGTGTTTCTCTGACAAATGTTAAATGTCACCCACAAGATTTATAGCACTTCTGTTCCCCCTCCAAAAGCTTTTAGTTCAGTGGCAGAGGTTACTGAGGGCTTGTCCGCTGGCTGCCGGCTTTATAGTTTTAGCACCAGCCAGAGAGCAATCCAAAGTTTCAATAATGAGTAATAGCACTTTCAGCTCACCATTGTCATTTGTCCTACGTCCATTATTGTCCTAAGAGACAAATCTCACTGATGTAAATGGTGCTGGCAGCTGGTGCGTCAGCGTTTCACACCTCCACAGCTGCTGGGCCGCACTGGCAGCGGCTCCGCTCCCCCAGAGGGGGGAAGAGCGGGGACAGAGCCCAGGTGATGTCCTCACTGACACGGCTGCTCTGGGAAACTTGGAAGAGATGGCTTTCCTTAAATACAATGCTCTGGAAAACATTACTTTGGGAGTGTTTCCGCTCTACCTTTGAGATCACTGTGCTACGGTGCAGTGGGAGGGGTTGCTGTCTCCTGTGTGTTACTGCAATGCCTCAAAATAGCTTTGTCTCCTCTTCCCCTCCTTTCTGCCCCACGTCATCCATCTTTCTCCCTGCTCTTCTCCCCTCCTTTCAGGGAACAGAAAGGATCAGACCAGAGGGAGCCCATTCACAAGGTGCGTGCTTAAGAAACTGGGCATCCGTCTGCTCCCAGGGCTGGACAGAGCTGGTAGGATTGAGATGTGGGAGGAGGGCTTGTGACACACAAAGCTGACACCCATCACGCTCAGATTCAGCCCCTGCAAAGCCACAAAGCCACAAAGCCAGAGGTGTCCTACAGCCTTGATTGGGGCTCCTCCTTCCCTATTCCCCTTAAGTCCACACGCACACTCTGTAACGGCCTTCACCAATCACAACCCTCAAGTTTTATCCAGAGGATAACATTGCTGCGACTACTACAAAAAAAATAATCTTACTTTTCATTTCTAGTTCACATGTTAAGGTGATCGTAGGGTTCAAAATAGCATCCAACAACCCATGCCGCAAAAACACATCAGGCCACACGCACCAGCAGTGCTCCAGCTGCCTGCAGTGCACCTGCTAAAGCGACATCAGGGAAAGAAAATCAGGGTTACGGTGGGTACAGAAAGTACTTCAGGGTGCAAGAGGAGATGGCAGACTTCCCTAGGCATGGCTGATCTCCGCAGCTACCCCGCTAGCTGGAATTTCATGCATCCCTTAGTTAATACATACTCATTTTCACATCACGGACTGCATGGGCCGTCCTCATGTTTGCATCCATAATGATGCTTTGAGTATTCTCACATCCCCTTTTTTCCTTTCCCTGCACTTCCTGAGATCAGGCAGATATGTTCACCAGAGCAAACAAACAGGAATAACAATGCACCACCACCACCAACCTGATTGTGCTCATCTCCAGGTGCAAATAACCTCAGCTGAGGGACCAGCTTTCCGAAAATCATTGGAAAAGTGAACCGCCACCGCATAAATCACCAACCTCCCAGCTACTGCAGGGCTGGCTGGACACTAACAGGTTGGCTCTGCTTCCAAGATGAAGAACTTAATCAGCCCACTGCTAGTCTGTGTGATTACAACAGTTATGAATCTTACTCTTTACCAAGCTCTTTCAAATCCAGACCCTGGATTTGACTTGCTAACCTCATCGGCACACAGCCCTGCCAGACACTGTGGGAGGTAAATTTTTTTAACCAAGCAATAAATCAGGTGTTTGCCTCAAGTACAGCTCAAAAGTTTGACTCTCCTAAGTGTGGGTGAAGACCCTCTGCCCAACACTGCTGACCCTGGAGTCCGGGCCCAAGGCAAAAATGGTGCTTCTAAGTTAGCACAAATTTGAGACCAGGTTGTTCATCATCCAGACAGAACACCTGAGCATCTCTTTTAGCTTTCCTCTCCAACTAAGAGACTCATGAAAAGCTGAGGTGCTCAAATGCCAACAGGACCCTAGGAACCAGCTAAAAATGCATATGAAGTCTGAGTTGGACCTTACTGAGCAGGGACAGAGAAAACTTCTGACTGTGGAACAAAGATATCCTTGCACAAGGTACATCATATCCCATCTGTTCTTTCAGATTCTGACTTAATGTGTTTAGAAGTCTATTAATTTTTGCTCCTGTGAGTGATCTGGGATCACTCAGCTCTTTGAAGGCCAGATAACAGCAAGGGAACAGGACTCCCTGGCTAGAAAGGACTGTACAAGTGAGTTTGCAGTATTTTACAATAGCAGAGTGGGACCCAATGGATTATGCTGTTCAGCGACACGGCTGCCCACGAGGGCCGGGTCAGCTGGGACAGCCCTTGCTGTCATGCATTTTCCTGCAAGCAGCAGTAGAAGCTGTTTGCTGTGTGCTTGTTCCCCACCTTCACCTCAGTTTCCTGGGGCCTTGGGTAATCACACATCACCTTTCCTTTTTCCAAGGTCTTTGCTGAAGTGTTTCTAAATGTGGCAGTGAGATTTTCCGTAGCTGGAATTTATTTCTGTTTTGGGAAGTGTGTCTCATAGTACAGTCTGCGATTTAACAGCTCTCGTGAGAGGATAATTGCAGTGGAAGAAGGCAAATGAAGTCGAGAGCCTGGACTAGGATGCCACAGTCTCCTGCCAAGCACAGGTTACAAAAATACTAAATTGAAAGCCCATGTTACAAAATGCCAAAAAAACAGCCTACACAAATACAAAAAAAAAAAAAAAATCAGGTTCCAAAATATCAGAATAACCTAGTTTCAAAATAATAGGAAACCAGGTTTAAAAATATCAAAAATCCAGGTTTCAAAATCCCAGAATACCAAGTACAGAAATACCAAAGTAATCCGGTTCCAAAATACCAAACTACCCTAGTTTCAATATACCAAGTTCAGAAACACCAAAGTAACTCAGTTTCAAAAAAGTAGATTACCGAGTCCCAAATTACCAAAGTAATCCAGTTTTACAATACCAGAAAACCAAGTTTCAAACTAGCAAAGTAACCTAATTTCAAAATATCAGAATACCAAGTTCCAAAATACCAAAATAATTCCATTTCAAAATACCAGAATATTAAATTCCAAAATATCAAAATGTCCCAATTTCAAAATATCAAATTCCAAAATACCAGTTTTCGGATACCTTATATGGGCAGGATTTCCAAACCCAAAAGAACGCATTACCATCAAAATGGGATCTGTGCTACCAAAATGGGTATTTTCTGTTCTGAAAAGCTTTCCTCCAATGACCACCAAAACTTGCATTTATTTTGATTTTTTAGTCAGATGTAGTAAGAATTTTACTTTAAAGGAAACACTTGTAGTTTTCTGCTTAGTTTGTGTCTGTGAGAACAGCCATTTGGGCAGGAGAGCTGCGGTCAGGAACAAAAGATGGAGTAAATCTGCTCCCTGGATGGACAGGGAAAGACTGAGTAGTATATCAATATTTCACTGAAATTCAGGGTACACCAGCAATGGAGGTGTCGGGTTTGGTCCAGGCCTGTCAGGATTAGCTATAGAAAACCCGGCCAAACCCCCGGCCCCCGAAGGGATGCGTCAAGCACTTCAACAGAAACACAATTCAGTAATGATTGCGGAGGAAAAATTGCCAGTAATAGCTTATGATCTGTGGGAAATTTCCTTGGTAATTACAAAGCTAGGACATAGGGAATTTTGGAGGCGGAATCCCAATTCTGGCCACGGGCACCAGGACGACAAGGCCGGTTCTTTTACACGGCAAGGAAAGCCCGGCAACCCGGTGTTTCAGGGACAGACAGTAGCCCGTGTAGAGGAGGGAACGACCGGCAGGACCTTTCTCGACTTCACCCCCGCCCCGCTCCAAGGTGCGGCAGCTTCAGGTGTGACCAGCTGCTTTCAGAGGGTTACCCCGGCACACCTGCACAGGGAGCTGCTAGTCCGGAGGGGCCAATGGAGGCATCCCCCCAGGAATGACAGTGGGAGCATCCAGCAGGGGCTAGGGAGCAGCCAGATGCACCCGGGAACCTGAGCAGGCAGGGCAGCATGAAGGTTGCCAGGGGGAAACTTTCAACTTTCCCCTTTTATCTTCTTAGTACCTCCACAGTGCCCCCAGAAAATAGAGGGGTTATTAGGAGAAAAGGGGTTTAAACGGAGGAAAAAAACCTTCCTTTTCCATAATTGTCTATGTTCAAATTGAGGGGGAATCCCCTTCCCCTGCGATGTTAATGGTATCATATGAAGGAAACCCTGCCTTTTCTATGCTGTTAGGGGTATCAGTTGACAGGGAATCCTCATTTTCCATTATTTTCTAGTTTAAATGGAAGAGGAAAACCTCGACCATGCTATTTTACGGTTTGAATTAAGGGTAACTCCTGCGTTTTCATCATCCTGGCGTTTAAACTGAGAGGGAAGCCCAGCTGTCCCTCCTTTTTAAGGGTTTGAACTGAGGGAAAAATCCCCCTTTTCCATCATTTGAGAGATTTAAAGTGAGAAAACCCCCTCTTTACCCAATATTTTAGGGGATTAAATTAAAGGAGAGAAACCATATATTTGCCATTGTATCTATTTAAGCAGAGATAAACACCCCCATTTCCTCATTTTAAGGGATTCAGTTGAATGAAGCTCTTCCTTCGTCAGCGTTTTAAGGGTTTAAATTGGCATTTCAGGGCACTTCTACCCATGCCCCGGTACCAAATATCTCATACGGCAGCGAGCCCGGCATGTACATAGCCCTAACGCTGCCTGGGAGTCTATTAATTTTTCTTTATAATGTACATAGCCCTAATTAGAAGCCCCAATGAGAGTTACACCATTCATGTAATTACTATTCTTCTCTACCCTACTTAGTCATATGTGGAGTACTACTTAGTAATCACTAAGGAACAATTATGCAAATTAACAACTCATTATCCCACCCAGACCCCCCAACAACCCCACCCTGGGCATCCCTGGCAGCGCTGTCCAAACTCTCCTGGAGCTGTTCCTCTGTTAATGACAGCTTCACTTCCATTGAGAAAATCCTCTCCAACTGTTAAAAGCAGAAGTTTTTCAGCGCTGCTGTGGAGCTGGGGCATTGTTGAAGCTGAATGCACAGCGTGTCCCACACAGAGCCTCCCATCTCATCAGCTGGTGACAAATGGATTCTGTGCTGCTGAGCTTGTGTTCCAATGGCTTTTCCTGATGCTTCCAGGTCCAGTCTTAAGTGCACCATCCAGTTGAGCTGTGTTGGTTTGTTACTGATCGATGTAGTGCTTGTCCTGCCCGCAGGCTCTGGGCTTTTCACTCGCCTGTGGCCTTGGCTCGTGTGTTGGAAGTGTTTGCTGAGACACAGAGTGTTGGTGGTGGGAAGCAGCAGCTCAGTGACTTGGGGCTGCTGCTGCTTTAGGAGTTTCATCTTTGTGCCTTTTTTTTGTCAATTTGGTGTGCCCCAGTGAGACAAGGGCTGCAGTGGGTGTTCTGCAGAGCTCCAGCACAATATTGCCACGCAGCAAAAGCAGAGAAATAATAACAGCCACAACTGGGCACTGTTCTCACTGGATGCTCAGTAAAAAAGAGACTCCTTGAAATAAAGGGCTCAAAGGAAAGTGTTTCCCTTTGCATGTGTGAAATGCAGGATTGCCGAGTGACAGTCTGCAGAAATTCAGTCATTCTTTCTTTGTGGGAACTGCCCTGGAGAAGGAAGTGAGTGCAAAAGCCCCACAAGCCCTACAAAAGCAGATGCAGACAGGCTGCAGAGCAGGGATTGCTGGATGCAGAGTGGGAATTCTTTGTTCTTCTGGTGCGTTGAAGCAGTTGCCATTAGGATTTTATTTGGTGATGCAGTCTCCTGAATTTCTTCTTGTCAGAGTGCCCTTTGTGGGGAGGGGGCATCACTTGTGGAAGAATTCTCAAGTATCTTGGTTTAGGTAAAATACAGTAACTAAAGTATTTTTTATAATTTTTATGGAAAAAGTAGTGCGTAGACTTCCTTTGGAATAAACTGTACTTATTTAAATGTTTGTGTGTGTGTGTCTGTGAGCACTCCTGTGTTTTACAGAACACGCTGCAGACTGTAAATAAAACTACCAGAAAGGTGTTTAAGTCTTGTGGACTGAATGTACCATTTAATGGGAAAGTGAATAAATGATTAAGCAGCAGTTGCTAAGTGGATGCTTCCTGCAAATATCTGAAATCTTTGTGGTGTTTGTGTGCAGGTTTCAGCTGGAGTTGCCCTGGCATTGCCTCCCAGAGGGGCAGGATTGCTCCCCAGGAAGTTCTCCAGCCAGAAGTCCCTCTGGATCCGGATTATTTTTTTTAAGAAGTTTAGTTTGTCTTGGCTTTTTCTTTTTTTCCTGCCCTTTCTGGTTTGTCTCTCCATGTTCTTATTTTACAGAGGAACCCCTCCCCAGCCTGGCCAGAGCCGCAGCCTCCTTCATGTGCCGCTGCCTCACTCGTTGCTGCCGTGCTGGCTCAGGAATGTGATCAAAGCCCGGCTAAGCAGGAATCGTTCCGGGCCTGCTCTGTTTAATCGCTGCCGCCGCGAGCAAAGCTGCCCCTGCTCCTTGAGGGGAGCGCTCGCTGCAGCCCGGCAGGAAAAGAGCCCAGGAAAAGCCGTGCCCTTTGCAGGAGAAGCGCTGGGAGCAGAGGGGAGAGCGGGAAAAGGGAGCCAGAGCAGCTGGGCGGGCGGGGCGGCATCAGCGCTGATCCCTCCGCGGGCAGGAGCGCATCACAAATAGTCCCTCCGGCGGATCACTCTGCGGTCGGGGCCGCATCACCGCTGATTTCTCCGCGGGCAGGACCGCATCACAAATAGTCCCTCCGGCGGATCACTCCGCTGCCAGGACCGCAGCACCGCGGGTGCCTCGGGCGGATCCCTCTGTTATAAATGGTATTGTGATGTTGGCTTTTCGCATGTTACATCATTGTTATGAATGTGAGGTAAAGAAATTCAGCCAAATTAAATTTAATAAAGAAATAGATTTTATTCCGCGGCTGAAAGATCGGTCACACAGAAAGCCACGATCGAGTAAAGCAGCCCCGAGCCCGGGGTCGGAGCTGGGTGAACACACATAGATGGCACTGTTGGAGGTAGCAATTCCTCCTCCTTTTTGAATAAATCACAGGCTAAGGCCAGAATATGAGAACCCTCAGCCCGAAATAGTCCTGATCCTCCTGTTTGGAGTGGAAGGATTCCTCCCCAAGGAGGGTATTGGAGGTGTCTCAGGTCTTGTCCAGGCAACACTTGAAACCACTGATATAAGCTTGGCCTTATTTCCCAATCAGGTGTGATTCTTGGTGTATCTCTTGGATCATTTGGGTTTTCCCAGCGCATTAACCCCCAGTTCCCGCTTAAAAGTTACCTTGGTATCACCAGGCTTAGATGTTCTAGTCCACTCCTTTTCCAGGAATGCGAAGACAACCCCCCCCTCCCCCCCGCGTCCTTCCCAAACTGTCACCCAGAACTACAGACATTCTACAGCATTACATTACAGAACCCAGGCAAAGCTTTTCTCACATTAAGGAACATGAAAAAAACCAACATCACAATCCATCCATAACAATGATGGAACATGCGAAAAGCCAACACCACAGTACATTTATAACAATCCCAGAATCCCAGGATGGTTTGGGTTGGAAGGACCTTAAAGCCCATCCAGTGCCAGCTCTGCCATGGCAGGGACACCTTCCACTGTCCCAGGCTGCTCCAGCCCCAATGTCCAGCCTGGCCCTGGGCACTGCCAGGGATCCGGGGGCAGCCACAGCTGCTCTGGGCGAACTCTGCTGGGGCCTCCTCCCCCTCCCAGCCAGGAATTCCCAATTCCCAATCTCCCATCCATCGCTGCCCTCTGGCACTGGGAAGCCATTCCCTGTGTCCTGTCCCTCCGTCCCTTGGAAATCCTCTTTCTCCATCTTTTCCTGCGGCCCCTTCAGGCACTGGGCGGCCCCAGCTGGGTCACCCCGAAGCTGCTCCTCTGCAGGCCAAGCGCTGCCCGCTCTGCCGGCCTGTCCCGGTGTGTCCTGGGGTGTCCTGGTGTGTCCCGGGGTGTCCCAGGGTGTCCCGGTCTGTCCCGGTAATGTCCCGGTTAAGAAAAAAAGGTATGTGGGGATTGGTGGGGACTGGTCCTGCACCAGTGAGGACTGGTCCTGCACTGGTTATTCCAGCAGGACTTTGAGGGGGGGTGGCAAAAGTCAACTTTGCAAGTAAGTTTTGGTTTTACTGCTTTGAGCCTGTTAGAGGCTTTTGTCTGACAGACATCTGGAGAATTTCTACTCCTCCCTGTCCAAAAACTCTCAAGTTTTTACTCTCTGTTTTCCCCTCCCTGCTGATTTTCCTCCTCCTGCGTGATCTTGCTGTAGTAATAAAAGTCTTCCTATTTCTGCCTCAGAGTGCATCGGGAGTCTCTGAAACAAGACTAGCTCAGGGTTTCTGCTCCCTCAGGGCTCCACCTGCCCATCCTGCTCTGACTTGTGCTGTCTTCATTCCCTTCTCCTGCCAGTTCTCTCTCTCTCAAGCTCTGTGTAGAGAATGCAATAAAACATCGAAAAAACTCCAGCCCCATTTCCGCATTCCCGCTCCGCGAGCGGCGCTCCCGCTCTCGGCGGGGAGGCGCGCGGGCACTGCTGGACACTCGCTGGTGTCGCCTGCTGGCTCAAGGTGGTACTGCGGCCAAGAAAGGCATGCATGCGCACTGACTTGGGCACATCGCCGGTGGCACCTGCTGGCCGAAAAGCAGTACTGCCGCTAGGAGAGCTGCGCATGCGCACTGATCAGCGGGGAAGCCCTTTGTCGTGTGGTCATTAAGGGAGAAATGGAAACAATGCTGAGCATGCGCGGTGTTGTGGGAAGGGAAGCGCAGGAGCAGTGCTGTGCCTGGTTACGTCATGTGGCGTTGAAGGGCGGGGCGGAGCCGGGCAGCGCTGCGCATGCGCACTGGCTTTACCCGCCCGGTGCTGCTGCTCCGTGGGTACCGTCCGGCGCTGCCCGGGAGCGGCTTGGAAGCACCGGGTTCGGTTCCCGGCGGCGGCAGCGGCGGGCGAGGGTTGTGGTGACAATGGTGGAGGGCGGCTGTTGCTGTGGCTGCAGCGAGGTGGAAAGTGAGCGGAGAACGGCGACGCAGCGTGTGCCGGGAAAAGACCCGAGCGGGGGCGGCCCCGGAGCAGAGCCGGGCGGGAGCGGGCGGCGGGGACTGCGCGGGGTGAAGGCGGTCCGGGCGCGGAGCCGGGGAGGAGCTGCGGGGCTGGGGCCAGGGCTTGCGGGCGGCACGGCGGGACCTCCCTGCAGAGCCTTTCCTGGGAAACAAAACCTGGAGTTTGTCCCACCTCGGCCCCGTGGCAAGGGGCAGCGCAACCGAGGGGAGCAGCGCCTGAGCAGGGGCGGCAGTGTGCGGGCGCAGGGAAGACGCGGCTGGTGCTGGAGCGAGAACGTGCAGGTTTCTTACATTTAAATGAACGTGGAAAGCAGGGAGAGAGGTGGTATAGAAGCACCGGGTGCTCGGGCAGGTGAGACAGGACTCAGGGGAGGGACTCGCTTTCCTGAGCTCCTGAAGTTCCACTTGACTCTCTCAGGAGCACTCGTGAGAAGTTTCCCGTTTGGAGTTGGAGTCCAAAAGGAAGGAACTTGAAACTGCTTCTTCTGATAAATCCGTAAGTATGGGAGGCCCTATGAAGCCCACTGGTGTAAGCAGCCAATAACTCCCACGAGTATTTTAACTACTAAAAATAGCAACTTTTATTTCTTCTGCACACAAACGACTTGGCTGTCCTGTGCAGGGTTCACTGAGGCTGTGAATTGCAATCCAGGGCATCTTCAGGCTCCTGGTGCTCGGGACTGTGGCATTTGGTGTGCAGAAAACATCCCAGGCTGTCCAGCTTGGGTGTGGATGTGCATTTCCACAGTTCCTCAGAGTGGGAAAAGGCCAAGAGGGTGATGGAAAGGCCTTTCTTCCAGGCCTGGGCATCCTCAAGACACTTCAAGGATGTTTTTTAAATGTTTGTTGTCTTTTGTTTCACAGCGCAGGGCTGAGCTGGAGAACGGGTGGAGACAGTGGCAAGCGGGAGTCCCATGTTTACATCTGCCCTTGGATTCCAGTTTCTTCCAGTGGGTCTGTGCTGCCCGAAGTACAAAGGAAGGAGGTGTTGGAGTACCTGTTTGTTCACCTGTTGAGCTTGGAAGAGATGCTGAGTGTGAAATTCCAGGGGTGCCGGCTCCTTGCGAGCTGTTGGTTGCTCAGGAGATTGGGTCGGGGAAAGGGGGGGAGAGTCCGAGCACAGCACAGTGGTAGGAGCTGGGTTTGCATCTCAAAGCCTGATAAGCTGGAAAGAAGACTTTGCTGTGTTAATGCACAATTACATTTTTGTGCAATTTTTTGAAATTAGGGCTGGGATCAACCTGGGGAGGTTGTCTGGCCCAATTCCCTGTGCCCTGCTTTGCCATGAGGAATGGATACCTGACCTCTTTGCAGAGAGCTGCTGCTGCTAAAGATTTCTCAGTTTCTGTAGTGAATTTATCCCAGTACTTTGCTGCTATAAAGAAGTCTCCTCTTGCTGCCATTTCCCCCTATTACATTTAAGATCAGCTCCAGCTGAGTTAGAATTTAATCCTGACCTTTTCCCCCTTTTTTTTTCCCAAGAGGCCTCAGCTATCTCGCTATTTCTTTCCTCTCTCACCCTGCAGGTCCTGTTTTTCAGACCTCGTTCTTTCCTTATAAAACCCTTGATAACCCATTCCCCACTTAAGGCTTTGTTGTATCCTTGTTTTGCTACCTTCTGGGTGCTGTGGGTGAAGGTCTGGCTTTGAGGAGCACACCCTGCTCCCTTTGCTCAAGGGATTGCAGTTATTCCAATCTCCTGCTGCTGAGGGCTTCCTTAGGCTCTTGCTGAAATGAAAAATATCCAGGAAGCTTTTCCTTTTTTGAGATTAGACTGGTTTCTGCAAGTCCTTGAGATGTGACCATGATGGTTAAAAACCCACAGTGCAAATGAAGGTTTCCCCCTTCTTCCCCCCTGCCCCCTACCTGCTCCATGCTCGGTCCTCTCCCTGCACAGTTCATTACTTTGTAATCACAACTGCTAAGGAAACCTTTCTAATCTTGTCAATTGGCAATGCAACTGCTTTTAAATTCTGTTTTAAAATAGGTTTTGAAGTCAGGCTCTGCCCTTGCTATTGATTTGAATTCTTGACTGAGTAAATTATTGGTGCTTAACAAGCCCTTTGTTGCTTTAAAGCCTTTCTCCAAGGGTCAGAGAATAACACTGACAGGGAGTGAAGGAGCGCTGCCCAGTAGTTGCTTAGAAACGGAGTGTGTTAAACCAGGTTTCTTTAAAAGCAGTTTTGGGTAAGTGAAATTCAGTCACTTGAATTACTTTGGGAAATGGTCCATTTAGGATAGATCCACACTGACAGAAGCTGTTTATCTGAGGTCAGTACATGCTTTGATCAGTGCAGGGCCTTCCCCTCAAGAAATGCATGAGCCAAGCCCAGCAAGGTAGAGGAAAAGACACAAGTTCAGCTTAGAGAGCTGCACAGGTGAAATCCCATGGATGTGCCTGGAGCATGGCCCTCCCCAGCAGCTTTTCTTACAGTTAAATTCTTAAAAAAGCTAAAAGCTGATGTTCAGTACTTTGGGATCTGGCTCAAAACTGTGGAGAGGATAAACTCCCTTACTGGAACTCAGGCGGTGGAGTGCTCACAAGCCAGCAGCCAGATTACTTCTTGTTCAGCTTCAATTCAACGTTGGCTTTTTGTTGTTGTTTTGGTTGGTTGGCTGGTTTTAAAGTATTCTTAGAGATGCTACAAGTGGAAGAAGAGAACAGAAATAGAGTGGAGCACCACTGGCACAGTAACTGATATTTTACTGTTCCTCTTTTTCTTTTAAAAATATATGTAGATAACATGAACTTTTAAACTCTGTGATTTGGGAGAAACACTTTTTTCTCCCTCTCTTTGGAAGAGATATGCAAGTCCTGAGCCATTGGGCCAATGCTTGCTGCATTTTGTTTACGTTTTTACAATCAAACAAGATTGACAAGGAAGATACAACTCAGGAGCTCACTAGGCAGCAGCCTCCAAACTCTTTGGGTGATGCAGTAGGGTATGAAGACTGTTTTCCAGTGTGAGATTAATCCCTAATAACATGCTCACTGACATAAAAGTCACTTCTTATAAGCCACGTCTTACTCCCTGAAGTGCAGGAGCTGAGGTGTTTGACAAAGCCTTGGCAGAATGATGAAGTATATCCCTGTCAGATTTCTCCTTCTCGTGCTAGCAAGAGCAATCCATCTTCTTTAAGGGTTTTGTTCCTTTGGGATTGTGTGTAGTTTAGAGGGAGAACAGTACCCAGAAGCATTAATTATTTAATCTGGACTGCTTTTTTCCGCGACGTGTGAGGTCTGAGTATTGTGCTGGGATGCAGGGCCAATAAAATTTCTGGGAGTCGGACTTGGAGCTTGAAAGTTTTAGAATTAACCCTGGAGACTCAGCTCCCTCTATGGTCAGAAGAGGGGGAGACACCTTCCTTCAGGATGTCTCTCCAGGGAATGCTTTTGCAAAGTTTTCTCTCGTAACGGCTGAAGTCTTGCCTCTTCCTGAAATTGCGGTGTAGATCCCACTGGAGGCAGTAAATCTCTCAAATGTATGAGCTTGGGCCTACACACCTGCTAAGGTGTGACTAGAGGTGTGAGAGCTTTTGCAAATGAATTTGGAATAATGAGAATCACAGAACCACTGAGGTTGGAAAAGCCCTCTAAGGTCATCGAGTCCAACGTGTGCCCAATCCCTACCTTGTCACCCAGCCCAGAGCACTGAGTGCCATGTCCAGGTGTTCCTCGGACACCTCCACGAACGGGGACTCCAAACCTCCCTGGGCAGCCCCTGCCAAGGCCTGACCACCCTTTCCAGGAAGAAAGTCCTCTTGATGTCCAACCCTGGTGCAGCTTGAGGCCATTTCCTCTTGTCCTGTTCCTGGTTGCCTGGGAGAAGCAGCCAATCCTCACCTGGCTACACCCTCCTGTCAGAGAGTTGTAGAGAGCAAGGTCTTCTCTGGGCCTGTTCTTAGGACTGGTATGGAATCACTATTTTGCATTAAAGGACAATAAGCAGATGTTTTGAAAAAATACTTTGAAATGTTTTTGCATTGCCCTGGAAATCTGCCAAGAAATGGAGTTGCTTACCAGGTTAGGTGTTCTTGCCTGCAACTTCCCAGGGGCTGCTGGAGGTGGGATGAGGCTATTGCAGAGGAATTACAAGTACGTCGTTTCTCACTCAGGAGACTCTGGGTTTACTATAGTTATGGGACTGGTTTTCCAGACTAGAGGAACCCCTTAAAGGACTGCAGAGGGAGGTGGAGATGGGATTTGGGGTTTGCATCCCCACCTCCTGAGCACACATGGGGTTAGATGCCCCTTGGCAGAGCTGTAAGGTGTAATGTGGGCAGCAGCTCCTCCTCTCTTTGGGGGCCTAAATTGAAACGCTCGGGAGCCAAATCACCTCTGAGCTGCTCTGTTGTGAGCAGGAGAGGAAGGGACACCTCCAAAGGCCACATAGCTCACTCATAGTCAGAAAAATCCTACTGCTAAACCTGGAACCCCCCCAAGGACGCCCGGGACCCCCCGGGCCCCTCTGTGATCCTTGACAATGCCCCCCCCCCCCTCCCATCATCAGACCATGCAGTGTCCCCCAGTGTTTTGCCAGTGGGAGCACTGGAAGAGATACTGGGAACGCTGGGAGGGAACTGGGAGGAAACTTCCTACCACTCTCCAACGTGCAGCAGCCCCAAGTGCGACCAGTGAGGAGGAGGAAGTGCTCCCAGTGCCCCGCCCCCCTCCCAAAAAAAAAAGTGGGGGGGAGTGTACAAGAAGAAAAAGGATTTAAATGGAGGGGAAAACAGTTTCTGTAATTGTGTTTGAACTTAGGAGGATCCCACTTCATCTACGATTTGGAAGGTCTCAGTTGAAGGAACACACAACGTTTTCATGATTTTGTATCTCAGTTGGCAGGGAATCACCGTTTTCCATTATTTTCGTATCTAAATGGAAGAAGAAAGCCTTTATGGTGCTGTTTGATGGATTTGAATTGAGGGAAACCGCCCCATTTTCATCATCTTAAGGTTAAAATTGAGGGCAAAACACCATCGTCCCTGGTTTTAAAGGGCTTCCCTTGAGAAGAACCTCTTTATGTGCCATTATAAGAGATTCATCGAGGGGGACCCTTATTTGAAGAGACCTTCATAGAGGAAAAATGTGTCCAAAAGCCCCCAAAATGGTGTTTCTTGAGGGAAATTGAAGAGGAAGCTGCATTTCCCCTCATTTTAGGAGGCTAATTTGAGCAAAACTCCCCCTTGATTCACTTTTTATTTGGGTTTAAATTTAGGGGAGACCCTCCTTATGCATCAATTACGGGTCTAAATTGAGAGGGAACCTCCGTTTTCCCCTTGATTCAAGGCTTTGAAATGGTGAGTAAAGGGAGTTTTCCCTTAATTCATTAAGAAATTGAAAAAGAACAGTAAAGATGAGCTGGCGCTGCCGGTTTGGACTCAATTTATCTGTCGGGATTGCAAACTCTGACAGACACCGAGCGCCGACGGACGCCCAGCAGTGACTGTGTCACGCCCCGACAGATCAAACAGGGGCTGGAAGCTCCATGGAGTAGCTCAGCGCCTGCTCCACTCTTGCCCCCCAAAGCCCGGGATGGACCGGTGGGTCTGGACACATCCCCATTGAGGGGAGCAGAGCCGCTGCTCGGGGGCCCCGGGGAATCCTTTATCCCCCTCGTGCAGCTGCGAGCTGCCGAGGAAAAAGTCCTCGTTCCTAGGCTTGAACGCCTGCAGGTTTACCTCTCATTCTCTTGCTCTGATTTGTTTGACAAGAAATTCAATTTATTCCCCCCAGTCGTGTCTCTT